>NC_069781.1:58215498-59465498 GCF_027406575.1 Nycticebus coucang | reverse complement strand
GGACAGGCCATAAGCATGTGAATGATGTGGTTCATTCTCCTCTTCCAAAGCTATAATATCTGGAATTTCATCAGTCTCAGATGTCAAGTCTATGGCAGTGAAATCAAATATCTGTAAAAAAAGAATCTTGGATATTAAAACAAACACATAAGAAGTGAGATGTTGGGTTTATGTGAGCTCATGGAGAATTTAATTACTGTATCTAGGTGAATTTATCTTGGTCTATAACTATGCTTTTTGAAAAAGTGTATAGCCGTATTCTTGCAATTCATTCTTACTATAACAGTGCTAAGGAAAACTCTTTATTTACTTATTTCTTTTTTTTAGAGACAGAGTCTCACTTTGTCACCCTCAGTAGAGTGCCATGGCATCACAGCTCACAGCAACCTCCAGCTTTAGGGCTGAGGTGATTCTCTTGCCTCAGCCTCCCGAGTAGCTGGGACTACAGGTACCCACCACAACACCCAGCTATTTTTTGTTGCAGTTTGGCTGGGGCCAGTTTCAAAAATACCACCCTCGGTATATGGGGCTGGTGCCCTACTAACTGAGCCACAGCTGCCACCCAGGAAAAATCTTCAAAAGGCAACTACATTGGCTCCGCACCTGTAGCTGGGCAGCTAGGGTGCCAGAGCTACTAGCTGGTACTATAAAAGTACTACTTTTATAATACTCTACTTTTATAGAAGTAATACCACTGGGGCTGGCGGGTTAGAATCCAGCCCAGGCCTGTCAAACAACAATAATAACTACAACAAAAAAATAGCCAGGCGTTGTGGTGGGTGTCTATAGTCCCAGCTACTTGGGAGGCTGAGGCAAGAGAATCACTTAAGCCCAAGAGTTTGAGGTTGCTGTGTGCTGTGATGCCATGGAACTCTACAGAGGGCAACATAATGAGACTCTGTCTCAAAAAAAAAAGGATATCAATGAGAGAGGGATAAAACCATTGAATAGCAGGCAACATAGTAAGGCTATTTCAAAAAAAAAGCAACTAAATAATGATGGACTTTGTTAAATGAAGGATGTTTTGAAAATAAAAGATGTATTTCTAATTATTCAACTATTAATCTAGTACTCTCTTAAGAGCAATAATACTCTACTTTTATAGAAGTCTGGCCTATAATAAAATTTGGGAAACGTCTAGGAACTGAGGAAACAAAAGGTCTTTTTTTTTTTTTTTGTAGAGACAGAGTCTCACTGTACCGCCCTCGGGTAGAGTGCCATGGCGTCACACGGCTCACAGCAACCTCTAACTCTTGGGCTTACGCGATTCTCTTGCCTCAGCCTCCCGAGCAGCTGGGACTACAGGCGCCCGCCACAACGCCCGGCTATTTTTTTGTTGCAGTTTGGCCGGGGCTGGGTTTGAACCCGCCACCCTCGGCATATGGGGCCGGCGCCCTACTCACTGAGCCACAGGCGCCGCCCCCAACAAAAGGTCTTTTAATGAGTAGAATAGGTGGCTTGGTGCAGTGGCCCACACATGTAGCCTATAATCCTAGCACTCTGGGAGGCCTGAGTGGGACAATCTCAAGCAATCTACCAGCCTTGCCTTCCAGAGTGCTGGGATTATAGGCATGAACAAGTGTAGATAAGAATCACTGAAGCAGGAATAGGAGTCTGTTGCTGAGAATGCCCATAAAGGAAGGAGGCCAAAAGCAGAATCAGATGCTTACTATGAAAATAGTGAGATAACCCTAAACCCTCTCTACAAGGACAGGAAGCCAGAAATACATTCTTTTCAAGAAAACCCAGTGACCATAGTAGGATCCCAGAGATACAGTATATAGATTGTTGACCTTGAAACCATATGGAGCACCTTTCATATCATAGACGTCAAAGACTCACATATTTATTATGACAAATGCTCCAGAAGGTAGCATCCAACATTTTGAGGATAGTACCTTTTTGCAATTTGCATATAGCCAGCTTGGCCAGTGATGGCCCAGGCTCTGGGTAGGTGGGGCTGCTATAGCAATAGAAACACCATCTGTGGGGATGTCACTTACTGGTAAAGATCAGTGTGGCATCAAATTCTCAAAAGGTATGCATAAAATATCTGTCTTTGGCTTGAGATGACTCTTTTTCCACTCCTCTCTGTCTAATCCTATTACCTTTCCAGTTTTTCCATCTCTCAGATGAAGTAGGCTACCACACCTTAGCCTGGAACTCAGATAGCAATGAAATGCTTCAGCACCTTTTCCTCACCTATGGCTACTATGAAATATTAGGGGATACCTAATAGATTGCAAGATACCTGTTGGGAAGGTGGACACCTACAGCATGAAGGAGTTGTGCTTTGAGATAGAGTAATAAATTCTTTGGCTTATGGGGGAGATCATCTAACGGGACAGTCATACATGCAGGCCTCAGAGCCGGCTCACGCCTGGACCTGGATCGGGACTGAAGTCCAGTTGACCTGGGAAGGTCCAGCTGGCAAGAGGGTCTCCCTTCCACCTCTCCAAATCTTAGACATCATTTGGGCCAGATTTCTTAAAGATTTGTCACAAATAAATATCTGTCCTGTTCCTTCCACTCCCCTTCCTGCATGAGTTATATGATGCTCCAAAAGGGGTATCTTGGGTAAATTTTATTTTTCCCTTTTCACTTCATTAATTCTTTCTTTTTTTCCTTTTAAGAGATGGGGTCTCATTATGTTGCCCAGGCTGGAGTATGAGTCCTGTAGCTGTACTATACACAGGTCTGATCACAGTGAACTGCAGCCTCAAGAAAGCCACCCCCCTCAGCCTTCCCAGTAGCTGATACTGGCCCACACCACCACACCTGGCTTCATTAGTTCTTTAATACCTTTACTGCCTCTCATACCTGAACTGCCAGATTAAAGATACTTCCCGTCACTGTCCCAGACATGTCCTTATACCTCTAATGCAAATGAGAAAAACACATGTCATCCTCAAGTCGCTTCCATCTGTTGAAGCAACACTAATCTTACTGTACAGATGAGATAACTAAGGTTCAGAGATTAATGGCCAGTACACTACATTCCTTTGTTTTCTCTGTTAGAATGAACTCGAAAGACCATATTATTATTAAATGCAAAGGAGAAACAAAATCCTTAGTCAGATGTACCAGGCCAGGCTTCATGAAGCCACATGTTTACATTTCTCCCTTAAAAGAATTGTCTTTCTTGAAGAAAAAAGGTCTGTAAAAACAAAATATCCTGCCAGTTTATGCAACAATAATGCTGCAGAATGCAAGACACCACAATTTCTGGGACATTTTGACAACTGAATGAAATGCATATAGGCACAAACTTGAGACACAAAGACAGACAAAACCATGACCAACGTGCACAGCTCACGGCAGAAAGCAAGGACAGATGGTGTTCTTCTAGAAGTGGTTCTCAACCTTCCTAATGCCGTGACTCTTTAATACAGTTCCTCATGTTGTGGTGACCCCTAACCATAAAATTATTTTTGTTGCTACTTCATAACTAATTTTGCTACTGTTATGAAGCTTAACGTAAATATCTGATATGCAGGAGACCCCCAAAGGGGTCACGACCCACAGGTTGAGAAATGAAAATGAGTGGTCTGTTATAGTCTGTCCTTGCTCAGGAAGAGCTTTTGAGACCTCTTTTTGTTTGTGAGACAGGGTCTTGCAGTTGCCCGGGCTAGGGTGCCCAGGCATCACCATGCAGCCTCAAACTCCTGACCTCAAGCAATTCTCTCAAATCAGTCTCTCAAAATGCTAGAATTACAGGCATGAGCAACCATGCCCAGCCTTGACTCCTTTTCATAAGCAATTTAGTACTATAACCCTTATAATGGGGAAACACAAAGGTATATTTTCAGGATACAAAAGTATGTGTAAGGGCGGCACCTGTAGCTCAAGGGAGTAGGGCGCTGGCCCCATATGCCGGAGGTGGCGGGTTCAAACCCAGCCCCGGCCAAAAACTGCAAAAAAAAAAAAAAAAAGAAATTATGTGTATAGCTATAGCATATGAATTCTCCAATCAATTGGAATAAATGACAAAATATCAGCTTTGGTTCCTTTTTTGTTTGTTGGTTGGTTTCTTTTGTTTCGTGGGGCTTGAGACAAAGTCTCACTCTGTCACCCAAGCTAGAGTACAGTGGCATCATCATAGCTTACTATAACCTCAAACTCCTGGGTTCAAGTGATCCTCCTGCCTCAGCCTCCTGAGTAGCTGGGACTGCAGGCACATGAGGCCATACCTGGCTACTTTTTCTATTTTTTGTAGAGACAGGAGTCTCACTCTTGCTCAGGCTGGTCATGAACTCCTGGCCTCAAGTGATCCTCCTGCCTTGGCCTCTGAAAGTGCTGATTACAGGTAGGAGCCACTGTTACTGGCCCAGCCTTCCAGATTTGAAGCAATGAGAGGCAAGGTTATGTCTGAATCAGACTACCAAAAAAATTTTTAAGAGGCAGAGGCTCTAGGGGACAGGCAGGCAAGTAAATAAATAGGCTGTATCCTGGGAGCTCATAAATTATAGAAGTCAATCTTTCCCAGAAAGAAGAAGTTCCTTTTCTACAAAACAAACTAAAGAGCAACATTAAGTATCTGAGTTAAATGAGTTCCTGCCCTACAACCCAACTCACCTATTTACTGATTTGGGCAGTTACAATAGAGAGAAAAACTAACTTGATAAAAAGGTGTTTTTTTTCCACTTTGTTGCCTTTGATAGAGTGCTATGGCATCATAGCTCACAACAACCTCCAACTCCTGGGTTCAAGTGATCCTCCTGTCTCAGCCTCCCCAGTAGCTGGGACTATAGGCATCTGCCACAACACTCATCTATTTTTAAGAGATGAGGTCTTGCTGTGGCTGGGGCTGGTGTCCAATTTATGAACTCAGGCAATCAACCTGCCTTGGCATCCCAGAGTGCTAGGATTACAGGGGACTACAGGCATGAGCCTCCTTGCCCAGTCGATAAAAAATTCTGATAGAATAATTCACATCAAAAGAGGACGTAAAGTTATGTGCTACTTCCTTGTTTCTTTTTTCCTTTTTCTTTTTTTTGAGACAGAGTTTCATTATGTTGTCCTCAGTGGAATACCATCATGTCACAGCTCACAGCAATCTCAAAGTGGGCTTAAGTGATTCTCTTGCTTCAGCCTCTCAAGTAGCTGGGACTACAGGTGCCCGCCACAACACCCGGCTGTTTTTAGAGATGGGGTCTCCCTCTGGCGCAGGCTGGTCTTGAACCTGTGAGCTCAGGCAATCCACCTGCCTTAGCCTCCCAGTGCTGGGATTACAGGTGTGAGCAACTGTGCCCAGCTTTACTTCCTTGTTTTTGTGGGAAGAAATGGGTAAATCAAGATAGACAAAAAAGACAAGACAAATTTGAGTTAGACTTGGTTTTGCTAAATGGCAGCCCTACCTTTTAGCAGGGCTAAGCAGCTCTATTTCATAAGTTCTAATTTTCACTTTTTTTTGACAGTTTGACCTATCGCAGATTTGTGAGATTCATGATAGTTCCTTCAACTGACCAGGGTTGAAGGAACTAGAAATCTGAATACTATAGGCAAAAAAAGTATGAAGAATCCTTTGAATCCTTTTCTGCAGGGAGCTCAAGTTCTTTATCTTTTTTTTTTTTTCCTTGCAATTTTTGGCTGGGGCTGGGTTGGAACCCACCATCTCCAGCATATGGGGCCGGTGCCCTACTCCTTGAGCCACACGTGCCACCCTAAGGTCTTTATTTTTTTGAGACAGAATTTTACTTTGTCACCTTGGGTAGAGTGCCACGGTGTCATAACTCACAGCAACCTCAAACTCTTGGGCTCAAGTGATCCTCTTGCCTCAGCCTCCTGAGTAGCTGGGACTTCAGGTACTGGCCACAACACTTGGCTATTTTTAGAGGCAGGGTATTTCTCTTGAACAGGCTGGTCTCAAACTCCTGAGCTCAGGCAATCCACCCACCTTGGCCTCCCAGAGTGCTAGGATTACAGGTGAGCCACGGCACCCAGTCTAAGGTCTTCACTTCTACTTATTCCCATGGTCTTCCACAGGTACTCACCAACTGTGGTTAGTAGCTTTCTCCAAAAGAAACTGACAACACAGTAAGCTAAGCTCAGCTGAGACAGGACACTAAACAATCTCACTTTAGACCTTACACTTTAACTGGCCCCTTGGCCTTCTGCCTTCCATGAGGCTGATGCAATTAGTCACGTGCTTCCTTTCAGCAAGGCAGGCTGACATGACTAGGTCCTTTTACTGGTTTAAAAATCCAGTCAGGGGTCCAGTAATTTGACAAATGAAGGGAGCAACTGTCACCTAGTAAAATTCTAATGTGCACATTAGCTTTGTTTTTTTTTTTTTTTTTTTTTTTTGGCCAGGGCTGGGTTTGAACCCACCACCTCTGGTATATGGGACCAGTGCCCTACTCCTTGAGCTACAGGTGCTGCCCCAGCTTTTAATTTGTTTTAAACCTGTTATCAAGCAGCCCATTTTTAACATTAGTCTTCCAATAGTCTCACCCTAACAAGTTTCCCAACAGGCCAACTGGAGTTCAGGTGAGTATATTAATAACTGTCATGCAGGTCAAGCAGGTCTAGGAAAGCAACACACAAAGCACATGGAGCCAACACATAAAACCGATCTATTCTGCAGTGAAGTTTATTGAATTCAAAGATGGTCTTCCTTTAGGAGAAACAGGAAACTCAAGTTGTACAACCAAGCATCATGAGGATAAACCAGAGATGAAGTCTGCTCAGACCATACCACGCAGACAACCGCCCACATGAAGGTGTTTTTATTCGATGCAAAAAGTTAACAGTGGCAATACAATGGCCACAAAATGAGACCATAAGTGCACTTGAATTTTTTGCGAGTTCTGGCTAGGCTCTGACAAGCCTACCACTCTCTCTGCCAAGTCAACAGAATCCATCTGCTAATTCTCTCAATTCATCTGGAAATAACTACAACTGAGGGCCTTTTTTCCTAGCTAGCTACTTCCCCATTTAGAGTCGCCTAGCAGGTTGATTCCCATGTAACACAAGGTGCCATCTGGCTGGCTGCATCATACACTGGTGACAAGGGAAGATTTAATGGGTTGTTTTTGCTCAGATAGCTGGGCTTCCTGGCTGGTCTTGTCCATCTCTGCACCTTGGTTCTGGGCATTCTGAGACTCAGTCAGCTGAGGATGAAAGGGACCTACCAGCCAGTTGAGGGGTGTGTTGTTAACAAGATAATCCATCACATCTTCTAAGGATTCCTTCATTTTCTGCAGCTGCCCCTTGTTAGACGTGAGGAGGCTGTCAGACACTTCCTTAAAGGAGGTGGCATTGTGGAACACTGAGTAGATGTCGCCTGCCATCACCCCCAAGTGGTTGGCTTGATCTTGGATGTTCTGTGGTAACCCTTGGATGCTGGACAGGAGGGTGTGGCATGTGGTCTGGAGCTGCTGAGTCAGGTTTCGGGCAATAGCAAGAGTACGTGATTCAATTTGCTAAAAATAAAACAAATTTAAGAATTAGCAGTGGATCCAACAGTGCTATGTATAAATGAGCTCGATCACAGTTAACTGGTTATATATCAGTATCTACCAGATATGTCGACTCTCTGACTTCTTTTTTTTTGAGACAGAGCCTCAAGCTGTCACCCTGGGTAGAGTGCTGTGGCATCACCGCTCACAGCAACCTCCAACTCCTGGGCTCAAGGGAGTCTCCTGCCTCTGCCTCCCAAGTAGCTGGGACTACAGGCGCCCGCCACAACACCCAGCTATTTTTTGATTGCAGCCATCATTGTTGTTTGGTGGGCCTGGGCTGGATTTGAACCTGCCAGCTTAGGTGTATGTGGTTGGCACCTTAGCTGCTTGAGCCATAGGCGCCAAGCCAACTCTCTGACTTCTTAAAAGCCTCATAACAATGCTGAGTGCAGCAGTATTATTTACATTTCATTGATGGGAACATAAGCTTAGAGTTTAAGTAAATTGTTCCAGTTAAAAGCTGGAAAATAGCAAAGTGGGGATTAGAACTAGCATCTGAGTCTCAAAGTTCATCACCTTAAACTGAAGAAACCTAACACATAGGGAAGACCAGACAGAATGGAAATAAATTTTACATTAATAGTGTAATTTAGATATTCCCTCTTCAAATAAGATGATATAAGCAAATATATTGATTTCAGAAGTAAATGCATATTTGCTTTTGGGACACAAAGAACCACTTTTTAGGACTATAAGATGCTATTTCTTCTGTCTGAAACGTTAGTCTTTTTCTTGCCCTTTCCCCTAGTTTATTCACCATTAGTCCCCAGCTTACCACTCCTCTCCTCCAAGAAGCCATGTGACTCCACCAGCCCCACTCCAAGGCTGCCTGAGGTAACCTTTCTATATATTCTCATAGCACTTGTATTTATGCTGTCAAAAACCACTGATGGTATAGTAGCTGCCCATATCCCGTTAGACTGTGCCCCTTCCCACTGTTTTGTGACAGAGTCTCACTCTATTGCCCAGGCTAGAGTGCCATAGTGTCAGCCTAGCTCACAGCAACTTCAAACTTCTATGTTCAGCCTCCTGAGTAGCTGGGACTTTCTGTGCCCACAACAACACCCAGCTAATTTTTTCCCCCTATGTTTAGTAGAGACAGGGTTTTGATCTCACTCAGGCTCTGAACTTCTAAGCTCAAGACATCCTCCCACTTTGGTCTCCCAGAATGCTAGGATTACAGGTGTTGAGCCACCATTCCTGGTCAATCTCTGCCCATTCTGAGGGCAAAGCCCATATTTTCCCTTTAGTCATGACTTGTTTGGGGCATATATGCACCTGTAGCTTATTATGTAAAGTTACTGCCTCCCTGGTTTTGCTTTTCTGCACATAACCAGCGTACACAGTTATCGTTCAAGCTTTTGCTAAAGAAGAGTATTTTAAGAGGAATTATGGAAAAATTGAAATGACAAGTCAGAGAAGAACTTCGGAAGCCAGAGCGAGTGACTCTGTCCCAGTCATCTCACCTCTGTACAGTGGGATTCGTCGGTGTCATCATGCCCAAGGCTTCTCTTCCACTCCACCCATGAGAGAGCGAGCTTGTCCTGAGCATCCTGAATTTTCTGGTTGGCACTATTCACATTTTTTCTGGCAAATTCAATCTAGAACATGATGAAATAAGGTAAAGTCACAAACTATCAGACATTCTTGTTAGCCTGTTTGCAGGTATCAGTGTAAATCAGGCAACATAAAAACTAAGAAATTCCTTAGAGTTTGATGAGACCTATCCCTGCTGTCATTGTTACTTATTATCAATACTTGTCAGTTAATCAAATAGTAGCTTTTATTGCCTTTATTTAACTATTGAAACCACTGACTTCAAATTTACCCCCAGTTTAGCACAGGTAAAACAACTAAAATTTAACCTGTATGTGTGAAGGGTAAGTTAGAATTACAAAACAAAAAGGAATTTAACCTTCCTGTTCCCTGTTGGCAGCCACCTATTTCCCCTTCCAAGAAATGGTTTCTTACTGCAGTACAGATCTGGACATACTGTTCTGTAACTTGGCAATCTTTAATGGCTACAACAGTAGTCTATTGTGATGTATCAATCTAATCAGTCTTCCATTATGATAGTCTCTGGCAGCCCTAAACAAATATACACACCTTTAGGATAAAGAATAAATCTGCATCTTACAAGGGTACATGTGAAACTTACTAAATGTAGAATATAAATGTTTTAACACAATAACTAAGAAAATGCCAGGAAGGCTGTTAACCAGTGTGATGAAAATATGTCAGACAGTCTATAAAACCAGTGTATGGTGTCCCATGATTGCATTAATCTACACAGCTATGATTTAATAATAAATAAATTTAAAAAAAAGAACAAATCTGCCCATTTATATAGGCAGATGTATTTCCTTTCTTTTTTGAGACAGTCTCACTGTATTGCCCCAGGCTAGATGCCTTGGCAACAGCCTAGCTCACAAAAATCTTAAACTCCTGGGTTCAAGTGATCCTCCTGCCTCAGCTTCTCAAGTAGCTGGAACTACAGGTGCCAGTCACAACGACCAATTAATTTTTCTGTTTTTAGTAAGAGACAGGTTCTCAGTTTTGTTCAGGCTGGTCTTAAAGTCTTGAACTCAAGCCATCCTCCCACCTCAGCCTCCCAGAGTCCCAGGATGGCAGGTGTGAGCCACCACCCAGCTACTTTAAGTACCTTACAATGAAGCTCTACTCACCAGGTGAACAGTAGAATGGAGCTGGGAAATAGTCTCCTGACTTTTTTCCTTAGCTTCTTTAACCCTGCTGAGAGCCTGCAGGTAGGCACGTGAGCGCAGCTTGGTAGACAGGGATCCTAGTCTAACGTAGTAACTTGGCTTCTGAACTACATCAAATCCTTCAACTTTTTTTGCCTCTTTTTCTGAAATTAGAAAAAAAAAGGAGGGGAGAGGACACTTAGGAGATCACAGCTATAAATGATAAACCCCAGAATCTAACCTGGGTCTTGACTTTGTCAATTCTACCCAACCACCTAGCAATTATGCACTCCTTTTCCCGACACTGCTCATGTCACCTGCTGTGCTTGACCACCCCGAAAATATTACTGTCTCTGATCCATGTTTGTCTATACATGTTTCTTCCCACGAGAGTGAGCATCCTGAGCAACACAGTACCTGGCACACAGTGGGCACTAATGTGCCTACTATGATGAAGGTTCTTTTTAATGATTCTGTATAGCGACCTATAATCCATTTACAGAAAATATGGATCAAAGCTAATCTATCCTGCGCGGCACCTCTGGCTCAGTGGGTAGGGTGCCAGCCCCATATACCAAGGGTGGCAGGTTCAAACACAGCCCCTGCCAAACTGCAACAAAAAAATAGCCGGGCATTGTGGCAGGTGCCTGTATGTAGTTCCAGCTACTCAGGAGGCTGAAGCAAGAGAATCGCCTAAGCCCAAGAGTTGGAGGTTGCTGTAAGCCATGACACCATGGCATTCTACCAAAGGTATAAAGTGAGACTCTGTGTCTGAAAAAAAAAACAAACAAAAAAAAAGCTGGGTGGTGCCTGTGAGGCACCAGCCCCATATGCTGGAGGGGCGGGTTCAAACCCAGCCCCGGCCAAAAACTGAAAAAAAAAAAAAAAAAAAGCTAATCTATCCTGAAGTTTCAAAACTTACTATGTACAATTCAACGTAACCTTAACACACTGCTGAGAGATCATGGGTTATCTGGTAACATACATAGTTTCTGCATAAAATTGCTGGTCAACAATGTGTTTACATAGCAGCTGTTCCCACAATCATTCCTCCCAGTCTCAATTCCCGGTTGCCACAAATACAGCCTGCCCACCTCATCTCTCAGCTGCTAATAATATAGAATCACTTTACACCTCTAACATCTTAATACATCATTGACTGGCAATTTTACACAGAAACTACCCATATTACTGGGTAACTCGTGACTGGTCAGCAATGGGTTAAGACTGCTTTAAGAAGAAAAACGTCTATAGCCAGAAGGATAAGTGGTTGTCTAGGGAAGGAAGTGAGGATCGACTACAAACAGGGATCTTGTGAGGTGGCAGGAATGTTCTAAAACTGGATTATAGAGATGGTTGCACAATCCCATAAATATAGACTGGAGGCAATTATATCTCAATGAAGCTGTTGAAAGAAAGGTTAGTCTGGGGCGGCGCCTGTGGTTCAGTGAGTAGGGCGCCGGCCCCATATGCCGAGAGTGGCAGGTTCAAACCCTGCCCCAGCCAAACTGCAACAAAAAAATAGCCAGGCGTTGTGGCGGGCGCCTGTAGTCCCAGCTGCTCGGGAGGCTGAGGCAAGAGAATCGCGTAAGCCCAAGAGTTAGAGGTTGCTGTGAGCCGTGTGACGCCACGGCACTCTACCGAGGGCGGTACAGTGAGACTCTGTCTCTACAAAAAAAAAAAAAAAGAAAGGTTAGTCTGAGACATTCTGACAGAACATTCTTTTGGCTCAGCGCCTGTGGCTCAAGTGGCTAAGGCGCCAGCCACATACACCTGAGTTGGCAGGTTCAAATCCAGCCAGGACCCACCAAACAACAATGATAGCTGCAACCAAAAAATAGCTGGGCGTTGTGGCGGGTGCCTGCAGTCCCAGCTACTTGGGAGGTGGAGGCAAGAGAATCACCTGGGCCCAGGAGTTGGAGGTTGCTATGAGCTGTGTGTGACGCTACAGCACTCTACTGAGGGCGATAAAGTGAGACTCTGTCTCTAAAAAAAAATCCAATTACCTAGCTCTTCTTCAGTGAGAGGGAGGTACTGGTCTACCAGAAGCTCTGATTTGGTGAGCGCATTTTCTACCCCAATGTTCACAAGCTGCATCACCCGACTTCCCAAGACCGTGTTGATGCTGCCATTGACAACAGACTTGGTCTTCTCCACACTGCCAGTCACTGCTCCTTTGGTCTTATCCATCACCCCTGTGATTGTGCTGGCCATGGAATCCTTGGCCCCGGACACAGAAGTTGTCACAGCATGCTTCACCCCAGTCACTGCACCTTTGGCATTGGCAACAACCTGCAAGAGGAAAAGCAGACCATTTGGCTTATGAGAAAACAAACAAAAACACATACCTGAACTAAGGCGGCACAGCTGAAAAGAAGGAATCTGGTTCTTTCACTCTCTAGCTTTAGGACTTGGGCAAGTCACTTAGGTATGATGAGCCTGAATTTCCCTATCAGGTGTATCTGCTCTACCTGCCGCCTCAAAGACTATTGGAGAAGCAAATGAGATAAACGGACATGAAATCTGTCAATTCGTCAGGTGCTAAGTCTTTGTTTTTTTTTTTTTTTTAATTTGGCCGGGGCTGGGTTTGAACCTGCCACCTCCGGCATATGGGACCGGCGCCCTACCCGCTGAGCCACAGGCGCCGCCCAAGTCTTTGTTTTTTAACTAGATGAACTTTTGGTGATATATTGGGAGTACTCTGGAATGGGTGTTTCCATGTTGGCATGTTTATACTGAATAGCTTGTGCCTGCCCGTGAGTACAGACACAGATACCAGGCACACATAGCCATTTACACACAGTCCCAAAAGGCCAGCATATGAGAGGGATGTCACTTATCCATCCACCCCACTGAACGTGCTCTCAGGCATCTGTCACTCATATAAACATGTCCCAATCACCAGCCTGCCCAAGCTTCACTCACAATACCCAAAGGTAGCCTCTGGGAACAGCTAACCATTTTCCCCATTTTGCTCAAACATGAAAGAGAAGATACAAACTAGTGCAAAAGATTCTCTCCTTTTGTGCCTATGAACACGATTATATCTTTGCATGCTTGACTGAATTCAGTTCCCCTCAAAAACTATACAAGTATTTTGACAACAGAAGATTGATATTAGAAAGTTGGGCACAGTGGCTCATGCCTATAATCCTAGCACTCTGGGAGGCCAAGGCAGGTGGATTGCCTGAGCTCACGGGTTCAAGACCAGCCTGAGCAAGAGCGAGACCCTTGTCTCTAAAAATAGCTGGGCTTTGTGGCAGGCACCTGTAATCCCAGCTACTCAGGAGGCTGAGCAAGAGAATCACTTGAGACCAAGAGTCTGAGGTTACTGTGAGCTATGATGCCACAGCACTCTACCAGGGGCAAGAAAGTGGGACTGTCTAAAAAAAAAAAAACCACTGATATTAGGGAAGTAAACCAAGTGAGTTTAGGGAGTTCTGGGTTGCTGCAAGGGAGACAAAGGTGAAGCGATTGAGATAATGGCTGTCAGTCCATCTAAACTAACTCAGTTCTACTTTTTATATTGGAGTTGGGGAGGGGGTGAGGGAGAGGAAGAGGATATGAAAGATTTCCTCTAGGGCAGCAGTTCTCAACCTGTGGGTCACGACCCCTTTGTAACAATGAAAATACATCACAGCATTAGGAAGGTTGAGAACCACTGCTCTAGGGGTATCTTAGGTAAAGAACATAAAGTTTTCAAAGCCATTTCATAAACTGGTGACTTGTCCAAGATCACCCATGAAAGGTAAAAACCTAGGTCCTGACTTAGTCCAGTACCATTTTTATTAAGAGAAAATGGCTTTAAGCCTGCATGTGCCCCATCAGGCCCCATACAAAGAGGGTAGTGAAGGCTGGCAGCACTACACCCCTACACTTAAAAACTTAATTACAAGGGCCAAGTTTTCCAGTGGAATTAAATAGAATGAAAGATACTTTATCATCCCAGTTATATGACTAAATGGGAAGAAACAAAACTTTCAGTTTAGTTATTCTTCTAGTGTCCTTTCTTGTACTATTTCATGAAGGGCTAATTCTATCAAGAACAGCTAATAGTTAACGTTAAACTCTTTTAAGTGATAATAAAGTAAAAATGATTTGCTCTTATCACTTACAAATTCAATCTTTTCTTCTTCCAAGCCAAGACATTTCTTCAACTCAGTAAGAGTAAACTGTCCATAGAACTAGGTTATTTTACAAGAACATCAAATTTCTTCCTCTTACAGGAGAGGTAGAATATGCGAAAGGAAAAATGCCCTCTGGTATACTCCAGTCATGCTCCTAAAGTACTCCAGGATAGTATAAATTGAAATACACAGTGTCCCCGTCCTGTGAAATAGGCAAGAGAAGTTTCTCTTTTTTAAACTCACCTAAGCCCAAGAGCTGGAGGTTGCTGTGAGCTGTGACGCCACAGCACTCTACCGAGGGGACAAAGTGAGACTCTGTCTCAAAAAAAAAAAAAAAAAAAAAAAAAAGAAGTTTCTCTTTTTCTTTTTTTGTGGAGACAGAGTCTCACTTTATCACCCTCGGTAGAGTGTCGTGGCATCACAGCTCACAGCAACCTCCAGCTCCTGGGCTTGAAGTTTCTCTTTTTCATTTCTACCGCTGTAGGAAGAAACACTCCATGTTGTTATGGCATGCCTTGGGAGATAAATGGACTTCTTACAGTGACTTTCTAGGGACTGCCACCATGTCACCTTAGGAGGCTACAGAAAGAACATGGTAGAAAGACCATTAGAGTGAGGGCCAAATAAAGCAATGAGACAGTCTAAATGACTACCAGACGACCTCCAAGTATTAAGTTTTGTTACCTGTGAAATGACAAAACCATCTAATGGTTATATGTATTAGATACACAATAGAGTATGTAGGCTAGTTTAGAATAAGTAAGATTTGGCCAGGAAACCCATTTGTAACTTGACATATGGACTTTTTTTTTCTTCCCCAAATTAATATAAAGGTACATTGTTGCTTTCAATTCTAAAGTAAAATATATAGACCTTTTTGTAAAGGGTTGCCAACCAAGACAAGCTTGAACTCCCAATCCTATAAACAGTGGTTATATTGTTGTCTGGTTTTATCTAAAAAGCAGTTCAGGAAGTAACAGAGTGGCCCTTATTCTTTCAAACATACAACCAGATCCACATTGAGGGAATAAATAAGTATTTGCTCATTTGTGGCATGCACAGCCTGCACTAATAGGTAAAACATATGTGAGGTGTCAAGCTTCAGTCCCACACTCACCTGAGTTGATGGCTGATTCAGGATAGGCAGTCTCTCCTCAATTCTGTCCAGCCCTTTACAGGCATAGGTATTGGCAACTGCAACTGGAAGAATCACAAATGGGAAAAGGTTAATTTAACACTGCAAGTACAGAATGAACACACATTATACCTATGACTTTTGCCTTATTAAAAAAAAAAAAAAAAAAAGACAGACTGTTGATCTTTCACCAGAAAAGGCACTGCTTGTTTCTCTAGCTGATAGAAAGAAGCTTGGCAGGTTGCTGGCAACTTTCGTCCATGGATAGGGAAATAAGGGGGTGTGAGGGAGGGCGCAGAGGCAGAGGCAGTGACAGGCCAGGTAGGAAAATGATGAGGAAGCTACTTTTTCATCAACTGGTCTCTAATGTTAAAGCCAAGAATAGCCAGGCTTTCCCTGAACCTTCATTCAGGGAATAAAGTATCTGGAGATTCTCTCAAAATTAGCATTTCCTTGGAGAATATATTCAGGGCAATTTGAATCTATGCTCCCCAGTTGGAATCCTTGACTTGGACCCAAATAAACTCTCTTCTTGAGTTAAAAAATATATTTTTTTTCCAAGAAAAACTGAAAACATATCTACACAAAAACTTGTATATGAATGTTCACAGAAGCATTAATCTACAAAAAGTAGAAGCAACTGAATGTCCATCAACTGATGAATAAACAGTCTATTTACACACTGGAATGTTATTCCACAATAATAAGGGATGAGGTACTGACATGACGCTACAACGTGCACGAACTTTGTTTTATTTATTTATTTGGAGACAGAGTCCAACTATGTCACCCTTGGTAGAGTGCTATGGTGTCACAGCTCACAGGAACCTCAAACTCTTGGGCTTAAGTACTTGATTTTCTTGCCTCAGTCTCCCAAGTAGCTGGGACTACAGGCACCTGCCACAACGCCCGGCTATTTTCTTTTTTGTTGTAGCTGTTCTTGTTTAGCAGGCCTGGGCTGGGTTTGAACCTGCCAGCCTTGGTGTATGTGGCAGGCACCAAACCTGAACTTTGAAAACAGTAGGTGAAATGAAAGAAGAGAGTAGCAGGCTGGGTGCAGTGGCTCACACCTAAAATCCTGGTACTGTAGGAGGCCAACATGAAAGAACTGCTTGAGACCAGGTGTTCGAGACCAGCTTGGGCAACACAGTGAGACCCTGTCTCCCCAAAAAACTTTAGAAGTTAATCAAGTGTTGTAGCATCCATTTGTAGCCCCAACTACTTGGCAGGCTAAGGCAGGAAAACCACTTGAGCACTTGAGTTTAAGGTTGTAGTGAGCCACTGTACACTAGCCCAGGCAGGGCAGGGTGGCTCATGCCTATAATCCTAGCACTCTAGAAGGCCGAGACAGGTAGATTGCTTGAGCTCACAAGTTTGAGACCAGCCTAAACAAAAGTGAGACCCCATCTCCACTAAAAATAGGAAAACTGAAGCAAGAGGATCACTTAAGCCTCAGAGTTTGAGGTTACTGTGAGCTATGACACCACCACACTCTATATAGGGCAACAGCTTGAGACTCTGTCTCAAAAACAAAGTGAAAAAAAAGAAACCCACATATTTTATATTTTATAATTCTGTTTATATGAAATATCCAGAACAGTCAAATCCATAAAAACTGAAAGTAGATTAGTAGTTGCCCAGGGCAGTAAGGAAGAAATGGGAAGTAACTGCTAAGGAGTATGAGGTTTCTTCTTTTATTATTTTGACAAATTACATCACTGTCTGGGCCCAATATCTCACCCCTGTAATCCTAGCATTCTGGGAGGGCTAGAAGGAGGATAGCTTGAACCCACTTTAACCATTTTTTTTTTAATTTTGAGACAAGAGTCTATCTTGCTCCCAATAGAATGCCATGGCATCATAGCTCACAGCAACCTCAAATTCTTGGGCTCAAGCAATCCTCTTGCCTCAGCCTCCCAAGTAGCTGGGACTACAGGTACCAACCACGACACCCGGCTATTTTTAGAACTAAGATCTCTCCGGTGGAGCCTGTGGCTCAGTGAGTAGGGTGCCAGCCCCATACACCAAAAGTGGTGGATTCAAACCTGGCCCCCGGCAAACTGCAACAACAAAATAAATAAATAAATAATAAAAAAAGAAACAGGATCTCTCTCTTGCTCAGGCTGGTCTCGAACTCCTAAGCTCAAGCAATCCACCCACGTCGGCCTCCCAGAGTGCTGGGATTACAGGCCTAAGCCACCATGCCTGGCCCCACTTTAACTTTTTTTTTTTTTTTTTTTTGAAACAGTCTCAAGTTGTCGTCCTGGGTAGAGTGCCGTAGCATCAAAGCTCACAGCAACCTCAAAACTCTTGGGCTTAACTGATTATCTTGCCTCAGCCTCCCAAGTAGCTAGGAGGCGCTCTCTTCCCAAGAAGCTACAGGCCCTCGCCACAACAACTGGCTATTTTTTGTTGTTATTGTTGCAGTTGTCATTGTTGTTTTAGCTGGTCTAGCTGGGTTCAAACCCGCCAGCCTGTGTATGTAGTCGGCACCCTACCCACTGAGCTATGGGCGTAGCCCACTTTAACTATTTTTAAGTATGTGATTCTGTGGCATTAAGTTCATTCACAACATTGGACAACCACTACTACTGTCCATTTCCAAAACATTTTCATCACCCCAAACAGAAACTGGGTTGAGATTTCTTTCTGGAGTGATAAAAATGTTTTAAAATTAATTGTGGTGATGATTGCATAACTCTGTGAATATATTAAAAGCCATGGACATGGAATTATATATTTTCATGTGTGAATTGTGTTAATTGCATCTCAACATGTTATTACAAATAAAAAAGAAGTCTGTGTACATACACTATGTGATCCCAAGAAAGTTATTTCAATTCACCCCCGGATGCCTCCCTTATGATTCCAGTTGCCAACATAGAAGCATCTCTTGGGAGTTTTTTATTAAAGCATCAGGAACATCTGCTATTGCTAGGAAGTAAGCCTTCTACCGCAAGGAGGTTGCTCCATGGTTTCTAGGTAAAGGCAGAATGTGGCTCAGGTTTCCCCAATATTGCCTCTGTGAGCCCGGGGACTCACCTCCAACCAGCCCCTTGACTGCACCTTGAGGGGGAACTCAGAACTCACTCTGTGGCTCTAGCTTCTGGAAGATGGGCTGAGCACTCATCATGGCCACCGAGGTAATGGTTTTCATGCCCTTCTCTGCCATCTCACACACAGACTTCAGGTAGGGATACTGATCCTTTGTACTGACGTAAGCGGAGAACATGAGGTCATAGGTAGAGCTCACCAAGGGTAGGTTGGCCACCCTAGTCACTACGCTCTGCAACCAAAGAGCAGGAGGCGGTTATTAACTTCTCAAACCACAAAGGGACAGGAAGGAGTCCAAACCCGCTATTTAAAAGTCATACCAGCTGTGGATCAACTGCAACAGATGCCATTTTTCTTACTGGAGAAAGCAGGTATCTGCGGAAGAGAAACTTATTTCAGGACACCGGCGTAAGAGTTTCCGTGATTCATTCCCCAACCGAAACAAATGCTTATTTCAAGTTGAGAAAAATTCTAGATGACCTGGTGTATTCTTCTGCGCTTCTTAGCTTAGGGGAGACTAAGCACAGGGGTTAGGAGGTGCTCCAAGAAATTGAGAAACATTCTAGCAAGCGTTTATATGTTCCCTTAATATCTCCAACAACCCAACCCGCACGAAACGCCTGCCGCAGAGCCGCAGGGAAGGACCAGGCAGCAGTGTCCCTCCCGCCACCAGGGTCCCAACTCTGCACTCTAAAAGTGAGAACCGCCCTGGAGGCCAGGGTCAGGCGCCAGTCTCCTTTTCCCGTCACTGCGTCCCCCTTAAAATTCTGCCTTCGGGCGATTTTCTAGAGTGTTTCACTTTAATGTGCCGGCGGGACAAATGGAAATCGTTTCTCCACAACCATCCAGGCAGGCCAAGAAATAACTAAAGCGGGAGGCGCCTGTGGCCCAATGAGTAGGGCGCCGGCCCCATGCACCTAGGGTGGCGAGTTCAAACCCGGCCCCAACCAAACTGCAACAAAAAACAGCCTGGCGTTGTGGCGGGCGCCTGTAGTCCCAGCTACTCCGGAGGCTGAGGCAAGAGAATCGCCTGGACCCAGGAGCTGAGGTTGCTATGAGCTGTGACGCCACCGCACTCTACCAAGGGCGACAGAGTGAGATTCTGTCTCTACAAAAAAAAAGAAAGAAGAAATAAATAACTAAGGCGGAGCGCAGAGTGGAACAACAAAAGCGAGAAGGGAAAGCGCGGGTTCAGGAGACCGCTGGTCCCAGCCAGGACTCGGAAGCCACGAGGCGGGAGGCCCCCCGGGCCACAAGCCCCGCAGACCCCAGAGCCGCGGTCCCCAGTGCCCCCAAAGCCCCCAGACGCCCAGCTCGGCGCTGCGGGAGCACCGAGTGGGCGCGCACTCACCGACGGACCGCGGCGAAGGGAAGGACAGAGTCAGGCGAGCAAGCAATCAGCTACTGCAACTCCGACCCGGCCAAACTACGAGGCGGCGGGCTGCCGGGCTATATACCCCGCCTCGCCGCCCCGCCCCCTCCGCGCCACGTGACAGCTGGCCAGGGGAGGTGAACACCTCTGGGCAAAGCCCCACTGTTTCCTTCAGCCGCCTGCGGGCTCCTCCCTCCCTCTGCTCGCCCGCTGAGAAGGGTGGGGCCCCAGTCTGGGTGACTGGGAGTCCTGCCAGGGTGAAGGGTCCTGACGGGGACCGAGGGGAACCCGAGTCTAGGTCGGGGCCCTGCCTAGGTCAGTGGTCACCCCAGTCCGGGTCGGGGCCCTCCCTGGGTCAGTGGTCTGCCACTGAGCGGGTCTTGAGAAGGGCTGCCTGGGTTACGGTTTTGTAAAACGCACACCAGTTAACGTTAACATGTTGATTAGCACAGAGCTCTTTTAAAATGGAAACTATGGCTTCTAGGCTGTTGTTTTTAGGGTATAAATAACTTTTTAATTTGGTGAAACTCTAATCCAAGGACAGACCTGGAGAGACTGCTGTTTCACTGCTCTTTTGACTTTAAAGTCCATTCCTCACACATACTTCTAATTTAAAGTTGATCGGAATTTCCAAAAAGTCCTCAGGATATGGTTTGTTTGGTCATCTCCTTTTCTTTTCTTTTTTTTTTTCTCCCTGAAAGACTTAACTCCAAATCACTCCTAATGATAACTGCCTAGGCTAATGCGAGGTTGCCGATTTGGTGCGTGCGTGTTTGGGGGAGAGGGGCCTTATATGTGTTATACATTTTTTTTTTCAGAGACAAGAGTCTCACTTTGTCGCCCTCCGTAGAGTGCTGTGGCGTCACAGCTCACAGCAACCTCCAGCTCTTGGGCTTAGGCGATTCTCTTGCCTCAGCCTCCCGAGTAGCTGAGTCTCATTTTTTTCTTATGTAAAATCCAGAGATTTGAACCAGATTAATTAAGCAAACAGTTGTGCAATCGCCCGGGGCCAGAAAGGGTTCCGTGGACTTCTTCCTCAGTGGGTTAACCGAGGATTTCCTCTGGAAGTTCTCTCGGCTTTCAGCCTCGCCCCCATCTGCAGGCACCCCGGAGAGAACAACTGGGAGGTGAGGTGAGAAGGGAGCTGGCTCCTGGAATTGGAACTAAAGGAGAAGGCGCTGGAGCCCCAGTGATGGGGTGACCGGCTTTGTGTGTCAAGTTGTGGAGTTTAAACTGTGCGAAGTCCTCAAAGGCATTCGCCTCAATTACTTAACCAAGCTTGCCTGCGTGCAGATACTGTTTAAAGCTCCAAAATGGCCCATTATAAATGCATCCCTTGGGGCGGCGCCTGGCTAAGCGAGTAGGGCGCCCGCCCCACATACCAAAAGTTCTCTCGGCTTTCAGCCTCGTTGCGAGGTTGCCGATTTGGTGCGTGCGTGTTTGGGGGAGAGGGGCCTTATACGTGTTATACATTTTTTTTTTTTCAGAGACAAGAGTCTCACTTTGTCGCCCTCCGTAGAGTGGCGAGCCTAATCAAGTTCGAGCCTGATCCGGGCCGAACTGCAACAAAAAATAGCCGGGCGTTGTGGTGGGCACCTGTAGTCCCAGCTACTCGGGAGGCTGAGACAAGAGAATCGCCTAAGCCTAGGAGCTGGAGGTTCTGTGAGCTGTGACACTACAGCACTCTACCGAGGGCCATAAAGTGAGGCTCTGTCTCTACAAAAAAAAAAAAAAAAAATGCATCCTTTACACAGGACTGAATTAATATCTAAAAGTCCTTAGTAAGAAAAATTACAGGGCGGCGCCTGTGGCTCAGTCGGTAAGGCGCAGGCCCCATATACCGAGGGTGGCAGGTTCAAACCCAACCCCGGCTGAACTGCAACCAAAAAAAAAAAGAAAAAAAAAATAGCCGGACCTTGTGGCGGGCGCCTGTAGTCCCAGCTACTCGGGAGGCTGAGGCAAGAGAATCGCTTAAGCCCAGGAGTTGGAGGTTGCTGTGAGCTGTGTGAGGCCACGGCACTCTACCGAGGGCCATAAAGTGAGACTCTGTCTCTACAAAAAAAAAAAAAAAGAAAAATTACAGTATTTATTTCCCTTCTTCCCACCCCACCCCCAAGTAATTTAACATAAAATATAAACTAAATCATAAGTGTTTGGAAATCCAAAACAATACCGGTGGTGTTTTTTCCTATGTTCATATTTTCAGTGTTTTAAACAATTAAATTATGTTTTTCTTTTCCTTTTGGTATTCTGGCTTTCTGGCTTTCTCAGTGGTCTAAGCAAATGTTGAGTCTCCCCATTGATAATCACCCCTGCTCTGATGACCTCTCACTAATCTGACATATTATTTTGTGTCCAAAGACTCTTGCCCTTTCACCTATAAAGTGCCTCCTTCTCTTCTTTTATTGCTTTTAACCTATGAGTCACTTCCTCTCTTTAAGAGTGAGCAAGCTGGGCAGCGCCTGTGGCTCAGTGGGTAGGATGCCGGCCCCAGCCAAACTGCAACAACAAAAAAATAGCCGGGTGTTGTGGGCGCCTGTAGTCCCAGCTACTCCAGAGGCTGAGTCAAGACAATCGCCTAAGCCCAGGAGTTGGAGGTTGCAGTGAGCTGTGTGATGCCACGGCCCTCAAGGGCAATAAAGTGAGACTCCTCTTCACAAAAAAAAAAAAAAAAAAAAAAGAGTGAGCAAGCTTTCTTTGGCTTTTATTTGCCTGTGAAGAATAGGATCCCAGGGACTAATATTGTGACCAGACTCTTCAAAAACACAAAAGATGAAGCATGTTAAATACTGAACTCCCAACTCTCTTTCAGTTTCCTGACTCTGAGAACATTAAACTAGTGGAAAGGTGGATATGTACAATCCCATTTAGATAGGGTCTGTGCAGAGAAGCAGACCTGGGAAGTACCAAGCCACTCCTGTGGCAGAGCCCCTGGAGGTTTTCAGTGTTTTGCTTGATTCCCTCCGTGATTTTCATGAACTTTTATGATTTTCATGATTTTTATGAACTCCATTGCCTCCAGGGTCTGGTTCCTGCCTTTCTCAGGAGTCTCTTTGACATTTACCTGTCCTAAACTTTAAGCTCTAAGCTCTAGCCATACCAATTTATTTACTTAATAGTCCCTTGAATACATCCTAGTATAGGATTCCTGTGTGTTTATCGCTGCTTATGCTGTTTTCTCCAACTTGCTCACTGGGAATTTATTCTTCAAAACCAAGGACTCGGCTCTGTGCCTATAGCACAGTGGTTACGGTGCCAGCCACATACACCAAGGTTGATGGATTGGAACTTGGCCCAGGCCTGCCAAAACAACAATGACAGCTGCAACCAAAAATAGCCGGACATTGTGGTGGGCACCTGTAGTCCCAGCTACTTGGGAGGCTGAGGCAAGAGTATAGCTGAAGCCCAGGAGTTGGAGTTTGCTGTGAGCTGTGTGAGGCCACGGCACTCTACCGAGGGCCATAAAGTGAGACTCTGTCTCTACAAAAAAAAAAAAAAAAAAATAGCCAGGTGTTGTGGTGGGTGCCTATAGTCCCAGCTACTTGAGAGGCTAAGGCTAGAGAATAGCTTGAGCCCAAGAGTTTGAGGTTGCTGTGAACTATGACACCTCAGCACTCTACCAGGGGCAACAAAGTGAGACTCTGTCTAAAAAAAAAAAAGAAAACAGGACTTGGCTAGAAAGAAAAAACCCAGGTCATAATTCACTACCTCCACTCCCTCCCAAGAACTCCTGACTACCTTGAATGGAATCCATCATTCAGATAGACACCTCTACAATGCCTCTGTACTTTGTGCATACTTTTATGCCTGCCTTTAGCACACAATATTATTTGTTTACACCATCTTTTTCTTTAAGGATAAGATATCTCTTTTTTGTAACCCCTAGCACACATAGTAATGACTGCGCTATTCAATAAATAGTTGTTGAAATAAATTTCAGTTTGTGTGTGGTCAATTATATTTTATAAATACTGTTCTATCATTTTGTAGAAGTAACTCTTAATCAAAAATTCTCCTGGAGACTTGGTGCCCATAGCTCAGTGCTTAGGGTGCCAGCCACGTACACCAAGGCTGACAGGTCCAAACTCAGCCCAGGCCTGCTAAACAATGACAAGTACAATAACAAAAAAAAGGGTGGCGCCTGTGGCTCAAGGAGTAGGGCGCCGGTCCCATATGCCGGAGGTGGCGGGTTCAAACCCAGCCCCGGCCAAAAAACAAAAAACAAAAAACAAACAAAAAAAAAAAGCCAGGCATTGTGGCGGGCTCCTGTAGTCCCAGCTACTTGGGAGGCTGAAGCAAGAGAATAGCCCAAGAGTTGTGGGTTGCTGTGAGATGTGATGACACAGCACTCCACTGAGTGTGACATAGTGAGACTCTGTCTCAAAAAAAAAAAAAAGAAAATTCTCCTGGATTATTAAGGTAGTCAGTAGTACTCTTAATGAACTTTTGCAAATGCTGTACAGCATGGTTCTCAAAGTGGGGTCCTAGACAGCAGCATTAACATCATATGGGAACTTGTTAGAAATGCAAAATCCCAGCTCATCACCTGTGACTCAAGTGGCTAAGGCGCCAGCCACATACACCTGAGCTGGCAGGTTCGAATCCAGCCCTGGCCTGCCAAACAACGAAGATGGCTGCAACCAAAAAATAGCAGGGCGGGCGGCGCCTGTGGCTCAGTTGGTAGGACGCTGGCCCCATATACCGAGGGTGGCGGGTTCAAACCCGGCCCCGGCCAAACTGCAACCAAAAAATAGCCGGGCGTTGTGGCGGGCGCCTGTAGTCCCAGCTACTCGGGAGGCTGAGGCAGGAGAATCGCTTAGGCCCAGGAGTTGGAGGTTGCTGTGAGCTGTGTGAGGCCACGGCACTCTACCGAGGGCCATAAAGTGAGACTCTGTCTCTACAAAAAAAAAAAAAAAAATAGCAGGGCATTGTGGCAGGCGCCTGTAGTCCCAGCTACTTGGGAGGCGGAGGCAGGAGAATTGCTTGAGCCCAGGAATTGGAGGTTGCTGTGAGCTGTGATGCCACAGCACTCTACCCAGGGCGACAGCTTGAGGCTCTTTCTCAAAAAAAAAAAAAAAAAAAGAAAAGAAAAGAAAAAAAAAAGAAATGCAAAGCCCCATATACTGAGGGTGGCGGGTTCAAACCCAGCCATGGCCAAACTGCAACAACAAGAAAAAATTGCTGGGTCTTATGGCGGGCACCTATAGTCCCAGCTACTTGGGATGCTGAGGCAAGAGGATGCCTAAGCCCAATAGCTGGAGGTTGCTGTGAGCTATGACGCCACAGCACTCTACCGAGTGCAACAAAGTGAGACTCTGTCTCTAAAAAAAAAAAAAAAAGGAAAGAATGAAATGCAAATCCCCAGCTCAGCGCCTGTGGCTCAAGTGGCTAAGGCACCAGCCACATACACCTGAGCTGGTGGGTTCGTGTCCAGCCCGGGCCCACCAAATAACAATGACACCTGCAACCAAAAAATAGCTGGGTGTTGTGTCTGACACCTGTAGTCCCAGCTACTTGGGAGGCTGAGGCAGGAGAATCACTTGAGCCCAGGAGATGGAGGTTGCTATAAGCTATGATGCCACAGCACCCTACCCAGGGTGACAGCTTGAGGCTCTGTCTCAAAAAAAAAAGAAAGAAAGAAATGCAAATCCCTAGGCCCCACCCCAAGCCTAATAAATAAGAAACTTTAAGCGTGGGGCCAGAAATCTGTGTTTTAATAAATTGTCCACATGATTTTGATAATTTCTTTTTTTGGATTGCTGTCCGGATTGCTGCCCCTCTGACAAACTCTACCCACTGTTAACTTCTCTGAGGTGCTGCTCAGCTCTAAAACCATAAACTAGGAAGGGCAGTTCTGGGCTTCAAACAGGGCTTAATCTGACTCTAGAATCTACACTGTTTACTTCACATGTGCTCTTGGGAAATAAATACACTTGACCCAAATAGGCTTCAGTGTCCACATAAAGATAGCATCAGTAAGATGAGGGAGTCAGCCTCGATGATATCTAGGGTTCCTTTCAGCTGTATTATCTTAATCAAAGACAACAACAGAAATAATAGCTTACATTGTATATCACTATTCAATCTCCTTTCCAAAAATATTATCCCAAACCAAACAGGTGGCTTTTGCTATTCTCTTGTCACAAAACAGCTCTATCCCAGCACAGAGGAAATATTTCTAAATTCATTTCTTATTTTCTCCTAAACTTAAAATAGATAGAAGTATCTTTTTGGCTGGTCATGGTGGCTCACACTTGTAATCCCAGAACTACAGGAGGCTGAATTGGGAGGATCAATTGGGACCTAGAGTTTAAGACCCCCCTGAGCAAAGTAGCAAGACTTTGTCTCTATAAAATATCTACATATATCAGTGTAACTGGCTTATTGTACCCTCAATGAATCCCCAACAATAAAAAAAAAAAAAAAAAAGAAAAGAAAAAAATATCTACATATATTTTTTAAACAATGATTAGATGCCACAAAGTAGGTGGCAATTCTTTAACTGTGTGTATTATTTTCAAGCCCGAGGGCCTCTTCCATCCTTCTCAAGGGCAGAGCTAACCTTTTCTCAATTCGTACAACACTCTACAAAAATATTTATGAAAAATTTCTTAAACTATATTTCTCATGGACCAGAGACCAAGATAATGAGTCACAAGTTACAAGTCATGAGACCAGATGAGTTCTGCTTTGACCAGTTCAAACTTCGTGTACACAGGTCATCAACAGGAACAATTTTTGGATTGCCCAATTGCTCTATATTCCTAATCACCCCTAAACTTGAACCTCTTCCTTTCGTCTTTTGTTTCTTCTCCAAATACGATGGAGAAGAAAAGGCAATACCTTTTTCACATGGACTTTGTCTTGACTTGGTTTCCAAACAGACCAACCTCCTTCTCCCTATTTGAACTCTGTATCTTTTTTTTTTGGCCAGGGCTGGGTTTGAACCCACCGCCTCCGGCATATGGGACTGGCGCCCTACTCCTTGAGCCACAGGCGCCACCCTGAACTCTGTATCTTTTAGCCCACCATGGCCCCTTCCCTTCTCCCTTCTTTTTTTTTTTTTTTTTTTTGTAGAGACAGAGTCTCACTTTATGGCCCTCGGTACAGTGCTGTGGCCTCACACAGCTCACAACAACCTCCAACTCCTGGGCTTAAGCAATTCTCTTGCCTCAGCCTCCCAAGTAGCTGGGACTACAGTCCCTTCTCCCTTCTATCTTTCACAGCTCACAGCAACCTCAAACTCCTGGGCTCAAGCAATCCTCTTCCTTAGCCTCCTGAATACCTGGGACTACAAGTAACCACCACAGTGCCCAGCTAGTTTTTTCTGTTTTTAGTAGAGACAGGGTCTCACTCTTTCTAAGGTTGGTGTGGAACTCCTCAGCTCAAGCAATCCATCTGCCCCAGCATCCCCTTCCCTTCTTTATCTAAACTAGATAACTCAGATAAAAGCATTCAGAAGATAGACCTTATCAATTTCTCATCTGGACTGTTTGTCTTCCCTTCCATCTTATAGCTAGCTGTAGGTTTGAGATCTCATAAGTTGAAATTACCCGGGCTGTCACAATTTCATGTATTTTTATCATTAAGTGAATATAATTAGTAAATAAATTAATAATTATAGTTTCCTTTCTATTGTTGTTTATATCCAACCCATTCCCCACCACACAAAGGATTTAAGTTGCCTTACAAAGATGCATAGAATATAGGAAGAAAAAGTAAATTTTAAGTAGGTGAGAAAAACAAAGAAATTAATAAGAAACATATAATTTTTATATTATCATCGCCACAGTAAGTAATTAATGTTCACAATAGGAAGCCCTGAGTGATTCAACAAGGATGAAGAAACAATCCTTATAAAAGAAATCTATTACATGCAGATATGATACTGTGATTCCAATAAGCTCATACATGTATATAGTGGAAAACCTACCAACTTTGAAATTAGAGTCTATGCACCCTATGACTTTAAATCTATGCATACTATGGCGATAAGAATACCTACCTTGGCTCAGCACCTGTAGCTAAAGCGGCTAAGGCTCCACCAACATACATGGGAGCTGGCAGGTTTGAATCCGGCCCAGGCCTGCCAAACAACAATGACAACAACTATAATTCAAAAATAGCCAGGTGTTGTGGTGGGCGCCTGTAGTCTCAGCTACTTGGGAGGCTGAGGCAAGAGGATTGCTTAAGCCCAAGAGTTTGAGGTTGCTATGAGCAGTGACAACATGGCACTCTACCCCCAGGAATAACTTGAGACTCTGTCTAAATAAAAAAAAAAAAAAAAAAAGACGACGACAAACACCTACCTTGAAGAATTATTGTGCAGAAAAATAATACAATGTATATAAGGGCCCAAACATGGTGCCAGGCAAGTAGTTATATAATTTCTCCTTTTAATTTTTCTTTGATCACAGAAAAATAGAGCTAACTAAAATTTGGGTCATGAGAATTAGAAGTTTCAAGTAAGAAAAGAGACTGTGGATGATCCTTGGTCCTATCTGGTGGGTCTCTGTGTGCTTGTGTGTGCATCATAAATGGCCTGAGCATTTGCTAAAAATACAGATTCTGGGGCCTTGTCTCCAGAGATTCTGATTCACCTGATTTGGGACATAATCTAGAAATTTTTGTTTTCTTGGTTTTTTTCAATTTGAGACACAGAGTCTCACTATGGTGCCCTCAGTAGAGTGCTATGATGTCATAGCTCACAGCAACCTCAAACTCTTGGGCTTAAGCGATTCTCTTGTCTCAGCCTCCTAAGTAGCTGGGACTACAGGCACCCCCCACAATGCCTGGCTATTTTTTGGTTGCAGTTGTCATTGTTGTTTTAGCTGGCCCGGGCCAGGTTCGAACACACCAGCCTCAGTGTATGTGGCCAGCACCCTACCCACTGAGCTATGGGTTGCTACCATTTGGTTGGGTTTTTTTAGAGATGGGGTCTCTCTCTGTCACCCAGGTAAAAGAATAGTGATACAATCAGCTCATTGCAGCCTCAAATTCCCCAGCTCAAGCGATCCTTCTACCTCAGCCTCCTCAGGCACAAACCACCATGCTGAGCTGATGTTTATTTTTATTTTTTATAGAGATGAGGTCTCCCTATATTGCACAGGCTTATCTCAAACTCCTGGCTGGGATTATAGGCATAAGTAACCATGTCTGACCCAGAAATATTAAAAAGTAGCCCAGGCTGGGCACCTATAGCTCAGTGGTTAGGGTGCCAACTACGTGCTGGTAGGTTTGAACCCAGATGGGCCTGCTAAATAAAAAAAAAAAAAAAAGAAAAGAAAAGAAAAAACTAGCCGGGCATTGTGATGGAGGCCTGTAGTCCCAGCTACTAGGGAGGCCAAGGCAAGAGAATTGCTCGAGCCCAAGAGTTTGAGATTGCTGTGAGCTATGATGCCACAGCACTCTACCTACTAAGGGTGACAAAGTGAGACTCTGTCGCAATTAAAAAAAAAAAGTAGGCTCAGCGCCTGTAGCACAGTGGTTATGGTGCCAGCCATATAGACCCAGGCTGGCAGGTTCGAATCCGGCCCAGGCCAGCTGAACAAGGACAACTGCAAAAACAACAACAACAACAAAAACAAAAATAGCTGGGGGTTGTGGCGTGCACCTGTGGTCCCAGCTACTTGGGAGGCTGAGGCAAGAGACTTGCTTAAGCCCAAGAGTTGGAGGTTGCTGTGAGCTATGACATCACAGTACTCTACCACAAGGGACATAATGAGACTCTGTCTCAAAAAAAAAAAAAAAAGTAGCCCAGGTCATTCTAATGCAGGTGATCCAAGAACTACACATGAAGAAACCTTGCATTCAAGCCAGACTCTTTACAGAGGGACAAAACAGTTGAGTCATTTGCCTAAGGCACCACAACTGGCAGATGGAAATAAGAACTTGAGAGCCTGACTCCTTTTCTTTCCTCTAAGCTGCATTGCTTCCACAGTGTTTAAGAAAACACAACTTAACGATAAGTCAATTTCATCTAATTACTCTTGGGTAAGAATTGCCCTTGGCCTAGTGTGGTGGTTCACACTCGTAGTCCCAGCTGCTGAGGAAGCTGAGGGAGGAGGATCCCTTGAGTCCAGGACTTCAAGGCTGCTGTGAGTTTTGATTGCACCACTGTGCTCCAGCCTGGGATACAGAGTGAGACTTTATCTCTAAAAATTCAAGCTTAATGGTCAGGCCCAGAACCAGAAAGTAAACTCATTCCCATCCTCTAGACCTAATGACCACAAGAAAATGATTTTGAGATCATTTGAACTGTCCTTGAAAAAGACAGTTTGCTTTGCATGATGTTTGATTTTCATCCTGGGTAACCTAAGCAGCCCCTTTTTGCTCCTTAGAGACCCTACTTTCTCTGGGTGCAGTAATGTTCTTTGTTTGCTTTGAGTCTCCCTACCAGAGTGCTTCCCCACACATCCCAACCTTAATGAGCCTGTGCTCTTAACTAAAAAAGGCAAAAGGCAATTTATAAATGAATTCAAATGCAAATGATAAAGATTAGTTTATTAATGCCCACTTACAAGTTGATAAATATATATGTATATTTTCTTCTTTTTGTAGAGACAGAGTCTCACTGTACCGCCCTCGGGTAGAGTGCCGTGGCGTGACACAGCTCACAGCAACCTCTAACTCTTGGGCTTACGCGATTCTCTTGCCTCAGCCTCCCGAGCAGCTGGGACTACAGGCGCACGCCACAACGCCCGGCTATTTTTCTGTTGCAGTTTGGCCAGGGCTGGGTCCGAACCCGCCACCCGGCATATGGGACCGGCGCCCTACTCACTGAGCCACAGGTGCAGCCCCATATATGTATGTTTTCACAATTTACAAAATTCATTCTCATGCAAAGTAGAAAGGACGTTTTTTTCCTATTCTGTGCTCTGACTCAAAGAGATTGCCCTTGTGCATGGTTCCCTGTCTGTAAGTAAAAAGAGTTGGATCAAAGATCCTCTCTACAACCTTGAAGCCAAAGTTCTTCCAGCTATGTCACGCTGTCTCTGACGGATAAAGTTCTAAAGGTCCCAGTGGATATTTTTTGAATGAATGTTGAAATAAAGAGCAAGAGGAAATGAGGTAATGAGAAAGAGAGAAACAAGAGTGAGGGTTACTTCCTTAAGGGACCAAAAAGAAGCAGCTCTCAGTAGATGGGGAAGAAGGCTACGTGAGTTTAAGAATACGCCTCCACATGTGTGCACACACGCACACACACGCACCCCTTCTCCTTTGAACTATGTGTCAGTCTTCAGATTTAATTGGTTCCCAAAAAAACTTACAGATAAAATGTTTATTTTTTGCTCCTTTCCCAGGAATTAAAAATCAGGTGAAGTTCAAAACCCAGATGACAACCCTAGATTTTTAGAAGAGGCCCTATTGTTTATCTAGTCCAGTGGGCCTCTGTGTGCGTGGAAATGGCCGAGAGCACAGATCTGTAGGCAAAACGGGCCTCTCAGAGGCGGCTTTAGCAGTTTTGTTGTCCAGCTACCCTTGGAAACCCTTTCTCTCCGCCTGCCTTTATTTTTGTGAAGATGCCTAAGACTTCCATTTTGCTGAGCCCCTCCTATTGGTTGAGAGGCAGTGAGAAATAAGAGTAAGAAAAGGGAGCAATTTGGGGCTTTTTGCATATGTTCATTTTGGAAAGAGAACAGAGCTAAATGCTTTAGGAATGACTTAACCATTTTATTCACTGTCTACCGCCAGCTCTGCGATTGCATTTGGCAAAGATTCTTTTCTTAGGTTTGCTTCTGATAGGGCTAATATTGTAATCCTCAATGACTCAATCCTTAGGACTAATAATAGTAATCCTTAATGACTCATGAAACAACTGAGGAAGTTAGGGAAAATACAACTTTACCAACCAGTGCCAGTGCCATTTTCACAATTACCCCACGCTCTGAGCTGGTAGCTTGCAACTCTCAAGGTCAGGATTTGTGTCATTACTCCATGAGTCATTTCTTTTATCTGAGCCAATTAATCTAAGGTCCACATTTAATTTAATATTTGTTTTTTGCTTGTTTTCTGAGACATGGTCTCACTTCGTTGCCCTTGGTAGAGTGCTGTGGCATCATAGCTCACAGCAACCTCAAATTCTTAGGCACAAGAGATTCTCTTGCCTCAGCCTCCCAAGTAGCTGGGACTACAGGCACCTGCCACAATGCCTGGCTATTTGTTTAGAGATGGGATCTCGCTCTTGCTCAGGCTAGGCTTGAACTCCTGAGCTCAGGCATTCTACCTGCCTCCGCCTCCCAGAGGGCTAGGATTACAGTCATGAGCCACCGTGCCTATCTAACTTAATGTTTCATTAAAGGAAAATCCAAAAGTTTTCACTAAGACAGAGGGATACTGGCTCAGCACTTGTAGCTCAAGCGGCTAAGGTGCCAGCCACATACACCAGAGCTGGCAGTTTCGAATCCAGCTGGGGCCTGCCAAACAGCAATGACAACTACAGCCAAAAAATAGCCGGGCGTTGTGGCGGGTGCCTGTAGTCCCAGCTACTTGGGAGGCTGAGGCAAGAGAATCTCTTAAGCTCAGGAGTTGGAGGTCACTGTGAGTTGTAATACCATGGCACTCTACCCAGGGCAACAGCTTGAGACTCTGTCTCAAAAAAAAAAAAAGACAGGGATACATTATGATTTCCAAAGTTTAGCAGACATGCTGTTAAAATCTATGCTACTAGAAATGTCATGAAATCATCAAGAATTCAGAGTTTGTATTCTAAATGTAAGGCTCTGTTGATAGTAAACCTGATAGTTTAATTGATCTGTAAAGCAAACAAAAATCTAAATCAATCTATCCTTTTTTTTTTTATTGTTAAATCATAGCTGTGTACATTAGTATCCTTTTTTTTTTTTGAGACAGAGTCTCACTATGTTGCCCTTGGTAGAGTGCCATGGCATCACAGTTCACAACAACCTCAAACTCTTGGGCTTAATAGATTCTCTTGCTGGGTGGCACCTATGGCTCTAAGGGGTAGGGCACTGGCGCCATATGCTGGAGGTGGCAGGTTCATACACAGCCCTGGCCAAAAACTGAAAAAAAATAAAAAGAGATTCTCTTGCCTCAGCCTCCCAAGCAGCTGGGACTGCAGGCGCCCACCACAAAGCCTGGCTATATTTTGTTACAGTTGCCTTTGTTGTTTAGCTATCCCGGGTCAGTTTTGAACCCACCACCTCTGTGTATGTGGCTGGTGCCCTCACCACTGTGCTATGGACGCCAAGTCCTGTCCTTGAAGTTAGAACATTGAAATGAAAAAAAAAAAAAGCTTTGTGATACAAAGTTATGCATGTGAGAATGACATCTATCATAGCAACATTTCCAAGTCTCAAGATATTTTCGTGTTTGGGTTTTAGGAAATGAAACCAGTCATCCACTGTCAGAGAAGCAGAAACAGAGACCATTATTCTGAAACTGAAATATAGATCAGCTAGCTAACTTTTTGTTTTCCAAAATAGAACTTTTTTTAAAAAAAATCAGCTAGCTACCTATCTCCATTGACATTAACAGATCTGATTAGATACAACTAAATAGAAATGGAATACGGTCTCAGAAACACCCTCCCAGCCCTTCACTCCCTACATAAAGGTGTCTGAGGCTGGCCTTACATGTCTCAAGATATAACCCTGGAAATACAGGCAAACAGATAAATCCAGATACACCTCAGTAACCAAGAGCTGAATTCAATAAAATGCAGCCTCTTTCTTTCTTTCCTTCTTTCTTTCTTTTCTTCTTTCTTTCTTTCTTTCATTCTTTCTTTCTCTCTCTTTCTTTTCCTTTTTTGTTCTCTTAACATTGTAATCATCTTATTTTAGCTTCTCACAAATTATCATAAGGACTCTCAAAACCATCCTTTCAAAGATGAACAGAAATGGCATAGTCACAGCACTCTGCCCAGGGCAACAGAGTGAGACTCTGTCTTTAAAAAAGAGAAAGAAGGCTCAGCGACCATGGTGCAAGCGGCTAAGGCGCCAGCCATATACACCTGAGTTGACGGGTTCGAATCTAGTCAGGCCTGCCAAACAACAATGATGGCTACAACCAAAAAATAGCCGGGGGTTATGGCAGGCACCTGTAGTCCCAGCTACTTGGTAGGCAGAGGCAGGAGAATCACTTGAGCCCAGAACTTGTAGGTTGCTGTGAGCCGTGATGCTATGCACTCTACCCAGGGCAATAGCTTGAGGCTTTGTCTTAAAAAAAAAAAAAAGAGAGAGAGAGAGAGAAAGAAATGAGATAGCACATTGTAGCCAGGAGTCTTGGATTTTGGTAGGTGCCTCTAGTCTCAGGTACTTGCGAGGCTGAAGCAAGAGAGATCTCTTAAGTCCAAGAGATTGAAGTTGCTGTGAGCTATGATGATGCAATGGCACTCCACTTAAGGAGATGGGCCACAGAATGAGACTCTGTCTCAAAAAAAAAAAAAAAAAAAACGGCTGGGCACAGTGGCTCACTCCTGTAATCCTAGCACTATGAGAGGCTGAGGCAGGTGGGCTGTCTGAGCTGAGGAGTTCAAGACCAGACTGAGCAAGAGCGAGACCCCCGTCTCTAAAAACTAGCAAGGCAGGGCGGTGCCTGTGGTTCAAAGGAGTAGGGCGCCAGCCCCATATGCCAGAGGTAGTGGGTTCAAACCGAGCCCTGGCCAAAAACTGCAAAAAAAAAAAAAAAAAAACCTAGCCAGGCATTCTGGTGGGCGCTTGTTGTGGAGGGCACCTGTTGTGTTGGGCACCTGTAGTCCCAACTACTCGGGAGACAAGAGGATCGCATGAGCCCAGAAGTTGGAGGTTGCTTTGAGCTAATGACGCCACAGCACTCTACCAAGGGCAACAAAGAGAAACTCTGTGGAAGGAAGGAGGGAGGCAGGGAGGGAGGGAGGGAGGGAGGGAGGGAGGGAGGGAGGGAGGGAGGGAAGGAAGGAAGGAAGGAAGGAAGGAAGGAAGGAAGGAAGGAAGGAAGGAAGGAAGGAAGGAAGGAAGGAAGGAAGGAAGGAAGGAAGGAAGGAAGGAAGGAGAAAAACATTTTCTCATCTAAGATAAGATACTTGTTTGCTGAAGCTTATTGAAGTGTGGGGATTTCAGAATGAAATATGCCAGGTGGCGCCTCTGGCTCAAAGGAGTGGGGTGCTGGCCCAGCAAGCCAAAAACTACAAAAAAAAAAAAAAAAAAAAAGAATGAAATATGCCAACATGTTAATGGTAGCTATCATTTAGTAGGAGAGCAACAGCTCATTTTTCTTGTCTGTATTTTCTTTCTTTTTTTTGTTGCAGTTTGGCCGGGGCTGGGCCTAAACCCGCCACCCTCAGCATATGGGACCGGCGCCCCACTCACTGAGCCACAGGCGCCGCCCTTGTCTGTATTTTCTAAAATGGTGCTGTGATAGAATAAAAAGTTAGGGTTATTTTTAGATAAAGATTTTTATTAGATTGTACTTAGTGCTCAAAAAAACTGAACCAGAGGACACACCAATGACTGCTTGATTCTACCCAGCAATTTGATTACAGATAGCCAGTCACTGAGAGCAGCTCTTTGTCCTAGAAAATCTAGCTGTAAACTTCTGAACCTCTCTGAATCAAGGACTCCCACAGCTGCTTGGAAACTGTCAGCTAGAAAGTCTCAAGTTACAAGTCCAATTAATGAACCAAAACATATTGTTTCAAATGTTCCTTGAAAGTGTGGCTGTGGGAGCATAAGAAGAGTGTGGTGCCAGGGGACAAATTCCTGGTAACTTTCAAGGGCTCTACCTGCCTTCTCCAAGCAACATACATTCCCTCCAAACACCAGGACAAATCTCTGGAACTTCTCAGGGGGTGGTGTACTTAGTGCGTATACCCCAAAGGCACACAATTTACTTCCACCAGAAGTTCCAAGTTTTTAGCAGGGCATTGTGGCGGGCGCCTGTAGTCCCAGCTACTCGGGAGGCTGAGGCAAGAGAATTGCTTAAGCCCAGGAGTTGGAGGTTGCTGTGAGCTGTGTGATGCCATGGCACTCTACCGAGGGCCATAAAGTGAGACTCTGTCTCTAGGAAAAAAAAAAAAAAAAAAAGAAGTTCCAAGTTTTACCTGCAGGTTCCAAGCAACAGTTTACACAGGGATTTCTCCTCAAGCTGCCACTGTGGGATGTCCTTGCTAGGCATCAAAGACATGGCTCCTTTCCCGTATCTGCTCAAGAGACCATCATGTTCTTTTTTTTTTTTTTTTTTGTGGTTTTTGGCCAGGGCTGGGTTTGAACCCGCCACCTCCGGCATATGGGACCGGTGCCCTACTCCTTGAGCCACAGGCGCTGCCCGACCATCATGTTCTTGACAGCTCTCCATCAGGCGAGCATATGAGGCTCCTACCTGTCCTTATTCATATATGTGTTTGTTTATCGGAGGGTGAGGGAGATTCTGATGACAGCAGTCTGTAACTGAACTAAATTTTAATGTATTCATGGTAAGTAAATGCTCTGGCTATTAATTCATAACACAATTTCCTGTGAAAGATAAAAATCCAATGAAAAAAAAAAAAAGATAAAAATCAAGAACTTAAAAGTATTTCCCAGAAAAGGAATGGGGTGATTTAATCACATGATTCTCTTTTTCTCTTATACTCACACACATCTTCGCACATTCAGCACAAACTGCCAAGGAGTCTCAGTGTGTGGCATAATTTTATTTTTTGGTTAAAGATGATGTGTGTTTGAAGACACAGTCTGCTCCGAAACATGCCATCTTGAGAAACATACCAAATAATTGGCAACAGCAATCTAGAGTAGATAGATGGGCAGGGATTGCAAAAAGCTTCCACTTTTGGGCGGCGCCTGTGGCTCAGTGAGCAGGGCACCAGCCCCATATGCCGAGGGTGGCGAGTTCAAACCCGGCCCCGGCCAAACTGCAACAACAAAAAAATAGCCGGGCGTTGTGGCGGGCGCCTGTAGTCCCAGCTACTAGGGAGGCTGAGGCAAGAGAATCGCCTAAGCCCAGGAGTTGGAGGTTGCTGTGAGATGTGTGATGCCACGGCACTCTACAGAGGGCAATAAAGTGAAACTCTGTCTCTACAAAAAAAAAAAAAAAAAAGCTTCCACTTTTCATATTACTTATTTCTTTTTTTTTTTTTTTGTAGAGACAGAGTCTCACTTTATGGCCCTTGGTAGAGTCCCGTGGCCTCACACAGCTCACAGCAACCTCCAACTCCTGGACTTAAGCGATTCTCTTGCCTCAGCCTCCCGAGCAGCTGGGACTACAGGCGCCTGCCACAACGCCCGGCTATTTTTTGGTTGCAGTTTGGCCAGGGCTGGGTTTGAACCCGCCACCCTCGGTATATGGGGCCGGCGCCTTACCAACTGAGCCATAGGCGCCGCCCCATATTACTTATTTCTTACAGTGTATGAAAATGTTTAGTGAGCCTGCATTTCTATTTCTGTGAGCAGAAAGCATAAGAGAAATAAATCTTTTTGTTTTTTTTTTGAGACAGAGCCTCAAGCTGTCGCCCTGGGTAGAGTGCTGTGGCATCACAGCTCACAGCAACCTCCAACTCCTGGGCTCAAGCGAGTCTCTTGCCTCAGCCTCCCAAGTAGCTGGGACTACAGGCGCCCACCACAATGCCCAGCTATTTTTTGGTTGTAGTTGTCATTGTTGTTTGGCAGCCCGGGTTGGATTCGAACCCTCCAGCTCAGGTGTATGTGACTGGCACCTTAGCTGCTTGAGCTACAGGCGCCGAGCCCAGAAAGAAATCTTAAAACAAAAAGTAGCATGCCACATTTCCTGGCAGCGGATGGCCTATTACCCTCATTAGCTTCATTTGAACTTTCTGGTGACAGTCCTGTCCACCTATGAGAATTTCCAAGCAACTGTGAGGGCCCCTGAGCAGATTTTAATTCTCTTAATGGGTAGGAAATCATGCTTACAAGTATAAGGCTTGGAAAAAGTAGACGCCTCCAGGATTCCTTTTCTTGTGGCTCCTTCCTTTGGGTCTGTTGGAATTGTTTTCACCCTCAGAATGAGCAGGTTCCCTGAAGGTCCCTGCCTACCTTCTTGCCTCGTGTACCTTTTGCTTATTGTTGATTCCTCAGGCTTCTCAGCAAATGGCCACAGAGGTTTAATCTAGTATTCACTGTCACCAACAAATTTCATGCTTAAAGACGTGGCTCAGAACTGAGCTGTTAGGAACAGCCCTCAACGTGTGGAGGAAGCATATTGGAAGTGAGGTGGGGAGTTTTTGTGCTCTTGGACATACAAATGGTTCAGCACAGCGCACATGGCCAAGATGCCAAGAACTTTTTTTCCGTGATAGATGGGCAGGGATTGCAAAAGAATAATACAAGGGCAGCGCCTGTGGCTCAACGGAGTAGGGCGCTGGCCCCATATGCCGGAGGTGGCAGGTTCAAACCCAGCCCTGGCCAAAAACTGCAAAAAAAAAGAATAACACACAAAATATATTGTATTACTGTAAAATATATTCCAAAAGAATAATACATTGTATTCAGGGAAGCCCTGCCAAGTGTGCAGCCCTGCTGTGTTGGATGACATCAGGGACACCATACATGTAAAATTCACAACCCCTGCTCTTGAAGAGCCTAAAATACATAGTAACTGAAATCTCTGTTATAAAGAGGCAAGGTAATATCTTTCTCTCTCCCTTGTGTGTGTATAAAGGTACTGATTCCTTATTACACAGACTGAACAAGACCAGCTCATCACCAGTCTCCACATACGCCGTTTTCTTTTTTCTTTTTCTTTTCTTTGTTTTTTTTAGAGACAGAGTCTTACTTTGTCTCTCTCGGTAGAGTGCTATGGCATCACAGCTCACAGCAACCTCCAGCTCTTGGGCTTAGGTGATTCTCTTGCCTCAGCCTCCTGAGTAGCTGGGACTACAGGCACCTGCCACAACACCCAGCGGTTTTTTATACTTGCAGTTTGGCTGGGGCCAGGTTTGAACAAATCACCCTAGGTATATGGGGCTGGCAGGTGCCCTACTCAACTCACTGAGCCACAGGTGCTGCTTCACATACACATTTCTTTTCTTCTTTTCTTCTTTTCTTTTTTTCTTTCTTTCTTTCTTTCTTTTTTTTTTTTTTTTTTTTGAGACAGAGCCTCAAGCTGTCACCCTGGGTAGAGTGCTGTGGCATCACAGCTCACAGCTCACAGCAACCTCCTACTCCTGGGCTCAAGCGATTCTCCTGCCTCTGCCTCCCAAGTAGCTGGGACTACAGGCGCCCACCACAATGCCCAGCTATTTTTTGGTTGCAGCCATCACTGTTTTTTTGGGGTTTTTTTTGTAGACACAGAGTCTCACTTCATCGCCCTCAGTAAAGTGCCATGGTGTCACACAGCTCACAGCAACCTTCAACTCCTGGGCTTAGGTGATTCTCTTGCTTCAGCCTCCTGAGTAGCTGGGACTACAGGCACCTGCCATAACGCCTGGCTATTTTTTTGGTTGCAGTTTGGCTGGGGCTGGGTTGAACCCACCACCCTCAGCATATGGGGCTGGCACCGTACCCACTGAGCCACAGGCACCGTCCTGCAGCCATCACTGTTGTTTGGCAGGCCGAGCTGGATTCGAACCCGCCAGCTCAGGTGTATGTGGCTGGCGCCTTAGCCACTTGAGTCACATACACCATTTCTTAAAGATATTCTTCATTTCTTTTTTTTTTTTTCTTTTTGTAGAGACAGAGTCTCACTTTATGGCCCTCGGTAGAGTGCTGTGGCCTCACACAGCTCACAGCAACCTCCAACTCCCGGGCTTAAGCGATTCTCTTGCCTAAGCCTCCCGAGTAGCTGGGACTATAGGCGCCCGCCACAACGCCCGACCATTTTTTGGTTGCAGTTTGGCCGGGGCCGGGTTTGAACCCTCCACCCTCGGTATATGGGGCCGGCACCTTACCGACTGAGCCACAGGCGCTGCCCTATTCTTCATTTCTTAAACAAGTCAAGTATTGCCACTCAAGCTCTCACTTTCCTGTGGCCCTCCGGCTTTGGCAGTCTCCGCCACACTTTATGTCTCTCTGGGGACATATGAACAGAGGTAAGCACTGCAATGTTCCAGTCCAGTGTCTAGGAGGGCTGCTTTCATAGAACTCAACTTATGCCAGTTGCTTCAAAAATCCTCTACCAGCCAAGCACAGTGGCTCACACCTGTAATCCCAGCACTCTGGGAGGCTGACCGAGGTGAATGGATTGCCTGAGCTCAAAAGCTGAAGACCAGCCTGAGCAAGAGTGAGACCCTGTCTCTACTAAAAACAGAAAAACTAGCCAGGTGTTGTTGTGAGTGCCAATAGTCCCAGCTACTGGATAGGCTGAGGCAGAAGGATAGGCTGAGGCAAAAGTTTGAGGTTGCTGTGAGCGATGATGCCATGGCACTCAACCCAGGGTGACAGAGTGAGACTCTGTCCCAAAAAACAAGTCCTCTCACTATCCGTGTTCTGTAGCCCTTCTTCCAGGCATTGCTTCCATGTCAGGCACTCCTAGAATACGGCCCCTGAGGAGTTCCTGCTTTCTTTCCCAGCCAAGCTCACTTGAGGAAAGAAGCCCTAACCAAACTGACAAAACACTCTATTGGGACAGAATGAACACTGGGGTCCTGGAAATTCATGCAAACAGCCATTGCCAATCCAGTTGCTGCCAGCCAATTCCAAGAAGAGGCTAAAAGTAAGAGCCTGCTGGTTTATCTACCTCCTCCCACCTATGTTAAATGGTGTCCTCTTCACAGCTTACAATGCCTCCATTCTCTTGGTGACACCATTTGAACAGACTTAAGTAGCCTCCTTCTCTGACCAGTATTTGTGGGTTTATGACATTCCTTGCCAAACCACAGGGCCACCTGCACATGGTTGATCTGGCCTGTGCAAATTCCTAGAAGCCCTAGACTGGTCACATAATTACAAGCCCCAGAGCAGTAATAAGGACAACGAAAAAGGGCCAGGTGTGGTGTCTCATGTTTGTAATCCCAGCACTCTGGGAGGCGGAGGCAGGTGGATTGCCCTTAGCTCACAGGTTCGAAACCAGCCTGAGCAACAGTGAGATTTCCCCTGCCTCTAAAAAAAATAAAAATAAAAATAAAAAATAGACAGGGGCCTATAGTCCCAGCTATTTGGGAGGCTGAGGCAAGAGAATTGCTTGAGCCCCAGAGTTTGAGGTTGCTGTGAGCTATGATGCCACTGCACTCTACCAAGGGTGACAAAGTGAGACTTTGTCTAAAAAAAAAAAATAAATAAAATAAATAAATAAATAGATAGCTGGGTGTTGTGGTGGTGCCTGTAGTCCCAGCTACTCAGGAGGCTGAGGCAAGAGAACTGCTCATGCCCAAGAGTTTGAGGTTGCTGTGAGTTATGACACCATGGCACTCAACCCCAGGGTGAGTGAGTGAGACTCTGTCTTGAAAAAAGAAAGGAAGGAAAGAAGGAAGGAAGGAAGAAAGAAAGAAAGAGGCTCGGCGCCTGTGGCTGAAGCGGCTAAGGCGCCAGCCACATATACCTGAGCTGGTGGGTTCAAATCCAGCCTGGGCCCGCCAAACAACAATGACGGCTGCAACAAAAAATATCCGGGTGTTGTGGTGGGTGCCTGTAGTCCTAGCTACTTGGGAGGTGGAGGCAAGAGAATCGCTTGAGCCCAGGAGTTGGAGGTTGCTGTGAGCTGTGATGCTACAGCACTCTACCCAGGGTGACATCTTGAGGCTCTGTCTCAAAAAAGAAAAGGAAAGAAAGAGAGAAAGAGAAAGAAAAGGATAATGCCTCGGTGTCCCTAGCTTAGTGGTTAGGGCACTGGCCACATACACCAGTACTGGTGAGTTTGACTCTGGCCCAGGCCTGCTAAACAACAATGACAACTACAACAAAAAAATAGCCAGGCACGCTCGGTGCCTGTGGCTCAAGCGGCTAAAGCGCCAGCCACATACACCTGAGCTGGCAGGTTCAAATCCAGCCCGGGCCCGCCAAACAACAATGATGGCTGCAACCAAAAAATAGCCGGGCGTTGTGGCGGGTGCCTGTAGTCCCAATTACTTGGGAGGCAGAGACAGGAGACTCGCTTGAGCCCAGGAGTTTGAGGTTGCTGTGAGCTATGATGCCACAGCACTGTACCCAGGGCAACAGCTTAAGGCTGTCTCAAAAAAAAAAAGAAAAATAGCCAGGCATTGTGGCAGGTGACTAGTCCCAGCTACTTGGGAGGCTGAGGCAAGAGAATCGCTTTAAGCCCAAGAGTTTGAAGTTGCTGTGAGCTGTGATGCCACGGCACTCTACCACGGGTGACATAGTGAGACTCTGTCTCAAAAAAAAAAAAAAAGAAAGAAAGAAAGAAAAGAAAAATAGCCAGATGTTGTGGCAGGTGCCTATAATCTCAGCTATGCAGGAGGCTGAGGCGGGAAGATCAATTGAACCCAAGAGTCTGAGGTTGCTATGAGCTAGGCTGACAACATGGCATTCTAGCCCAGGCCACAGAGCAAGACTCTGTCTTAAATAACAACAACAAAAACCCACAATATGGTGTATTGGTTAAAAGGATACCTGGAATCACCCAGATCTATATTTGATACCAAAATAGTATTAAACTTGCAAAAAGCTGGGCATGGTGGCTCATGCCTGTAATTCTAGCACACTGGGAAGCCCAGGTAGGTGGATTGCCTAACTTAGGAGTTTGAGACCAGCTTGAGCAAGAGTGAGACCTCATCTCTTAAAAAAAAATAGCCAGGCTTCGTGGCAGGTGCCTATAGGCCCAGCTACTCAGGAGGCTAAGGCAAGAAGATCATTTGAGCCCAAGAGATTGAGGTTGCTATAAGCTTTGACACCACAGCATTCCACCCAGGACAACAGAGTGACTCTGTCTCAAGAAATAAAATAAAAGGGTGGCGCCTGTGGCTCAGTGAGTAGGGCGTCAGCCCCATATGCCGAGGGTGGCGGGTTCAAGCCCAGCCCCGGCCAAACTGCAACAAAAAATAGCCGGGCGTTGTGGTGGGCGCCTGTAGTCCCAGCTGCTCGGGAGGCTGAGGCAAGAGAATGGCATAAGCCCAAGAGTTAGAGGTTGCTGTGAGCCGTGTGACGCCACGGCACTCTACCGAGGGCGGTACAGTGAGACTCTGTTTCTACGAAAAAAAAAAAAAAGAAATAAAATAAAAGCTGCGAGCCGTGGCTTGTGCCTGTCATCTCAGCACTCTGGGAGGTCAAGGTGAGTGGATTGCTTGAGCTCAGAAGTTCAAGACCAGCCTGAGTAAGAGTGAGACCTCATCTCTAAAAAATAAAAATAAAAACAGCAGGGTGGGCTCGGCGTCTGTGGCTCAAGCAGCTAAGGCGCCAGCCACATACACATGAGCTGGCGGGTTCGAATCCAGCCCGGGCCTGCCAAACAATGACAGCTGCAACCCAAAAAGTAGCCAGGAGTTGTGGCTGGTGCCTGTAGTCCCACCTACTTGGGTGGTGGAGGCAGGAGAATCGCTTTAGCCCAGGAGTTGGAGGTTGCTGTGAGCTGTGATGCCACAGCATTCTACCCAGGGTGACAGCTTGAGGCTCTGTCTCAAAAAAAAGCAGGGTGTTGTGACGGGTGCCTGTAGTCCCAGCTACATGGGAGGCTGAGGCAAGAGGATCTCTTGAGCCCAAGAGTTTGAGGTTGCTGTGAGCTGTGATATCATATCACTTTACTGAGGGCAACCAAGTGAGACTCTGTCTCTAAAAAAAAAAGAGAGAGAGATAAACTAAAATAGACTTGCAAGAGATACCTCTAAAAGAAAACAGGAGGGAGCCAGGAGAGGGTGGCAGAGCTATCAGCCAGGGATGCTGGCCTCACTCTAAGAGAAGAAGAGAAGGAAGGAAGGAAGGAAGGTAAAAGCATGTTAATTACAGTGTCCTCTAAGGAAATTTGCAGGGCTATTTGGGAGCACACAAATCATCAGAGGGTCCCACATCTCCAAAGGATGATGCCTTAATATCCCTGCCACCCTGGATCGCCTGCTGGGAGCAGTCCCTGAGTGCCTGGCCTCCCCTCAGACACTGTGATGAAGTTCAGAACACAACAGGGACCCTAAGTTGATTGCTCCTTTGGTAGGAAGGGAATCCGAGAGGTGTATCTCGTGGCCACCACACTTAGTTTCTTCTTCAATAGGATAGGACAAAATCCTTGCCCACTTACCTTCCTGGGAAGTTGTGTGACTCAGAGGAGGTGATGTCTGTGAACACTTTGTAAATTTCCAAGTATGGAACAAGTACCGTATTCTTTTTTTTTTTTTTTTTGGCCAGGGCTGGGTTTGAACCCGCCACCTCCGGCATATGGGACCGGCGCCCTACTCCTTGAGCCACAGGCGCCGCCCAAGTACCGTATTCTTACACAGGACAATGTCTCAGTCATGAGGTGCAGCTGTGATATCATAGCACTTTACTGAGAGCAACCAAGTAAGACCCCCATATTCACCCCCATCTCTGTCTGCCCCCTTAGCACAAGCTGCAGCACTGGATGAGTATGCTGGGCTGCCTGGTCCACAGACCTCCAGCTAGTTCAACTTAGTTACCTCTGGGGCCCAGACCTGTCTGGAAAGCAGAAATGGAAAATGCAGCCTTTTGGCTGATAGCTAAAAATATCCTCAAATAGACTGAGCCAGCTGGACGCTGACAGGTCAGTCCCAGCCTCACAATGCCTCACTCCATGAAGCTGGACATGAACTTCCTTGGTAACCAAGGGCCCTGCACAGCAAGTTCCACAATTTAACAATAATTATGCATGTAAACTACTTGGAAAAGAGGAAGGCTATTAGACATTGAGAGCTCCATGTTTTGGTTTTTATTTTATTTATTTTTGGATAGGTAATATATGCACATGATCTGATATTCAAAACTTATAAAACGGAATAGAGTGAAAAGTCTCTCTTCCAGCTTGGTGCCCGTGGCACAGTGGTTATGGCGCCAGCCACATACATTGAGGGTGGTGGGTTCGAACCCGGCCTGGGCCAGCTAAACAACTGCAACCAAAAAAAAAAAAAATAGCTGGGCATTGTGGCAGGCGCTTGTAGTCCCAGCTACTTGGAAGGCTGAGGCAAGAGAATCACTTAAGCCCAAGAGTTTGAGGTTGCTGTGAGCTGTGACACCACAGCACTCTACCGAGGGTGACATAGTGAGACTCTATCTTCAAAAACAAAAAAAGAAAGAGAAAAGAAACGTCTCTCTTCCATTATTGTCCTTTCAATATTCTCCCTCCCTGAAGGCAATCAATGCTATTATTTTCTTGTTTAACTTTTCAGAAGAATTTTATGTGCATATTTATGCTTCTAAAATAATTTCGCAGCTCGGCACCTATGGCTCAAGCAGCTAAGGCGCCAGCCACATACATCTGAGTGGGCAGGTTCGAATCCAGCCCGGGCCCACCAAACAACATTGATGGCTGCAACCAAAAAATAGCCAAAATAGCCAGGTGCTCTGGCAGGCACCTATAGTCCCAGCTACTTGGGAGACAGAGGCAGGAGAATCGCTTGAGCCCAGGAGTGGGAGGTTGCTGTGAGCTGCGATACCACAGCACTCTACCCAGGGTGACAGCTTGAGGCTCTGTCTCAAATAAATAAATTAAATTAAATTAAATAATTTTGCAATCTGCTAAGAGAAAGTCCCTCAGAGAGTAACCACTGTTTGGACTAGACTAATGCTACTTAGAACATCTGCATATGTTCTAATTTATCTCATTTCAACTTTATTTGGGAGCACTTTTTTTTTTTTTGTAGAGACAGAGTCTCACTTTACCGCCTTCGGTAGAGAGCCATGATGTCACAGGACTCACAGCAAACTCTAGCTCTTGGGCTTCCGTGATTCTCCTGCCTCAGCAACCCGAGCAGCTGGGACTACAGGCGCCCACCACAACGTCCAGCTATTTTTTGGTTGCAGTTCAGCTGAGGCTGGGTTTGAACCCACCACCCTCGGTATATGGGGCCAGCGCCCTACTCACTGAGCCATAGGCGCCACCCCTGGGAGCACATTTTTTTTTTTTTAACTTTTCTTTTTTTTTTTTCTTTATTGTTGGGGATTCATTGAGAGTACAATAAGCCAGGTTACACTGATTGCAATTGTTAGGTAAAGTCCCTCTTGCAATCATGTCTTGCCCCCAGAAAGTATGACACACACCAAAGCTCCACCCCGCTCCCTCCATCCCTCTTTCTCCTTCCCCCCCCATAACCTTAATTGTCATTAATTGTCCTCATATCAAAATTGAGTACATAGGATTCATGCTTCTCCATTCTTGTGATGCTTTACTAAGAATAATGTCTTCCACTTCCATCCAGGTTAATACGAAGGATGTAAAGTCTCCATTTCTTTTAATAGCTGAATAGCATTCCATGGTATACATATACCACAGCTTGTTAATCCATTCCTGGGTTGATGGGCATTTAGGCTGTTTCCACATTTTGGCGACTGTAAATTGAGCTGCAATAAACAATCTAGTACAAGTGTCCTTATGATAAAAGGATTTTTTTCCTTCTGGGTAGATGCCCAGTAATGGGATTGCAGGATCAAATGGGAGGTCTAGCTTGAGTGCTTTGAGGTTTCTCCATACTTCCTTCCAGAAAGGTTGTACTAGTTTGCAGTCCCACCAGCAGTGTAAAAGTGTTCCCTTCTCTCCACATCCACGCCAGCATCTGCAGTTTTGAGATTTTGTGATGTGGGCCATTCTCACTGGGGTTAGATGGTATGTCAGGGTTGTTTTGATTTGCATTTCTCTAATATAGAGAGATGATGAACATTATTTCATATGTTTGTGAGCCATTCATCTGTCATCTTTAGAGAAGGTTCTATTCATGTCTCTTGCCCATTGATATATGGGATTGTTGGCTTTTTTCATGTGGATTAATTTGAGTTGTCTATAGATCCTAGTTATCAAGCTTTTGTCTGATTGAAAATATGCCAATATCCTTTCCCACTGTGTAGGTTGTCTCTTTGCTTTGGTTGTCTCCTTAGCTGTACAGAAGCTTTTCAGTTTAATGAAGTCCCATTTGTTTATTTTTATTGTTGCAATTGCCATGGCAGTCTTCTTCATGAAGTCTTTCCCCAGGCCGATATCTTCCAGTGTTTTTCCTATGCTTTCTTTGAGGATTTTTACTGTTTCATGCCTTAAATTTAAGTCCTTTATCCATCTTGAATCGATTTTTGTGAGTGGGGAAAGGTGTGGGTCCAGTTTCAGTCTTTTCCATGTAGACATCCAGTTCTCCCAACACCATTTATTGAATAGGGAGTCTTTCCCCCAAGGTATATTCTTGTTTGGTTTATCAAAGATTAGGTGGGTGCATCTTACAAGGGTATATAAAAAAAAAAATTAGGTGGTTGTAAGATGTTAGTTTCATTTCTTGGTTTTCGATTCGATTCCAAGTGTCTATGTCTCTATTTTTGTGCCAGTACCATGCTGTCTTGACCACTATGGCTTTGTAGTACAGACTAAAATCTGGTATGCTGATGCCCCCAGCTTTATTTTTATTACTAAGAACTGCCTTAGCGATATGGGTTTTTTTCTGGTTCCATACAAAACGCAGAATCATTTTTTCCAAATCTTGAAAGTACGATGTTGGTATTTTTATAGGAATGGCATTGAATAGATAGATTGCTTTGGGAAGTATAGACATTTTAACAATGTTGATTCTTCCCATCCATGAGCATGGTATGTTCTTCCATTGGTTAATATCCTCTGCTATTTCCTTTCTAAGGATTTCATAATTTTCTTTATAGAGGTCCTTCACCTCCTTCGTTAGGTATATTCCTAGGTATTTCATTTTCTTGAAACTACGGTGAAGGGAGTTGTGTCCTTAATTAGCTTCTCATCTTGACTGTTATTGGCGTATATTAAGGCTACTGACTTGTGGACATTGATTTTATATTCTGAAACATTACTGTATTTTTTGATGACTTCCAGGAGTCTTGTGGTTGAGTCTTTGGGGTTCTCTAAGTATAAGATCATGTCGTCAGCAAAGAGGGAGAGTTTGACCTCCTCTGCTCCCATTTGGATTCCCTTTATTTCCTTGTCTTGCCTAATTATATTGGCTAGAACTTCCAGCACTATGTTGAATAGTAAAGGTGACAGAGGACAACCTTGTCTGGTTCCAGTTCTAAGAGGAAAAGCTTTCAGTTTTATTCCATTCAGTAAAATATTAGCTGTGGGTTTGTCATAGATAGCTTCAATCAGTTTTAGAAATGTGCCACTGTTAATATGGTGGATAATGTTATGGACTTGCGTATGTTAAACCAGCCTTGCATCTCTGGGATGAAGCCTACTTGATCATGATGAATGACTTTTTTCGTGATAAGTTGTAATCTATTGGCTAGGATTTTGTTGAGAATTTTTGCATCTATATTCATGAGTGAGATTGGTCTGAAATTCTCCTTTTTGTTTGGGTCTTTTCCTGGTTTTGGTATCAGGGTGATGTTTGCTTCACAGAATGTGTTGGGGAAGATTCCTTCTTCCTCAATTTTTTGGAATAATTTCTGCAGTACAGGAATAAGCTCTTCCTTGAAGGTTTGGTAGAATTCTGGAGTGAAGCCATCTGGACCAGGGCATTTTTTGGTTGGAAGCTTTTTTATTGTTTCTTTAATCTCAGTGCTTGAAATTGGTCTGTTCAGGAGCTCTATTTCTTCCTGGCTAAGTTTAGGGAGAGGGTGTGATTCCAAATATTGATCCATTTCCTTCACATTGTCAAATTTCTGGGCATAGAGTTTCTGGTAGTATTCAGAGATGATCTCTTGTATCTCTGTGGGATCAGTTGTTATTCCCCCTTTATCATTTCTGATTGAGGTTACTAGAGATTTTTTTTTTTTTTTTTGTAGAGACAGAGTCTCACTTTATGGCCCTCGGTAGAGTGCCATGGCCTCACACAGCTCACAGCAACCTCCAACTCCTGGGCTTAAGCGATTCTCTTGCCTCAGCCTCCCGAGTAGCTGGGACTACAGGCGCCCGCCACAACGCCCGGCTATTTTTTGGTTGCAGTTTGGCGGGGGCCGGGTTTGAACCTGCCACCCTCGGTATATGGGGCCGGTGCCTTACCGATTGAGCCACAGGCGCCGCCCGAGGTTACTAGAGATTTTACTTTTCTATTTCTCGTTAGTCTGGCGAAAGGTTTATCTATTTTATTAATTTTTTCAAAAAACCAACTCCTTGTTTCATTAATTTTCAGAATGATTCTTTTGTTTTCAATTTCATTGATCTCTGATTTGATTTTGGATGTTATCAATTATCTCAATAAATGTTAATGGCTTGAATTCCCCACTGACAAATTAAAGCTCCGTGTATCTGAAAATAAGATTGCAACTCCTCTTTTCTTCTGAATTCCATTTGCCTGAAAAATTGTCTTCCAACCCTTGACTTGGAGTTTTAATTTGTCTTTTGAAGCCAGGTGTGTTTCTTGCAGACAGCAAATGGATGGCTTGTGTTTTTTAATCCAGTCAGCCAATCTATGTCTCTTCAGTGGGGAATTCAAGCCATTAACATTTATTGAGATAATTGATAAGTGTGGTAGTGTTCTATTCGTCTTATTTTGTGAGAGTCCATTGCTTAGTTTTATCTTTTGCATCAGTGTGGAGGTTAGGTTCTGACCTTTAATTTCTGAGTTCTTACTTTGCTGCTGATCCATTGTGATGGTCAGTGTGTAGAACAGGTTGAAGTATTTCCTGTAGAGCTGGTCTTGTTGTGGCGAATTTCCTCAATGGTTACCCAGTGTGCCAAAACCGGTCTCACTCTGCCCCTGGGGTTAGGGCTGTAAGGCGGCTCAGTCCCCGCCCTTAGGCTACTCAGTCACTAGGTTACCAGCCCCCGCCTGATTCTTGCTCTGTGACCCTGAGGGCGAAGCTTGCCGGGGCAGATCACTCACAATGGCTCCCTGTGGCCCACAGCCAAACACCACTAGCTCCGTCTAGCTCAGCGGCTCAGACTGGGGCCCCAGACAACGGCCAAAGTTCTCTGCACTCCAGCTCAGGCTCTCCCCAAGGCAGTTCAACTGAGTGCCAAGTCCAAAAACACCAAAATAGTTCACAGGTAAGGCCTTTCCGGTTTGCAGTCTCGCTGCTACTGTATTTACAGTTGCCAGCGGGTTTAGACCGATTGAACACACACGACCATTTACCGGTTTTCCACTGTTTTAGTCCTCCTCTTGGGGTCCAGAAGTCTCTCACTGACTCCCTGTATCCACACAGGGTTGATTACAGGCAGATCCCACCAGCCAGAGATGCCTGGAGTCCTATCTCCCCAGACTCACGGTGCCCAGATGCAAGGAAGCTGTTACTTGGCCGCCATCTTGCTCTGAACTCTCCTGGAAGCACATTTTTAAAAAACATTTTATTATGAAGATTTTCAAGCATTCAAAGAAGTTGAAAGAATTGTGGAGAGAACACCCACAGCACCAAGCTTCTGCAATTAATAGTCTGGTAGCTTTGCTTTAGATACTGTTATTATTGTTCTCCTTTTACGGCTGATGAAACTGTGTCAAATGTTAACTGTTTGTTGAAAAAGCCTACAATGTTACTTTCCTCTCCATCCTTGTCTGTTACAGTATTTCAACCAAGGTCCAAAGAGATTAATGTTCCCTGAGAAGAATCCAGTTTCTTATGGTCTTCAGATAAGCCCCAGAAAATACAAGTTCTCTTTTTCACTTATGATTTCCCTACCCTTTGGCCCTTAACATCCCACGTGGTGCTGCTATCCCTGAAAGACTTTAGCCTCACTGAGCTGAACTCATTTTTCTCCAAAGCTTGGTAGTTTTTAGACACGTGAGAGAAGCTGATCAGGCAGCCCAGCAGACTCATCCACCTTTATCTCAACAGCCTACGTGGTCAGCCACTTTGCTCCTCCCAGCATGGTTCTCAGGTTCACAGAGCAGCAGCCTTAAGCCATAAATGCATAATGTCAGGCCCACCCAGACTTACTGAATGAAGATCTGCATTTTATTTTTTTTTTATTTTTATTTTTTGAGACAGAGTCTCAAGCTGTCGCCCCGGGTAGAGTGCCATGGCGTCATAGCTCACAGCAACCTCCAACTCGGGCTCAAGTGATCCTCTTAACTTAGTTTTTTTTTTCTATTTTTTGGTAGAGACAGGGGTCTTGCTTTTGCTCAGGCTGGTCTTGAACTTGTGAGCTAAGCAATACACACACCTTGGTCTCCCAGAGTGCTAGGATTACAGGCATAAGCCACCATGCCCAGCCCTGAAGATCTGCATTTTAGTAAGATTCCCAGCCGACCCCTGTGTGCATGCCAGACCACTACATTCTCACTTCAGCCATGGATAAAGAGGAAGCCAATAGAATTTGGCCCATGTGAAAAAAAAAGCAGTTAATGGCATTTATGTTAAGAACTAGGGTGCGCCCAGTGCTAAGTGGGTAGGGCCCTGGCCACATACACCAGGGCTGGTAGGTTCAATCCCATCCTGGCCAGCTTAAAAAAAATGACAGCTCAGTGCCTGTGGCTCAAGTAGCTAAGACGCCAGCCATCTACACCTGAGCTGGAGGGTTTGAATCCAGCCTGGGCCTGCCAAACAACAATGACGGCTGCGCTGCAACCAAAAAATAGCCAGGCCTTGTGGAGGGCACCTGTAGTCCCAGCTACTTGGGAGGTAAAAGCAGGAGAGTCGCTTGAGCCCAAGAGTTGGAGGTTGTTGTTAGCTGTGATGCCACAGCACTCTACCCAGGGCAACAGCTTGAGGCTCTGTCTCAGAAAAAAAAAAAAAAAAAAAAAATGACAACTGCAACAAAAAAATAGCCAGGCTTTGTGGCAGACGCCTGTAGTCCCAGCTACTTGGGAGGCTGAGGCAAGAGTTTTAAGCCCAAGAGTTTGAGGTTTCTGTGAGCTGTGACACTATAGCAGGAGCTTTACCCAGGGTGACAGCTTTGAGACTCTGTCTCAAAAAAAAAAAAATCAAAAGCAAAAAGAAAAAAAGAAGTACTCCTTCGTTTTTTGTTGTTTTTTAGGTCTCCTTTGTTTTCTTACTCCTTTTCTTTCTTTCTTTCTTTTTTTTTTTGAGATAGAGCCTCAAGCTCTCCCCCTGGGTAGAGTGCCGTGGCATGGCAGCTCACAGAAACCTCAAACTCTTGGGCTTAAAAGACTCTCTTGCCTCAGCCTCCCAAGTAGCTGGAACTATAGGGGTCCACCACACCGCCCAGCTATTTTTTTGGTTGCAGCCATCATTGTTGTTTGGCGGGCTGGGGCTAGATTCGAACCCACCAGCTCAGGTGTATGTGGCTGGCACCTTAGTCGCTTAAGCCACAGGAGCTGAGCTTTTTTTTTTTTTTTTTTGAGACAGAGCCTCAAGCTACTGCCCTGGGTAGAGTGCCTGCCATGGCATCACAGCTCACAGAAACCTCAAACTCTTGGGCTTGAAAGATTCTCTTGCCTCAGCCTCCCAAGTAGCTGGGACTATAGGTGCCTGCCACAATGCCCGGCTATTTTTTGGTTGTAGTTTTCATTGTTGGCAGGTCCGGGCCGTATTCGAACCTGCCAGCTCTGGTGTATGTGGCTGGTGCCTTAGCCACTTGAGCTACAGGCGCCACCCTCTTACTCCTTTTCTTTACAACTATAATACCACTTCTTCAGTCCATGCTCTGTAAAAAAGGCATTACTGCTAACCTTTACAGCATTTCAAAAGCTGTTTTATCCTCCTAATTTACAGGTGAGGCTCCGAGGGTTAGAAGTTCACCCAAAGTTAAACAGCTGGAAATAGGAAGCATGTCTTCTATCAAGACCTGCTGCTCTCTTCCAACTGTAAAACAATGTCTCTTAAAATCTTGGCAATTGCTGTAGCCTCTTCCTGGCTCACCTGGCTCAGAGGCCTTATGTTTGCCTGTCTTTCAAGGCTTCTGGACCTATCTGTCCTTCTCAAGCCCTTTTCTTGGCAGCGCCTGTGGCTCAGTGAGTAGGGTACTGGCCCCATATACTGAAAGTGGCGGGTTCGAACCTGGCCCAGGCCAAACTGCAACAACAACAAAAACATAGCCAGGAGTTATGGTGGGCGCCTGTAGTCCCAAGCTACTTGGGAGGCTGAGGCAAGAGAATCTCCTAAGCCCAAGAGCTGGAAGTTGCTGTGAGCTGTGATGTCACTGCGCTCTACTGAGGGTGAGAAAATGAGACTCTGTCTCTAAAAACAAACAAACAAACAAACAAAAAAACAGCCCCTTTCTCATATCCCTTTCGCTGCTAGTTTACCTGGATCCTGTTCTTTTAGCTCCCAAGCTTCGATCAGGCACTCCTAGAATCTAAGAACAATAGGAAACATCTGTGCAACATAACAATGCCCTCCTCTAGACAGGGTGAGAAGACAGGCAGGTGCAGAAGTACTGGGGCAGGTAGGACGTGCTCTGCAGGCATGCCACATGGCAGTCCAAGTGGAGGTCTCACGTGGCTGCTGTGGATATGGTCCTGAGCTCGTGCCCACCCTGCTGGGCACAGGGATCGGTCAAATGTGGTCCCAGTCCCTCAGGAGCATTAATCCAGCAGGGTGGTAGGATATGGACACATAAAAGTACAGCAGGGGCAGAGAGGAGAGATTGCTTCTTGGTGGTGAAATAGATGATTACAAAGAGTGTGGGGTAGGTGGGAGACAGCAAACCGAGCCAGGGGGAATATGCAGAAAGACAAAAGCACCTTTGGAGAGTCTCATATAGAGAGCCCATGTGCTGATCTAGAAGGTATGTTAGAAGCCAGTGGGGAGAGACTAAGGAGGAAGATTGGGAATGGCTGAGTGGGAATCACTGCAGGTTGAGAGTGATATGAGCAATAGTGAGCCCTTGGGAGCTGGGTGTGATGGCTCATACCTGTAATCCCAGTAAGGCCAAGGCAGGAAGACCACTTGAGGCCAGGAGTTCAAGACCAGCCTGAGTAAGAGCAAGGCCCCATCTCTACAAAAAATGGGAAAATTAGCAAGCTGTGGTGACATGTTTTTAGAGTCCCAGTTTGCTGAGGAGGCTGAGGCAGGAGGATTGCTTGATCCCAGAAGTTTTGAGGTTACTGTGAGCAATGATGATGCCACTGCACTCTAGCCTGGATGATAGAGCAGGACTCTGTCTCAAAAAAAAAAAAGAAAAAAAATTGCAGACAGGATGGCATCTGTGGCTCAGTGAGTAGGGCATCAGCCCCATATACCAAGGGTGGCAGGTTCAAACCCAGCCCCGGCCAAACTGCAACAAAAAATAGGGGTGGTATTGTGGTGGGTGCCTGTAGTCCCAGCTACTTGGGAGGCTGAGGCAAGAGAATTGCCTAAGCCCAAGAGCTAGAGGTTGCTGTGAGCTGTGAAGCCCTGGCACTCTACCAAGGGTGACAAAGTAAGACTCTGTCTCTAAATAAATAAATAAATAAATAAAATAAAAAATAAAGAAATTCTCTTGCCTCAGCCTCCTAAGTAGCTGGGACTACAGGAGCTGGCCACAGTGCCTGGCTATTTTTAGACATGAGGTTTCCCTCTGGCTCAGGCTGGTCTTAAACCTGTGAGTTCAGACAATCCATCTGCCTTGGCCTCCCAGAGTGCTAGGTTTACAGATGTGAGCCACCGTACACAGCCTATGCTTACTTTTTACTTTTTATATTTTGCAAAAGGCCTACAAAACTCTTCTTTGGCAATTGTTAATTACTTTTAGGATACAGCATTCTGATTGCTTAGGCTTTCCTCAAAGCAATTTTACGTTTGTTTTATTAATGGCTTTTTTTTTTTTTTTTTTTGCAGTTTTTGGCCAGGGCTGGGTTTGAACCCACCACCTCCGGCATATGGGGCTGGCGCCCTACCCCTTTGAGCCACAGGTGCCACTCTATCAATGGCTTCTTTTTTTTTTTCTTCTTTCTCTACTGTGAGCCTGAATTATTTACCAAGTGTTGAATATTCCAAAAGTAAATTATTCACAGCTATTTTCCAAGATGATATTATTGTCAATGTTACCCTCATGTGTCCACAAGAATAGTTTCTTAATGGCATATAAACTTTAAGTCCATTGATCTTTCTCCATTAAAGCTTTCTGCATGGTGAAAATGTTCTCTATCTGTGCTGCCCATATACTAGCCACTAGCCAGATGTGGCAATTGAACACTTGAAATATGGATAATGTAAGGAATGGAATAAAAAAAATTTTTTTAACAGACAGGGTCTTGCTATTTTGCCAGGCTTGTCTGAAACTCCTGGGCTCAAATTATCCTCTGCCTCAGCTTCCTGAGTAGCTGGGACTACAGGTGTGCACTGCTGCACCTAGCTAGAATTTAATTTTTTTATTTTTAATAATTTATTTATTTATTTATTTGAGACAGAGTCCAAGCTGTTACCCTCAGTAGAGTGCTGTGGCATCACAGCTCACAGCTCACAGCTCACCTCAAACTCTCAGGCTTAAGTGATTCTCTTGCCTCAGCCTCCCAAGTAGCTGGGTCTACAGGCACCCACCACAATGCCCGGCTATTTTTTGGTTGTAGTTGTCATTGTTGTTTGGCAGGCCTGGGCTGGATTCAAACCCACCAGCTCCGGTGTATGTGGCTAGCACCCTAGCCACTTGAACTAAAGGGGCCAACCCTATTTCTAATCAATTTAAATTTAAATAGCCACATAAGGCTGTAGCTATCATAATGGACAACACCATTCTAGATCCTTTCAGCCATATCTTTCAGTATAACTTCATTTATTAAAATGGAGAGAATACAGGCAGCACCTGTGGCTCAAGGGGTAGGGCACCGACCCCATATACCAGAGGTGGCAGGTTCAAACCTGGCCCTGGCCAAAAACTGCAAAATAAATAAATAAAATAAAATGTGGAGAATAGCATCACCTGTTGCTTTGACTTATTTCATAAATGCTTTAGCACATGTTGCCTGGCATTTGTTTTATTCATGAAAAAAGTCTACTCAGCTCATTTCCAATGAACACTATTTGTCAGAAACCTTAGTAGAACCTGTGAAAGGATATAGAAATGAAATAGTTCCAATCCTCAGTCTCAAGGAGCCTATAATCTATTAGAGGAAAAAAGACTGTAGACACCTAAATGTACTACATGGAAAATGAGATGTGATCTACACAGAGAATCAGATTTAGTATGCCTTGAGGACACAGGTGCAGGAGCAGCTCATTCAGAGGGGGCATAGGAGGAGGGAGTGGAGGCTGTGTTGCAAAGAAGCTCTCACAAAAGAGGTGTTCTTAGAGCAGGTCTTTAAGAATGACTGGGATTATGTGGGTGAAGTTTATGACACACTTTGGGAAAGCTTAGTCTTATGAGACTGGGACAGAAGCTACATGTTGGAAGATGGCAGAAAATGAGGCTAGAAACATCTGAAAGGACCTTGAAAAGTGTGTCAAAGGCTCTACTACAAGAAGTTGAGCCACTGCAGTTGTCCAAGGGATATGTGAAGGGTATATGTGAGGAAGTTACAGACACAAGGCAAAAACCAGGTCATCAAGTCTTGGCGTGATGAGCCAAGGATTTTAAACTTCATTCTAAAAGAGATGTTGGAGACGGGTGAAATGGCTCATGCCTGTAATCCTAGCACTCTGGGAGGCCAAGGCCAGTGGATTGCTTGAGCTCAGGAGTTAGCAGCATGAACAAGAGAGAGATCCCATTTCTACTAAAAGTAGAAAAATCAGCCAAGCATGGTGACACATACCTGTAATAGCAGCTACTCAGGAGGCTGAGGCCAAAGGATTGCTCAAGCCCAAGAGTTTGAGGTTGCTGTGAGTCATGACACCACAGCATTCTACCCAGGGTGACAGAGTGGGACTGTCTTTAAAAAAAATTAAATAAATAGATAAAAGTGACATTGGGAGACCATTGGCAGAGGTTCACTAGAACAGTGATTTGTGCTATGAGAGGATCTTAAGTGAGCTGCAAAATTTTTAAAAAGATCATTAATTATTTTTGAAAGAATAAGCAAAAAGCACAGGCTGGGCAGGTGGCTCATGCCTGTAATCCTAGCACACTGGGAGGCCGACACAGGTGGATTGCTTGAGCTCACAAATTAGAGACCAACTACAGCAAAAGCGAGATCCCATCTTTACTAAAAATAGAAAAAATTGAGGTAAGAGGATCACTTGAGCCCAAAGAGCTGGAGGTTGCTGTGAGCTATGTTACCAGTGCACTCTACTCAGGGTGACATCTTGAGATACTGTCTCAGAAAAAAAAAAAAGAAGTTCAAAGCAGGGCGGCGCCTGTGGCTCAGTGGGTAAAGTGCCGGCCCCATATACCGAGGGTGGCGGGTTCAAACCCAGCCCCTGCTGAACTGCAACCAAAAAATAGCTGGGTGTTGTGGCGGGCGCCTGTAGTCCCAGCTACTTGGGAGGCTGAGGCAAGAGAATCGCTTAAGCCAGGGAGTTGGAGGTTGCTGTGAGCTGGGTGATGCCATGGCACTCTACCGAGGGCCATAAAGTGAGACTCTGTCTCTACAGAAAAAAAAAGAAGTTCAAAGCACAGTAAGTATATTATTTTTTTACTCCTTTTTTTTTGAGACAGAGCCTCACTTTGTCATCCTCAGTACCGGGGTGCCACAGCTCACAGCAACTTCAAGCTCTTGGGCTCAAGAGATTCTCTTTGCCTCAACCTCCCAAGTAGCTGGGACCACAGGTACCTGCCACAATGCCCTACTATTTTTAGAGTTAAGGTCTCCCTTTGGCTCAGGCTGGTCTCGAACCTGTGAACTTAGGCAATCCATCCCCGTTGGCCTACCAGAGTGCTGGGATTATAGGCATGAGCCGCCATGCCAAGCCCTTTTTACTCTTTTTTTGATCAACATAATTCAAGTGTGCTGTGGAAGTTTATCTATAGGTTCAAGTGTGCTGTGAGATAAAAAAAGGTTGAAAAATACTACACTAGGGCGGTGCCTGTGGCTCAGCGGGTAGGGCGCTGGCCCCACGTGCCGAGGGTGGTGGGTTCAAACCCAGCCCCGGCCAAACTGCAACAACAAAAAAAAAATAGCCGGGCGTTGTGGCGGGCGCCTGTAATCCCAGCTACTTGGGAGGCTGAGGCAAGAGAATCACCTAAGCCCAGGAGTTGGAGGTTGCTGTGAGCTGTGTGACGCCACGGCACTCTACCAAGGGTGATAAAGTGAGACTCTGTCTCTACAGAAAAAAAAAAAAGAAAAATACTACACTAAATCTATGTGGTCTCTGGAAGCAATGTGGAGGATGGATTGGAGAGGATTCAAGAAATATGCAGCATATCACAATATTGGAAAAACAAGCATCACACGTACTCAATACCAATTTGAAACTAGGAGATTAATGATCACATACACAAACACGAGAGAGAGAGAGAGAGAGAGAGAAAATCTCAACTAAATTCAAGAAGTGGGGAGGGTGCTCAGTAGCTTCCCACCCAGTGGGTACATTTGGCTCACTCCCTAGGTGTAGGACACAGCTACAACTCTGACTTTAATCTTGTAAATTATATAACCTAACAATTTGTACCCTTGTATTAATCTAAAATAAATAAATAAATAAACAAAATCTAAAATAAATAAATAAAAACAATGTTCTGGGGCGGTGCCTGTGGCTGAAGGAGTAGGGCGCTGGCCTCATGTACTGGGGATAGCAGGTTCAAGCCTGGACCTGGCCAAAACTGCAAAAAAAAAAAAAAGAAAGAAAGAAAAAGCCCTAAAAAGGAAGAAAAGAAAGAAATATGCAGCAAAGAGAGCTATTTTGGAAAGTACTAGTTTTGTGTGGCTGTCATGGAAACCTTAAAGAACTTTGAAATCTCTAGGAATCCAGGGGTGGAAAAAACAAGTGTTCTTCTGTCTAAAGCTGGTTTGTAGGTACCTATCTCACACTGGGGGTTATAGATGATTTCTGGAGCCTCTCAGAACACAAACCTATCCTAAGATATGGGCTGACTTCCCTCACCAGCATTTTGGCCTCTATGCATGGACTGTGGCACTCTCTCAAATGTCCCCAACTATTACAGAGCGAATGTTAATGTTACATTTCCCAGTCAGAGAATCCAGCACATCAGTAAATTGGGATACTGTGTTCTGACACCTGGATCTCTAACTCAGATTTTGCCAGTTCTGGGCTATGATGGTAGAGGGTAGAGGTGGTGATAGGTGGAATAGGAAGAGAAGAGGGCTGCTTGGGGAAGGTGGGAAACAGCAGCAGCAGAAAGAGATACGGGGGGCTTTTCTTCCCAACAAGTTCATGGCATAGTGGGTAACAATAGGGGCTCCAGAGCCAGATTGCAGGATCCTGAATTCCCATTTCCCTATCCTGTAGCTATATTACCTTAAGGAAGTTACTTAACCTCTCTGTGCTCCAGCTTCCTCACTTATAAAATAGGGAGAATGGGCTCGGCGCCTGTGGCTCAAACAGCTAAGGCGTCAGCCACATACATCTGAGCTGGCAGGTTCAAATCCAGCCCAGGCCCACCAAATAACAATGATGGCTGCAACCAAAAAATAGCTGGGCATTGTGGTGGATGCCTGTAGTCCCATCTACTTGGGAGGCAGAAGCAAGAGAATCCCTTGAGCCCAGGAGTTGGAGGTTGCTGTGAGCTGTAATGCCACAGCCCTCTACCCAGGGTGACAGCTTGAGGCACTGTCTCAAAAAAGAAAAAAAAAAATAGGGAGAATAAAATAGGCCCCACCTCTTGTGAGGCTGACCTAAAGGGCTAAGAACAATACCTAGTGTGTAGTAAGGGCTTGATAAATCTTTTTTTTTTTTTTTTTGTAGAGACAGAGTCTCACTTTATGGCCCTCGGTAGAGTGCCATGGCATCACACAGCTCACAGCAACCTCCAACTCCTGCGCTTAGGCAATTCTCTTACCTCAGCCTCCTGAGTAGCTGGGACTACAGGTGCCTGCCACAACGCCCAGCTATTTTTTGGTTGCAGTTTGGCCGGGGCCGGGTTTGAACCCACCACCCTCGGTATATGGGGCCGGTGCCTTACCGACTGAGCCACAGGCGCCGCCCTGGGGCTTGATAAATCTTAATTACTACTATTCCCACGGGATGAAAAAGATAGACAAGACACAACTTTTGGGGTCGTGACACAATTATAAGAGGGATTTTACCTAAAAAATACAATCAATGTAACCTGGTTCTTTGTACCCTCAATGAAGCCCCAACAATAAAAAAGAAAGGAAAGGAAAAAAGAAAGAAGGAAAGAGAGGAAAGAAAGAGACAAGTGCTGTTTTCTGGCTGAAATGGAAAAGAGCATTTTAACTTTAAGCATATGTGCTAATAATGTTTATGAAGTATTTAGATATCTCAAATAGGATAAAAAGGATTATTAGGTCTGCCTGAAGTACTATTCATAATTCCAGAGAATCAGATATCTAGGTGAAAGGTTGCAGGGGTTTATGCCTTTGCAACACAAACTGGACCAAAGTTCAGAGCTATTCATCTATCTTATCACAAGACCAATAAACCTTTTAGTACCACAAAGCAACATTTTAACAGGAAATGACTTACATCTAGAGTAAAGTTCCTTCCACAGTGAAAGGTTGTGCTCTCTGCTGGGCCACACATGATCAGCTGATACATTGCTCAAGATACTGGCATGCAATCAAGTTTTGCAGGGGTCAGATCATTGTCTCACTTTAGAAAGGTTTTCCATTTGCCCTAGACAGACACTTTCTCTTCTTGCGTCACTTCACAAAACACATTCACCTTAAACCCATAAGCAAAGAAAACCTTTCTCCAGCGCTCTGAGTTTATTGTTCTCTCTTTCTGGACTCTGTCTTCAGGGTCATCCAAGTGCGAGTGAGGTTCTCAGAGAAGATTGCTTGGGGAGATCGAATATTTATGAATTTTACAGGCATTGAAGAGTGGCTGCACCTGGGCTGGAAGCTGAGCAGCTAAAATTGAGAGGAGTTAAAAAGAATCATCTTTAATCAATCAACAATTGTTTGATTTTATGTTTATTTTATTTATTTTTTATACTGGGAGGCAGCGTGGTGTAGTGGGTACTTTGCTGATGGTTTCAGATGCCATTGTAAATAAACATTTCTATTTAAAAAAAAAATTCAGACAAGGAGGCCAGGTTCAGTGGTTCACACCTGTAATCCCAGCACTCTGGGAGTCTGAGGCGGATGGATTGCCTGAGTTCAGGATTTCAAGACCAGCCTGAGCAAGAGTGAGATCCTGTCTCTACTAAAATCAGAAAAACTGGCTTGGCTCCTGTAGCTTAAGTGGCTAAGGTGCCAGCCACATACACCAGAGCTGGTGGGTTCGAATCCAGCCCAGGCCTGCCAAACAATGACAACTACAACTAAAAATGGCCAGGTGTTGTGGAGGGCATCTGTAGTCCCAGCTACTTGGGAGGCTGAGGCAAGAGAATCGCTTAAACCCAGGAGTTGGAGGTTGCTGTGAGCTGTGACGCCACAGTACTCTACCCAGAGCAGCAGCTTGAGGCTCTGTCTCAAAAAAATATTAAAATTAAAATTAAAAAATAAATAAATAAAAATAAAATCAGAAAAACTAGCCAGGCATAGTGGCGGGCGGCTGTAGTCCCAGCTACTCGAGAGACTAGCTTAAGTGATCCTCTTACCTCAGGATCACTGAGCTCAAGACACTGGGGTTGCTGTGAGCTTTCATGCCATAGTACTCCAACCAGGGCAACAGAATGAGACTATCGAAATCAATAAATAAGATAAAAAAAATTCAGGCAGATCTTGTTTATAATACTAGCTTTTACCTTTGCAAAGTGCTGCATATACAAGGTAATCCACTGCAGTCTTATTTATAATAACAAATGACTGGAAATATACTAATAGGGAACTAATTAAGTAAATAGAGGTCTAACCATGTGGAAATTTACCTAAGTGGAAAAGCAAAATGCGGAGCAGTGTGTAAAGTATGTTACCCTTTTTGGAAATATAAAAAAGAGAGAAATATCTTTTATTTCATATTTGCATGTTTATTTTATTTATTTATTTTTATCTTTCTTTTTTTACTTATTTATTTATTTTTTTTTTTTTTTTATTGTTGGGGATTCATTGAGGGTACAATAAGCCAGGTTACACTGATTGCAATTGTTAGGTAAAGTCCCTCTTGCAATCATGTCTTGCCCCCATAAAGTGTGACACACACCAAGGCCCCTATATTTGCATGTTTAGAAAATAAAATATCTCGGGCGGCGCCTGTGGCTCAGTCGGTAGGGCGCCGGCCCCATATACCGAGGGTGGCGGGTTCAAACCCGGCCCCGGCCAAACTGCAACCAAAAAATAGCTGAGCGTTGTGGAGGGCGCCTGTAGTCCCAGCTACTCGGGAGGCTGAGGCAAGAGAATCGCTTAAGCCCAGGAGTTGGAAGTTTCTGTGAGCTGTGTGAGGCCATGGCACTCTACCCAGGGCCATAAAGTGAGACTCTGTCTCTACAAAAAAAAAAAAAAAGAAAAGAAAATATCTGAGCAGCACCTGTGGCTCAGTAAGTAGGGTGCCAGCCCCATATACCGAGGGTGGCGGGTTCAAACCCGGCCCCAGCCAAACTGCAACAACAACAACAAAATAGCCTGGTGTTGTGGCGGGCGCCTGTAGTCCCAGCTACTCGGGAGGCTGAGATAAGAGAATAGCCTAAGCTCGGGCGGCGCCTGTGGCTCAAGGAGTAGGGCGCCGGTCCCATATGCTGGAGGTGGCGGGTTCAAACCCAGCCCCGGCCAAAAAAATCACAAAAAAAAAAAAAGAGAATAGCCTAAGCTCAGGAGTTGGAGGTTGCTGTGAGCTGTGATGCTACAGCACTCTACCAAGCGTGATAAAGTGAGACTCTGTCTCAAAAAAAAAAAAAAAAAAAAAAGAAGAATGGGCGGCGCCTGTGGCTCAGTCGGTAAGGCGCCGGCCCCATATACCGAGGGTGGCGGGTTCAAACCCGGCCCCTGCCAAACTGCAACCAAAAAATAGCCGGGCGTTGTGGCGAGCGCCTGTAGTCCCAGCTACTCGGGAGGCTGAGGCAAGAGAATCGCTTAAGCCCAGGAATTGGAGGTTGCTGTGAGCTGTGTGAGGCCACGGCACTCTACCGAGGGCCATAAAGTGAGACTCTGTCTCTACAAAAAAAAAAAAAAAAAAAAAAGAAGAGGAAGAAGAAGAAGAAAAGAAAGTATCTCTGGAAGAATATCCCAGAAACGAGCAGTGCCTGTGGCTCAGTGGGTAGGGCACTGTCCCAATATACCAAGGGTGGGGGGTTCAAACTCGGCCCCGGCCAAACTGCAACAAAAAAATAGCCGGGCGTCGTGGCAGGCACCTGTAGTCCCAGCTACTTGGGAGGCTGAGGCAAGAGAATTGCCTAAGCCCAGGAGTTGGAGGTTGCTGTAAGCAGTGTGATGCCATGGCACTGTACCGAGGGCAATAAAGTAAGACTTTGTCTCTACAGAAAAAAAAAAAAAAGAAAGAAAGAAAAAGCATTCTAAGGGAGTAAGGGAGCATTAATTCCATTTCTCTGGAGCCTGTGTTCCCCTCCCCCCCCAAAAAAAATATATATAAAAGAAAAGAAAAGCATTTTAGGAACCTACTTATGACTGTCTTCTGAATATTCTTCACACCATAGAGGCCAGCAAAGAGGAAGAAGATGGGGGTGGGAGTTAGCATCACGGAAAAATGGAAGAAGTTTTCCAAGGACAGAGTGGTGAATCAGAAACACAGTGGGGGGCGGTGCCTGTGGTTAAAGGAGTAGGGCGCTGACCTCATATACCGGAGGTGGTGGGTTCAAACCTGGCCAGGGCCAAAAACTGCAAAATAGATAAATAAATAAATAAAATAATAAAAAAAAAAAAAAGAAACACAGTGGGATAAAAGTAAATAATAGAGGGTGGCCCCTGTGGCTCAAAGGAGTATGGCACTGGCTCCGTATACTAGACGTAGTGGGTTCAAACTCGGCCCCAGCCAAAAACCGCAAAAAAAACCCAAAAAAAGTAAATAATAGAGACAAGGAAAACAGTAGGAGTCAGGCACAAAATGTGAGCTACGAGAAGGAAAAAAAGGCAGTTAGGGTGGTACCCATAGCTCAGTGGGTAGGGTGCTGGCCACATACACAGAGGTTGGCACGTTCGAACCCGGCCTGGGCCAGCTAAAACGACACTGCGACAATGCAACAAAAAAATAGCCAAGCAGGGCGGCGCCTGTGGCTCAGTCGGTAAGGCGCCGGCCCCATATACCGAGGGTGGCGGATTCAAACCCGGCCCCGGCCAAACTGCAACCAAAAAATAGCCGGGCGTTGTGGCGGGCGCCTGTAGTCCCAGCTACTCGGGAGGCTGAGGCAAGAGAATCGCTTAAGCCCAAGAGTTGGAGGTTGCTGTGAGCTGTGTGAGGCCATGGCACTCTACCGAGGGCCATAAAGTGAGACTCTGTCTCTACAAAAAAAAAAAAAAAAATAGCCAAGCAGGAATTATGGTGGCACCTGTGGTCCCAGCTACTTGGGAGGCTGAGGCGAGAGAATCGCTTAAGCCCAAGAGTTTGAGGATTTTGTGAGCTGTGATGCCACAGCATTCCACTGAGGGTGACATACTGGAACTCTGTCTCAAAAAAAATGAGATGATATAAAAAGTGCCTAAAATAGTGGCTTATGGAATACGCAGTATTCAAATATAGTCATTAACTATAAATCGGGGGGGGGGGAATAAAAAGAAAGGCCCGGTGTTCAATAACCGTCAGATTTATTGGAAAAAAAAAGTTTCGCAGTCTTAGTGACATATAAATTAAATTGGTTATATAAGTGTTCTGTGCTAACTCAGCACTGCAGTTTGCTAATGCTAGTTTTCTACCCCTGTTGTTCTGTTTTTGTTTGAGATTGCTATTGTTTTAGTTCCATTGTTGAGGCAGCAAGGAATAAGCAGAATGTGATTGGGTTTCTCATTTCCCAGCAAGAGACATGAGAGGCAAATGAGAACCCTTTGCTGAAAGGATTTTTTTAATCTGTAAAAATGAGAACAAATATTAAGTAATCCACTTGTGGATTTAAAAAAGCTGCAATTCTGTTAGTCAGTCTTTATCTGATGAAACCAAGGTTCATCACAAAACCATGATTACACTCAAGATTTTGTACTGAAACATGGTGTGAGGATGAAACATTTACACTGCAAGGAAAAACCGCAGGCTATGGCCAGGTTAGGTGGCTCACGCCTGTAATCCTAGCACTTGGGAGGCCGAGGTGGGTGGATTGTCTGAGCTCATGGGTTCGAGGCCAGCCTAAGCAAGAGTGAGAACCCCCCTTCCTAAAAATAGCTGGGCATTGTGGTGGATGCCTATAATCCCAGCTACTTGGGAGGCTGCGGTAAGAGAATTACTTAAGCCCAAGAGTTTGAGGTTGCTGTGAGCTGTGATGCCTCAGCACTCTACCGAGGGCAATAAAGTAAGACTCTTTCTCTACAAAAAAAAAAAAAAAAAATAGCCGGACATTGTGTCTATGGTGCCTGTAGTCCCAACTACTTGGGAGACTGAGGCAAGAGAATCTCTTTTTTTTTTTTTTTTTGTAGAGACAGAGTCTCACTTTATGGCCCTCAGTAGAGTGCCCCGTGGCCTCACACAGCTCACAGCAACCTCCAACTCCTGGGCTTAAGCGATTCTCTTGCCTCAGCCTCCCAAGTAGCTGGGACTACAGGCGCCCGCCACAACGCCCGGCTATTTTTTGGTTGCAGTTTGGCCTGGGCCGGGTTTGAACCCGCCACCCTCGGTATATGGGGCCAGCGCCTTACGGGCTGAGCCACAGGCACCGCCCACAAGAGAATCTCTTAAGCCCATAGAGTTTGAGGTTGCTGTGAGCTGTGATGCCACCGCACTCTACCGAGGGCAACATAATGAAACTCTGTCTCAAAAAAGAAAGTGTGTAAACCAAGAAACCATAGATGTGTCACAAGACACAGTGCTCTTTTGTGAAATTCCTTTTAAAGTATAGTAACAATTGCTTTTGTTTACAGAAAAATTGTATAGTACAAAAGGGTACAGAATATGATTCTTTTTTTTTTTTTTTTTTGTGGTTTTTTTTTTGGCCGGGGCTAGGTTTGAACCCGCCACCTCCGGCATATGGGACCGGCGCTCTACTCCTTGAGCCACAGGCGCCGCCCCAGAATATGATTCTTAATGAAACTTCACATTAGAACCACCTGGGAAGCTTTGAAAAAATGCTAATACCTGAGCCCTACCCCTAGAGATTCTGATGTAATCAACCTGAAATGAGGCCTGTGCAATAGTAGTTTTAAAATTTCCCCAGGTGTTTCTATTATGTAACTGGAGTTGAGAAGCACTAATGTGGGATGGGAAGAAACTGTTTCTTTCACCATTGATCCGTTGGCTCTCAATTCTCCTGCTAGATGTTGCCAGGCTAGATGTTAAAATCCAGATATGTGGGCTCCGTGCCTGTAGCTCAATCAGTAGGTAGCCAGACACATACACCGATGTGGACTCAATGTAGGTCCAAGCCCAGTCCTGGCCTGCTAAACAGCAATGACAACTGCAACAACAATAACAAAAAAAATAGGCTCGGTACCTGTAGCTGAAGCAAGGCGCCAGCCACATCCACCAGAGCTGGCAGGTTTGAATCCAGCCTGGGCCCACCAAACAATAATGGCTGCAACAAAAAAATAGCCGGGCGTTGTGGTGGGTGCCTGTACTCCCAGCTACTTGGGAGGCTGAGGCGAGAGAATCGCTTAAGCCCAGGAGTTGGAGGTTGCTGTGAGCTGTGATGCCACCACACTCTACCCAGGGCGACTGCTTGAGGCTCTGTCTCAAAAAAAAAAAAAATAGGGCGGCGCCTGTGGCTCAGTCGGTAAGGCGCCAGCCCCATATACCGAGGGTGATGGGTTCAAACCCAGCCCCGGCCAAACTGCAACCAAAAAATAGCCGGGTGTTGTGGCGGGCGCCTGTGGTCCCAGCTACTCGGGAGGCTGACACAGGAGAATTGCTTAAGCCCAGGAGTTGGAGGTTGCTGTGAGCTGTGTGAGGCCACGGCACTCTACCGAGGGCCATAAAATGAGACTCTGTCTCTACAAAAAATAAATAAATAAAATAAAGTGAGACTCTGTCTCTACAAAAAAAAAAAAAATAGCCAGACCTTGTGGTGGGCGCCTGTAGTCCCAGCTACCAGGGAGGCTGAGGCAAGAGAATTGCTTAAGCCCAAGAGTTGGAGGTTGCTGTGAGCTGTGACACTATAGCACTCTACCAAGGGCAACATAGTGAGACTCTGTCTCAAAAAAAAAATTTAAAAAATCCAGATATATGTTGTGTATATGGTGCAAATATATCCCCTACATATAAATGCAGTGTGGTGATTAACAGCAAGAGCCCTAAAGTCAAGACTACCTGGGTTTAAAGATCAATTCTTCCAATCATTGGCTGTAGAAGTTGAGCACATTATCTAACTTCTCTCTGCCTCAGTCTTTTCATCTATAACATTATAATAATGTAAAAGTACTTATCTCTAAGGGTTGTTATGAAGATTAAATGAGTGCTCAAAAAATGTTGACTATTATGGTGCTCTGTTCCGTAGCATATATGCTAAATGTTGACCATTATGACTTCCCTCAGTTTTCTGCAGCTAGAAATTTTCTAATCATGTATTTTGCATATAATTTTATATCAGTACCTATAAATGTTATTTCTTTCTCTGTCCCCCAGACTAGAGTACAGTAGCATGATCACAGTTCACTACAACCTCCAACTCCCAACTGATGCTCCTGGCTCAGCCTCCCCAGGAGCTAGGACTAAAGATGCACGCCACCACCCCCAGCTAAAATTTCAAATTTTTGTAGAGATGGGGTATTGCCATGTTGCCCAGGTTGGCCTTGAACTCATGGCCTGAGGCAATCCTTCCATCTCAGCCTCCCAAAGTACTAGCATTATAGGTGTGAGCCGCCACACCTAGCCACTTCCAGTCTTTTGCTACCACAAATAATGGTGCAGTGAATATCTAGTTACATTAATATTTGTTCATAAGTCTAAGCACTATGTATCTCTAGAGAAAATGTCTGGAAGACGAATTACTGAATTAAAAAAAAATGTTTTTTTTCACAGAGTCTCAAGCTGTCCCCCTGGGTAGAGTGCTGTAGCACCAAAGCACAAAATCAGCTTTATTTTATGGTATCTATACAGGGTTGTCCAGGGGGAAGTAGCACAGACAATATGGGGAAATAGCATAAACAAAAGACATAATTTTGGTCTTACAGTACAATTGGAAGATATAAATGACTTTAATAAAGACAAATTATCTTGTTAATGGTTTCTACTTAACTTCATCAACATTTGACAAGAAGTAAGAAGGGCAAGATTGCAAGGATCTCAGCATGGTTGACAAAACAAAGGAATGTGACTTAGGGGTTTTTACTCTGTTACCACGTGACAAGGAGAAAGAAGGGAGAGATCTCAAGAATCTCTGTATAGCTAACAAAACGAAGGAAGAGCTACGTGACTTCTAGCAGAGGGAGCAAGAAGAAAGGAATATGGCTGTTTTGGGACCAGAAGAGAAGCGGTTGGGGGCTCATTCTTTGAATGTTCCCCAGCCTGTGAGGGCCCTGCTGTCTCACAGCCTGCTTTCCACAGCCTGGGCCAGGTTCCAACCCACCAGCCTGAGTGTATGTGACCCGTGCCCTACCCCCTGAGCTATGGGCACCACCTGAATTTAAACTTTTGAAAGATTGCTGAATTGTCTTCCAGTAAGCACAAATCAGTGTACACTCCCACTGACAATGTAAGAGAATGCCTGTTACCCTAAACCAAAATTGGGGATATTTACCAATCCCTTAAACTATAATTATGTCTTTTTATAGTTTATTGTGCATTTCTCTTACTATGAGAGCATTTGGAAATCTTTTCTAGAATCCAGGGAGACAGGTTTATAAACAAAAACAATACAAAAATACTGTGGCAGCAGACATCAGGACTTCAAGATGGTGTCAGTCTCACCAGTGAAGGAGAGGAAACTCATGGTGTGAAACCAAGGGAGCTGCCACCTTGGATGCTGTGGGATTTCACCCCTAAGGCATTGTTGAAGTGTTGGAAAGAGGTTACTGTCAGGGTGGCGCCTCTGGCTCAGTTAGTAGGGCGTCAGCCCCATATATGAGTGTGGTGGGTTCAAACCCGGTCCTGGCCAAACTGCAACAAAAAATAGCCGGGCTCTGTGGTGGGCACCTGTAGGCCCAGCTACTTGAGAAGCTGAGGTAAGAGAATCACCTAAGCCAGGCGTCCTCAAACTGCAGCCCGCAGGCCACATGAAGTGGTGTGAATTGTATTTGTTTCCATTTTGTTTTTTACTTCAAAATAAGATATGTGCAGTGTGCATAGGAATTTGTTCATAGTTTTGTTTTTTTTTTAAACTATAGTCCGGCCCTCCAATGGTCTGAGGGACAGTGCTTTGGCCCCCTGTTTAAAAAGTTTGAGGACGACTTCCTTTTTTTTTTTTTCTTGGAGAGAGTCTCACTATGTCGCCCTCAGTAAAGTGCTGTGACATCATAGCTCACAGCAACCTCCAACTCTTGAGCTTAAGCCATTCTCTTGCCTCAGCCTCCCAAGCAGCTGGGACTATAGGCGCCCACCACAACTTCTGGCCATTTTTTTGTTGCAGTTGTCATTGCTGTTTAGCTGGCTTGGGCCAGGTTTGGGCCCACCAGCCTCAACTGTGCTACAGTCACTGAGCCTTCACTGTCACTTCTTAAAGAAAAAAAAATTCAAGGCCAGGCAAAGTGGCTCATGTCTGTAATCCTAGCAATGGGAGACTGAGGTGGGTGGATTGCCTGAGCTCATAGGTTGGAGACCAGCCTGAGCCACGGTGAGGCCCTGTCTCTAAAAATAGCCGGGTGTTGTGGTGGATGCCTGTAGTCCCAGCTACTTGAGAGGCTCAGGCAAGAGAATCGCTAGAGCCCAGGAGTTTGAGGTTGCTGTGAGCTATGATGCCACAGCACTGTACCAAGGGCAACAAAGTAAAACTCTGTCTCAAAGAAAAAAAAAATTCACAGTAGCTTTCTCCAATTCTCTTATTCCATTCACTCTTCAGTGTATTCTAATATGAATTGTCTTTGGGGCGGCGCCTGTGGCTCAGTCGGTAGGGCGCCGGCCCCATATGCCGAGGGTGGCGGGTTCAAACCTGACCACGGCCAAACTGCAACCAAAAAATAGCCGGGCGTTGTGGCAGGCGCCTGTAGTCCCAGCTACTCGGGAGGCTGAGGCAAGAGAATCGCTTAAGCCCAGGAATTGAAGGTTGCTATGAGCTGTGTGAGGCCACGGCACTCTACCGAGGGCCATAAAGTGAGATTCTGTCTCTACAAAAATAAATAAATAAATAAATAATAAAAAAAATAAAAAGATAAAAAGTTTGAGGACGCCTAATCTAAGCCCAGGAGCTGGAGGTTGCTGTGAGCTGTGTGAGGCCACAGCACACTACTGAGGGCAACAAAGTGAGACTCTGTCTCTAAAAAAAAAGACAAAGAGGTTACTGCCAGTATTACAACAAATAGGTCAACGTGAAGAAAGGGAGCATTAGCCTGGTTTTCTCTGGTGCTGGCAGCTTCCTGGCTTTTTAGGCACTGGCTCTATTCCAAGGAATTTAAACATGAGCAGCTATGCAAGTACCACTGAAGACAGCCATTGTGAAGAGCACTCTGTCTGCTCCTGTACCCCTTCATGAGGACGTCGTTATTGCTGTCTCCTTTCATAGCCTAATTGAGAATACCCAAATAAAATGATTGGTTAGGAAAAAAAAACAGTACTGCGGAAGATGTTTTCTACAGGGCTCTGAGTTAGAAAGGAAGGTCAGATAGGCTCCATGGAGGCGGTGGTATTTGAGCGAGGTCTTGAAGGACCTCAACGAGTGGGAATTCTTCCTTGGGGCATATTGATCCTGGAATGTAGGAGGGCAAGGGCTCAATAATGATGGATTGACTTAAATAATAACATTATGGCATTTGGAGAACGTTTTCTGGGGGGCAAGGGGATTTTTAGATATCTGTGGCCAGACACCGAGGCACAAATACCAGTGCATGAGTGAGCAAACCACAGATGTAGACAGTGGGACTTTTCAGCCCTGGAGGACCAGGAGTTTGTAATGTATTAATATAGCGGAGTTCTTCCACTTTGTAATTGTTCAGCGCCATCTAATGGCCAAATAGGAAAAAGCCTATATTTTCAGTATTTTTTATTTTCAAGGAAAATTCTCTTGTGATTACACATACACAATTTTTTTTTAAAGTTTATTTCTAGGCTGGGTGCAGTGTCTCATGCCTGTAACCCCAGCCCTCTGGGAGGCCAAGGCTGGTGGATTGCTTAAGGTCAGGAGTTGGAGACCAGCATGAACAAGAGTGAGTTTTGTTTTTTAAACTAGCCAGGCGTAGTGCCAGGTGCCTGTAGTCCCAGCTACTTGGAAAGCTGAGGCAAAAGGATTGCTCAAGCCCAAGAGTTTGAGGTTGCTGTGAACTATGACTCCACGGAACTCTACCCAAGGTGATTTGAGTGAGACTGTCTCAAAAAAAAGAAAACTTATTTCTAGATTTATGGAAAAATTAAGTCTTATTTTCCCGTGAACAAAGAGAAGTGAATAAAATAAAGGCAATTAAATTGTGTGGTCTGATGGAATGAATGAAATAGAAAAAAAGTTAGAATTGGAAGAGCTCTTAGCTCCCATCTCTGCATTATGTCAATGAGAAAATTTATTTTCAGAGAAAAATGATTTGCCCAAAGCCACACAGTGAATTATTAATTCTCAGGTATATAATAGTAATAATTTTGCTACATTGAAGAGGGAAATAGTGAATACCCATCTGTTTGCAAATGACAAGGTGAAAAATGCAAACACTTTCTGATTATGCTAAAACCTATTAATTCATAATATGGAGCATGCATGGAATTCAATATCTATAATACTCAAAATAACACAGTTACTGATCATGTCATTAGGCTATTGGCCTGGCCACTAGTGGACAAAAACAGGCCAAGTTCCTATACATGTTAGACTGTATTTCAAAAAAATCGAAGTAAAGTTTTGACCTCTGTGAGAGCTGCTTTTGGAATTTTTCTTTTTGGCTCATGTGTGACAACAAGCAAAGTTGGTGCAGATGAGGATCAGTCCACATCATGTAATCATGAACACCTACCAACTTTCTTGTGTGTGTGCACTGTCACAGGGATTTAGGCAGACACAACACTATACATACCAGAGAACCAATCACGGTGAATCCATTCCTCCAAACAGTTGATCTGAGTTCAATCGAGGGCAGCTTTGAGGTGGAAGGAAAGTTACATCATCAATATGACCACCATCCTGGGAGACATTCAGAAGGTGCCAAAAAATATATACATGTTTTAAGAAAGAGCTCTTTGTATATGTGTATACATTTTTTTGGCACCCCAACATCTACTATAGAATAGTGCTAAGGATACTGCAGAGGTCCAGACCTAAATTCAATGGAATTTATCAACCTGGTAATTACATGCCCATAATTATTTTTTTTTACACTGTCTCACTCTGTCACCATGGGGTAGAGCTATGGCATCATAGCTCACAGCAATCACAAACTCTTGGACTCAAGTGACCCTCCTGTCTTGGCCTCCCAAGTAGCTGGGACTACAGGCACCTGCCACAACACCTGACTAGTTTTTCTATTTTTTAGTAGAGATGGGGTCTCGCTCTTTTTTTTTTTTTTTTTGAGACAGAGCCTCAAGCTGTTGCCCTGGGTCGAGTGCTGTGGCATCACAGCTCACAGCAACCTCCAATTCCTGGGCTTAGGCAATTCTCTTGCCTCAGCCTTCCAAGTAGCTGGGACTACATGCATCTGCCACAACGCCTAGCTATTTTTTGTTGCAGCCATCATTGTTGTTTGGCGGGCTCAGGCTGGATTTGAACCTGCCAGCTCTGGTGTATGTGGCTGGCGCCTTAGCTGCTTGAGCCACAGGCGCTGAGCAAGGGTCTCACGCTTGCTTAGGCTGGTCTCCCAACTCCTGAGCTCAAGCAATGTACCTGCCTCAGCTGCCCAGAGTGCTGGGATTACAGGCTCAAACTTTTTTTTTTTAGCTAAGGTAACATTACTTTAATAAAAAGATAAAGAAACAAAAATACACGAAGGTGGGCGGCGCCTGTGGCTCAGTCGGTAAGGCGCCAGCCCCATATACCGAGGGTGGCGGGTTCAAACCCGGCCCCGGCCAAACTGCAACCAAAAAATAGCCGGGCGTTGTGGCGGGCGCCTGTAGCCCCAGCTACTCGGGAGGCTGAGGCAAGAGAATCGCTTAAGCCCAGGAGCTGGAGGTTGCTGTGAGCTGTGTGAGGCCACGGCACTCTACCGAGGGCCATAAAGTGAGACTCTGTCTCTACAAAAAAAAAAAAAAAAAAATACACGAAGGCTCAAACATTATAGATTCCTCCCCCTCCCCCCGACATTATATTTTTTTGTATTTTTTTTTTTTTTTTTTTTTGTAGAGACAGAGTCTCACTGTACCGCCCTCGGGTAGAGTGCCGTGGCGTCACACGGCTCACAGCAACCTCTAACTCTTGGGCTTACGCGATTCTCTTGCCTCAGCCTCCCAAGCAGCTGGGACTACAGGCGCCCGCCACAACGCCCGGCTATTTTTTGGTTGCAGTTTGGCCGGGGCTGGGCTTGAACCCGCCACCCTCGGCATATGGGGCTGGCGCCCTACTCACTGAGCCACAGGCGCCGCCCTCCCCCCGACATTATATAACTGTCCAATGGAAGGGATTTTAGTAGGGAAAGGCAGAATTCCATACATGGTAATCCCCTTGATGGAATCCTTCCAATGTTTTTGTCATCTCCAACCCATGGAGCCTCTAGGACGGACCTGTTTTTTCTATTCTTGTCAGCCTTGTCAGCTCACACCTGTAATCCCAGCCACCTGGCCATATTTGGACAATTGTGATAAATGTTACAAAAAGAATGCACTTGTGCCATCATTATAAAACAGCGAACATGTGTTGAATATTTGCTATGTACTATGCACTATTCTTAACACCTAACACATTAAGTTCTTTAATGCTCACAGTAATCCTAGAATATAAGTTTTACCTTGGTTCATGGATGAGAAAATTGAGAAGCAGGTTGTTAGCTTATCCAAGGATATATAGGTAGATGGGTGAGTGGCTCTGTAGGTAAAAAGAGATAGCAGAAGGGTTTAAGCTAGTCAGAACTAGGGTGTGTGTTAAGAAGCAACTACTCATCTTACCTAAGGCTGATTGCACGTTAGTCCTCTCTGCTGAGTTCCAGATCCTCACATACCTACATACCAATTTCACGTGGCTGTCTGATAAGCATCTCAAAATTAACACATCCAAAATCACATTCTTATAGGCTATTATTCCTATGTTTTCTATCTCAGTAAATACTCTACTACCTACTTAATTATCCAAGCCAGAAAACTGGGCATCAATTTCATCCAATACTGATTTTAGATAATGAGCATGGAGGTGAACATGAGAAAAAGTTAAATAAAGTCCATATCATCATAAAAATAGTTGTTTTTTTACCCTCCTAAATTGTTTATTAGGCATAAATGTTATAAACATGACTTGTATTCGTGGTAATGGTGGAGCTGGAGAGTATTGTACCTTGTCCAAGCTGCAAGGCGAGAACCACCAATAGTGTGGTGGGACTTGCAGCCCTTCCCAAGGCCATGGCTCTGGTGGGCTGCATGCAGATGTCAGTCCATCGGAGCCATCTCCCTGTGCTTGTGGACTGGGTTGGTGATCCACTGGACGTCAGGATTTCTTCTGATAGTTTTATGGAATGGATCAATGAGGACAACCTCAAAAAAACTGTACGTGGAATCTTTACCAACCCAGTAAGAATTCAGGACTCTGGCTCAGTGCCTGCTGCTCAGTGGTTAGGGCGCTGGACACATACACCTAGGCAGGTGGGTTCGAACCCCGCCTGGATCTGCTAAACAACAATAATAACAACAACAACAACAAAATAAAGGCATTGTTCGGTTTCCTGTAGTCCCAGCTACTTGGGAGGCTGAGGCAAGAGAATCACTTAAGCCCAGAAGTTTGAGGTTGCTGAGAGCTGTGACACTATGGCAGTCTACCAAGGGTGACATAGTGAGACTCTGTCTAAAAAAAAAAAAAAAAAGAATTCAAGACTCATAGAGCCCCATAGTGATGTCCAGCTCACTCCTCAGCTGCAGACTGAAGGCTTCAGCAAACTAGCTGATCAACACCACTATGTACAGGCTTGCCACAGGTTGCACCCTTAGGAACTAGGCATTTGTGGCCACCATGGCACACAAATCCTATATATGACATAACCTTGCTTGGCCTCATATTCCAGTCTGCACCGCTTTATCCCGCCTGGTGGGCGGAGAGTCCTGAGTTCAGAGAGCTGGCAATATAGCCAGCAGCGGACCTTCAGAAGAAAGGCATTACATTACATCAGTCTGCTTCTTCCTCCACAGCCCCTAGATGTGCTTGTGTGCACCCATCTTGGCTCACCTGCTGGCTGCGCCCAGGCAAAAAGGAAAAGCCTTTCTCATAAAAGTAGTTTTTGTTTGTTTTTTTTTTGTGGTTTTTGGCCGGGGCTGGGTTTGAACCCACCACCTCCGGCATATGGGACCGGTGCCCTACTCCTTGAGCCACAGGCACCGCCCTTGTTTTTTTTTTTTTTTTTTTTGAGACAGAACCTCAAGCTGTCACCCTGGGTAAAGTGCAGTGGCATCACAGCTCACAGCAACCTCCAACTCCTGGGCTCAAGCAATTCTCCTGCCTTTGCCTCCCAAGTGGCTGGGATTACAGGCGCCTGCCACAATGCCCGGCTATTTTTTTGGTTGCAGCCCTCATTGTTGTTTGGTGGGCCTGGGCTGGATTCGAACCCTCCAGCTCAGGTGTATGTGGCTGGCGCCTTGGCCGCGTGAGCCACAGGTGCCGAGCCAAAAAATAGTTTTTATCTTGGAGACCTTTCAAAGATGACACTTTGAAAACTGCTGTACTAGCTCTGAAATCTCTTGTTAATTGTAAACATTGCAACTATCTTCTTCCAGCCTTTTTTTTGAGACAGAGTCTCAAGCCGTTGCCCTTAGGGAAATGCTGAGCCATCATAGCTCACAGCAACCTTCAACTCTTGGGCTCAAGTGATCCTCTTGCCTCAGATTTTCTGTTTTTAGTGGAGGTGGGGTCTCACTTTTGCTCTGACTGGTCTCAAACTCATGAGCTCAACCAATCTACCCACCTCGGCCTCCCAGAGTGCTAGGATTACAGGTCTGAGCCACCGTGCCCAGCCTTAAATTAGGCTTTTAATGAAGGCAATACACAACAGAAACATTCAATGAAGGGATACTTTCTGACATATTTGAGGAAAGATGAGAGACCAATGAACTAAAAAGGGCAGGTGAAGTGAGGCCGTATAAACAAGGCTGGGAAAGTGAATTGAAAGCCAGGTGCAATAAAGCCTGGGTCTTCAGACACATGAATTCAACATATAGGTAGTGAAATTCTGTTTAAGTTTTTGAGGACAGGAGTGACAGAATGACATACTGAAAGGAATACTTTAGGAAAAACCGTTAAGGAGAAATGCCTACCACTTGATAAGCCCGGTCACTATTCTGCACTGTCCTTGGGATGAAGCAGCTATGGTAAAATATAGCCAATGCCAGGCTGGGCACGGTGGCTCACTTCTGTAATCCTAGCACTCTGGGAGGCCGAGGCGGGTGGATTGCGTGAGCTCATAGGTTCGAGACCAGCCTGAGCAAGAGCGAGACTCTATCTCTAAAAATAGCTGAGTGTTGTGGCAGGCACCTGTAGTCCCAGCTACTTGAGAGGCTGAGGCAAGAGAATCGCTTGAGCCCAAGAGTTAGAGGCTGCTGTGAGTTATGACATCAGGGCACTCTACCAGGGGTGACAAAGTGAGACTCTGTCTCAAAAAAAAAAAAAAAAAGTGACTGCAACCAAAAAATAGCTGGGCATTGTGGCGGGTGCCTGTAGTCTCAGCCGCTCGGGAGGCTGAGGCAAGAGAATGGCTTAAGCCCAGGAGTTGGAGGTTGCTGTGAGCTGTGTGAGGCCATGGCACTCTACCTAGGGCCATAAAGTGAGACTCTATCTCTACAAAAAAAAAAAGTGAGACTCTGTCTCTACAAAAAAAAAAAAAAATTGTATATTGCTTTGGGTAATATGGACATTTTAACAATGTTGCTTCTTCCCAGCCATGAGCATGGTATGTTTTTCCATTTGTTAACATTTTCAGCTATTTCTTTTCTTAAAGTTTCATGGTTCTCTTTATAGAGATCTTTCACGTCCTTTGTTAGGTAAACTCCCAAATATTTCATCTTCTTTGGCACTACTGTGAAAGGAGTAAAGTCCTTGACTGTTTTTTCAGCTTGACTATTTTTGGTATATATAAAGGCTATATATAGATTTATGAGTATTGAATTTGTAACCTGAAACACTGCTGTATTCCTTGATCAATTCTAAGAGTTTTGTAGTAGAATCCCTGGTGTTTTCCAGATATACAATCATATCATCTGCGAAGAGTGAAAGTTTGATCTCTTCTGACCCTACATGGATAAACTTGATCGCCTTTTCTTGCCTGATTGCAATGCCTAAAACTTCCATTACAATGTTGAAAAGCAATGGAGACAATGGGCAACCTTGCCTGGTACCTGATTTGGATTTGATTTCAATTTAACTCCATTTAATATGATATTGACTGTGGGTTTGCTGTAGATGGCCTCTATCAGTTTAAGAAATGTCCCTTCTGGGTGGCGCCTGTGGCTCAGTCGGTAAGGCGCCAGCCCCATATACCGAGGGTGGCGGGTTCAAACCCGGCCCCGGCCGAACTGCAACCAAAAAATAGCCGGGCGTTGTAGCGGGCGCCTGTAGTCCCAGCTGCTCAGGAGGCTGAGGCAAGAGAATCGCTTAAGCCCAGGAGTTGGAGGTTGCTGTGAGCTGTGTGAGGCCACGGCACTCTACCGAGGGCCATAAAGTGAGACTCTGTCTCTACAAAAAAAAAAAAAAAAAAGAAATGTCCCTTCTATACCATTTTCTTAAGTGTTCTGATCATGAAAGGATGCTAGATATTATCAAAAGCTTTTTCTGCATCAATTGAGAGAATCATATGGTCTTTGTTTTTTAATTTGTCTATGTGATGAATTATATTTACGTATATTGAACCTGCCTTGAGACGCTGGGATGAAACCTCCACTTGGTCATGATGTATAATTTGTTTGATGTGTTGCTGAATTCTGTTTGTTAGGATCTTGTCGAATATCTTTGCATCTATATTCATTAGTGATATTGGTCTATAATTTTTCTTTTCTTGTCGGGTCTTTTCCTGTTTTGGGGATCAAGGTGATGTTTGCTTCATAGAATGTGTTGGGTAGTATTCCTTCTTTTTTTATATTTTGGAAAAGGTTGAGTAATACAGGTACTAGTTAACCTCTTTAAAGGTTTGGTAGAATTCCAATGTGAAGCCATCTGGTCCTGGGCTTTTCTTTTTAGGGAGATTTTGTATAGTTGATGTTATTTCAGAACTTGATATAGGCCTGTTCAACATTTCTACTTGATTCTGGCTAAGTCTTGGAAGGTGGCATGCTTCCAGGTATTGGTCAATTTCCTTCAGATTTTCATATTTCTTTTCTTTTTTTTTTTTTTTTTTGTAGAGACAGAGTCTCACTGTACCGCCCTCAGGTAGAGTGCCTGACATCACACGGCTCACAGCAACCTCTAACTCTTGGGCTTACGCGATTCTCTTGCCTCAGCTTCCCGAGTAGCTGGGACTACAGGCGCCCGCCACAACGCCCGGCTATTTTTTTTTTTGTTGCAGTTTGGCCGGGGCTGGGTTTGAACCCGCCACCTTCGGCATATGGGGCCGGCGCCCTACTCACTGAGCCACAGGTGCCGCCCTCTTTTTTTTTTTTTTATGGTTAGGTTAGCCAAAGGTTTATCTATTTAATTGATCTTTTCAAAAAACCAACTTTTTGCTTTATCGATCTATTGTATAATCCTTTTGTTTTCAATTTTATTTAATTCTGCTCTAATTTTGGTTATTTCTTTTCTTCTACTGGGTTTGGGATGTTCTTCCTTTTCCAGTTGCTTATGTGTCCCATTAAGTTGTTAACTTCCTCTCTTTCCGTTCTCTTGAGGAAGACTTGCAGTGCTATAAATTTCCCTCTTAGGACTGCCTTTGTGGTCTCCCAGGGTTCTCATAATTCATGTCTTCATTATCATTTTGTTTCAAAATTTTGGTAATTTCCTTCTTAATCTCCTCTATGACCCAGCTATCATTCAGCATAAGGTTATTTAGTTTCCATGTTTTTATATGAGTGTGCAGATTCCTGTTGTTACTGAGTTCAACTTTTATTCCATGATGGTCCGAGAAGATGCAAGGAATAAGTTCTGTTCTTTTAAATTTGCTGAGGTTAGACTTGTGACCTAAGATGTGATCAATTTTGGAGGATGTTCCATGGGCTGATGAGAAGAATGTGTATTCAATTTTGTTAGGATGAAATGTTCTGTAGATATCTGTTAAATCCAATTGTTGAATGGTTAAGCTTAAATCTAAAATTTCTTTTTTTTTTTAAATCTAAAATTTCTTTGTCTGCGCCCTACTCCTTGAGCCACAGGCACCACCCTCTTTGTGAGTTTCTTATTGGAGGATCTATCCAACACTGCCAAAGGAGTGTTAAAATCTCTGACTATTATGGTGCTGAACCTCCAGCTCTTGGGCTTAGGCGATTCTCTTGCCTCAGCCTCCTGTGTAACTGGGACTACCGGTGCTCGCCATGATGCCCGGCTATTTTTTTGTTGCAGGTTGGTTGGGGCTGAATTCGAACCCACTACCCTTGGTATATGGGGCCAGTACCCTACTCACTGAACCACAGGCACCGCCCAGGGGGATTTGTGTTTTTAACAAGCTTTGTGAATGAGTTTTTAGCAATCCATTCATTGCTTTCTGAAATCAGTCCTGCTCATCATACCAGTATGATCAAGAGAGAACATTGATGTTTCTTTAGCTCCTACCTACTTTTCCTGTTTTTTCTTCTACGGTGACCATATAACATTATTGGAAATGAAATTTTATCAGGGAGGGAGAATAGCGGGGTGGATTTTTAAACGTTCTGACTCTGTAATCTCATCTTGGGCCAAGACAATTTCATGGCCTCTGCAACAGTCTTATGACCTTCACACAGATTAATCCCATCTTTGGCTAAGTGGAGCTCGTGACCTCTGCCTATTTCATCCTCAGCTAAGAAGATCTTTCAACCTCTACCGAGATGATTCTCTTAAGCCAGCGGTTCTCAACTTATGGGTCATGACCCCTTTAGGGGTCAAACGAACCTTTTACAGGGGTTACCTAAGACTGTCCTGCATATCAGATATTTACATTACGATTCATAACAGTAGCAAAATAACAGTTACGAAGTAGCAACTAAAATAATTTTATGGTTAGGGGTCACCACAACATGACGAACTGTATTAAAGGGTCATGACATTAGGAAGGAGTTTGAGACCAGCCTGAGCAAAATATCAAGACCTTATTTTTACAAAAAATAGAAAAATTAGTCAGGTGCAGTGGCACATGCCTGTAATCCTACCTATTGAGAGGCTTGAGCCAGGGAGTTTGAGGCTGGATGAAATGAGATATGACCATACCACTGTACTCTACCTGTGCAAGTAAGCAAAACTGTCTCAATAAATAATTAAGATAAAATAAAAATAAGTAAAGACATGATTGCAAGAGGGACTTTACCTAACAATTGCAATCAGTGTAACCTGGCTTATTGTACCCTCAATGAATCCCCAACAATAAAAAAAAAAAAAATTGTGTTTAAAAAAAAAAAAAATAAGTAGGCTGATGGCTCGGCACCCATAGCACAGTGGTTACAGCGCCAGCCACATACACACAAGGCTGGTGGGTTCGAACCCAGCCCAGGCCTGCTAAACAACAATGACAACTGCAACAAAAAAATAGTGGGGTGTTGTGGCAGGCGCCTGTAGTCCCAGCTACTTGGGAGGCTGAGGCAAGAGAATTGTTTAAGCCCAAAAGTTTAAGGTTGCTGTGAGTTGTGATGCCATAGCACTCTACCTAGGATGACATAGTGAGACTCTGTCTCAAAAATAAAAAAGAAGCAGGCTAGAAGCAGTGGTTCACGCCTGTAATCCCAGCACTTGGGAGGCTGAGGTGGGTGGATTGCCTGAGCTCACGAATTCAAGACCAGCCTGAGCCAGAGCAAGACCTTGTCTCTAGCACAGCACCTGTGGCTCAGTGGGTAGTGCACCAGCCCCATATACCGAGGGTGGTGGGTTTGAACCTGACCCTGGCCAAACTGTAACAAAAAATAGCAGGGCATTGTGGAAGGCGCCTGTGGTCCCAGCTACTTGGGAGGCTGAGGCAAGAGAATCCCCTAAGCCCAGGAGTTGGAGGTTGCTGTGAGCTATGACACCACAGCACCCTACTGAGGGCAATAAAGTGAGACTCTGTCTCTAAAAAAAAAAGACCTTGTCTCTAAAACTATCCAGGCATTTTGGCAGGTACCTGTAGTCCCAGGTACTTGGGAGGGCAACGAAGTGAAACTGACTAAAAAACTAAATAAGTAATAAATAAAATAAGCAAAAAACACATATTACTGCGTCCTTCCCTGGAGATAACAATATCTTTCTTTCTTTTTTTTGGAGACAGAGTCTCAGTATGTCACCCTCGGTAGAGTATGGTGGGGTCACAGCTCACAGCAACCTCAAACTCTTGGGCTTAAGCGATTCTCTTGCCTCAGCCTCCTAAGTAGCTGAGCTGGGACTACAGGTGCCTCCACAATGCCTGGCTAGTTTTGGTTGGAGTTGTCATTGTTGTTTAGCAGGCCTGGGCCAGATTCGAACCCACCAGCCTGTGTATATGTGACTGGCGCCCTAATCACTGAGCTAAGGGCTCTGAGCAGAGATAACAGTATCTTAATCTAGGTGACTCAAATATAGGTAACTCTTAGAGCATACACTGGAAAACAATGTGAAACCCAGTGAAGAAAATCTCAAGAAACTGTGAAGATGTGTGGTCTCTCTTTTTTTTTTTTGAGACAGAGCCTCAAGCTGTCACCCTGGGTAGAGTGCAATGGCATCACAGCTCATAGCAACCTCCAACTCCTGGGCTTAAGCGATTCTCTTGCCTCAGCCTCCCAAGTAGCTGGAAGTACAGGTGCCTTCCACAGCGCCTGGCTATTTTTTGGTTGGAGTTGTCATTGTTGTTTAGCAGGCCCGGGCTGGATTCGAACCTGCCAGCTCTGGTGTTTGTGGCTGGCGCCTTAGCCGCTTGAGCTACAGGCGCCGAGCTGGAATTGATTCATTTTGGAAAGAGAGTGTTCAGGGTGGAACCTGTGGCTCAGTCGGTAGGGCGCCAGCCCCATGTGCTGAGGGTGGCGGGTTCAAACCCAGCCCCGGCCGAACTGCAGCCAAAAGAATAGCCGGGCGTTGTGGCGGGCGCCTATAGTCACAGCTACTCGGGAGGCTGAGGCAGGAGAATTGCTTAAGCCCAGGAGTTGGAGGTTGCTGTGAGCTGTGTGATGCCACGGCACTCTACCGAGGGCCATAAAGTGAGACTCTGTCTCTACAAAAAAAAAAAAAGAAAGAGAGCATTCAGTAATCTCTGAAGCATGGAAACATTTTTTCCATTTTTGGTGTGCAAACAGATTGTTGGCCTTCCTCTTTGAGGCAGGCCCAGACAAAATCTCACTGGCCCTTCCAATAGCATTTCTCCACAAATGAAATTAGGTCAAAGAGAAAATTCAGAGCAGTCTGAGGAAGGAAAAAACATGCTTGAAATGCAACATAAAGCTGGGGCAAGGAGACATCTCACCGTCTTTGTTTGCTTTGGTAAAGGTTGGTGGCTTGTCACATGGACCTCAGGCCTTCCTGTTCTCTGCAGCTGCCTTCTGAGTCATTGTGGGCTTCAGGGGAGGGCCCTCTATCTTCAGGGAACAGAATAAACACATGACTTTTAGGTGAGGCCACTGTGTCAAGACAACTTAAAAACTAAAGCACAACTGCATAACTGCTGATTCTCATTTATTTAAAGAAGTTCTTTAATATTTTTTTGTCTGTAACTGAAAATTAGCAGCAGACACAAAAAACAAGCTGGTAAGTGGAATTCACATCTGGTCAGTGAGAACTGGTGTCAGTCCTATTAAGTCATAAGATCACTTAAGAGCAGGGCGGCGCCTGTGGCTCAGCGGGTAGGGCGCCGGTCCCATATGCCGGAGATGGCGGGTTCAAACCCAGCCCCGGCCAAAAAAAAAAAAAAAAACCAAAATAAGATCACTTAAGAGCAGAGTGTACTGGGCGGCGCCTGTGGCTCAGTGAGTAGGGTGCCGGCCCCATATGCCGAGGGTGGTGGGTTCAAACCCAGCCCCGGCCAAACTGCAACAACAAAAAAATAGCCGGGTGTTGTGGCAGGCGCCTGTAGTCCCAGCTGCTCGGGAGGCTGAGGCAAGAGAATCACATAAGCCCAAGAGCTGGAGGTTGCTGTGAGCCGTGTGACGCCACGGCCCGAGGGCAGTAAAGTGTGAGACTCTGTCTCTACAAAAAAAAAAAAAAAAAAAAGAGCAGAGTGTACTAACAGGGTAAAACATTAAACCAAAAGCCATACTTCCTTATAACATTTGGGGTTTCCTAAGCGATCTTTAAAATGACACTGCAGAATGCCTAGCAGGAAATACCATACAGTAGACCCTCCATAATTGGCCATCTCCCTACATTCATCACCTCCTTAAACTGACCGACTTTTCCTTGACCAGATATATACCACATGAGCACATCAGTGCAGTAGGCCTGGTTCCTTATGTTCACCACTCTGTATGCTGACCAGTTTATAACAGTCCCTTAGGTGGTCAACTTACAGAGCTACTATAGTTAGAAAGGCTAACCTTTGGCTGGGCGAGGTGGCTCATGCCTGTAATCCTAGCACTCTGGGAGGCCAAGGCAGGTGGATCACCTGAACTCAGGAGTTTAAGACCAACCTGAGCAAGAGTGAGATGTCTCTAAAAAGTAACTGGGTGGTCTGGCATGGTGGCTCACACCTGTAATCCTAGCACTCTGGGAGGCTGAGGGAAGTAGATTGCCTGAGCTCATGGGTTCGAGACCAGCCTGAGCCAGAGTGAGAACTTCTAAAAAAAACCAGGCACTGTGGTGGGTGCTTGTAGTCCCAGCCACTTGGGAGGCTAAGGCAAGACAATTGCTTAAGCCTAAGAGTTTGAGGTTGCTGTGAGCTGTGATACCATAGCACTCTACCCAGGGTGACAAAGTGAGACTCTGTCTCAAAAAAGAAAAGCCAACCTTTGCTTTTTTCTTTCCATTGTCCTCAGCTGTTGCAGAAGACTGTTGCTTATATTATACTCTATGATTTAAGATTTTTTTTTTTTGTAGAGACAGTTTCACTTTATCGCCCTCGGTAGAGTGCCGTGGCGTCACACAGCTCACAGCAACCTCCAACTCCTGGGCCTAGGCGATTCTCCTGCCTCAGCCTCCCGAGTAGCTGGGACTACAGGCACCCGCCACAACGCCCGGCTATTTTCTTGTTGCAGTTTGGCCGGGGCCGGGTTTGAACCCGCCACCCTCGGTATATGGGGCCGGGGCCCTGCTCACTGAGCCACAGGCGCCGCCTGATTTAAGATTTTTGTATTAAGTAGGTTAAATTGTAAGGAAGCCTCTCAAAATTTTAATGCTTTCAGTTTTTATTTTTATTTTTATGTTTTATTTATTTATTTTTTTAGAGATAGTGTCTCACTTTGTTGCCCTCAGTAGAGTGCTGTGTCTTCACAGCTCACAGCAACCTCCAGCTCTTGGGTTTAGATGATTCTCTTGACTCAGCCTCCCGATTATCTGGGACTACAGGTGCCTGTCACAATGCCTGGCTATTTTTTTGGTGGAGTTTGGCCAGAACCAGGTTTGAACCTGCCACCCTCCATATATGGGGCCAGCGCCCTACCCACTGAGCCACAGGCGCTGCCCTCAGTCAGTTTGTTTGTTTTTAACTAGTAAAGTACAGTAGTGAGAGGGGGGAGATAAACCTTTTATTTATTTTTTATTTCAAATTAACATGAGGATACAGATTTGTAGATTACTTTATTCTCACTTACAAGATAAAGTTCAAGTTGCAGAAGAGCCCCTCACCAAGGGGGTGTGCTGAACACCCTTGCATTGTGCACATTCAGTGAGACCCGCCAATCATCCTCACCCCTTCCCCTCTTCTTCTTTAACCCTTCCCTTGCTAGACTATATCTGTGTTTTACCACTCATATGAGTGTGTAATTGTTCATATATTGGTTTCATATTAGTATTGAGTATATTGGATTTTTTTTTTTCTTTTGAGACAGAGTCTCACGTTGTCACTCTGGGTAGAGTACCCTGATGTCATAGCTCACAGCAACCATAAATTCTTTTTTTTTTTTTTTTGTTAGCAACCATAAATTCTTGAGCTCAAGTGATCCTCTTGCCTTGGCCTCCCAGGTAGCTGAGACTACAGACTCCTGTCATAACACCCAGCTAGTTTTTAGACACAGTCTTGTTCAAGGCTGGTCTTGAACCCATGAGCTCAGGCGATCCACGTGCCTAGGCCTCTCAGAGTACTAGGATTACAGGTGTGAGCCACTGGGCCTGGTATTTTTTTTTCCATTCTTGAGATACTTTACTAAGAAGAATGTGTTTCAACTCCATCCAGGTAAACATAAAAGATGTTAAGTCTCCATTTTTTTTTTTTGTAGAGACAGTCTCACTTTATCGCCCTTGGTAGATAAAGACAGTCTCACTTTATCACACAGTTCACAGCAGCCTCCAGCTCCTGGGCTCAGGCGATTCTCTTGCCTCAGTCTCCCAAGTAGCTGGGACTACAGGCACCCCCCACAATGCCTGGCTATATTTTTGTTGCAGTTCGGCCGGGGCCGGGTTTGAACCTGCCACCCTCGGTGTATGGAGTGGGCACCCTACTCACTGAGCCACAGGCACTGCCCTAATTGTACCTTTATAAAATATTTATTATAAAATTTTACAAAATGGTGGCTCCTGTGGCTCAAAGGAATAGGGCGCTGGCCCCATATGCTGGAGATGGTGGGTTCAAACCCAGCCCCAGCCAACAACTGCAAAAACAAAACAAACAAAAAACCACAAAATTTTACAAAATATTTACAAAATACTCTACGTGTTGGCTATCTCTTTAGAAATGAATATTTTGTAAATAAAGATGATTTAGCTATAATTTCCCATTTTCCCTATGAATGGTTACTTGAGGGGTGACTTTAGGTACTCTGTATATTACAAAATTACATCTGAAATATATAAGTTTTAATAGTATGGCAGTAACCTCTCTATAACCTTTTAAAAAATAAGTCTGACTGGGCTTGGTAGCTCATGTGTAATCCTAATACTCTGGAAGGCCAAGGTGGGAGAATCACTTGAGATCAGTAGTTCTAGGCTTTAGTAGCTATGATTACACCACTGTACTCCAGCCCGGGTAATAGAGTGAGACCCTGTCTCTTAATTAACAAAGAAAACAAATTAATTAATAAATAAATCTTAATAGAAGAGATGGTAATATCACTCCTTAAGGTTCTCTTTCTCAATAAAGGGTAATTCAGCATACATGCAATTTAAGTTACCCAGAAAGGGATTGAGTAATAAGTGTGTTAATCATAGGCTACATAGTCATCAGCACTGTTCAAAATAATACTCACCCCTTCAGTAACTCAAAAGGAAACTAAAGAGCAAAAATCCAGGATTTGTTTCCCCACAACCAAAACACAAGAATGCCCATAACCATTATGAAGCATTAATCATTTGAAGATCTCCTTCCTGTTAACCTCAAGAGATTATCATGTTTCTCCCTTACTGTCAGGAGATTTAGCATTCTGCCCTGGCTCTGTGCCTGTAGTCATAAATTGATCTTATCCTTAAAACTTTAAAACCCTTGTTTTTCTTTCTTTCTTTTTTTATTTTTTATTTTTTTTTTAAGACAAGAGAGCCTCAAGCTGTCGTCCTAGGTAGAGTGCTGTGGCATCACAGCTCACAGCAACCTCCAACTCCTGGACTCAAGCGATTCTCCTGCCTCATCCTCCCAATTAACTGGGACTACAGGCGCCGGCCACAATGCCTATTTTTTTGGTTGCAGCCGTCATTGTTGTTTGGCGGGCCTGGGCTGGATTCAAACCTGCCAGCGCAGGTGTATGTGGTTGGCACCTCAGCCGCTTGAGCCACAGGCGCTGAGCCAGCAGAGCTCTTCTATTCAAACAAAAAGACAAAAAGTAAGACAAAATCTAGATAGGGCGGTGCCTGCTGCTCAGTGGGTAGGGCACTGGCCCCATATATGGAGAGTGGTGGGTTCAAACCTAGCCCCGGCCAAACTGCAACAACAAAAAAAATAGCCTGGTATTGTGGTGGGCGCCTGTAGTCCCAGCTACTGGAGAGGCCGAGGCAAGAAAATCGCCTAAGCCCAAGAGCTGGAGGTTGCCGTGAGCTGTGATGCCACAGCACTCTACCGAGGGTGACAAAGTGAGACTCTGTCTCAAAAAAAAAAAAAAAAGCTAGATAGCTTTATTTGAAGGAGGGTAGGTATTTGATGCCTCCTGGCTAGTCTCCCCATTTCCTTTCTGCAGTTCTTCAGGGGAGCCCTAGAGCTTCACTGCACAGCTTAAACCATTGACTTATTCCAACCTTCTGATTTCACTGATTGGTAAAACAGACCCAGAGATATTAAGGGACTTTTTGAGTTCATTATAAATTTATAGCAAATTCAGGACCTGTTGTTCATTATTATACCCATAGTCACAATAATTAACGTTTATTGAATGATTTATTTGGGCTAAGCACTGCTCAGTATTTCACTTGCATTATCTCACTTACTCCTTACACTAACCCTTGAAGGTATAGTTACAGCTAAGATCAATTTAATTGATAAGAAAAGTGAGAGGATAGGTAAACTGCCCAAGATCACGCAGTCACCATCTTGTCCTCCTCAGCTTCAATTTCTTCATCAGCAAGAAGGAGCTGGACAAGATAAGCATCTGAAGTTGCATGCTAGCGTGCACCTGTAAAATTCTATAGCCATGACTGCAAGTGGTGAGACTGGTTCTTCCACTATGAATTGTTCCTTTAGAACCAGTTACTCTTTTCTGAGACTTAACTATTTGAGTCCTAGAGAGGCACGTTTTTAAGATGCAATTGTTTCTTTTTATTATTTATTTATTTTTTAATACTAGTCAAACGCAGTAGTGAATAGAGGGTAAGAGAACAAGGAGTTCAATCTATCACTGATGTGTGAACAATCAAGTGAGATGACTACCATTGGACCAGCCAAATGCGATTGTTTCAATTCGCCTATGGGGAAGTCTAATAACCTTATGCCTTTGAGCAAGTACTTCCATCGAATTAGTGTTGTTGATTTGATAAAAGGTATTGTAGGGGGTCAGAATATGCTGCCCTGAATACAGGTATGTCACTTTGTTATTTTGATCTGAAGACAATTGAGAAATAGCAGGTGCAAAAGAAACTCTTGGTACTCCCCCATCTTGACATAAATTTCTATTTGTAAAGGTGTCTTCCTCTCCTCTCCAGGGAAAGAACAACTCTTAATCATCCTAGACTCTTACCAGTGCAGACTCTTATTAGTGCAGGGATCAGAGATGGCCCTGAGAAAGGAAGCTACACAGCAAACTTTACTACAATAATCCTTATCTTCTATAAATGTATCCCCATATATGTAACTGCTTGCAGTTTGCTGCCCCTAAAAGCTTAAACCCCTTTTCCTTTGTCTTGCTACTTAGTAAGATGCTAAATAAGCTCCAAATTTCAACCAGTCCTTTGAGGGTTACTCATAACTGAGCTTGTCCTGTATGTGTGCTGCATATGTTAATACACTCTTTTTCTCTTGTTAATCTATCTTTTGTAGTTTGATTCCAGGGCTCCAACTGGAGAATCTACTAGGAGGGGAGAAGAAAAGGCTTTTCCTCCCTCCCCTACAGTTTGATGGTGGTGTGTTGCTTTGGGCTTAGTCTTTGTGGTCTGAAAACTATGATGTAGGTGGTGAGAAAAGATAGAAAGGGCTCCTTGGGGAAGATTATCCAGCAGTAGAAGCAGGAAAAAGAAGAGGAGTAGCCAAAAGTAGGAAAAGGATGAGTAGCAAAAAGTAAATTGAGTTTAAGAAAAGGCAAGTAAGTAAGGTAGCAACAGCAGGAAACGTCTGGGGGAATGTGAATTTAGAGCAATTTCTTTTTATGTAAATTGACAGAATCTATTAACAATGGGCAAAATTTTACTTTTCCATCACTTTGATTAAAAATGTAATTTTGTGTATGAAATACAAAATTTATTACCTCAATAATTTTGGTGGCATTGTGATGACCTCACAAAGAAGAGAGCGATATTTTTATAAAGCTAACCAGTTCTGGCTCGGCGCCTGTAGCACAGTGGTTATGGCACCAGCCACATACACCAAGGGTGGTGGGTTTGAACTCAGCCCCAGCCAGATAAACAACAATGACAACTGCAACAAAAAATAGCCAGGTGTTGTGGCAGCTGGGACCTGTAGTCCCAGCTACTTCGGAGGCTCAGGCAGGAGAATTGGTTAAGCTCAAGAGTTTGAGGTTACTGTGAGCTGTAACACCATGGCACTCTACCCAGGGCGACATAGATAACGAGTTCTTCAACTTCGACCAATATATTATACATAGAGATGATTTCATCTGACCTCAAAGTAGCATGACTCGGGCGGCGCCTGTGGCTCAGTGAGTAGGGCGTCGGCCCCATATGCTGAGGGTGGCGGGTTCAAACCCAGCCCCGGCCAAACTGCAACCAAAAAATAGCTGGGTGTTGTGGCGGGTGCCTGTAGTCCCAGCTACTCAGGAGGCTGAGGGAAGAGAATCGCTTAAGCCCAGGAGTTGGAGGTTGCTGTGAGCTGTGTGAGGCCACGGCACTCTACCAACGGCCATAAAGTAAGACTCTGTCTCTACAAAAAAAAAAAAAAGTAGCATGACTCTTTAATCTGCCTTATTTTATTGTTTCAAATAACATTTAAATTCATGGATAGTTCACTACTTCCCTACATTTGGATTTTCTTTTTTTTTTTTTTTTTTGTGGTTTTTGGCCGGGGCTAGGTTTGAACCTGCCACCTCCTACATGTGGGACCGGGGCCCTACTCCTTGAGCCATAGGCACCGCCCTACATTTGGATTTTCTGCACACAAGGTTAGATTTCTTATCTCTCTGTGTATACATGCCAACTTAAAGAACAGACTTTTTTTTACTCAAAGAGTAAAATTACGGTGATTTTAAAAATTGACTTCATAATTCTGCTTTGCCTCTGAGTTTTTCCTCCAATCTAGCCTCATCCCCTATCCCATTCACCTTTCCTCCAGTAATACCCTCTTTCTTTCTTTCTTTCACTCTCTCTTTTCTTCTCCTTCCTTCCTTCTTTTCTTTCTTCCTTCTTTCCTTCCTTCCTTCCTTCCTTCCTTCCTTCCTTCCTTCCTTCCTTCCTTCCTTCCTTCCTTCCTTCCTTTCCTTCCTTTCTTTCTTTTTTCAGAGTCTCACTCTGTCACCCTGGGTAGAGTGCCATGGTGGCATAGCTCAGAGCAACCTCAAAGTCTTACGCTCAAGAGATCCTCTTGCCTCAGCCTCCCAAGTAGCTGGAACCACAGGAGCCCACCACAACGAGAGAGAGTCATAGTCTCTCTCTTGCTCAGGCTGGTCTCAAACTCCTGAGCTCAAGAAATCCAACTGCCTTAGCCTTCCAGAGTGCTAGAATTACAGGTGTGAGCCACTGCACGTGGCCCCCAATTTCTTATAGTTCCCCCAAATACTTGGTCACATCTCTACTAACTTGGCATATGCTGTTCCCTCTAACTGGAACACCTTCCCTTCTCTCTATTCCGCACTGTAATAGGCCTGGCTAACTCCTCTTCACCCTCTAAGGCTCAGCTCAATGAAGTTTCACTTCTTCTTGGAGATCCTTGTTATTACAAAACCACAGTAAATCTCTTTGTATATATCTTTTCTTCACTTGTATGTATCTTTGCACACATTCCTGACTGTGCTTTTAGTGGAAATGATTAGAAGTGGAGTTACTGTGACAAAGATTATTCACATTTGCAAAGATGTTAATCCAAGGCAAGGCCAGGTATTCACACCTATAATCCTAGCACTCCAGGAGCCTGAGGCAGGAGGATCCCTTGAACTCAGGAATTCAAGATCAACCTGAGCAAGAGCAAGGCCCTGTCTCTAAAAATTAGAAAAATTAACTGGGCATGTGGCAGGCTCCTGTAGTCCCATGTACTTGGGAGTTTGAGGTAAGTGATCACTTGAAGTTGCTGTGAGCTAGGCTGAGGCCGTGACACTCTAGCCTGTGCATTAGAGTCTGATTCTGTCTTAAAATAAAATAAAATAAAAATAAAGAACATATCAACAAAAGGAAGGAGAAGGAAGGGGAGGGAGGAAGGGAGGAGAGGAGGAAAGGAGAAAGGGAGGACGGAAGGAAGGAAGAAAGAAAGGAATGGAGGAAGGAGGTGCAGGGGGGCCAGCCTTAGGTGACCTAAGATATCTGTTTGAGAAAGAGAAAAAAATGAAAATGTTATTTTCACTAATCCTTTTTGGTTATTCGGTCTCTGTGCTAGAGACCATTCCTTAGCGAGGATTTTCCAAAGTTATCACCTGTTCTATTCATCTATCTTGCTGCTGGGTGTGTTATCCTAAATTTTATCTGGTACAAGTATTTATGTACCTGATTTCCTAATTTGCAGAAGCTCTCTGGGATCACCTACAGGGTACAAGTAATAGCCCTGTACTCAGAGGTTCCATGTGTCTTTCTTTCTTTTTTTTTTTTTTGAGAGTCTTACTTTGTCACCCTCAGTAGAGTGCCGTGGCGTTACAGCTCTCGGCAACCTACAGCTCCTTGGGCTTAGGCGATTCTCTTGTCTTAGCCTTCCAAGTAGCTGGGACTATAGGCACCCACCACAACATCCAACTATTTCTTTGTTCCAGTTTGGCCAAGGCTGGGTTTGAACCCGCCACCCTTGGTATATGAGGCCAGCCCCCTACTCACTGAGCCACAGGCGCTGCCCGAGGTTCCATGTTTCTTTTTCTTTTTTTTTTTTTTTGAGACAGAGTCTCACTAGGTTGCCCTCGGTAGAGTGTCGTGGCATCACAGCTCATAGCAACCTCAAACTTGAGCTCAAGTGATTCTCTTGCCTCAGCCTCCTAAGTAGCTCGGACCACAGGCTCCTGCCACAATGCCTGGCTATTTTTTGTTGCAGTTGTCATTGTTGGTTAGCTGGCCTGGGCTGGGTTTGAACCCACCAACTTCGGTGTATGTGGCTGGTGCTGTAACCACTGTGGTATAGATGCCGAGCTGGTTCTATGTTTCTTTTCTAAACCAGCCCTGTATTGGACATTGTGTGCAAGGTAACAGTCCATTTCCCCTGCCAATCCTCACGTTTGTAATTATTGCTATGTCCTTTCTGCCGCCTTTCCATGCCACCATGAATGGTGCCTTGTAGAGACTCTTAAAACTAGGTATTATCTTAAGAACTGCACTAAGACTGAAAAATGTTCTCATTGTGTGAACCTTAGCCTTGAAATCCAGAACTTGTAGATATTTATAGGTGACTGCTAAATGGTTTCATTCTCTTACTCTAGACCCAACCTTGACTTTGTCCCTGTCAGTATAGGAAAGCTAGAAAGCCACAAACATAAGCAAGGTGGCTGAGGTCACGCAGAAGCCTTGGGGATTTCTATGAAAGACTGTGTGAAACATACAGACTGGCCAAATTATTGTGTGAAGCCACAAAGGGGTGAGAAAAAGGGCCAATTGAATAGAAATCCGACCAACCAAAAACCTTCAAGAGGGCAGTGCCTGTGGTTCAGTGAGTAGGGCACTGGCCCCATATAGTGAGGATGGTGGGTTCAAACCTGGCCCTGGCGAAGCTGCAACAACAACAAAAAAAAATAGCTGGGCATTGTGGTGAGTGCCTGTAGTCCCAGCTACTCTGGAGGCTGAGGCAAGAGAATCGCTTAAGCCCAAAGAGCTGGAGGTTGCTGTGAGCTGTGACACCATGGCACTCTACCGAGGGCAACAAAGTGAGACTCTATCTCCAAAAACATAAAAATAAAAAAATAAAAATCCAAGGTTGGTTGTAGAGGTTATATGCATGAAGCGTTCACTTAGGATAGAATGAAAAAGAAAATTAAGAGGATTCTGGGGGGTTCTACAAAAAAAAAAAAAAGGGCGGCGCCTGTGGCTCAGTCAGTAAGGCGCCGGCCCCATATACCGAGGGTGGTGGGTTCAAACCCGGCCCCGGCCAAACTGCAACCAAAAAATAGCCGGATGTTGTGGCAGGCGCCTGTAGTCCCAGCTACTTGGGAGGCTGAGGCAAGAGAATCGCTTAAGCCCAGGAGTTGGAGCTTGCTGTGAGCTGTGTGAGGCCACAGCACTCTACCGAGGGCCATAAAGTGAGACTCTGTCTCTACAAAAAAAAAAAAAAAAAAGAAGCTTCTGGGGAAATACTTATACATTTCCCTGTTGGGCACCCTTGCCAAGAAAGTTAGCCAGCATTGTGTGGCATGCAGCCAACACAATACTAAACAGGAACTTGGTGCCCTTAGCTCAGTGGTTAGGGCACCAGCCACATACACCAAGGAAGGAGACTTCAAACCTGGCCCAGTTAACAGCAACGACAACTACAACAACTATAAAAAAAAGCCAGGTGTTGTGGCAGGCACCTGTAGTCCCAGCTACGTGAGAGGCTGAGGCAACAGAATCGTTTGAGCCCAAGAGTTTGACGTTGCTGTGAGCTGTGACTCTACAGCACTCTACAGAGGGTGACATAGTAAATCTCTGTCTCAAAGAAAAACAAACAAACAAACAAACAAACAAAAACCTAAATAGGGACCATCCCTGCAGCCTGAAATTCAGTCATACAGGGAAGCCCCTTTTGAATATGTGCAAATGGATTATACTGAGTTGTTCAGATATGGAGGAAATTGGTACTTACTAGTTTTTGTTTGCACATACTCAGGATAAGTAGAAGCTTTCCCCACCAGGCCTGAAATAGCAAAAGTGTTGCTCAGAGAAATTGCCCCATGGTTTAGGTTGCCACTCCGGTTCAGATCTGACAACAGACTGGCCTTCATAACAGAGATAGTGCAAATGACAACTAAAGCTTTGAATATCATCTGGAAACTGTATGTGACATATAGGCCTCAAAGCTCAGGCAGGGTTAGAGTGCATGAACAGGGCCATAAGAGTAGGAATCAATAAACTCTGCCAGGAAGCAAAGCTTAATTGGGTACAGGCCTTGCCACTGGTCTTATTCAATATTAGATATACCATTTCAAAGGAGTCAGGGTACTCCCCTTATTTTATGAAATAATGTATAACAGGCCTTCACCAATTCTGTGCAATTTAGCAAAGACTCCTAAAAGAACTGAGAGAGTAAATTCAATAGGCAGTTAGAAGCCCTAGAAAGAGTAGTAAGGAAGATCTGCACGTAGGTAATTAACCATGTTCTATTTAGTCTTTTGTATCTGTAGATCCTTTCTCTCCAGGGGATCAAGTGTTGGTCAAGGATCAGAACCCAGTCCTCCTCAAACCAAGATAGAAGGAGTCCTACACTGTCATCCTGATTGCACCCATAGCAGCAAAAGTGGAAGGGATCCTCGCCTGGATCCATCACAGCAGGCCGAAGAGAGCATAACTGCCCCTGTGGGAAGCAGAGGTAACTTTTAAGATGGTCAACATGCCCTGTTGACATCAGCCACATACTGGGAGATGGTCCAGCCACATACTGGGAGCTGGCTGGGCAACACACAGCTGAAGCTTGAGGAAATTCCTTGCAGGACTTGTCTTTCTTTTTTTTTTTCTTTTGAGACAGAGATTCACTTTGCTGCCCTTGGTAGAGGGGTATGGCATCACAGCTCACAGCAACCTCAACCTTTTGGGCTTATGCGATTCTCTTTTCTCAGCCTCCCAAGTAGCTGGGACTATTGGCGCCTGCCACAATGCCTGGCTAGTTTTAGAGATGAGGTCTTGCTCTGGCTCAGGCTGGTCTCGAACCTGTGAGCTCAGGTAATCCACCCACCTTGGCCTCCCAGACTGCTAGGATAAGAGGCATGAACCACTGCACCCGGCTGTGGGACTTGTCTTATTTGATCTTTGGACTTTGGGAAAAGGACAGGTGGAATGTGATCTGTGCACCTATACCACTAAGATAGGACAAAAGGTGACACCTTTATAGCTTTTATGAATTTGAAGGCACCCAGAAGGGAACTTGCACTCATAATCGGACACAGTACTCAATATGTGACATAGGGAAAAGTGATAACCTATATATATATTAGCCCCCCACCACAGTACAGTGAAGGCCTGGGTAGAGAAACTGAGAGGAGTCATACACAGTCCCTGAATCTGAATGTTGGTCCAGACCAGGGAAATAGGAAAGCCCAGCCAGGTGACTCTGAAATGTAATGCCTGCAGTGCCATGTGAGGGCGTGGAAGGAACTGGGGAAGAAACTACAGGGCAGACCAGAAATACCTTGTGCCTTAGACTTTGTAGAATAGTGGTGCAAGGTCGAATGTGAAAGGTGAAAATATATTATAGAGAGCACCTGAGACAGCGAGAACTGCAGCAAAAGAAATATGCTCAAAAGAAGGCGTGAAGAGATTGCTCCATAGAGTCAGTGTAACCCCTGGAGCTAGTCTTACAAATTAATAACCAAGTAAAATGATATGAAACACTACCGGCTAGGGCACAAGTGCTCATGGTGCATACATTTCTTAAAATATATATGGATGGGTGGCACCTGTGGCTCAGGGAGTAGGGTACCGGCCTCATATACTAAGGGTGTTGGGTTTGAACCCAGCCCTGGCCAAACCTCAACAAAAAATAGCCGGGCGTTCTGGTGGGCACCTGTAGTTCCAGCTACTCAGGAGGCTGAGGCAAGAGAATCACCTAAGCCCAAGAGCTGGAGGTTGCTGTGAGCTGTGACTCCATGGCACTCTTCCAAGGGCAGCAAAGTGAGACTCTGCCTCTAAAAAAAATAAAAAATAATAAAATAATGGGTGGCGCCTGTGGCTCAAAGGGGTAGGACACTTGTCCCATATGCCGGAGGTGGCTGGTTCAAACCCAGCCCTGGCCAAAAAAAAAAAAATAATAATAATAATCATAATCATAAAATAAATGAAATATGTGTGGAGTCTCAGTGCCCGTAGCACAGTGGTTATGTAGGCTGGCAGGTTCGAACAGCCACATACACGGAAGCTGGCAGGTTCGAACACATACCAGGCCAGATCAACAATGACAACTGCGACAAAAAAACAGATGGGCATTGTGGTGGGTGCCTGTAGTCCCAGCTGCTTTAGAGGCTGAGGCAAGACACTTGTTTAAGCCCAAGAATTTGAGGTTGCTATGAGCTGTGATGCCACGGCCCTCTACCAAGGGCAACATAGTAAGACTCTGTCTCAAAAAAAAAAGAAAAATACACACACACACACACACACACACACACATATATATACATACGTAGGGAGTCGCAAAAGGGGGAATGAGACTGTGGCGTCACAGCTCATAGCAACCTCAAACTCCTGAGCTTGGCCTCCATAAGAGCTGCACTGCAACCCCTGACCCACGACCTGTGCCCACTGGGCCACTACACAGGGAGTAACTACACAGGGTCACTCCCTACAAAGATCCAGCAACAATATAGTGATCCTCCTGGGGTCTAATCTTAGAGAGACATCTCCCAACTCTGAGGACAGCCAGAGGCAATGGTGAAAAACAATCATGAGGCAAAATCAACAGAAAAACTCTAGCATTATGAATAATCAGAGTAGATAAACTCCCCCAAGGATCAATGGGGCAGACACAGCACAAGATCCCATGCACAAACGAATAGCTGAGATGTCAGAAATTGAATTCAGAATCTGGATAGCAAATAAGATTGAATTAGAATTCCAAGCAGTAACCCAAAAGATATCTCAAGAATTCAACAAATTCAAAGACCAAATGACCAAAGATTTTGACACACTGAGACAAGAAGTTGCAGCCCTCAAAGATCTGAGAAACCTTCGGTAACAGAATGGAGCAAGCAGAAGAAAGGATTTCTGACACTGAAGACAAAGCTTTCTAATGCTCACAAACTCTCAAAGAGGAAGAGAAGTAGAGGGCAAAAACAGATCACTCTCTCAAAGAGCTCTGGGATAATTCGAAGAAAACCAATATTCGTCTTATAGGGATCCCTGAAAGTGATGAAGTGACTTCACAAGGCACAGAGTCTCTTCTCCATGAGATTATGAAAGAGAACTTTCCACACATGCCAAGAGATTCTGAAATTCAGATAGCAGACAGTTTCAGAACTCCAGCAGGACTCCACCCAAATAAGACATCCCCCAGACACATCATAATCAATTTCACTAAAGTTAATATGAAGGAGAAAATTCTGAAAGCAGCCAGACGAAAGAAAACCATCACCTACAAGGGGAAGAATATCAGAATAACTGAAGATCTCTCTGCTGAAATCTTTCAAGCTAGAAAAGGATGCTCATCGACTTTTAATCTCCTAAAACAAAATAACTTTCAACCCAGGATCCTGTACCCAGCTAAACTGAGTTTCATTTATGATGGAGAAATTAAATACTTTAATGACATTCACATGTTGAAGAAATTTGCCATAACTAAACCAGCTCTCCAGGATATTCTCAGACCTATCCTCCATGAAGACCAGCGTAATCCTCCACCATAAAAGTAAACCCTCCCAGAAATTTTGATCAAATTCCAACTTCCATAGTCGCAAAAGGATTAAAAATGTCCACCGGACTCTCGAAAGGCTTATCAATATTCTCAATTAATGTGAATGGTTTAAATTGTCCTCTAAAGAGGCACAGGTTGGCTGACGGGATACAAAAACTCAAGCCAGATATCTGCTCCATACAAGAATCGCATCTTACATTAAAAGACATTATATAGACTCACTCAAGGTGAAGGGATGGTCATCTATACTCCAGGCAAATGGAAAGCAGAAAAGAAGACGTTGCAATCCTATTCACAGACACGATAGGCTTTAAACAAACCGAAATAAGAAAGGATAAAGATGGACACTTCATATTTGTTAAAGGTAATACTCAATATGATGAGATTTCAATTATTAATATTTATGCACCCAACCAAAACGCACCTCAATTTATAAGAGAAACTCTAACAGACATGAGCAACTTGATTTCCTCCAGTTCCATAGTAGTTGGAGATTTTAACACCCCTTTAGCAGTGCTGGATAGATCCTCCAAAAAGAAGCTAAGCAAAGAAATTCTAGATTTAAATTTAACCATTCAACATCTGGACTTAACAGACATCTACAGAACATTTTATCCCAACAAAACTAAATACACATTCTTCTCGTCAGCCCACGAAACATACTCCAAAATCGACCACAACCTAGGCCACAAATCTAACCTCAGCAAATTTAAAAAAATAGAAATTATTCCTTGCATCTTCTCAGACCATCAAGGAATGGTCTGAGTTGGACCAGACCATGGAAAAGTTGAACTCAATAACAACAGGAACCTGCATACCCATACAAAAACATGGAAGCTAAACAACCTTATGCTGAAGGATACAGGGGTTATAGACGAGATTAAGAAGGAAATCACCAAATTTTTGGAACAAAACAACAATCGAGACACAAATAACCAGGACTTTGTGATACTGCAAAGGCAGTCCTAAAAGGGAAATTTATAGCACTGCAAGCCTTCTTCAAGAAAACGGAAAGAGAGGAAGTTAATAACTTAATGGGACATCTCAAGCGACTGGAGAAGGAAGAACAATCCAACCCCAAACCCAGCAGAAGAAAAGAAATAATCAAAATCAGAGCAGAATTAAATGAAATTGAAAACAGAAGAATTGTACAACAGATCAATGAATCCAAAAGTTGGTTTTTTGAAAAGATCAATAAGGGCGGCGCCTGTGGCTCAGTGAGTAGGGCGCCGGCCCCATATGCCGAGGGTGGTGGGTTCAAACCTAGCCCTGGCAAAAATTGCAACAAAAAAATAGCTGGGCATTGTGGCGGGCGCCTGTAGTCCCAGCTGCTCGGGAGGCTGAGGCAAGAGAATCGCACAAGCCCAAGAGTTAGAGGTTGCTGTGAGCCGTGTGACGCCACGGCACTCTACCTGAGGGCGGTACAGTGAGACTCTGTCTCTACAAAAAAAAAAAAAAGGAAAAGATCAATAAAATAGATAAACCTTTGGCCAACCTAACCAGGAAAAAGAGAGTAAAATCTCTAATTTTATCAATCAGAAATAGTAACGATGAAATAACAACAGACCCCTCAGAAATCAAAAAAATCCTTAACGAATACTACAAGAAACTCTACTCTCAGAAATATGAAATCTGAAAGAAATCGACCAATACCTGGAAGTACACCACCTACCAAGACTTAGCCAGAATGAAGTGGAAATGTTGAACAGACCTATATCAAGTTCTGAAATAGCATCAACTACAAAATCTCCCTAAAAAGAAAAGCCCAGGACCAGATGGCTTTACATCAGAATTCTACCAAACCTTTAAAGAAGAACTAGTACCTATACTACTAAACCTCTTCCAAATTATAGAAAAAGAAGGAATATTACCCAACACATTCTACGAAGCAAACATCACCTTGATCCTCAAACCAGGGAAAGACCCAACAAGAAAAGAAAATTATAGACCAATATCACTAATGAATATTGATGCTAAAATACTCAATAAGATCCTAACAAACAGAATCCAACAACACATCAAAAAAATTATACACCACGACCAAGTGGGATTTATCCTAGGGTCTCAAGGCTAGTTCAATATACGTAAATCTATAAATGTAATTCAGCACATAAACAAACTGAAAAATAAGGACCATATGATTCTTTCAATTGATGCAGAAAAAGCTTTTGATAATATCCAGCATCCCTTCATGATCAGAACACTTAAGAAAATTGGTACAGAAGAGACATTTCTTAAACTAATAGAGGCCATCTACAGCAGACCCACAGCCAATATCGTATTGAATGGAGTTAAATTGAAATCATTTCCACTTAGATCAGGAACCAGGCAAGGTTGCCCATTATCTCCATTGCTCTTTAACATTGTAATGGAAGTTTTAGCCATTGCAATTGAGGAAGAAAAGGTGATCAAGGGTATCCACATAGGGTCAGAAGAGATCAAACTTTCATGCTTCGCGGACGATATGATCCTATATCTAGAAAACACTAGGGATTCTACTACAAAACTTTTAGAAGTGATCAAGGAATATAGCAATGTCTCAGGCTACAAAATCAACACCCATAAATCTGTAGCCTTTATATATACCAACAATAACCAAGCTGAAAAAACAGTCAAGGAGTCTATTCCTTTCACAGTAGTGCCAAAGAAGATGAAATATTTGGGAGTATACCTAACAAAGGGTGTGAAAGACCTCTACAAAGAGAACTATGAAACTTTAAGAAAAGAAATAGCTGAAGATTTTTAACAAATGGAAAAACATACCATGCTCATGGCTGGGAAGAATCAACATTGTTAAAATATACTACCCAAAGCAATATACAATTTTAATGCAATTCCTATTAAAGCTCCATTGTCATATTTTAAAGATCTTGAAAAAATAATACTTCATTTTATATGGAATCAGAAAAAACCTCAAATAGCCAAAACAATTTACTCAGCAATAAAAACACAGCAGGAGGAATCACACTTCCAGACCTGACACTGTACTATAAATTGATAGTGATCAAAACAGCATGGTATTGGCACAAAAACAGAGAAGTAGATGTCTGGAACAGAATAGAGAACCAAGAGATGAAACCAGCTACTTACTTATTTGATCTTTGACAAGCCAATTAAAAACATTCATTGGGGAAAAGATTCCCTATTTAACAAATGGTGCTGGGTGAACTGGCTGGCAACCTATAGAAGATTGAAACTGGACCCACACCTTTCACCATTAACTAAGATAGACTCTCACTAGATAAAAGATTTAAACTTAAGACATGAAACTAAATTACTTCAAGTAAAAATACTTGAAGAAGGGGCGGCACCTGTGGCTCAGAGGAGTAGGCGCCAGCCCCATATGCCGGAGGTGGTGGGTTCAAACCCAGCCCCGGCCAAAAACTACAAAGAAAAAAAAAAAAAGTACTTGAAGAAAGTGCAGGGAAAACTCTTCAAATGCAGGGAAAATTCTTCTTCTTCATGGAAAAAGCCGAAACTAAAAACTTCAAGTAAAAATACTTGAAGAAAGTGCAGGGAAAAGTCTTGAAGAACCTGTAGTCCCAGCTACTCGGGAGGCTGAGGCAAGAGAATCGCTTAAGCCCAGGAGTTGGAGGTTGCTGTGAGCTGTGCGAGGCCACGGCACTCTACCGAGGGCCATAAAGTGAGACTCTGTCTCTACAAAAAAAAAAAAAAAGAAAAGTCTTGAAGAAATCAGCCTGGGTGAATATTTTATGAGGAGGACTCCCCAGGCACTTGAAGCAGTATCAAAAACACACTACTGGGACCTGATCAAACTAAAAAGCTTCTGCACAGCCAAGAACATAGTAAGTAAAGCAAGCAGACAGCCCTCAGAATGGGAGAAAATATTTGCAGGTTATACCTCCAATAAAGGTCTAATAACCAGAATCCACAGAGAACTCAAACGTATTAGCAAGAAAAGAACACGTGATTCCATCTCAGGGTGGGCAAGGGACTTGAAGAGAAACTTCTCTAAAGAAGACAGACGCACGATCTACAGGCACATGAAAAAAAGCTCATCATCCTTAATCATCAGAGAAATGCAAATCAAAAGTACTTTGAGATATCACCTAACCCCAGTAAGAGTAGCCCACATAACAAAGTCCCAAAACCAGAGATGTTGGCGTGGATGTGGAGAAAAGGGCACACTTGTACACTGCTGGTGGGAAGGCACACTAATACGTTCTTTCTGGAATGATGTTTGGAGAATACTTAGAGACCTAAAAATAGACCTGCCATTCTATCCTATAATTCCTTTACTAGGTTTATACCCAGAAGACCAAACATCACAATATAACAAAGACATCTGTACCAGAATGTTTATTGCAGCCCAATTCATAATTGCTAAGTCATGGAAGAAGTCCAAGTGCCCATCAACCCACAAACGGACTAGCAAATTGTGGTACATGTATACCATGGAATATTATGCAGCCTTAAAGAAAGATGGAGACTCTACTTCTTTCATGTTTACATGGATGGAGCTGGAACATACTCATCTTAGCAAAGTATCTCAGGAATGGAAGAAAAAGTATCCAATGTACTCAGCCCTACTATGAAGCTAAATTATAGCTTTCACATGAAGACTATAACCCAACTATAGCACAAGACTATGAGGAAAGGGCCAAGGAAGGGGAAGGGAGGGAGGGTAATAGGTGGGGTCACACCTACAGTGCATCTTAGAATGGGTACAGGCGAAACTTACTAAAGGCAGAATACAATTGTCTACATACAATAAGTAAGAAAATGCCATGAAGGCTACGTTGAACAGTTTGATGAGAATATTTCAGATTGTATATGAAACCAGCATATTGTACCCTTTGATTGCACTAATGTACACAGCTATGATTTAACAAAAAATAAATAAATTAATTAAAAAAAATTAAAACTGAAAAAAATAGGGTGGGGGGGGGAATGAGAGAAGATACCCAAGAAGGGTAAAGTCTAAGAGAACAGAGGTTTTTATTTTTTTGAGGCAGAGTCTCAGTATGTTGCCCTTGGTAGAGGGCCATGGCATCACAGCTCACAGCATCCTCAAATTCTTGGGCTTAATTGATTCTCTTGCCTCAGCCTCCCAAGTAGCAGGAATTACAGGCACCTGCCACAACGCCCGGCTATTTTTTGTTACATTTGTCATTGTTGTTTGGCGGCCTGTGCTGGATTTGAACCTGCCAGCTCAGGTGTATGTGGCTGGCGCCTTAGCCGCTTGAGCCACAGGCGCAGAGCCAAAGCCTTCTTTTTCTTAAATATGGTGTTTGGGTATTTGTTCTCTCCACTGGGCCTCGTTTTCCTGCAATAATAGCATGTGTTCCTGCATAGATAAACTGTATTTATTTTTTGAGACAGAGTCTCACTATGTCACCCTTGGTAGAGTGTCGTGATGTCACAGCTCACAGCAACCTCAAACTCTTGGGCTTAAGAGTTCTTTTGCCTCAGCCTCCCTAGTAGCTGGGACGACAGGTGCCCACCACAACACCTAGCTATTTTTGTTGTTGTTGTAATTGTCGTTGTTTGGCAGGCCCAGGCTGGGTTCAAATTGGCCAGCTTTGGTGTATGTGACTGACACCCTAACTGCTGAGCTACAGGCGCTGAGCCTAAACTGAGTATTTAAATATTGTATTTAGGCCCTGCATGATGGCTCATGCCTGTAATCCTAGCACTTTGGGAGGCTGAAGCAGGAGCACTGTTTGAGGCCAGGAGTTCAAGATCAACCCGAGCAACATAGCTGAGACCTTGTCTCTACAAAAAAAAAAAACAAGAAATAAAAATTTGGGCGGCGCCTGTGGCTTAGTGAGTAGGGTGCTGGCCCCATATACCGAGAGTGGTGTGTTCGAACCTGGTCCCGGCCAAACTACAACAAAAAATAGCTGGGCATTGTGGCAGGTGCCTGTAGTCCCAGCTACTTGGGAGGCTGAGGCAAGAGAATCGGCTAAGCCCTGGAGTTGGAGGTTGCTGTGAGCTGTGACGCCATAGTACTCTACTGAGGGCAATAAAGTGAGACTGTGTCTATAAAAAAAAGAAAAGAAAGAAGGCTTGGTGCCTGTGGCTCAAGCGGTTAAGGCGCCAGCCACATACATCTGAGCTGGCAGGTTCAAATCCAGCCTGGGCCCACCAAACAACAATGATGGCTGCAACCAAAAAATAGCCAGGCATGTGGCAGGCACCTGTAGTCCCAGCTACTTGGGAGGCTGAGGCAGGAGAATCGCTTGAGCCCAGGAGTTGGAGGTTGCTATGAGGTGTGATGCCACGGCACTCTGCCCAGGGAGACAGCTTGAGGCTCTGTCTCAAAGAAAAAAAAAAGAAATAAAAAGTTAGGTGGGTGTGTTGGTGTGCACCTGCAGTCCCAACTTCTTGGGAGGCTGAGTCAGGGCAATCTTTTGAACTCAGGAGGTTGATGTTATAGTGAATTACGATGAGGTCACTGCCCTTTAGTCTGGGCAAAAGAACAAGATCTTGACTCAAAAAACAAAACAAAAATATTGTATTTAAGCATTCTATGAGACCAGGCAAGGTGGCTTATACCTGTACTGCTAGCATTCTGGGAGGCTGAGGTGAGTGGACTGCCTCACAGTTTCGAGACTAGCCTTAGCAAGAGAGAGACCCTGTCTCTAAAAATAGCCAGGCATTATGGTGGGCGCCAGTAGTCCCAGCTGCTAGGGAGACTGAGGCAAGAGAATCCCTTGAGTCCAAGAGTTTGAGGCTGCTATGAGCTATGCCATGCTGCCCTAGCATTCAACCCCAGGGTGACTGAGGGAGATTCTATCTTACATAAATAAATAAACATTCTTAAGTGTCAGACTTCTTTTCTTTAGCTTTTCCACAGATACAAAAATTTAGTTCTTGTTTACACTCTGCAATTAAAATGAAGGTAGAAAAATGTGACTCTTTTGAACTGTAGATATTTAAATAAGACTAATTTGCTGCAGGGCTGGTGGCTCAATCCTGTAATCCTAGCACTCTGGGAGGCCTGAGGCCGGTGTTTTGCTTGAACTCACAGGTTTGAGACCAGCCTGAGACAGAGTTGGGCGGTGCCTGTGGCTCAATGAGTAGGGTGCTAGCCCCATATAACGAGGGTGGCGGGTTTGAATCCAGCCCAGGCCAAACTGCAAAAAATAAAAAAAATAAAATAAATAAAAATAGCCGGGCTTTATAGTGGGCTCCTGTAATCCCAGCTACTTGGGAGGCTGAGGCAAGAGAATCGCCTAAGCCCAAGAGCTGGAGGTTGCTGTGAGCTGTGATGCCACAGCACTCTACCGAGGGCGATAAAGTCAGACTCCGTCTCTAAAAATAAATAAATAATAAAAATAGCCGGGTGTTGTGGCGGGCACTACAGTCCCAGCTACTAGGCAGGTTGAGGCAAGAGAATCCATTTGAGCCCAAGAGTTTGAAGTCGCTGTGAGCTGTGACGCCATAGTACTTTACCAAGGGTGACAAAGTGAGACTCTGTCTCAAAAAAAAAAAAAAAAAGACTGTTAGAGACATGATTACAAGAGGGACTTTACCTAACAATTGCAATCAGTGTAACCTGGCTTATTGTACCCTCAATGAATCCCCAACAATAAAAAAAAAAAAGAAAAAAAAAAGACTAATTTGCAGACATTATGGTAAAATAAAATGGCTAAAACATTTTTATAGATGCTAAAACTCACTGTTCAAATAAAACCTAAGTTAGAAGTCTAGCATGTGAAACAGATGAAAATACTATAAATGCAGTTGCTTTGTTTAAGTAGGAAGGAAGACTTTGCCTCCACCATTCAAAACAAAACAAACAAACAACAACAACAAAAAAAACCGAAAAGATGCAGGCAGGTCTAAGCAGCTCCTTAGTGTTCCACAAGCACAGTTTAAAATCTCTGGGGAACTCTGCCCCTAATTACACAGTCTTTGCAAGGTAAAGAGACTCCCTGGGTTTCTGACAGAACACTCCAGTTTCCTACTTGTTAGATGAAGGAGGTGGAGTACAACTCCGTAAAAGCCCTTCCTGTGGTCAAAGTCTACAATCCTCTAGCTCTGAAGTAGCTAAAATAAACACTGGTAGCTACTGGCTTCTAAAATGTTTACCAGTCACCCCAGTGCTTAAGGAATTGGAACAAAGATCAAAACAAGCCCTGGGCTATAACCACCTTTCCCAAACCCACAAAATAAACAGCCAACAGCAGATAAAAATAGAGGGTAGGGATAGGCTTAGACCAAGGAGAATGGTCTGAACAAAGGGCAGCTGCTTTTTCACTGATCTTTCTTATCTCTTAGATAAAGATAGTTAATGGGCCATAAATACAAACAAAGAGGAGGGCCTAGAAGCAGCATTTCACTCCCCGTGGGAGGGGCGCAGTGCCACAAGAAAAAGCAACAGAGGCAAGTCCTTCCTGAGATGGGAAACTGGCCAGGGTCAGACAGCTGTGGGTCAGGTGAACTCTAGGACAGAGCAGGAATTGTGCTGACCAAGGTGCTGCCAAGGTGGGGGAGGCTGTACTGAATAAGTGACAGCCTTCCATGCAGGGGGAGCCTCAGCCAATGTACTCATGATTGAATGAGGTGAGTGGACCATGTGCATTGGCAGCTCCAGTGAGTTTACTAGAAATGCAGACTCTCAGGTCCAACCTACACCTATCTGCATTTTAACAAGATCCCTGGTAACTGTGAATTAAAGCTTGGGTGTGGCTGGAACATTAGCCTCACAAAAACATTAACCATGCTGGCAGTAACTGATGAAAGGGAAACCCCTGAACACTCAAGCCATCCCATCTATGAGTTCCACCAATTTTAGTAAAGGAGCTAAAGGTTAAAAAGCACTTCAGGGCCAGGTGTGATGGTGGCTCTTGCTTGTAATCCTGCACTCTGGGAGGCAGAGACAGGAAAACTGCTTGAGGCCAGGAGTCTAGCCTGAGCAGATCTAGACCCTACAAAAAAATTAGGATTAGCAGGGCATGGTGGCGGGCACCTGTGGTTCCAGGTACTTTGTAGGCTGAGGCAGGAGGATCACTTGAGCTCCAGGAATTTGAGGTGAGCATGATGATGGCACTGCCAAGGTGGAAGAGGCTGTACTGAATAAGGGACGTGACTTTAGCCTGGGTGACAGAGTAAGACCCTGTCTCAAACAATAGAAAAACTCTGCTACTTGGGAGGCTGAGGCAAGAGGATTGCTTGAGCCTGGGAGTTTGAGGTTGCTGTGAGCTGTGACACCATAGCACTCTACCGAGGGCAACATAGCAAAACTCTCTCAAAAAAAAAAAAAGAGAGATAAAATCATCATTCAATCCTGGAAAAAATCAATAGCACAGATCTAACTAACTAATCCTGACATAAAATAGTTAAGGATGATATTATAAATTTAGCAATGGAAATAAAGAAGCTGAACGCCAATGTTGTTACCATCTAGTAAATCCTATCTGTAAGGCTAATGAGGTTGGATCTATATCAATTTCAGTAACTTCACACACAGTGCCTCACATATAATTGACATTCGATAAATCATTGAATTAACATATGAAGATACTATACAATTTGTAGTTTAAAGGGTAAATTTTATGTTATGTGAATTATATATTTTAAAAATAAGTAGTAGGCTCAGCGCCTGTGACTCAAACGGCTAAGGTGCCAGCCACATACATCTGAGCTGGTAGGTTCGAATTCAGCCTGGGCCTGCCAAACAATGATGGCTGCAACCAAAACATAGCTGGGCGTTGTGGCAGGCACCTGTAGTCCCAGCTACTTGGGAGGCAGAAGCAAGAGAATCGCTTAAGCCCAGGCGTTGGAGGTTGCTGTGATGCTACAGCACTCTACCCAGAGTGACGGCTTGAGGCTCTGTCTCAAAAAAAAAATAACAATAATAATAAGTAGTAAAGGTAGTATGCCAGGAATATACATGGCCAGAGGCCATGTTTGGTTTGTTTGTTTGCTTGTTTGTTTGTTAGTTTGTTTTGAGACAGAGTCTCACTATGTCACCCTTGGTAGAGTGCCCTGGTGTCACAGCTCATAGCAACCTCAAACTCTTGGGCTTAAGCAATTCTCTTGCCTCAGCCTCCCAAGTAACTGGGACTACAGGTGCCTTCCACAACACCCAGCTATGTTTTTTTTGTAGTTGTCATTGTTGTTTAGTGGGCCTGGGCCAGTTTCTAACCCTCCAGCTCCCGTGTATGGGGCAGGTGCCCTAACTGCTGAGCTACAGGTGCTGAGCCACCAGGCTTGGTTTGTTCACCATACTATCCCTAGCACAAATTTAGAATATGCCTGACACATGGCTTAAGAAGTATTTGAGGGGCTCAGCGCCCATAACTCAGTGGCTAGGGCACCAGCCACATACACCAGAGTGGTGGGTTTGAATCCAGCCCAGGCCTGCCAAACAATAATGCCAATTACAACCAAAAATAGACAGACAAGAGAACAGCTGAGGCAAGAATCACTTACGCCTAAGAGTTTGAGGTTTCTGTGAGCTGTGAAGTAATGCCATGGCACTGTACCAAGGATGACATAATGAGACTGTCTCAGAAAAAAAAGTATTTGAGGAAATTGGCTCAGCACTCATTGCTCAGTGGTTAGGGTGCCAGCTATATACACCAGGGCTGGCGGTTTGAACCCGGCCCAGGTCTGCTAAACAGCAATGACAACAACAATGAAATAGCTGGGCATTGTGGTGGGCGCCTGTAGTCCCAGCTACTTGGGAGGCTGAGGCAAGAGAATCACTTGAGGGTGGTACCTGTGGCTCAAAGGAGTAGGGCACTGGCCCCATATACCGGAGAGGGCAGGTTTAAACCCAGCCTTGGCAAAAAAAAAAAAAAAAAAGAGAGAGAGAATCACTTGAGCCCAAGAGTTTGAGGTTGTTGTGAGCTGTGATGCCACAGCACTCTACTGAGGGCAACATAGTGAGAAAAAAAAAGCATTTGAGTAAAGGCCAGGCGCAGTGGCTCGCACCTGTAATCCTAGCACTTTGGGAGGCCGAGGTGGGTGGATTGCCTTGAGTTCACGGGTTCGAGACCAGCCTGAGCAAGAGTGAGACCCCCGTCTTCAAAAACAGCTGGGTGTTGTGGTGGGTGCCTGTAGTCTCAGCTACTTGGGAGGCTGAGGCAAGAAGTAGTAGGCTCGGACCTACTTTACTTTAATTGCTGGATTTTCATGACATCAAAGATGAATTTACCTGACATTGAAAAGGACTGTGCATCTGGGCGGCGCCTGTGGTTCAAAGGAGTATGGCGCAGGCCCCATATGCCAGAGGTGGTGGGTTCAAATGCAGCCCCGGCCAAAAACTGCAAAAAAAAAAAAAAAAAAAAAAAAAATTGGGGCTGGGCGAGATGGCTCAAGCCTTTAATCCTGGCCCCGTGCCTGTAGCTCAGTGACTAGGGCACTGGCCACATACACCAAGGCTGGCCGGGTTTGAGTCTGGCGTGGGCCTGCTAAAGAACAATGACAACAACAACCAAAAAATAGCTGGGCGTTGTGGTGGGCACCTGTAGTCCCAGCAACTTGGGAGGTTGAGACAAGAGAATCCCTTAAGCAGGCATTGTGGTGTTTGAGATTGCTGTGAACTGTCATGCTATAGCAGTCCACTGTGGGTGACATAGTAAGACTCTGTCTCAAAAAAAAAAAAAAAGCCTATAATCCTACCACTCTGGGAGGCTGAGGCAGGTGGATTGCCCTGAGCTCACAGGTTCAAGACCAGCCTGAGCAAGTGAAACCTTGTCACCTTGTCTCTAAAAATAGCCGAGCATTGTCATGAGCACCTGTAGTCCCAGCTACTTGGGAGGCTGAGGCAAGAGAATCGCTTAAGCCAAGAGTTTGAGGTTGCTGTGAGCTGTGACGCCATGACAGTCTACCAAGGGCAACAAAGTGAGACTCTGTCTCCCCCCCGCCAAAAAATTTGTGCATGGCTTGGTGCCTGTAGCACAGTAGTTACAGAGCCAGCCACGTACACTGAGGGTGGCGGGTTTGAACCCAGGCCAGGCCAACTAAACAACTGCAACAAAAAAAAATTGCCGGGCATTGTGACAGGTGCCTGTAGTCCCAGCTACTTGGGAGACTGAGGCAAGAGAATTGCTTAAGTCCAAGGGTTTGAGGTTTTTGTGAGCTGTGACACCACTGTATTCTACCAAGGGTGACATAGTGAGACTCTGTCTCAAAAAAAAAATTGTATAATATTTGATATATACAAAAGAATGTGTTATAAAATATAATAATAAAACAAACAATCTCCTTAAGAACAAGAACATTATCAATATCAGGATCTACTTCCTTTTTTTTGTAGAGACAGAGTCTCACTTTACTGCCCTCCGTAGAGTGCCGTAGCGTCACACAGCTCACAGCAACCTCCAGCTCTTGGGCTTAAGCGATTCTCTTGCCTCAACCTCCCGAGCAGCTGGGACTACAGGCGCCCCCCATATTATTTTTGTTGCATTTTGGCTGGGGCTGGGTTTGAACCCGCCACCCTGGGTATATGGGGCCGACGACCTACTCACTGAGCCACAGGCGCCCCCTGATCTACTTCTTTTTTTTTTGAGACAGAGCCTCAAGCTGTCACCCTGGGTAGAATGCTGTGGCAACACAGCTCATAGCAACCTCCAACTCCTGGGCTCAAGTGATTCTCCTGCCTTAGCCTCCCAAGTAGCTGGGACTATAGGCACCCGCCACAACACCCAGCTATTTTTTGGTTACAGCTGTCATTGTTGTTTGGCGGGCCCGGGCTGGATTCAAACCCGCCAGCTCAGATGTATGGTGCCTGGCGCCTTAGTCTTTTGAGCCACAGGTGCTGAGCCCAGGATCTACTTCTTTTTGAGATTTTAATTCCTATTTCTGAAGGGGTCTGGCTTCCAGCTACCTAATGTTAATGCAAAAGGTTTGGAAACACATATTCGATAAGGTGTGTATGTAATAATGGCTTTACAATTTTACCATCTTTTTCTTTTCTTTTTTTGAGATAGAGTCTCATGGTGTCATAGCTCACAGCAACCTCAGACTACTGGGTTTAAGCGATTCCCTTACCTCAACCTCCCAAGTAAGTGGGACCATAGGTGCCTGCCACAATGCCTGGCTATAGTTATTTATTTATTTATTTATTTATTTATATGTATTTTTTTTTTGAGACAGAGTCTCACTATGTCACCCTTGGTAGAGTGCCATGGCGCCACAACTCACAGCAACCTCAAACTCTTGGGCTTAAGTCATTCTCTTGCCTCAGCCTCCCAAGTAGCTGGGACTACAGGCATTTGCCGCAGTATACAGCTATCACACATATTTTAATATCTATCTTGAACTCTTTTCAAGATGCAAAGATATAAGTCCCTAATAGTGGAATTTCAGGGCTTGTAGTAGGCTTATCTGTGGGCATGTGACATATAATTAATTGATTTCATATTTTTATATGTATTTATTTATTTTGAGACAGGGTCTCATTTTGTTGCCCTCGGTAGAGTGCTGTGGCATCACAACTCACAGCAACCTCAAACTCTTGGGCTTAAGCGATTCTCTTACCTCAGCCTCCCAAGTAGTTGGGACTATAGGCGCCTGCCACAACATCCAGCTGTTTTTTCGTTGTAGTTGTCATTGTTCTTTGGCAGGCCTGGGCTGGATTCGAACCCGCCAGCTCCAGTGTATGTGGCCAGTGCCCTAGCCGCTGAGCTATAGATGCTGAGCCAATTTCATATTTTTAGAGACAGAGTCACCCAGGCTAGGGTGCATTTTGCTTGGTCACCCAGGCTAGGGTAGGGTGCATTGGCCGGACCATAGGTCAAACTCCTGGCCTCTAGTAGTCTTCCTACTTTGGCCTTCTAAAGTTCTGGGATTACAAGAGTGAGCCAATGTACCAACCAGGTAGGAAATTTATTTAGGATTAAGGTCTTCTCAAATTGTGGCAAACAAGGTATAGTAGAACCTCTATAAGTTAACCACTCAAGGGATTATGACAAACTGGTCAACAAATGGAGGTGGTCAACATAAAGAACTATCGTACTTTACTGATACATGTTCAGTCTATGAAAATTAGGTTAACTTAGGTTGATACAGAAAGCTCAACTATGGAGGTTCAACTATATTTGTAATTCCAGAAAGACAGCATTATATTGAAACTCCCAGATAGTCAGATATTAGGCAACCCAAACGGCTCTGGGCCCATGATATAGGTGTTAATAATTTGATATTATAATTCAAACAAGTTGGGGGCGGCGCCTGTGGCTCAAGGAGTAGGGCACTGGTCCCATATGCCGGAGGTGGCGAGTTCAAACCCAGCCCCGGCCAAAAAAAAAAAAAAAAAATATATATATATATATATATATATATGTATATATACTTACCTGGCAGGGGAGATACCATGATCACGAAGGTGGTTTTCCCAGGGCGAGGCTTATCCATTGCACTCCGGATGTGCTGACCCCTGCGATTTCCCCAAATGTGGGAAACTCGACTGCATAATTTGTGGTAATGGGGGACTGTGTTCGCGCTTTCCCCTGAAAAAAAAAAAAATAATAATTCAAACAAGTTGGCATCATATTCATATGCTCACAGTAAGATTTTATAAGAGCATAAAGCCAAGTTCATGCTAAGTAAGTATATTCCTGATCCCTCATGCATTTGCATGTCCATAAATAAGCATATCGGTAGACTGATGAAAGAATCAGGAAAGGTGAACAGTGAGACACACCAGAGCAGAATTAGGTAGGGGGAAACCTAGATGCCTCCTATTAAATTTGTGAACCATGGTTCAGCGCCTGTAGCACAGTGATTACGGTGCCAGCCACATAGACCCAGGGTGGCGGATTTGAACCTGGCCCTGGCAAGCTAAACAACAATGAAAACTACAACAATGACAACTACAACAACAAAAAATAGCTGGGTATTGTGGCAGGCACCTGTAGTCCCAGCTACTTGGGAGGCTGAGGCAAGAGAATCACTTAAGCCCAAGAATTTGAGGTTGCTGTGAGCTGTGAGGACAACATAGTGAGACTCTGTCCCCCAAAATAAATAAATAAATAATACATGAATGAATAAATAAATAAATTTCTGAACCAGACCAAACCATTCTAGCAAATGTATCTATATCTGGAGAGCAAATGAGATGAGCATTCAATGACAGATTTCAAGTGTGTAACACAGGAATGTCTTAGTTCAGCACTGGCAACTAGTCTAGCAGGTTCTTCTTATACCTTTGGGAAAAAAGCCTGTACAAACGGATAAGTCTTGCACAATGTCTTTTATTTATTTATTTATTTATTTTAATTATTATTTTTTTTTGAGACAGAGTTTCACTATGTTGCCCTGGGTAGAGTTCCATGGCTTCACAGCTCACAGCAACCTCCAACTCTTGGGCTTAAGCGATTCTCTTGCCTCAGCCTCCCAAGTAGTTGGGACTACAGGCACCTGCCACAATGCTAGGCTATTTTTGTTGTTGTTGTAGTTGTCGTTGTTGTAGTTGTCACTGTTGTTTAGCAGGCCCAGGCTGGGTTCAAACGCGCCCAGCCCTGGTGTATGTGGCCAGCACCCCAATCACTGTGCTACGGACGCCAAGCCATGCACAATGTCTTTTAGATTAACAAATTTACATTTTTTCTGTAATCCTAGTATTCTGGGAGGCTGAGGCAGGTGGATTGCTTGAGCTCAGAAGTTCAAGACCAGCCTGAGCAAGAGCAAGACACTGTCTCTACTGAAAATAGAAAAATTAGCCAGGAGTTGGGGGGGAGCACCCATAGACCCAGCTACTTGGGAGGCTGAGGCAAGAGGATCTCTTAAGCTCAAGAGTTTGAGCTTGCTGTGAGCTATAATGCCAAGTCTCAAAACAAAACAAAACAAAACAAAAAAAAAGAATTACAATTTTATATAAGCACCCTCCACCTAAGAAGAGTCATATCAGGAGATTAAGAATTATACTTTTCTAGCTGAATTAATATTTTCCCTGTAGTTTTAGTCTCTAGGACTTGAGAAATAATATCTCAGTATAAAAGGTGTGTGCAAGGAGCTTGAGGGTGTCAAAGTTCAGGAATTTGAATTAAAGGCCAGGATGGGACAAAAGTGAAAAACAAGCCAAAGATAGGATCTGAAATGTGAAAAACTAAATCAACTAAAATCAGAATGCAAAGAGAGCACAGGAAGACTGGTATTCAACAGCACAGCAAAGCTTCTGTATATTTTTCTAAAAAGGACTAAAAATGTAAACAGTCTCCTACGTCAGAGAATCTGGCAAGGCTGGCTGGGAGATGAGATCATTTCTTATTTGGTCACAAGTTCATGTTTGTCAGCCAACCTCGATACCTTGACTACACACGGGATATTATGGATTAAATCAGCCAGTATAGGTATTTGGCAAACAATTATTAAGCCAGTAAATTAGTACACCTTACATTTGTTTAAATTATTATATCGAGGAGGAGTTCCTGAGAATTAATTTTTATCTATGATATCCATACGCAGAAAAGATTGTGTAACTTACTTGGAAGAAGTCCTCATTTGTAGATTCATCAAACAAAGAATTACTATTTGCATACTATAACAAGTTATTGTCAAAAATCTAACAATAATAGCACAACTTTGCAAAAACACTTGCACACATGCTTAATAATATTTCTGGTTTGATCTTCCTATTATAGCTATAGATTGCAAGTTCAGCATTCTTGTAATTGTTTATTCATTTAGATTTCACAGATATAAATTATGTTTGGTGTTGACTAGGATCCAAACAATTGGCCTTCAGGAGTAGGAATGGTCTTTTAATTCTAATAGTAGTAAAATTATTTTAAAGGATGTAGGAATGATTAAACAAGAGGAAGATGCAAATATTTTTCTTCTCTCTAATATAAAAATACAGATAGGGCTATTGCTAAACATCATGTTTAGATGATACCTGATACGACACCCATATCAGACAAAATTTTATTGAAAACACAGTTATAGGCTAAATATGATACTGATGATACTGTTTTCTACAATTCAAATATATCACATCTTGGGAGTTATTTACTTATTTGTTTATTTTATTTATTTATTTTTTGAGACAGAGTCTTACTATGTTGCCCTTGGTAGAGTGCTGTGGCGTCACAGCTCACAGCAACCTCAAACTCTTGGGCTCAAGCGATTCTCTTGCATCAGCCTCCCGAGTAGCTGGGACTACAGGTGCCCACCACAACTCCCAGCTGCTTTTTTTGGTTGCAGTTTTTATTGTTGCTCAGCAGGTCAGGGCCAGGTTTGAACCCACCAGCCCCAGTGTATGAGGCTGGCGCTGAGCCACTGAGCTACAGGCGCCAAGCCATATCTTGGGGGTTTTGCATAGACTGAATAGAAAGGCTTCTTTCTAACTGATGCTAAATATCTCTCTTTTTTTTTGTTTTTTGGCCAGGGCTAGGTTTGAACCTGCCACCTGCAGCATATGGGACTGGTGCCCTACTCCTTGAGCCAAAGGTGCTGCCCTTTTTTTTTTTTTTTTTTGAGACAGAGTCTCAAACTGTTGCCTCGGGTAGAGTGCCGTGGCATCATATGTCACAGCAACCTCCAACTCTTGGGTTCAAGCAATCCTTTTGCCCCAGTTTTTTTATTTTTAGGCCGTCTGGAAGCTGTGAACTCAAGCAATCCACACATCTCGGCCTCCCAGAATGCTAGGATTACAGGAGTGAGCTACTGTGCCTGGCCTTTTTTTTGAGACAGAATCTCACTCAGTGCCCTGGTACATTGTCGTGGTGTTGTAGCTAACAGCTACCTCAAGCGACCCTCTTGCCTCAGCCTCCCAAGTAGCTAGGACTACAAGCACTCCCCACAATGCTTGGCTAGTTTTTCTTTTTTTTAGCAGAGTCTTGTCTTCCTCACGCTACCCACCTAGGCTTTCTAGAGTTCTAGGATTATAGGCCTGAGCCAACGCACCTGGCCTAACTAAATGTAATCCTCTCAAAGGTCTACTGTCAAGATTAGTACCCATACTTCACACCAAAATTCCAATGGGAACATGAGCTCAGTGAAATTCTTCTCCATCTTAATCCAGTCCAAACTTTTTTCTTTTTTTTTTTGTAGAGACAGAGTCTCACTTTATGGCCCTCGGTAGAGTGCCGTGGCCTCACACAGCTCACAGCAACCTCCAACTCCTGGGCTTAAGCGATTCTCTTGCCTCAGCCTCCCGAGTAGCTGGGACTACAGGCGCCCGCCACAACGCCCGGCTATTTTTGGTTGCAGTTTGGCCGGGGCCGGGTTTGAACCCACCACCCTTGGTATATGGGGCCGGCACCTTACCTACTAAGCCACAGGCGCCGCCCCTTTTTTCTTTTTTTTTTGAGACCAGGTCTTGCTCTGTTGCCCAGGCTACAGTGGGCTCAAGCAATCCTCTTACCTTGGTCTCCCAAGTAGCTGGGACTGCAGGTGAGCATCACCATCCCTGGCTGATTTTTCTGTTTTTTTATAGAGAGAGGGATCTCACTATGTTGTTTGGTATGGAACTCCGGGCCTCAAGTGATCCTCCTGTCTTGGTCTCCCAAAGAGGTGGGATTATAGGCTTGAGCCAACTCATCTGGCCCAGACTATTTTCTTGCTAAACAAAATTACTTGAAGAATTAACTTAGGGGCTTGGTGCCCATGTAGTACAGTGGTTACAGCACCAGCCACATACACTGAGGCTGGCGGGTTCAAACCCGGCCCTGGGCCAGCTAAACAACTGCAACAAAAAAATAGCCAGGCATTGTGGCAGAAGCCTGTAGTCCCAGCTACTTGGGAGGCTGAGGCAAGAGAATCTCTTAAGCCTAAGAGTTTGAGGTTGCTGTGAGCTGTGACACCGTGGCACTCTACCAAGGGTGACATAGTGAGACTCTGTCTCAAAAAGAAAAAAAAGAGTTAACTTAGGTTTGGTTTCCTTAGTTTCTCCTCACTACCCAGATCAGCTAAAGGTCCTTATCAGTATTTTCTCACTGCTTTATTTTTTTTCCACTTGAGATCAGAATAAAGAAATGATAGTTACAAAACACATCCAAGGGCTGTGCCTGTGGCTCAGTCCGTAAGGCGCCGGCCCCGGGTGAACTGCAACCAAAAAATAGCTGGGCGTTGTGGCGGGCACCTGTAGTCCCAGCTACTCGGGAGGCTGAGGCAAGAGAATTGCTTAAGCCCAGGAGTTGGAGGTTGCTGTGAGCTGTGTGATGCCATGGCACTCTACCGAGGGCCATAAAGTGAGACTCTGTCTCTACAAAAAAAACAAAAACACGTCCAAATACCTGTGAGCTCAGGGCAATCCAACCACATTTGCCTTCCAGAGTGCTAGGATTACAGGCGTGAGCCCCTGAACCAGCCTTCACACAGGTTTTATTTTATTTTATTTATTTTTATTTTTTTTTTTAGAGACAGAGTCTCACCTTGTTGTCCTCGGTAGAGTGCTGTCACATCACAGCTCACAGCAACCTCCAGCTCTTGGGCTTAGGCAATTCTCTTGCCTTAGCCTCCCCAGTAGCTGGGACTATAGGGGCGGCCAGAATGCCTGGCTATTTTTTCGTTGCAGTTTGGCCGGGCCGAACCTGCCACCCTCGATATATGAGGCTGGCGCCCTACTCACTGAGCCACATGCACTGCCCCTTCATGCAGGTTTTAAAAATGATCTTCTGGCAGCACTGTAGCTCAGGCGGCAGGGCTCTGGCCACAGACACTTGGGGTGGCCAATTCAAACCCTGCTGGGGTCTGCTAAACAACAATGACAACTGCAACCAAAAAAATAGCCGGCCTATGGTGGGCGCCTGGCTTAGCAGCCAGCCACATACACCAGAGCTGGAGGGTTTGAACCCAGCCCAGGGCCTGCCAAACAACAAGGACAACTACAACCAAAAAATAGCCAGGTGTTGTGGCAAAGGCCTATAGTACCAGCTACTTGGGAGGCTGAGGCAAGAGAATCGCTTAAGCCCAAGAGTTTGAGGTTGCTGTGAGCTGTGATGGCACAGCACTCTACCCAGGATGACAGCCTGAGACTCTGTCTCCAAAAAAAAAAAAGATCTTCTGGTACATATTATTTTTTACACTGTACTTTTCTATATTAAAAATAATTTTTTGGGGTGGCGCCTGTGGCTCAGTGGCAGGGCACCAGCCCCATATGCCAAGGGTGGTGGGTTTAAACCCAGCCCCAGCCAAACCACAACAAAATAAAAAATAGCCAGGCATTGTGGTGGGCACCTGTAGTCCCAGCTACTCAGGAGGTTGAGGCAAGAGAATCGCCTAAACCCAGGAATTGGAGGTGCTGTCAGCTGTGATGCTATGGCACTCTACCATGGACAATAAAGTGAAACTCTGTCTCTACAAAAAAAATAAGTAAATAAAAATAGAATAAATTTGTAACAACATAATTTTTAATATGATGCATAGGAGTCCATCTTATAGATATCCTACAATTGCGTTATTGAATATTTACTATTAACCTTGGTTATTTTTTAGTTAAATTTCTTTTTTCTTTCTCTCTTTTTTTTTTTGTAGAGACAAAGTCTCACTTTATCGCCATTGGTAGAGTGCTGTGGTGTCACACAGCTCACAGAAACCTCCAACTCCTGGGCTTAGGAGATTCTCTTGCCTCAGCCTCCCAAGCAGCTGGGACTACAGGCCCCCACCACAACGCCTGGCTATTTTTTTGTCGCAGTTTGGCCAGGGTTGGATTTGAACCCGCTACTCTCGGTGCCATACTCACAGGCATCACCCTCTTTTCTTTTCTTTTCTTTTTTTTAATTTTTGAGATAGACTCACTCCGTTGCCCCAGGCTAGAGCACCCTGGCACCAGCCTAGCTCACAGCAACCTACACTCCTGGGTTCAAGGTATCCTCCTACACTCCTGGATTTAAGCCATCCTCCTGCCTTCGCCTCCCAAGTAGCTGGGAATAAAGGTACCTGCCACAATGGCTGGCTAATTAAAATTTCCACAAAGGTTTCTTTTCTTTTTTTTTTTTTTTGCTTGTTTGTTTCTTGGGGTTTTTTTTAGATAAGGTCTGGCTTCATTACCCCAATTATAGTGCAGTGGTATCATTCTAGCTCACTGCAACCTCAAACTCCTGGGTGCAAGGAATCTTCCTGCCTTATCCTCCTGAGAAGCTGGCACCACACACATAGGCCACAACAGCTAGCTAATTTTTTCTTTCTTTTTTTTTTTTTTTGGTAGAGACAGAGTCTCACTTTATGGCCCTCGGTAGAGTGCCGTGGCCTCACACAGCTCACAGCAACCTCCAACTCCTGGGCTTAAGCGATTCTCTTGCCTCAGCCTCCCGAGTAGCTGGGACTACAGGCGCCCGCCACAACGCCCGGCTATTTTTTTTTTTTTTTTTTGGTTGCAGTTTGGCCGGGGCGGGTTTGAACCCGCCACCCTTGGTATATGGGGCTGATGCCCTACTGACTGAGCCACAGGCACCGCCCAATTTTTTCTAGTTTTTGTACAGATAGGTCTGTGTGAGTCATTCAAGTTGCTTTTATTATTTTTATTTATTTATTTATTTATTTAGACAGAGCCTCAAGCTGTTGCCCTGGGTAGAGTGTCGTGGCATCACAGCTCATAGATACCTCCACCTCCTGGGCTCAAGTGATTCTCCTGCCTCTGCCTCCCAAGTAGCTGGGACTACAGGCGCCCGCCACAATGCCGGGCTATTTTTTGGTTGCAGCCATCGTTGTTGTTTGGCAGTCCCAAGCTGGATTCGAACCTGCCAGCTCAGGTGTATGTGGCTGGCGCCCTAGCCACTTGAGCCATGCCAGTTTTATTCTTTTTTTAAAATTTATTTTATTTCTTTTTTTAAAGACAGAGTATCATTTTGTTGCCCTCGGTAGAGTGCTGTGGCGTCACAGCTCGCAGCAACCTCCAGTTCTTGGGCTTATGAGATTCTCTTGCCTCAGCCTCCAGATTAGCTGGGACTACAGGCACCTGCCACGATGCCTGTCTATTTTTTTGTTGCAGCTTGGCTGGGGCTATGTTCAAACCTGCCACCCTCGGTATATGGGGCTAGCACCCTACTCACTGAGCCACAGGCATTGCCCTCAGGTTGGATTTTAAACTCCTGGCTTCAAGTGATCCTCCCTTCTTAATCTCCCAAAGTGCTAGGATTACAGATGTGAGCCACTGCACTCAGCCAAATTTCTACAAATGTATTTGTTGGATAAGAAGGTATGTGAGGTAACTCAGGTCTATAATTCTAGCATTCTGGGATGTCACAGTGGGAGGATCACTTGAGCTCAGGATTTTGAAACCAACCTGAGCAAGATACAGACCCTATCTCTAATGAAAAGTAGAAAAATTACCTGGCTGCTGGGCGCCATGGCTCACGCCTGTAATTCTAGCACTCTGGGAGTCCAACTCGGGTGGATAGCTTGAGCTCACGGGTTCGAGAGCAGCCTGATAGTCCCAGCTACTTGGGAGGCTGAGGAAAGAGAATAGCTTAAGCCCAAGTGTTTAGGTTGTTATGTGCTGTGACGCCACAGCACTCTGCCTCAAAAAATAAATTTAAAAAAGGAAGATTCTGTCTCTACTAAAAATAGAAAAACTGGGGTGGCACCTGTGGCTCAAGGAGTAGGGCACCGGCCCCAAATGCTGGAGGTGGTGGGTTCAAACCCAGCCCTGGCCAAAAACCGCAAAAAAAAAAAAAAAAAAAAAAAAGAAAAACTGAGGCAAGAGGATCGCTTGAGCCTGAATTAGAGGTTGCTGTGAGCCATGATGCCATAGCACTTTACCCGGGATGACAGCTTGAGACTTTGTCTCAAAAAAAAAAAAAAAAAAAGAAAGAATTGGGCGGCGCCTGTGGCTCAAGGAGTAGGGCGCCAGTCCCATATCCCAGAGGTGGAGGGTTCAAACCCAGCCCTGGCCAAAAAAAAAAAAAAAGAAAGAATAAAAGATAAATTACTGGGATAGCGCCTGTGGCTCAAAGGAGTAGGGCGCCAACCCCATATGCCAGACGTGCTGGGTTCAAGCCCAGCCCCGGCCAAAAACTGCAAAAAAAAAAAAAAAAAGGAAGAAAAAGAAAAATTACCTGGGCACCCTGCTGCACACCTGTCAGTCTGGCTACTCAGAACGCTGAAGTAGGAGGATCTCTTGAGCCCAGTTGTTTGATGAGCTATGGTTATGCCTCTGCATGCTACCCAGACCAAAAAAAAAAAAAAGATAAAAGAAAGAAGAAGGGAAGGAAGGAAGGAAGGAAAGAAAGAAAGCTCGGTACCTAGGGCGGCGCCTGGGGCTCGGTTGGTAAGGCGCCGGCCCCATATACCAAGGGTGACGGGTTCAAACCCGGCCCCTGCCAAACTGCAACCAAAAAATAGCCGGGCGTTGTGGTGGGCGCCTGTAGTCCCAGCTACTTGGGAGGCTGAGGCAAGAGAATCGCTTAAGCCCAGGAGTTGGAGGTTGCTGTGAGCTATGTGAGGCCACGGCACTCTACGGAGGGCCATAAAGTGAGACTCTGTCTCTACAAAAAAAAAAAAAAAAAAGAAAGCTCGGTACCTATAGCTTAGCAGCCAGCCACATACACCAGAGCTGGAGGGTTTGAACCCAGCCCAGGGCCTGCCAAACAACAAGGACAACTACAACCAAAAAATAGCCAGGTGTTGTGGCAAAGGCCTATAGTACCAGCTACTTGGGAGGCTGAGGCAAGAGAATCGCTTAAGCCCAAGAGTTTGAGGTTGCTGTGAGCTGTGATGCCATAGCACTCTCCCGAGGGCAACAAAGTAAGACTCTGTCTCAATAAAAAATAAAAAAAGATAATGATTTGAAAGAGGTATATATATAAACAGTTGAGATTCATGTACTTATCACATGGGTCAGTACCTAAGTTTTGAGATACACAAAAATCAAGAAACATAAAAATCCACCTAGATGGAAACAAATGAAGCCGTCTCAGCAATATGGATAAGGCAAGAAGTTAAAACCTGCATGAGTAGATCAAAAAGGAAGTTTCTTGGAAGTGAAATAATGAACCATAACACAAAACTTTCTATCTCGAAACTTTTGTAGAGACCTATGTTATAACTCTGCCATCTTTGGAGCTGGGACTACAGGTATGTGCTATTATACTTGGCTAATTTTTTAATTTTTTGTAGAGACTAGGTCTCACCATGTTGGGTAGGCTACTCTCAACTCTTGGCCACAAGTGTTCCTCCTGCTTTGGCCTCCCAAAGTACTGGGATTACAGATGTGTGCCACCATGCCCTACCAACAATATTTAATAAAGCATCATCTTTCTCTAATCTTATCTTATGGTAATTTGTGTCCTTAAGTTTGTGAGTTACATATTCTGTTCCTCTGATCTGTCTTCCTAGTTGAACGCTTGTTTTAATTTTTAAACTTTAAGTAGATTTTAATGTCTGCTAGGTAAACAAGATTTAAAGACAATTTATGGTCTGAATGTTTATGACATACATATAATGGAAAAGGGGTAAATACTCTACTATGTCAAGAAGTCCAGTAAGATGCATTTCACTGCAAGTATCAGAAACTTATCTCAAATGGCTTTAAAAATAAGGGATTTTACTGGTTCATAAATATGGAAGTACAGAGGTGGATGGGGCTTTATGTTAAATTTGACTGGTCTTTGGCTCCATTACCTGTGGTTTTCCCTGTTCTTCCCCCATATAAATTGGCTTTGTCTTCAGAGATTGGCTTCCTTCATTATAGCAAGATTGCTTCCAGCAGTCATTTGAGGATATTGCCTCCGAAACCTTTCCTTTCAGACTAATTGAGCCAACTTAGGTGATTTACCTAATGTTGGGCCAAAACTGTGTTGGAAGTTAATGTGTTTTTGTTTTTGTTTGAGACAGTCTCACTTTATTGCTCTCTGTAGAGTGTCATGGCATGGCATGGCTCACAGGAACCTCAGACTCCTGGGCTCAAACCGTGTTCTTGCCTCACCTTCCTGAGTGGCTGGGAATACAGACCCCACAATGTCTGGCTAGTTTTTTGGAGATGGGTCTCGCTCTTGCTCAGGCTGGTCTGGAACTCCTGAGCTCAAGCAATCCACCCTCCATGGCCTCCTAGAGTGCAGAGATTACAGGTGTGAGCCACTGCTTTCAGCCCAGAGTTAATGTTTTAATAATGATTTTTGTTTTTGTTTCTGTTTTTTTTTTAAGGTTATACATATATATATTTTTAATTTAATTTAATTTTTTGAGAGACAGTCTCACTTTGTCACCCTCAGTGGAATGCTGTGGCAACATAGCTCACAGCAACCTCAAACTCTCAGGCTGGCTTAAGTGATTCTCTTGCCTCAGTCTCCCAAGTAGCTGGGATTACAGGCACCTGCCACAATGCCTGGCTAGTTATTTTAGAGATGGGGTTTTGCTTTGCTTAGGGTGGTCTAAAATTCCTGAATTCTGACAATCCACCTGCCTTGGCTTCCCAAGTGCTGGGATTACGGGCATGAGCCACTGTGCCTGGCCTTGGTAATGATTTTTGGCATGAATTATTCCCTGGAAAGAGATGGGATTTCTATAGGATTTGTCTTCAGTTACTTTCCTATAGAACTCTTACATCTTGGATGGTCCTACTTAAGACATGGGGATACAGCTCTTCTTTCATGCAGTAGTTTCATGAGAATTCTCTTGTATGCAGAAATAATCTCTCGTTGTGACTTATCTCATAAGTCTACCACAGAAGGAAAATGTGGCTTAGTTTCATGATAGAGCTGCTTTATTTTACTACAATATTTTTACAAAAACAGTTTTGTTTCTATGGCTAAATTATACTAATGTGATCTATAGACATTAAGAAAGCTGGGCGGCGCCTGTGGCTCAGCAGGTAGGGCGCCGGTCCCATATGCCAGAGGTGGCGGGTTCAAACCCAGCCCCGGCCAAAAAACCAAAAAAAAAAAAAAAAAAAGAAAGCAGATATAGGGTGGCGCCTGTGGCTCAGTGAGTAGGGCGCCGGCCCCATAGGCCGAGGGTGGTGGGTTCAAACCCAGCCCCGGCCAAACTGCAACAAAAAAATAGCCGGGCGTTGTGGCGGGCGCCTGTAGTCCCAGCTGTACCGTCATGGCATTCTACTGAGGGTGACAAAGTGAAACTCTGCCTTAAAAAAAAAGAAACTGTAATAAATGGCAGAACAGTATCAGTAATCATTTGAGATGGAAAGAAGAAAATAGCTATGCATTCTAACCTAATTTTACACAGTTCGATATAAATGGAGGGAAGCTGTTTTCCCCATTCCGGTAGACAACAGGTAGAGTGAGACAGCACAACTACCACTATATGGTGGCAGAGGACATCAACAAACCAGAGTTGAGACAGGCCAGAAATTACAGCAGAAAAAAAAATTCAAATTTCCAAATTGGAAGAAAAGAGTGTTGCTTTTATTTAAAGATATATGTGATACAATTTTGTAAGCTGTATTAAATGGAGGGAAGCAATGCGTGGCTGAGATGTCAGTGGATTTATTGGTTCATTGGCATGGAGTGTTTATTTATTTATTTATTTTTGAGAAAGAGTCTCAAGCTGTTACCCTGGGTAGAGTGTCATGGTGTCATAGCTCATGGCAACCTCCAACTCTTGGGCTCTTTGTATCCAACTCTTTCCATTTCGAAGGATCAACAGTACAACAGAACTATTTCAACACTTTTCTGTTGTTGTAGGTTTAACCTCTTTACCTTTATGTAAATTCATTCATTTCAATGGTGTTAGTATAATCCATGAGTTGTTCACTCCCTAATTAACTTCTCTAACCCTGAATTGTCCAGAGCTATAGATTCAGTTTGAGGTTGTTGTGAGCTATGACGCCATGGCACTCTACTCAGGGTGATAGAATAAGTGTGTCAAAAAAAAAACCCTTTAAAAATAAAAAAAGAGGGGTGGTGCCTGTGGCTCAGTGGGTAGGGCACCGGCCCCATATACCCAGGGTGGCAGGTTTGAACCGGGCCCTGGCCAAACTGCATCAAAAACATAGCCAGGTGTTGTGGTGAGTGCCTGTAGTCCCAGCTACTTGGGAGGCTGAGGCAAGAGAATTGCCTAAGCCCAGGAGTTGGAGGTTGCTGTGAGCTGTGACGCCATAGCACTCTATGGAGGGTGATAAAGTAAGACTCTGTCTCAAAAAAAAAAAAAAGAATAACCCTTAGATTTCTTTCTTTCTTTTTTTTTTTTAATTGAGCAGATGCCATATTGCAAAATGGGGTAGCTTAAAAAGAAATGGTTTTGGTGGGGACAAAGTAGGAGGAAATTAAGAGTTGTATTTTAAGCATATAAAGTGTGAGATGCTGGAAATAGTGGATGATTTAATCTATAGCTCAGGGAAATTTGAGGCTAGGGACCTTAATTTGGGAGTGACAACCCATGGATTACACTAACACCATTGAGATGAATGCATTCACTTAAGGGTAAAGAAGCTGAACCTAGAACAACAATAAAGGGTTTAAATAGTTGTTTTGCTATTGATCCATTTTATTCTATTTTATTTTATTTTTGCAGTTTTTGGCCAGGGCCAGGTTTGAACCCACCACCTTGGGTATATGGGTCTGGTGCCCTACTCCTTGAGCCATAGGCACTGCCCCCTATTGATCCATTTTAGAGACAGTTTTTTTTTTTTTTTTAGACAGTCTCAAGTTGTCACTCTGGGTAGAGTGCTATGGCATCACTGCTCACAGCAACCTCAAACTCTTTGGGCTTAAGCGATTCTCTTGCTTCAGCCTCCCAAGTAGCTGGGACTACAGGTGTCCGCCACAATGCCCAGCATTTTTTTAAAATTATAGTTGTCATTGTTGTTTGGCAGGGCCGGGCTGGATTCAAACCTGCCAGCTCTGGTGTATATGGCTGGCGCCCTAGCAGCTTGAGCTACAGGGACTGAGCCTACACACAATTTTAATATTTGCTCTAGTTCATTTCTTCCTTTTCTGTGTGAAAAAAACATAAAATGGGGGAAATTTTGAATAGATGTTAAAGGGAATTAGTGCTACATTCCAATTCTCTTTTTGTTAGGGCATGTAAAATAACACTTCGCCCAGTTAACTCAGATTGAATATAAACTGGAAATTAAGTGTTATTCTTGAGATTATTAGGCAGCCTCTGATTCTTATGTATCAGATGGAGTCTTTTTTTTTTTAGAGACAGTCTCACTTTGTCGCCCTTGGTAGAGTGATGTAGCGTCACAGCTCACAGAAACCTCCAGGTTTGGGCTTAGGCGATTCTCTTGCCTCACCCTCCCGAGTAGCCGGAACTACAGGCGCCCACCACAATGCCCCGTTATTTTTGGTTGCAGTTAGGCTGGGGCTGGGTTTGAACCCATCTCCCTTGGTACATGGGGCTTGCGCCCTACTCACTGAGCCACAGGTGCCGCCCACGGATGGAGTCTTTGATCTGATTCATGAAGTACCTTTAGACATTAAAACTTCAAAGGAAAGGATCCCTGACCTACATTCTCTGAAGCCTGGGGGAAGCTGGAAGTAAGACTGAGGCAGCAACATTCTGCCTCAGAGATATATGGCAATCTGTAATAAAAGCCAGCATGCAGGAGTTGCATCCAAGGGAATAGAGTGGCAGGTGGTCAGAGAGGATAAAATACCAATATTTTTAGGTTCTTTTACATAAAAATTAATATGAATGAATATATGAGCAAGGAATAGTGGCATGAGGATGGGATGGGAGGATCACTTGAGTACAGGAGTTTGAGGCCAGCGTCAGCAATACAGAGAGATCATACTGTTACACTGTACAACTATTTTTGTTTATAATAATATATTATTGGTTTTATTGTTTTCTATAATGTTTAAAAAAAATAATCCTTGAAATAAAAAAATATTTATTTCTAGATATATAATCAGGACAATTTGCTATGATGTACCAGAACTGAGGCCCAGAAAAGGGGGTCCAAAGGAAGAGTCAAGCTTGAGTTAGGACTGGCAACAGTCCTCTAAGGTGCGAAACTAGGAACATATTTAGCCATTATAGTTGCATGTGGACAAGTGTCACTGAGGGAGACTGGCCATATTTTGAGATGAGTTCTAAAGCACAGCCACTAATCCCCAATATCCGGGAAAGAATACTGCGGGGGTGGAGGCCCATAAAAGTTAGCTACTAGGCTGCAGGCCTTATGTCTCCGATACTCATACAGACTATATTCCTACTCCGCCCATTAGTCCTTTCTCTGTTTTCTTCTCTCTGCTAACTGCATCTCTTCTTTATGATCTATTAGGACACTGTTCTCAGGATCACTTATTCTTATCCAACTCAGGATGAAGAGCTTTGTTCTAGTCCTTACCAGCCTACCCTAGCTGTTTTGGCCTATAAATTTAGAAAAGAAAGCTGAATAAAGAATGTGTTGAGTAACTCCAAAAGATCTAGAGGAGCCCACTCTGATAATGCTGAGACAGAGCCCTGAGCCAGATATGAGAAGGGAGCACAAAGGGAAGAGTGTGCTAACTATCCCCACGGAGTGATACACGGGGTCATTTAGATACCATTAATAAAACAGAATGTCTGTTGATTTTATATTTATTTATTTATTTTTGAGACAGTCTCATTTTGTCACTCTTGGTAGAGTGCTGGGGCGTCACAGCTCACAGCAACCTCAAATTCTTGGGATTAAACGATTTCTTGCCTCAGCCTCCCAAGTAGCTGGGACTACAGACCCCTGCCACAAGACGCCTTGCTGTTTTTTTTTTTGTAGTTATCATTGTTGTTTGGCAGGCCCAGGGCTGGGTTCGAAACCGCCAACTCCAGTGCATGTGGTCAGTGCCCTAGCTGCGGAGCCAAGTCAATGCCTGGCTAGTTTTAGAGATGGGGTCTCACTCTTGCTCAGGCTGGTCTCCAACTCCTGAGCTCAGGCAATTCACCCACCTCGGTCTCCCAAGTGTTGGGATTACAGGTGGGAGCCACTTCAACAGGCCTTCTTGATTTTATTTTAATTAAAACAGTGGCCAAGAGCACCATATGTGTGAGGCACTGGCCCTTCAAATACTATGTTTTTCGAAATTAATTAAGGGGGAACCAGAACCAAATAACCTGCCAGTCTATATAATATGCAGATTACAGATCCCAAAGTGGATTTTTACGCTATGGAGGCTGTCCTAGGAAATCTGGAGCAAGTTATTCTGTTTGGCAAAATAAAGACCTATGAATTTAGTAGTTTCTCCTCAATACTCACATACGAAATCACCAAAAATGCGAGTCGGAGACTCAATAAACTTTGTTGGGGGCTGTGTGTGGTGGCTCATGCCTGTAATCCTAGCACTCTGGGAGACCGAGGTGGGAGGAATGCTTCAGCTCAGGAGTCCAAGACCAGCCTGAGCAAAAGTGAGACCCTATCGCTACTAAAAATAGAAAAACTGAGCCAACAGAATCACTTGAGCCCCAGTTGAAGGTTGCCCTGAGCTATGATGCCACAGCACTCTACCGAGGGCAACAAAGTGAGACTCTGTCTCAAAAAAAACCCACAAGAAAACAAAAAAACTTTGTTGGGCCCTAATTTTCTCATCTTTCAAATGAGTTAATTAGAACAGATGATCTCTAAAGATTCTTCCCCTTGGCTCCAAATTTAGGGTTTCACGAAATACTCAAAAAAAAAAAAAAACAACAAAAAACAATTTTTGTACTATAGAAAATTTAAAAAGGACACCAAAGCTGGGCGAGGTGGCTCACACCTGTAATGCTAGCACTTGGAAGGCTGAGGCTGGTGGATTGCTTGAGCTCACAGGTTGGAGACCAGCCTGAGCCAGAGTGAAACTTCATCTCTAAAAATTGCTAGGCATTGTGGGGGGTGGGGGGTGGGGGGGTCCTATAGCCCCAGCTACCCGGGAGGCTAAGACAAGAGAAATACTTAAGCCCAAGAGTTTGAGGTTGCTGTGAGCTGTGATGCCCCCACACTCTACCAAGGGTGATAAAGTGAGAATCTGTCTCCAAAAAAAAAAAAAAAAGAAAGAAAAGAAAATCTTCAACATTTCCATTCGACCCCTTTGCATTGCAGATCCACAGAAATCTTCAGTAAGCATGCTTAGTCAGAAAGCCCGGCTATTTTGTTGTTGTTGTGGTTGTTATTGTTGTTTGGCAGGCCCAGGCTGGGTTCGAACCCGTCAGCCTGGGTGAATGTGGCTGGCGTCATAGCTGCTGAGCTACAGGCACCGAGCCACCTATGCATTGTTGTATCTGCTATGTAAGCTCAACAGAAAAGATGGTGGAGGGTGGTGCCTGTGGCTCAGTGAGAAGGGCGCTGGCCCCATATGCTGAGGGTAGTGGGTTCAAATCCAGCCACGGCCAAACTGCAACAAAAAAATAGCCGGGCTTTGTGGCGGGCGCCTGTAGTCTCAGCTACTCGGGAGGCTGAGGCAAGAGAATCGCGTAAGCCCAAGAGTTAGAGGTTGCTGTGAGCCGTGTGACGCCACGGCACTCTACCCAAGGGCAGTACAGTGAGACTCTGTCTTCACAAATAAAAAAAAAAGATGGTGGTATAATGAACATAACAATTATATCGTCACTGGGCTTTCCAACTTCCCTCCCACTTTTTAGACAGTCAAGTATTCTTTTTTTAGATACATAGTCTTATTTTGTTGCCTGCGGTAGAGTGCAGTGGTGTCACAGCTCACAGCAACCTCCAGGTCTTGGGTTTAGGTGATTCTCCTGCCTCAGCCTTCTGAGTAGCTGGGACTACAGGTGCCCGCCACAATGCTTGGCTATTTTTTGTTGCAGTTTGGCCGGGGCTGGGTTTGAACCCGCCACCCTTGTTATATGGGGACGGTGCCCTACTCACTGAGCCACAGGTGTCACCCAACAGTCAAATATTTATATATTAAAAATTAGGCTTGGCGCCTGTAGCTCAGTGGCTAGGGTGCTAGCCATGTACATGGGAGCTGGTTGGCTTGAATCCAGCCTGGGCCTGCCAAACAATGACAAATACAACCAAAAAATAACTGGGCATTGTAGTGGGCACCACTAGTCCCAGCTACTTGGGAGGGTGAGGCAAGAGAATAGTGTAAGCCCAAGAGTTTGAGGTTGCTGTAAGCTATGACATCACAGTACTCTACTCAGGGTGACAGCTTGATACTCTGTCTAAAAAAAAAGTAAAAGGAACTTTTCCTATCCTGAATGTAATTTTCCTAAAATTACATTTAAGAAAGTTGCTGATGTAGCTCAAGCACCTAAGGTGCCAGCCACATATGCTAGACCTGGCAGGTTCGAATCTAGCCCAGGCCTGCCAAACAACGACAACTACAACCAAAAAATAGCCAGGCATTGTGGTGGGCACACGTAGTCCCAGCTACTCGGGAGGCTGAGGCAAGACAATCGCCTAAGTCCAGGAGTTGGAGGTTGCTGTGAGTTGTGGGGTCATGGCACTCTCCCCAGGGCCATAGCTTGAGGCGCTGTCTCAAAGAAAAAAAAAAAGCTGCTGAATCAAGAGTTCCCAGACCTAACAACAGCAACCCAAATAACAAATTAGGCCCAAAATATACAAGGTCATTCTATAAAATTTTGAGCAGAAAATGACAAAGAAAACCTATGGTAGGGTGGCACCTGTGGTTCAGGGAGCTGGGCCCTGGCTCCATATATTGAGGGTGGTGGGTTCAAACCCGGCCCTGGCCAAACTGAAACAAAAAAATAGCCAGGCATTGTGGTGGAGCCTGTAGTCCCAGCTACTCAGGAGGCTGAGGCAAGAGAATCGCCTAAGCTCAGGAGCTGGAGGTTGCTGTGAGCTGTGACACCACAGCACTCTACGGAGGGCGACAAAGTGAGACTCTGTGTATAACAACAACAAAAAATCCTATAGTAAATCTATAGAGCAATTAAAAAATTTTTATTTTATTTTTTATATTTATTTATTTTTTTTTTTTGAGACAGAGTCTCACTATGTTGCCCTCGGTAGAGTTCAGTGAAATCACAGCTCACAGCAACTTCAAACTCTTGGGCTCAAGCAATTCTTTTTTTTTTTTTTTGGTGGTTTTTGGCCAGGGCTAGGTTTGAACCTGCCACCTCCGGCATATGGGACCGGCACCCTACTCCTTGAGCCACAGGCGCTGCCCCGGCTCAAGCGATTCTTTTGCCTCAACCTCCCAAGTAGCTAGGACTACAGGCGCCCACCACAATGCCCGGCCATTTTTTGGTTGCAGTTTTCACTGTTGTTTCAGCAGGCCTGGGCAGGCCGGAACTCACCAACTTTGGTGCATTTGGCTGGCGCCCTACTCACTGAGCTATGGGTACTAAGCCAAAAATTTTATTTTATTTATTATTATTGTTCTTGAGACAGAGTCTCAAGCTGTTGCTCTGGGTGTTTTTTTTTTTTTGTAGAGACAGAGTCTTACTTTTATGGCCCTCGGTAGAGTGCCGTGGCATCACACAGCTCACAGCAACCTCCAACTCCTGGGCTTAAGCGATTCTCTTGCCTCAGCCTCCCGAGTAGCTGGGACTACAGGCGCCCGCCACAACGCCCAGCTATTTTTTGGTTGTAGTTCAGCCGGGGCCGGGTTTGAACCCGCCACCCTCGGTATATGGGGCTGGCGCCTTACTGACTGAGCCACAGGCGCCGCCCTTTTTTTTTTTTTTTTTTTTTAAGAGATAGAGTATCACTTTGAGTCCCTCGGTAGAGCGCTGTGGCATTACAGCTCACAGCAACCTCCAACTTTTGGGCTTAGGTGATTCTTTTGCCTTAGCCTCCCGAGTAGCTGGGACTACAGGCGCCCGCCACAATGCCTGGCTATTTTTTGGCTGTAGTTGTCACTGTTGTTTGGCAGGACCAAGCTGGATTCCAATCTGCCTGCTCTGGTGTACGTGACTGGCCCCCTAGTAGCTGAGCTACAGAAGCTGAGCCTAAAATAAAATTTTAAAATAATAAAAATTAAAAATAAAATTTAAAAGTTAATAAAATTAATTTTCTCACAATTACAATAGTGAGAAAAATTAAATAAATTCTTAACTCCTACAGTGTCTTTTTTTCTTTTTTGAGACTGAGCCTCAAGCTGTCGCCCTGGGTAGAGTGCCATAGCATCACAGCTCACAGCAATCTCCAACTACTGGGCTTAAGCGATTCTCTTGCCTCAGCCTCTGCAGTAGCTGGGACTACAGGCACCTGCCACAATGCCTGGCTATTTTTTGGTTGTAGTTGTCATTGTTGTTTGGCAGGCCTGGGCTGGATTCGAACCTGCCAGCTCTGGTCTATGTGGCTGGCGCCGAGCTACAAGCACCGAGCCCCCCCCCACTTTCTTTTTTGAGACAGTCTCACTTTGTCCCCCCCGGGTAGAGTGCAGTAGCATCACAGCTCACAGTAACCTCAAACTCTTGGGCTTAAGTGATTCTCTTGCCTCAGCCTCCCAAGTAGCTGGGACTATAAGCGCCTGCCATAACCCCCAGCTATTTTTTAGAGATGGGGTCTCACTCTTGCTCAGGCTGGTCTGGAACCTGTGAGCTCAGATGATCCACCCGCCTTGGCCTTCCAAGTGCTGGGATTATAGGTGTGAGCCACAAGCCTTCAACTCCTACATTGTAAAGTGAGAAAAATCAATCAAGTGACTACTGATTTTTCTACTGATTTCATCCATTTTTCATTTCTGTGGGTGAAAACACACCACACACACACAAATCTAAGAAGAAAAAATTTATTTTTTTGTAGAGACAGAGTCTCACTGTACCGCCCTTGGTAGAGTGCCGTGGCGTCACACGGCTCACAGCAACCTCTAAGTCTTGGGCTTACGCGATTCTCTTGCCTCAGCTTCCCGAGCAGCTGGGACTACAGGCGCCCGCCACAACGCCCGGCTGTTTTTTGGTTGCAGTTTGGCCGGGGCTGGGTTTGAACCCGGCACCCTCGGCATATGGGGCCGGCGCCCTACTCACTGAGCCACAGGCGCCGCCCGGAAGAAAAAATTTAGCACAGTGGTTCTCAATCTTCCTAATGCCGCGACCCTTTAATACAGTTCCTCATGTTGTGGTGACCCCCAACCATAAAATTATTTTCATTGCTACTAGCAACAAAATTAATTCACCACAACATGAGGAACTGTATTAAAGGGTCGCGGCATTAGGAAGGTTGAGAACCACTGACTTAGAAAAATGGAGTAAACTATCAATTTTTCAGTGTTAATAAAATGTGCCTACAGAGGAATCTTGTCCATATTACATACTTTAAAACTAATAATTAATTTGCATTTTGGGAAGAAAGACTAAGTCCACAAACTCAATTTCAGTATTAAATCCTTTTTAAAACTTCTATCCAGACTGTCATGTCAAATTGACAATAGCGCATTTATGACCCAGGTCTAATTTCACACTTTAAAGCAAAATTACAAATTTTAATAGCGAGTAATTCTCAGGGAAAATAATCATTATAGTGATCATAGTATGTGAATACTCACCAGATAAGCACAACTCTTATCAATTCTAATTTTGACCTGCCATGGAATCTGTGAAGTCATTCGCCAAATTTTTTTTTGCCAGGAGGTAAAAAAGTTTTATTTCAAATCATTTGTCTTTTCCTGAACAACTAGTTCTTCTTTCTCACTGTGATAACTTAAAAATGTCCAAAGAGGCCGGCAGGGTCGGTAGCTCTCACCTGTAATCCCAGCACTCTGGGAGCCCCAGGCAGGTGAATGGCCTAAGCTCACGGGTTCGAGACCAGCCTGAGCCAAAGCGAGGCCCCAGTCTCTAAAAATAGCAGGGCGTTGTGGTGGGCCCTTATAGTCCCAGCTACTTGGTAGGGTGAGGCAAGAGAATCGCTTAAGCCCAGGAGTTTAGGGTTGCTGTACTGAGGGTGACAAAGTGAGACTCAGTCTCAATAAAACCAACAACAAAATCGTCCAAAAAATTCTTACAAAATTTGCATTAGAGCAAGACGAAGCAGCAGGTGTCTGTGTCGGTAAGGAAGCAACACTTAGAAGGCGAGAGGGTACTGATTATCTCAACCAACCATTTCCACATCTGGAATCCCGTCCCGAAATCTCGGCAGAAGCAGGGAAAGCAAACGCGCAGACGACTCAGCGGGGCGCTGTGACCAACGGGCTACGGGAAGCGTCAGCCCACGGGGCTCTCCCCGGCCTCGGGGCCCCTCAGTCACGCGTGGGAATTCTAACTTCCACCCAGGGAAGGAACTGCGCGTTCCTTGCGGCACACTCTTCAATGACCTTCAACCAGTCGCCCTCATTTTTTTTGGTCTCTCTAAACCCCCAGAGGACCAGTCACCACCTGACTGAGGACAAGGCAATAAACCCAGACCACGCGATGAGCCTGAGCCCAGCAGGAAGGAGTGCAAAGCCACGGCCATCTCAGCTTCTGCTCCACCCGCCACTCGAACTCAGCTCCGAGGCTCGCCGGCGGGGCGGGCTCCGCCTCCGAGCCCCGCGGGGGTCCTGCAGCGGTAGGGGGAGGGGAGTCCAGGCCCTGTGGCTCAAGGCCCTCTCCCGGGCGGGGCTTCAGCGCCGCCCCGCCCTGCACCCCCCACGCCCTCATCCACTCGCCACCGCAGTAGGAAAGGGAGAGGGAGGGGATAAGGAAAGTGCTGTTCTGTGGAAAGGGGCGGAAGGAGGGGGAGGAAAAAAGGGAACAGAAACATGGCGGTCAGCTGTCGGGACTGCGGTGCGGCGGGCAGCTCCTAGGAGACCTGCCACCCTCACCGCACGGCCGCCAAGAGAGCCGATACGCCGGCGCGGGCTCCAGCTCCCAGCCGTTACCCCTGGCTGCGGGCGGCGCCCCTGGGGACCCAGCCGGACAGGCGGCGCAGGCGCAGATCGGGCCGTAGCGGCGGCCGCCGGAGCAAGTCCCCCCACCCTGCCCGGCCGAGGGCGCCCAGGCAGCGAACCGGCGCTTGCACGCCCCAGGAAGGAGTTTTGTCTGGGTGGCGCTGACGAAGGAGCGGGCGGCAGGTGAGGCTGCGGCTCTGGGCCTTTCGCGGCGAGCCCTGTGCTGTGCCTTCGCGAGTCCTGCGCTCCAAGGCGGGGAGGGCGCGGGGCAGGTAGCTTCAGGGAGGGCTGAGTTCCCCGTGGCTGGCCTGCGGGGGGTCGCTGAGGAGGCGTAGAGTGGCTGGTGCTGGCTTTCCCGGCCTAGTTTCTCCGCGGTTTCCGAGGGCGGGGAGTCCCCGAAGCCTGCGGGAGGTGCTGGGGAAGAAGCTGCTCTTGGAAGGGCCTCCCCGCGCCGCTGCTGCCTGGGCGCTTCAGAACCACTCGCGTGCTTGCACGAGGGGTCTGGGCCCGAAGGACCGGCTGGGTGGGCGTAGGCTGGGCAGGGAGCGGGATCTGGGGTTCACTGGGGAAGGAGTGGTTGGCCGAGCGCAGGGAAAGTTGGGGCTGGGGGTTGGGAGGCCTCTCGGGAGAGGTTGTGGGACCAAGGCGGGTGGGGGACTGCGGGCAGGAGAAGAGGGGGCCCAGGCAGGTGTCGCAGGTGAATTGAGGACATTTCCTCCCATACCTTACGGTGGCCAATCTTCGGGGTTTCTTTGTCGGGTATGACTTTTAGGAAGGCGGGTTCCTTTCAACTCCAGAGTAACTAAACACAAAACCAACTAATAATCCCCTAGTGCTGACTCTTGCAAAGAGCTGGAACTTTTTGCCTTGAGGATGCCGTCATGTCTCTCCCCACCTTTTTTTTTTTTTTTCCTCCATAGGCCTTTTTCCTCCTGAAGACCGTACTTGAATCAGAACAAATGAGGAATGACCCAGTTTTCAAATAGTAACCTCTTCTCCTATTATGTGTTTGTTTCACATGGGAAAATTTAGGGCAGTTACTGCAGTCATTTGTGCAACTGTAAGTGAAAGTGCTATCTGCAGTAGTGAATGAACCCTTAGCTGTCTGTGCACTCTTGCCTCAGAGAGATTGTCAAGCCCTGTAGCCTGAGAAGTTGACCTCCTGAGCCTGTTTAATTGTGTGCAAACCATGTTGGTGCTCATTCTTCCTAGAACCCACTTTGGCTAGGAGAAGATCTAGGGGTAGATCTTACCTTTCCGTCTGGATATAGTAAGATACAGGAGGATGTTAGTGCTAAGACGCTTAAGTTTTAAATACTTGATTTGCGGTGATGTATATTAAGGTATCTGAAATGCACAGAATGTTGTATGATTTTTGTGTGTTCACACGATAAGAGTAAAAATTAGTTGCAAAACGAAAATGTTATCTCTGAGCGTTAAAATAATAGCTGTTTTTGATCACTGTAACCATGAAAAAATTCTTATATTTTCTGCCCTTTTCTTTGTATTGCCGTTAAAGAGTTGGTAAACTTCTTGGTGTAGGACTGGGAACTCAGCAGTGAACTTAAATTTGTATTCATGAACATGGTCTACCTTTCACATAGGCTTACTCCGACTCATTTTTTCTGGTAATGGCAAAGGGTTTTCTGCCACTCAGTCCACAGTTTTCCCTTCGTTGGTATCTTTGTTGACAATTTTTCCAGGTACAGTCTTTGATAAAGATTAGGGTTGTAATCTTTTTTTTTTTTTTTTTTGTAGAGACAAGAGTCTCACTTTATGGCCCTCAGTAGAGTGCTGTGGCCTCACCCAGCTCACAACAGCTCACAGCAACCTCCAACTTCTGGGCTTAAGTGATTCTCTTGTCTCAGCCTCCCGAGTAGCTGGGACTACAGGCGTCCGCAACAACGCCCGGCTATTTTTTTTTTTTTTGGTTGCAGTTTGGCCGGGCAGGGTTTGAACCCGCCACCCTTGGTATATGGGGCTGGCGCCCTACCGACTGAGCCACAGGCGCTGCCCTCTAATCTTTTTTTTTTGCCGTTTTTGGCTGGGGTTGGGTTTGAACCTGCCACCTCCAGTATATGGAGCTGGTGCCACCCTCCTTTTTTTTTTTAATTTTTTAATTAATTAATTTTATTTTATTTCTTAGAGACAGAGTTTCACTTTATTATCCTCGGTAGAGTGCGTGGGTCTCACAGCTCACAGCAACCTCTAGCTCTGGGGCTTAGGCTATTCTCTTGCCTCAGCCTCCCTAGTAACTGGGACCACAGGTGCCTGCCACAATGCCCAGCTATTTTTTTGTTACAGTTTGTCTGGGGCCAGGTTTGAACCCACCACCCTCGGTATACAGGGCTGGTACCCTACCCATTGAGCCATAGGTGCTGCCCATCTAATCTTTTATATTATCTATTTAGTGAACTGATCATATGCCAGTTGACTTTGGTTACTTTGTATAGTGTACAGACTTACTTTAGACTTTTTGATTTGGCTAAAAGAAAAGCTATGGTGTTAGAAATGTTAAGGATGTATGTTGGAGTAGTTTATGCCTGTATGATTTGTAAATGAATGCATTTTTTTTGAGACAGAGTCTCACTTTGTTGCTCCTGGTAGAGTGCTGTGGCCATCATAGCTCATAGTAACCTCAAATTCTTGGGCTCAAGAGATTCTCTTGCCTCAGCCTCCCCAGTAGCTGGGATTACAGGCGCCCACCACAACGCCTGGCTATTTTTAGAGATGAGGTCTTGCTGTGGCTCTGGCTGGTCTTGAACTGTGAGCTTAGGCAGTCCACCCGCCTCGGCCTCTCAGAATGCTAGGGAGGCTAGGATTACAGGCGTGAGCCACTGTGCCTGGCCTGAGTGCGTTCTGTTTTTGAGAGTAAATACTCTATTTTGTAGTATAAACTCAAGCTTTTTTTTTTTTTTGGCCAGGGCTGGGTTTGAACCCACCACCTCCAGTATATGGGGCCGGCGCCCTACTCCTTTGAGCCACGGGCGCCGCCCTAAACTCAAGTTTTAGCTGAAAAAATTGGCAGCAGAGTTGTTGTGTGAACTGTTCTTACAATGCAAATGTTTTACATAACAAGGAACTGCTGTGGTGTGTAGGCTATTAACAATTCATGGTGCCAGACTTGAAAGGTTATTTGGTTGAGGTGCTCTCTATAAAGAAACATGTTAAGTATATCTGCAATGAAAGCTAATTTGTAGCTGTACCCTAGGTATTTTGCCTGATAAATAATAACACAATACGACACCATTGCTCTTTGTGTATCTGCCAGTTAAGACCAAAACATCTGCTATTTTCTTTTTTTTTTTTTTTTTTGTAGAGACAGAGTCTCACTGACTGCCCTCGGGTAGAGTGCCATGGCGGGTAGAGTGCCGTGGCGTCACACGGCTCACAGCAACCTCTAACTCTTGGGCTTATGCTATTCTCTTGCCTCAGACTCCTGAGCAACATCTGCTATTTTCATTGGAGTTTTTTCCAAGACAAATAGTGGTTTTGCATTGACTTTGCTGCTCAGTTTGAAAGTTAAGTTTCAGTTTTATGTTTATGTCTTAAGTACACATTGTAAAATAAAAAAAGAAAGTTGCTGAATCAGTATCAGGTTGTTTCATTTAGTCTTTCTGATTTGCAAAATGGGATTTCTGTCATAATTTCAATTTCCAATGTAATATGCTGGCTGAAGCTTAGATAATGAGGGCAAAGACACTTTCATAATACATGAATTAAAATGCTGTCTACTCAGTGGTGGGTCATGCCTCTAATCCTAGCACTCAGGGAGGTTCAGGCCAGTGGATTGCTTGAGCTCAGGAGTTCAAGACCACCCTGAGCAAGAGTGAGATCCTGTCTCTACTAAAAATAGAAAAAGTAGCTGGGCATTGTGGTGGGAGCCTCTATTACCAGCTACTAAGGAGGCTGAGTCAAGAGGATCTCTTGAGTCCAATTTCAATTTAGTCCTCAATTTGATACTACACTATAGTAGCTCTAAAGATCCACTGCAAAGGAAATAGATCAAAGAAAGTTTATTTTGGGTGATGCCTGTGGCTCAGTGGATAGTGCCCCATATACTGAGAGTGGCGGGTTCAAACCCGGCCCCAGCCAAACTGCAACAAAAAAATAGCCGGGCGTTATGGCAGACACCTGTAGTCGACAGTTCAAAGGTAATTTGGCATGGACCATCATATTCTCAAAATGATTTCATTAACAGCATTTTTTTTTTTTTTTTTTTTTTAGAGACAGAGTTTCACTTTATGGCCCTCGGTAGAGTGCTGTGGCATCACACAGCTCACAGCAACCTCCAACTCCTGGGCTTAAGCGATTCTCTTGCCTCAGCCTCCCGAGTAGCTGGGACTACAGGCGCCCGCCACAACACCCAGCTATTTTTTGGTTTGCAGTTCAGCCGGGGCTGGGTTTGAACCCGCCACCCTCGGTATATGGGGCCGGCGCCTTACCAACTGAGCCACAGGCGCCGCCCACTAATAGCATTTTTTAATTCAGTGCCTAGGAATCAAAATATAAATGCATTAATTCTCTGTTACTGACTTGTTACAAGTTTCTGTGTATGTTTACTTTTATATGAAATAATAGAATTCTTACATTTTAGTAACTTGTGAGGCTTAAATATGTGTAAGTGTTCCTTGTTTCTTTCTTTCTTTCTTTTTTTTTTTTTTTTTGCAGTTTCTGGTCAGGGCTGGGTTTGAACCCACCACCTCTGGCATATGGGGCTGGCGCCCTAGCCCTTTGAGCCACAGGTGCCGCCCTCTTTCTTTCTTTTTTTTTTTTTTTTGAGACAGAGCCTCAAGCCGTCGCCCTGGGTAGAGTGTGGCGGCATCACAGCTCACAGCAACCTCCAGCTCCTGGGCTCAAGCGATTTTTCCTCCCTCCACCTCCCAAGTAGCTGGGACTACAGGTGCCTGCCACAACACCCGGCTATTTTTTGGTTGCAACCGTCATTGTTGTTTGGTAGGCCCGGGCTGGATTCAAACCCGTCAGCTCAGATGTAATATGGCTGGCGCCTTAGCCCCTTGAGCCATAGGCGCTGAGCCTTCTTTTTTTTTTTTTTTTGAGACAGAGTCTCACTATGTCACCCTCAGTAGAGTGATGTGATGTCACAGCTCACAGCAACCTTGGGCTTAAGCGATTCTCTTGCTTCAGCCTCCCAAGTAGCTGGGACTACAGGCATGGTAATTATCAGAACACTGGCAAGAGTGGTTTTAGTTTGTAGGGCTAGAAAAAAGTCACCCTGGAAAGAGCTGGAGAAAAAACCAGAAACTTAAAAAGTAGAGACACCAAGTAAAAGCAATTTTTTTTGAGACAGAATCACTCTGTGGCCTTGGCCAGAGTGCTGTGGCATCGCAGCTCACAACACCCTCAAACTCTTGGGTTCTAGTGATCCTTTTGCCTGTACCTCCCACCAAGCTGGGACTACAGGTGCCCACCACAATGTCTGGCTAGTTTTTCTATTTTTAGTAGAGAACTGGCGTCTCACTCTCGCTCTGGCTGTATCGCCAGCCCTATAAACTAAAACTACTCTTGTCAGTGTTCTTACTAAATTGCCCTTTCTTTTATTACAATTGTACAGAAGTGATTGATCAGTTCTTGTTTTTAGAAAAACTTTATGTTTTTGAGACAGAGTCTCAAGCTGTCGCCCTGGGTAGAGTGCCATGGTGTCATTGCTCACAGCAACCTCACACTTGGGCTCAGTTGATCCTCTTGCCTCAGTTTTTCTATTTTTAGTAGAGACTGGGTCTCACTTTTGCTCAGGCTGGTCTTGAACCTGTGAGCTCAAGCAGTCCACCCGCCTTGGCCTCCCAGAGTTGCTAGCATTACAGGTGTAAGCTGCCGTGCCTGGCCTAGAAAAACTTTACTTGGTTTTCTTTTTTTTTTTTTTGTGGTTTTTGGCCGGGGCTAGGTTTGAAACCGCCACCTCCGGCATATGGGACCGACGCCCTACTACTTGAGCCACAGGCACCGCCCCTTTACTTGGTTTTCTGTGCTATCCTGATTCTTTCCTGATTTATGGCAGCTCCTTTTAGTCTTATTTTCTAGTTTCTTGTCCCTTCCTTCTAAGGTTGACATGTCATAGACTAAGGCTTTATAACTTTTTTATATCAGTAATTCATTAATTTCTTAGGGTATCTTTTTTTTTTAATTTTTTTTCTTTTTTTGGTCGTCTCGGTAGAGTGCTGTGGCGTCACAGCTCACAGCAACCTCCAACTCTTGGGCTTCGGTGATTCTCTTGCCTCAGCCTCCTGAGTAGCTGGGACTATAGGCACCCGCCACAATGCCCGGCTATTTTTTTGTTGCAGTTTGGCCGGGGTGGGTTTGAACCCACCACCCTCAGTATATGGGGCTGGCACCCTACTCACTGAACACAGGTACTGCCCTTCATAGGGTATCTAATCTAATTCCATGGCTGTAAGTATTTTTTTTTTTTTTTGAGACAGAACCTCAAGCTGTCACCCTGGTTAGAGTGCCATGGTGTCACAACCCACAGCAACCTTCAACTCCTGGACTTAAGTGATTCTTTTGCCTCAGTGTCCCACAGGTGCCCGCCACATGCCTGGCTATTTTTTGGTTGGAGTTGTTATTGTTGTTTGGCAGGCTCAGGCTGGATTAGAATCTGGCAGCTCTAGTGTATGTGGCTGGCACATTAGCCGTTTGAGCTACAGGTGCTGAGCCAGGCACAGCTATTTTTATTTTTATTTTTATGTTATTTATTTATTTTTTTGTGACAGAGTCTCAAGCTGTTGCCTTCGATAGAGTGCTGTGGCATCACAGCTCACAGCAACCTCCAACTCCTGGGCTCAAGCGATTTTCCTGCCTCCACTTCCCAAGTAGCTGGGACTACAGGCGCCCACCACAACGCCTGGCTATTGTTTGGTTGTAGCTGTCATTGTTGTTTGGCAGGCCCAGGCTGGATCCAAACCTGCCAGCTCAGGTATATGTGGCTAGCGCCTTAGCCGCTTGAGCCACAGGTGCCAAGCCACACAGCTATTTTAAGGGACGAGGTCTCACTCTGGCGCAGGCTGGTCTTGAACCAGAGAGCTCAGGCAATCCACCTGCCTCGGCCTCCCAAGTGCTGGGATAACAGGCGTGAGCCCCTGCCCCTGGCCATGGCTGTAAGTATTGATTTGCTTTTGACTTCATCTTTGACATCTTTGTTAACTCCACACTATGTTGGCCTGCATTTTAATTTTAACTTGTCCAAAACAGAAAATTTGATTGATTTCCTAAAAGCTATCCTTTTCTCAGTCCTCACCATTTCAGTAAATGTCCCCGAACTGGAAATCATTCTTTTCTCTTTTTTCCTCCTATTTCCAAATCATCATCAGCAGCTTTACCTTAAAACTACAGGAGAGTGTCCACCGTCAACCACCTCCTCAAGTTCACCTAATTTTCATCGACTCAACGTGTGTCACATCTACTCAATGGAAGTTCCGTATTTTAACCACCTCCATGTGTTGACCAGTTTGTTACAGTCCCTTGGGTGGTCAGCTTATGGAATTTCTACTGTCTTTCCCAAACATTATTGTTTTGTTATTTTTTATTGTTTAGAATTTTAGAGACAAGGTCTGGCTATGTTGCCCAACCTCGTCTTGAACTCCTGAGCTCAAATGATCCTCTTGCTTCATAGCCTCTCAAAGTGCTGTGATGTAGGCATGAGCTACTATGCCTAGCTGTGGTAGCCTTCTATTCTTCCTGCCTAAAATGTTCTTCCTTTATTTATTTAAAAAATATTTTTTTGTAGAGATGGGGTTTTGGTATGTTGCCCAGGCTCATCTTGAACTCCTGGCCTCAGATGATCCTTCTGCCTTGGGCTCCCAAATAAACATTGAACCACCATGTCTGGTGGATAGCTCATTTCTTTCTGTTGTTGCAGTTTGGCCGGGGCCAGGTTTGAACCCGCTACCTTTGGTATATGGCAGGCGTCCTCAAACTTTTTAAACAGGAGGCCAATTCACTGTCCCTTGGACCGTTGGAGGGCCAGACTATAGTTTAAAAAAAAAAAACTATGGGGCGGCGCCTGTGGCTCAGCGGGTAGGGCGCCGGCCCCATATGCCGAGGGTGGCGGGTTCAAACCCAGCCCCGGCCAAACTGCAACAAAAAAAAATAGCCGGGTGTTGTGGCAGGCGCCTGTAGTCCCAGCTGCTCGGGAGGCTGAGGCAAGAGAATCACGTAAGCCCAAGGATTTGGAGGTTGCTGTGAGCTGTGTGAAGCCACGGCACTCTACCGAGGGCGATAAAGTGAGACTCTGTCTCTACAAAAAAAAAAAAACTATGAACAAATTCTATGCACACTGCACATATCTTATTTTGAAGTAAAAAACAAAACGGGAACAAATAAAATTCACACCGCTTCATGTGGCCCGTGGGCTGCAGTTTGAGGATGCCTGGTATATGGGGCCGGCGCCCTACCCACTGAGCCACAGGCGCCACCCAAGGATAGCTCATTTCTTTTTTTTTTTTTGAGAAGGAGTCTCATTTTTTTTTTTTTTTTTTGTAGAGACAGAGTCTCACTGTACCGCCCTCGGGTAGAGTGCCGTGGCGTCACACGGCTCACAGCAACCTCTAACTCCTGGGCTTACGCGATTCTCCTGCCTCAGCCTCCCGAGCAGCTGGGACTACAGGCGCCCGCCACAACGCTCGGCTATTTTTTTGTTGCAGTTTGGCCGGGGCTGGGTTTGAACCCGCCACCCTCGGCATATGGGGCTGGCGCCCTACTCACTGAGCCACAGGCGCTGCCCGATAGCTCATTTCTTATTAGCACTGAATAATCCATTTTCTGGATGTACTAGTCACTTTATCCATTCACCTACCAAAGGACATCTTTGCTTCTTCCCAGTTTGGGCGATTATGAATAAAGCTGCTACAGGCCTGGCACAGTGGCTCACACCCGTTAGCACTTTGGGAAGCTGAGGTGGGAGGATCGCTTGAGGCCACAAGTTTGACATCAGCTTGAGCAAAAGTGAGACTCCATCTCTACAAAAAATAAGAAAATTAGCTGTGCTGGTACTTCCCCAGCTTCTTGGGAGACTGAGGCAGGAGGATCACTTGAGCCCAGGAATTTGAGGTTGCAATCTGCTTTGATGACACCACTGTACTCTAGTCAGGTAAAAAGAAAATTTACAATAAATGTTCTTCTATTTTCTTTTGTTGTTTGTTTTCTGAGACAGTCTCACATTGTTGCCCCAGATAGAGTGCTGTGGTATCAGCCTAGCTCATACCAACCTCAAACTATTGGGCTCAAGTGATCCTCTTGCCTTAGCCTCCCACGTATCTGGGAGTACAGGTGCCCACCACAACGCCTGGTTAGAGTTTCTATTTGTAGTAGAGATGGGGTCTCATTCTTGCTGAGGCTAGTCTCAAACTCCTGAGCTCAAGCAGTCTACCTGCCTCAGCCTCCCAGAGTGCTAGGATTATAGACGTGAATCAACTCTTCTGGCTACTATAAAATTTTTTTTTTTTTTTTTTTTTTAGAGACAGAGTCTCACTTTGTTGCCCTTGGTAGAGTGCTGTGGCATCACAGTTCACAGCAACCTCCAGCTCTTGGGCTTAGGCGATTCTCTTGTCTCAGCCTCTCAAGTAGCTGGGATTACAGGAGCCACAACACCCAGATATTTTGTTGTTGTTGTTGCAGTTTGGCTGGGGCCGGGTTTGAACCTGCCACCCTCGGTATATGGGGCTGGCGCCCTACTCACTGAGCCACAGGTGCCGCCCCTACTATAAATATTATATGCAAGTTTTTGTGCGGTAGACATAAGTTTTTTACTCTTTTGGGTAAATACCAAGGAGCATGATTGCTGGATTGTTATGTCAAGAGTGCATTTAGGGGCAGCACCCATAGGTCAGTGGTTAGGGCCCCGGCCATATACACCAAGGCTGGCGGATTCGAACCCAGCCTGGGCCAGCTAAAACAATAAGGACAAGTACAACAACAGCAACAACAACAAAATAGCCAGGTGTTGTGGTGGGCGCCTGTAGTCCCAGCTACTTAGGAGGCTGACGTGAGAGAATTGCTAAAGCCCAAGACTTTGAGGTTGCTGTGAACTGTGATGCCACATCACTCTACCCAGCTTGACAGCTTGAGACTTTGTCTCAAAATAAAAAAAAAAAAAGTGCATTTAGTCTTCTTCCTCTTGACAGTTGGAAAAAAATAAAGAAAAATAAAATTTCATAAGGAAAGAGTGTATTGGCAGCTCACAGCAACCTCCAGCTCTTGGGCTTAGGTGATTCTCTTGCCTCAGCCTCCCGAATAGCTGGGACTACAGGCGCCCGCTAGTGCCCGGCTACTTTTTGTTGCAGTTTGGCTGGGGTCAGGTTCAAACATGCCATCTTTGGTATATGGGTCCGGTGCCCTACTCAGTGAGCCACAGGCGTCGCCTGCATTTTGCTATTCTAATAGGCATGTAATAGTATCTTATTTTTTTTTTTTTATTGTTGGGGATTCATTGAGGGTACAATAAGCCAGTTACACTGATTGCAAATTAGTATCTTATTTTAATATGTATTGTTCTTATGATATATGATGTGGAGCATCTTTTCAAATGCTTTTTTTGCCATCTACATATCTTATTTGATAAGGTATCTATTAAGGCTTTTGGCCCATTTTTAAAATCAACTTGTTTGGGCAGCCCCTGGGGCTTAAGGTGTAGGGTGCCAGCCCCATATCTGAGAAGTGGCAGGTTCAAACCTGGCCCGGACCCGCCCCCCAAAAAATCTGCTTGTTTGTATACCTTTTGTATAATAGTCTTTTATTGGATGTCATTTGCAAATATTTCCTCCCAGTCTGTGACTTTTTTTTGGTATTCTTTTGATATGTCCTTCATTGAGGAGAACTTTTTCATCTTTTTTTTTTTAGACAGAGCCTCAAGCTATCACCCTGGGTAGAGTGCTGTGGCGTCACAGCTCACAGCACCCTCCAACTCGTGGGCTTAAGTGATTCTCTTGCCTTAGCCTCCCAAGTAGCTGGGACTACAGGCGTCTGCCAACAGTGCCTGGCTATTTTTTGGTTGTAGTTGTCATTATTTGGCAGGCCCAGGCTGGATTCGAACCCGCCAGCTCTAGTGTATGTGGCTGGCACCTTAACTTCTTGAGCTACAGGTGCCACCAGAACTTTTTCATCTTAATCAAGTCTGGCTTGTGAAGCCTTTCCTTCATGGATTGTACATTTGGTGTGAGGTATTTAGTACATCATTGCCAAATGGGAGGTCATTTAGATTTTCTCTTGTGTTTTACACTTACCTTAATTTTTTGATTGGATGGTGTATTTACGTCTCTTTTTAATTTGTTATTGTTTCCACTTTGTATTTCCACTATAATATTCAAATAAACTTAGTAGGATATTTAGTATCCTAAAACTAAATAAACTGTGAATGGGAGACCCAAATGAATAAAATAGTATGTTTTGCTTCTTTGTAACATCTATTGGAGCTCTTCATGACTGGCTTTTGTCTGTCTGTAAATTGCTGAAGATATCAGATATCTGAGTTTCAGAAACTTTTAGCCCGATTGTTACTTTGTGCTCAGTAGGTAACATATAGGAACAATAAATGAGTAAAAACCTTTAAGGAAAACAAAGGAAAAAGTCTGCAGGTGAAAGCTTTAAATCTACCAGGTCTTTGTGGGTGAGCCTTCCCCCCCTTTTGCCTATCCCCAGAATATATGTATGTTTGTGTATGCGTGTATACATATACAAAATATTTTAATGGGTTTTATATTCTACCTTTTTAGTGTTATAGAGTGTCTATTTACTTAATGAGTTGAAACCAGTATTTCACTCTTATTTTCTTACCTTTCCTGCTTTCCTCTATGCTTTTGTTAAAAATCTCAAAGGACAGGATCTGCTTTAAAAAAAACTTTAAAGAAGTCAAACTTTCAGTAAAGTTACAAGAATATTATAATGAATTCCCATTATCCTTTTCACTTAGATTTACCAATAAACTTTTTTTTTTTTCTGAGACAGAGTCTCACGTTGTCACCCCAGTAGAGTGCCTTGGTGTCATAACTCACAGCAACCTCAAACTCTTGGACTCAAGGTGGTCCTCTTGCTTCAGCCTCCCTAGTAGTGGGACTATAGGTGTGAGCCACAGCGCCTGAGTATTTTTAGAGATGGGGTCTCCCTCTTGCTCAAGCTGGTGTCAAACTCCTGAGCTCAAGCAATCCACTTGCCTTGGCCTCCCAGAGTGCTAGGACTACAGGTGAGCCACTGCACCTGGCCTATATTTTGTTCTTTATCTCTATGTATGTTGATTGTTATTATCTTTCTATCTATGAATGAGACAGTGTCTCACTTGGTTGCCTAGGCTTTAGCCTAGCTCATAGCAACCTCAAACCCCTGGGTTTAAGTGATCCTTCTGTCTCAAGCCTCCCAAGTACCTGACACTGCAAGCATCCACCAAAATGCCTGGCTAATTTTTTCTATTTTCAGTAGACATGAGGTTTGGCTTTTGCTCAGGCTGGTCTGGAACTCCTGAGCTCAAGCAACCTCACGCCTCTGCCTCCCAAAGTGTTAGGATTGCAGACATGTACCACTTTGCCCAGACTTATTTTTTGATTGAATCATTTCAGAATAAGTTCAGCATATATTTTCTAAGCACAAAGACATTCTTTTACACAGCAGTATCCTCATTTTGAGACTCACATTTTAATTTCTTTTAATTTATAATAGTGTCTCACATTTTTTTCCTCTTTTATTCTGTTGAAATTAAAAAAAATTGGCATTTAGGGTGGCACCTGTGGCTCAGTGGGTGCTGGCCCCATATACCGAGGGTGGCGGGTTCAAACCCGGCCCCGGCCAAACTGCAACAAAATAATAGGCATTGTGGTGGACACCTGTAGTTCCAGCTACTTGGGAGGCTGAGGTAAGAGAATCGCTTAAGCCCAGCAGTTGGAGGTTGCCGTGAGCAGTGTGTGATGCCACGGTACTCTACTGAGGGCAATAAAGTGAGACACTGTCTCTACAAAAAAAAAAAAAATTGGCATTTAATTTGGGTTTTTCACCTTAAACCTTCATGATTGGATTAAACTGTGAAATTTTTGTTAGGGATATTACAAAACTAATGGTGGTATTTGTGTCTTATCAGAAGGCTTGTAATACTAGTTTGGCTTTTTTTTTGAGACAGAGTCTCACTTTATCACCCTCGGAAGAGTGCTGTGGCGTTACAGCTCACAGCGACCTCAAACTTTTGGGCTTAAGTGATTCTCTTGCTTCACCCTCCTGAGTAGCAGGGACTACAGGCACCTGCCACAAATGCCCAGCTATTTTTTTTTTTTTTTTTGAGACAGAGTCTCACTTTGTTGCCCTTGGTAGAGTGTCATGGCATCACAGCTGTCAGCAACCTCCAACTTCTGGGCTTAGGCGATTCTCTTGCCTCAGCCTCCCGAGTAGCTGGGATTACAGGTACCCACCACAATGTCTGGCTGTTTTTTGGTTGTAGTTGTCATTGTTGTTTGGCAAGGCCCAGCTGGATTCGAACCTGCCAGCTTTGGTATATGTGGCTGGCGCCTTAGCCACTTGAGCTATCGGCATGGAGCCATTGACAACTTAACTTGAATCTGAATACTATGATGACTATAAAATGGTTATTTTCTATATTCTTCTACTTTTTTTTTTTGAGACATGGTCTCCCGTTGTTGCCCTTTGTGGAGTGCAGTGGCTCTACATACTCATCCTAGCTCACTGCAGCCTCAGACTTCTGGGTGCGAGCTGTCTTCCTGCCTGATCCTTCTGAGTGGCTGAGACTACAGGTGCGTGCCTGGATAATTTTTTCTATGTCTGGTAGAGATGTTGTCAGGCAGGTCTTTAACTCCTGTTCTCAAGTGATCTTCTTGACTCAGCTTTTCAGAGTGTAGCATTTATAGGAGTGAGTTACCTCACCTGACCCCATTTCTCTACATTTATTAGTTGGCATTCTGTTGTGAAGTTTTCCCTTCCTTCTCTCTTCTTCATTCATTTTATTTCATAATATCAGTATGGACTCAAGGCTTTAAAAGATCAGTGTATTATAATCCATTATTATAACTCATCTTGATGCAGAAATTGTCCACAGATTGGCCAATGGCAGATTCTTTTTTTTTCTTTTTCTTTTTTTTTTAGAGACAGAGTCTCACTTTGTCACCCTCAGCAGAGTGCTATAGTGTCACAGCTCACAGCCACCTCCAGCTCTTGGATTTAGGCAATTCTCTAGCCTCAGCCTCCCAAGTAGCTGGGACTACAGGCGCCTGCCACAACAACTGGCTATTTTTTGTTGCAGTTTGGCTGGGTTCATCCCCGTCACCTTTGGTGTATGGGGCTATGCCCTACTCACCCCCCATGGCAGATTCTTCAAGTTAGTTCCTGTATTCTTTTGCTATTAAGGAATGGTATTAAGAAACAGACTTAAGCCAGCAGAGTTGCAAACACCTGTAAGCCTAGCACTCTGGGAGGCCGAGGGAGGTGGATTGCTTGAGCTCAGGAGTTCCAGACTAGCCTGAGCAAAAATGAGACCCCGTCTCTACTGAAAACAGAAAAAAATAGTTGAGCATTGTGATGCACACCTGTAGTCTCAACTACTCTAGAAGCTGAGGCAAGAGGATTGCTTGAGCCCAAGAGTTTGAGGTTACAGTGAGCTATGATGATGCTAAGGCACTCTACCCAGGGGAAGGCAGAGTGAGACTCTGTCTCAAAACAAACACAAAAATAAATAAATAAACCCTTGGGGCCAGGCGCAGTGGCTCATGCCTGTAGTCCCAGCACTCTGGGAGGCCGAGGAGGTTGGATTGCCTGAGATCACAGGCTGCAGACCAGCCTAAGCCACAGCAAGACCCTGCCTCTACAAATAGCCGGGCATAGGCACCTATAGTCCCAGTTATTTGAGAGGCTGAGGCAAAAGAATCACTAGAGCCCAAGAGTTAGAGGTTTCTGTGAGCTGTGATGCCACGGTACTCTACCGAGGGCGACAAAGTGAGACTATGTCTCAAAACAACAACAACAACAACAAAAAAAACCCTCAAAGATTTAGATGCTGGGTATATTTCTGTTAGGGTGAGTGACACTGACCCTGTGGTGTTTTTTAGCAGACAGAACTAGGAGAAACACACACACATTTTTTACATGCTTTGTTGAGAAATAATTCACATAGCACACAATTTGTCCATAATATAACTCACATGGTTATTGGTTTTTAGTGTACTTGCAGAATTGCTTTACTCTCTTGGGGCGCTGGCCCCATATACCGAGGGTGGCGTGTTCGAACCCTGCCTAGGCCAAACTGCAACAACAACAACAAAATAGCTGGGCGTTGTGGCGGGCGCCTGTGGTCCTAGCAGCTTGGGAGGCTGAGGCAAGAGAATTGCTTAAGCCCAGGAGTTCAAGTTCAAGGTTGCTGTGAGCTGTAACGCTATAGTATTCTACTGAGGGCGATAAAGTGAGACTGTCTCAAAAAAAAAAAAAAAAGAATTAAGGGTGGCGCCTGTGGCTCAAAGGAGTAGGGCTCCGGCCCCATATGCTAGAAGTGGCGGGTTCAAACCTAGCCCCGGCCAAAAACTGCAAAAAAAAAAAAAAAATTGCTCAATTCTCACCACAATAAACATTTTTGCCACTTGTCTGCTCTTTAGTTTTGTAGATTTGCTTTCTCTGAATGTTTCATGTAAGTGGAATCATGCTGTATGTGATCTTTTATGATTGGCTTCTTCCACTTAGTATAATGTTTCAAGATCCACCCATGTTATAGCATGTGTCAGTACTTAATTTTTTTGTTGTTGAATGACATCTCATTTTATGAATGTATCACATTTATCCATTCATCACTTGATAGCTATGTGGGATTTTTTTGGGTTATTATCAATAATGTTATTTCTGAATAATTTTAGATTTATACAAAGTTAATATTTTGGAGAATTTCTGTGTTCCTTTGTGGTTAACATTTCATATTACTAGGGTGTATTTGTCAAAACTAAGAAATCAACATTCGTGCATTGCTTTTTTTTTTTTTTTTTTTTGAGACAGAGTTTCACTGTGTCGCCCTCAGTAGAGTGCCAGTGTCATAACAACTTACTACTCACAGCAACCCCAAACTCTTGGGCTTAAGCAGTTCTCTTGCCTCAGCCTCTCAAGTAGCTTGCACTACAGGTGCCTGCCACAATGCTCCAGTATTTTTTTGTTATTGTTGTCATTGTTGTTTAGCAGGCCCTGTCTGGGTTTGAACCTACCAGCCCCAGTGCCCGTAGCCATCACCGTGACTGAGCTACGGGTGCTGAGCCCGTTGCAGTGCTATTAACTGAAGTCCAGATTTTATTTTAATTCACAAGTTTTTATATTAATGTGCTTTTTCTGTTCTAGGATCCAGTTCAGGGTACCATATTAAATTTTAGTATATCTATCTATCTGTAGATACACACACGTATATTTTTTGAGACAGAGTCAGTTTGTTGCTCTCAGTAGAATACCATGGTGTTATAGCTCACAGCAACCTCAAACTCTTGGGCTGAAGCAGTCCTCTTGCCTCAGCCTCCCAAGTATTTGGGACTACAGGTACCCACACAACGCCTGGCTATTTTTGTAGATGGGGTCTTGCTCTTTTTCAGGCTGTTCTCTTAACTCCTGAGCTCAGGCAGTCCACCCTTCTTGGCCTTCCTGGAGTGCTAAGATTACATGTATGAGCTACCATACCTGACCGTGTGTGTGTGTGTGTGTGTGTGTGTGAGCGCGCGCGCATAAATCATGCATTCATATTGATTTTTTTTTTTTTTTAAGAGACAGAGTCTCACTTTATTGCCTTCAGTAGAGTGCCGTGGCATCACATTTCACAGCAATCTCCAACTCCTGGATTAGGCGATTCTCTTGCCTCAGCCTCCTGGGTATCTGGGACTATAGGCACCTGCCACGCCTGGCTATTTTTTTGTTGTGGTTTGGCCAGGGCCGGGTTCGAACTTGATACCCTTGGTATGTGGGACCTGCGCCCTACCCACTGAGCCACAGGTGCCGCCTTCATATTGATTATTTTTAATTCTATTCCAATACATACATTCTTACCTCCTCTCATCTCTTTTTTCTTGTTTTTCTCTTTCAGAGTACATATATAATTTCAGCCTTCTAAGTAAAGGTCAAGATTTTCTTTTCAATTCTTCCTTTTTTTTTTTTTTTTTTTTGTGGTTTTTGGCCGGGGCTGGGTTTGAACCCGCCACCTCCGGCATATGGGACCGGCGCCCTACTCCTTGAGCCACCCTTCTTTTCAATTCTTTATGTCAGAGTATTGTGTTCAAAAGTTATTTGGATTAGTTCTTCTTTTCATCCCCTTCTATTTGATTATATTATCAGATTAATGTGTAGTAAGGTCCATTTGCTTATGTAGCTTTTAATGGTGAAGCTAGGCATTTGCCAGTTCAGTATATTTTTTTCTACACTTTAGAAGCTGTTCTTTAGACTTTTTTTTTTTGTAGAGACAGAGTTTCACTTTATGGAAAGAGAATTGCTCAAGCTCAAGAGTTTGAGGTTGCTGTGAGCTATCACACCACAAGCACTCTACCCAGGGCAACAGCTTGAGACTGTCTCAAAAAAATAGATAAATAAAAAGAACTGGTATAGAATGGCTTATGCAGATGTTTGAGGAAGAATGTGGCTCACACCTGTAATCCTAGCACTCTGAGAGGCCAGAGGTGGGAGGATTGCTTGAGTTTTTAAGACCAGCCTGAACAAGTGACCTCATCTCTACTAAAAATAGAAAAAAACTAGCCAGGTGTCATGCTAGGAGACTATAGTCCCAGCTAATGGGGAAGCTGAGGCACAAGGATTACTTGAGCCCAGGAATTTGAGGTGGTTGTGAGCTAGGCTGACACCACCTCACTGTAGCCTGGTCAGTAGGTAACAGAGCGAGACTCTGTCTCCAAAAACAAAACAAAGCAAACAACAACAACAAAAACACTTTAAATTTAGTTATAATAAACTGAAATTTTATGGGCAGCACCTGTGGCTCAGTGAGTAGGGCGCTGGCCCCATATATTGAGCGTGGTGGGTTCAAACCCAGCCCCGGCCAAACTGCAACAAAAAAATAGCTGGGCATTATGGTGGGCCCCTGTAGTCCCAGCTACTGGAGAGGCTGAGGCAAGAGAATCACTTGAGCCCAAGAGTTTGAGGTTGCTGTGAGCTATGATGCCATGGCACTCTACCAAGGGCGTTAAGTGAGACTCTGTCTCAAAAAAAATAAAAATAAATAAAATAAAATAAAAAAATAAACTAAATTAAAAAAATAATAAAAAAATTTTAAAAAAAGTGCAAATATTTCAAACTTTAGGTGCTTATTTTTATTTTTATTTTTTTTTTGTGGTTTTTGGCCGGGCCTGGGTTTGAACCCACCACCTACGGCATATGGGACCTGCGCCCTACTCACTGAACTACAGGCGCCGCCCAGGTGCTTAATTTTTTTGCCTTTATTTTTTTCTGCTTTCTGTTTGAAATAGAAGTTTAATTTTATTCTTAGAGCTATTGAGTTTAAAGGTAATAGAAATATTCACTCAGTAATACTACTTTATAGCACCTAAGTCACTTAATGTGTATTTTATATACTTTTTTTCTTTTTTGGTGGTTGTAGTTTTTTTTTTTTGTGACAGAGTGTCAAGCTGTTACCCTGGATAGAGTGCTGTGGTGCCACAGCTCACAGCAACCTCAAACTCTTGGGCTTAAGCCAGCGGTTCTCAACTTGTGGGTTGCGACCCCTTTGTACTAATGAAAACACATCACGGCATTAGGAAGATTGAGAACCACTGGCTTAAGCAATTCTTTTGCCTCAGCTTCTCAAGTAGCTAGGACTACAGGCTCCCGCCACAGTAGCCCAGCTATTTTTTGGTTGTAGTTGTCATTGTTGTTTGGCAGGCTCAGGCTGGTTTTGAACCCACCAGCTCCAGTGTATGTGGCTGGCGCCCTAGCCGCTGAGCTACAGGCATTGAGCCTGGTGGTTGTAGTTTCTTATGCTCTATCTAATAGTTATATATGAGATATTTAATAATTCTTAAATTTGCATATTTTACATGGTGTTTATTATGTAAAGTGTATTGCTTATAAGAGACAAGAGTCCTAACTGGATTACTTAGAGGAGTCTTTGATGATATTTATTACTATTTTCTGTGTTAGACCTTGACTAATACAGGATACATTCAGTTTGTTTCAATGTGACATTTAGCCGTAGGACTCCTGTAACTTTAAAGAGGAGTATTTTTTTTTTTTTTTTATTTTTAATTTCAGTGTGCTTGTTCATTCTTCTTTGTTCTAAGTACTCCTTTTTTGTTGATTTTCTTCTTTCTCCTGCAGTGCTGGCTGTTTTTGATGTTGTTGGTAGAGACGGGGTCTTACTCTGGCTGACTGCTGCTCATATGGGTTTTGAACCTCTGAGCTCAGGCAATCCACCTGCCTCGGCCTCCCACAGCGCTGGGACTACAGGCGTGAGCCACCACGCCCGGCCTGGAGGAGTATTTTTTAAATAGTCTGAATATTGTTCATTAAGTGCATTTTGCTTAATGGAAAGCACTGTAGCCCATCTCTGACAGTTTGTTTATTCTTCATAGAGCCTTAGGCACAAGAAAGGATCATGGTTGTGTTACAAATGAACTGATGCTATTAATTTGGACCTTGTATCAGGTAAAAGCTGAAAAGATAAAAGCAGTGTCCTCCTCAGAATGACAATTTGATTATAAATCCAACTGGGAAGAGTGCTGGTTGGTCATTGTTAACTCAAGGTTATTATAATTTTAGTGAGTCAGGATAAAGTATTTTATTAAATCGACGTCTTTTTCTCCCTTCTAGGAAATCATATAGCAGCCATGATAGAAGACAAAGGTCTGAGAGTGACAGACTACTTTGTTGTGGCGGGTCTCACTGATACATCTACTCTGTTGGATCAAGAAGTAAATCGTTTAGATACTAAGTCAACTGGACCTAAAGCTCCAATTACAGACATTGCTGTTATTATCAAATCAGCTGGGGAAGCAGTCCCTGAAGGTTACACCTGTGTTGAAGCAACTCCATCAGCTCTCCAAGCGAATTTGAACTATGGAAGTCTGAAAAGCCCAGAACTTTACCTCTGTTATAAGAGAGGGAGGGATAAACCACCCCTCACAGATATTGGGTATGGTGACTTATTTTCTTTTGCTATCTTGAAGGGAAGTTCATGGGAACAGAAATTTGAAATCTTGATAGTTTTATTATTATTTGTTACTACATGATCAAGTATAGTAATTTATTACATTTCAGTATCCACTTTTTTTTTTTTTGAGACAGAGTTTTGTTTTGTCACCCTCGATAAAGTGCTGTGGTGTCACAGCACTCAGCAACCTCAAACTCTTGGGTTTAGGCGACTCTCTTGCCTCAGTCTCCTGAGTAGCTGGGACTACAGGTGCCCACCACAATGCCTGGCTGTTTTGTTGTTGTTGTTGTTGTTGTAGTTTGGGGCTGGGTTCGAACCTGCCACCCTTGGTATATGGGGCCAGCGCCCTACCCACAGAGTCACAGGCGCTGCCCTTCAGTATCCACCTTTACTGAATTTCTCTGCATTGTACTTGAATAGTGAGATCATTTCCTTACAAAACAATATTGAAATGAAGGCATTAGACCCTGAAATGTCATTACTTTTCTGTTGTACTCAACAGATAAGCTCATTAATTAAATGTGAAAGAACAAAAAGCTATAGTAAAAGACACTATAATTTTAAGGTGCTAATGGATTATATAATGAGTTTTTAGGAAGCCCTGAACTCATTTAACAAAGGAGCAGACTATTTTTTTTTTTTGAGACAGAGTCTCAAGCTGTTACCCTCAGTAGAATGCTGTGGCATCACAGCTCCACAGCAGCCTCAAACTCTTGGGTTTAAGCGATTCTCTTGCCTCAGCCTCCTAAGTACCTGGGACTACAGGCCCACCAAAACAACTGGCTTTTTTTTGTTGTTATTGTAGTTGTCACTGTTGTTTGGCAGGCCTGGGCTGGGTTTGAACCCACCAGCTCCAGTTTATGTGGCTGGTGCACTAGCTGCTAAGCTACAGGTGCCGAGCTGGAGGAGCAGGCTATTTTAAATACTATTGTACTGTATGGTTTTTAGTGCTGGGAGGAGGGTGTTTACAGCTAGGAAGTGTAGTTGTTTTTTTTTTGTAGAGACAGAGTCTCACTTTACTGGTAGAGTGCCATGACGTCACAGGACTCACAGCAACCTCTAGCTCTTGGGCTTACGCGATTCTTTTGCCTTAGCCTCCTGAACAGCTGGGACTACGGGCGCAACGCCCGGCTATTTTTTTTTTTTTTTTGGCCGGGGCTGGGTTTGAACCCGCCACCTCCGGCATATGGGACCGGCGCCCTACTCACTGAGCCACAGGCGCCGCCCAACGCCCGGCTATTTTTTGGTTGTAGTTTGGCCGAGGCTGGGCCCAAACCCGGCACCCTTGGTATATGGGGCCGGTGCCCTACTCACTGAGCCATAGGCGTTGCCCGCTAGGAAGTGTAGTTTTGTTTTTATAGATGCGTAATACATAGTAGATATACATAGTAGAGTACATGTGAGGATTTAATAGATTCATATAATTTATTTTATTTTTTATTTTTTTTAAAGCATTTTAGTTTATTTTTAATTTTTTTGTTGTTGCAGTTTGGCTGGGGCCGGGTTTGAACTCATCACCCTCAGTATATGGGGCTGGCACCCTACTCACTGAGCCACAGGCACCACCCACATTCATATAATTTATGAAGATCAAACCAGTGTACTTGGGATATTCATCACCTTAAATATGTGTCTTTTTTATATTCAAACTATTTGAATTCTATTGAAACATAAAATGATTATCGTGAACTGTAATTACTGTCCTGATCTGGCTAAGACTAGGTCTTATTTCTTCTGTATTCGTACCCATTAGTCAACTCCTCCGTGTCCCCTTACCCCTTCTAACCTTCCTGTTCCTGTTTACCCCCAACCACCTATTAGGTATTCTCTGTTCTCATGAAATTCACTTTTCTAGTTCCCACATGACTAAGAACATGTGATATTTCTTTTTGTGTGCTTGGTTTATTTTACTTCACATAATAACCTCTAGTTCCATCCATTTTGCTGCATATGACAGGATTTCATTCTTTTTTATGGCTGAATAATTTGTCATTTTGTGTGTGTGTGTCTGTACACACATACTATATAGATATTTTTTGCTTTTTATTTTGCTTTCACATTTTCTTTATTGATTCATGGGCACTTAGGTTAATTCTGTATTTTAACTGAGGTGAAATGAAATTTCATTATAGTCTTGATTTGCATTTCTCTGATGATTAATAATGCTGAGCATTTTGTTAGATATCTGTTGGTCATTTGTTTATCTTGTGACAGAGTATTGCTTTGTTGCCCAGGCTAGAGTGCCATGGCTTCAGTCTAGCTCACAGAAACCTCAAACTCTAGGCTCAAGTAATCTTCCTGCCTCGGTCTCCCACAGTGCTATGATTATAGGTGTGACCTGCCCCTGGCCTTATCAGATACTTTTTTGGCATCTGTTGAAAAAAAATCATACAGGCTCAGTGCCCAAAGCACATTAGTTATGGCACCAGCTATATGCATTGAGGGTGGTGGGTTTGAGCCCAGCCTGGGCTAGCTAAACAACAATGACAACTGCAACAAAAAAATAGCCAGGCATTGTGGTGGGCGCCTATAGTCCTAGCTACTTGGGAGGCTGAGGCAAGAGAATCACTCATGCCCAAGAGTTTGAGGTTTCTGTGAGCTGTGATGCAACGGCACTCTACCAAGGGCAACATAGTGAGACTGTCTCAAAAAAAAAAAAAAAATATGGTTTTTGTTCTTGGTCCTATTAATGTGATGCATTACATTTATTTATTTATTTTTTTTTTTGAGACAGCATCTCTCTATGTCACCCAGGGTGTCACAGCTCACAGCAACCTTAACCTCTTGGGTTTAAGCAATTCTCTTGTCTCAGCCTTCCAAGTAGCTGGGACTATAGGCGCCCACCACAATGCCTGGCTATTTTTTGTTGCAGTTGTAATTTGTTTAGCAGGCCTGGGCCGGGTTTGAACCTGCTAGCCTCTGTGTATGTGGATGGTGCTGTAACACAGGTGCCGGGTCAGATGTATCACATTTATTGATTTGGATGTTTTGAACTATACTTGCAACCCTGGGATGAATCTAACTTGATTGTAGTTGTATTTGGTTTGCTGATACTTTGCTGTGAAGCTTTGTATCTATGTTCATCATTCATATTGGCCTGTAGCTGTTCCTTCCTCTTCATTTTTATTTTTTTAAGAGTTTAAGTTAAATTGGTTTTCTTTAAATACTTGGTAGAATTCAGCAGTGAAGCCATCAGGTCCTGGGCTTTTCTTTGATGGGAGGGAAACTTTTTATTATGGCTTTGATCTTGTTATTTGTTATTGATTTATTGAGGTTTTCTATTTCTTCATGGTTCAATGTTGCTATATTCTATGTGTCCAGGAATTTATTCATTTTTTTCTAGGTTTTCTAGTGTGTTGGGTCATAGTTGTTTGTAATATTCTCTACTGATTGTTCTATTTCTGTGCCTCAGTTGTCATGTCTTGTTTCTTATGTTATTTATTTGGTTTTCTTTTCTTTTATTGTTAATTTAGCTAAGATTTACTGACTTTTTTTTTTTTTTAAGAGACAGTCTCAAGCTGTCACCCTGGGTAGAGTGTGGTGGCGTCACAGATCACAGCAACCTCAAACTCTTGGGCTTAAGCTATCTTCTTGCCTCAGCCTCCCAAGTAGCTGGGACTACAGGCGCCTGCCACAACTTCCGGCTAGTTTTTGGTTATAGTTCTCATTGTTGTTTGATGATCCCGGGCTGGATTTGAACCTGCCAGCTCTAGTGTATGTGGCTGGCACCCTAGCCTCTTGAGCTACAGGTGCCGAGCCTTTTTTTCTTTTTTGAGACAGAGTCTCACTATGTCGCCCTGCATAGAGTGCCATAGCATCACACCTCACAGCAACCTCAGACTCTTGGGCTTAAGCGATTCTCATGCCTCAGCCTCCCAAGTAGCTGGAAGTATAGGTGCCTGTCACGGTGCCCAGCTATTTTTTTGTGGTTGTCATTGTTGGTTAGCTGGCCCAGGCAGGGTTTGAACTTAACAGCCCTAGTGTATGTGGCTGGTGCCCTAAGCACTGAGCTACAGGTGCTGAGCCAACTGATTTTATCTTTTTAAAACACCAACTTTTTTTGGGGGGTGGTGCCTGTGGCTCAAAGGATTAGGGTGCTGGCCCATGCCGGAGGTGGCGGGTTCAAACCCAGCCCCGGCCAAAAACTGCAAAAAAAAGAAAAAAAAAGAAAGAAACACCAACTTTTTGTTTCATTTGTTTTATTACTCTTCTGGGCAGGGGTTGTCCCATTTCATTTATTTTGCTCTGATTTTTATCTCTTTCCTTCTACTTAATTTTGGGTATGGTTTTGATTTTTTCTTTTTTTTTTTTTTTAATACAGAGTCTCAAGTGCCCTGGGTAGAGTGTGATGGTGTCATAGCTCACAGCAACCTCCAGCTCGGGCTCAAGCTATCTTCTTGCCTCAAATTTTCTATTTTAAAAGATTTTCACTTTTGGGCGGCGCCTGTGGCTCATTCGGTAAGGTGCCAGCCCCATATGCCAAGGGTGGCAGGTTCAAACCCGGCCCCGGCCAAACTGCAACCAAAAAATAGCTGGGCATTGTGGTGGGCGCCTGTAGTCCCAGCTACTCGGGAGGCTGAGGCAACAGAATCGCTTGGGCCCAGGAGCTGGAGGTTGCTGTGAGCTGTGTGAGGCCACGGCACTCTACCAAGGGCCATAAAGTGAGACTCTGTCACTACAAAAAAAAAAAAGATTTTCACTTTTGCTCAGGCTGATCTGGAACTCAAGAGCTCAAGCAATCCACCTGCTTGGGCTTCCCAGAGTGCTAGGATTACAGGCATCAGCCACCATGGTTGGCCTGTTCTTCCTGTTCTAATTTTAATTTTTTTTTTTTTTTATATTAGCTGACTTTCTTTTTTTTTTTTTTTTTATTGTTGGGGATTCATTGAGGGTACCATAAGCCAGGTTACACTGATTGAAATTGTTAGGTAAAGTCCCTCTTGCAATCATGTCTTGCCCCCATAAAGTGTGACACACACCAAGGCCCCACCCCCCTCCCTCCGTCCCTCTTTCCTAATTTTAATTTTTTTAGAGATAGAGTCTTGCTCTGTTGCCTAGGCTGGAGTGCAGTCGGACTATCATAGCTCATTGAGCCTTGAACTCCTGGGTTAAAGCGATCCTCAATAATACAGGTGCAAACCATCGCACTGGCTAATTTTGTTTTGTCTTGCTTAGAAAACTAAAGTCTGGAATACACTGGATAACTATTATTATTATTATTTTTTGAGACAGAATTTCACTTTGTCACCCTCGGTAGAGTGCCACAGGCACTGCCCAAAGGGTTTTCTTTTTCTTTTGCAGTTTTTGGCTGGGGCTGGGTTTGAACCCACCACCTCCGATATATGGGGCCGGCGCCCTACTCTTTGGGCCACAGGTGCCACTCTCTGGTTAAAGGATTTTTAAAGGTAAAAGTTTGACAGGAATTATGAAGGAAATTTTTGTGAAGCCATCATAATATTTAATAAAACTTCTAGGAATTGACTGAGAATGTTTTTGGTATTGCCCCTTTGTTTTTTTTTTGTGTTTCTTGTAGTAAGCAATAAAAAATCAAGTTGTTTGACCCTATATCCTTCTTAAAGTACATTTTAGCTTTTGAAATAGTTCAGAGAATTAAAGTTCCCAAGGTAATAATTTTAATTTCTGTTTGTAATTAAGATTTGGGGAACAATAGGAGAGACCCAACTTTTTTCACTCAGAGCTAGTCAGAATAAAATTTTTTTTTAAATTTTTGTTTCAAGAAGAAAACCAGTAATAACCTTAAAGAAATATATGTATGTATCTATTTCTCTCCTCCCTGCCATGCAGAGTTTTATATGAAGGGAAAGAACGGCTTATTCCAGGCTGTGAAGTGATCCAAGCCACACCTTATGGTCGCTGTGCCAATGTCAACAATAGTTCAACTACTTCACAAAGAATCTTTATCACTTACCGAAGGGCTCCTCCAATTCGACCCCAGAATTCCTTGGCTGTAACTGATATCTGTGTTATTGTAACCAGTAAAGGAGAAACACCTCCTCATACCTTTTGTAAAGTTGACAAAAACTTAAATTGTGGAATGGTAAGAATAAAGTCATTTCATTTTTGATACTTTTTTGATTCCTGTTTACTGTAATTTACTCCTATTTTATACTTTAGTGATTTTTGTTTTTAGTATTTTCTTTTTCTTAATTATTTTTAGCTCTCTAATTTTTATAATTTATTTTTGAGACAGAGTCTCACTGTGTTGCCCTCAGTAGAGTGCTGTGGACATCACAGCTCACAGGAACTTCAAGCTCTTGGGCTTAAGTGATTCTCTTGCCACAGCCTCCAAGTAACTGGGACTACAGGCGCCTGCCACAACAGCTTGAACCTGCCAGCCTTGATGTATGTGGCCAGTGTTCTACTCACTGAGCTACGGGTGCTGAGCCAATTTTAGTGTTTTCTTTCTTTCTTTTTATTTTTATTTTTATTTTTTTTTTTGAGACAGAGTCTCACTATGTCACCTTGGTACAGTGCTGTGACGTCACAGCTCACAGCAACCTCCAACTCCTGGGCTTAGGCGATTCTCCTGGCTCAGCCTCCCAAGCAACTGGGACTGCAGGCGCCCACTGCAACGCCCGGCTATTTTTGTTGCAGTTTGGCCCGGTTTGGGTTTGAACCTGCCACCCTCAATATATGGGGCTGGTGCCCTACCCACTGAGCAATAGGTGCTGCCCCAATTTTAGTATTTTCAACTTCATTTTTTGCTATAGTTTATAATCTGTTAGATAAAGATAAGTTTTAAATAGACTCTCCTGAATAATCAGAATCTTTAGATAGCTTTCAATAAAATCAATTTTCTTGTCTTTTTATAAACTTAATTTATATTTTACAGTGGGGTTCCAGTGTGTTTCTTTGTTATAAGAAGTCTGTACCTGCTTCAAATGCAGTAGCATATAAAGCTGGTAAGTGAATTTTAAGAAATTGTCTGTATTACTATGTTTATTGGTGCTCATTAACATTTAGCTAGTAGAGACAAAATATGAGTCTTTGTGTAGTTTGTAGAATTGATCTATTTATAAAATTAAATTGTCTATAATTTTAAAGGCATAGTCTTAAGCAGTTCTTGAGCGAAGAAAATAAAAAAAATAAAGGCGTAGATTTTCTTAAATACATTACATACTGCAAGGTATATTTATATACCCCTCTCACACATAAAAACATGCTATTAATCACATTTAAATTTTTATTCAAAGAAATCATATGGAATATGATATGGAATAAACATTCAAGTTTTGGTCTACATTAATAAATTTAACAATTTAATGGAAAGTTGCTTATTCTCTGACCTTTTATATTTTGGCATCAGAAAGATGTCAACATACGTCTTTACTTCTTATATTTCCTTTTCTTATCTCTGTGTGTCTGATTTGAAACCATGTTACTTGCCATGAAAGGTGGACTTGCTTCCTTTCTCCCTTGTTGCAAAGAATCAGCTATATGGAGGAGAGGAGGGCCTGAGAAACTTTTCTGCCATGAAGTATTTGAGAAATCTCTTGTCATATTCTTACTGCATAGTAAAGTGTCAAGGGCTGTAAAGATTTAAGTGTGACTTCTTCATCCCACTGGTATGGTGGGTTAAAAACTGAAAATACAGGTATGCTCCAGTTGTAAATAGAAGAGATACTGGAATACTTCTTTGAGAAAAGAAGCAGTGTCAATTAATTTTTGACTATACACAGTTTATGGAATAAAGTTTTACTTTACGAAAGTTAGACAAATCCATATCTGAAAAATCTTGATTGTCCTCATAAAAATGTTCACACTAATGAATCAAACCATTTAATTTATAATATAAAATAAAGGCAACAACTATAAAATTCAATATTATTTTTAAATGTGATACTGTTCATTCTGAGTGCTGCTGTAGCATTTTGATTATATGTGATTTTCTAAAACGTTTAACTTTTTTTGGTGGGGAGAAAGTATCACTTAAAAAATCTTATAGAAAGAAGCTTTGTGAAAGTATTCAGATATTTCATATATGATACTTAATTTAGAATACAGAGTTTTTGAGACTGAATTTGGACTAAGAAATTCTACTGATTTTCAAGTTTTTAGCTTAGAGATATATTGGAGACATTACAGGCTAATTTACTGATGCCATCTAGCTACTTTATTCTTTTTTTTTGAGACAGAGCCTCAAGCTATCACCCTGGGTAGAGTGCTGTAGCATCACAGCTCACAGCAACTTCCAACTCCTGGGCTCAAACTATTCTCCTGCCTCCGCCTCCCAAGTACCTGGGATTACAGGCACCTGCACAATGCTCGGCTATTTTTTGGTTGCAGCCATCGTTGTTTGGCGGGCCTGGGCTGGATTCGAACCTGCTAGTGCAGGTGTATGTGGCTGGTGCGTTAGCTGCTTGAGCGCCAAGCTTTTTTTTTTTGAGACAGAGTCTTATGTTGCCCTCGGTAGAGTGTCGTGGCGTCACAGCTCACAGCAGCCTCAAACTCTTGGGCTCAAGCGATTCTCCTGCCTCAGCCTCCCAAGTAACTGGGACTACAGGCACCAATCACAACGCTTGGCTATATTTTGGTTGTAGTTGTCATTGTTTGGCAGGCTCTGGCTGGGATTGAACCCACCAGCTCTGGTGTATGTGGCTGGCACCCTAGCCACTGAGCTACAGAGAGCAAGCCTGAAGGGGCTTTTTTTTATGTTACTCAGAGCGCACCCTGTTTCTGTTCTCTGGGTTTCACATATGCTGTACTCAGTCACGAGGGTTTCTTTTTCATTTACTTCTCATGTTGCATGCCTTTTACAGTGCTTCTCTCTTAGATGAGTTGAGGAGCTATGATAATTTCTGTTGCCTTGGCATTATTTCGTAATAGTTGTCCCTTCTCTGAATGTTTTACAGAAGACCAATCGAAATAGTTGATAAATTTTTCTGTATGTTTCTTGCCATTCTGTATGTTTCTTGCCATTCTGCACAAGGTGTTGGCATATGTAGAAGCAAATACAGTAAGATTGGTGATCAAAATTGGTTGAATAGAATCTTGACTAGTCAGTTTGTTTATTTATTTATTTTTGGAGACAGAGTCTCACTTTGTAGCCCTTGGTAGGGTGCTGTGGTGTCATAGCTCACCGCAACCTCCAACTGTTTTTCTTTTTTTTTTTTTTTTTCTTTTTTTTGAGACAGAGTCTCAAGCTGTTGCTCACACCTCACAGCAACCTCAAACTCGAGGGCTTAACCGATTCTCTTGACTCAGCCTCCCACCCTACTACAGGCACCTGCCATAATGCCTGGCTATTTTTGAAGTTTTTTTTTTTTCTTTTCTTTCTTTTTTTTTTTTTTTTGTCTGTTCTTCCTTTAGGCGATTCTCTTTCCCTTTGCCTCCCGAGTAGCTGACACCCAGTGCTTTTTTTTTGTTGTTGTTGTTTGAGACGGTGTTTCACTCTGGCTCACTCCAGCTCATGCTGGTCTCAAACCTCCAAGCTCAGGCAATCCACCCGCCTCGGCCTCCCACAGTGCTGGGACTACAGGTGTGAGCAACCACACCCAGCTACGCCTGTCTATTTTTTGGTTATAGTTGTCATTGTTGTTTGGCAGGCCCAGACTGGATTCAAACCTGCCAACTCTGGTGTATGTGGCTGGCGCCCTATCTGCTTGAGCTACAGGCACTGAGCTGCAACCTCAAACTCTTGGGCTCAAGCGATTCTCCTGCCTCAGCCTCCCAAATAGCTGGGACTATAGGTGCTGCCACAACGCCTGACTATTTTTTGGTGCAGTTGTCATTGTTGTTTAGCTGGCCTGGGCCAGGTTCGAACCCTCCAGCCTTGATGTATGTGGCTGGCACCATAACCACTGTGCTGTGGGAGTGGAGTCTTGACTATATATTTAATACATTTCTATGTTATAATCAGCTATAAGCCCATGGGTAAAATAAAAAGGGTAAATTGGTAATTTATTTTAATTTCTATTTAAGAAAATTGATGTTGTAATTTCACATAAATTTTGCCATGAAATTTAGTATTGAAATATTCTATTAATGTATATTATTTATAGAGAAGTGACTATATTTAAAGAATTCATCATTGTCTCCTTTCTCTAAAAGGCTTAATTTTTAGATATCCAGAAGATGACTATGAGTCATTTCCACTCTCAGAATCTGTACCTCTTTTCTGTCTCCCTATGGGAGCCACGATTGAATGCTGGGACCCTAACACCAAATATCCACTTCCAGTTTTTTCAACTTTTGTCCTGACAGGTTCTTCAGCTGAAAAGGTATATATTTGCCTTATTGATTAAACCTGTTTTGTTCATGTTTTTATCCCTTAAAATGGTTATTATAAGTTATTTGAATGTTAAGATTATTTAGACATGATACATTTTGGTTTAAAATTATATTATAATGCTCAAGATGAAAAGTCAACATTAACATTGGCACCAGGATACTAATGCTCCTGGAGCATTTACAGAGGCAAATATAAAGTCTCTCTGGAGAGACATTCCCAAAACCTATGACATGTAGGGACCATAGAAAGAGTCAGGAAGTCATTAGACTCTCAAGACACTGAAATGACTAAATGACAATATAAAAGATGTTATAAATGGAACACATAATTGAAATGATTTACAGCGTAATAGAGGGGCTCAGAATATTAAGGAAAGAACAGGATATTTTGAAAATTAAATAGATTAGAAAAAGAATCGAATGTTTGGAAATGAAAAATGTGGTCCTCGGGCGGCGCCTGTGGCTCAGTGAGTAGGGCGCCGGCCCCATATACCAAGGGTGGCGGGTTCAAACCCAGCCCCGGCCAAACTGCAACAAAAAAATAGCGGGCATTGTGGCGGGCGCCTGAAGTCCCAGCTACTCGGGAGGCTGAGGCAGGAGAATCGCCTAAGCCCAGGAGTTGGAGGTTGCTGTGAGCTGTGTGACGCCACGGCACTCTACCGAGGGCCATAAAGTGAGACTCTGTCTCTACAAAAAAAAAAAAAAAAAAAGAAAAAGAAAAATGTGGTCTTCAAAATAAAAAAATTTATGTTTTGAATGGTTGGACAGCAGATGGAACATACTTGAGGGAGCATTTGTGAAGTGGAAGATAGGTTACCTTCAATGTGGCACAGAAAAACGTAAAACATAAGGAGTTTTAAAATGTAGAGCATGGAACCAGAAGGTCCAATAGATAATAAATTCAAATGAGTTTCAGAAGGAGAGAAAATAGAAAAGGAAAGCATTCTAAAAGCTAATGGTTGATTGAGAGTTTTTCAAGTTGATGAAAATTGAGTCTTTAGATTAAAGATGTACTCTAAACCTGCAGCAGAAAAAATTAAGTAAATAAATAAATGACTAAACCCATCTCTTTTTATATCATAGTTGAAACTATGGGATACCATAGACAAAAACCAATGAGAGAGAAAAGACATGTTTATTGTCTTCTGTAAAACATGTATTGTATAACTGTAATAATGAATAAATATGACAGATTAAAATAAGAGGGGGTAAAAATAATATTTAAAAGTAAAAACCAGATAATAGTAGAAATTTAAAAATTGAAACTTTCTTAGGAAATTTGATAAAATTGGCAATTTTATTGAAAAAATATAACCTAGACTGACTCATATGGTTTAAACAAAATATATCTACGAAATCTGACAAATAAGCTCCCGAACTCATCCTAGAAAAAGTGCCACATACCTCATTGCTGGATACTGTTCCCCCTGGGAAGCCACTGCACCGATGTCAGTGCCTAGTTCACCCTTCAAAGCAATTTTATTTATTTATTTATTTATTTATTTTTTGGCCGGGGCTAGGTTTTGAACCCACCACCTCCGGCATTCAAAGCAATTTTAGAACTCCTTTTCTGGGATGGACATCAAAGCTATTGTCATATTATCCTTGATGTCCTTAATATCATCAAAGTGTTTTCCTTTCAATATGTCCTTTATCTTGGGATAAAGTAAAAAGTCATTGGGAGCCAGATCAGGGGAGTAGGGAGGATGTTGCAATACAGTTATTTGTTTACTGGCTAAAAACTCCCTCTCAGACAATGCTATATAAGCTGGTTCATTGTCGTGATGCAAAAGCCATGAGTTGTTGGTGAGAAGTTCAGGTTATTTTCAGTTAAGATTTTCCTGTTTTTCTTTTTGCAGTTTTTGGCTGGGACTGGGTTTGAACCCGCCACCTCCGGCATTTGAGGCCGGTGCCCAACTCCTTTGAGCCACAGGCGCTGCCCAATTTTCCTCTTTTTCTATCAGTGTTTACTTGGTCTGCAATGTTTCTCATAGGCAGCTGACAATTTTAATGCACAATTTGATGACTTTTTGCAATGTTTTTGGTTCTGCTCATTAATGTCAACCCTGACCTCTCTTCATCAGTGATGCTTTCTCTCCTCTCAGAAAAACATTTAATCCATCTGTATACTACCATTTTCTTCATGGCATTATTCCCATAAACTTGGACTAACATGTCCCTGATTTCACTTCCACTCCTGCCAAGTTTAGCAAGAAATTTAATGTTTGTTCATTGCTCTAATTCAAGCTCCAACTTTCTTGTGATAGCCCCAAAAAACATGCAATGATAATAATGATCTCTACTCAGCAAGATACTGCCGCAGGTCGACACAAATACAGCTGTGAGACTGGTATACTGTGGTTATGAAACCTTACCAACTTGTTTGTACAGTGCTGCCAACATAAATGCACAGTGGCAAGTTCTTGAACTTAATTTGTCAGACCTTATATGACCTCATTCTAATGGCTACAAGTTTATAACTACTATATTAAAGATGATATATATATATATATATATATAAAGTATCCAGCACAGTGTCCAGAACATTATAAATATGGAGTGAAGGTCAATACTATATTAACTAGAGATAGTTGCCTACACGTAAACTAATTTATTAGCTTAATAATCATCTATAATTTCTCTTGGGGACTTCCCATTTGGATTTCTCCCCTCTTTGTTGCCAGAGGTTCTGTTCTGCCTCTTCTCTTTCCCTCTTTTGCTTATCATGCTTATCAATCTTCCTGTCAATAAATTTTATCCTGTCATTTAAAAAAAATTATATACATATATATAATTTCTCTTGTTGAAAGTAATAATATAACTGGAAATTTTAAAATCTTCAAATACAAAAAAAAATTAAAAAAAAAAATCTTCAAATACTACCACATTTACTTTGACCTCATTGAGACGTGGGTCCCACATGATCTGCTAGGCGTATGCATTGGTTAGGAGATAACCAGCATGTGAGCCCTGACATGTATAAAGTCATATTGCTTGTTAAAGACGTTGAGTTCACTTTGAGATAGTTGTATCTGAGAATGTTGTTTCTGTAAGGGCAGTGGTTAATGTGATATATGTAATTACTAAATAGTTACAAGATTTATAAAATATAGATCTAAGGGTTGATTTTTTTTGGGAGGAAGGGATGGGAGTAATGACAGGAATGCTTCACAGAGGAAGTGGAAACATAGCAGCATTTTGAAGAATGGACAGATTGGGGGAAGCACCAGAGCAGAACAAAATGTACAAAGTCACAAAATTATGAAATATTATATGTGCTTGGTACTGTAGGTAGCTCTGTATCATTGCACAGGAAGAGGAATAGTAGGTACTATTAGGAATTGAGAATATCATTCCGTTTACATGGACTCTGATATTTGATCTGTAATGGGAAACTTCTGAAGAGTTACATTATACTTCCAAGGATTATATCTTCCAAGTGTTTTCCACTTAGATTCTTCTTCTGACACCAATTTGGGCTTACTGCAGTAGTTGCTTTGATATGTCGTGAATGAATTAGGAATGACTTCCCTGTTTTAGGCTTGGGGATTGAATAGCGTTACTAAGTGAGATTGAGAATATTAGAAGAAGTATGCAGATAATGAGTTCACTTTTGAAAATACTGGATTATGATGCTTATGGAACATCCAGGTGAAGATTATTGAGTAGTCATTTGGAAAGTTAAGAATCTGGAATTCAGGAAAGAGGTCAGGCAGAACTTGAAAGAAAGCTAAGTGTTTCGTTAATACCATGATTATAGTTAAAGACATGAGAGAATGAAATTTCCCAAAGAGAAGTAGAAGGGAAATGTGAAGTTAGATCCTTGGGAAATAGCAGTATTTAAGTGATGGGCAACACAAATGGATCCAGTGTAGGAAAGAGAAAAGTAGCCAGAGAACAGAGAGAAATTTGTATCATCAAATTTGTATTCTTTTGGGGACTTGCCATTTGGATTCCCCCCATTTCTATTGTCAAAGGAGAAGAGAGTTTCAAGATAGAGGAATGTATCTTGTGTCATAGAGAGATCAAAAGAAATTAATCACTGAAAGTGGTTCAATTAGGAAGTTATTGAAAACCTTGATTTGAATTGTTTTAGTGGAGATGGAAGGTAGATTGTAGTGGATTGAGGTGAAGAAAATAGAATGTAAGAACAAACATGTAAGTAGTTTAAAGGTGCTTGACCAAATGTCTAGGGGGAGAAAGCAAAGGAAGCTGTATGGAGGCTCATAGGTTGAAAGAAGCTGAAGGGATAAAGGAAATAAAAAGTTTAGATGTGCGGCTCGGCACCTGTGGCTTAAGCGGCTAAGGCGCCAGCCACAACACCTGAGCTGGTGGGTTCAAATGCAGCCTGGACCTGCCAAACAACAATGATGGCTGCAACCAGAAAATAGCTATAGTCCCAGCTACTTGGAAGGCAGAGGCAGGAGAATCGCTTGAGCCCAGGAGTTGGAGGTTGCTATGAGCTGTGATACCACAGCATTCTACCCAGGGTGACAGCTTGAGGCTCTGTCTCAAAAAAAAAAACAAAACAATTTTAGATGTGACTGAAAAATAGGTATGCCTTATACCATATACAAAAATTAACTCAAATGGATTAAAGACCTAAACTTAAGAGCTAAAAGTATAAAACTCCTAGAAGAAAACTACATTGGATTTGGCAGTGATTATTTTGGATATGACACCAAAAGCACAGCTAACAAAAGGAAAAAAAAATTATACTGTGGAAGGTCAAGGTGGGTGGATTGCATGAGCTCACAGGTTCAAGACCAGCCTGAGCCAGAGCAAGACCTCATCTCTAAAAATAGCCTGGTGTAGTGGCGGGTGCCTGTTGTCCTAGTTACTTGGGAGGCTGAGGCAAGAGAATCATTTGAGCCCAAGAGTTTGCGGTTGCTGTGAGCTATGATGCCATTGCACTCTACTAATGGCAATATAGTGAGACTTTGTCTCCACAAAAAAAAAAAAAAAAATCAAAATTAAACACTTTTTTAAATCAAAAGAGTGAAAAGATAACCCACAGAAAATGAGAAAATATTTGCAAATCACTTATCTGATGAAGTATTTATATCCAGGTATATAAAGACCTCCTTCAACTCAACAGTAAAAAACTGAACAACCCAGTTAGAAAACGGGCAAAGGACTAGAATGGGTATCTCTCTCTTTTTTTTGATACGTAGTCTCACTTTGTCACCTAGGCTACAGTGCTATGGCTTCAGTCTAGCTGACAGACTTCAAACTCCTGGGCTCAAGCAGTCCTCCTGCCTTGGCCTCCCAGAGTGCTAGGATTACAGGCATGAGCCACCACACCTGGCCTGAATAGCTGTTTTCTTTAAAGAAGACATACAAATGGTTAATAACCTCATGAAAAGATGCTCACTAGTCATTAGGGAAATGCAAATGAAAAGGACAGTGAGATACCACTTTGTGTCCACTTGGATGGCTATTTTGGTAATGGAAAATAAGCACTGGCTACAATGTGGAGGAACTGGGCCTCCAAACTTTGCTGATGGGCATGTAAAGTGCTGGTGCTGCTTTGGAAGATAGCTTGGCAGCTCCTCTAAGAGTTACATAGAATTACCATGTGATTCAGCATTTCCACTAAGTATATACTCCTTGAAAGCAAGGACTCAAACAGATATTGTACACCGATTTCTTTCTTTTCTGTCTTTTTTTTTTTTTTGAGACAGAGTCTCACTACATCGCCCTTGGTAGAGTGCTGTGGTATCACAGCTGACAGCAATCTCCAACTCTTGGGCTTAAGCCATTCTCTCGCCTCAGCGTCCCAAGTAGCTGGGACCATAGGCGCCCTCCACAACACCCAACTGTTTTTTTTTGTTGCAGTCATTACAACAGTTGTTTAATGTTTTTGTTGAAGTTGTTTAGCTGGCCCAGGGCAGCTCGAACCCGCCAGCCTCAGTGCATGTGGCTGGCGCTGTAACTACTGTGCTATGGGCGTTGGCTATTTTTTTTTTGGCCAGGGCTGGGTTTGAACCCGCTACTTCTAGCATATGGGGCCTGCATCCTGCTCTTTTGAGCCACAAGTGCCGCCCACTGGCTATTTTTTTTGTTGCAGTTGTTATTGTTTAGTTGGCTTGGGTTGGGTTCGAACCTGCCATCCTCCGTGCATGTGGACAGTGCTGTAACCACTGTGCTACCTGCGCCGAGCCTGTACACTGATTTTTATAGCAGCATTATTCACAATAGGCAAAAGGTAGAAACAATCCACATGTCCACCAGCAGATGAATGGATAAACAAAATGTAGTATGTACCTGTGATACAATTTTTTTTTTTTTTTGAGACAGAGTCTCACTATGTCGCTCTTGATAGAGTGCTGTGAAATCACCGCTCACAGCAACCTGAAACTCTTGGGCTTAAGCTATTCTCTTGCCTCAGCCTCCCAAGTAGCTGGGACTACAGGTACCTTCCGCAGTAGCCCAGCTATTTTTGTTGTTGTTGTTGTAGTTGTCATTGTTGTTTAGCTGGCCTGGGCTGGCCTCGAACCTGCCACCCTTGGTGTATGTGACTGGCTCCGTAACCACTATGCTACGGGCGCCGAGCCCTGTGATAGAATATTATTCATTCCTTCAAAAGGAATGAAATCCACATATATGGTATAGTATGAATGAGCCTTGAAAACGCTATACTAAATGAAATAAGCCAGGCACAAAAGAACAAATATGGTATGATTTCACTTACCTAAAATAGATAAATTTGTAGAGCTAGACAGTAGATTATAGATAGCCAGGACTTGGAGTTGGGGTGGGAGAATGGAAAGTTAATGTTTAAGGGTGATGAAAAATGAGTACAAATTGATGGAGGTTATTAGAGTATATTTTCTAGGTTAGGGGCTAAGTAAAAATTGTTTAAAAGTGAAAACAAATTATAAGAAGTTACAATCCATTTTTGTATAAGATACATACTTGAATGTATGATTGTAGTGACAAATATCTAGAGGGAATTATATCAAAATCTGGTTATCTCTGAGATAGGATATTGGGTGAGATTTTTCTTTTCATTTATCTGTATAATATGCACTCCAAGCAAACATTTCTTGTATAATAGAAAAAGAGAAGTTAATTTTTAAAAACAAATCTTACAACAGAATTCTATTACTCTGTAGGTATATGGAGCTGCCATCCAGTTTTATGAACCTTACTCCCGGGAACTTCTATCAGAAAAACAGCTAATGCAGCTGGGCCTATTGACACCTGTGGAGAGAAAAATGGTCCCTAAATCCATCAATTCAAACAAATGCATTTGTTTACTGTCACACTGGCCTTTTTTTGAAGCTTTTAGAAAATTTCTTATGTTTATTTACAAACTTTCTGTGTCTGGACCACATCCTCTTCCCATTGAAAAGTATGTATAATGATTAGATAGCTATCTAGTGAAAAATAGAAATATACATTTGATTGTCTTTTAGCAGTGAAGTTGAAAGAGGAGAGCACATCCTACTTTTTACTTACTCCCCTTTTCACCTCAATCATTAACTGTGAACTTAATTAAAATTTATAAATGCTAGTAAGGATAGTCAAATAATCTTTTGAGAATTCAGCTGAAGAAATAACTCCTATAAATCGTGTGTGTTCTTTGTAATTATTCTCTAAGAGAAAAATAGTTACTGATACACCCACATACATATACCCTATACAGGTGGTCATTCCATGTTGTAACTATAAAATTTCTCTAAACTGATGTAGAATTAGTAAGAATGAGTTAATTGATGTTGAAAGTGAGGTTTTGGTTTTGGCACTGACAGAATTTTTCATACTTTCCCTTTGAATTGTAATTTCTTTTGTCATGGAAATCTTTTGTACTGTTTTTAAATCATCTTTATTGATTTTTAGTGGCTCATTCACTTTTTATTATAATATATAATTTATATACTCTTCTAACAAACTAAGAAGTGTCGAGAGCTTTGTGTAATGTATTAAGTATATATAATCATAGATTTTTTTTTCTTACAATTCAAAAAAATTTCACTTCAGAGCAGAAAGAATAGATGTGAAACATACTGGTTCAGTGGGCAAGGTGGGTATAATTACTTGAAGGTTGTAAAATAATGCTGTTCAAACATCAACTTTAAAAATAGCATAATGTGCGTAAACTCATCACAATTTGGTATGGACATATGGTTTTAATATTAATGTGCTCTGGAAGGCCAGTTTAATGATTTATAGTTTTAGATTTAACTTTTAGCTATCAGATTAATTTAAACCTTTTTATAGTAAAGTTTGATGTTAGTGACAAGTAAGCAACTTTTTGAGAAATTAAGGTTCTATGAATAATTTGTGAAAAAAAATCAATGTATACAATTATTTTTCTCAGGTGAAGTAATACCTTGCATTTTAGTGGCTAGTAAGAGGTCAAAATTTTGAATAAAATTAAGAAGCTTATTTATAGATGGAGAAATAGAATAGGTGGTTTGCCCAAAGTTATAGTGGTAAATTGGGGATTCAGTTCGGTATTAGTGTTGATGTGTTATATCACAGTTAGTTGTTCCTTGTACTGGCACTGATAACCAGGGTTATAGAAGTTACCTTCTTTCATGAAAACTAGTTTCATATTAGTTTTTTCTGGTAACAGGGATATAAATGTAGATTTTGAATCACAAAATAACATTGTTCATTTCAGAAGTTTAATGTGGATGAATACATTAATATATAGTAAGCAAATTTATTTATTTTGCATGAGTTTTAGATAAATGGCTTTATCATATCTGGAATGATAATGTAGTGATATTTAAGATTTGTTAAAATCTGTGAGACATTGTAGAAACATAGTTATGATCTTTATTTCAAAATTTTTTCCAGGCACATTTCACATTTTATGCAAAACATACCTTTTCCTTCACCACAAAGACCAAGAATCCTTGTACAGGTAATCAAAAAAGAGTATATTTGGGGAGAACTCTGCATATGTTCATTCTAGTCATTGCAGAATGACTAGAATAGATTCTGTTAATATACAGGCAGTCTCTGAGTTACAAACATCCGACTTATGTACAGCTTGCACTTAGGAATGGAGGCCGTCACAGTAATTCCCCGAGTTTCAAATATTAGTTGATATACAACTTGCACTTACAAATGGAGGCTATTATAGGTAATGGGTAAATGTGCCTTTTCTAACTTACATATAAATTCAACTTAAGAACAAACTTACCTATCTCGTTTGTAACCCTTTGGGTTTGAGGTGGAGCAATATGCATTCAAAAAGTCCTTGAATTCCTTGTATTTTGGAGCTTTACTAAACAGCCTTTCTTACTGGTTTTTGGATTTTGCTGTACAGAAATGAAATAATTATAATCCTTGGTTCATGACATTATTATCATTGCTCTATGCCATGGCCTTTATGTAGCAGTTTTCTTTTTTTTTTTTTTTTTTTGTAGAGACAGAGTCTCACTGTACCGCCCTCGGGTAGAGTGCCGGGGCGTCACACGGCTCACAGCAACCTCTAACTCCTGGGCTTACACGATTCTCTTGCCTCAGCCTCCCGAGCAGCTGGGACTACAGGCACCCGCCACAACGCCCAGCTATTTTTTTGTTGCAGTTTGGCCGGGGCTGGGTTTGAACCCTCCACCCTCGGCATATGGGGCCGGCGCCCTACTCACTGAGCCACAGGCGCCGCCCTGTAGCAGTTTTCTTTTTGGGAGATAGAGTCTCACTTTGTTGCCTTGGGTAGAGTACCATGGTATTGTCATAGCTCCCAGCAACCTCAAACTGTTGAGCTCAAGGGACCCTCTTGTCTCAGTGTCCCGAGTAGCTGGGACTGTGGGCCCCTACCACAATGCCCAGCTAGTTTTTCTAATTATTATTATTTCTTTAAGTAGAGACGGGATTTTGTTCTTGCTCAGGCTGGTCTCCAAATCCTGAACTCAAGCAGTCCCTTCTCCTTGGCCTCCCAGAGTGCTAGATGACAGATGTGAGCCACCATTCCTAGCCTTTTTCTTTTTTTGAGACAGAGTCTCATGTAGCAAAAAATTTCTTAATGTAAAACCCCAAATTATGGGCAAGTTCTTAACAGTGTCTAATATTAAATATAAAATGGGTTATGGTTGGAAGGGGTATTTGAAACAGTCTATAATAGTGGTTTTCAAAGTAGAAGACCTATATAGGTATACAGCTTGTTGGTATATGCAGTTTACTGTGTGAGATCAGTATAGGCATGTTGGTAGAAATGATTCCACTGATCAGATGCTTGGATGTGGGAGCAAGGTTAGATTGCCATAAAAGTTACTCAGTATTGGGCAGTGCCTATGGCTCAGTGGATTGGGTGCTGGCCCCATATACCGAGGGTGGCAGGTTCAAACCCAGCCCCAGCCAAATTGCAACAAAAAAATAGCCAGGCGTTGTGGAAGGCTCCTGTAGTTCCAACTGAGGCAGGAGAATCGCCTAAGCCCAGGAGTTGGAGGTTGCTATGAGCTGTGTGACGCCACGGCACTCTTGAGAGCCGTAAAGTGAGACTGTTTCTACAAAAAAAAAAAAAAAAAGTTACTCAGTATTTTGCTGTCCTTTCATTTATTCTCTCTTCCTGGACCCTAACAGTTTGCATACTGGCACTTTGAATAGCACTGGTCTATATGTATAGGGTCAAACTGTTTAAAAATTTTGCTAAGACATTCTTTATATTCTATGTGATGGGATTAAGTTACACATTGTTGATCTTCAACGTGTTTCAGTTCAGCATATATTAATGATATGTCAGCAAACTGTCCAGTGCTTACCAGTCTGTTAGGTAAATAAATGAGGTTTTTCTAAAGCCATTATTCATCCAGGCAGTAGCATGAGCCTATAATCCCAGCAACTCAGGAGTCTGAGATGGGAGGATCCATTGAGCCCAGGAGTTTGAGACCACTCTGGATAACACAGCAAGACTCTGTCTCAAAAAAAAAAAAAAAAAAAAGCAGTTATTCCATAATTTTTAAAAATCAAAATCAAACCATTTAACAAAAAAGAACTAATGTAGGGTGGTGCCTGTGGCTCAAGGAGTAGGGCGCCGGTCCCATGTGCCAGAGGTGGTGGGTTCAAACCCAGCCCTGGCCAAAAACCACAAAAAAAAAAAAAAAAAAAAAAAAGAACTAATGTAATACCTCTGAGTAAATACAGCTATCGTTTTATATTTTAGTATGTATCAAAAAAGTATCTGCATATTAAATAACTGTTTTCTATTTTACCCTAGAGTGATTTGCTTAATTTATCTTTTTTTTTTAAGCTGTCAGTCCATGATGCATTAATATTATCACAGCCAGTTTCTACACCTTTACCACTAAGGTAATTAATAGTATTTAAAATAATATACTTATTCATTTGGAGCAGAATGTTGTAAAATATTTTAGTAACCCCTAAAATAATACAATTAAATGTTACTTTACAAACTAGATAAGGATAGCTTTAATGTTTCTAACTTTAGCCGCTGGATGGACGGATGGTAGGATGGTAGGGCTGCTTTACAAGTGAGAACCCCTGGGAGAGTTGCAGAATTGGATATAGGGAATATCCTTTTTCTCTCATTCCCCTTCCAATTTCTAGTTCATAACTAAATGTTCAAGGTGAATTGATTTTAATCTTCTGAATGTCTTGAATGCATTTACTTCTCTTCAGCTGCATCCCTAGAATGGACTAGTGCAGCGGTTCTCTGTATTAAAGGGTCGTGGCATTAGGAAGGTTGAGAACCACTGGGTTAGTGTGATGTCCTACCCAGACTACTTTGTTAACTTGATTGGGACTGGTTTACTCTTGTTTTCCTTCAGGGCTTTATCCACCTTGCAACCAGTGTGTCCTTTTGAAAATGCATGTATAAATACCATTTTAATTTCAGCTCAATCTCTTGCATTCCCCCTCCCCTCCCTTCCTCTATGATACTTTGGTTGCAATAGACTTACTTCAATTTCTTGAAGATGACAATAGCTCTTTCTTGCCCTTGGGCCTTTGCCCTTTGCATTTGTTGTCTCCTATCCCTTCACTCTCACCCCCTGCTTCCATTCTTTTGAGCTCAGTTCAAATGGTTGTTCTTGAGGAAAATCTTCCCTGATATATGCCCCTTTGTTACACCAGATGTGAGTTTAAATCACCTTGGGTTATATTATCTCATTACATTTGTTACTTTTCATTTACTAAATCAAGACTTAAAATTAATAAATTTCCAATCTATTAATACTTAGGAAATAATTTAATGAGCATATCTTAACATTTTTAACGAAAGATTTCACAATTAACCTCTTTCTTTTATTTTTTCTAGTGGAGCCAATTTTAGCACCTTGTTGATGAATCTGGGTCCTGAGAACTGTGCTACACTGTTGCATTTTGTTTTACTTGAGGGTAAAATCCTGCTGCATTCTCTTAGGCCAGCTGTATTGACTGGGGTAGCTGAAGCTGTTGTAGCTGTAAGTACTTTTCTTTTCAGTACAAAATTACAAGAGAATTTTTACTCTAAAAGCAGCTTTAAAAATTATCAGCCTAGGCCAGGTGTGGTGGCTCACACCTGTAATCCTAGAACTCTGGGAGGCTGAGGCGGGTGGATTGCCCTGAGCTCACAGGTTCTAGACCAGCCTGAGCAAGAGTAAGACCCCATCTCTAAAAATAGCTGGGCATTGTGGCGGGAGAATCATTTGAGCCCAAGAGTTTGAGGTTTCTGTGAGCTATGACACAACGGGATTCTACCAAGGATAACAAAATTACGGTCTCTAAAAAAAAAAAGAAAGAAAGAAAAAGGCAAATAAAAAAAAATTATCAGCCTTGTAAAGCTTTATCCTAAATATAATCAGGTAGCAAAGAGATAATACAGGAGGTTTATAAAGAAAACAAAGGTGATTTATATTTCAGGAAAAATGCCAGCTTTTAATTTTTTATATTTTAGGGTTTTCTAGAGAGTAAAAACTATATGATTAAATAATCATAAAACTGGTGAATGAAGCTGATTGTATAAATGAGAGGTACTGGCCAATTTCAATTACAATGTAATTGTAATTCACTATGCAAATGAATTACAGGTTAATTTCTCCTAATTTTAACTTTTAATCGTTGTGAGCCAACAATACTATAGTATACAAAAGCTTAGCTCTTGTAAAAAAGCTAAATAAAAATTAAATCAAGTCATCCCTCTGCTTAAAACCTGTTAATGACTTCTTATTGCACGTAGAAAGACGTCTACTTATATAAGGCTTTAAAGGCCATAGGATAGAACTTTGATGTTCCATTTCTTTTATTTTTTTTGTAGAGACAGAGTCTCACTTTATGGCCCTCGGTAGAGTGCCGTGGCCTCACACAGCTCACAGCAACCTCCAACTCCTGGGCTTAAGCGATTCTCTTGCCTCAGCCTCCCGAGTAGCTGGGACTACAGGCGCCTGCCACAACGCCCGGCTATTTTTTGGTTGCGGTTTGGCCGGGGCCGGGTTTGAACCTGCCACCCTCGGTATATGGGGCTGGCGCCTTAGTGACTGAGCCACAGGCGCCGCCCCTTGATGTTCCATTTCTTTAACTCTGTCTCTAACTAATTTAAAATACTTGATTCTCCTTTCTTCTCTTCCGCATTTTAAGAATGTACATCTCTTGAAAGTAAGGACTGTATTCTCAGGCCTTGTTATAGGTGTCTAGCATGGAGTAGGCACTCAATAAATACTTCTTAGTACAACAAATGGGGTATGTCTCCAAGATCTTTTTTTTTTTTTTTTTTGTACAGAGTCTCACTTTATGGCCCTTGGTAGAGTGCCGTGGCCTCACACACCTCACAGCAACCTCCAACTCCTGGGCTTAAGTGATTCTCTTGCCTCAGCCTCCCGAGTAGCTGGGACCACAGGCACAGGCGCCCACCACAACGCCCGGCTATTTTTTGGTTGCAGTTTGGCCGGGGCCAGGTTTGAACCTGCCACCCTCGGTATATGGGGCCGGCGCCTTACCGACTGAGCCACAGGTGCCGCCCGGTCTCCAAGATCTTAATTTGGTCAGAGAAATGTTACTAGGATAGAAAACAATAACCATATGAGATGATGTACAGAAGGATCCTCATCAAGTGTTGCTTTTCTAAGTCTCTAAGTGAAAACAAAAGTTTTCATAATGTATAAATAATACAAATATTTGTTGATGAACTGACCAGTTTTAGAAATTTCCCACTCGAATATTTCTTTCTAAAACTGTTTATTCACGTCCCTTTGTCAGAATCTTTCCGGCCAAGTCTCTTGATTGATTTTAGTAATATAGTACAAGAACAGGTGAGCAAATTCAAATTGGAATTGGTAATCTTAATAAAAATGCAAAATTGTATGAGGTTTATAGTAATTGATGTTAGAGAGCTGTCTGAACTATATGCAAAGCCATTGACAAATCAGGATTTCGTAGTTAGGCATTTTTTGGGGATGAGCAATGATAGACCTTGAAAGATAGAGAGAATTTTTAAGGTAGAAGAAAAAAAATTACTAAGAACAATTAAAAAAAATTTTTTTTTTTTTGAGACAGAGTCTCACTCTGTTGCCCTGGGTAGAGTGCTGTAGCATCATAGCTAACAGCAGCCTCAAACTCTTGGGTTTAAGAGATCCTCTTGCCTCAGCCTCTTCAGTAACTACCCTGTTTCCCCTAAAATAAGACAGTATCTTATTTTAAGGTGTGCCCCAAAGATGTGCTAGGTCTTATTTTCAGGGGACGTCTTATCTTTCCTGTAAGTAGGTCTTATTTTCGGGGAAACAGGGTAGGACTATAGATGCCTAACAGAATGCTCTGCTGGTTTTTCTGTTTTTAGTAGAGATGGGGTCTTGATCTTGCTCAGTCTGATCTCTAGAACTCTAAGTCCTGAGCTTAGGCTATTTACCCACCTTGACCTCCCCAAAACAATTAAAATTTGTGTCAGCCAATTATTTAAAAGTTTTAAATTTTTTTTTTACTTATCAAAAACGTCTTTTATTTTAAAAAAGCACACATGATACAATTAAAGTAGAGCTTTATAAAGGAAAACTGGTAAAGATTCCTGAGAAATGTTTTATATTGATTATATTTTTGAGATGTCAAGCTTCCCTGAAGTTGGATCATTTTATATAATTTGAGTAGTTAGGAAATTTTTTTGTTGAGATTTTCAATTAATTGTTAGCATTCCCAAGAGAATTATTTGTTTTTTAAAATTCTTGATATTTGTGTTGGGTTTTGGTCAGAGGTTATTTTTAGAATTAATAGGTGGATGGAATGCATAAGATCTCGTTTGTTTTATAATATTTTGGATAGTCTTTTTTTTTTTTTTTTTTTTTTTTGAGACAGAGTCTCACTTTATTGCTGTCCGTACAGTGCCGTGGCATTACAGCTCATAGCAACCTCCAACTCCTGGGCTTAGGCCATTCTCTTGCCTCAAGCCTCCCGAGAAGCTGGGACTACAGGCGCCTGCCACAACGCCTGGCTATTTTTTTGTTGCAGTTTGGCCGGGGCCGGGTTTGAACTCGCCACCCTCCGTATATGGGGCTGGCGTCTTACCCACTGAGCCACAGGCGCCGCCCAATATTTTGGTAGTCTTATCTCTCTGCTTTGGGACTCTTTCCATAGAGTGATGGTGTGGGTTTTGTGTAAGTATTAGAAAAGTTAGCCTGCAAAGAGCTGTTAGTATTTTTATAGCACTTGTGATCATTGTCATGCTTGAAAGTTTTAATCCTGTTGGTTCATAGTATTTGGAATAAAGTTTAAGGTAAAAAACAAAACTAGACTTAACTCTTTTTTTTTTTTTTTGGTTGTAGTTGTTGTCATTTGGCAGGCCCGGGCTGGATTGGAACCTACCAGCTCTGGTTTATGTGGCTGGTGCCCTAGCTGTTGAGCTACAGGCACTGGGTCAGACTTAAGTGCTTTTTCATTGTCTCTTTTGGGTAATATTAAAAGTTGGTTAATTTGTCAAAACTTTTTCCCCTAGATGATCTTTCCGTTTCAGTGGCAATGCCCGTATATTCCTCTCTGTCCACTCTCACTGGCTGGGGTGCTCAGTGCACCTTTACCATTTATAGTTGGAGTTGACTCAAGGTATTTTGATCTTCATGACCCACCACAAGATGTCGTTTGCATTGACTTGGATACAAACATGTTATATGTGTAAGTTGATTCATTTTATATTATCTCCCATTTATATATTTCATCACATATAGTTAACAGTTCTTTGAAAGTATCTACAAATATTTTTTTTTTGAAAGTTGTTAATAAATTTTCCTGTTAAATGCAGCATTTCTCAACAAAGGCAGGTATCAGAATCTGGGAAAGCTGTGTGATTTGAAAAAAAAAAGTGTTTGATGTTATAATAGTTTGTACTGGTTTGGGTAATGTTAGCAGTAGACAGGAGCTATTTGTATATTAAAAGAGAATATGGGGTGGCGCCTGTGGCTCAAGGAGTAGGGCATTGGTCCCATATGCTGGAGGTGGCAGGTTCAAACCTAGCCCCGGCCAAAAAAAACCAAAAAAAAAGAGAATATGGGTTTGCAAAAATTGTTAAATATGGGGCGGCGCCTGTGGCTCAAGGAGTAGGGCGCCGGTCCCATATGCCGGAGGTGGCGGGTTCAAACCCAGCCCGGCCAAAAACCAAAAAAAAAAAAAAAAAAATTGTTAAATATGCTTTCAGAGCTCAAGAAATGATATGCTTTGTAAGTTTAATTCAAAATCCACATGTAAGTAAAAAGGGTTTACCTACTTGAGATAAAATTTAGTTATAATATTGGGTAATATTACACCATTTTCTTTCTTTCTTTTTTTTTTTTTTTGTAGAGACAGAGTCTCACTTTATGGCCCTTGGTAGAGTGCCATGGCATCACACAGCTCACAGCAACCTCCAACTCCTGGGCTTAAGCGATTCTCTTGCCTCAGCCTCCCGAGTAGCTGGGACTACAGGTGCCCGCCACAACGCCTGGCTATTTTTTTTGGTTTCAGTTCAGCCTGGGCCGGGTTTGAACCCGCCACCCTCGGTATATGGGGCCGGCACCTTACCGACTGAGCCACAGGTGCCGCCCACACCATTTTCTTAGTTATCAGGATTTAAATCTTATAAGGATCTATTCTTTACTGTATAGACATTGATAATAGAAATCAGTCAGAGTCTGTGTTTGGCGGAGGTGATAAGTACAGCAGTGGTATAATTGAGGGTTCTGAGAGTGGCACCACATTAATGAAAGAAGTAACTCTGAACAGGTGGTTAAGAGCTACCTCCTTTACTCTGAAAAGGTGGGGAAGAGCAGTAAGTATTGAAAATTCTGTAGTGTTGGTGCCAGCTTCCAGATCTTACACCACTTTTATTCTTTGTAGTTTGAGGTTGGCAGAAAATAAATAGAGAAAAATTGGGGGAAGTCTTAAATAATCATGGCAGCAGAATAGGTTGGGAAAATATTTATGTGGACCAAAAGAATAACTTAAGGAAGAAAGCATTGGCCGTAACTTAAAGTATAATTTTGAAATGGATCTACCATTGTATTTTTGACACTGAATAGCTATAATAGCTCCTTAACTATATATTAAAATTCACTTGCAGTCTGAAAGTAATGAATTACGTATGTTTTTGTAGCATATGTTTGTTGTTTATAAATTGCTTTCCCTGAGAAACAATTATTTTAGAAATGTATTCAGCATAGTGGTTTTAGAAATAATTGTTTACGAAGTTATAACTCAGGTTTTTACCTTATTTTATTTACTATTCTGAATAAAATAATATTATAGAGATTCTTAATCTTCAGAATAGCCTCCATAAAATTTCTATTACTCAAAAACCTTGTTTTTCTGAAGCCAGGTGTGGTGGCTCACACCTATAATCCTAGCCACCTGGGAAGCTGAGGTGGGTGGATTGCTTGAGCTGGTCAGGAGTTCGAGACGAGCCTGAGCAAGAGCGAAACTCTGTCTCTACTAAAATAAAGAAAAGAAAAAAAACTAGCCAGGCATGGTAGTAAGAACCTATGGTCCCAGCTACTTGGGAGGCTGAGGCAAGAGGATCGCTTGAGCCCGAGAGTTTGAGGTTGCTGTGAGCTATGATGATGCCATTGCACTCTACCCAGGGCAACAGTGAGACTCTGTCTCAAAAACACCCCAAGGTTTAGAAACCTTATTTTTTTTTTTTTATTTATTAAATAATAGCTGTGTACATTAATGCGATCATGGGGCACCAAACACAGGTTTTATATACCATATTTTCATCACACTAGTTAACATACCCTTCCTGGCATTTTCTAAGTTACTGTGTTAAGACATTTATATTCTACATTTACTAAGTTTCACATGTACCCTTGTAAGATGCACTGTAGGTGTAATCCCACCAATTACCGTTCCTCCGCCCATCCTCCCCCCTCCCTCCCCTTCCTCTCCCCCTTCCCCATATTCTTAGGTTATAACTGGGTTATAGCTTTCATATGAAAGTCATAAATTAGTTTCATAGTAGGGCTGAGTACCTTGGATACTTTTTCTTCCATTCTTGAGATACTTTACTAAGAAGAATATGCTCTAGCTCCATCCATGTGAACATGAAAGAGGTAAAGTCTCCATCTTTCTTTAAGGCTGCATAATATTCCATGGAGAAACCTTGTTTTCTAAAATAACTTTGTACTATTTGTACAATTGTACTTAAAGAATTATGAAATGATTTTGATACCCCAAAATTATAGAATAAATGGAAGTAAGTGAACTTCCATTTATTCACCACAGTCTTTATTTATTTTTTATTTTTTTTTTTTGTAGAGACAGAGTCTCACTGTACGCCCTCGGTAGAGTGCCGTGGCGTCACACGGCTCACAGCAACCTCTAACTCGGGCTTACGCGATTCTCCTGCCTCAGCCTCCCGAGTAGCTGGGACTACAGGCGCCCGCCACAACGCCCGGCTATTTTTTTGTTGCAGTTTGGCCAGGGCTGGGTTTGAACCCGCCACCCTCGGTATATGGGGCCAGCGCCCTACTCACTGAGCCACAGGCACCGCCCCCACCACAGTCTTTATTAAGAAATAAAATATCAAGAGTGAGACCCCATCTCTACTAAAAATAGAAAAACTGGGCTCAGTGCTCATAGCACAGTGGTTATGGCACCAGCCACATACAGTGAGGCTGGTGGTTTTAAACCTGGCCTGGGCCAGCTAAACAACAATGACAGCTGCAACAAAAAATAGGTGGGTGTTGGGCGGCGCCTGTGGATCAGTGAGTAGGGCGCTGGCCCCATATGCCGAGGGTGGCGGGTTTGGACCCAGCCCCGGCCAAATTGCAACAGAAAAATAGCCGGGCGTTGTGGCGGGCGCCTGTAGTCCCAGCTGCTCGGGAGGCTGAGACAAGAGAATCGCTTAAGCCCAGGAATTGGAGGTTGCTGTGAGCTGTGTGAGGCCAAGGCACTCTACCGAGGGCCATAAAGTGAGACTCGGTCTCTACAAAAAAAAAAAAACAATAGGTGGGCGTTGTGGCGAGCACCTGTGGTCCCAGCTATTTGGGAGACGGAGGCAAGAAGATCACTTAAGCCCAAGAGTTGGAGGTTGCTTTGAGCTGTGACGCAATGGCACTTTACCTAGGGGGATGTAATGAGACTCTGTCTCAAAAAAAGAAAAGAAAAGAAAAACTGAGGAGAGAGGATCAATCACTTGATTCTGAGAGTTGGAGGTTGCTGTGAGCTATGATGATGCCATGCACTGTACCCAGAGCTTGAGATTCTGTCTTAAAAAAAAAAATTACTAATAAATTTGAAAACCCTGCATAGTCATCCCCAGATATATACGTATATATCTTGCTCCTTTTTTTCAAAGGTAACCATTATCTTGGATTTGGTGTTTATTATTTCTATGTGTTTTAAAAATTTATTATATATCATGAATCTAAATGAAATTTTACTTTTCATACTCAAAATTTTTTACTGTATGAATAGTTTTCTGTAAACTGCTTTTTTTTGTTGTTGTTGCAGTTTGGCTGGGTCCGGATTCGAACCCACCACCCTTGGTATGTGGGGCCGGCACCCTACTCACTGAGCCACCGGCCCTGCCCGTAAACTGCTTTTTTGCTCAGCATTCTTTGTGAGGTTTATCCACCAATAGATGTAGCTTTAATCATTTTCAAATGTCATCAGTGTTGATGGACATTTAGATTGTATGTAGATCTTGGTGATTATGAACAGGATGTCCTAATTATTATTGTACATATTTCTTTGGGTACATGTGGGAATTCCTCTGAACCATAAACCTGGAAGCACTAATGTTAGGCGGTGAGCATCTTCAGAGTAATAGCTGATGCCAAATTACCCCTCCTTTTGTACTCCCTCTTCAGCAGCAATTGAGAGTTGCTCATGGTAATTTTAAACTCGTTTAAGCGATTCTCTTGCCTCAGCCTCCAGAGCAGCTGGGACTACTGGCACCCGCCACAGTGCCTGGCTATCTTTTTGGTTGCAGCCATTGTTGTTGTTTGGCGGGCCCGGGCTGGATTTGAACCCGCCAGATGAGGTGTATGTATGTGGCTGGTGCCTTAGCCGCTTGAGCCACAGGCACTGAGCCGCCTGGCTATTTTTTTGAGACGGGGGTTCACTCTTGTTCAAGCTGGTCTCAAACCCATGAGCTCAGGCAGTCTACCCACCTCAGCCTCCCAGAATGCTGGAATTATGGGCGTGAGCCACTGCGCCTGGCCTAAGATGTAACTTTTGAAGCTATGCTTCAGTGTGATATTCCTGACTCCAACATTGAAAATCTGTGTTGGAGAATTAGAAAGAAATGAACAAATTTGACTGAAGTCAGTTGAAATGAACAAAACTACTTATTCAAACTGCTTGTATCAATTGTAATGATAATAAAAACATCCTTTTCGTTTTCTTTTTTATTTTGACATAAAATTTTGTTCAGTAAAAGCATATTATGAATAACAATTATTCACTATATTAATAATGAATTTATTAATTTTGTTCTTATTTAATAGATCAGATGAAAAGAAGAACATGAACTGGAAACAGCTTCCCAAAAAGCCATGCAAAAATCTACTTAGTACCTTAAAGAAATTGTATCCTCAACTATCTTCAGGTAAATGTAAGGAAAAAGGAATATGTATATAGAGAGAGAGAGAGAAAGAGACAGAGCCTCAAGCTGTCCCCCTGGATAGAGCGCTGTGGCATCACAGCTCACAGCAACCTCCAACTCTTGGGCTCAAGCGATTCTCCTGTCTCTGCCTCCCAAGTAGCTGGGACCTCAGGCGCCTGCCACAAGGCCCAGCTATGTTTTGGTTACAGCTGTCATTGTTGTTTGGTGGGCCCAGGCTGGATTCGAACCCACCAGCTCAGGTGTATGTGGCTGGTGCCTTAGCTGCTTGAGTCACAGGTACCGAGCTGGAAAAAGGAATATTTTTAATGAAAGAATGTAAATGTATACAAGAAAATTCTTAAAAAAAAAAGAAAAGAAAAGAAAATTTTTCTGAAATTTAAACATAATATTATTGTATTTAAAAAGACTCATTACTTAAAATTCTAAGTCAATATTGTTCATGATTTTTTTTTCTTCTTTTTTTTTTTGTGATTTTTGGCCAGGGCTAGGTTTGAACCCACCACCTCTGGCATGTGGGACCAACACCCTACTCCTTGAGCCACAGGCGCCACCCTGTTCATGATTTTTTAAGCATATTTTCTGTGCCCTGCCTGCTTGAGGCTCCCTGCTAGTCTTTGTCAGTGATCTCTTATTTATTTATTTTATTAAATCATAAACACATAGAGTGATCTTTTTATGTTAATGGAGAGTGGAATTTTAAGAGGTGATGGGCTTTATTTTGGGTGTTTCCTTAATTGACCAATCATTCTAGATATTACTTTATATATTAATGCCATTCTCTGTATTTATTTTGTCAGTTCACCGAAAAACTCAAGAAAGTTCAGCAATTGAGATGACTCCAATTGAAGCAGATTTCTCCTGGCAAAAGAAGATGACACAACTTGAGATGGAAATTCAAGAGGCATTTTTACGCTTTATGGCATCTATTTTAAAAGGATATAGAACATATCTCAGACCAATAACAGAGGCTCCTTCAAATAAAGCCACAGCTGCTGATTCATTGTTTGATCGACAGGGTGAGAAGCATTGAAAATAAAATATAATTGCTTTTTATTGAATTGAGAAGTATTTCCTACTTGATCCAGCTACCAAGAAATATTTACTATTTAAGAAATATACTTGAATTCATATTCAAGTATAATTATAGGTCCTGTATTGTAATCTAGCTTTCTGAGTAGAAACAAGTTGCTAGCATCTATCTTTACTTTGTGTTTGTCTTATGTCCAAATTTTCTCTTCTTAGAAGGATGTCAGTTTTATTGGATCAAGGCCTGGCCCATCCTAATTACTTCATTTGAACTTAATTACCTCTTAAACAACCCTGTCACCAAATACAGTAGAATCTCTGTAAGTTGACCACCCAAGGGATTGTAAGAAACTGGTCAACATATGGAGATGGTCAACATAAGGAACTAGGCCCTCTGTACTGATAATATACCATGTGCTGTGTATCCAGTCTTTGAAAATTAGGTCAACTTAATTAGTTGGTCAATGTAGGGAGGTAGTTTAATACGGAGGGGTGTTCTACTGTAGTTATATTCTGAGGTATAAGGGGTCAGTACTTTAACATATAAATTTTGGGGAGACACGATTTGGCCCATAACAACATGTTTGGGAATAAACATAAACTGGTACGATTTGACCAGAGTGATGAACTTTAGCAGTATTGTGGAAAATAAGACTACAAATAAGATTAGGGCTCAGATTGTGGGTAGTCTTAATGCCAGACTGTGAGTTTTCCTAATGGGCGGTAGTGGAGCATTAGTTCATTCTGTCTCTCTCTCATTCTTTCTCCATTAACAAAAGAAATTTAGAAAGATATTTACTCATTTTCTGAGGCCTGAGGTTTTTGTTGTAAACAGAATAGCATTTGGTGTATTAGGGGACACAGACATCAGACAATAAAATAAGTACTAATTACATTTTAATAAGTGTTGAGGGAAAATTTGGTTACAGTAAGAGTGCTAGCAAGGTCAGAGAAATGTTCCTTGAAGAAATAACAATTAAGTGTGGACCTAAAAAAGAAATTAACTAGGGGTTTGAGGTCACCTTTTTTCCTTTGGAGACAGAGTCTCACTTTATCACCCTCTGTAGAGTGCAATGGCATCATAGCTCACAGCAAGCTCAAACTCTTGGGCTCAAGTGAGTCTCTTGCCTCAGCCTTCTGAGTAGCTGGGACTATAGGTGACTGCCACAATGCCTGGCTTTTAAAGACAGGGGTCTCACTCTTGCTCAGGGTAGTGGCGAACCTGTGAGTTCAGGCAATCCACCCACTTTGGCCTCCCAGAATGCTAGGATTACAGGGCTGAGCCACCGCACATGGCTGAGGTCAACTTTTTATTAGGGATTCTTTCAGACAAAAAATACAGAGTAATATAATGTACCATCATATAGCTGTCTACCAACATCATTGTTTTTGTTTCATTTATCTTTAATTTACTCATTTTTAAAGGTACTTTAAACCAAACTCCAAACAGGACATTGTTTTTCCCATAAATTTTTAGTTTTTGTTTGGAATTTCTTGGATATTTGCTTTTGGCTAATTGTATCATTACGTTGTTATTAAATAACATTTCTTCTATCACCTGTATTTTTTGTAAACTTGTGGTAGGATCAGAAACTGCACTGTCCAGTAGAAATACAAATACAATACAATATATGAAACACATATAATTTTAATATTTTAGTAGCCACAGTAAAAAAAAAGTAAGAAGTAGGGGAAATTAATGTTAACAATTTATTTTCTCTAATATATTCAAAACAGTAGAATTTTGGATATAATCAAGTTTTAAAAATTATTAATAAAATCTTTTACTTTTTTTTTTTTCCCTAAGAGACAGAGCCTCACTTTGTTGCCCTTGGTAGAGTGCTGTAGTGTCACAGCTCACAGCAACCTCCAGCTCTTGGGCTTAGGTGATTCTCTTGCTCAGCCTCTTGAGTAGCTGGGACGACAGGTGCCTACCACAACGCCCGCCCAGCTGTTTTGTGTTGCAGTTGGCCAGGAACAGGTTCGAACCCGCCACCCTCCGTATATGGGGCCGGCACCCTACTCACTGAGCCATCCTCATCTTTTACATTCTTTTCTTCAAACTAAGTCTTTGAAACCTGGCATGCATTTTATTTTTAACAGCATGTCTCAATTTGGGTCTGTTACACCTCAAGTCCTGAATTGCCACATATGGGTAGTGGTTACTGAATTAAAAACTGTGTAGAACTAGAGGCTTGATTAGATTCAGGTTAAGTTCTCTTGGCAAGGAGTACTAAAACATGGTGCTTGCCGCATTCACCACAACCTATTGTATCAGACTGACAGGCCCATACATGTCTGGCTGTCCCACTTTTAGAGCCCCTAGGTTTAAGTGTTGGTACCCTCATTCATTCATTATAGTTTCTCCATCAACCTTTCACTTAATTATTTTAGCAGCCTTTGCTGATCATTTCATAGATTCATTAGAAAAAGGAAAAAAAAACCTTTTTATTACTACTTGTGGAAAATAATTTATTTCTGTGTCATTTAAGCATTTTTCTACTAGTTAGTATGAAAGGGGTGGGGATGAGGACCACAGCATGTAGATCACCCCCAGGCATCAAAGAAAGAAAGACTGGAGAGAAAAGTAGCTCAAAAACAAGACTTGAAAAGGGGGTGTTAGCTATATTATACAGGATCTTTTAGTATCAGTAATGATTTTAGTCTTTATCCTGAGAGTAATTGGAAGCCTGTGAAGGATATTTAAGTAGACAATAGTATCAGATTTTCATTAAAAAAAAAAAAATTACTATGAGTGTTTAAAAAAAAAAATCTCCTTGGGTTCCATGCAGAGGTTTCATTGGAAGCATTGTATTAACTAATAAGGATAAGCAATTACTAATAAGGATACAGTAAGCATTGTATTAACTAATAATTCCATGTTTTAATACTCCTTGCCAAGGTTAATGCATTGGTCCAAGTGATAGATTTGGTGGTGGTTGTGTGAATGGAAGAGTGACTTTTAGGAGGTATATTGAAATAGAACTTGGTGATTGAATATGGAATATGAACTAGAGGGAGGGCATATACAGCGGCTCACGCCCTAGCATATGGCGGGGGGGGGGGGGCAAGGTAGGAGGATTGCTTGAGCTCAGGAGACTAGCCTGAGAATGAGACCCCCATCTCCAAAAACATAGAAAAATTGGCAGGACACAGTGGTGCACCCCTCTGGTCCCAGCTACTCGGAAGTCTGAGGCAGGAGGATCATTTGAGCCCAGGAGTGTGCTGTGAGCTATGAACTGTCTAATGGGAAAAAAAAAACAAACCCAGGAGCTAGAGATACGAAGAGCACCTTTGAGCTTTTTGTCTTTAACAACCAAGTAAATGACCATGCCCTTTATTAAGTGAAACAGCAGAAAAAGGGGAAAAGGATCTAATTATTTGTTGAGGAAGTTTTTTTTTTTTTCCTTTTCTGAGATGTAAAAGAAAGACTATGCTGATGAGAAGTAGCTAATGGAGGTGGAGATTTGTGCTGAGAACATTGGAGGAGCTAGAATCCTAAGCTCATGTAATGAGCTTATCTTTACATAGGATGGGAGACATATCCATTGTAAAAACACAGAGGAATTAAATGGTAGCTGCAGATTCCCAGATTTTGTAGTGAAATAGATGTAGTTAGTTCCCATTTAAAGATCTTTTTTTGTGTGTGCAATATAATGTATGATCATTTGGGGATGGGGGCTGAGGGCATGGAGAGCATTTAAAAATTGGAGGTACTGTAGTTGTGAAAACATGTGTAGAGAGAAATCAAGTTGATTCCAAAAATATTAATAAGGTTTCTGGTCAGGGATGAAGGCATAAGTGCTTCTGATCTGTCCCCTTAACTTGTGCTAAATCACACTAATGTACATCAAAGAAAGTAGGAAGTACACTCCTCCAGGGCTGGGTTAAGCTAGGTGGGTTTGTCTAAAAAGATAAAAGAGCAAAAGTGTTGAGAATAAGAAAGTAATTGAAATGATGAACGTGAACATGGAACCAACGTTGGATGGGAGGGAGGTGTAGGTATAGGTAAAATGGTCAGTGGGTTGGAGAGTTAAGTTAGTACCCAACCCCCCCACCCCCACCCCAAATGGTTGGTAGAAGTACTAAAGTAAGCAAACCAGAAATGCAGGGTTAATGGGGCTAAGAATGATGTGAAAATTAGAGATTTAGGAGACACTCCTATTTCTTATAGTTGTTTGAATGCTATAAGAAAATTCAGGGAGTATGACTGTGTAGAAGTTGATGATTGAGGTGTTATAGGCCATAGGATCATTGAAAATCAAGGAATTAAGGACCCAAAGTATTTCCTGGTTTGTGCTTGTGTGTGTGGAAGAATGATGATGCTAAAAATTCTTGGAAAGGAGGAGACCTTGAATCCCCTGGTCTTCAGTGAATGAAGGAGAGTGTGTCCCTGAAGTCAATAGATAACCACAGTTAATAGAGGAAAGGGTGGAATAGCCAGGTGTTTGAAACTTAAGTAAGTAGAATTGTGTCTAAGATGATATGGAAATAAATGGTCCGGGGGCATTGCAGAGGAAGAACATTGACCCTTAGGAAATTGAACAGTGGCTCAAAATTATGTAGAGTATCAGAAGTTTCTACTTTGAGCTGTAGGGCTAGAGGTTCCTCATAAGGAATTCAGACTTCAGTGAAAAGGTTAATGGTTTAAGTTTTGATCTTTTTTTTTTTTTTTTTGTGATACACAGAAGGAGCTGTATGTAATTACTGCAGAAGGAGCTGTATATGACTATTACAGATTGAGCATTTCTAACCTGAAAATCTCAAATCTGAACTGCTTCAAAATCTGAAACTTTTGAATGCTGACATGACATCACAAGTGGTCAATTATACATATAAGTACTTAGTACAAACTTTGTTTCATGTACAAAATTATTTAAAATATTGAATGAAATTACTTTCAAGCTATGTATGTAAGGTATATGTGAAATATAAATGGATTTCCTGTTTAGACTTGGGTCCCATCCCCAAGATATCTCATTATATATATGCAAATAATTCAAAATCTGAAAAAAATCCAAAATCCTGACACTTCTGTTCCCAGCATTTTGGATAAGGGATACTCAACCTGTAGAAGCTTCTCTAAATGTGGATATATGTATAAAGAGAATGTCATGTAGGTAACACCAAGTTTAAAATGTTTACTATAATGTCTAACTCCACTTTGAAATTTGAATTTAATTGTGATTTTGTTTTCTTCAGGATTTTTAAAAAGTCGAGATCGTGCCTATACAAAATTCTATACCCTTTTGTCTAAAACACAGATTTTTATTCGTTTTATTGAAGAATGTAGTTTTGTAAGTGATAAAGATACTGGATTGGCATTTTTTGATGACTGCATAGAAAAGGTAAAACTTTGTCCTATATACCAATGTTAAGAAAAAAGTTTGGCTTACCTGTATAACCATCGTTAGTATTGTTAGCCCAGAGTGATCTGAGCAAGACAATATAGGGGTGCTGTGTGTTTGTGTTATTGAATCAGGGGTTAATATAAGAATTTTTTTTTTGGTAGTATCAAGTTTCTACACATGGCTATTTTTCCCTTTGAATTTTACTTTGGTTTTGTAGCTATTAAGTACTAGAAACATTTCAGTAAGCCTCTTAAATCTTGTTACTTTTTATTTTTATTTTTTATTGTTGGGGATTCATTGAGGGTACAATAAGCCAATATTTTTTATTTAAAAGAATGAGACTTAGTTTTATGATTTAATTTGATGTGGGTTTTTTCAAATTAAAAAATTTAGTTTTAGGGCAGCGCCTGTGGCTCAGTGGGTAGGGCATCAGCCCCATGTACTGAGGGTGGTGGGTTCAAACCCGGCCTCTGCCAAACTGCAACAAAAAATAGCCGGGTATTGTAGTAGGTGCATGCAGTCCTATCTACCCAGGAGGCTGAGGCAAGAGAATCTCCTAAGCCCAGGAGTTGGAGCTTGCTATGAGCTGTGATGCCACAGCATTCTACTGAGGGCGATAGAGTGAGACTCTGTCTCTAAAAAAAAAAAAAATTCAGTTTTAGGTGAGCAGGGTGGCTCATATCTATAATCCTAGCACTCTGGGAGGATGAAGCGGGTGAATTGTTTGAGCTCAGGAGTTTGAGACCAGCCTGAGCAAGACCGAGACCTTGTCTCTACTAAAAATAGAAAAACTGGCCTAGTGTTCTGTTGGGTGCCTGTAGTCCCAGCTACTCAGAAGGTTGAGACAAGAGGATTGTTCAAGCCTAAGAGTTTGAGTTTGCTGTGAGCTATGATGCAATGTTACTTCTACCCCAGGAGACAGAATGAGATTGTCTCAAAATAAAAATAAAAATAAATAAAAAATTTAGTGATATGGGTAGTAGAAGCCCATATTCTTTTGTTTTAATGTCTTTCCAAATACTTTTGCTAATATATTTTTCCCCCAATGATGGATATTTGGAAATATATTTACATTTTACCTATCCCATCTAAGGAGGCTTGATTATTGACAGTGATGACTTGGTTATCTATTTTTTTCTAATTTTTAATAGAGCTTTTATTTTTGCTAAGTAGATCTTGGGGCCAGTTGTTGATGTAAGCCATATATTACTGAAAATTTGATATTGTATTTTAAAAAGGTGGAATATTATGATTTAATTTTTGTAGGCCCCTAATGATTGATATGCCTTAGAAGACTTGAGTAATTTTTTTCCATTCTATCAGTGTGTTCTAAAACTCTAGCAATGTAATTAAAACTATCCAACATTTTTGTTTATTTATAAAATTGATGACCAGGCATTGGCTCATGCCTGTAATCCCAGCACTTTGGGAACCAAGGCAGTAGGATCATTTGAGGACAGAAATCTGAGACCAGCCTGGGTATATAGCAAATGCTCTCTCTACAAACACACAAAAAAATTAGCCATGCATGGTGGCATGTGCCTGTAGTCTTAGCTACCCAGGAGGCTGAACCAGAAGGATTATAGGAATCCGGGAGATGGAGGTTACAGCAAGCTATGGTACACCTGGGCTGACAGATTGAGACTTTGTCTCTTAAAACAAAAAATTGATATTCCAACATTTTCCAGTTAGATGGGAAGCTTAAATAATATCACAATAATGCCGGGGCTTAATAATAAAATTTTTTATTTCAGAAGCCAGATTCTCCTGTGATTGGCCATCTTTTATTTGCAAATAAGGTTTATGAAATAACTAATCAAAATGAATTGTTTTCTATCTTAATAGCTACAAGTGACATATACTCTAGCCTAAGAGTATAGGACCTAACAATATCTTGTGAAATGTTTTATGTCTACCAGTACTAAAAAAGGATAGTTTTTTTTTCTCAATCAGAATTTAAGATAAAAATCTCTATTAGATTCATAGTGGACGTTTTCATTAAGAATCTCTTCTTTTATCCTAGTTGTTTCCTGATAAAGGCACAGAGAAAACAGATAAGGTATTTTTTTCTTAAACTCAAGAATTGACATTTTAGAGTTAGATCTTGCTTATCTGCAAATTAATTAGAGAAAATAATCATTTTCAGGTTGATTTTGATTCAGCAGAAGATACCAAATTGATAGAACTAGATGATTCACAGAAAAGTGAGCACACAGTATTTATTATGCCACCAGAGCCACCTCCTGATGATGGAAAAGACCTGTCACCAAAGTACAGGTAGCAGGAATTATTTTAAGAATTATTTGGGCACAGCTTTATACTTTATTTTTATTTATTTTTTCTGCAATTATTAGTAGAAATGTATATTTAGTTATCTGTGGATGTCATTTTCAGCATTAACTTAGTGAACTAATGGAGAGATGCAACCAGGTATTATAATTTAGAATTGGATGGCCTTGTTAGAGGGGAAGACAGATGTTGATCATTATTTACCTTAATGTTTAAAATCATTTTTTAATCTTTAAAAATTTCAGTTGGGAAGAAGAAAAAAAGTACTTTATGAAGTACTTCTCTCCCTTTGAGAATTTTCTTATTAATATAAAAACCGTAAAATTCTTATGAATTAGTTAGATATCAGGAAAAAAGTAGAGGGTCAGGAATCATTCTTTATTAAAATAAAGAATAGGGTTATGTTTCCTAGTTTAAAAAAAATTTAAAATAAAGAATGGGATTTGGATGTGAATCTTCTAATAAATTAGAATGGATTGTTTTTTATTATAATCATGATAATACAAATTATTAAACTTAGAAAATCAACCAGAACGGAAAATGAAATAACATCATTTTAGAACCAATACTTACTTCTGTTAACAATTATATATATGTATGTATCATATGGGAATATGCATATATGAGTTCATCTTGTATATATTCTTTTCAATCTGCGTTTTGCCTTTAATAGTGTGAATATTTTCCCATGCCATTGAATATTTTTGTGCCATCATTTTTAATGACCAGCTTGCATTGCATTTATTGTGATTTATTTAACTAGTGTCCTATGGATTTGTTTCTAGTTCTTGGCTGTCTGTATCTTTGTGTACATACATAGTTATTTTTCTAGGGCAAGGCTATATTCCTAAAAGGATTTCTAAAATAGAAAGTAAAATAAATCCGTTTCTAAAATACAGAATTAATATATAGTCTTATCAGGACTCATAAAAATGAAGTGTGTGTATCTGAGATTGAGTGGCTTAATTCAGTACTATATTGATTTCTATAACTATAGACCTCTTTTCAACTGTGGTTTAACTACTAGAAATTGGAATCTAGGTATTGACAAACAAGGTAAAATCAAATAGGGAGAGGCATTATTTTCTAGAAGAAAATTAGCCAGAAGACATTAAGACAATTCTGAGAAGAAATGCAAAGCCAATGATATGAAAATATATTCAGCTTTTCTGGTATTCAAAGAACTATAAACCAAAATGATGAGTAGAAGCATTTCAACCTTCATATGGAGGACAGGTTACCCTACTAGGTGGAATGTATGTTTAAGTATAACCTTTTTGGAAATAATTTGATAGTGATTATAATAATTTTAATTCTCTTGATAAACATTAACCTCATAAACTCTATTATTGAGTAGTCATTCTAAGAAATTAAGCAGAAGTATTTACAAAGATATACATATAAAAATATTTAATTTTAATAATTCAGAAATAACCTAATGTCTATTGTAGTAAGGAATTGATTAAACAATGGTTTATCTCTAAAGTAAAAATATATAGATATTTTTCTTTTAAATACCAATAGAAGGCAATTTTGTGAAGAAAAACATGAAATTACATAGTTAAGTAATGTTTTTCATATAAATTATCAAATACATGGATTTGATAAAAGGGTTATTAATTTCTCTGTTAAATAAAATCAGGGTTTTCTGGTTTTTAGGGATTGGTTGAAATTAGCAAATAGATTTAGGAGGTGCCAGAGTTCCCATGAAGGTAGTCTATCTTATAACTATGTCATGTTACATTTTTGAACAATTTTTTTTTCATATAAGGATTTTAAAAGAATAATACTGGGTACTATTTGAAGTCTAGAAAATATTTGCCTAAATGCTAAAATAATATGAAGGATTAACATGTTTTAAATCAGCAATTGTATTTTTGCTTTTTATTTTAGTTATAAATACTTTCCAAGACTGGACCTTAAGCTTTTTGACAGACCACAGGAGTTGAAACTTTGTTTTAGTAGAAACCCTACTGGGAATAGCATTACAAACAGTCCAGCTCTCATGGCTAAGAGAACTAAACAGGTCAGATGTTCTTTGTCTAATAAATGTTAATTTAAAATGTAAAATATATTTGTAATATGCAGCTGATGGTTTAGAATTATCACCCACAACAACCATTTGAAGACACACTGGGGTTGTTAGTGAATTAAACTAGATTTCTTGCAGTTCTACTAAAAATATTAATGCTAAGGTTTTTGAATGTTTGTTTATGTTTTAAGAGACTCTTTGGGAACTAAATCTACTTTATTAACAGGTAATTTATATGCCATACCGTTTATCCACTTAAGTGTACAATTCGGTGGCTCTTAGTATATTCACAGGGTTGTACAACCCACCACCATAATTAATTTTAGAATAGGTATGGTGGCTCATACCTGTAATCCTAGCACTTGGTAGGCCGAGGCACATGGATTGCCTGAGCTCGCAGGTTCAAGACCAGCCTGAGCCAGAGCAAGACCTCCGTCTCTAAAAAAAATAGCCAGGTTTTGTGGCAGGTGCCTGCAGTCCCAGTTATTCAGGAGGCTGAGACAAGAGAATTGCTCGAGCCCAGGAGTCTGAGATTGCTGTGAGCTATGACGCCAGAGCACTCTACCAAGGGCAACAAAGTGAGCCTCTGTCTCAAAAAAGAAAAAAATTAAAATAAATAAAAAAAAAAAAATAGAACATTTTCATCATTCCTGAAAGAAAGCCCCCATCCCTTAGCTGTTAACCCCTGATCGCTCAGTCCTCCATAGCCCTAGGCAACTATGAACTTATTTTCTAAACTATTTTCTTTATAGATTTGTCTATTTTGGGCATTTTATATGAATAGAATTGTGTGACATGTTCCTTTGTGACTGGCTTCTTCCACTTAGCATAATGTTCTCAGGGTTCATCCATGTTGCAGCATGTATTTCATTTCTTTCCATTGCTCAATAATATCCCATTGTATAGATACACCACATTTTATTTATGCACTTATGGATGTGTGGGTATTTCTTACTTTTTGGCTGTTATGAATAATGGAAATGAATATATGTGTACAGGTGTTTGTGTAGATGTATGTTTTTATTTCTCTTGGGTATATACCTAGGAATAGAATTGCTGTGGTATATGGTAACTTAGTGTTCAACCTTTTGAGAAACTACCAGGCTGTTTTCTGCGGTGACTGCACCATTTTTGCATTTCCTCCAGCAATTTTGTAACATCTTTGTCAGTTCTTTTTTTTTTTTTGTCAATTCTTATTATCTTTCTTTTTTTTTTTTTTATCATAGCTATCTAGTGAGTGTGAAGCAGTATCTCACTGTCATTTTAATTTGTAATTCCCTGTTGGCTAATGTAAATATACTTTATACCAAATGTTAAATTCTAAGAGGATTTAAGGGGAGTTAACTTAGAACGGCTTGGACATCTTGCTTTGCTATTACTATTTCTGATTTAGGTGTAAAGAAGTATGCTATAGTTAGTTATAAATTAAAATTAAATACCTTCTGACATTTTGGGGGTCTTCAATGCATGGAAAATTTTAGAATAAAATTCTTAGTTTAGCTTTTACCAATTTTTTGATAGTCTCCCAGATCTTAGACAAATCCTGAGGTATTGCCTAATAACTTACAGTTCATCTTTCTTTCATAATTGTCTGAAGAGAACACTAAAGATTTTTTTTTTTTTTTTTTACTGTTATCAACTAACTATAGGCAACTTTTATTTATTTATTTATTTTTTTGGCTTGGGCTGGGTTTGAACCCACCATCTCCGGCATATGAGGCTGGCGCTGTACTCCTTTGAGCCACAGGCACCACCCTATAGGCAACTTTTAAAAAGGGGAGAATTTGGGCTTGGCGCCTGTGGCTCAAGTGGCTAAGGCGCCAGCCACATATATCTGAGCTGTTTGGTTCGAATCCAGCTCGGGCTTGCCAAACAACAGTGATGGCTGCAACCAAAAGATAGCTGGGCGTTATGGCAGGGGCCTGTAGTCCCAGCTATTTGGGAGGAAGAGGCAGGAGAATTGCTTAAGCCCAGGAGTTGGAGGTTGCTGTGAACTGTGATGCCACAGTACTCTACCCACGGCGACAGCTTGAGGCTCTGTCTCAAAAAAAAAAAAAAAACCAAAAAACGGAGAGAATTTTTTTCTACTCAGCCTCTAAAACTCATTTTAAGCAGAATTATTTCCTCCCTGTGCTAGCTGGAAAATTAAAAAAAAACAAAAACATAAGATCTTAGAAAATCTAGGGCATATATTTGAAAATACATTTTCACATCTTGCAGAGATAGAGCTCAAAAGTAAAATCAATATACCAAGATCTTTTTATTTAGAACAAATGCCAGGAGAGGAGTCTTTACTGCAGAGTGTACAATGGCTCTGACATATCTGGAAGACTCTAATTTCTTGGAGTGTGTACAGTTTGATAAAGCTCAGCAGGTGATGGATACTTATTCTTCCACCTAAATCAGAATGAAAATCAAAAAGCACAATAATCAAGACTATTAAGTAGGAAAATTTGTGTTGACTGCAAAGGAATAGTTCTTTTTAGGGAATCGTTGAGAGAATTACACAGACTGTAAATAGAGTGGAAATCTTGGAAAGAGATAGCTGTGGGAATCATAAACTTTGGCAGGGAGGAGTGAGAAGAATATCACTTTTAAAAATTGGGGTTGGAGAACTCATAGCTACAAATGGTTCAATCAGGGGTGTATGGTTTTAGTTATCCTTTCACCTGTCAAACATGAGTGCCTTCTGTGTGAAGGGCATCTTATTAACCATTGTATTATGAAAATATGAATGATCTTTGCTCTTAAAGCATTTCTAGTCTGTCAGGAGACATGTGCTTGCCAACAAATAGTTGCACTACTGTAAATGAGTGTTTAGAGAGTTACATAGCAGTAAGTAGGAAGCCACTCACAAAAGTAAAACTATGAAATGCTTGATTTTGGGATCAAGTTTCACATTAAAATAAAGTATCATGAGAATGGAAAAGCAAGTATCCAAGGTACTGAATACTAATATGAAGCCAGCAGGTGAACTAATACGTACCCATACAAGAGAAAAAGTCAATTTAATTAAAGTTGGTGGGGGGCGGTGGGAGGGGTATTGGTGTGCTCCCAACTAATGGGCACACCTCCTGGGTGCAGGACACAACTGCAACAGGTACCTTAACTAACAGATGCAAACACTATAATCTAATCGTTTGTACCTTCATATTAATCTGGAAAGAAAGTGTTCCACATTAAATTCTCCTCTCCCTTTTCCTTCTCATTTCTCCCCTTACCCTAATGTATTTCAACAAATACCGTAATGTTTTATTTATTCTCTTTCTAGGAGATAAAATCAGCTCATAAATTGGCGAAGAGATGTTACACAAATCCACCACAGTGGGCCAAGTGTCTATTCAGTCATTGTTACAGTTTATGGTTTATTTGTCTCCCAGCCTATGTTAGAGTTTCTCATCCTAAGGTCCGAGCACTTCAACAGGCATATGATGTACTTGTTAAGATGAGGAAAACAGATGTGGATCCATTAGATGAGGCAAGTATGACAAATCGAGTTATTGTTACTCAGATAAATTTTAGTTTTGTACTTTGAAGGAAATTATTTTCAAGCGTTTTTATTAGGCAAGAAAAGTAGAACTATTACTCTGTTTCATAGAGCTAGTACACATACTGTTTATTTTAAAATATATCTATTTAAAAATTACTGTTTTGGAATGAAGCAGAGATGTCCTTACTTAGACTAGATTGTTTGCCCTTGATAAATTGAAAATAACATTGAGGCTCGGCACCTGTGGCTCAAGCGGCTAAGGCGCCAGCCACATACACCTGAGCTGTTAGGTTCAAATCCAGCCCGAGCTTGCCAAACAACAATGACGGCTGCAACTAAAAAATAGCCAGGCATTGTGGCGGGTACCTGTAGTCCCAGCTACTTGGGAGGTAGAGGCAGGAGAATCGCTTGAGCCCAGGAGTTGGAGGTTGCTGTGAGCTGTGATGCTACAGCACTCTACCCAGGGCAACAGCTTGAGGCTCTGTCTCAAAAAAAAAAGAAAAGAAGATTGAGATTCATTTTATTCTTAATATAACTTAACTAGGTAACAGATAGGGAATTGTCTTTTCGTAAATAGCTCTCCCCTTAGGACTTGTGTCTTAGGGTAAGTTACATTAACTTGTTTGTGTTTGACATTTTAGCCCACATAATTGTTTACTTGGGGGCCTGTACTGTGCATTGTAGGACGTTTAGCAGCATCTCACTAGATGCCGATAGCCTCCCCTTCCACCTACAGGTTATGACAGTCAGGAATGTCCTGTGTCACATGTTTTCCTGGAGACCAGAATTGCCTCTGGAGAACCACCGATATAGATAATAATAGTACCTTCCTGGAAAGGTTAATTTGAAGATTAAATTGGGTAATAGACATAAAGTGCCTGGCTCATAGTAAACACTCAGTAAATGATGCACAAGACATTTTCATGTGTTTATCTCTTAAGCCTCTGAACCATCCTAAGAGGTAGAGAGTGATACCATCCAGTCAGTGGTTAAGGACACTAAAGCACTCATTTGTCTTTTCACTATGCTATTTTTCCCTTTAAAATTTATTATTATTTTGGTCGGTACTTGTGGCTCAGTGAGTAGGGTGCTGGCCCCATATACCGAGGGTGATGGGTTCAAATCTGGCCATACTGCAACAAAAAAAATAGCGGAGCATTGTGGCAGGTGCCTGTAGTCCCAGCTACTCGGGAGGCTGAGGCAAGAGAATAGCCTAAGCCCAAGAGCTGGAGGTTGCTGTGAGCTGTGACACTATGGCACTCTACCCAGGGCGACAAAGTGAGACTCTGTCTCTTAAAAAAAAAATTTATTACAATTTCTGGTGTTAATTCTTGTTTGTTAACTACAAGTGATATTTATTTATTTATTTATTGAGACAAGAGTCTTAGTATGTCGCCCCAGTAGAGTGCTATGATGTCATAGCTCACAGCAACCTCAAATTTTTGGGCGTAAGTGATTCTCCTGCTCAGCCTCCCAAGTAGCTGGACTATAGGTGCCTGTCACAATGCCTGGCTATTTTTTGGTTATTGTTGTCGTTGTTACACAGGCCTGGTCTGGGTTTGAACCCACCAGCCCCCGTGTGTGTGGCCGGCACCCTAACCACTGAGCTATGGATGCCAGGCCTACAAGTGATATTTAGAACCAGAATTTAGAATGAAAAGTCTTTGCTAAAAATACTACAATGTACTTAACTTTCTTCCTGTTCTTTTTAAGGTTAATTCTATTTGTTATATAGGCATTCTGGAGACACTTGCTTAATTCCTTTGTCATAGAATATAATGCATAGTGATTGGGGAGAGAGCTATTTTAATCATATGTGCTTAGAATGAATTCCTTTTCAGGTATGGAGAGTAATAGTTATTCTCTTTGTATACACTTCTTTACTTAAACAAATAGGACATGTGCACATAGTTCTTATGTGAAATAGTTGATAATGATAATACTTCCTTAATGAATAGGGTTTAAAATAATTTAAGGTCACAAGTACAAACCAGCACAAAGGAGAAAATAGTGCTTAATAACTTTCTAAAAAGAATAAAGTCATTGAAAAATCTGTGCAAGTCACAAATAGACTAATGTGCTGACTACTGATGCTTTCCTATTATGTTTTGTTAGGTGTGCTATCGAGTAGTAATGCAGCTTTGTGGACTTTGGGGTCATCCTGTTTTAGCAGTGAGAGTCTTATTTGAAATGAAAACTGCTAAGATAAAGCCAAATGCTATTACATATGGTTATTACAATAAGGTAAGTAGGATTGACATTAGGTAAATATGCTGTTTATTAAGAATGATGATTTTTTTTTTTTTAAGAGACAGAATCTCACTTTATTGCCCTTAGTAGAGTGCTGTGGTGTCACAGCTCACAGCACCCCCAACTCCTGGGCTTAAGCAATTCTCTTGCCTCAGCCTCCTGAGTATCTGGGACTATAGGTGCCTGCCATAACACCTGGCTATTTTTAGTTGCAGTTTGGCTGGGGTCAGGTTCGAACCCTCCACCCTCGGTATATGGGGCTGTCACCTTACCCACTGAGTCACAGGCGCCGCCCAAGAATGATGATTTTTTTTTTTAATACCTTTTATTATTCATGTGATTTCTCAGGTAGTTTTGGAGGTATAATTCTTTCCTTTCGTTTTTTTTTGTTTTTTTGTTTTTTTGAGACAGAATCTCCCTGTGTTGCCCTTCATAGAGTGATGTGGCATCACAGCTCACAGCAACCTCTAGCTCTTGGGCTCTCTTGCCTCAGCCTCCCGAGCAGCTGGGATTATAGGTGCCCACCACAATACCTGGCTATTTTTTTGTTGCAATTTGGCTGGGGCTGGTTTTGAACCCTCCACCCTCAGTATTTGGGGCTGGCTCAGTAAGTATACTCACTGAGCCACAGGCACCACCATGTACCTCATAATTTTAATTTGTATTTTTCTGATGTTTAGTGATGATGTTGAACATTTTTTAATATACCTATTGCCTGGTATAATTCTTTATATGTGAATCAGTAGAGCCTCCATAGTTGACCACATCCCTACATTGACCACCTTCTTAAGTTGACCTAATTTTCATAGACCAGACATGCACCACATGTATGTATCAGTACAGTGGACCTGGTTCCTTACGTTGAGCACATTTGTATGTTGATCCGTTGTAGTCCCTTGGGTAGTCATCTTACAGAGCTTCTTCTATGTATGTGTGTGCATATATATGTGTACACATACAAACATACATACCCATATAGATATGTATTTTTACACTCAGATATTCCTCATGATCTTTATTTTTTTACCTTTGTTTTACATTTAGGTAGTTTTGGAGAGCCCGTGGCCTAGCAGTACACGAAGTGGTATCTTCTTATGGACGAAGGTACGAAATGTGATACATGGCTTGGCACAGTTTAGGCAGCCACTTAAGAAGACTGTGCAAAAGTCACAGGTCTCCTCAATATCAGGTAATACATGTGACCGGAAATATACTTGCTTGCTGAATCATTACTTTTACACGCCTATGAGTTTTTAATTAAATGAAGTGGGAAAACGTAAATAAATTCTGGTTGATATTACAAAGACAGATTATCTTAGTCCAAAATTATTTATTTATTTTTTAGAAATTTAGAAGGTGTTCTACAACTGTAAGTGTAGAAGGTGTTCTACAACTGTTTCAGACATTATCAATGCATGAGTTATTGAACTGCTGTTGTCCTTATCTTTAGCTTCTCAGAATGCCACAGGTGGAAGTGATGGGGACACGGTGAGCCACAGTAGCGTGGATAGTGCTAATGACGCTAACAATGGGGAGCACACTGTCTTCGTCAGAGATTTAATCAGGCTTGATTCCATTGATAATCACTCTAGCACAGGTACTAAAACCAGGATTTTACTATTACTAACCCTTCACTCACTCTTGTGTTACGTCTTTCTTTTTACAGAAATCTTTTACCCTCTTTGAGTTTGTGTGATATGAATACCTTAAAAGTACTGTATATTGGCTGGGTGCAGTGGCTCGCTCCTATAATCCCAGCACTCAGGAGGCCCAGGTGGGTGGATTGCTTGAGCTCAGGAGTTGGAGAACAGACTGAGCAAGAGCGAGATCCCATCTCTAAAAATAGACGGGTGTTGTAGTGGGTGCCTGTAGTCTCATCTACTCAGAAAAAAATGATCGCTTGAGCCCAAGAGTTTGAGGTTGCTGTAAGCTGTGATGCTATGGCACTCTACAGAGGGTGACAGAATGAGACTCTGTCTCAAAAAAAAAAAACCCCAAAAAACAAAAACTACTATATATTAATAAGAGAAGAAATTACATCTCTGCAGGTCACTTCTCTTTATTTCCAGTAGCATAAAATTAACTTTGGAGTGCAGTAAACAGTGCTCTAGTGTGGTGCTTTTTTGTATTTGCTTATCATTAATTTGTGAAAGTATTTGATATAATTGTTAGGAATTGGTGAGCTAATGAAATTTGAACATTAGTGATACAACTTGTAAATGTTTTTATAAAAAGGCAAATATATCTTAAAACTTTGACATTATGAATATTGAAGAGGGAAGACAATAAGTCACACATGAAGAGAAAAAGTATTTGTTTAAATGACCTTTTTTTTAATTTGAAAAGCTGCTGAAGTTACTGGTATGTACATAGCTGTGGGCATAACTGTCCTCTGAAGTTAGAAATAAGAGCAATTAAAGTAGCACATTGGGCAGATACGTGTGTTGCATACCTTTCTTCTTGTGTTGTGGTTTTTTTTTTTTTGTAGTGGTGTTGTGGTTGTTTTTAATATCTCAAGCCTTCCTTTTAAAAGAATTCTGAGTCTGATTCCTGTGCTTCACCTGATGAACTTGTCTCGATGACTGAAGTTTCCTTTTCTCTGCTTTCTGTTGCTTTGCTTTTTGCTCTGTGCTGTTTCTTGGTGCTGCATTTGTCCTGGGCTGTCATGGTATGGGGTGCAGACAGACTTGTATGACGTGAAGCTATGGATACACGTGTGCGTTAATTCTACCCTTGAATGTTAACCACTTCAGGTAATTTCCTGTTTCTTAGGTTAAATTTTGCTGCCATGCAAGGGTGGGGGAAAGACCTTTTGTTGTACTTACTACAAGCAGAAAACAGTTTTTATTTTCTTGACTTTTCTCCTTTAGATAATTGTAATTATGTACAGATTGCTGAAAATATCCAACTAACATTTTATTGTCAATTTGCAAAGCATACGTGTTACCTTACTTGAAGATATGTTATGCCTTGCTATAATTTTGTTTTGAGGTTGGTTGGTGGCATAATTTTGTCAAAAATACAGTGTTACGGACATTAAAGAATTCATTGTTCCTATTATTGATATGGTTGTTTATTTCCAAAACTGGTCTGCCAAATTTTTGTGCTAAAATACCTTCCCTGAGGCTAGAGCACCAGCCACATACACTGTAGCTGACGGGTTCAAAGCCAGACCGGGCCTGCCAAACAACAATGACAACTACAACCAAAAAAATGGCCGGGTGTTGTGGCAGGTGCCTGTAGTCCCACCTGCTTGGGAGGCTGAAGCTAGACAATTGCTCAAGCCCAGGAGTTTGAGGTTGCTGTGAGTTGTGATGCCATGGCACTCTACCCACGGTGACGGCTTGAGACTCTTGTCTCAAAAAATAAATAAATAAATAAATAATTACCTTCCCATAATTACAGGAGCATGTATAAATCATTGAAAGTCAACATAAAGCTGTAGGTTACAATCCTATTTCTGATTAACTTTCTTAATTTATAATCCTGCTTGTAAATTAACAAATAGGAATTACTATGAAACTTTCATTTTAAAGTTACCTTATTTTGCCTTTATTTTTTCCTAATACCTGTGGAAGAAATGAGTTTTGTATATAAAAAAACAAGAAAATAAGTTTTTGATTGCTGGGTGTGGTAGCTCATGCTTGTAATCCCAGCACTTGGGAGGCGGAGGCAGGTGGATTGCCTGAGCTCATGAGTTTGAGACCAACCTGAGCAAGAGTGAGACCCTGTCTCTAAAAAAAAATAACCAGGTTCTGTTATGGGCACCTCTAGTCCCAGTTACCTGGGAGGCTGAGGCAAGAGAATCACTTGAACAAGAGTTTGAGGTTGCTGTGAGCTGAGATATTATGGCACTCTACCAAGGGTGACCAAGTAAGACTCTCTCAAAAAAGTAAAAAGTAGTTTTTGGCCTGCAACCAGTTTACTAGTATTGTTAATAATAATAATATATAAATACCCCTTTATTCCTCTAGCTTTTTAAGTTTGTCTCATTATAGAGGCAATTTAGTCCTTTAGTGGAAAACGATGATCTCCTAATAATCCTGGGTACTTGTTACAAAGATTGCAATAGTTGGGGAAGAATCTTCCGAGTCCTCTTTTGTAATTTCTCCTTCGCCCCCCTTTTTTTTTTGAGAAAGAGTCTTACTATGTTGCCCTTGGTAGAGTGCTGTGGCATCACAGCTCACAGCAACCTCAAACTCTTGGGCTTAAGCTATTCTCTTGCCTCAGCCTCCCAAGTAGCTGGGACTACAGGTACCTGCCACAGTGCTGGGCTGTTTTTTGGTTGCAGTTGTTTAGTTGGCCAGGGCTGGGTTCAAACCTGCCACCCTCAGAGTGTGTGGCTGGGGCTGTAACTGCTGTGCTATGGGTGCTGAGCCTCTCTGTTTTTTTTTTTTTAAAGAAATGGGGTCTCACTCTGTCGCCCACGGTGTGAATGTGGTAGCACAATCATAGCTCACAGCAGCCTCAAACTCTTGGGCTCAGGAAATCCTCCTTACCCTGTCTGGTAGCTGGGACTACAAGTGTGAGCTACTGCACCCAGCCTACACATTTCTTTATAGCTGCATTTCAAATGGCTGAATCCCAGACATTGAGTTTACAATGACTGTGTGTCTCTGTAGGGCTTCCTATGATATCATTCGATACTTTTGGGAAATCTTCCAGCACAGTTGCTAAAATTGCTCATTGCATTAAGGATTATCTCTTGGAATCTTTCCACTTGGTACCCGATGTAGAGTCACTTAGCTATTAGGGACATATTTGGGCTTAATGAATTTACCCAGTTCCCAGTCTAGTGTTCATTTTGTGGCACTATATTGTTTTACCAGACTTTTGGGGGGGCAATAAAATGACTGAAGTTAGTCACTCTATCCAGTAGTAATAGTATTAAGATGCTTAAATCTTTTTTTTTTAGAGACAGAATCTCACTTTGTTGCCCTTGGTAGAGTGCTGTGGCGTCACAGCTCACAGCAACCTCCAGCTCTTGGGCTTAGGCTATTCTCTTGCCTCAGCCTCCCGAGTAGCTGGGACTACAGGCACCCACCACAACACCCAGCTATTTTGTTGTTGTTGTTGTTGCAGTTTGGCCGGGGCCGGGTTCGAACTGCCACCCTTGGTATATGGGGCTGGTGCCCTACTCACTGAGCCACAGGCGCCGCCCCCTGTTTAATTCTTTTGTTATATGGCAAACCCAAAGTCTAAGTGGCACAAAGTGGAAGACACTATGTATTTTATGTGTCTTTTATTCATATCTTGATACTGATTTCTCTAGTAACTGGTCTTAGTTTTAGTTTCAAATTACAGAACTTGAAAGCCAAAACAGACTTTTGAAAAACGATTTTAAAATAATTTCAAACATATAAAAAAGTTGCAAGAATAATTGAATATCTTTTGTTTAGATTCACTCCCTTTTTTTGCCACATTTCATTTATTGTTTTCATTCTGTATGCATATGTATGTCATTTATTTTTCCTAAATCATGTGAGCAGGTTATATACATTGTGCCCTTTTACCTCTTAATACTTCAGTGGTATTTTCTCTTATATAACCACAGTTTAGTTACCAAATTTTGGAAAACATCCGTATACTACTTTAATCCGTATTCTGAATTCCACTTTTGTGAGCTGTGCTAATGTCTTTGGACTCCATCTCTTTAGGGTCCTTTAACCTGACATAGTTCTTCAGCCTTTCTTCGTCTTTTATGACTTTGACCTTTTCGAAGAATTAATTTTAGTTATTTTATGGCATGTTCTTTGAATTTGTCTGATCATTCCTTGTTACTAGGTTATGCATCCATGGGTGTGCTACACAGTGATACCGTATCCTTTTGCAATTATCACTTTCTGCCCCTTGTCAGTGATGTTAATTTTGATCATCTGGTCTCAGTATCATCTGGTTTCTCTCTGTACAGTTACTGTTTTCCCCCTTGCAGGTAGTAAGCCATCTATGAGGGGATACTCAGAGACCCTGTGATAATAACCTTTCTCATCACTTTTTTTCTTTTAAATTTGGCATCCATCGGTGATGCTTATCTGAACTAATCTTTACTGTGGTGGTTACAAAGTAACAACTTTGCCAGTTCTCTTTCCACATTCTTCTAGTGTATGGAAAAATTTCCCTTCTCCATTTTTTTCATCTTTTTCCCTTCTTTCGTCCCCTCCCTTTTTACCTCCCTCCCTCGATCCCTCTGGACTCCATCCCCCACCCCCCGCCCAGTGGCATGGAGTCACAGCTTATAGCAATCTTTTTTTTTTGACAGAGTCTCACTTTGTCGCCCTCAGTAGAGTGCTGTAGCTTCATAGCTCACAGCAACCTCAAACTCTTGGGCTTAAGAAATTTTCTTGCCTCAGGTGGCACCTGTGGCTTAAAGGAGTAGGGCGCTGGCCCCACATGTCGGAGGTGGTGGGTTCAAACCCAGCCCTGGCCAAAAAAAAAAAAAGGAAATTTTCTTCCCTCAACTCCTGAGTAGCTGTGACTACAGGAGCCCACCACAACGTCCAGCTATGTATTAGAGATGAGGTCTTGCTCTGGCTCAGGCTGATCTTGAATCCATGAGCTCAGGCGATCCACCCACCTCGGCCTCCCAAGTGTTGGAATTACAGGTGTGAAACACCATGCTTGACCTATGGATTCCTATTTTATTCATTGAATTATTGTCCGTTATTGTCTTCGTTTGACCCTTAGGTATGCCAGTGTTGGCCAATGAGCACTCTTTTAAGCTGGTTTTATTGTCCTTTTAACATGCCCCTTTCATGTTTTTGAGCACTTCCTTTATGGCACAACAGAATATCCCTGGTTCATCATTATATCTCTTCTGCCTGAGCTCTGGAGTCAGCCATTTTCTTCAGGGATGCAAGGTTCCTTTTAATGGAGAACTGGTTGTAGAAACCAGGATCTGGACTCCAAGTATGCACACTGCTACCAAAATGTTACTGCTTCTAGACTTTATTTTTTAAGCAAAAAGAGCTAGAAAATATGTTCACTGTACACAAAATATAATTTTAGAATTTTGCACACAAACTCCCTGTGCAAGTCAGGATTAGTAAGTAGTTCAGGGTTTGACTATTACCCCCAGCCTTTGGAGTCTACACTCATAATAATGTGTTTAAAAATTACTTGTCTTAGTTCTCCTGTGACCCCATTCAGTATGATGATGTTATTCATATGCAGTACAATTTGCTTCATTTGTTTCTCTTTGCATTCAATTTTAGCCCTCACTCCCAATTTTATTGGTTTCAGTTTTGAATATATATAAGTACATTATATCTTATATATTTCAAAAATTACTTTTTATAACATAATAAGCCATAATTAGAGAAGTTTTCTTTTTTTTTTATTAAATCATAACTGTAGAGAAGTTTTCTCCTTCTGTGTTTATTATATCCCGTTTCCCCACCCCTTGTAGGTTATCATTTTTACTATTTTCTGATTCATCTTTCTTGGATTTCTTTTTTCAAAAATAGGCAGATATATGCGTATTTTATTTCCTTTCTTTCTTACACAAAAGTTAGCATTCTATAGACAATCTCCAAAAATGACTTTTGAAAACATCTTGTCCAAAGCTCTTTAATTTCCAGGCAAGGAAGTTAAGGTTCAGTTCTTCCAAATGTGCAATGGTCTTTAGTCTTTCATGTTCCTGTTTCTACTGTTCCTTCCTTCTCGTTGTCGTTTTTTTAATTTTATGTGTGCCTTGTATACTCTTTTCTTTTCTCTAAGTTTGTGTAGGTCAGTGGAATTTTCTTTTGATATTTTATATGTGAATTATAAATACATGAGAACACTTACATGTATACCTGCTTTCTCTTTAATAGGTGGTCAGTCTGACCAAGGCTATGGGTCTAAGGATGAACTTATAAAGGATGATACAGAAAGTCATGTGACTGAAGAACAAGTAACAAGAGAATTGATAACGGAAACAAAACTGCAAAAAGAAGGTGAAGTACCGATATTTATGAGCTTTACTTACAGAAAAATGCAGGTATTAATTAAAAGTTTATCTGTGTTGATAATTTTGGTGATAATTTTCAGAAACGTAAGATGTATGGCTCACGCCTGTAATCCCAGCACTCTTGGAGGCTGATGCAGGTGGATTGCCTGAACTCAAGCGTTTGAGACCAGCTTGAGCCCGAGCAAGACCCTGTCTCTAAAAATAGCTGGGCGTTGTGGCGGGCACCTGTAATCCCAGCTACTCAGGAGGCTGAGACAAGAGAATCGCTTGAGCCCAAGAGTTTAAGGTTGCTGTGAGCTATGATGCGACAGCACTCTACTGAGGGCTACAAAGTGAGACTGTCTCAAAAAAAAAAAAAAAACACAAAAATGTAACGTGTGGCTAATAAGATAGTATATATTATTATATAAGGTAGATTATGAAAGTCTCTAAACTTTAGAATTTATGAGATCTTAGGAGACTTTGGAAGTCAGCTCTTAATTTTGTAGAAAAGTACAACCTTTTGTTGTATTTGCCAAAGTAACACACTTACTTTGTAACAAAACCAGAGCTAAACTTTGAGTCATCATTTCAGTGCCTCTTTTTATTTTAAAATGTTTTTTTCATTAGAGGTCCTTCAAATATCTAAGTTGGTTTTTGTCATTGGTAGTTTAAAAAATATTCTTTTTTTTTTTTTGAGACAGAATCTTACTTTGTCGCCCTTGGTAGAGTGCTGTGGTGTCACAGCTCACAGCAACCTCCAATTCCTGGGCTTAAGTGATTCTCTTGCCTCAGCCTCCTGAGTAGCTGGGACTACAGCTGCCTGTCACAATGCTTGGCTATTTTTTGTTGCAATTTGTCTGGGGCCGGGTTCGAAACTGCCACCCTCAGTGTATGGGGCCTGCGCCCTACCCATTGAGCCACAGGCGCTGCCCATTTTTTGTTTGTTTATTTGTTTTTGAGACAGAGCCTCAAGCTGTCATCCTGGGTAGAGTGCTGTGGCATCACAGCTCACAACAACCTCTAACTCCTGGGCTTAAACGATTCTCTTGCCTCAGCCTCCCAAGTAGGTGGGACTTACAGGCACCTGCCACAACGCCCAGCTATTTTTTTGGTTGCGGTTATTATTGTTGTTTTGGCAAGCCCGGGCTGGATTCGAACCTGCCAGCTCTGGTGTATGTGGCTGGTACCTTAGCCGCTTGAGCTACAGACGCTGAGCCAAAATATTCTTTTTATTTTTTTATTTTTTTGAGACAGAGTCTCACTCTGTGTCTTGGGTAGAGTGCTGTGGCATCATAGGTCACAGCAACCTCAAAGTCTTGGGTTCCAGAAATCCTCTTGCCTCAGTCTCCCAAGTAGGTGAGACTATAGGCACTTGCTACAACTCCCACCTAGTTTTCTTCTTTATAATAGAGATAGGGTCTCTCTTTACCTTGGGCTGGTCTCAACTTCTTGAGCTCAGGCAATCCACCCACCTCAGCTTCCTAGAGTGCTTGGATTACAGGCGTGAGCTACCAAGCCTGGCCAGTAGGTTATAAGTATTCTGTGTGGTTTCCTGGTTTGTATAGGACTCATTAAGGTAGAGATGATTTATTGTAATCATTTTATGGAAATATGGAAGAATATTTTGGTAATAAGATGTTCTTCCTATTCTCTTACACAAAAGCACAGTTGCTTTGATGGTCTTACTTATTTTATCCCCTAGAGTTATGCAGAAGCAAGCCTCTCTCCTACTTGCCAAGTGATGAATAGGAGAGCTGAAGTCCAGAGACTTGATTCAGTCAATATTGATGATAATTATGGCATAGAGCAAATCACACAATGATTCAGTAATAAAATAGTCAGATATTCCCTCCTTTTGGAGAAAAAGTACTGTAGATATAGTATTTAAATATTAGTGTATGGTATCTGTTCAATATTACCAAAAGTAGGAATAATAACATCCAAATATGTTTTTTTTCCAAAAGCATGTGATGTCTCTTCTATTGTGGCAAAACATACACAACCTAATCAAGAGCCTCAGAGTCCTACTGACCCCCCTGCATGGAGCAGCAGTATTGTGAAAGTCCCATCTGGTATATTTGATAGCAACAGTAGGAAAAGTAGTACTGGTGAGTCTTTACATATTAGTTATTAAACATTTAAAATATACTTCCACATACACGTATGTGTCATTAATGACATTATTGATTTAATTGTAATGTATTTGACAAAGAACCGGAGTGACTATGTGACATTTAAAAATTTAAATATAGGCGTGGTGCCGTAGCACAGTAGGTACAGTGCCAGCCACATAAACCCAGTCTAGTGAGTTCAAGCCTGGCTAAATAACAGTGACAACTGCAACAAAAAAATAATTTGGCATTGTGGCAGGCACCTATAGTTCCAGCTACTTGGGAGGGTGAGGCAAGAGAATCACTTAAGCCCAAGAGTTGGAAGTTGCTGTGAGCTGTGATGCCCATTCTACGGAGGGCGACATAATGAGACTCTGTCTCAAAATAAAAAATTTAAATGTTGTTACTTAAAGGTTAATTTCCAAAGGAGGGGGGTGTATTTAGTGTGTTTGATTGTTACTTGGAATGCCTTTTCCTGTTGTAGTGGCTGTTCTCCCTAGGGCAGCAATTCTCAACCTGTGGGTTGCGACCCACAAGAACTGTATTAAGGGGCCGCAGCATTAGGAAGGTTGCAAACCATTATCCTAGAGCCTCCTGTATCCATTAAGAACAGAGAGGCAGTGACTGATGGAATCCCAGAGGGTTTATGTACATGGTGTTTATTATCACTGAAGGAAAATGGAAGACAAATATTCATATCATTTCCACTCTACACAGATATACCAGTGGCTCTTTAATTTCGGCTCATTTGTTATAGGTACCCTGAGCGACTTTTTATTTATAATTATTTGTAATAAGTACCTGTGTGAGTGTGAGACTCCCTTGATTTCTATTTGAGGTTATTTGTCGGCCTCCCAAGTACACACAAGGCATACATCTAAATACTATATGATTTTAAAGGACAGTGAAATTGGTGTGTGTATTTTGCACTTTGTTAGTGGTAGCTTTGGTTTACTTCTTGAAAGTCAACTATCTTATTGGAAAATGTATCTTTTGGATAACTTTATAGAAATTAATTTGTTCAACTTCTTAAATGAATGTAAAAGTGCCCCTTCTTCTTAAAGTCTTTTCTCTTTGTATTTACTGTGATACCAAGTTTAGTTCATTACTTTTTTGTAATACTTAAGAAGTAGGTCTAAAGGATTTTTGAGTTAAGAATTATATACATTGTAGGTCTTATTTTCCTAACCTGTTGATAGCAAGGAGAGTGGGGGAAAGGAGGGCAGAATTTCTTGATCAAAGGTTCAGCATCCTCTCAGAGCACTGAAATAGACATAGCCTGGGGATTTGTGTGTTTCCCTCCTTTTTTACTCATTTTATTCTCATATCACATCTTGATATAGGAAAATTTATTCCACTAAGAAAGAAGGGGATGGTAATGGGGCTTTTGCCAGCATATTAAACATGCATTTTAGAATTGAATAAAATGTGCCACTTAATTCCTATAAATACTATGAGAATCAATATTTGCAAAGATCTGTTTCTCAAATATTGGGAACAGTTTTCAAAACAGGTATAAATTTTGGAGTTATAAAATAGTTCAGTTTAATTCCCCTAAAAGCCATAAAAACATCTCTACGTGCTTATTAGTAGCTCTGATTAATAAATATGATTATGACTATTATTTAGTACTAATTTGAAAGATTATAAAGAATGTTGAAATCAGTTTGAAGTTATAGAAAAGATCTTATCAAAGATTGTTTTTCTCCTTAAATTTCCCAGATAGAGCATTATGCTTTTTAAAAAGCAAATGAGAATCCTACATGAGTGGATAGTGTTTTGGTCATTTCAGGGTGCTATCACAGAATTCCATAGACTAGGTGGCTATAAACAACAGAAATTTATTTATTAGAGTTCTGGGGTCTAGAAAGTTCAAGATTAGTGCATCAGAATGGTGGATTCCAGTGAGGGCCCTTTTCTAGGTTGTAGACTACTGACTTGTTTTTGTATCCTCACATGGCACAGAGTGAAAGGCCTCTCTGGGGTCTCTTTAAAGGCACTAACCCCATTTGTGAGGGCTTCACTTTCATGACCTAATTACCTCTCTTAAGGTTCCACCTCCTAATGCCATCATATTGAGGGTTAGAATTTCAATGTAAGAATTTTAGGGGGCACAAAAATTGACTCCATAACAGGTTAGACTTAACTTCCAATAATGATTCAAATCTGAAATATCCATGGTATTAGAGTAGAAAAATTGTATGGTAGCAAGGGTAAAAGTTTGCTTGTTTCTCACAAAGCTAGGGGAGGTTTCTAAGGCCAGTAACATATTTTTGCTTGCTTGCTTGCTTAATTTACTTTGAGATAGAGTCTCACTTTGCCGCCCTTGGTAGAGTGCCATGGTGTCACAGCTCACAGCAACCTCAAATTCCTGGGCACAAGCGATTCTTTTGCCTTAGCCTCCTGAGTAGCTGGGACTACTGGCGCCTGTGACAACGCCCAGCTATTTCTAGAGACGGGGTCTTGCTCTTGCTCAAGCTGGTCTTGAACCCTTGAACTCAGTAAATCTACCCAGTTTGGCCTCCTAGAGTGCTAAGATTATAGGCATGAGCTACCACACCCAGCACATATTTTTGCTTTATTTGATTAAAGAAGACTGACCTCTGTGAGTACTGAGATCATGTCTGTTTTATTTGCCATTGTATTCCTAGCACTTCACATAGTAGATGGAAGTAGGCATTCAGATATTTGTTGAAGAAATGAATATATCTGAAAATTTTTTGTTCATAGTTTATTACTCTTCTTAGGATGTGCCAATTCTAAGCATTCCATGCTGAATTCTTTTTTTTTTTGAGACAGGGTCTCACTTTCTTGCCCGTGGTAGATTCCTGTGACATTATACCTCACAGCAACCTCAAACTCTTGGGCTTAAGAGATCCTCTTGCCTCAGCCTCCCAAGTAGCTGGGACTATAGGCGCTTGCCACATCACCTAGCTGTTACTTAGAGACGAGGTCTTAACTCTTGCTCAGGTGGGTCTCGAACCTGTGAGCTCAGGGCAGTTCACCTATCTTGGCCTCCCAGAGTGCTGGGATTATAGGCATGAGCCACTATGCTGGGTGCCATGCTGAATTCTTTTACATTGGAGCAGTAAGTCTTTGACTGTAACAAATATATAATTCATCCATAGTTTTAAATTTGATTTATGCGCAATAGATTCCTGGCAAGTATTTGCTGAAGGATATATGAAGAGTAAGATGGAAGAGATTATTTCTGTGTGTGTGTATGTGCGTTTATCATGCCAGGTCTTTAAGATTTTGACAAATTGGTCCTCATAAAAAGTATATAGATAACTTTTTAAAAGTCCAGATGTGAAATTTTAAGAAAAGTCAAAAGTTGAACCAATTCTAGAAATCGTAAATACTGTTTTCCTTCTTTAGTTCATTATATTTTCTGAGACATGTTACCAACTCAATTTTCTTTTCTTTGATATTGGTATTTGGAATCATTTTAACATGGATTAGCATGAGATCATTTCTTTTTAAGTTTGCTTCTTTTTTTTTTTTTTCTAGCACAAACATATTTATTAACCAAAGAGAGGAACGTAATTAAACCAACATTTTGAAATAGTTGCATGTAAAATATCTGTGATAAAGATAATTGAATACAGTAATGAAAAAAGAAAAGCAGTATAGAGACTTGCTCATTGAACTGAGCTTGTTCATTCTCATAACTAATTCCTGCCAAGAGTAATGCTGGAATTTTCCTACATCCGAGTACAGGTGACATTGTTCATGATGCATTCCACCACTAACTTCCCATCTGTCAATTTTCTAGTTATTGTACTTTCTTTCCCATCCCATTCTTGATGTGCCATCTGTGTACTTGTAGACAGTCTGAATTTTTCTGCCATCAGCTGTATTTTATTCAAACTTCTCTCTCTAAGACACAAGAAAACTGTGTTGTTTTCAAAGTGCTTTCAGTTTTTATGGTGAGGTTTTTGCCATCACAAGTGATGATACAATCTGGTTTGGCCATTGCACCCATTTTTCGTAGAGCTAGCCACACTCCTAGTTCCTTCATGTATTCATTAAAGCCTTTGCTGTCTACCAGGCGCCATCTTCCTACAAGCTGCTGAATGGTGGCCCTGGTGGGCGTGGGTGGTGGGCGGGTGGTGGGAGCAGAGGAGGGTCTAGTGTGGGGCGCTCTTAAGTTTGCTTTTTAACTTCAGAATGTATTTCTTAAATTGAATGTAAGACTCTTAAAGTGTAAGAAATAAGAAAGACCTCTGTTTATTGGTGAGTGTAATATATTTTAGCGTACTATACTGTTATATCCAGCATATATTGCATGAACTCTTTTTTTTTTTTTCAAGTCAGACCTAATGCTGAGCATGAACTCTTTTTCTGATGGGTATATATGCGTAGAGGATGAAAGGCAGGTTATACATTAAAATGTTATCTCTCTCTTTTTTTTTTTTTTTGAGGCAGAGCCTCAAGCTGTTGTCCTGGGTAGAGTGCCATGGCGTCACAATTCACAACAGCCTCCAACTCCTGGGCCTAAGGGATTCTTTTGCCTCAGCCTCCCAAGTAGCTGGGACTACACGTGCCCACCACAATACCCGGCTATTTTTTTTGGGTTGTAGTTGTCTTTGTTGTTTGGCAGGCCTAGGGTGGATTCAAACCCGCCAGCTCTGGTGTATGTGGCTGGCGCCTTAGCTGCTTGAACTACAGGTGCCAAGCCTAAAATGTTATCTCTTAACCACTGTCTGATTTCTCTTTGTTCATTGTGATTTACTTCTAAAATGAGTGCAATCTTGTAAGGTCAGCTGGAATTTGGCTTGTGAAGGGGGGAGGCAGCCAGTGATTTTCCCTCCAGTCAGACCAAGTGCTTCTGTTTCTGCCAATCTGAGGCTTTTCTCATTTCAGGGAAGGTGACATTATTTCTAGGCTAGAAATCCGGTTTAGTGTAACTCTGTGGGTAAAATGTGATGTCAGACCTCTCTCTCTGAATCTTGCCTACCATTAGACTTTTGGCAGGTTATTTAAAATCTTTCAGAACCTTTATTTTGTCAATTATAATAAGTAGCCCTCCTTAAGGGTTTTTGTGAATATTAACTAATTTATATGTAAACATCTAGTTCTGTGGCTAGTATACATTAGAATGAACATATAGCATTGCCATTTTCAAATCCGAAAATAATGCAATCCACAATTCCATGTCTTTCAAACAAATAGAAACTCCTCAAAAAATGGTAGCTATGATCTGAAGAGAAGCACTAACTTGGCTGAGTGACTTTGGACTGTAAATATATAGCATATAATGTACTCTCATTTCCTGAGTCGTTTGGCACTTTGTTGTAACATGGCTTATTCTTGCTCAGATTTGGATAAACTATAAATTAAGTCACATAGTTCAATTATAAATTATTGTGTGGGTTTAACACATTCAGAGTGGAATCATTAACTGTCTTGACTGCCTTACTCAACAATAAAAATCTGTTTTCAGAAAACAAAAAGTTACCGTTTTATCTTATCACAATTAGAGTTAAAAAAATTATAAAATGTTATCTCTGGGAGACAGATTTGAATAGCTTTTTGGGAGTACTTTTTTGGATATACTGTTTTTCTTCTTTATGTCTTCTAAATGTTGTGACTTTTTTACTCAGAGTATGTATCGTTTTCACAATAAGGAAAACAGTAAACATTTTAATAAAAGTTACATTAAAGCCAGGCATACTGCTGTGTGCCTGTAGTCCCTTGGGAGTCGGTGGTGAGAGGATCATTTATGCTCAAGAGTTTAAGGCCAGCCTGGGCAACATACCAAAATTTTGTTTTTAGTAATAAAAAAAGGATTACATTGGGAAATAGATATTCACTTTTAATATTTTACTGTCCCTTTTAGGTAGTACATCAAATGTGCTATTTTCTACTCAAGATTCATTTGAAGATGCAGCCTTTGGAGAAGTTACTAATCTCAAGAAGAATGGTGATAGAGGAGAAAAAAGAGAAAAGCGTTTTCCGGAGAGGAGTTGTAGTTTCAGTTCTGAAAGTCGAGCAGGAATGTTGCTTAAGAAGAGCAGTTTGGATTTGAATTCAAGTGAAATGGCTATCATGATGGGAGCAGATGCCAAGATTCTCACAGCGGCATTGACGTGTCCTAAGACTTCTCTTCATACTGCAAGAACCCATAGCTTTGAGAATGTTAGCTGTCACCTAGCTGATAGTAGAACTCGTGTGTTGGAAAGCACTTGGGATCCTGAACACAGATCATCGTCTGTGCTAGAGATGCTTGAGGAAAGCCAGGAGCTTCTAGAGCCTGTGGTTGATGTTGATGTAGCTAAAACTACAGTGTCAGAGAATACACATGATAGTCTACAAAGTGAGAGTAACAGTAATCAGCCAAGAGACTTAAAAACAGGATCCAGAGACCTGATGCATAAAAGAAGTAGTTTATATGGTATTGCTAAAGCTGTTGAGAGGGAAGATGTTGAAACTGGACTAGATCCTTTGTCTCTTTTAGCCACTGAATGTACAGGAGAAAAAACTCCTGATTCTGAGGATAAGGCATTTTCTCCAGTTATTGCACGCAATCTGGCTGATGAAATTGAAAGCTATATGAACCTAAAAAGTCCCCTGGGTAGTAAATCTTCCAGTATGGAATTACACAGAGAGGGAAACAGAGATTCTGGCACTACCACTGCAATTATTCGCCCTTTAGAGAGGAGATCAAGTCTACCTTCAGAGCCTGATCTACCAGCGCAGGAGAATACTGAAAGTGAAAACACCTTCCCTGCCGGATTCAAGTCTAAAACTTTTACTGGACGTTTCAAGCCGCAAACTCCCTCTCGAACTCATAAAGAACGTTCAACTTCTTTGTCAGCGCTAGTGCGTTCCTCGCCACATGGCTCTTTGGGTTCTGTAGTAAATTCTTTGTCAGGGCTAAAGCTGGATAATATACTATCAGGGCCCAAGGTAGACGTCCTAAAATCTGGTATGAAACAAGCAGCGACAGTAGCCAGTAAGATGTGGGTAGCTATGGCATCTGCCTACAGCTACTCAGATGAAGAGGTAAGAGTTTTGGTAAAAGAGTAGCTATGGTCTGATACTGGAATGCTTGTAGTATCTTTTAAAAAATATATGTATTATTATTTATTTATTTATTCCTTTTCTTCCTTTAGCTATTCTCTTGCCCTTAGCCTTCCAAGTAGCTGGGACTGCAGGTGCCTGCCACAACGCCTGACTTTTTTTGGGTAGAGATGGGGTCTCACTCTGGCTCACTCCAGCTCAGGATGATCTCAAACCTCTGAGCTCAGGCAATCCACCTGCCTCAGCGGTGTGAACCACCATGCCCAGCCATTATTATTATTATTATTTTTTTTAGAGACAGAGTCTCTAAAAAGGAGACAGAGTTTGTGCTGTGGTGTCACAGCTCACAGAAACCTCCAGCTCTTGGGCTTAGGCTATTCTCTTGCCTCAGCCTCCCGAGTAGCTGGGACTACAGGCATCTGCCACAATGCCGGGCTATTTTTTGTTGCAGTTTGGGGCCGGGTTCGAACCTGCCACCCTTGGTATATGGGGCTGGTGCCCTACTCACTGAGCCACAGGCACCACCCTAAAAATATATGCATTATTATTTAGAGCTTTCTGGTAACTTTTATTTTTGTATTTTGAAACTTTATGGATATTCGGTTTCTTTCTTTGAAGTAACTTGAACATGTATGTAAGGAAGTTAATAATGTAGAAATAGAATACCAGGACCACTTCACTTTATAATTCCATTAATCATTCTACACCAAAATATTAAGTTTATTTCTGTAAAAGTTTAATGATTAGTGTTTTTTTTAAGGGACAGAGTCTTCCTATGTTGCCCTGAGTGGAGTGCTGTAGTGTCACAGCTCACAGCAACCTCAATGGGCTTAAGTGATTCTCTTGCCTCAGCCTCCCAAGTAGCTGGAACTACAAGTGCCTGCCACATTGCCCAGCTATTTTTTTTTGAAGTTGTGATTGTTATTTGGCAGGCCCGGGCTGGGTTCAAACCTGCCAGTTCTGGTGTATCTGGCTGGCACCCTAGCTGCTGAGCTACAGGTGCTGAGCCTAATGATTAGTGTTTTAAGGTAATAATTTCATATTATAGGTGCACAGCACTCTTACCCATGTTATCTCCTTAATATACATAAAATCAATCTGCAGCTTAATCCACAGATTTCATACTGCATTACAAAAATGATTAAGTTTAAAAAAATTATTACAAGGCGGTGCCTGTGGCTCAGTGGGTAGGGCGCCGGTCCCATATGCCGGAGGTGGCGGGTTCAAACCCAGCCCCGGCCAAAAAAAAACCACACACAAAAAAAATTATTACAAATAGAGTTAATCATGAAATCTTTTTATGAAAATGGAAGTGAGGAATTTTTTCTTATTTGTTTTACAGGAAAAATAATTAAAAATCTCACCTTGTAGTCAAAGAATTAGACCATGTATAGAGTACTTTTAATCTAGTAGAAAATATCTTTTATGTTTGCTATTATTATTACAATAGTATATTCTAGGTAATATTATAAGTTACATAACTTTTTATATATGAATATGTGTGCACACGTATTTGTTTAATTTTCATAATAATCCCATGAGGGTATTACTACTGTTTTCCACATTTTATAGATAATTTGTGTAGGTTTGACACAGTTGCTCACACATGTAATCCTAGTACTCTGGGAGGCTGAGGTGGGTGGATTGGTTGAGTTTATGAGTTCAAAACCAGCCTGAGCAGGATTGAGACCCCATCTGTAAAAATAGCCAGGCTTTGTGGTGGGCATCTGTATCCCAGCTACTTGGGAGGCTGAGGTAAGAGAATTACTTGAGCCTAAGTGTTTGAGGTTGCTATGAGCTGTGATGTCATGGTGCTGTACCACGGGCAACAAAGTGAGACTCTTTTTTTTTTGAGACAAAGCCTCAAACTGTCACCCTGGGTAGAGTGCTGTGTCATCACAGCTCACAGCAACCTCCAACTCTTGGGCTTAAGCGATTCTCTTGCCTCCACCTCTCAAGTAGCTGGGACTACAGGCGCCCGCCACAATGCCCGGCTATTTTTTGGTTGTAGTTGTCATTGTGTGGCAGGCCCGGGCTGGATTTGAACCCGCCAGCTTTGGTGCATGTGGCTGGTGCCCAAGCCGGAACTCTCTTAAAGAAAAAAAAAAAAGGATTATTTATGAGATTCAGAGATTAGTTTCTCAAGATTACTAATGAGTGGTAGAAGTAGGATCGGAAGTCAAGGAGACTGGTTCTAGAGCTCATGCTCTTACCTTAGAAGTAATGTCTTAAGAGGAAATGTCAAAGAGTAACATATTAAACGGGAGCTGTCCAGAAAAAGCAAAAGAGGTGATATCTAAGTTGTGGTTTGAAGGATAAATTTGAAATTTTAGGTTAGTTAAAGCAATAAAGTGGCCAGAGGAGTATATCCGGGAGAATAATGTGGAAAAACATGGAAGCTTAAAGCATTGTGCATTCTCAAATTGTTAACGGTTTAAGTAGAAATTAGAGTCATGGAAAAAGAATTGTACAAATAAGACTTATTTACCATTTGAAGGAAAACTTTATTCTATAGGCAAAATGTTAATTGAATTAAAAGTAGAGTGTTGAGTATTATATAAAACAAACTATATTTTATTTATTTTTCTTTTTTTATTGTTAAATCATAGCTGTGTACATTAGTGCAATCAAGGGGTACAGTGTGCTGGTTTCATATACAATCTGAAATATTCTCATCAAACTGTTCAACATAGCCTTCATGGCATTTTCTTAGTTATTGTAATGTAGACATTTGTATTCTGCCTTTAGTAAGTTTCGCCTGTACCCATTCTAAGATGCACCATAGGTGTGGCCCCACCCCCAATCCTCCCTCTACCCTAACCGCCCCCCTCCCTTCCCCTTCCTTGACCCTTTCCTCATAGTCTTGTGCTATAGTTGGGTTATAGCCTTCATGTGAAAGCTATAATTTAGCTTCATAGTAGGGCTAACAAACTGTATTTTAAACAGTTTACAAGGTCAGTCAAATAAAGGCAAAACAAAATGGCTTCCACAGTGTCTTAACCTGGTATTATGATTAAAAAAACAACATCAGGGCGGCGCCTGTGGCTCAGTCAGTAAGGCGCCGGCCCCATATACCGAGGGTGGCGGGTTCAAACCCCGCCCCGGCCAAACTACAACCAAAAAATAGCTGGGCGTTGTGGCGGGCGCCTGTAGTCTCAGCTACTCGGGAGGCTGAGGCAAGAGATTCGCTTAAGCCCAGGAGATGGAGGTTGCTGTGAGCTGTGTGAGGCCACGGCACTCTACCAAGGGCCATAAAGTGAGACTCTGTCTCTACAAAAAAAAAAAAACAACATCAATAGGGTGAATGCTTTTTATTTTTGAAATTTTATATTTAAAATATTAAAAATAAAAATAATTTATATAGAGTTATTTGGACTTAGACTGTATGACACTGTAAATTCCAAGTAGTTGTGCATCTAGTCTTTGCTGTGGCCTTGACACTAGTAGCAATGCCTGGCATAACCAAATAAATATTAGCAAGTGATGGAACGAGCAAGTCTATAAAATGCTTATAACTTTTATCCAGAATTTAAGGAAATAATTAGGTATATATATAAAAGTAACTCAAAGGAATTCATCTATGTAGTTTATATAAGATGTAAAGGCATTTTGAATGTTTAAGCAATGGAGAATTCACCAAATACGTAATAGTATATCATAATAGTTTATAGGGATTTAAATAACATAGAGGAAAGTTTAATGACATAAAAATATATGAGAATTATCAAAATGTTTTCTATCTCCAGGGGTGTCCCACTTGTGGCCCGTGGGCCACATGCTGATTTTGTGAGGACATTTTTTGCTTATCTCTGGTGGTTGATACCATAAAAAGTATGCTGCATGGACCTTTTTTTTTTTGCTAATCAGCTTTTATCAGTGTCTATGTAATGTATGGCCCAAGACAATTCTTATTCTTGCGACGTACTACAGAGAAAAAAAGATTGGACACCCCTGAATTCTAAACTAAAGTTTTGGCAGTCACTTAGTAGTTATGGACAATAGTGTTTAGAACTTCAGTCATATCTTATGCCTCTCATAACAATCCCATTCCTAGCTGAAATTCTCACGACAACCTTATTTGAAAAGACTCATTTAAAAATAACTAAAAGTGGGCTTGGTGCCTGTAGCTCAAGTGGCTAAGGGGCCAACCACATACCCCGGAGCTGGCGGGTTCCAATCTAGGGCCTGTCTGATAACAATGACAACTACAACCAAAAAATGGCTGGACGTTGTGGCAGGTGCCCTGTAGTCCCAGCTACTTGGGAGGCTGAGGCAGGAGAATCACTTAAGCCTAGGAGTTGGAGGTTGCTGTGAGCTGTGATGCCATGGCACTCTACCCAGGGCGACAGCTTGAGGCTATCTCAAAAAACAAAACAAACAAAAAACTTAAAAGTTAGGCTGGGCGCAGTGGCTCACACCTGTAATCCTAGCACTCTGGGAGGTCAAGGTGGGTGGATTGCCTGAGCTCATGAGTTCGAGACCAGCCTGAGCCAGTGCGAGACCTCGTCTCTAAAAATAGCTGGGCGTTCTGGCGGGTGCCTGTAGTCCCAGCTACTGGGGAGGCTAAGGCAAGAGAATCATTTGAGCCCCAGAGTTTGAGGTTGCTGTGAGCTGTGACACCATGGTACTCTATTGAGGGCAACAACATGAGACTGTCTCTAAATAAATAATATAAAGAATAACTAGAAGTTAGAATTAATTTCTCTAAGGTCATACACCTATTTACTATGCCAGTCTGGCTCAAAGTCCCCACTCTACTTGTACTGGGATTCCTGATTCCATTGGAAGCAGTGTGAGTTCTTTATTTTATAATCGACTTACCATAATAGACAAATAGTTCCTTTATTTTATGTATTGACTATTGAGAGACACCTAGGGACACACCTGGAGTACAGTAAAATCTTCATTTATTTATGTTTTTGAGACAGTGCCTCAAGCTGTCACCCTGGGTAGAGTGCTGTGGCATCACAGCTCACAGCAACCTCCAACTCCTGGATTTTTTTTTTTTTTTGTAGAGACAGAGTCTAACTTCATGGCCCTCTGTAGAGTGCCGTGGCCTCACACAGCCCACAGCAACCTCCAACTCCTGGGCTTTAAGCGATTCTTTTGCCTCAGCCTCCCGAGCAGCTGGGACTACAGGCGCCCACCACAATGCCCGGCTATTTTTTGGTTGCAGTTTGGCCAGGGCTGGGTTTGAACCCGCCACCCTTGGTATATGGGGCCGGTGCCTCACCGACTGAGCCACAGGCGCCGCCCAACTCCTGGATTTTTAAGCAATTCTCTTGCCTCATCCTCCCAAATAGCTGGGACTACAGGTGCCCGCCACAATGCCCGACTATTTTTTGGTTGCAGCCATCATTGTTTGGTGGGCCCGGGCTGGATTCGAACCTGCCAGCTCTCACGTATGTGGCTGGCGCTTTAGCTGCTTGAGCTATAGGCGCCAAACCCGTATAGTCTTTCTTAAAGTATTATAGGCTATGGCTTGAATATCTTACAAGTGTGGAAGGGAAGTTCCAAATAAGAATGAGAAGATTATTTTTTTTTTGAGGCAGAGTTTTACTTTGTCACCATAGGTAGAGTGCTGTGGCATCATAGCTCACAGCAACCTCAAATTCTTGGACGCAAGCCATTCTCTTGCCTTATTAGCATTTCAAGTAACTGAGTGCCTGCCACAATGCCAGGCTATCTTTAAAGGTGGGGTCTTGCTCTGGCTTAGTCTGGTCTGGAACCTATGAGCTCAGAGCAGTCCACTCAGCTCGGCCTCCCAGGGTGCTAGGATTACAGGCATGAGCCACAGTGCCTGGCCGATTTGATGATTTTGAAAAATTGGGGAAAGATGCTGGTTTTTTATGGTTCAAGAGTTTAATTTTGAGAAGGATATAGTGAGTATATTCCCATTGGAGAAGGTATTACTTATGTATGTGGGGTCTTATTTTTAATTAAAGGAGGAACCTAATAGAGATTACAGCTTCCCAGCTGGCCTTGAAGACCATATTTTGGGGGAGACTATATCACCTGATGCAAATATATCAGGCGTGGTCCCCAGTGAACTTACCCAGAGCAACACAAGTCTTGGCAGTACCAACAGCAGTGGTGATGTGGGAAAACTGCATTATTCAACAGGTATGGGGGAGAATTATCCTTTCTTTATTTAATCTTTGTTTGTTTTAATTTAGATGTCCTCTATAAGCTTCATTTGTTGAGATCATCTGGTAGATTTTTAATAATAGCTATACCTTACTATCTATGCAGATTTTGTATGAGTACTATAAGTTCTTTAGTCCCCTACTAGTTTATTTTTAGTTGTCTATATTTGTGGAATATATGAGTTCTTAAACTAAAGTTTAAGTTCAGAACTATTTGGGGACTTCATATCTATGTGCACATACAGTTTTATATTGAACCATTTAAAAAAAGCAATTGCAGACTTCATGATACTTCCCCCCTGAATACTTTGGCATGCATTTCCAAAGAATAAGGACATTCCTACATAATAAGTTATGATGCCCAAGCCTTAGGCTAAAACTTTTGAAACTGAATTTATGGATGGGGCCTTGGGAATGTGTTTTTTTTTTTTTTTTTTTTTTTTAGAGACAGAGTCTCACTTTATTGCCCTCAGTAGAATGCTATGGCGTCACACAGCTCACAGCAACCTCCAGCTTCCGGGCATAGGCGATTCTCTTGCCTCAGCCTCCCAAGTAGCTGGGACTACAGGCGCCCGCCACAACGCCCCGCTATTTTATGTTGCAGTTTGGCCAGAGCTGGGTTTGAACCCACCACCCTTGGTATATGGGGCCGGCGCCCTACTCACTGAGCCACAGGCGCCGCCGGGAATGTGTTTTTTTAACCAGCTCTCTGGGTGAATCAGATGTATAGTAGAGTTTGAGAATTTCTGGATGGTATCATTGAAATTTCTTAACTCTGTTACTTTTAAAAATTGAATTCTGGATGGCACCTATGGCTCAAAGGAGTAGGGCACTGGCCCTATATGCCAGACGTGGCGGGTTCAAACCCAGCCCCAGCCAAAAAGTGGAAAAAAAAAATTGGATTCTATTCTTTTTCTCTGACTTTTTATTATGAAAAGTTTCAAATGTCCTGAAAAGTTGAAGGAATCACGTAATGAACAATTATATATTCTCCACCTGGATTTAATTAACTGTTGTATCTGTGTACACGTACAGTTTTATTCGGAACCATTTGAAAAAAGAAATTGCAGACTTCATGATAACTTCCCCCCTAAATATTTTGGCATGCATTCCCAAAGAATAAGGACATTTCCTACATAAGGTCTAATGATGCTTTTTCCTCTCCAGGTGAAGTTCCACTTCCAAGAGGCATGAAAGGGCAAGACTTTGAGAAATCTGAGCATGGTTCTTCTCAAAATACCAGCATGTCTAGCATCTATCAGAATTGTGCAATGGAGGTAAAAGTTCTGTATTCTGCTCCTGATAGAGTGGCTGTAAACATATTTTTAATTTCAGAATGGCATTTAACAGGATTCTGTATGATGCCTTCATGGACAGAATAATAAGTCATTTTGTTGAATTTGTTTGGTGTCTTATGTTAAGTAAGACAATGAACTTGTAGTTTACCTGTATTGTAAGTATTGTAATAGAGCTGTTAAATCTAAATGTGATCAATAGAATAGTAAAATCTTAAGCTTACCTCAAGAGTATGTCCTGTTAAGGTTAATTTTTACTATAGGGGTTCTCCATGTCTACATTTTTCCTATTCTTAGGTTTTGATGTCAAGTTGTTCGCAGTGTAGAGCTTGCGGAGCTTTAGTTTATGATGAAGAAATAATGGCTGGATGGACGGCAGATGATTCAAATTTGAATACAACCTGTCCATTCTGTAAAAGCAACTTCTTGCCTCTTCTCAATATAGAATTTAAAGACTTGAGAGGCTCTGCAAGGTTAGTACTATAAAAGCTCCCTCAAGAGGTAAGTGCCTCCAACAAAGACATGACTCCTGGGGGAAGAGCAAAATACTCATGGTATGCTCCAGGCCTGCCTTTCCTTTATATCCCTAAACTTTAGTCTTTGAGTAAAAAATACTATTAATGTGAGAGACTACTTTTCCATTTTATTTAAAGTAGAATTATTATTAATAGTTGATTCTTGGAAATCAAACTTTATTCAAGCCCTTTGTCTCTGTGACCTTCATTATACATTCTAGAAGGAAAAAAAGGACAAAAAAAAAAAGACTTAAACTTTGTTGCTGCTTTCACTTTTCATTAGTGCTCTAGACAGTGAAATGGCCAAATTCTAGGCAATAGAAAAAGGACTAGCTAGTCATTATCAGACATTAAGTAATGGAGTTTATATGCTGACTTAAGTAATTATGCTTGCTTACTATCCTGTTTGTTTTATGGAGCAAAGGAATTTTATATTACTGTCTGCCTTTAGCTGCTTTTTCTTCTTAAATCTTAAATCATAGAGGTATTTTCTTTCTAGTTTATCTTAGCTGCAGGCATGGAGCTAACTCAAATCATACTGTTTGATTACTGATACTGTCACTACTGGTCTCTGTTGGACGCAGTGGCTCACACCTGTAATCCTAGCACTCTGGGAGGCCGAGGCAAGTGAATTGCCTGAGCTCACAGGTTTGAGACCAGCCTGAGCCAGAGCTAGACCCCATCTCTAAAAATAGCCGTGTGTTGTGGTGGGCACCTGTAGTCCCAGCTACTTGGGAGACTGAGGCAAGAGGATTGCTTGAGTCCAAGAGTTTGAGGTTGCTGCGAGCTGTGACACCATGGCACTCTTCTGAGGGTGACCAAGTGAGACTCTGCCTCAAAAATAAATAAATAAATAAATAAATAAAATAGAACACTGTGGTTACTATAGTTCTTTTTTTTAAACTTGAGAAATTAATAAAGTATTTTGCTTCTCTTCTTCTTCAATAGTTTTCTTTAATAGTTCTTAAAAATGGAAAGGATCTTATATTGGACTACCCCAGACCTTTGATTTGAAAAGATTAGGGTAACAGAAGAGAAAAAGGAAAAGGAAGAAAGAAAGAGAATGAATGTGTGTGTGTGTGTGTGTGTGTGTACATTTGAAATAGGTAACACTTTCCTTAGGGATTGTATTCTTCATTATTGAATGCTTCATGTAAAGCAATTCCAAATATGATGAAATTTAGAAAACTCAAGAATTTTTAAAGAGGTTTTTTTTTTTTACTATTCCATATTTAGCTTTTTCCTGAAACCAAGTACTTCTGGTGACAGTTTACAAAGTGGAAGCATTCCATTGGCAAGTGAATCAGAGAACAAACCTGTATCCAGTTTAGAAGAACCTGACTTGATCAGCTTTATGGATGTCCCCAAACATAACCAGACGATAAGTGAGGAAACAAGCTGTACAGTTGAACCAAGGTATCATGGGATAGAGTGCTCTCTTTATAATAAAGTGTGTACCCTTGTAAAAATTCCCTCCTAACTCTTGTAGGCATAAGTTGTGGCATTTAAAATATTTAATCTTTTTACTATCACATAGTATTTAAATATCTATGGATGAATCTGATGACAGACCTTTTTGAACTATGTTTAATGTTTGACAGTGGTCATTTATAAAATGGACTTCTCAATAGTACAAAATATTTCACCTTTAATACAGTCACTACCAATTTCCAGAGGTTATTCTCTTTACTGGAAATGCATACTTTTCTCTTGAATACTGTTTGAATCAAACATTTTTTGAGAGTCTATTGTGTGCTAAGCATTAAAAATTAAAAAGTAAATAAGATTTGGTGGACCATGGCCTAGAGATCATATACTCATCGGCAACTTCACAATACTTATTTGCATGCAGCATACTTCTAGATGATTTTATTTAATAAAGATGAAATTATGTATAAAGGAACTGAATGGGCACTTCGTCTTTTTAAAATAATTTGTTATCTATGATATATCCTATTCCCACCTCTCACCAGAGTCGTTTACTCTATCCTGCTCTTCTGATGATCAGTTCTACAAATATGCTTGAAGAAAATTTAATTTTTAATAAGCAGTACTGAGTTTTAGCTATGCTTAGTAGGTTTAAGATTCATTGTAGTAGGCTTGGCGCCTACAGCTCAAGCAGCTAAGGCGCCAGCCACATACACCAGAGCTGGCCGGTTTGAATCCAGCCCAGGCCTGCCAAACAGCAATGACAACTGCAACCAAAAAATAGCCGGGTGTTGTGGCGGGTGCCTGTAATCCTAACTACTTGGGAGGCTGAGGCAAGAGAATCGCTTAAGCCCAGGAGTTGGAGGTTGCTGTGAGCTGTGATGCCACGGTACTCTACCCAGGGTGACAGCTTGAAGCTCTGTCTCAAAAAAAAAAAAAAAAAAAAAGATTCATTGTATAAACACTGTAGCACTATAAGTTTAGTTTTCTTTAACAAACAAAAACTTTGTTCTCTCTTTTTTAAAAGTGATGAAATAAAGAAAGCCGGTGGAGATGTCCAAACTATGAAAATTTCTTCTGTGCCTAATAGCCTGTCAAAGCGAAATGTATCTTTGACTAGAAGTCACAGTGTTGGAGGCCCCTTGCAAAATATTGACTTTATCCAGCGACCATTTCACGGCATTTCAACAGTTAGTCTTCCAAACAGTCTGCAGGAAGTTGTGGTATGTAATGATATAGTAACTATACTATGTATGGATGCAAATATTTGTTAGAACATTATATAATTTTTTTTTTGCAGTTTTTGGCCCGGGGTGGGCTTGAACCCGCCATCTCCAGCATATGGGGCCGGCACCCTACCCCCTTGAGCCACAGGCGCCATCCCTATATAATTCTTTTATAGTAGACTTATTTTAATAACATGACAAATAATAGATAAGAAATTTTCTGTAAACAAACTAAGAACTCTTAAAGTTTAATCTTTTTGTTATGAGGAATTTCAAATATGTGCAGAAAACCCCAGAAAACTATGAGTCCCTTGACCCATCATTTAGCTTCAGCAATTTCTACTTTATGGCCATTCTTTTATATATACCCTCATTTGTTTCCCTTTTCCTAGATTATTTTGAAGCAGATTTCAACATCATATATTCTATTTGTACATACTTCAGTATGTATCCCTAAGTGATGAGGATTTGAAATATATATAATCACAATACCAGTATCATACAAAAAAAAATCATTGAGTTATTCAGTCTGTTCAAATTTATGATTGTCTCAAAAATGTCAAATGCATGTTTTTGATATAGTTTGAGGAGTCAAGATCAAATAAAGTTCATTTATTATAAGAGGGCTGGGCACGATGGTCCATGCCTGTAATCCCAGCACTCTGAGAGGCTGAGGCAGTCAGATCACCTGAGCTCCCAAGTCAAGACCCACCTGAGCTAGAGTGAGACCTCCTCTCTAAAAAAAAAAAAGCTGAGAATTGTGGCAGGTGCCTATAATCCTAGCTACATAGGAGGCTGAGATAAGAAAATCACTTGAGTCCAGGAGTCTGAGGTTGCTGTGAGCTACAACGTCACATAACTCTCTTGGGGAGACAAAGTGAGACTGTGTCTGAAAAAAAAAAAAAAAAATCCATCCATTACAATTTGTTGGTACAATTTTTAGTCTTTTAAAACCTATAGACTTTATTTTTTTTCCCTTGCAGTTTATGTGCTGATAAAAGCAATTAATTTGCCCTTTGGACACTGGAATTTCCCATAGTCAAGATTTTGCTGAAGTAGCCCTATAAATTGGTATTTGTATTGAGCAGCTTGATTTGATTTAGGGTCTTTGTTTTATTATTCATTTGTTTTTAAAAAGACAATTTTAGGCTGGGCCTTGTGGCTTACGCCTGTAAACCCAGCACTCTGGGAGGCCAAGGCACATGAATTGCTTGAGCTCAGGAATTCGACAACAGCTTGAGTAAGATGGAGTCCCTGCCTCTAAAAATAGCTGGATGTTGTGGCGGGTGCCTGTAGTCCCAACTACTTGGGAGGCTGAGGCTAGAGGATTATTTGAGCCCAAGAGTTTGAGGTTCCTGTGAGCTATGACAACATGGCATACCACCAAGGTTGACAAAAGAGACTGTGTTTTTAAAAAAATATATAGATATACTAAAATGTAAGACAAAGTGAGACTGCTTAAAAAAAATTGACAATTTTATCGGTGGTATATTACTTCTGGTAGTAAACGTAAACTTTCTTTGTGATGTTAGTGGCTGTTATTGTCTCAATGCCTAGATAAAGTCATTTATTAGGAGCTGTAAAATATAATAGTCTAATACTGTCATTTCTTCTTTGTAATATGGAATTAATACATTACAAGGAGAAACTTCACATCTTTTGCTTAGTTTTCTAAAGATGAAATTTAGGCTCAGTGCCTGTAGCACAGTGGTTATAGCACCAGCCATGTACACTGAAGGTGGTGGGTTCAAACCTGGCCCGGGCCAGCTAAACAACAATGACAACTGCAACAAAAAATAGCCGGATGTTCTGGTGGGCACCTGTAGTTCCAGCTACTTGGGAGGCTGAGGCAAGAGAATCACTTCAGCCCAAAAGTTGGAGGTTGCTGTGAACTGTGAGGCCACGGCACTCTACCAAGGGTGACATAGTGTGACTTTATCTCAAAAAAAAATAAAAAATAAATGTTTGATTCTTTCCTTTTATTTACCAGTTTTCAAAATAACAAGTTAGGTCTCTTATCATTCTTCAAGGTGATCAATTAATTGGGGGGAATAGAGTACTATGAACTCATTGATTTAAAAACATTTATGTTTAGGAGAGTCAGGAAAAATTAAATAAATCAGTAAATAATAAACATTTATGTTTAAAGCTAACTGTTTTTATCTTTATTCTTTTTTCTTTTTTTTGAGATGAGAGTCTCACTTTATTGCCCACGGTAGAGTGCTGTGGCATCACAGCTCACCAGCTCTTGGGCTTAGGTGATTCTCTTGCCTCAGCCTCCTGAGTAGCTGGGACTACAGGCACCTGCCACAATGCCCGGCTATTTTTTTGTTGTTGTTGCAGTTTGGCCAGGGCCAGGTTTGAACCTGCCACCCTTAGTATATGGGGCCGGCGCCCTACCCACTGAGCCACAGGCATTGCCCCAGTTTTTCTATTTTTTAGTAAAGATGGGGGTCTCACTTTTACTCTTGCTGGTCTTGAGCTCATGAGCTCAAGCAATCCACTTGCCTCAGCCTCCCAGAATGCTAGGATTATAGGCGTGAGCCACTGCACCTGGCTCTAGTGGCTTTTTTGTAATTTTTTTTAAGCTTTCTTACATCACAAGATGTTTCATGCTATGTTGTGTATTTTCTTCCTCAGACCAAGAATCAGCCATTTGTTTACGAAACCCTGTTTTCTTTTAGAGGGAAATGGTTTTAGAGAGTACAGTGTGGCACCAGGGTATTTATTATTAACAAGTTGGTCATGTATATTTTATCCTGATTATAATATGCATAACTTACAAAGCCTAGGTTGGGTTTTATTTTTCATTTATTTCATTTGTATTATCAAAATGCTATTTTTAAATCCCTTCTGTTTTTATTAGAATCAAATTTTAAAGGGCAGAGCCTGTGACTCAGAGGAGTGGGGCACTGGGCCCATATACCAAAGGTGGTGGGTTCAAACCCGGCCCTGGCCAAAAACTGCAAAAAAAAATAAAATAAAATAGAATTAAAAAAAAAAATTAAAGCAAGTTATATATAATTTTAATAGGAATCAATAAAGAATATGAACACAAAACATTACCCCATCTGTTCAGATGTAGTAGTAGAAAGATTAAGTCCCACATTTTTCACACACATAGATCACTCTGAATCATCTGAAATGCCAATATTTTTTATAAAAATGTGAAAAGAAAGAATGAATCATACATTAGGCCATTTCTCTTATTAATATGAGATAGAAACTATTTTCAGGGACCTGCTGAAATATGGATTATTAATGTTCTCACTCAGTGATTTAAAGGTATTTAAAATGGAGTATTTTTCTTTCATTAGGGTGTTCTTTGTGTAGCACTAGTCCTAAAATAACTGATTTTAAAGGGATAGACAGGAAATTATAATCTTATTGAGAAGTGCTCTTAAGTATAAAGAATTGAACAGATAATATTCACTTCTTTTTGTATTGTTTTTTAAGGATCCTTTAGGAAAAAGGCCCAATCCTCCGCCTGTTTCTGTGCCCTACTTGAGTCCTCTAGTGCTTCGGAAAGAACTTGAATCCCTGCTAGAAAATGAAGGCGATCAAGTGATTCACACATCCTCTTTCATCAATCAACATCCAATCATTTTCTGGAACCTCGTTTGGTACTTCAGACGTTTGGACCTTCCTAGTAACTTACCAGGACTTATCCTCACATCGGAGCATTGTAATGAAGGTGTACAGGTAGGGTACTATCATCTATGTCTATCTTACATTGGTTTTAGGTTGAGGCTTAACTTCATGTTCCTGAAAGTATACAACAGTAGTTTAATAAGGTTTATTTCCCTCTCATTTAAAAGTTTGGATACGCAGTCCAAGGATGGTGCGGGGTTAGGGACTTGAGATCCTTTTCTCTTTTTGCTTAGCTCTACCTGACCCTTGTTCCCAAGTTCTACTTCTGGTCCAGGACAGCTGATTACCTCCAAGTTATCACGTTCACATTCCAGCCAGCAGTAAACAGAAAAATGTATAGAGGAGATTATGTCTTTTTTCTTAAGAGACAGCTCCTGGAGTTGTACATAATATTTTCACATGTACTTCATCTAGCTGCAAGCGTTGCTAGAAAGGTAGCTTTTATTCCAAACTGTCATACTCCCAACTTTGAAAAGACTCATACTATCCATAGTTTTCAGATGATACTACATATAATTAAAAGTTAGAAAAGTAGTTCACATGCTGAATAAATGATGGGAAAGCCAAGATCCTATCTGACTCCAAAGCTCCTACTCTACTTGCCCTAAGTCTACTACAGACAGTGTCCAACAGTTGCCAAGCATAGGGAAAAAAAGGGAAACTGTACCTTTATTTACAAAATATTTAATACGAGATTTTACAAAGAGGTGACCAACATACAGAGAATATTTTGTAAATTTTGTAATGAATTTGTTTTATTTATTTATTTTTTTGGGGGGCCGGGGCTGGGTTTGAACCTGCCACCTCCAGTATATGGGGCTGGCGTCCTACTCCTTGAGCCACCGGCACCACTCTGTAATGAATATTTTGTAAATAAAAGTACCAGTACATTTATCAACAATCTCCCTCCCACCTTCCCAATGTATGGTAACTTTATGGATGGCCTGTACTGTACTGAATCCTTGAGAGACATCCAGACCTCAGACATACACATGTGGTGCAACAAAATCTTTTCTCAGCCAGGTGTAGTACCTCACTCCTGTAATCCTAGCACTCTGGAAGGTTGAGGCAGGTGGATTGCTTGAGCTTACAAGTTCAAGACCAGCCTCAGCAAGAGCAAGACCTTGTCTCTAAAAACTAGCTGGGCGTTGTGTTGGGTGCCTGTAGTCCCAGCTACTTGGGGGGCTGATGCAAGAGGATCACTTGAATACAAGAATTTGAGGTTGCTGTGAGCTATGACACCACGGTACTCTACTGAGGGTAACAAAGTGTCTTATACTTTAATTTAAAATTTTTTTGTAATGGTGTTTAATCTTTTATGTGACCAGTATGCCAGTTACCAAGTTGTCATTCTAATCCCTAAAATTCACAGTGAGAAACTTAAACCTCAGAAAATAATAAGAACATTTATTGTTAGACGTTCATAAAAGTTAAAATTCTGTGTAGAATTTTAGGTCCAGAATTTTGAAAGAACTCATCTGTCAAGTTTTGGTAGAGCCACTGTCAATTATTATGCTGAGGATACTAATACTGTCTGTTGATCTCTTTTAGCTTCCTCTGTCATCTCTGTCCCAGGATAGTAAACTTGTGTATATTCAGCTGTTATGGGATAATATCAACCTTCATCAGGAACCAGGAGAGCCTCTGTATGTCTCATGGAGGAATTTTAGTAAGTAAAATAGAATTAAAGACAGATTCAAACTACATACAATCCAGATTTCATCCACAGTTGAATTGATAAGCAAATTTAGCACAGTCCATCCACATACTACTCAAGCAGTAAGGAAGAATAGACTATTAAAAAAAATAGAATTAAACAGAATTAAATTTCTCTAGAATTAAAGAGAAAAGCAAATTATTTTGCTTTTTTTTTTTAAGTTTAGTTAATTGAAATTGATTGGTATTATACTGACCTGTATGAGAAGTCTGACAGGTTCTCAACCAAGTTGAATAGTTTTTTATGACTTGTCAAATACCAATTTAGTTGGGTATTTTAAGAGTAAATTCTGTATGGTGGAAGAGTAATTTAGATGTATTGGTATGGGACCATAATTTCAGTTATACTGATGGGTACTGGCTAGTCTTAGAGATTATGCCTTCATTTTTTTTTTTTTTTGAGACAGAGTCTCACTATGTTGCCTTCAGTAGAGTGCTGTGGCATCACAGCTCACAGCAACCTCAAACTCTTGGGCTCAAGCAATTCTCTTGCCTCAGCCTCTCAAGTAGCTGGGACTACAGGTGCCCACAACAACACCTGGCTATTTTTTTGTTACAGTTGTCGTTGTTGCTTTAGATGGCCTGGGCCGGGTATGAACCTGCCAGCCTCAGTGTATGTGGCTGGCACCCTACCTGCTGAGCTATGGGCACTGCCTCTGCCTGCATTTTTTTTTTTTTGTAGAGACGGAGTCTCGCTTTACTGCCCTCGGTAGAGTGCCGTGGCGTCACACGGCTCACAGCAACCTCCAGCTCTTGGGGTTATGTGATTCTCTTGCCTCAGCCTCCCAAGCAGCTGGGACTACAGGCGCCCGCCACAATGCCCGGCTATTTTTTTGTTGTTGCAGTTTGGCTGGGGCTGGGTTTGTACCCACCACCCTCGGCATATGGGGCCGGCGCCATACTCATTGAGCCACAGGTGCCGCCCAATGCATTTTTAATCTTTTATATTTAGAACATGTTTTTACAAGGCATTTAAAGAGTTACTTTTTTTTTTTTTTAAACAGATATATATGTTTATGTAGTTAGAAACCTTTGACAACTTTGGGAGGTGAGCTGGGGGAGAAAATATTTACTCCTCATTCTCTCAGATGTTTACTTTTCACTTTATACCTTTCTGTTCCATATTGATTTTTTTGACCATAGCATCATTACCTTTATAAGGAGCAAATGATTTAGCTTGGCAGAAACGTTCTGTCTGAGCTTTGTTTTATAAACACTGCCCAACATGAGACTTTATGTATCACCTCATACCTTCAGGGTCAAAGCCCAGGAATTCTAGAGTATTGGACTCCCTAGCCCACCCTCCCATGACCAAATGCATCTAACATTGGAAGCTGCTTTAGGACACCTTCTTTTTGTCCCTCCATTTCCTGAGTCCTCCTTTTTCTTCCATATGCGCTCATTCCACTGGTGCTCTAAACTGGCCCTATGGCTCCTAAGACACTGTCCAAGTACTGACTCCCAGATTTCTATCTCCAGTCTACAACTCCTGAGCTCTAGATACACATGGGCCCTGGAGTTACCTTCTCAACAGCTCCACCCGGATATCAAGTAGATACCTAAATTTAACACATGCAAAACTTATCTTCACCCCATAACTTGCTCTACCCACAGCCTTCTAAATTGCTACTGATAGAATGTCCAAGCTTCTAGCTCCCCAAGTCCACAATTTCAGAGTAAAAGAATGACTGGAAAGAAGAGTCTGATTCATACGCCAGTGACCTGAAACAAAGGCAATCCTCGATATTAGGATTTAAGACATTGTAAGATCATAAAAAGTATCTTCTGAAATGTTTAAAGTTAACTCATTTTAAGTTTAGAATCTGGATTTCAGTATTTTAATTTTTGAGTATAAGTCACTTTTTGCAAGCTAACAAACAGAATCAGCCTAAGGGAATCTAGTCTTCTAGGGATCTATACTTGTGATCTTTAGCAGAATGACATCATTACACAAGGTCTGGCAAAAGGGTTATAAACTTTAAATAACAACCCTTATTTACATTTTTCATTAGGGAACAGCCAAAAGTTCATTCTTTAAAGGCATGATATATAGAATATCTTGATATGTACAGGACACAATGAATGGTCCAAATTATATGCTGTTCAACCTACTGGCAATATAGATCACAGCTGGCCAAGGACTGGTAAACAGAGAAAGGGTTTAAATTTTGAAAACTCGCTCTGCAATTTAAAAAATTCCCAGTTGCGGGGCGGCGCCTGTGGCTCAGTCGGTAAGGCGCCGGCCCCACATACCGAGGGTGGCGGGTTCAAACCCGGCCCCGGCTGAACTGCAACCAAAAAATAGCTGGGCATGGTGGCGGGCTCCTGTCGTCCCAGCTACTCGGGAGTCTGAGGCAAGAGAATCGCTTAAGCCCAGGAGTTGGAAGTTGCTGTGAGCTGTGTGATGCCATGGCACTCTACCCGAAGGGCGTCAAGTGACACTCTGTCTCTACAAAAAAAAAAAAAAATTCCCAGTTGCTGTCAATAAGAAAGCAAGTAAAAAATACTACACATATTTTTGATTTTTTCCACGTTCTTCAACTAGAACATGAAGGTAGCAGATAAGATACTTAGCCATTTAAAAAATAAATTACTAATTGCAATCAGTGTAACCTGGCTTATTGTACCCTTAATGAATCCCCAACAATAAAAAAAAAAAATACATTACCTAGTAATAAGAAATTAGACATATTGCATTCTTCCATTTGCTGCAAAAACAAATTAACAATAAAGACTATTTAAAAGAAACATTCAACTCTAAAGCGGTGGTGGTAGCAATGACTTTCCACTATAGTATAACTTCCCATTTTCCCAGATAATTAACATTGCTCCGTGATACATATTCCTACAGAAAAACTTGCTAGGAGTTTTTGCCAGGGCGAGAAGATGAAAAACAGAGCATGTCCTAATTAGCTAATTAATAAGCTCAGTTAACATCTTTGGGATGGACCCATAACATCTGGCCATTGTTTTGTTATACATAACAAACTTCAGAATCCCTTAGCCCTTAGTGATAGTTTCTGCTCAGGTTCTCCAATTTAGGTCTAGTTCCACTAGAGGAGTTTCTAACTCCTCTCCTCAGGGCTAAGATAGGTGGGTGTTAGTCATCAAAGTCTGGAATGTCATTATAGGAGTAACCCCGGTAGCCTTTGGATGCATAGTAGGCAATGCGCAGGTGGTAAAATCCAGGGAGGAACACCAGAATACCAATGATCAGGACCAGAACGGTTCGGTCTGCCCCGCCTTTGCTGATGTAGCCCAACAGCAGGAGGGAGCCTATGATAATGAGAAAGGCGCCAATCAAAAACAGTACCATGCCAAGTACAACAGCCTTATAAGGAATCTTAGGAAGGCTTTTCTTAAACTGAAGGTCAATGTAGCCATCATCTGTGCCTGAGAGCCTTGAGTATGTCACGTTACTACTGGGGATTCCGGTAGCCAGGTTGGTACAGGAAGGCATCATAACACACTGACACGGCTATGCTAACAAACAAAACTGATTCTAGAAAGAGGCCAACCGTGCCCTGGTGGGCGGCACAGTCCGCCAGGAGCGCAAGCTAGCAGGCCGGAAGTGGCGCGCTGGTTAAAGAGTTACTATTCATGTACTCAGAAGCCTTGTGAGTGAATAAGAAGAATGCAAATACTGTAATCCAATTGGTAAGTGAGCAAATGATATTAATAGATAGTTCATAGAAAAAATGTTAGGTGGCTTATAAACAGTATTAGTTTACTAGGGCTTCCGTAATGAAGTAGCACAGACTGGGTGGCTTTTACAGCAGAAATGTATCTTCTCATAATTCCAGATGCTAGAAGTCCAAAATCAAGGTGTCGGCAGGTATGGTTTCTTTTGAGGCCTCTCTCCTTGGCACAGAGATGGCTACCTCCTAGTTGTGCCCTCACACAGCCTCTCTGCATGCATACATGGATGTGCACACATCTTGATGTGTCTTTTTTTATTAAGGACAGTAGTCACATTGGATTAGGGCTTTATCCTTCTTTTGTTTTGCAGTTTTGGCTGGGGCGGGCTTGAACCCACCACCCCCGGTATATGGGGCCAGCGCCCTACTCCTTGAGCCACGGGTGCCGCCCTCTCTGTTAAACTATATTTCTCAAGACCTTATCTCTAAATATAGTCACATTGGCAATTAGGTAGGGCTTCAACATATGAATTTGGCAGGGGTGAGCACAATTCAGTCTGTAACATAAACATATGAAAATTTAGTATTTAGGGGTGGCGCCTGTGGCTCAGCGGGTAGGGTGCGGCCCCATATGCCGAGGGTGGCGGGTTCAAACCCAGCCCCAGCCAAACTGCAACCAAAAAATAGCCGGGCGTTGTGGCGGGCGCCTGTAGTCCCAGCTACTTGGGAGGCTGAGTCAAGAGAATTGCCTAAGCCCAAGGATTTGGAGGTTGCTGTGAGCTGTGTGACGCCACAGCACTCTACCAAGGGCGATAAGGAGAGACTCTGTCTCTACAAAAAAACAAAATTTAGTATTTAGTTAACTGTAATTTTATTTTTTTTTAAAAAAAGGAAGATATAAACTTATCAAATTGGCAAAAAAATTTAAAGATTAATAATATTGTTGAAGGTGAGAAGGAAAAACAGTTTGACACACTGTTAAAAGTATAAAATGATACATTTCTGGAGAAAAATAATTGTAAACATGCAGATTTAATATGTAGACAAATTAGGAATTGCAATTAGAGAACTCTGTTCTACCTAAATATAGTATGAACCTGTTTGTACAAGGATGTTTACTGCAGGATTTTTTATAATAATGGAAAAATTTAACATAAATATTCAACAGGAGTACTGTGGTAAATCCTGTAGTATAAAAAGCCAATAAAAAGAGTAAGTAATAATTGTTTGTATATGGGTGTTTGGATGCCATTATGTAGTGAATGAAAAAACACAAGTTGTAGAACAATATATAATCTTTTCCCTTTTTTGTAGAAAAACAAAACCACAAAGTAGAAATTATGTATCTGTATTTTGAAGGTATACATAAAATATATCTCAAACTGTTAATAGTGACTACTCAGAAAAGAAAGGGAAAAAGTTCAATCTTTATTTTATATTGTTCTGTGTTTTTTTCAACAATCTGTCATTACTTTGCAATTTTTTACTTAAAACTGGAAGGGAAATGCTTTCCCTTGGTATGCCAGTCACAAAATTATGATTAATATAAACTAGCGCTGGGCACGGTGTCTCATGCCCATAATCCTAGCACTCTGGAAGGCCAAGGAGGGTAGATTGCTTGAGCTCATGAGTTTGAGAACAGCCTAAGCAAGAGCAAGACTGTGTCTCTAAAAATAGCTGGGCATTGTGGCAGGCACCTGTAGTTCCAGCTACTTGGCAGGCAGAGGCAAGAGAATCACTTTCGCCCAAGAGTTTGAAGTTGCTGGGAGCTATGACAGCAGGACACTCTACTGAGGGCAACAAAATGAGACTCTGTCTCCAAAAAAAAAAAAAAGTATATATATTTATTTATTAATTAATAATAAACTGCTTTTCCTTTAATTTTCCTACAGTCATGATATTTGAATACTTTTTAGGTATGAGTAAAATGATCTTGAAATTTATGCTAGAAAGAATAGAATTTAGTTATTTTCCTGTATCCTTTGAAATAGACAAGTGTTTTAGATGTTCTGTGATTTGTGGTTGGTATAAAACTGGGTGCTCTCAAGAATGGCCATTTTAAGCTCCGTGCCTGTAGCTCAGTGAGTAGGGTGCTGGCCACATACAGTGAGGCTGATCGGTTTGAGCCTGGCCCAGGCCTGCTAAACAATGACAACTGCAACCAAAAAATAGCAGGGCTTTGTTGTGGGTGCCTGTAGTCCCAGCTACTTGGGAGGCTGAGGCAAGCCCAAGTATTTGAGGTTGCTGTGAGCTGTGATACTACAGTGCTCTACAGAGAGTGACATAGTGAGACTCTGTCTCAAAAAATAATGGCCATGTTTCTGTACTTGACTGGGTGCTTTAAATGAAGAATTAGCATACAAATAATATTAAAAGACATAATGAGAATTGAGATGACTTCTGGAATGGCCAGATGAGGCGCTCTGCAGACCCACTCTTCAGTGAAACAACTGTAATTAGTGAAAATTATTTTTTTAAAAAGTAGCATTTGGAAATTGTCCTAAGACTATAAAGCAAATGAAGGACCATTTATTTATTTATTTTTTTTAATCTACTAAATCTTACTGAAAAGGGCAGGTTTCTGTTGCACTTGAGCCACTACTTGCTAACCCCTGTGGAGCTCCCAAAGCCTCTAGCATCTCCCTTGGAAAAGCAACCTTCCAGCATTTCTTATCCTTCTAGCTCTGTATTGCCAAGGCTGAATTCTTGGTGAATGTGGTTAAAAAGTGGAAGTTCAGTTCTTCCATTTCCCTCCGTTCATAGGTCAGAGGCTATATCCCCAGTTGTAACAGCAGACTTAGAATACTGGGTCCCCAATTATTCTCACTGCAGTTCACTCATAGGGTAGGCATTTTATTCTAAGAGAGGTGAGCTGAAAAGACTCTCTCCAGCACCCTGCTCATAAAGCAAGTGTGTCACTTTAAGAGAAGGGCTATTATTTCCAGCCTTAGCTCCAGAGCAGTGGCTTAGGAACTTTGCTTAGGAGCAGAGGGAGAGCATAAGAATAGAGAGCTCTGAAACTCTCTCCAAAGGAGATGACTTTATTTTTAGAACCCTGTGTGAAGAAGTTCAAGCCTGAGAGCACTCTTGAAAACAGTGGACATTTTAGTGGGAAGGCTGGTATTACTCTGATAGAAAAACCAAACATAGATGCCATTTGAAAAGAAAATTCAGAATCAACATCACTTATGAATATAGACATAAAAATCTTCAAAAAATACAAGCAAACTGAATCCAGCAATATAGAAGAAAGATTGTATACCATGACTAAATGGGATTTATCTCAAGCATGTGGCTTCAGTTTAACATTTGAAAATTAATTAGTGCCAGGTCCAGTGGCTCAAGCCTATAATCCCAGCTCTGGGGAGGCCAAGGCAGGTAGATTGCCTGAGCTCACAGGTTTGAGACCAGCCTGAGCAAGAGTGAGACCCCATCTCTAAAAAATAGCTGGGCGTTGTGGTGGGTGCCTAGGGTCCCAGCTACTTGGGAAGCTAAAATAAGAGGATAGCTTAAACCTAAGAGTTTGAGGTTGCTGTGAGTTAAGATGCCACAGCACTCTACTGAGGGTGAGCAACTGAGACTCTGTCTAAAAAAAAAAGAAAAAAAATTAGTATTATATATCATATCAATAAAGCAAAAGACAAAATCCACGTGATTGTCTCAATAGGTGCAGCCAAAGCATTTGACAAAATCCATCACATCACCCTTTGTTTAGAATGCTCAGCAAGCTAAGAATAGAAAAGAATTTCCTTATCTTGACAATGGGTATCTACCCACATATGAAAATCCACAGTTGAAATCATACTTAATGGTAAAAGAGTAAATGCTTTCCCCCTAAATACAGCGATAAGAGGATGTTTGCTTATGCCATTTCCATTTACCTTTGTGTTGGAATCTAGCTAGAGCAATTAGGCCAGAAAATAAACACCATCCAAATTAGAAAAGAAGAAGTAAAATTATTTAAGATTATATGATCATACATGTAGAAAATTCTAAGGAATACACATCATATACACATACATATACTCATAATGTATTGGAACTAATATTGGCAAAGTTGCAGGATATATGATTTAATATACAGAAATCAATGTATTTCTATGTACTTTTGAACAAATAATCCAAATTGTAATTAAGAAAAACTCATTTATAATAGGACTAAAAAGAATAAAAATATTGGGTGGCACATGTGGCTCAAAGGAGTAGGGCACCAGCCCCATATGCCAGAGGTGGTGGGTTCAAACCCAGCCCCAACCAAAAACTGCAAAAAAAAAGAATAAAAATACTTATAAATTTGACAGAAGAAGTGCAAAACTTAACATTCTGAAAACTGAAATCATTATTGGAACAAATTAAAGAATACCTGAATAAATGTAAAGAAATCCTAAGTTTATGGATTGAAAAAGTTAATATTATTAAGATGACAGTAGTCCTAAATTGAACTTCAGTTTGAATGCAGTTTCTATCAAAATTCCAGGTAGCTTCTTTGCATGAATTGACAATCCTATCCTAAAATTCATATGGATATTTAAGGGACCCAGAATAGCCAAAACAATTCAGCAGACGGAGCAACATAGTGAGACCCTGACTCTATAAAACTTTTTTTTCAAACTTAGCTGAGCACATGGTGGTGTGCATCTGTATTCCCAACTACTTGGGAGTTTCAGATGGAAGGATTGTTTGAGCCCTAGAGTACAAGGTTACAATGAGGTATGACTGCACCACTGCACTCCACCCTGGATGACAGAGCAAGCCCTGTCTTATTAAAAAATAAAGTGTACAATTTAGTGGGTTTTAGTATATTTGTTTTCAACTGAAGAAATAGTGGTGCTGTGGTTTTTTTTTTTTTTTTTTAAATTGAGGTAGAGTTTCCCTTTGTTACCCTCAGTAGAGTGCTATGGTGTCATTGCTCACAGCAACCTCAAATTCTTGGGCTCAAGCTATTCTCTTGCCTTAGCCTCCCTAGTATCTGGGACCACAGGTGCCCGCCACAGTGCCCAGCTACTTTTTTTTTTTTTTTTAACAGGCCTAGGCTGGGTTCGAACCTACCACCCCAGAGCATGTGGCTGGCGCCCTAACCACTGTAGCACCCCTACTGCTATGGGTTTTTTTTTTTGAGACAGAGCCTCAAGCTGTCGCCTGGGTAGAGTGCCTTGGCATCACAGCTCACAGGAACCTCCAACTCCTGGGCTCAAGCAATTCTCTTGCCTCAGCCACCCAAGTAGCTGGGATTATAGGTGCCCAACATGACGCCCGGCTAGTTTTTGGTTGTAGTTGTCATTGTTGCTTGGTGGACCCAGGCTGGATTCGAACCTGCCAGCTCTGGTGTATGTGGCTGTTGCCTTAGCTGCTTGAGCTACAGGCGCCAAGCCACTGCTATGGGTTTTGATCCTAGATCTTCTACCTGTTAAATTAAAGAGATTGATTAGATTTGTTTACATGCTATGCTGTGACTTTAGAACCTAACCTAAAATACAGTATCTTTGTTTACCTGGATGAATTATATGGTTTGGGAATTGTATCTCATTAGAGTTATTATTTTAAAAAGTGAGGGAAAGGAGAAACAATGGAATTGCTTATTATATTTATCAGGTAGAAGGATTAAATCTTGTAGCAGCCAGTTTTTCCTGTTATTATCCTAACAGAGAAATTTGCTGTTTCTTTGGTTAAACACAAATGAAGTATTACTTGCCTTTATTTAAAGGCTGTGTTTTATAAATAGTACATTGCTTAGGACAGGCACTCAGAGTGAGGCTGAGGACTTGTTGGATACATAGTCCATCTCATGCAAATGTGATTATAAATAAAGTCATATAGCTTCTGAAATTACCTGGATTATTAACGTTTTCCCTTTTTCCAGGACAAGCACACCTTGTTGAATTTGTGTATGTTTAATAACATTATGGTTTATATCCACTCTACCAGTGACACACTTTTTGTTTCTATTGAGACTGGGTCTTACTGTGTTGCCCAGGCTGGTCTTGAACTCCTGAGCTCAAATGATCCTTCTATTGTCAGCCTCCTGAGTAGCTGGATCTACAAGCATGTGCCACTATATCCAGTTAGAAGTACTTTTATATAGTCTATATAAATGTTTGTTCTAGAATTAATAGTTCTAGAATTACTCTTGAATTAATTAAGATTAGACTCTGTTATATTTAATAGAATATAAGAGGCTTAGATAGGTAAAGATTATTCTTTCACACAATGAAGTTATGAATTATATCATGTATACCATAAATATGTACAGTTTTTGTCAGTTAATAAAATTTTAAATGAAAAAAGTTATAAATTAGTCTAGGACTGGTAGGCAACTCCTCTGTCATTTGGGACCCAGGGTCTTTCTGTGTGTTCTGCTTTACTATCAGTAAAGATGGCTTTGTGGTTGTAAGATGACTGCATCGCATGCCAGCTTCAGTCAGTAAGTCATCAACTGGGGGAGAAGGGTGGAGGGACAGGTCTCCCTATCTGAAAAATAGAAGCAGGAAAACCCTTTTGGGCTGAGCACATTGCTACAAAATTTTACTAGTAACGGGGAGGTGATATTGAATAAGCAAATAAAAAATGCCACAACTCTGGGAAAATACTTCTTTAATAATTATTAAAAACTTATTATTTACTATGTTCTTTTTGTTAGATTCTGAAAAGAAATTGTCTCTCCTGTCAGAGGAACAGCAAGCAACAAGCACTTTAGTGGAAACTATTAGGCAAAGTATTCAGCATAATGATGTTCTTAAACCCATCAGCCTGCTGTCACAGCAAATGAAGCCAGACACGAAAAGACAAAGGTAAGAATTCAGTATTTTTTGCTTGGTGTGCCGCTCTCTGATTCCACTTTTTTTTTTTTTTTTTAGAATTTTTATTTATTTATTTTTTTTTGGTTTTTGGCTGGGGCTGGGTTTGAACCCGCCACCTCAGGCATATGGGACCAGCGCCCTACCCCTTTGAGCCACAGATGCCGCCCTGATTCCACTTTTTAAAAAATTATTTTAGCTCCCGAATCAGCCTGGCTCTTGCATGCACCATGTCTGGTTTCTCCAGCGTTGCTGCAATGAAGAAAGGGGTTCAGCAGCTCAGGCTGGAAGCATTAAAGTTTCCCAGGCAGCTGCAGAGCTGAAACAATTTTGTCTGCAGAAGGCTCAAAATGATCCTCTCCTGATTGGAGTATCTTTAAGAATAAATCCCTTCAGATCCCAGTGATACAGTGAACCTTTCGAGGTTTCTCAAACCACTTCTCATGAACTGGAGCTAAAGAGAGCTAAATTTGAAGCCTGTACAAAAGCTTATCCCTGTAACAAAATGCCATAACACATAAAGTTCTACTTTTGCCAGTACTTAACATCTACCTCTCTGAATTTTCGTGAATTTCTGCTTCACAAGGGTAATTGTTTTATATACACTAGGGGCAGCAGACAATAAAATACTTAGTATAAAAAAAAAATTATTTTATTTTTGTCTTGGTGCCTGTGGCACGGTGGTTACGGCGTTGGCCACATACACTAAGGCTGGCGGGTTCGACTCTGTCCCTGGGCCAGCTAAACAACAATGAAAGCTGCAACAAAAAAATGGCTGGGCGTTGTGGTAAGCACCGGTAGTCTCAGCTACTTGGGAGGCTGAGGCTAGAGAATCCCTTAAGCCTAAGAGTTTGAGGTTGCTGTGAGCTGTGATGGCACAGCACTGTACTGAGGACGGCATAGTGAGACTGTCTCCTTCCCCCAAAAAGGTTATTTTACTTTTTGAAATATGTTTAGTTGTGAAGAAAAGACACGCTCATTGGAAAACATCTGATTGTTTTAAAAAATGCTACACACATATATGCATTCCTACTGGAACACAAACACACAATAAAAGTGCAGGGGAAATGGATTACATTTTAAGAAGATAATTCGTGGATGTTTAAAATGTACTGCCTTTTGGAAACATTACTGCTGTTCACTGGAGACCTGTGGTTAACACTGATAAATTAGTACCTATGTAGTAGTTGGTCAGGCCCTTTGATACTCACACATCTTTTCTTTTCATATTGGATGTAAAAGAATATGGAATTAGGAGGAGAAACATTTTAGGCAAGTGACAGAAGCAGTGGCGCTCTTCTGATCCTATTACTATTGTCTGCTAATGTGCTTGGATTAGTACTCATCCCCCCACAGCATAAGTGAATTTTGCAGTGGAAACTTCAGAAAAGGGGGGGCATAACCAAGGGTCCCTTCAAGTTTCTTCAGTTGTGGCAACTTTAAATGTAATCTCAGAATAGGGCAAGAATTGATACAAAAATGAATGGATCCACTTGTAATCTCAACAGTTGAGGCAGAGATGACATTCTCGACAATCTAAAGAGCAGCTTGCTTCATCTGTCTGTAGTTCAGGCCAGGAAAGTAATAGCAGAAATGTCATGAGATGGTTTCTGAAGTTTCTAAAGAATGCTATATGAAGCCTTACCTTTTTTCAGTTCATTTCTTAAATTTTCCTCTCATCTTTGTTTTTAGCAACTGAGTCATGAAGTTCATTTTTAATGTGTGTGAAATTTTTGTATTCACAAAACAAGTAAAGGTGATTTCTCCTCTGCTATTGAGTGAAATAGCAAAGAGCCCATACTACCTTTCACAGTTTGTGTGTAAGGGTTTTAGACCCCTATCTTAACTCAGAAATTAATGTGTTACTTTCTTGAGAGACAAAAAAGGAGAGAAGACTCTGCTTTTACATATTTAATTTATAATAAAGTTAAAGCCATTTTGTTATTGGTTTGTAGCTTTGTGCCCATTAACCTTTCTTTTTTAACGTTTTTTATTTCTATTTCTTAATTTTTTTGCAGTTTTTGGCCAGGGCTGGGCTTGACCCCGCCACCCCTGGTATATGGGGCTGGCGCCCTACTCCTTGAGCCACAGGCACCACCCTCTTTTTTTAACCTTTTAATTTGAAATACTCATGGTAAGTTGCAAAAATATTATAGAGTTCCATGTACCCTGCACCCAGCTTTCTCCAAAGGTAACATTTCATATAACTGCAGTGTAATATCAGTACCACAATATTGATACAGATACATTACTGTGAACTAGATTACAGATTAATCTGTTTTCACCATTTTTATTTTATTATTTTTTATTGTTGGGGATTCATTGTATTTTCACCATTTTTTTTTGGCCGGGGCTAGGTTTGAACCCGCCACCTCCGGCATATGGGACGGGCGCCCTACTCCTTGAGCCACAGGAGCCACCGTGTTTTCACCATTTTTAAAAACCATGCATCTGTATGTATTTTTATGCTATTTTCTCACTTTTAAAATATATTTGTTTTATAGGAGTTTGTACAGAGAAATCCTCTTCTTATCATTAGTGTCTCTTGGAAGAGAGAATATTGATATTGGTAAGTTGGTTAATGAAGGATTAGCTTCTTAGTTTTGTTTTCTAAAGTAACTTTTAAAAGTTGTAGTTAGTGCCAATAATTCACTTGCCTTTGAAAGGATTTCTACATTTAGAGGTGGGCATGGTGGCTCACACCTGTAATCCCAGCAGCTTTGGGAGGCTGAGATGGGAGAATTGCTTGAGGCCAGGAGTTCAACACCAGCCTCGGCAACATAATGAGACCCCATCTCTAAAGAAACCCAAAATTTAAAATAGAAAAGGGATATCTACCTTGAAATGTGTAGTTATGTAATTTTACTGTACCATTTTTTAATGAGTAGCCTTTGCTTATTATTAACAAATTACAACTACATTTTTGAAAATTTCTTTCAGAGGCTTTTGACAGTGAATATGGAATTGCATACAATAGTCTGTCTTCAGAGATCATTGAGAAGTTGCAGAAAATTGATGCTCCACCAAGTGTCAGCGTGGAGTGGTGCAGGAAGTGTTTTGGAGCACCTTTCATTTAAATAAGGAGACTCATTAGAATTTTGAATACATAAGACTGGGGGAATAGAGTCAATTTGGAAACATTCAAAGTTTTTTTCAAATCCTAAGAAATGGTGAAATTAAAAAGAAGTAACTTTTGGGAACAATATATAATGAATTGTAAAATACTGAATCATCTTGAAATGTAAAATGTCCCAGGGTTTACTGATATTGAAGATTTTTAACTCCCAAACTGTTTATCTGCCTCTATTGAAAACGACTTTGGGATTTTTCAGTATTTGTTATAGTAGATAGAAATAATGAGAAACTATATGCATTTGAGGCATTGTTTATATTTGAAGACATTGGATTTGGGGAGTGGCAAATTAAACTTGCCTAACCCCCAAAACAAAAGAAATTTCTCAATTACAAGAGCAACTATTTGTGTATGTAATGTACAGGTGTGGGGCTGTGTAGGTATGTATATATACAGCCATATTATAATGTATATTTATTAAAATTCTTAGAGTATTGCAGTTTTCTGAAAGGGTCCCATTGACTGTTAAATAAATGACTTAAAATTCATCTGTAGTCATTAATCTCAAAATTACCTGGAAGTCTGATGCCTTCCCTCTGACTTTGAATTTAATATATTTTGACCTTTTATATCATGTATTATCTTGATCGATGGATTGTCTTAAGTTTCCAGTTATTTCCATCTTCATCCCAGTAATTTGGAACAGCTTTAAAATTGGAATGAGTTTGTCATCAGATAGTTAAAATGAAATTAAATCAGCTTTCTTATAATTAACAGAAATAATAAGAACATGCTTAAAATGCTAAAGTATGTCACTGGACCTGGAGATCTTTTTCCAGGTACATAAATTGTTATATTAGTCACTTTTAAAAACCTGTGGGATAAACTTGCACTGAACACAGAAGTTTTATTGTATAGTATTTAGATTTGATGCTTGTGAGTAAATTGTGCATTTGTAAATACTGTTTTTAAGATTGAATCAAGTAAGTCTTTAAAGCTTATTGATCTTATTGTCAGTAGATTTTAAAAAAACAGTACTTCATATGCCTTACTTTAACATTATCATGCCTTTTATTAAAAATATCCCAGAGGAACGAGTTTGCCTTAACTCTGTGTGGTTTAAGAAGCCAGTGGTTCTATGTGTATGTTTACAGTAATTTATGCAGATGATTAAATCAGTTGACACAAAAATTTTACTTCCATGTGGTAGAATTAACAGCACAACTTTTCTCTTCTACTTGGTATAACCTTTTAAGAGTTATACCTATTGTTCCAGTCTTTCAACATTTCAGGATTATTCTGACCTATGCAGAAATGTATGAATTTGAATTTGTGAAAATTCTAAGCGAAAGAACTTGTCAAAAATTATGTACAGTTTTCATTACCTTCAAAATGAATCTTTTGCACTGTCTCAGAATATATATTTTTGCAACTTAAGACTTGGTTCTAGTTTTAATACTTCACACTGATACAACACCAAATTTGGAATTACCTTGCCTATAAAAAAAGAGGTTGAATAAAATGAAAAATTTAATTTGCTGTGCCTTTGTCTGTTACATTAAGTCTCCAGAGATCTGTAGAATTTGAATCTTTATGATATGTAAAAGTCTTAAGTATTTTTTCATTTCTTCTGTACAGTTTTCATAACTTCAATTTATTCAGCACTTCTCAAAAAATCTACAATAAAGATCTTATATGTTTCGGCTTTATGATGAAATTATAATTTTTTTTTTTTTTTCGAGAAGAGTTTCACTTTGTCACCCTCGGTAGAGTGCTGTTGTGTCACAGCTCACAGCATCCTCCAGCTCTTGGGCTTAGGCGATTCTCTTGCCTCAGCCTCCCAAGTAGCTGGGACTACAGGTGCCTACCACAATGCGCAGCTATTTTTTGTTGCAGTTTGGCTGGGGCTGGTTCAAACCCGCCACCCTTGGTATGTGGGGCTGGTGCCCTACTCACTGAGCCACAGGTACCACCCAAAATTTTGACTTTTGTAATAACTTTTAAAATATAAATAAAGTAACTTTTAGTACCTTATTTTTATTTATTTTTTGCAGTTTTTGGCTGGGGCTGGGTTTGAACCCACCACCTCCAGCATATGGGGCCGGTGCCCTATTCCTTTGAGCCAGACACCTCCTGGGACTGATTTCTTGTATTAAACACTCACCACAGAAAAAAAGTAACACTAAATATGTTATCTATGGATTTAGAAATGCCCATAGGGAGGCTCGGCACCTGTAGCACAGTGGTTACAGGTTCGGCCACATACACTGACTGAAACTGGTGGGTTCAAACTCAGCCCAGGCCAGCTAAACAATGGCAACTACAACAAAAAAAAATAGCCAGGCATGGGCGGCTCCTGTGGCTCAGTGCATAGGGCACCAGCCCCATATACCTAGGGTGGTGGGTTCAAACCCAGCCCTGGTCAAACTGCAACAAAAAATAGCAGGTACCTACTAGTCCCAGCTATTTGGGAGGCTGAGGCAAGAGAATTGCCTAAGCCCAGGAGTTGGAAGTTGCTGTGAGCTGTGTGATGCCATGGCACTCTGCCAAGGGGGAAAAAGTGACTCTTGTCTCTAAAAAAAAGAAAAAATAGCCAGGCATTGTGGTGGGCACCTGTAGTCCCAGCTACTTGGGAGGCTGAGGCAAGAGAATCTCTTAAGCCTAAGAGTTTTGACGTTGCTGTGGGCTGTGATACCATGGCACTCTTAAGAGGACAGCATAGTGCGACTATCTCAAAAAAAAAAAAACAAAAAACACAGGGTTGTCTTTTCTTTTGTTGCACATTGGAATAAGAGTTGTTTGGGGCCATACAGTAAATACACAAACACTAAAAAACTAGTGAAAAGATCTGCACATACTTTTTGCGATATCCAACACCACAAATAAGAAAACAAAATGCTTACAAAATGACCATGCATCTGTGGTACCTAGAATGACTGTCATCACTTTATGAAACTTAATAATCCTGGCAACTTCTAACAGCAGTCTTTCACTTCAGCCAAGATTACTCTGACTTCTGATACCAATTTCTTTACACTTTGTAGGTTGATTACAAGTAGGGTGGCTAAGAACTTAACAAATTAATGGGCTCCCATATTCATTTGCTGTTACATTTCTGGTATACATTTAATAGCAGGATTGAACCTTTGTCTACTTATTTCATTGTCACTACATGCCTTGAAATCAGTGAAGTGCTTCTCAAGTTGTACATATCCTGATCAGATACTGGTTAATGTACAACTCCAGGTTGAATACAGAACTTGTCATGTGACTTTTAAAGCTATTTGTAGCTGTGTCAGCTACAAATATTTGGCTTTGGATAAAATGCTACATTTCCCTTTGCTTTTTAAGTTCCTTAATTTATATTGCCAATTAAGATTTGTCATTTTTTTTTTTTCATTTTGGCCGGGGCGGGGTTTGAACCCGCCACCTACGGCATATGGGGCCAGCACCCTACTCCTTTGAGCCACACGAGCTGCCCATGCTATGCAACTTTTTAATATCACATAGTTAGAGCAATGAGGATGTTTTACAGTTGTCAAAGATCTTACAGGCCAGCAACTGAGGACTGATAATATTGGCCTCAAGGGGGAGCTTTTTAGTAATGTAAAATGTGGGGCCCTCCCCATCTACATTTTATCCGTATTCCCAGGTGATTCACATGTATATTTATATGGTAAAACACTGCTTTAGGCTCTACATTATCACCTAGAGTTGAAATGAAGTGTACTTATTGGCAGTCATCTTTCCAAAGTGTAAAACAGCAACAGCACAAATAATTCACAAGAATTGAAAAGCTTTGTTAATGCAATAAATTTACACTGGTTTAAAAAACTTTGTAGTATTTAAAAATGGTGTCCATTAAAACTATGCTTAACAAGTTGTCTTTTTAAAAAATAACATACATATCCATCTTCACAAGGGTGGCTTTTATGTATTGAATTGTGTTATAGATGTTTTAAAAAGCTATATTCCTAAAATAAACTATAAAAGATGAACAGACCTAGTCATTTATTTCCCTTCAGCGTTCAGTGCCTTTCCAAAGATATCTTACACCAACCACTTTTCCTGAGCCTTCTGTTCATCCAAAGAAACCCTTCATCCTGTCCATCTCTCTTCCATTACCATCACATAAGTCAGTCTCTGATGTTGCCCACCACTAGACTGCTGTATGCATTGCCTATAAACTAACTTGCTTATTAATTAGATCAATGAAAAGTCAGTAAAAAAGATAAGAACTCATTTATTTGTTACTCAAAAACAATCCTTATTTTTGACTGGATTCAGACTTAGAAGTGGATGCTCTCAGAGAGGACAGCCTGCGTCTTTTGGCAATCTGTTCCTGGCGCTTTTCTTTGGCCTCCTAAACAAAATTAAAAAGCAGAGTTAAGAGTTAAAAAGATCTGTCTAGGATAAACATGCAAAATCAAAGCTACCCTGACGTTTCTTTCCCCAATCTTAGGCTCACCTTCATTCTCTTGGCCAAAAGTTTAGCATATTCTGCAGCCTCTTCCTTATTTTTCTTAGTACGCTGTTTCTTCAGAGCAATGCGCCGGCGTTTATGTTGTAAGACACGTGGAGTTACAAGACGCTGAATCTTGGGTGCTTTGGTCCTAGGTTTCTTACCTGAAAATGCAAACGACAATCATTTCAAGCAGACTCATGTTCATTAGGATCTGCTTTAAAATATTAGGTAAGCTTAATAGAATGAACAGTATCTAGGAAAAATTTTTGAGGCCTTTTAAATCAAATCTGAACTCTTCTACAACTACTCTAAAATACTCATTACATCCTCTACAAAAATCTAAAAGATTTCTACTACAAAACTTTTAGAAGTGATCAAGGAATACAGCAATGTCTTAGTCTACAAAATCAACTCCCATAAATCTGTAGCCTTTAATACCAACAATAACCAAGCTGAACAGTCAAGGACTCTATTCCTTTCACAGTAGTGCTAAAGAAGATGAAATATTTGGGAGTATACCTAACAAAGGACGTGAAAGATCTCTACAAAGAGAACCTATGAAACTCTAAGAAAAGAAATAGCCGAAGATGTTAACAGATGGAAAAACATACCATGCTCATGGCTGGGAAGAATCAACATTGTTAAAATGTCCATACTGCCCAAAGCAATATATAATTTAAATGCAATTCCTATTAAAGCTCCATTGTCATACTTTAAAGATCTTGAAAAAATAATAACTTCGTTTTATATGGAATCAGAAAAAAACTCAAATAGCCAAAACATTACTGAGCAATAAAAACAAAGCAGGAGGAATCACGCTACCAGACCTGAGACTGTACTATAAATCCATAGTGATCAAAACAGCATGGTACTGGCACAAAAGCAGAGAAGTAGATGTCTGGAACAGAATACAGAACCAAGAGATGGATCCAGCTACTTAGCGTTATTTGATCTTTGACAAGCCAATTAAAAACATTCAGTGGGGAAAAGATTACCTATTCAACAAATGGTGCTGGGTCAACTGGCTGGCAACCTGTAGAAGATTGAAACTGGACCCACACCTTTCACCATTAACTAAGATAGACTCTCACTGGATAAAAGATTTAAACTTAAGACATGAAACTATAAAAATACTTGAAGAAAGTGCAGGGAAAACTCTTCAAGGAATCGTCCTGGGTGAATATTTTATGAGGAGGACTCCCCAGGCAATTGAAGCAGTATCCAAAATACACTACTGGGACCTGATCAAACTAAAAAGCTTCTGCACAGCCAAGAACATAGTAAAGCAAGCAGACAGCCCTCAGAATGGGAGAAAATATTTGCAGGTTATACCTCCAATAAAGGTCTAATAACCAGAATCCACAGAGAACTCAAACATATTAACAAGAAAAGAACATGTGACCCCATCTCAGGGTGGGCAAGGGACTTGAAGAGAAACTTCTCTAAAGAAGACTGATGCATAAATCTACAAACACATGAAAAAAAGCTCATCATCCTTAATCATCAGAGAAATACAAATCAAAACTACTCTGAGATATCACCTAACCCCAGTAAGAGTAGCCCACATAACAAAATCCCAAAACCAGAAATGTTGGCATGGATGTGGAGGAAAGGGCACACTTCTACACTGCTGGTGGGAATGCCCACTAATACGTTCCTTCTGGAAGGATGTTTGGAGAACACTTAGAGACCTAAAAATAGACCTGCCATTCGATCCTATAATTCCTTTACTAGGTTTATACTCAGAAGACCAAAAGTCACACTGTAACAAAGACATCTGTACCAGAATGTTTATTGCAGCCCAATTCATAATTGCTAAGTCATGGAAGAAGCCCAAGTGCCCATCGACCCACGAATGGACTAGCAAATTGTGGTACATGTATACCATGGAATACTATGCAGCCTTAAAGAAAGATGGAGACTTTACCTCTTTTGTGTTTACATGGATGGAGCTGGAACATGTTCTTCTTAGCAAAGTTATCTCAGGAATGGAAGAAAAAGTATCCAATGTACTCAGCCCTACTATGAAGCTAAATTATAGCTTTCACATGAAGACTATAACCCAACGATAGCACAGGACTATGGGGAAAGGGCCAAGGAAGGGGAAGGGAAGGGGGAGGTTTTGGTGGAGGGAGGGTAATGGGTGGGGCCACATCTATGGTGCATCTTAGAATGGGTACAGGCGATTGCACTAATGTACACAGCTATGATTTAACAAAAAAAAGATAAAAATAAATAAATAAAATCTGAACTCTTCTGCAACTACTCTAAAATACTCATTCCATCCTCTACAAAAATCTAGAAGATTTCTACTACAGAACTTTTAGAAGTGATCAAGGAATACAGCAATGTCAGTCTACAAAATCAACACCCATAAATCTGTAGCCTTTATATACCAACAATAACCAAGCCGAAAAAACTGTCAAGGACTCAATTCCTTTCACAGTAGTGCCAAAGATGAAATATTTGGGAGTATACCTAACAAAGGACGTGAAAGATCTCTACAAAGAGAACTATGAAACTCTAAGAAGAGAAATAGCTGAAGATGTTAACAAATGGAAAAATATACCATGCTCATGGCCGGGAAGAATTAACATTGTTAAAATGTCCATACTACCCAAAGCAATATATAATTTTATGCAATTCCTATTAAAGCTCCACTGTCATATTTTAAAGATCTTGAAAAAATAATACTTCATTTTATATGGAATCAGAAAAAAAACCTCGAATAGCCAAAACATTACTCAGCAATAAAAACACAGCAGGAAGAATCACACTACCAGACCTGAAACTGTACTATAAATTGACAGTGATCAAAACAGCATGGTATTGGCACAAAAACAGAGAAGTAGATGTCTGGAACAGAGTAGAGAACCAAGAGATGAATCCGGCTACTTACCGTCATTTGATCTTTGACAAGCCAATTAAAAACATTCAGTGGGGGAAAAGACTCCCTATTTAACAAATGGTGCTGGGTGAACTGGCTGGCAATCTGTAGAAGATTGAAACTGGACCCACGCCTTTCATCATTAACTCTCACTGCATTGACTAAGATAGACTCTCACTGGATAAAAGATTTAAACTTAAGACATGAAACTATAAAAATACTTGAAGAAAGTGCAGGGAAAACTCTTGAAGGAAATCGGCCTGAGTGAGTATTTTATGACTCCCCAGGCAATTGAAGCAGTATCAAAAATACACTGCTGGGACCTGATCAAACCAAAAAGCTTCTGCACAGCCAAGAACATAGTGAGTAAAGCAAGCAGACAGCCTTCAGAATGGGAGAAAGTATTTGCAGGTTATACCTCTGATAAGGATCTAATAACCAGAATCCACAGAGAACTCAAACGTATTAGCAACAAAAAGACATGTGATCCCATCTCAGGGTGGGCAAGGGACTTGAAGAGAAACTTTTCTAAAGAAGACAGACGCATGATCTACAAACACATGAAAAAAAGATCATCCTTATTCATCAGAGAAATGCAAAACAAAATTATTTTGTGTATCACCTAACCCCAGTAAGAGTAGCTCACATAACAAAATTCCAAAACCAGAGATGTTGGCGTGGATGTGAAGAAAAGGGCACACTTCTGCGCTGCTGGTGGGAATGAACACTAATAAGTTCCTTCTGGAAGGATGTTTGGAGAATACTTAGAGACCTAAAAATAGACCTGCCATTCGATCCTATAATTCCTTTACTAGGTTTATACCCAGAAGACCAAAAATCACAATATAACAAAGACATCTGTACCAGAATGTTTATTGCAGCCCAATTCATAATTGCTAAGTCATGGAAGAAGCCCAAGTGCCCATCGACCCACGAATGGACTAGCAAATTGTGGCACATGTATACCATGGAATATTATGCAGCCTTAAAGAGAGATGGAGACTTTACCTCTTTCATGTTTACATGGATGGAGCTGGAACATATTCTTAGCAAAGTATCTCAGGAATGGTAGAAAAAGTATCCAATGTACTCAGCCCTACTATGAAGCTAAACTATAGCTTTCACATGAAGGCTATAACGCAACTACAGCACAAGACTATGAGGAAAGGGCCAAGGAAGGGGAAGGGATGGGGAGGTTAGGGTGGAGGGAGGGTAATGGGTGGGGCTACACCTACAGTGTATCTTAGAATGGGTACAGGTGAAACTTACTAAAGGCAGAATACAAATGTCTACATACAATAACTAAGAAAATGCCATGAAGGCTACGTTGAACAGTTTGATGAGAATATTTCAGATTGTGTATGAAACCAGCACATTGTACCCCTTGATTGCTCTAATGTACATAGCTATGATTTAACAATAAAAAAAAAAGAAAAAAAAAATCTAAAAGATGTGCTAAATATGTCAAAAATGCAAAGAAAACTAAAGTCCTGATGAATAACCAGGCTAACTCTACTACATGCCAGTGTTTTTACTAAAATACATGGCATTACTTTATGCATAGTCAACTGGTCTGTGAAAACTATGTAAACCATTATCTATTTCTTCATTCTACCATTTTATGTCTGCATCTGTATTTCCCAAGACAGTTCTGCCAATATGGGGAACATAACCATTAATATCAGAATGCGTAGCATATTGTTTTATTATGAGTATCTTCTATCTTCATGTAGCCTTTCTGATTTGTACTCCAGAAGTGCCCACAGATTATAGATCTGGTTTGGAGCACATGTATTCATCTTAGTTCATCGAAGGTAATCAATTCTGAGAAGAGATGCTAAATTATTCTGATTCTGTTGAAACACTAATCACCCTCACCATAGATAAAAGAACCATCTTAAAAACCACATTTTTGTTACACTGATTTCCAGGAGTGAGATTATGGGGGAACTGCCCTATATTTGCCAATTAAATTTTTTGCCAGGTAAGCTTCATGTCTTCAGGACCTGATAGATACACAGCACATAGTAGGTGCCTAAGTATTTGAAATGAATGACTATTGAGCACACTATGTGCTAAGTACAGGTGTAACTCACACCAATCTTGAAAACTAAAGGCAGGGCGGTGCCTGTGGCTCAAGGAGTAGGGTGCCGGTCCCATATGCTGCAGGTGGCAGGTTCAAACCTAGCCCCGGCCAAAAACCAAAAAAAGAAAACTAAAGGTAAAACTTCAAACCCACACATCTGCTCCCTAGTATTCTTGGTAGAATGGTATTTTTTTTTTTTTAGCTTCTAATTCTCGCAACTCTTATTATAATCCATATTGGGCAAGGAAACAAGGGAGCAGAAGTTAAAATCAATTTCAATAGATGAAGTGTTTATTTCTTTTGTAAGCCAAATAATTCTAAAACTCTACCACGAGGATTACAAAAGTATGAAGATGGGATCATAGACTCGTAATTTGCCATCATTCTCATAACTCCTAAAGCTAATAGTAATGAACCTAAAAAAAAAAAATTACCTTCTAATATATGCACACAAAATGGTAGCCCACATCACAAAAAATAGGCCATAAATCGCCTTATCCTTCCTACCTTCTTTGTTTAAGGGCTTTCTCACAACATATTGGCGAACATCATCTTCTTTAGACAGATTGAAAAGTTTGCGGATTCTGCTAGCTCTTTTAGGCCCCAGACGCCGAGGTACAGTAGTGTCAGTCAGTCCAGGGATATCCTTCTCTCCTTTGAACAAAGAGATTTTAATTTAACAAATTCCTTGTTAAGAATCCTAAATTATTAGAGGGCTCACAGTGAACGGATAATTTGTAATGATCCAGGCAAGGGAAGAATACCCACAAGTATGTGGATAGTCCCAATGAAAAAGCATTTGGACAACTGTCTTCTAATGAATTTCAATGAAAATCAAATTTAACACCAGAAAGCCTCACCTTTTTTTACAATAACCAAGTTGAGAACACTCAGATTGGCATCCACAATGCAACCCCGAACAGATTTGCGCTTCCTTTCTCCAGTTCTCCTTGGTCTATAACAGGAATGCCCCTTACTCAGCAGCAGGCGGACGCGGCCATGGGTCAAGACACCCTGCTTCATGGGGAAACCTTGCTTGTCATTTCCACCACTGATTCGGACCACATAACCCTGCACAAGTATAAAACGACACAATCACTATTCTGAATTTATTATAAAGGACAGAATGTATCATCTATGAGCCACACCTCTATTTGAGGAATTATAATTCATTAAGATCAATGCGAACCAATGAATCCCCAACAATAAAAAAAAAAAAATTGTTCACCATTGTAAAAAAAAAAAATCAATCCGAACGTCTTTCTAAGCAAATCAATGTTTCCTCTGATCTCTAACTTTTGTCTACATTTCCAACTTCAGAAGTTCAATTATCAATTCCTTTCCCTCAAGTCACATCTCTAACCTATGTTTTATTACAGGTGATGATATTCAAGAAACCAAAAATATCAAAGAGCTACAAATCAAACAGTTCTTCTTAGCACTTAAAAATAGCTCTACTTTATAATAAAGTGACATTTAGAGTAACTTACCCAAGATCAGTAACTTTCTATTCCTGGAAAGATCAGAATTCAGAACCTTGAGTCACAACCCTATGCCAATGCCAATTACTACAGCGTTTACCGTCTTTTACTTAAATCTTCTGCAACAACTTAATAGCCAACTTTTTTTTTTGAGACAGAGTCTCACTATGTCGCTGTCGCGTCGCAGCTCACAGCAACCTCAAGCTCTCGGGCTTAAGAGATTCTCTTGCCTCAGCCTTACAAGTAGCTCGGAGGGACTACAGGTGCCCGCCACAACGCCGGCTATTTTTTTTGTAGTTGCAGTTGTCACTGTTGTTTGGCAGGCCGGACTGGGTTCGAACCCCCAGCCCCGGTGGATGTGGCCGGCGCCCTAACCACTGAATCAGGGGCGCCTAGCCTTTAATAGGCAACTTTTACCTTCCATTCTTCACCCAGTGCGTCAGCAGCAACTTCTGTGGCCATTCGCTTCTCATAGAAAGTACGAAGTTTGCGTTCATCGTCCACTTCAATGAGTTTCTGGCAGCCAGTGGCTGGGAAGGAGATATTCAGCTAAGGAATTAAAGGAGGAGGGCTTAATAAACTTTATTAAGCTTGTATAACCTCGTAGAAAGGTAATTCTATTGCAAAAAGCCTTTCGTGTCACTTACACAATCAGAAAACGTGAGCTACCGCTCTCACTCACTGAAAAGCACGTGAAAGCATGGTAACGCTCAGCCCGCACCGCACTAAATAGGACACGTTTTCCTTCAAGCCCCGCGGAACAACTCCGGGGGCGACCGCGATCCGCAGCCGTTCACCTGCCCGGAGCATGGAGCCCGACCTAAGTACCGAGGTCAAAAGGCACACGACAGGCCCGCCGCAAACTGGGCTGCTAGCGCACGCGAGGACGTCACCATGGCGCTCCCGGCCCGGCGCAGCTCCAGCGGCAATCGCCCGCCATCCGCTCCCCGAAGGACCTCCAGCCCCCGAAGGACAAAGTTTCTCCTGCTTCAGACCCTTCTCCACTTAGGGCCACTATCTCCAAGTGATGAGACTGCGGTAATTCCGCCTTCTGGGACGCGATACGCAGCCTTTAAGCCTCATACAAAACCCAACACCACCTCCTACCTTCATCCTGAAGTATCTGAACGCCTCCCAGGCGCCACAGAAAAGAGGCCCGACTTCCGCTTAGTACAGATCACATAGGCATTTCCAGTTCTCGCGAGATGAGCAGACGCCTGGGATAGCGGAAGTGAGTACGGTGGGCGGTACTTCCGGGTTTGTGGTTAATCAGCCGTCGGGAGGTGAATTGGTAGGCGAAAGGTTTGACTCTGCGCTGGTTAACAGTGCACTGGTCAGGCTGACGTTCACTTTGTGGTGTGAGCCCTTCCTCTGCCTAGTATTTTCGGCTCTCTCTGGGCCTTGTGGCTGGGCCTCGGCGGAACCTCAGTTCCGACCCTGGACACTGTGCGTCTGATGTTACTGAAGTAGGAGAATATCGACTGGGGTTCGGCTCCTCCCTTGGGCTATTTTGTCCCTTAGGCTCGAAGATTTCCACTTCGAGAACTTATCCTACCGTGGTCCTAGCGATTCACAGCGAGAAATCCTGAAACCCGTGATTTGTTTTTCCTTTCAATACTGGATGATCCGCTTGGCTTTTTAATCGCTCTGCAGTTTTCTCTGTCCTCACAGAATGAGGTCCTCATCACCTTTTCGCGAACCCAGTAGCAACCGTTACCCCGAGTCTATTGTCTCCTTGCTTGCTTTCTTGGCTCTGCGATCTTTTTTTTTTTTTTTTTTAATGATAGAAATTAACTGTTCTGGTTTATTCCATCTTCATGATTACAGATATTACTGGGCAGGGTGGGCAAATAAAGCAAACACCACCACCACCACCACCACCTACCCACCCCCAATCATTTCATCAGATGTAGCATTTTACATATGCAGGATGACTTAATTCACTGATGTGGGTTGAAGCTGGCAGCAGCAAATCTTTGCTATTCAGGTTTTTCTTCCAGTGACTCCAAGCATCTTAATTCTTGAACTACACTGTGGTGTTCACTGCAACATTCTTGAAGCTTTCACATTTTAATCCAACACCTCTCTTTAAGGCAGGGAACTGTTAAAAGCTGTCTTCCTTTTTGTGAATCCAGGCCACCAGTTGCTTAACTGTTAGTTACTTTATAAAAATAAAACTGTGCTCCCAAGCACATTTTCTGATTGAAAATGTGCCCGGATCCCTTTTCAGAGCATTAGTTCCCTGAGAGAAAAAAGAGGTCCCAACCAATTGCTTTCCTTAACAATGACCTCAGTATAGTATACATAATGTCCTTTGCAGCAAAAATCAAGAGGTCAGGCAACCTTGATCATCCTGACTAGTTTATCTACATACAAGATATAGTTAAAGCTGATCCCAAATTAAATATTACAATCATAACCCCAAGAAATTATTCCATGTTTAGCACATTGTGTTCTAAGAAATTATTCCATGTTGGCGCATTGAGTTCTTGTAAGATGCCAGAAAAAGTGAGAAATCATCAAAGAGTTCGCCTTTTAAAACTTGAGGAAAACATCAAGGAGGAGGAAATAAAACTCTTCTCTCCTAAATTCCTCATCAAATCTGATGGCTATCTTCACAGCCTTGGTTGACATAATCCAAAGTCCTCAATTTCCTGATTTGAGGAATCTGTTTTCAAGGTGACTGTCAAGGTCAAGAAGAGTTTTCAGGCTTTTCTTTGCCATGGCCCATGAATTCCAATCCTTCAATAGGAATCTCTTTCTCCTTTATTGCTTTCTGAACACACTGCTGGTAACGTTTGAAAAGGTCGGTGCACGGATCCCCGGAGCCGTCCCCCTTGAGAAACTTCTCGGCAAACCAGCGATTGAAGCACTGGTCGTACTCGCGCTTCATGTCCGTGCAGGCCTCCCCTACGCTGTTCATGGCTACCTTAGTCGGCTCTGCGATCTTTTTAAAACCCAAAGTTTTATCATTCTCTTGCTAGTAAGGTATTGTTTCCCACTGCAGTTGAATACTGTCCAAACTCCTTCCCATGACTTCGCTAACTTTCCAGTCTCAAATTTACCTCGTCAGTGTGAGATAATGCCATGCAGACATTTCAGATTAAATGTCGCCTCCTAAGGGAAGCCTTTCCTAAACACACTACCTAAAATAGAATCTCCGACCCGCATCATATTCTCTAGTATAGCACTGTTTTCCCTTATAGTATTTAATCGTGATATCTGATGCATAAGTGTCAGCTGACTCCTCAACTAGATAACTTTAGTCGGGACTCACATCTTCATTGTGGTATGCTCAGGTCAACACTGAGTGCGTGACACATAAAAAGAAAGTGCTGGATAAATATTTCCTCCGTTCTGGTTTGTACTGTAGTAAATAGTCTATCGGAACGTGGCATTATGGAGTCAACCAGCAGAGGATAAGTGAATGTATTATAGTGAGTCTTGTATCAGCAATGATGCAACTCGTATAGAAAGATATAAAAAAGTGCATTTGATTAGCCCTCTAGAAAATTTCTAGGAGACCAGCCTGGACAACATAGTGAGACGCTGTGTCTTAAAAAGTAAAAAAAATTAGGGCGGCGCCTGTGGCTCAGTGGTAGAGCCCTGGCCCCATACACTGTGGGTGGCGGGTCCGAACCCGGCCCTGGCCAAACTGCAAAAAAAAAAAAAAAAAAAAATAGCCAGCCGTTGTGGTGGGCACCTGTAGTCCCAGCTACTCGGGAAGCTGAGGCAAGAGAATCGCCTAAGCCCAAGAGCTGGAGGTTGTTGTGAGCTGTGACGTCACGGTACTCTACCGAGGGCGACAGAGTGAGACTCTGTCTCTACAAAAATAAATAAATAAAAAATAAAAAAGCCAAGCATGGTAGTGCATGCCTGTATTCCTCACTACCCAGGAGGCTGTGGCAGAAGGATCTCTTGGATACAGGAGTTTGAGGCTTTGTGAGCTGTAATCACACCACTGGGTGGCAAAGACCCTGTCTCTAAAATCATCATCATCATAAATGGAAAAAACACTATATGCTGTATATTTTTGTTTTTGAGGTGAAATTGACATGACAATTTTAAAGTGAACAATTTAGTGGTATTTAACATATTCAAAATATTGTGCAACCACCACCTCTATTGAGTTTTGAAACTTCATCATCCATTAAGTAGTTGTTCCTCATTCCCCATTTCCTGGCAGCCTGTCTCTATGGATTTATCTATTCTGCATATTTCACGTAAATGGAATTATACAATATGTGACCTTTTCTGCCTGGCTTCTAGTATTTCCGAGTTCATCTTTGTTGTAGAATGTATCAGTACTTCGTGACTTTTTATGGCTGAATATATTCCACTGTAGGTATAGACTGCAATTTGTGCATTCATCCATTGATGTACATTTGGGCTGTTTCTATTTTTTTAACTATTGTGAATAGTGCTGCTATGTTTGAGTACCTCTTTTTAATTCTTTTGGGTATATACCGAGAATTGAAATTGCTGGGTCATATAGTAATTCTATGTTTAACTCCTGGAGGAGCTACAAAACTGTATTTCACAGCAGCTGAACCACTTTACAGTTTTGCCATATCTACCAGCAATGTATGAGCACTCCAATTGCTCCACATCCTGACCAACACTTGTGATTTTCTGTGATTTGTTTGTTTTGTTATTACAGCCATACTAATGGGTGTGATAGGGTACCTCATTGTGGTTTTGATTTGCATTTTCCTAATAACTGTTGATGTTAAGAGGTTTTCATGTGTTTGTTGGATATTTGTACATCTTCTTTCTAGAAATGTCTAGTCAAGCTCTTAACTCTACCGCCTTTTTTGGCTCTAGTTATTTTCATTGAGGTAATAGTGGTGAATTAATGTGAGGCAAAGAGTAAGTCTAGGGCTGTGCCCAGGTTTCTTTCTTTTAAAACATTTTGAATGCATTTTTAAATTGTGGTAAAAATATATAACATGAATTTTATCTTCTTAACCATTTTTAAACTTGCACTTCAGTAATATTAATACATTCACAGTGTTGTAAAACGGATCTTCAGGACTTTCTCATCTGGCAAAATGGAAACGCCATACTCATTAAACAACTCCCCTATTTCCCTTCCCTCAGCCTTTGGTAAATATTTAAAAATAGATTGCCAAATCCAAGGTCAGGAAAATTTACCCCTCTAATCTTAAAGATTTACCCATGTATTATGGTTTAATTCCTGTGTTTAGGTCATTGATCCATTTTTAGTTTATTTTTTAATATGGTGTGAGGTAAGGTAACACAACTTCATTCTTTACATGTGGATATATATTTGGTCCAGCACCATTTGTCAAAGAGACTGTTCTCTCCCTCATTGAATGGTTTGTCATTCTTTTTGTTGTTGTTATTGTAGTTTGGCCAGGGCCAGGTTCGGACCAGCCACCCTTGATATATGGGGCTGGTGCCCTACTCACTGAGTCACAGGCGCTGCCCCATTTTGTCACTCTTGTTGAAAATTGATTACCATTGATGTTTGGGTTTGTTTTTGCACGTTACACTGTTTTGATTACTATAGGTTTGTAATAAGTGTCAACACAGGATGAGTGAGTCCTTTGACTTAGTTCTTTTTTCAGGATAGGTTTAGCTCTTAAAGATCCCTTCCAATTCCATATGAATTTTAGGGTTAGCTTGTCCATTTCTGCAAAACATGCAGTGAGAGCTTGCATTTAATCTATAGATAAATTGGGGAGTACTTCTATCTCTACAATATTAAGTCTTCCAACCCATAAACACAGGATGTCTTCCCATTTACTGCCATGTGCTGCATAACAGTGTTTTGGTCAATAATTTACCATATATATGGAGGTAGTCCCATAAGATAATGGAACTGGAAAATTCCTATCACCTAGTGACACCTTGATGATCCTGACCTTGTGTAGGCCTAGGCTAATGTGTGTGTTTGTGTCTTAGCTTTTGGCAAAAATGTTTAAAATTCTTAAAAAAATTAAAAGTAGAAAAAAATTCCTAGAATAGGCATATAAAGAAAGTATTTTTGCACAGCTATACAATGTGTGTTTTAAGTGTTATAAAAAAGAGTCAAAAATTAACAAAAATTTAAAGGTTTATAAAGTTAAAGTATAGGCTAATTTATTATTGGAAGAAAAATATTTTTTATAAATTCAGTGTTGCCTAAGTATAGTGTTTATAAAATCTGCAGTAGTGTATAGTAATATCCTGAGCCTACATATTCACTCACCACTTACTGACATACCCAGAGCAATGTCCAGTTCTGCAAGCCCCATTTGTGACCATTTTTTATCTTTCACGTATTTTTACTATATATTTTATGTTTTGGTACACAAATAGTCACCATTGTGTTATAGTAGCATACAGTATATACTGTAGTAATGTCATACAGGATTGTAGCCTTAGGCAAATGTTCTCCAGATTCATCCAGGTTCTTCCAAAAGATATGAAATCTCCACCTTTTAAGTCTGAGTGGTGTTCCATAGTATATGTATTGTTCCAGAGTATATGTATACTTAGTGTTGTCCTGTTAGTGACAACACATGAATAGACTTAGTGTTAAGTCTATTCATTAAACATAGTGTTAAGTCTATTCATGTGTTAAAGGGCACCTGGTTTTTTCCCACATTTTGGTATTTGTGAATAGTGCTGTTATAAACATTTGAGTGCAAATACCTTTATGGTAAAATTACTTTTTTTCTTTTGGGTAGACACCTAGTAATGGGATTGCAGGATCAAATGATAGGTCTACTTTTAACTTCTTTGAGAAATCTCCATACTTCTTTCCACAGAGGCTGTCTTAGTTTGCAGTGCCACCAACAGTGCATAAGTGGTCCCTTCTCTCTGCACCATCACAGCATGTGTTACTTTGGGACCTTGTGATATGGGCTGTTATAAGGGGGTTAGATGATATTTCAAAGTGGCGTTGGTTTTCATTTCTAATTATTTGGGATGATGAGGATTTTTTTCATGTGTTTTTTGGCCATTCCTCTGTTATCATGAAAAAAGTTTCTGTTCATGTCTCTTGCCCAATTTTTAGTGGGGTTGATTGGTCTTGTTGATTTGCTTGAGTTCTTTACAGATTCTTATTATTAGCCCTTTGTCATATTTGTAGCATGCAAATATCTTTTCCCATTCTGTTGGTTGTCTATTTGTTAATTGTGTTCTTAGCTATGCAGAAGCTTTTTAACTTGATTGGGCCCCATTTATTTCTGTTGTTGCTGTGATTACCAGCGGGGTCTTCTTCATAAATTCTTTCCCTAGGCTGGTAAGATTAAGGGTTTTTACCACACTTTCTTCTAGAGTTTTTATAGTTTCATGTTTTAGATTTAAATCTTTCATCCATTATGAGTTAATTTTTGTAAGAAGTGCAGGTCCTATTTTAGTCTTTTGCACCTGGCTAACCAGTTCTCCTAGCACCATTTATTGAAAAGGGATTCTTTTCCCCAGTGTATGCTGTTATTTGCTTTGTAAAAGATCAGATGTCAATATGAGGCTGTTTTCAACTATAGATTCTCAGTTCTGTCCCATAAATGTATGTCTCTATTTTTATTCCAATACCATAGTGTTTTTATCATTAGAAACTTGTAGTATAGCTTGAAGTTTGGTAAATTGATGCTTCCAGATTTATTTTTCATAGAATTGCATTGGCTATTTGGGATTCTTTTTCTGCTTCAATACAAAATATAGACCTATTTTTTCAAGGTCTTTAAAATATTATTGATGCGGGACAAGGCAGCACCATGACCTGCTGCCTTAGCCCTGGAGGTGTTGATGCTCCTGCGGATGGAGGAACCAGCTTGCTGCAAAGGCTGGACACCTGCGGGGGGTGGGAGATGCTGGAGCCTTGCTGTCTCCTCCACCTGCATTTCTGACTGGTGGATTTCCTGTCAGTTTTCAAGGCCTGAGAGTTCATTGGACAGCTGGCTGTAACTGACAGGACTCATACCCTAGCAGAACAACCCCCTGCCACTATATAAACCCCTGAGCAGAAAGCCCAAAGACAGACCTCCAGGAAGGAGCAGGAGAGCTTGTTCCCCTCCTGGGTTCTCTCTGCCAGGAGGTTTGGTTTTTGTAGTTGTTGTAATTTTTGTTTCTGTAAATAAATCCTGACTTACCACTGATCTTGTGGTCCATCGTTTTATTCTTCAATTCGCTGCGACCAAGAACCTGAAATTCTGGTATCGTTATGTTGGTATTTTGTTGGGCATTGCATTAAATCTGTAGATTGCTTTATGTAGTACGTAGGAGGAAGATAGGTTGACTTCTCAGAGGAGCACCCCACCTCAATTCTGAGGTAACCAAGGAGAATGCCTGCAAGTGGGCAATTCCTGAGAATCTTTAGAATCACAAAAGAGGAAAAGAATTTGGAGGTGTCTGGAGGCCTGTTCAGTATGGACTAGGCCCCTAAGCCCATGCATTTGAGAGTCAATAGATGGGAGGGATTAAACTCTTCCAATATGTTGTTAAATTAGACAACATGGTTTACTCCCCTACATGAACAGAGCTTACTTCTCCTTCCCTCTCTGTTGACACCACTGGCTGTTTATCAACCCCCTGCCACTTACCCTGGCTTTCTCTAGCCAGTCTTTGTTAAAAACAAACTAATAAAAACCTTCAGAAGAAGCTAGGAAGGGGCTGCATTTTCTTGGTCTAATCAGCCCGAGTTAGTGTAAGCCATCTCTAGGCATCCTCAGACTTGTTTTTCCTTAACACTGGTGTTGAGTTAGTTATTTCCAGCATCATTTCCTAGCTGGCATTCAAACCAGGTCGGAGTTCTTGAGCATTGACCCCTGACAGTAGTATAGACATTTTAACAATGTTTGTTTTCCCAAGCCATGAGCATGATATGTTCTTCCATCTGTTAACATTCTCTGTAATTTCTTTTCTTAAGGTTTCATAGTTCTTTTTATTTTTTTTGAGGCAGAGTCTCAAGCTGTGGCCCTTTGTAGATTGCCATGGCATCACAGCTCACAGCAACCTCAAACTCTTGGGCTTAAGCAATTCTCTTGCCTCAGCCTCCCAAGTAGCTGAGACTACAGGTGCCCGCCACAATGCCCGGCTATTTTTTGGTTGCAGTTGTCATTGTTTTAGCTGGCCTGGGCTGGGTTTGAACCCACTAGCCTTGGTGTATGTGGCTAGCTATGGGCACAGCCTGGTTTCATAGTTCTTTCTGTAGAGATCCTTCATATCCTTTGTTAAATATATTTTGAGGAACTTCATTTTCTTTGATGTATTGTGAAGGGTATTGTGTCTTTTATTCTCAGCTTACTATTGTTGGGGCATGTGAAGGCTACTGATTTGTGTCCACTGAATTAATAACCTGAAACATTGCTATATTTCTTTATCAATTCCAGGAGTCTCACAGTTGAGTCCTTGGGGTTTTCTAGGTATAAGATCATATCATCAGCAAAGAGCAGTAGTTTGACTACTCTGTCCCCATTTGGATTCCCTTGATATCTTTCTCTTGTCTGATTGCATTGGCTGGGACTTCCAGCACTATGTTGAACAGTAGTGGCAATAGTGGACATCCTTGTCTGCTTCCAGTTCTAAGTGGAAATGCTTTCAGTTTTTCTAAATTCAAATACAATGTTGGCTGTGGGTTTGTCTTAGATGGCTTCAGTTTAGGTAATGTCCCATCTATGCCAGTTTTCTTAAATATTCTTGTCAGAAAAGGCTGCTGAATTTTGTCAAATGTTTTTTCTGCATCTATTGAGAAGATCATAAGGTTAAGGTCTTTGTTTTTACTTTGTTTACATGGTGAATTATATTTATAGATTTGCGTATGTTTAAGCAGCCTTGCATCCCTGGGGCAAAGCTCACCTGGTCATGATGAATTATTTTTTGATATATAGCCGAACTCTGTTTGCTAAAATTTTATGGAGTATTTTTGTGTCAATGTTCATTAATCATATTGCTCTGTGTTTTTCTTTTTTTGTTGTGCTCTTTCCTGATTTTGGTATCAGGTTAATATTTGCTGCATAGAGGGAATTGAAGAGGATTCTTTCCTTATCAATGTTTTTGAATAGGTTCTGGATTATAGGTACAACCTCTTTGAAGGTTTGGTAAAATGCTGATGAGAAACCATCATTTTCAGGATTTTTTTGTTGGGAGTTTTTTTTTTTAATTGAGAACATTTATTTTTTTAATTAAATCATAGCTGTGTACATTAATGCAATTATGGGGTACAATATGCTGGTTTTATATACAATTTGAAGTACTTTCATCAAAGTGGTTAACATAGTCTTCACCTTATTTTCTTAGTTATTGTGTTAAGACATTTACATTCTACACTTAGTAGATTTAACATGTACCCTTGTAAAATGCACCATAGGTGTGGTCCCACCAATTATCCTCCCTCCACTCCTTCTTTCCCCTCCCCTCCCCCTCCTCTTTCCCCTTCATCTTGGGCTGTAGTTTGGTTATAGCTTTGATATTGAAGTATGGGTGCTTATAAATTAGTTTCATAGTAGAGCTAAGTACATTAGATACTTTTTCTTCCATTCTTGAGATACTTTGCTGAGAAGAGTATGTTCCAGCTTCATCCATGTAAACATAAAAGACATAGGGAGTTTTTTTAATGGTTTCAATTTGAGTGCTTTTATTAGTCTGTTCAAGAGTTCTACTTGTGGCAGGGCCCAGTGGTTCATGCTTGTAATCCTAGCACTCTGGGAGGCCGAGGCAGGTGGATTGCCTGAGCTCAAAGATTCAAGAAAAGCCTGAGCAAGAGTGAGACCCCATTTCTAAAAATAGCCAGGTGTTGTGGCGGGCATCTGTAGTCCCAGCTACTTGGGAGGCTGAGGCAAGAGAATTGCTTGAGCCCAAGAGTTTGAGGTTGCTGTGAACTATATGGTACTCTACTGAGGATAACAAAGTGAGACTCTGTCTCAAAAAAAAAAAAAAAGAGTTCTACTTGTTCCTGGTTGAGTCTGGAGAGGTAGTCTGTCTATTTCCTCCATATTTTCACATTTCCAGGGATAGACATTTTTGTATTATTCGGTGATAGTATTTTGTATTTCTGTGGTATCTATTGTTTCCCCTTTTTCATTTCTGATAGAGCTTATTAGAGATTTTATTTTTCTATTTCTGATTAATCTGGCCAAAGTTTTATCAATGTCATTTATCTTTTAAAGAACCGACTTTTTGTTTTGTTGATCTTCAGAATGGTTCTTTTATTATTAATTGCATTTAGTTCTGATTTTGGTTATTTTTTTTTTAATTGTTAAATCATAGCTGTGTACATTAGTGCAATCAAGGGGTACAGTGTCCTGGTTTCATATACAGTCTGAAATATTCTCATCAAACTGTTCAATGTAGCCTTCATGGCATTTTCTTAGTTACTGTATGTAGACATTTGTATTCTGCCTTTAGTAAGTTTTGCCTGTACCCATTCTAAGATGCACCATAGGTGTGGCCCCACCCATAACCCTCCCTCCACCCTAACCTCCCTCCTCCCTTCCCCTTCTTTGGCCCTTTCCCCATAGTCTTGTGCTATAGTTGGGTTATAGCCTTCATGTGAAAGCTATAATTTAGCTTCATAGTAGGGCTGAGTACATTGGATACTTTTTCTTTCATTCCTGAGATACTTTGCTAAGAAGAATATGTTCCAGCTCCATCCATGTAAACATGAAAGAGGTAAAGTCCCCATCTTTCTTTAAGGCTGCATAATATTCCATGGTATACATGAACCACAATTTGCTAGTTCATTTGTGGGTCGATGGGCACTTGGGCTTCTTCCATGACTTAGCAATTATGAATTGGGCTGCAATAAACATTCTGGTACAGATGTCTATGTTATATTGTGATTTTTGGTCTTCTGGGTATAAACCTAGTAAAGGAATTATAGGATTAAATGGCAGGTCTATTTCTAGGTCTCTAAGTATTCTCCAAACATCCTTCCAGAGGGAACATATTAGTGTGCATTCCCACCAGCAGTGTAGAAGTGTGCCCTTTTCTCCACATCCACGCCAACATCTCTGGTTTTGGGATTTTGTTATGTGGGCTACTCTTACTGGGGTTAGGTGATATCTCAAAGTAATTTTGATTTGCATTTCTCTGGTGATTAAGGATGATGAGCTTTTTTTCATGTGTTTATAGATTGTGCGTCTGTCTTCTTTAGAGAAGTTTCTCTTCAAGTCCCTTGCCCAGTCTGCAATGGGATCACTTGTTCTTTTCTTGCTTATATGTTTGAGTTCTCTGTGGATTCTGATTATTAAACCTTTATTGGAGGTATAACCTGCAAATATTTTCTCCCATTCTGAGGGCTGTCTGCTTGCTTTACTTACTATGTTCTTGGCTGTGCAGAAGCTTTTTAGTTTGATCAGGTCCCAGTAGTGTATTTTTGATACTGCTTCAGTTGCCTGGGGAGTCCTCCTTATAAAATATTCACCCAGGCTGATTCCTTCAAGAGTTTTCCCTGCACTTTCTTCAAGTATTTTTATAGTTTCATGTCTTAAGGTTAAATCTTTTATCCAGTGAGAGTCTATCTTAGTTAATGGTGAAAGGTGTGGGTCCAGTTTCAATCTTCTACAGGTTGCCAGCCAGTTCATCCAGCACCATTTGTTAAATAGGGAATCTTTTTCCCACTGAATGTCTTTAATTGGCTTGTCAAAGATCAAATAACGTTAAGTAGCTAAGTACATTAGATACTTTTGGTTCTCTATTCTATTCCAGACATCTACTTCTCTTGGTTCTCTATTCTATTCCAGACATCTACTTCTCTGTTTTTGTGCCAATACCATGCTGTTTTGATCACTATCAATTTATAGTACAGTCTCGGGTCTGGTAGTGTGATTCCTCCTGCTGTGTTTTTATTGTTGAGTAATGTTTTGGCTATTTGAGTTTTTTTCTGATTCCATATCAAACGAAGTATTTTTTTTTCAAGATCTTTAAAATATGACAATGGAGCTTTAATAGGAATTGCATTAAAATTGTATATTGCTTTGGGTAGTATAGACATTTTAACAATGTTGATTCTTCCCAGCCATGAGCATGGTATGTTTTTCCATTTGTTAACATCTTCAGCTATTTCTTTTCTTAAAGTTTCATAGTTCTCTTTGTAGAGGTCTTTCACGTCCTTTCTTAGGTATACTCCCAAATATTTCATCTTCTTTAGCACTACTGTGAAAGGAATAGAGTTCTTGACTGTTTTTTTGGCTTGGTTATTGTTGGTATATATAAAGGCTACAGATTTATGGGTGTTGATTTTTTAGCCTGAGACATTGCTGTATTCCTTGATCACTTCTAAAAGTTTTATAGTAGAATCCCTAGTGTTTTCCAGATATACGATAATATCATCTGTGAAGAGTGAAAGTTTGATCTCTTCTGACCTATGTGGATACCCTTGATCGCCTTTTCTTCCCTAATTGCAATGGCTAAACCTTCTATTACAATGTTAAAGAGCAATGGAGACAATGGGCAACCTTGCCTGGTTCCTGAACTAAGCAGAAATGATTTCAATTTAACTCCATTCAATACGATATTGGCTGTGGGTTTGCTGTAGATGGCCTCTATTAGTTTAAAAAAGGTCCCTTCTATACCAATTTTCTTAAGTATTCTGATCATGAAGGGATGCTGGATATAATCAAAAGCTTTTTCTGCATCAATTGAAAGAATCATATGGTCCTTACTTTTTAGTTTGTTTATGTGCTGAATTGCATTTATAGATTTAAACGTATTGAACCAGCCTTGAGACCCTTGGATAATTCCCACTTGGTCATGGTGTATAATTTTTTTGATGTGTTGCTGGATTCTGTTTGTTAGGATCTTATTGAGTATTTTAGCATCAATATTCATTAGTGATATTGGTCTATAATTTTCTTTTCTTGTTGGGTCTTTCCCTGGTTTGGGGATTAAGGTGATGTTAGCTTCGTAGAATGTGTTGGGTAATATTCCTTCTTTTTCTATAATTTGGAAGAGGTTTAGTAGTATAGGTACTAGTTCTTCTTTAAAGGTTTGGTAGAATTCTGACGTAAAGCCATCTGGTCCTGGGCTTTTCTTTTTAGGGAGATTTTGTATAGTTGATGCTATTTCAGAACTTGATATAGGTCTGTTCAACATTTCCACTTCATTCTGGCTAAGTCTTGGTAGGTGGCATACTTCCAGGTATTGGTCAATTTCTTTCAGATTTTCATATTTGTGAGAGTAGAGTTTCTTGTAGTATTCGTTAAGGATTTTTTTAATTTCTGAGGGGTCTGTTGTTATTTCATCATTACCATTTCTGATTGATGAAATTAGAGATTTTATTCTTTTTTTCCTGGTTGGGTTGGCCAAAGGTTTATCTAATTTATTGATCTTTTCAAAAAACCAACTTTTGGATTTATTGATCTGTTGTATAATTCTTTTGTTTTCAATTTCATTTAATTCTGCTCTGATTTTGGTTATTTCTTTTCTTCTGCTGGGTTTGGGGTTGGAGTGTTCTTCCTTCTCCGGTTGCTTGAGATGTCCCATTAAGTTATTAACTTCTTCTCTTTCCGTTTTCTTGAGGAAGGCTTGCGGTGCTATAAATTTCCCTCTTAGGACTGCCTTTGCAGTATCCCAGAGGTTCTGATAATTCATGTCTTCATTGTTGTTTTGTTCCAAGAATTTGGTGATTTCCTTCTTAATCTCATCTATAACCCATCTATCCTTCAGCATAAAGTTGTTTAGTTTCCATGTTTTTGTAAGGGTATGCAGATTCCTGTTGTTATTGAGTTCAACTTTTATTCCATGATGGTCTGAGAAGATGCAAGGAATAATTTCTATTTATTTATTTATTTATTTTCACAATTTTATTTTTTTATTATTATTTTTTTAATTTCTATTTTTTTTAATTTGCTGAGGTTATATTTGTGGCCTAGGATGTGGTTGATTTTGGAGTATGTTCCGTGGGCTGATGAGAAGAATGTGTATTCAGTTTTGTTGAGATGAAATGTTCTGTAGATGTCTCTTAAGTCCAGTTGTTGAATGGTTAAGTTTAAATCTAAAATTTCTTTGCTTAGCTTCTTTTTGGAGGATCTGTCCAGCACTGCTAAAGGGGTGTTAAAATTTCCAGCTACTATGATACTGAAGGAAATCAAGTTGCTCATGTCTGTTAGAGTTTCTCTTATAAATTGAGGTGCATTCTGGTTGGGTGCATAAATATTAATAATTGAAAGCTCATCATATTGAGTATTACCTTTAACAAATATGAAGTGTCCTTCCTGATCCTTCCTTATTTCGGTAGGTTTAAAGCCTATTGTATCTGCGAATAGGATTGCAACGCCTGCTTTTTTCTGCTTTCCATTTGCCTGGAGTATAGATGACCATTCCTTCATCTTGAACCTATATTTGTCTTTTAATGTAAGATGCGATTCTTGTATGCAGCAGATATCTGGTTTGAGTTTTTGTATCCAGTCAGCCAACCTGTGCCTCTTTAGAGGACAATTTAAAGCATTAACATTAATTGAGAATATTGATAAGCCTTTCGAGAGTCCGGTGGACATTTTTAATCCTTTTGCGACTGTGGAAGTTGGAATTTGATCAAAATTTTCTGGGTGGGTTACTTTTGTGGTGGAGGATTACAGTGGTCTTTATAAAGGATAGGTCTGAGAATATCCTGGAGAGCTGGTTTAGTTATGGCAAATTTCTTCAACATGTGAATGTCATTGAAGTATTTAATTTCTCAGTCATAAATGAAACTCAGTTTAGCTGGGTACAGGATCCTGGGTTGAAAGTTGTTTTGTTTTAGGAGATTAAAAGTTGATGAGCATCATCTTCTAGCTTGAAAGGTTTCAGCAGAGAGATCTGCAGTTATTCTAATATTCTTGCCCTTATAGGTGATGGTTTTCTTTCGTCTGGCTTCTTTCAGAATTTTCTCCTTCATATTACCTTTAGGGAAATTGATTATGATGTGTCTGGGGGATGTCTTATTTGGGTTGAAGTCGTGCTGGAGTTCTGAAACTGTCTGCTATCTGAATTTCAGAATCTCTTGGCATGTGTGGAAAGTTCTCTTTCATAATCTCATGGAGAAGAGACTCTGTGCCTTGTGAAGCCACTTCGTTGCTTTCGGGGATCCCTATAAGACAAATATTTGTCTTCTTCAAATTATCCCAGAGCTCTCTGAGAGAGTGATCTGTTTTTGCCCTCCATTTCTCTTCCTCTTTTAGAGTTTAGGAGTGTTCGAAAGCTTTGTCTTTAGCATCAGAAATTCTTTCTTCTGCTTACTCCATTCTGTTACTGAGGGATTCTACTGTGTTTTTCAGATCTTTGAGGGCTGCAACTTCTTGTCTCAATGTGTCAAAATCTTTGGTCATTTGGTCTTTGAATTCGTTAAATTCTTGAGATATTTTTTGTGTTAGTGCTTGGAATTCTAATTCGATCTTACTTGCTATCCAGATTCTGAATTCGATTTCTGGCATCTCAGCTACTTGTTTGTGCATGGGATCTTGTGCTGTGTCTGCCCCATTGATCCTTCGGGGAGTTGATCTACTCTGATTATTCTTTTTTTTTTTTTTGTAGAGACAGAGTCTCACTTTATTGCCCTCGGTAGAGTACCATGGCCTCACACAGCTCACAGCAACCTCCAACTCCTGGGCCTAAGAGATTCTCTTGCCTCAGCCTCCCAAGTAGCTGGGACTACAGGCGCCCGCCACAACGCCCAGCTATTTTTTGGTTGCAGTTTGGCCGGGGCCGGGCCTGAACCCTCCACCCTCGGCATATGGGGCCGGCGCCCTACCAACTGAGCCACAGGTGCCGCCCCTACTCTGATTATTCTTATTGCCAGAGTTTTTCTGTTGATTTCGTCTCATGATTGGATTTCACTATCGCCTTTGGCCATCCTGAGAGTTGGGGAGGTGTCTCTCCAAGATTAGACCCCAGCGGGATCACTCTATTGTTGCTGGATCTTTATAGGGAGTGACCCTGTGTAGTTCCTCTGGGGCTGCCCCAGCCAGGGAGTTCTTGTTGTGAAAGCAGCTCCGGAGTGTGACACACCTGGATCCAGGGTGGGAGGTGGTGCACACCGTTCTGGGAGTGCCTGGTGCCCAGTGACTTTGGCACAGAGAGCCCAAGGCTCCAGCAGTCTCTGGCCAGGAGAAGGGCTCCATGTAGAGGCAGGGAGGGCTCTGGAGGGCATGTGGCTCCCAGAGTCCCTGGCCAGACCAGCGGGCCGGTGTGGAAGTTGGGAGGGTACAGGAGGGAGTACACATGGTTGCACGCCTCCCGCAGTTCCTGGTCAGGGCATGCAGAGGCCCAGCGGGCGTGGGTCACCAGTCGTGGCCCAGCTTTTATGGAGGTCTGGGTGGCACCAAGCCCAGGAGTTTGAGGTTGCTATGAGCTGTGATGCCACGGCACTCTACCCAGGGCAACGGCCCGAGGCTCCAGTGTGCCAAAAGTGGTCTCACTCTGCCCCTGAGGGTTATGGCTGCAAGGCAGCTCAGTCCCCGCCTTTAGGCTGCTCAGTCACTAGGTTACTAGCTCCTGCCCGATCCTTGCTCTGTGACCCTGAGGGCAGAGCTTGCTGGTGCAGTTCTCTCACATTGGCTCCCTGCGGCCCATAGCCAAACACTATTAGCTCTGTCTGGCTCAGCGGCTCAGTCTGGGGCCCTAGACAATGCCCAAAGTTTTCTGCACTCCTGCTCAAGCTCTCCCCAAGGCAGTTGAACTGAGTGCCAAATCCAAAAACACCGATACAGTTCACAGGTAAGGCCTTTCTGGTTGGCAGTCTCAATGCTGCTTGTATTTTGGCTGCCGGTGGGATTATGTCGATTGAATGCACACAACCACTTGACAGTTTTCCACTGTTTTTGTCCTCTCTTGGGGTCCAGAAGTCCCTTGCTGACTCCCTGGATCCGCAAAGGGATGATTATAGGCAGATCCCACGAGCCAGAGATGCCTGGAGTATTATCTCCCCAGACTCCCTGTGCCAAGTTCCAGGGAAGGTGTTACTTGGCCACCATCTTCCTCCACTCTCCTCTGATTTTGGTTATTTCTTTTCTTCTTCTGGGTTCCAGTTTCTTGAGATCATTCATAAAATTGTTGATTTGTGCTGTTTCTGATTTCTGAATGTGGGCATTTAATGCAATGAATTTACCTATTACAACTACTTTTATAGTATCCCACAGAGTTTGATAGCTTGTGGCCTCATTGTCATTTTTGTTCAAGAAATCTAGTAATTTCTTTTTTTATCCCCTCTTTGATCCAGCTATCATTTAGCAATAAGTTGTTTAATTTCATGAGTGAGATTAGTGTTTTTGTTGGAATTGATTTCTACTTTAATTCCATTGTGGTCTCTAAAAATATAAGGTATAAATTGCTGTTTTTTCAAATTTGTTGAGGTTTGATTAATTTTTATTTTTATTATTCATTTATTTATTTGTAGAGATAGAGTTTCACTTTATTGCCCTCAGTAGAGTGCCATGCCATCACACAGTTTACAGCAAGCTCTAACTTATCTGGACTTAGGCAATTCTCTTGCCTCTCCTCCTAAGTAGCTAGGGCTACAGGCGCCTGCCCAAAAAAAATGTCTGGCTATTTTTTTGTTGCAGTTTGGCTGGGGCCAGGTTTGAACCCGCCACCCTCATTATATGGGGCCGGCGCCCTACCGACTGAGCCACAGGCGCCACCGTTGAGGTTTGATTTGTGACATAGAGTATGATCGATTTTGGAGAATGAGGTGATAAGTAGAATGTATATTCAGTAGTACTGGGGTGAAATGTTCTGTGTATGTTTATTAAGACTATTTGTCTAGAGACATATTTAAGTCCGTCATTTCTCTGCTTAGTTTCTGTTTGGAGGATCTGTCCAGTTCTATCAGTGGAGTGTTGAAGCCCCTGGCTATTATGGTATTGTTGTTTATCATATTGTTCAGACTAAGTAGGGTCTGCTTTATAAAATCTGGGAGCGTTTAAGTTGGGTGCATAAATATTTAGGATTGAAATGTTTTCTTGTTGGATTGTTGCCTTGACCAATATAGAGTGTCTGTCTTTGTCTCTTTAGTTTTCTTGCTTTGAAGTCAATTGTATCTGCAATAAGAATTGCAGCTTCTACTTACTTTTGGTTTCCATTTGCACAAAATATTGTTTTTCATCCCTTTACCCCAATTCTTGGTTTGTCTTTGAGGAGCAGATTCGTTACCTGAAGACAGTATATAGTTGGCATGTACTTTTTTATTCAGACAACCAGACTGTGTCTCTTCAGCAGGGAATCAAAGTGATTCACATTTATTGAGAGGATTGATAGGTGGGGTGGAGTTCAGTTCATCTTGTTGTGTGGGGCTCTGTTGCCTTGTTTTATCATGTGGGCCATTGTGGTAGCTTTGTCCTTTGGTTTTCAGGTGTCTTTATTTTGTTGGGAGTCCATTTTTTTTTTTTTTTTCAGTTTTTGGCCCGGGCTGGGTTTGAACCTGCCACCTCCGGCATATGGGGCTGGCGCCCTGCCCCTTTGAGCCACAGGTGCCGCCCGGGAGTCCATTGTTTTGATTTGAGCACTTCCTGAAGAGAAAGGTCTTAATTGCTTGTCAGTAAATGATTCAATTTCTCCATCGAATTAGGAACCTTAGTTTTGCAGGATACAGAATTCTTGGCTGGAATTATTTTGGTGGGTTTTTTTTTTTTTGTTTGTTTGTTTGTTTTTAAGATTGAAGGCAGGAGCCTACTCTCTTCTGGCTTGTAAAGTTTCCACTGAGAAGTTAGTTGCTAACCTGATGGGTTTGGTCTTGTATGTTAGCTGCTGCTTACATACGGCTGCTTGCAGAACTTTCTCTTTCATTTTGATTTTGGCCAGGTTAATTATTATGTGTCTGAGAGATGTTCTATTTGAATCGAGTCTTCCAGGAGTTTGATATCTGTCTGTGTCTCTGTCAATGTTTGGGAAATTTTCTCTTTCTCTCTCTTTTTTTTAGACAGAATCTCATTTTGTTGTCCCCAGTAGAGTGCCATGGCATAGCTCATAGCAAACTCAGACTCTTGGGCTCAAGCGATTCTCTTCCCTCAGCTTCCCAAGTAGCTGGGACTATAGGCACCCACCACAATGCCTGGCTATTTTTTGTTTTTATTAAATCATAGCTGTGTACAATAATGCAATTATGGGGTACAATGTGCTGGTTTTGTATACAATTTGAAATACTTTCATCAAAGTGGTTAACATAGCCTTCACCACATTTTCGTAGTTATTGTGTTAAGACATTTATATTCTACATCTAGGAGATTTAATATGTACCCTTGTAAAATGCACCATAGGTGTGGTCCCACCAATTACCAACGCCTGGCTATTTTTAGAGACAGGGTCTTGCCTTAGCTCAGGTAGGTCTTGAACTTGTAAGGTCAGGCAATCCACCCATCTGAGCTTCCCAGAGTGCTGGGATTACAGGCATGAGCCACCACACCCGGCCTGGATCAACTATAACATCTTCAACTAGAGCTTCCATGCTTTTAGGACTCTCTTATCCTTCCTGGATACCTATAATTTGTATGTTTGAATGCTTCATGTAGTTCCCTAACTCTGTAAAAGATTGGTCTGCCTTTATTCTGTTGTTTTCTGCCTCTTTAAATGACTGGATTAGTTCAAGAGCCTTGTCTTCAGACTCTGAGATTCTTTCTTCTCCTCTGTTGAAAATTTCTACTACATTTTGAAACTCCCTGAATGCATCCTTCAATTCTTTCAGCTCAGTTATATCCTTTCTTATTTTGTCCAGATCCTTGAATATTTGTCTTTCATTTCATTAATTTTGGAGGATATCTTTTGGACTTCTTTTTCCACATTTTCCCTTCAATTCCATTCGTTGTATTTGGCATCCATAATCTGAATTCCATTTCTATCGTTTCCAACATTTTTTTGGAGCTGGATTGTTCTGTAGTAGTGCCATTGTGATCCCTTAGGGGAGTTGATCTCTTCTGGTTCTTCATGTAGCCGACGAATTTTTACTGGTTTCTCTTCATGTGTGGTTCCTTCTTCTTTATTTCTTCCCCTATTTTCTTCTCTCTTTTCCTCCTTTCCTGTGTTCTTTTTTAGATCTGGGTCTTGGGCTTAAAATGACTTATCCTCTTAGGTATCCAAGAGAGTTAAAAAAAAAAAATTAACACTAGGTGGTGCTCCAGTATCAGCAGAGACAGATGGTGCTGAAAGTGAAGTTATCCGGATTTTGCATTGCCCAGGGTTCACAACTGGTTGTCAAGGAAAACCTGGCTGGGCCTCCTGTTCCGTTCTTGAAGACCCAGGGAATGGTGCCTCAGCCTTGGAGAATATGTTCGATATCCAAGGATGTTGCAACCTAGTTCTGAAACCAGTTACAGAGTAAGGTATATCTTTGCTTGAATGGAAATCATGCCTCAGTGATCCACACGGGACACAGAGATTGAAAGGAGGACTGGACCTCTCTGTTCTGTTTGGTGGAGCTGCGGAATCAGTCCAAAGATGATTATCCAAGCTTGGAAGGCAGAGCTGGAGCCAGCCACAGCAGGTCAACATGTAGGGCCTCAGAGTCCCTGGGAAGCTGCACAAAGCTGGGCCCACATACAGGTCAGCAGACTCGGGGCCTCAGTGATCTCCTTGCCTCCCCTATATCCTGCCACATTGGGGTGGCAGGTAGCATCTCCCAATTGCATTAGGCCACTGGGTCTCCCTCACCTGATCCATGCCCAGACCTGCCTGCACTCTGTGAGGGAAATGCCAGCCAGAAGTTACCAGCCCTCTCCCAAAGAAGCTATGGAATAGACCACTCCCTCTGGCCCTTCCTAAAAGGGCCTGTGTTAGTGGCCTGACAACACTGTGGGTCTCCAACTCCTGTTTGCCCCACTCCAGACCCTCTGCCAGGTGGCATAGACCCTCTCAGGCATTGGGTCAGTCCCTGGTCCACCCCTCCAGGAGATTGTAGAGGGTTGTGGAGTTTTTCTAGTGGCTCTAATCACCTAGCAATTCCAGGTGCAGGCCAATTCCTGGGTGGCCATGCTCCTCTTCACAGCTCCTCTTGCTGGCTTCCCTCCCTTCTTTTCTGCTCCCGCTTTCCCATGCTGTCTCTCTGTGCCTTTACACACACAGTGTCTTCTTACCAACCATCACTTGTAGAAGACTGTGCTTTTCACCTGGACTGTGAATTACTCCTTTTACCTTTTTGATTAATATAATTCCTAGCTATTTTATTTTTTGGCATTCTATTTTAACTGAAACTGTTTTCTTAATTTCCTTTTTATAGTAACTATTCATTGGTGTATAGAAATAATTGATTTTAGCATGCTGATTTCATACCCCAAAACTTTGCTGAATGCATTTATTAGCTCTGATAGTTTTCTTGTGGATTCTTTGGAATCTTTCATATATAGGATCATGTCGTCTGCAAACAGAGATTTACTTCTTTCTTTCCAAATGTTATGCCTTTTTCTTTTCTTTTTTTTTTTTTTTGCTTTGTTTTTATGGCTAGAACTTCCAGTACAATGTTGAATAACTTTGGTGGAAGCAAGCATTTTGTGTATGTAATCTTAAGTTTTAGTTTGGAAAACTTTTGAGAAATACAAACAATAGCTAGGATTACAACTCCATTTTCTATGTGGTCTCTTTTTCTCCCCCACTAGTATAATTAGATTAATAAAAGCTTGTCTTCAAAATCAACTGAAAGTTTTTTAAGGATGGATATTTTCTATTTGTGTAATTTCTGATTACATAAATGGTTCATACCAGGCTCTGCCTTTGAAATGGAAATTGTCATTCCTCCCAAGGGACTTGGCCACATGTACTGCATTTAATTGTGGTCTGGTGTGTGACAATCTTGTTCACAAACGACAACTTTTTGCTTTAATATTACATTACAATGTAATGTTGAATACATGTTCAGCAAAATTGCAACTAAAGTATGTGAAATATTTCATATGGTACAGCTCTTTCAAGTAATTTATTAACAGCAAATAAATACAGAACAACTTCAAGCAAAACAAGTGGATCACAACTTACCTCTCTGACTATGGCTGGTAAATTCATTTGGCATCGAGACTGATTTTGATTTTTTCTTTTAAAAAAAATATTATTGGAGGCTCGGTGCCTGTGGCTCAAGCGGCTAAGGTGCCAGCCACATACACCTGAGCTGGCGGGTTTGAATCCAGCCCAGCCCACCAAACAACAATGATAGCTGCAACCAAAAAATAGCTGGGCGTTGTGGCAGGTGCCTGTAGTGCCAGCTACTTGGGACGTGGAGACAGGAGAATCACTTGAGTCCAGGAGTTGGAGGTTGCTATGAGCTGTGATGTGACGGCACTCTACCCAGGGGGACAGCTTGAGGCTCTGTCTCAAAAAAAAAAAAAATTATTGGAAAAAAAAATATTATTGGCTCAGTGCCTGTAGCTCAAGTGGCTAAAGCACCAGCCACATACATTAGAACTGGCAGGCTCGAATCCAGCCTGGGCATGCTAAACAACAATGATAACTACAACCAAAAAATAGCCAGGCATTGTGGCTGGTGCCTGTAGTCTCAGTTACTTGGGAGGCTGAGGCAGGAGAATTGCTTAAGCCCAGGAGTTGGGGGTTTCTGTGACCTGTGATGCTATAGCCCTCTACCCAGAGTGGCAGCTTGAGGCTCTGTTTCAAAAACTAAATAAATAAATAAAAATAAAAATAAAAAAATAAAAAATATTATTGTTTGAGGCAGGGTCTTTATCACTCAGGTCAGTGTGCAGTAGTATGATTATAGCTAACTATAGTAGCCCTGAACTCCAGGGCTAAATTAATCCTCCTGCTTCGGCCTCTGAAGTAGCTATGACTACAGGCATGTACCTGGCTATTTTTTTATTTTTTGTAGCGATGGGGTTCTCACTATGTTGTCCAGCTGGTCTCAAATTCCTGACTTAAAGTGATCCTCCTGCCTCCATCTCCCAAAGTGCTGAGATTACAGGTATAAGCTTGGTTTTGATTTTAAAAACATATAAAGGAAATTAAGTCTTATAATTGAGAAAGCATGGTATGTTGGATTAAGTAAAGTATGAGGAAGATCTCTGTGAATCAATATGGAATGGTTTCTTATGTATATTGAATGAGAAAAGCAGGTCACCTTTTTTTATAGGAAGGAAAGGAACAATTAAATAAAAATATGGCTGGGCATGATTACATATGCCCGCAATTCTAGCTATTGGGAAGGCTGAGGCAGGAAGATTACTTGAGCCCAGAAGTTTGAGTCTAGCCTGGACAATAGTAAGACCCTTTAAAGAAAGAAACAAAGAATCAGATATATATTTGTGTATTTGTTTCAAAAGGAAAGAATAAAAAAAAATTAATTAAACTGATTAACTTTAGTGTCAATGGTAGAGGGTATAAAAGTGGAGACAAGACTTCCTTGAGTATTCCTTTTATTAAGTTATGACATTTATGTAAATGGTTATAAATATTTTTAAAAATAAATAGAAAGCGTAAAAAAATATAAACAGAAATAAATTTCTGCTCAGCACCTGTAGCTTAGCAGCTAGGGCACCAGCCACATATACCAGAGCTGGTGGGTTCAAACCCAGCCTGGGCCTGCCAAACAATGACAACTACAACAACAAAATAGCTGGGCATTGTGGCAGGCACCTATAGTCCCAGCTATATGGGAGGCTGAGGCAAGAGAATCACTGAAGCCCAAAAGTTTGAGGTTGCTGTGAGCTGTGATGCCACAGCACTTTACTGAGGGCGACATAGTAAGACTCTGTCTCAAAAAAAAAAGAAAGAAATTTCCTAATAATATGTATCAAAATGAAATATAATCAGATAAACATTAATTTCAAGAAACTTTTGAATACATTATCCTAATTGAGGCTATAGTGCAAGGACCAAAAGAACTGCAAGTGTGAGTGTGTGATAAGAAATAACCTAATGGGGACCAGGCACAGTGGTGCATGCCTGTAATCCTAGCACTTTGGGAAGCCAAGACAGGAGAATTATTTGAGGCCAGGAGCTTGAGATTAGCCTGAATGACATAGAATGACCATGTCTCTACAAAAAAAATGAAAAATAGCCAGGCACCGTGGCTCACGCCCATAATCCTAGCACTCTCGAAAGCCGAAGCAGGTGGATTGCCCGAGCTCACAGGTTTGAGACCAGCCCAAGCAAGAGCAAGACCCCGTCTCTAAAAATAGCCAGGTGTTGTGGCAGGCTCCTGTAGTCCCAGCTACTTGGGAGGCTGAGACAAGAGAATCACTTGAGCCCAAGAGTTTGAGGTTGTTATGAGCTATGATGCTAGGGCGTGCTACTGAGGGTGACAAAGTGAGACTCTGTCTAAAATAAAAAAGAAAAGAATAAATAAATAAATAAATTAGCTGGGCATAGCTGTAGTCCCAGCTATGGTAGGCTATGGAAGGAGGATTGCTGGAGCCTGGAAGTTGGAGATTGCAGTGAGCTAGGATGATGCCACTGCATAGCAGTCTGGATGACAGAGTGAGACAGTGTCTCAAAAATAAATAAATAAATAATAAAGAGATTACCTAATGGGTACTCCCTACACTAATCAGGTGAAGGTTACACAAAATACCAAGACTTCACCACTGTGCAATATATCCATGCAACAAATGTGTACATGTACCCTATAAATCTAAAAATAACCACCACCACCAAGAACTGCAAGAGAATCTTGAACTTTACTTATTAAGTTTGTTAATGAATAGTTAGCCTTAAAATTCCCAAACTATTTTATACATAAGATAAAACAAATAAATAAATTGATATCTTGGGAAGTAGGATTTCCATTGTGGTATTTACAAATATATAGAAAACACTACAGAAGAATTTTGTGGAGTTGGATTCAAATTGAAAGTACCAGTATGTACTCACAGTTTTTTGAAAATTATTTACCTTTTTTTTTTTTTTTTTTTGAGACAGAGCCTCAAGCTATCGCCCTGGGTAGAGTGCTTTGGCATCACAGCTCACAGCAACCTCTAACTCCTGGGCTCAGGCAATTCTCCTGCCTCTGCCTCCCAAGTAGCTGGGACTACAGGTGCCCGGCCACAATGCCCGGCTATTTTTTTGGTTGCAGCCGGCATTGTTGTTTGGCGAGCCCAGGCTGGATTTGACCTGCCAGCTCAGGTGTATGTGGCTGGTGCCTTAGCCACTTGAACCACAGGTGCCGAAACAGAAAATTATTTACTTCTTAGCGTGTCCTATGATAGGGGCCAGTAGCAATGATACCCTAGTAATAGTGAGCTTATCTAGCACCCCATATTGGTTTCTAAATACCATGTTCCACTCAAAGAATTCTGAGTTATACAGAGACTTTGATTTCAGATCTACAGCGAATAAAGAAAAAGGTAATTCTAGAAGGTAAGTCAGAAAGAAACACCTCAAAGACTAATGAGTACATGTCAAAGGACAAAGATACTCTGAATCCAAATATGAGGAAAATCATCAGAGAGCCAGAATGTGGGTTGTTCTGCAAGACAACTGACCTGTAATCATAAAAATCCATGTTGTAAAAAGTTAAAAAACGTGGGGAGCTGCAATTGTTCTAAATTAAAAGAATCTAAAGAGACTTCATAATCAGCACAATGCAGGAAGTTGGATTAGATGTTGAATAGTGTAAGGTGGGGAAGGGGGAGCTAAAAAAGACATTTTAGGGACAATTGGTAAACTTTAAATTAGGATTGTCTATTATATTAGATTACCAAAATAATGTTAATTTTTTATGTGCAGTAATGATACTGAAGTATGTGGCAGAATATCCTTATTCTTAGGAAATTTGCATGTTAGAGTGTATAGAGGTGAAATGGTGTTTGCAGTTTACTTTCAAATGGTTCAGGGGAAAAACATGTACATGCTGAGAAAAATCAAAAGCAAATAGAAATAATATTAACAAGTCGTGAATTTTGCGAAGGATATTTGGGTGTTCATTGTATTATTCTTTTAACATTTCTTGGGTTCTGAAATTTTTCAAAGTAAGAAAAGTTATGAAATGAAGGTTTAAGAGGTTGAATGGGTAGCACTTTACAATTACTAGAATGTAGTAATGGAAGGAGAGCATAGAGCCCCAAATAACAACTAGATTTCTGGCTTGTCACCTGGGTACGGTCACTGAGATGGAGAACACTGATGGAAGAGCAGGCACAGAGAGCGAGCTGGGAACTCGCTGTGGATGCCCTGAGTGTGAAGGGTCAATTGGCTGTGAAAGTGAAGATGGCCAGTGGGCTGTTGGGTGTACAGGTTTGGAGGTTGAGTGTTTGACACATGGAAGGAGGTGGGCTCTGAGTGAAGGCCCATGTTAGTTTGCTAGGGGTGTCATAACAACAGACTACCACAATACCATCATCGCCACTGTCATTACCCCCAGCACCTCTCACTAAGACTGTGTTGGTTAAACAACACAAGTTTATGTTCTCATGGTTCTGGAGGCTGAAAGACCGAGGTCACAATGTCAGCAAGATTGGCTTCTTCTGAGCCCTCTTTCCTTGGCTTATGGATGGCCATCTTCTCTCTGCATTTCTCCTTTCATAGTCTTTCCTTTCTTTGTGGCCTAGTCTTTTTTATAAGGACACCAGTCTCACAGTTAGGGCTCATCCTAGCGATCTCGTTTTAACCTCTTTAAAGGCCCTATCTCTAGTTACATTCCGAGGTCCTGAGGTGGGGGGGACTTTACCACATGAATTCTGGGGAGACACAATTCAGCCCACAGCAGGGTCTCTCAGCCACACAGATCCTGATGAACAGAATGCCTTTCTGTATTTTGTGGCATTAAGGGAGAGTAAGCCTAAAAGGAGTCGGTAAAGGGAAATTTACTCCTAACTCATTGGTAATTATGTGAGTTTCTGAAGTGTTTTGGGGAACAGGAATGTTTTCCAAAAAGAGGTAGAAATACAGAGAGGAAGAGAAGTAGGGAGGGAGGAAATGAGTTCGTGCGTTTCAGTAAGTTGTCTCCCTTCGGGCCCAAGTCAAGGAAACAGGAAAAAAAAATCCTTTAGACACAAAAAACTAAATCTCAAGGACAATTCCACTTGTGATTTTTAAACATGTCACACTATGTTTGGGAAAGGAAGTTAAAGAAGTGAAGCAAGGAAAACTCCTTGGCATTATTTCTGTCACTACATCCAGGAACAAGAATTACAATGGATTTTTCACCCCTTGTGTCAGGGACTAGGGGATGTTTTTGCAGAATTGTGGAAAAAAGATCTAGCATATGTTTATTTATTAAAGGTTTGGTGGTGGGCAGAGAGAGGAAGACAAAAAAAAAATACTTTCTTTTTTTTTAAAATCAGATCCAGTTACTCTATTAGGGCAATCTATCAGTGGTGTGATTTTTTTTTTTTTTTTTTGAGACCGCATCTCACTCTGCCTTGGGTAGAGTGCCGTGGTGTCATAGCTCACAGCAACCTGAAACTCTTGGACTCAAGAGATCCTCTTGTCTCAGCCTCCCGAGTAGCTGGGACTACAGGTGCCCGCTACAATGCCCGACTGTTTTTAGAGATAGGGTCTTGCTCTTGCTCAGGCTGTTCTTGAACTCTCATGAGCTCAGGCAATCCACCCACCTTGGCCTCCCAGAGTGCTGGGATTACAGGCATGAACCACCTTGACTGGCCCCATATTTTCTTTTTCTTTTTTTTTTTTGAGACAGAGTCTCACTATGTTGCTCTTGGTAGAGTGCTGTAGTGTCACAGCTCACAGCAACCTCAAACTCTTGGGTTTAAGCCATTCTCTTGCCTCAGCCTCCCAAGTAGCTGGGACTACAGGCACCCGCCACAACGCCCAGCTATTTTTTTGTTGTAGTTGTCATTGTTATTTAGCAGGCCTGCACCAGGCTCAAACCTGCCAGCCATGGTGTATATGGCTGACACCTTAACCACTGTAGTATGGGTGCCGAGCCCCCATATTTTTTTCTTTTCTTTCTTTTTTTTTTTTTTTATTGTTGGGGATTCATTGAGGGTATAAGAAACCAGGTTACACTGATTGCATTTGTTAGGCAAAGTCCTTCTTGCAATCGTGTCTTGCCCCCAAAAGGTGTGGCACACACCAAGGCCCCACCCTTTTTTTCTTTTCTTAATAGTTACATGACCTTGGGAAACTTTTTCCTCTCTGTGTGTCTTAATTTCCTCACCTGCACAATAAAGATACCTTCCTCATAGAGTTCTCATTAGGAATTAATGAACTAAAACATGAAAAATTTAAAAAGTTCTTGGTACATAGTAGACCTTCAAATAAACGTCAACTCTCCTCATCCTCCCTGCCACACCACCATCATCACCACTGTCATTCCCGCAGCGCCTCTGACTTAGCTCATTTTATTCTCATTGTTGGCCGCATCTTCCTTTCTCCTCTCCACCTCTTTGGCTTAAGTTGTGCTGCTTCTGGGAATTTTCCTTAAGGATTCCAACCCAGGTTTACATTGCTTTAAGGAGGAGATGGAAGCCTGAAGTTGGTGCTGAGGTATCTGGATGCAGATGGTAGGCAGAACTGGGGACAGTTCTCAGCAACATCATTCAACAACCGTATGCTAAGCACCTATTTACATCAGCACCAGGTTAGCAACAGGGGGTAGAGAGAGGAAGAAGAGTGGTTCTTGCTTTCAGGGAACTTTTTAACCTAATGGAGAAAGAAAACAGGATCGGCAGGTAAAGGGATACAACAGAAGTTGTTAAAAGAAACAAATACATAGCAGCAACTGTAGCTCAGTGGGGAGGACACCGGCCACATACACCCAGGCTGGCAGGTGGGCCTGCTAAACAACAATGAACAACTGCAACAACAAAAAAATATAGCTGGGCATTGTGGTGGGCGCCTGTAGTCCCAGCTACTTGGGAGGCTGTGGCAAGAGAATCGCTTAAGCCCCAAGGGTTTGAGGTTGCTGTGATGCCACAGCACTCTACCCAAGGCGACATAGTGAGACTCTGTCTCAAATAAACAAACAAACACCCCCCCAATACAGCAAAAAACAGGAAATGTTCTAAATATCTGGATCATCTACCATCAGCCTAGAAATGTGCCAAAATATTTCCTTTTGTGGGTTCACAAACTTAAATTGACTTCTTATAAAGCTTTGCTTGGAGAATTTACCAAGAAAAAGTACTCAGAGGAAATTGTATAGTCTAAATGGTGGTACATGCATGTCATGGAATACTATTCAGCCATAAAAAGATGGTGACTTCGCATCTTTTGTATTAACCTGGATGGAGTTGAAACACATTCTTCTTAGTAAAGTATCACAAGAATGGAGAAGCCATTATCTAGTGTACTCAATACACAGCAGATGATCTGAAGCACACCCATATAGGAGAAAAACTCATTTTAATTCAAGCTGGGGGTGGGTGGGAGTTGGGTGATTTAACTGAATGGGCAAGGGTTAGGGGTGTTTGGCACACCTTTTGTATGTGGGACATAATCACAAGCAGGACTCTACTACAATTTATTAATCTTTTCCTGATTTGATGAGTATTTAGGTTGTTTCCACATCTTGGTGATTGTAAATTGAGCTTCAATAAACAATCTAGTGCAAATGTCCTTATGATAAAATGATTTTTTTTTCTTCTGGGTAGATGCCTAGTAGTGGAATTGTGGGGTCAATTGGGAGATCTAATTTGAGATCTTTGAGGATTCTCTATACTTCTTTCCAAAGAGGCTGTATTAGTTTGTAGTCCCATTGGCAGTGTAAAAGTTATAATTACTTTTTTTGTGTGGAGATGGGGTCTCACTATTTTGTCTGGTCTCTAACTTTTGGGTTCAAGTGGTCCTTCTGTCTCAGCCTCCCAAAGTACTGGGATCACAGGTGTAAGCCACTACACTCAGCCTGTAGTTTTAATAGATATTGCTACAATAACTTGCTTCCCAGAGGATCATTCCAGTTTATACTCCACTGGCAATGTAGGAGAGTGTCTGTTTCCCTAAGTCTTGCTAAGTTTTATCAATTTGGATAAAACTAAGTTTTATCAAATTGGATTTTATCAGTCTGTTAGAGAAACAAATTTTGATGTAGTTTTAGTTTATAGTTCATTACTGTACATTACGTTTTTTGTTTCTATCTTTTACCCATGTTTTTTCTATTGGATTAGCACTTTCTGTATAAAGGAAATTAACCCTGTATAAAATTTCTACATTTTTCCCAGTGTGCCTCTTCCTTCCTTCCTTAACAGTTTTATTAAAACATAATTTACATACTATACAATTCACTCATTTAAAGTATAAAAATTCAATGTTAAATATATCTCAGAGTTGTCCAACTATCACTACAATTTATCTTTAGAACATTTTCATTTCCCTAAAAAGAAACCCTATACCCCTATCTTCCTTTTCCCAAATTCCCTCTCCCCAAATACCACTAGGCAACCACTAATCTACTTCTGTCTACAAGGATTGACCCGTTCTAGACATTTCTTTAAATGGAGTCACATGATATGCAGTCTTTAGTGACTCATTTCTTTTGCTTTGTTGCTATTTTTAAAATCTGCTCTAGTCAAAATTTCATCTACACTTAAACTATTCTTTTTTTTTTTTTTTTTGAGACAGTGCTGTCGTCCTGGGTAGAGTGCTGTGGCATCACAGCTCACAGAAACCTCCAACTCCTGGGCTTAAGTGATTCTCCTGCCTCCACCTCCCAAGTAGCTGGGACTACAGGTGCCTGCACAACGCCCAGACATTTTTTCATGCAGAGGTCATTGTTGTTTGGCAGGCTGGGTCTGGATTCGAACCCGCCAGCTCAGGTGTATGTGGCTGGCGCCTTAGCCACTTGAGCCACAGGCACTGAGCCTGCATTTTAAAACTATTCTTTAGAGGATGACTAACTGTATCCCTTCATCCTTCTTGCTTTCTTCTGTTTTTGTTCCTTCTGTCTCACTAGCTGTGCCTTCTCAGTCTTCCTTCCAGCTAGCTCCTCCTCCTCCCCGTTCCTCTAGACACGGGAGTCCCCAGACTCAGTCCTTGCTCCTCTTTTCTGTCTGCACCTCCTCTCAGCCACTCATCTGGCCCTCGGCATTGGAGAGACTAGCTTTATATAAAAATCTGCTCCTATAGAATTATGCTTCTGAGAATGTCATAAACATATCTTTCCCATTCTATCTGCTAAATATGGCTAAAACCCCTAGATATTGTATGTAAAACAAACAGCTGAAAGATAGAAAGAAGACTTAGAATTGAAGAATTCAGCAATACAAAATGCCAGTAGGCATAGATGAAAATAGCCCAGCAAAAGCCTGATTTTTCTAGTCAAAAGACAAGCAAAGAGCCAGCCTCTAGACAGAAAACTTTTAGACAGTAACCCCCTACCTCAGCCAAACACCACAGAAAAAAATATCATAGTCCTAACCCCAGCTACACAAGCAAATGCTGAGTACAAATCTAGACTTTACCTTAGTGAGGTTGTAACAAGGGGTCTTAACAATCCTGCCAGGTGGTGTCAGAGAAAGCAAAGTAGGGAAATGAAATTTATCCCAGCTTGCCAGTGACGAGCCTTCCCTTGTTCCCTGAGAAGTCAGGGGAGACTCACTACATAGAGACTCTGGACATCCACCCCCACCCACAGGTAAGAGGGAGTCTGCCCTCAGGTCAGATAGTCAATTTGGATAACTATCTGCATAGGGAATAAATGACCAGATCAGTGTCAGGGAAAGCCAGCTAGAACAGAGGGTTTGAATAAGATCTGGGTTGTGGCTTGGTGCCTTGTAGCTCTGTGGCTAACGCACCAACCGCATACACTGGAGCTGGTGGGTTCGAACCTAGCCCGGGCCTGCCAAACAACAATGATAACTACAACCAAAAAATAGCCAGGTGTTGTGGCGGGTGCCTTAGTCCCAGCTACTTGGGCGGCTGAGGCAAGAGAATCGCTTGAGCCCAAGAGTTGGAGGTTGCTGTGAGCTGTGATGCCGTGGCACTATAATGAGGGCAACATAGTAAGACTCTTTCTCAAAAAAAAAAAAAAAAAATTCTGGGGTTGTATAACATAAAACAGAAATGTCTAGGTCTCAAAGGAAAATAATTTTTCATACCAAGAGCCAGGAAGTTCTCAAACTAAGTGAAAAAGGCAAAAAATAGATGCCAATGTGGAGATAACAGATGTTAGGACCATCTGACAATGATTTTAAAGCAGCCAGGGTTTAAAGAATACTTCAATGAGCAATCATAAAAAAATGCTTGAAATAAATGGAAAAAATATTTCTATTTCTTAAAAAAAAAAAAAAAGAAAGTCTCAGCAAAGTAATATAAGCTACAAAGAAGAACCAAATGGAAATTTTAGACTTGAAAAATATAATAACCAAAATAAACAACCAAAATGGAGGGAATAGAAGAAAGAATCAGTGAAATGAAAGACAGAACAATGGAAATAGACTAATCTGAAAAACAAACTGAAAAAAAAAAAATGAAGATGAGCCTAAGGGAACCGGGAACTAGAAGAAAAGGTCTAATCTTCGTGTCATTGGTGTTCTGAAAGAAAGGAGAAAAAGAGCAAAGCTGAAAAAGTACTGAAAAAATAATGGCCAGAAACTCCCCAAATTTGTTTTTTTGTTTTGTTTTTGAGACAGAGTCTCACTTTATCACCCTCGGTAGAATGCTGTGGCGTCATAGCTCACAACAATCTCCAACTCTTGGGCTCAAGCGATTCTCTTGCCTCAGCCTCCCAACTAGCTGGGACTATAGGCATCTGCCACAACTCCCAGCTATTTTTAGAGAGGAGGTCTGTCTCTGGCTTAGGCTGGTCTGGAACCTGTGAGCTCAGGCAATCCACCTGCCTTGGCCTCCCATAGTGCTAGGATTATAGGCATGAGCCACCTTGCCGGGCCATGTTCTGCTAATTTTTAAACATTTTCTTTTTTTTTTTTTTGAGACATAGTCTCACTATGTCACTCTGGGTAGAGTGCTGTGGCGTCACAGCTCATAGCAACCTCAAACTCTTGGGCTTAAGTGATTCTCTTGCCTCAGCTTCGAAAGTAGCTGAGACTATAGGCACCCACCACAATGCTGGACTATTTTTTGCTTTGTTTGTTTGTTTGTTTGTAGAGACAGAGTCTCACTTTATCACCCTTGGTAGAGTGCTGTGGTGTCACACAGCTCACAGTAATCTCCAACTCCTAGGCTTAGGTGATTCTCTTGCCTCAGCCTCCTGAACAGGTTTGAACCCTCCACCCTTGGTATATGAGGCTGGTGCCCTATCCACTGAGCCACAGGTGCCGCCTAGCTGGGCTATCTTTTGGTTGTAGTTATCATTGTTGTTTGGCAGGCCTGGGCTGGATTTGAACCTGCCAGCTCTGGCTTATGTGGCTGGTGCCCTAATTGCTGAGCTACAGGCACCGAGCCTAATTTTTAATTTTTTTTCTTCTTTTAGAAAGAAAGAGTCTTTAGACTTTAGAAAGAGTCTCACTTTGTCACCCTTGGTAGAGTGCCATGGCATCACAGCTTACAGCAACCTCTAGCTCTTGGGCTTAGGCAATTCTCTTGCCTCAGCCTCCCATATAGCTGGGACTACAGGTGCCCACCACAGTGCCCTTCTATTTTCTTGTTGCAGTTTGCTGGGGCTGGGTTTGAGCCCGCCACCCTCGGTATATGGGGCTGGCGCCCTAATCAGTGAGCCACAGGCACTGCCCTAAATTTTTTGTTTTTCCCAGTTTTTGGCCTGGGCTGGGTTTGAACCTGCCACCTCCGGCATAGGGGCTGGCGCCCTACCCCTTTGAGCCACAGGTGCCACCCCACGCCCTAAATATTTTTTATGGAGATGGGGGTCGCTGTATGTTGCCCAAATTGGTATTAAGCTTTTGGTCTCAAGCAGTCCTCCTGCCTTGGCCTACCAAAGTGCTGAGCTTATGGGTGTGAGCCACCAAGCCTGGCTATTTTTTTTTTTTTAACTTTTATTTGCTTTTATTATAGGCTGAATTTATTCCCATGACATAACTTTCTGTTTTGTCTGGGGTATCTTTTTCTTCTGTGCAACCTCATCCTCTGCTTAAGGAACAATTTGGTGATTTTCAATAAGATTATTTTGATGTGGCAGGGGGAGCTCATGTATGGGTTGATCCAACCATTAACACTGTAAGTACCGTGGTACATCTTGGGAGCTTTGTTAACCTGGATATGTTCAACGGCCAGAGAATCTACATCTAAACCTTTAAATTCAGCATTACTCTCTGCTTATTTAAGTACATGCAGCAAAAGTTCAGCACTCTTTTTGGGCCACTGACTCTGTGCCCAGCCCACTGTGTGGCCTGGGCACACCCACCAACTCACAATTACAATATTGAAATGGTACACATTGTTTCGACAAAGAGACATCTTTCAGACACTTGGTGGCTTTTTGTATATGCATACCCTTGATGGTCTAGGCAATTTCACAGGTGTTCTTAAAGTGAACATGAATATTGTTTATTTGCTTGATTTTGTGAGGTTTTCTGGATCATCTGAATAGCAAAACATTTTCACAGATTACCTCAGGCCACTTAGGGGAAGAAGAGGACCATAGCAATATTAAATATGCGTGCGCTGAATATCAGAGCTACAAAATGTGATTTTTCTTCTTTAATTTGTTAGGATGGTAAATTGATTTTTGAATATGCTTCACACAATGGAGACAAAAAGCATTTCACAGAATTCAATGCCCATTCATGTTTTTAAAAATTCTAGGAAAATAGGAATAGAAGGAAACTTTCTGTTACACAGACCCACTTAATTTTATGAAAAAATAAAAAAGTTTAAAATTTTCTCAACTTGACAAAGGGCATCTACCAAAAACGTGTAGTTAATATTATACTTAATAGGGCAGTGCCTGTGGCTCAAAGGGGTAGGGTGCCAGTCCCATATGCTGGAGGTGGCGGGTTCAAACCCAGCCCCAGCCAAAAACTGCAAAAAAAAAAAAAAAAAAAAAAATTATACTTAATAGTACAAGACTGAATGCTTTCCACTTAAGCTCAGGAAAAGGTAATGTCTTTTGTCACCACTCATAATTACCTACTAAGAAAATTCTGAAAGCTCTACAAAGTCCTAGATGTAATAAGTGAGTACAGGAAAGTCACCAAATACAAGATAAAATACAAAATCCAATCATATTTCTGTGTATTAGCAATGAAGATGTAAACATTAGGCAATGCCATTTACAATCACTCAAGGAAAGAAATGAAATCTAACAAAATACGTATAATATTTAAGTGTTGAAAAGCCAACAATGTTAATGAAAGAAATCAAAGAAGATCTAAATTAATGGAGAAACATACCATATTTGTGGATTAGAGATCTCAATATAGTAAAGATGTCAGTTCTTCTCAAATGAATATACAGGTTTAAGCATTTCCTGTCAAAGTCTCAGGAAATGTTTTTAACAGATACATAGTCAAGATTATTCTAAAAGCTATATGGAAAAACAACAAAATTAAATAACTACAATTTTAAAAGGAACACAGTGTGAGAAATAAGTCAACCAAGTCTGGTTTTAAGACTTATTACAGCATATAAACAAGCTGTACTGGCAGAGGAACAGATACATAGGTCAGTGGATAAAATAGGGAACCCAGAAATATATCCACACAAATATGTCCACCTGATTTTTGACAAAGTTGTAAATCAATTTAATGGAGGAAAGATAATCTTTCCACAAATGCTGCTAGAGCAATGGAACATCCATAGGCAAAAAATTAACCCTGGACCTGAGACTCACACTTTACATAAAAAGTAAACCAAAAAGGATCTTGGCCTGGCGTGGTGGCTCACACTTGTAATCCTAGCATTCTGGAAGGCCAAGGTAGGTGTATTGCTTGAGCTTAGGAGTTGGAGACCAGCCGGAGCAAGAGTGAGACTCTGTCTACTAAAAATAGAAAAACTAGCCAAGCGTTGTGGCGGGTGACTGTAGTCCAAGCTACTCGGGAGGGAGGCAAGAGGATCACTAGAGCCTAAGAGTCTGAGATTGCTGTGAGCTATGACACTACAGTACTCTAGCCTGGGGCAACAGAGTGAGACTCTTGTCTCCAAAAAAAAAAAAAAAAAAAGGATCCTGAACTGAAATGTAAAACTTTTAGAAAAACCATGGAAGAAAAACTTTTAGATCTAGGGGTAGGCAAGTTCCTAGTTTTGATACCAAAAGCATGAGTTATAAGATTGATAAATTGAACTTCATTTAAATTAACAACTTTTACTCTAAGATCCTGTCTATGACTGTAAAGACAAGCTGTAGAGTTGGAGAATATATTTGTAAAGCACATATCTGACAAAGGTCTAGTAGCTAGAATATATAAAGAACCATTAAACCTCAACAGTAACATCACTTGTAGAGGAATTAAGAATTTCATCAAACTTCTCTCCAGAAACCATGAAAGCAAGAAAAGAATGTGCTAAAATATTTAAAGTGTTAAAAGAAAAACCTACCAACCTATAATTCTGTATCTAGTGAAATTATCCTTCAAAAGTGAAAGAGAAATAAAGACTTTTTCAGACATACAAAAACTGAGGAATCCGTCACCAGTAAATCTGTTTCACGAGAAATGTTAAACGAACCTTTTTAGAGAGAGAAAAATTATATAAGTCAGAAACACAAACCCACATAAAGAAAGGAGGAGTGTTACAGAAAGAATAAATGAAGGCAAAAGAAAATCTATTTTTTTGAAAGGGGCAGCCTTGCAAAAATTACTAAAGTAACAGGAAAATACCTAATCCTGCAATTTGCTAGTAACAGTTAAAGATCAATCCTATAAATTCTCTTGCTGACAGGCACCCTACCCCCATGGGAATTCAGAAAAGGGCTGAACAGACAGAAGGAGATGTAAATCTTTCTCTTTCGAAATTGCTTTCAAGAATTTGTTTCTTCTGGAGTTTCTGAGTAAACAACAAGGAAGGAGCAGGCAGGCATCAGCCATATCTCCCATCTCCTGCAATAATCCCTCATTTCCAAAGAAAGGCACGGGAGCCAGCTCGTGGACCTTGACATCCACTCCAGCTTGTTTTTCTTATTTCCCTGCAGCTAAGAAAAAAGAAAGGAGTGGAAATAACAGTTTCTCAGCTGTAGGCTGCCAATCGCCTGCCCCCTTAAAAGCTGTGAGCCTCTTGGTCTCAGCTGTGAGCATTCTTTCTTCCTTTCTTTCTTTGGGATGTCACACTGTCTCCCTGCTCTCTTTTCTTTCTCTCTCTCCCTCTCATACTCCCTCTTTCCTTCTCAGAAGATAAAATAAACATATTTTTATATCCTATTCTTGGTCTAGAGAAATTGTTTTCTCATTGGCATGGAGCACCTACTTTCTACCCTAACATTTTTATTCTAAAAAATAATCAAGCAATCTATGTAGAATCCGAAGCAAAGGTATGAAGACATTTTACCAAGGGAGATATACAGAGGTTATTAAGCACATGAAAAGATAAATACTCAACATGATTAGCCATTGGGAGATACATATTAAAACTTTAACAAGACCACACAACTATCAGAATAGCTAAAATAAGAAATAGTGACAACTCTAAAAGCTGGTGAGGATATGGAGAAACTGGTTCACTCATACATTGCTTGTAGACATGTAAAATGAGCTACTCTGGAAAACAATTTGACAGTATTTAAAAAAAATAAACATGGAATTACCAGAAGACCTAGCACTTGCATCCCTGGTCATTTATCCTAGATAAATGATGACATTCACACAAAAACCTGTAATGAATGGTGATATCAGTCTTGTTTGCAATACCTCCCCCCCAAATGTTCTTTAGTGGGTGAATGGTTAAACAAACTGTGGTTCATCCACACCCTGGACTACTACTCAGCAATAAAAGGGAAAAACTATAGATATATGCAACAATCTGAATAATCCTTCAGGGAATTATTCTTGTTGAAAAAAATTTTTTTAAAGGGTATATTCTGCATTATTTCATTAATATGCCACATTTTTGAAATGACAAAATTATAGACACCTTTATCATGCAATGGTTTGATCCTGTTAGGATTATTAAAGCTTGTGACTATCTAAAGGCTGGGAGAAGACCTTTCTGGGCCTAACAAACACAGATAACAATTATGGCAGCCGTTAGCCCTGGGATTTCAACAGGTTCTTCCACAGATGGAAGTTGAGAGTGGGATTTAATCTGGTCACTCGCTCATTGTCTGTAGGACACCGTGCATTACCCAGGAGCACCACTGAGGGCAAAATCATGCTCATTTTCTGCAGGATACCACACAATACCCAGGAGCACCACTGACAGGGCAGAGAGAGCTGCCCTCTGCCTGCTGGCTCAGAGACAACAGGGTCTCTACCTATTTACTTCTTGTTCCTAAATGATTGGCTGGAAAGGTGGGCACTGTGAAAATCCACCATTCATTTGTAGTTAGTTGATATATGCAAGAAGGTGACTAAATTGTTTTCTAAAAATGTCACTAATTCTGCCAAAGGTTTATTTGAAATGCTTGTTATAAAATACATTAGTAACTTTCTCATGTAATTCTTGCAGTGTGTCCATTTTGAGAATCATCACAAATTTCCCTTCTTTCTTTCCTTCCTTCCTTCCTTCCTTTCTTTTTGAGACAGAGTCTCATTTTGTCACCCTTGGTAGAGTGCCATGGTGGGATACCTCACAGCAACCTCAAACTCTTGGGCTCAAGCGATTTTCTTGCCTCAGCCTCCCAAGTAACTAGGACTACAGGTGGCCACCACAATGCCCAGCTATTTTTAGAGATGAGGGCTCGCTCTGGCTCAGGCTGGTCTTGAACCTGTGAGCTCAGGCAATCCATCTGCCTTGGCCTCCCAGAATGCTAGGATTACAGGCATGAGCCACTGTGCCCGGCCTATCACAAATTTCTAGAAGGAAATTCCTTTAAATTTTCACACTTCAGAGGAAGAACAAATGTCCCCCAATTATTTATTTATTTCTCAGGCCTCTTTGTTATTAAGAATGATTAAAGATCTTTGTCTCTCTTTTCTTTTTTGAAACAAAGTCTCACTCAGTTGCCCTGGGGTTGAGTGTTGTGACATCATAACACACAGCAGACCCAAACTCCTGGGCTTGAGCAATCCTCTGGCCTCAGCCTCCAGAGTAGCTGGGACTATAGGTGCTCACCACAACACCAGACCAGTTTTTCTATTTTTAATAGAGATGGGGTCTTGCTTTCCTCAGGTTGGTCCTGAACTCTTGAGCTTGGGCGATCAACCTGCCTCAGCCTCCCAGAGTGCTAGGATTGCAGGCGTGACCCCCTGTGCCCGACCTCTTTTTTTTTTTTGAGACAGAGCCTCAAGCTGTCACCCTGGGTACAGTGCTGTGGAATCACAGTTCATAGCAACCTCCAACTCCTGGGCTCAAGCGAGTCTCCTGCCTCTGCCTCCCAAGTAACTAGGACTACAGGCGCCCGCCACAACGCCCGGCTATTTTTTTTGTTTTTGGTTGCAGCCGTCATTGTTTGGCGGGCCTGGGCTGGATTCGAACCCGCCAGCTCAGGTGTATGTGGCTGGTGCCTTAGCCGCTTGAGCCACAGGCACCGAGCCAGTGCCTGACCTCTTTGTCTCTTCTTGGTGGCTATCTAGAAACTTTCTTGGCAATAACTGCCCCCACCTGCATACACTACATCAGAGCCTTACCTCTGTTATAATAGGGAATTGTGTACAGAAGGATCATCTTCTCACTGGTCCCAATCCTTTCCACTTCTTTAAGGATCCAATCTCATATTATGTCTCTCATTTTTAGTACACAATGCTTTCTCCCACTTTTTTTTTCAGGAGTATATACTGCTTTATCTTCTCTCGTCCTTGGAATGTGTCCAGGTGTTCATATATACTTTCCACATACCCTACTTTCTTAGCATAGAGTTCAGTTAGAACACATGGCTTTCAGTTCCAGAAACCCAAGTCCATCTATCTTAAGTGACAATGTGACTTTACTATAAAGGTCGTGGGGTATCTTAAGAGCCCTTATGTGTGGGTGGATCTTCAGGCATAGAAGTTCTGGAGCCAGAACTTCTGTCCCATCAGGACTATCCATCTCTTTCTCTACAGCCCTCTTTGGAACTGCATCATTAGTGTCTCTCACTGCCGACCAGTGCTACCTGCTCCCCCGTTCATCTGGTGGAACAGGCCATCAGTAGTGCGCAGGTGTACGTCTCCACTTCATCTGGCAGCCAGGTAGAATCGGAAAAGCTCTCTTTTGATTCCAAATTCTCACTCATGCATTCTGAGTAGCCAGCTTGGATCAAGACCCACTCCTGGACCAATGAGCTCTAGCCACAGAGCCGGGTCACAGTATATTACCATGCTGTTCCCATGGTAGCCACCCGAATGGAGTTGGGAGTCCCTCTTGAATAGGAAGGAGCAGAGGTCTCAGGAAAGGAGGGAATGCCTGTACTGGGACACACAGAACTATACACGGGTACTTCACATTGAATTGAAAAATCTCAAATTTTCAATTCCATCTACTCCCATCGTTTTCAAGATCTAATTTCACTTCTGACCCATGTTGTCTTTCACACTTTAAATCGGTTTCTCTTCAAGCTCCTTTTTTGGGGGCTCGAATTTGTTCGAGACTCTCCTATGGCAAAGGAAGGTCCTGTCCCTTTTCCACCATGTAAATGTCAACTGCCCCCTATTCACACCTTACCCCCACCTGATCTCTCTCTTTACTTCCTTCTTCCACACCACCTCTATTTTCCCAGGGTATTTCCTGGTCTTTGAAAGCTGAAGACAAAGTAGAGTGAAGGAAGCAGGAGGTTTATATAGGCCTTTGTGATGCAGCCCTTGCCGTAGATGTGACAGGTAGTCTCTGATGTGCCAGTGTCCCCTCCTTCATAGCCAATCCAGGAACCTCCTGGGTTGTGCACCATGGCGCTGACCAGTCTCTGACCTTCCTAGATTCCTGTCTCCAGAAAGTCTGTGTCTGCAGCACCACCTGGCCCCCACCTAGGCTGCTGATAGTCAACTGTTTACTAAAAAGGGTGGATCCCCTCTCTGAGATGCTGTTTGCTATTTGCTCCCTCAGACTGGAGTAACTCCTCATTGCCAGTCCTGTGCTCTCTGGAATGAAAGGGAAAGGTAACAGCCGCAGTTTGGACCCGAGCTGCCTTTATAAGTGAATCTGCTGCTAAAGGCCAAGCCCTTGGCACTTATTCACCAACACATATTTCTGCTTCTCTTGGCTACAGGGATGTTTGTGGGGACTACCTTTGCTTCTTTGGTTTTTTTTTTTTGTAGAGATAGAGTCTCACTTCATGGCCCTCGGTAGAGTGCCGTGGCCTCACACGGCTCACAGCAACCTCTAACTCCTGGGCTTAAGCGATTCTTTTGCCTCAGCCTCCCGAGCAGCTGGGACTACAGGTGCCCGCCACAATGCCCGGCTATTTTTTGGTTGCAGTTTGGCCAGGGCCGGGTTTGAACCCACCACCCTCGGTATATGGGGCTGGCGCCTTACTGACTGAGCCACAGGCGCCTCCCGCTTCTTTGTTTTTTTTTTTAAAAAAACATTTTATTATGGCAATTTTTTTTTTTTTTTTTTTGAGACAAAGTCTCACTTTGTTGCCCACTCTTGGTAGAGTGCCCTGCCATCACAGCTCACATCAACCTCAAACTCTTGGGCTTAAACGATTGTCTTGCCTCAGTCTCCCAAGTGGCTGGGACTACAGGTGCCCGTCATAGTGCCCAGCTATTTTATTTTATTTTATTTTATTTTTAAGAGACAGGGTCTTGCTCTGGCTCAGGCTGGTCTCAAACTTGTGAGCTTAAGCAATCCACCCGCCTTGGCCTCCCAGAGTGCTAGGATTACAGGAGTGAGCCACTATTATGGAAAATTTTAAACAGGAGCAGAGTAAAGGTTAACGTGTCTACAACCCACTTTCAAGAAGTATGCATTTGAGGCCAATGTTGCTTTCATTATGCCCCCACACCAATACCAAATTCCATCATTCCAAAGCAAATTGTAGATAATATACTTTACCTGTAAATATGTTAGTATGTGTCTAAACAACAATTCTTCTTTTTTGTTTATTTTTGGCTTTGGTCAGATCTGTTGAGGTACCCTTTTTAGGTATATAGTTTTGAGGTTTTATAAACTCAGTCACATAACCATCACGATCAGGATAGAACAGTGCTGTCTCCTCCACAAACTCCCCCATATCCCTTTGCAGTGAACTTCTTCTCCCACCCCCAGGCAACCACAGATGTGTTTTCTATTTCTATAGTTTTATCTTTTCCAAACTGTCATAAAAAATGAAATCATACAGTATGTAGTCTTTTGAAGCCTCACTTTTATTATTTTTTTTTAGAGACAGAGTTTCATTTTGTCACCCTCGGTAGAATGCTGTGGCATCACAGCTCATAGCAACCTCCAGCTCCTGGGCCTAGGCAATTTTCTTGCCTCAGCCTCCCGAGTAGCTGGGACTACAGGTGCCCACCACAAGACCCGGCTATTGTTTTGGCGGGGGCCGGCCTTGGATCCACCATCCTCACTCAGTATACGGGGCCGGCGCCCTATTCACTGAGCCACAGGTGCCGCCTGAAGCCTCACTTTAAAAAACAGAATCATAATAAATATCATCACATCACCCCTGAATCAATAGGAATTCCTTAATATCATCAAATATTCAATGCTCACATTTCCACAATCATCCTAAAAAGTTTTTTTTTTTTTTACTCTCTGATATAGGATCTATGTAAGATCTACACTACAATTGGTTGGTTGTTATATGTCTCAAGAGTCTTTTAATCTATAGGTTTACCTTCCTATCTTTTGTTTAATAAATTGAGTTGTCACAAACTGTTTTCCAGCACCTGAATTTTATTGATAGTCTCTGCAATCAGTGTTGTTATTTCTTCTGTTTTCTGCTGGAATGTGGTCCATGGATCAGCAGCAACCGCATCACTTGGGAGTTTGTTAGACCTGCAGAATGTTGGGCTCCACTTAAGACCAACTGAATCCCGAATCTCATTTTAAACAAGATTCCTTGGTGACTCTGTTCCTATAAAATGGTAGCAAGCCCCGAGAGTCTTGTTTAGGGATATTTTTGCAAGCCTTTGGTGGTGCTACACTCCTCGTTTTTCAGGCCTGCCCACTTGCTCCCCTCTGTGCCTCCCTGTTCCTTGTCAGCCAGGACATGGGCCTCCTTGCAACTGCAACTTCTGTGAATGTTAAGCACGAGAGATGCGCTCTGTCACCCTCCCCCATTCTCTGCTTCTGCTGCAGCTTTCAGGTATCTTGTGTATCCTTATGGTTCACAAGTCTTCCTCTCTAATCCTGACCTGTCCTTGCTTGGTCTCCTAACTTGCCTTTTCAGTTGCTAAGAGAATATCTCTTCCCAGGTATTCTATTCAGCCTACACTTTTTTTTTTTTTTTTGAGACAGAGCCTCAAGCTGTCGCCCTGGGTCGAGTACCATAGCATCACACCTCACAGCAACCTCCAACTCCTGGGCTCAAGGAAATCTCCTGCCTCCGCCTCCCAAGTAGGTGGGACCACAGGTGCCCGCCACAATGCCTGGCTATTTTTTGGTTGCAGCCGTCATTGTTGTTTGGAGGGCCCAGGCTGGATTCCAACCCAGCAGCTCAGGTGTATATGGCTGGCGCCTTAGCCGCCTGAGCCACAGGCGCTGAGCCCAGCCTACACTTTTAACTCAAGAAGTCAAAACCTAAACCACTATTTCCCCTTCTATCTTTCCTTTTACATTAGCTTTTTTTTTTTTTTTGAGACTGTGTCTCACTCTGTTGCCCCTGGCTAGAGTGCCAGGGTGTCATAGCTGCAACAACCTCAAACTCCTGGGCTCACTGATGCCCCTGCCTCAGCCTCTGGAGTAGCTGGGACTTACAGGCACCTCACACAATATCCAGCTAGTTTTTCTATTTTTAGTAGAGATAGGGTCTCACTCTTGCTCGGGCTGGTCTTGAACTCTTGCGCTCAAGTGATCCACCTGCCTTGGCCTCCCAGAGTGCTAGGATTACAGGCGTAAACCACCGTGCCTGACCCTATTTTGGATTAGTAACCTAGATATTTCCTGTTCACTCAGACTAAACTATTTGAAACTGTTTGCTATTTTTTTCCCACTCTTTCATGTCTTAACTCTAATTAGTAGTATAGCTTTATTCATTTTCCTTCTGTATCTGTCAGCCTTCATGAGGTTATGCTGGTGTAAGAAATAATCCTCCCAAATATTGGTGGTTTACAATACAAAGTTTATTTGTTGTCCGTGTTATATGTTGGCTGTGAGTTGACTGCAGCTCTGATCTGTTTCCTCCATTCCAGGATCCAGTCTGGACCACAATCCTAATTTGGGTTATGAAAGAGGGGAAAATAAGAATGGCAGAATTAGCAATGGCTTTCAAAGCCTCTGCTCAGTGATGGTGTAATTGCACGTTTCATTGACCACAGCAAATGACAAGGCCAAGTCCCATGTCCATGGGCTGGGAAACAATTTATGACAATTGCCATTTTACATCTCAGTTGTATCCCTTCGTTCAATTCCCTTTACCTCTGCCTAATCCTCACCTCTCTTCAAATCCACTTCCTCAGGGAAGCCTTCTCTGATACCCTCAGACTAGGTCGCAGCTGCAGCTATCAGCTGTCTCGGCACTTGCACTTCTCCCTTATGATACATGTGGCATGATTGTAATAATTTATGCACATGTTTAATTTGTTTTTCCCCTAGTCTGCAAACTCTATGAAGGCGGAGATAGTACTTACAGTCTCTATTTTGTTTACTATTTAATCCTTGGAACCTAGAAAAGTGGCTGACATACAGCAGTATTCAATAATTACATGCAAATGGATGAATGAATGCGTGTCATGCCCGTATTATCCCTCACCTGGATTTCTGAGAGGCTTTACCAGTAATCTGAAATCTAATTTGATCTTTTGCCATCAGGGTTTTTTTTTTTGGAGTGGGGATAGAGCCTCACTTTATCATCCTCTGTTGAGTGCCATGGTGTCATACCTCACAGCAACCTCAAACTCTTGGGCTCAAGCAATTCTCTTGCTTCAGTCTCACCAGTAGCTGGGACTACAGGTGCCTGCCACAATGCCCGGCTATCTTTTAGACATAAGGTCTCACTCTGGCTCGGGCTGGTCTCAAACATGTGAGCTCAGGCAATCCACCCACCTCAGCCTTCCAGAGTGCTGGGATTACAGGTGTGAGCCGTCACACCCAGTTGAGAGTAAGTCTTTAAGAAGAAACCCTGGCCGGGCGCGATGGCTCACGCCAGTAATCCTAGCACTCTGGGAGGCTGAGGTGGATGGATTGCTTGAGCTCTGGAGTTTAAGACTAGCTTGAGCAAGAGTGAGACCCCCATCTCTACTAAAAATAGGAAAACTAGTCAGGCATAGTGGTGTATACCTATAGTCCCAGCTACTTGGGAGGCTGAGGCAGGAGGATTGCTCAATCCTAAGAGTTTGAGGTTACTGTGAGCTACTATAAGACCAAGGCACTCAACCCAGGGAGACAGAGTAAGACTCTAAAAAAAAAAAAAAAAAAGACTTACTTTCTTCATACAATTCATTAGTCTTCCAGGTCAGCCTCTTCTTTTTTAGTTTCTTGAATGTCACTCCCTCAGACCTGTTCCTTCTGTAGAATTCCCTCCCCTCGCTGCTCTGTCGGGTTAACTATTCATCTTGGAAATCTCCACTCTGAGGCTACCTCCTCTGCTGAACCTCTTGTCTCATATTAGCACTTGTCATGTTGCACTGAATGGTTTGCATGCCTCTATTAGACAATGGTTTGTGTGCCTCTATTAGACTAAGGGTCATGAGGCCACAAGCTACTTTATCGGCTTTTATATTTTCTAGTGCTTAATATAAGGAGCTTTGCACAAAGTAGACGCTCAAATATTGCTGGTTACATCTTTGCAGGCTACAGTTAGTTAACAAATAACTCCTTATCTACCCAGAAGCCACAGTTCAAACATACTTTGAACAAATTCTATGCCCTTTAAGCACAGGCAACCAGAATCTACTTATTTTTACTGTACTTCCCATCCTAACACTGTGCTTTTCCAGTGCAGATTATGAAAGAGAGGCACTTCCTAAATAGAGGCCCCTGGAATAGCAGAAAGTGGCTCTTTGTGGCCTGTCCTGTGTGTAACCAAAGGGCATCTGACATAGCCCACAGGCGTACTTTCTGGTAGGGGCCTGCTTCCTACAGTTCTCTTCTACGTTCTTAGCCCGACGCTGTCTCAGATTTTAAAGAAACAAACAGACTTGCTGGCTTCTCTTGTTTTCTTCCTAGCTGAAGGGATGTGGGGGACTCAGAGCCCCTGGTTTCCCTCAGGAAAGGATGGCCTCCTTTATTGGGCTCTTCTTTCTTTCCTTGGTGGCAACAGCAATCTTGGGTTGGATTTGTTTTTTTCAAGAAGCAAAGTGTACAGTCCACAGTGAATTTTTTTCCCTGACACACGCTGGCCAAGATAGTGGCTCTCCACTTTGATCAGGAGTCACAATCACTTGAGGGCTTGTTGAGCCAGAAATTATTGGGCTCCACCCAGAGTTTCTGATTTAATAGGTCTGCCTTGGGGACTGGACAACTGGCATTTCTAAATAGTTCCAGGTGCTGCTGCTGCTGGTCATCCGGCCTAAACAATAGTCCCCTAGCAAGACCACAGTGAAAAGCTCTGTCACATGGGAGAATATAGACATTTCATCCTTGATCAGGCACTTTTGCTTCATTTACAGAGGCGACTGTATTTTTTTCCCCAATGAAGCCTTTGTGTCAAGTTCCACTTGTGGAACCAGTTGAACTAGATATTTACTATCAGACATTCACTTAGACCAAATAAACAGTTACTCACTCTGAGAAAACAGAAGGTGCTGGCATTCTGATGTCCCTGCAAGGGCTGTTCCCCAAAACCTGCTCCCTTGTGATTCCATGTCACTAACTCAAATGTAGACCAAAAGCACCATGAACAAACCATCGGTCGGAACACAGCAGGGCTTTGTTCCCTGCTGTCACTGACTCTCACTCCCAACAGAATCAGAATTTATCAGGTCCGTATCAGAATTTCACAGTAAGTCATTAGGAGTGGTTGCCAAGGCATCACATTATTAATATAAATTAGCTTCAAAATTAATAACCTATTGGCCCTGGAGTTAAATTATTAAGGTTGTATATATTGAAAAAAATCTTAGCAATGGGGAGAGTTGATGAAAACAGGAAATTTTTAACACAGTCACAAGAAACCAACCGTGGTGTCTTTGGAGGAATATATCTTGCATCCTCCACCACCACACAATGGTGACTGCCCAGAGATAGGGTGGCTAGAGCAGAAAGATCCAAAGTGCTTAACTTTAGTCTGGGTGCCGTGTCTCACGCCTGTAATCCCAGAGCTCTGGGAGGTTCAGGTTGGCGGCATTGCCTGAGCTCACGGGTTTGAGACCAGCCAGAGCGAGACCCCATCTCTAAAAATAGCTGGGCAGGACACGTGGTAGGGAACTGTGAGGAGTCTGAGCTGTTTGAAGGACCAAAGAGTTGGGCAGTTTACACGACCTAGAGGAATCCCTTAGGATGAAGCTGAACCTTACTAAGGTAGTTAATGGCTGTCGCCTAGGAAAAATAAAAAACCTGGGCAAAACAGGCGACCACACCATGGACATTCCAGGCTGCCTTCTGTACACCAAGACTGGCTCTGCCCCACACCTGACCCATCAAACGCTGCATAATATTCATGCCCTTCCTGCCATGGCTCAGCCTACGCTGTCATCGCTATTTTCAGAATGAAATCGAAGAAAAATATCAGACGTTATACATCCTCCGGCTGTAATCTGGAAGCCATGGCGAGACCTACCTATTAGAGGGCAGAACATCATGAAGTCTTGGCAGAATATAAGGAAGGAGTTGGAAAGTTACAGGCATGCCAGAGTCACTCTTGTACTGCTCCCTGCATGATCCAGTCATTCCCTGCCCAGCTGGTTATGTCACAAACAAGTCTGTGTCTGTGTGGGGTGTTGGAGGATGAGTAGAAATGACTGTTTCCAAGTTCATGGCAATTCAGCAGGCCCTTCAGCCAGACTGGTTCCAGTGCCTCTCAGATGGAGAGGTGTCTTGTGAGGAAGCAACTTCCATAAAAAGGGCCCGAAAGTCTGTGGACCGGTCACTTTCTATCCACGCTATCCGCTGTGGACCGGTGGATAATTGTCTGCGGCTACAGGAAGACTCAGAGGTCCTTCAGAAAAGTGTGATCATTGGAGTGATTGAAGGTGGAGATGAGATGGAGGAGAGGCTGAGGTCAGCACGAGAGACAGCCAAGCGGCCGGTAGGTGGCTTCCTTCTGGATGGCTTTCAGGGGAATCCGACGACCCTGGAGACTAGACTGCACTTGCTGTCATCAGTCACTGCAGAGCTGCCAGAGGACAAACCAAGGCTCGTCTCTGGTATTAGCTGGCCAGATGAGGGGCTCGAGTGTATTGAAAGAGGAGTGAACTTATTTGAGAGTTTTTTCCCTTATCGAGTGACAGAACGGGGCTATGCCCTGACTTTTAGCTTTGATTATCAGCTGAATCCTGACGAGACATTATTACAGCAAAATGGGACATAAGAAGAAATAAAATGTGTGGATCAGATAAAGAAAATTAAAACAACTGGTTGCAACCAAGAAATGACATCATTTGAAATTAATCTCAAGGAAAAAAAGTACCAGGAGGACTTTAACCCGCTAATGAGAGGCTGTTCCTGCTACTGCTGTAAGAATCACACCCATGCATATATCCACCATCTGCTGGTAACCAATGAGCTGCTGGCCGGGGTCCTGCTTATGATGCACAACTTTGAACACTATTTTGGATTTTTCCACTCTGTCCAAGAAGCACTATAAAGTGACAAACTGGCCCAGTTGAAAGAGCTTATCCACAGGCAGGTATCTTGAGACCTTGCAAATACAAGTCTGACTCTTCACACTGAGCCTGTACTACTGTTAGAACATGGGACGAAATGAAGAAGAAATGCCCTTAGCTTTAATCATTTATGCTTGGGACTAAGGTCTGAAGAAATAAAGAATGTGTGTAGCAAACTGCCCACATAAGGGTGAAGAGATTTCTTCTGAAAACTTAAATGACCTGGATTAATCAGAGAGAATTGAACTATGGCCTTTAATATTTCTAGGCTAACTCTTTTAGTTTATAGAGATTCATTTAATTAAAAACTTAAACTTTAGATGTGAGTGAGTAGACAGCGATGAAGTGGAGGGATGAGATTCTGAGGGGCCACTGAGTTGGAGTGAGGCTTCAGAGGAGATGACTGAGCAGCATTGACCTCTGTGGACACAGGCCTGTAGACTGGAGGAGGAATCTGGCTGACTTTGATCTTCATACTCAAGAGGCTCTTTTGGATACTTCTGCCTTCCAAGCTGCCCTGGCCACACAGTCAATCAGAAATGGCTCTTGTGACTTAATTGGACTTGCATCTCCCTGGAATTTTGGGCTCAAACCTTGCTCCTGCGATTGGTTGGCCCAGGTTACACTCTTTCATTTGGCTACATGGTCTGTTTATGACTTATCTCTCTAGAGCCAAGGCAGTTGCCTGCTAGGAGCCAAAAGTTTGCCTGGCTTTCATTTGGAAGTACAAATCCACTGGGGTGTGCCTTCCAGGCTTATTAATAGTATGACCACATAATAACTATAGCTCCATCACTTGTGAAGATTCATTTGCAGTGTGTTCACTTGGATGGGCTCTGGCCTGGCAATTAGAGCATGAGTTTCAGTCCTGCTCAGTGGTGACACCTGGGCTCATCACTTACACTCTCCAGGCCTATTTCCTCCTGAATAAATGGGAACAGGCATGGTGGATAGGATTAAATGAACTTCCAATATTCTGTCTAGCTCTAAAATTTGAGGAACAAAAAGTTTTAGGTAAAGTTATAGCCTTACCGGGCAGCGCCTGTGGCTCAAAGGGGTAGGGCGCTGATCCCATATGCTGGAGGTGGCAGGTTCAAACCCAGCCCCAGCCAAAAACTGCAAAAAAAAAAAAAAAAAAAGTTATAGCCTTACTTGTCCTTGCTTATTAATCATTATTGGTCTGATAAAAGAAAGGCCACAGTGCTGGAGATAGACAACAGTAGAGATATTTGAGAGCCTAAAAAGAGGTTTGGCCGGGCGGCGCCTGTGGCTCAGTCGGTAAGGCGCCGGCCCCATATACCGAGGGTGGTGGGTTCAAACCCGGCCCCGGCCAAACTGCAACCAAAAAAATAGCCGGGCGTTGTGGCAGGCGCCTGTAGTCCCAGCTACTTGGGAGGCTGAGGTAAGAGAATCGCCTAAGCCCAGGAACTGGAGGTTGCTGTGAGCTGTGTGAGGCCACGGCACTCTACCGAGGGCCATAAAGTGAGACTCTGTCTCTACAAAAAAAAAAAAAAAAAAAAAAAAAGAGGTTTGGCCTATGGAGTTTAAAGTGGTTGGTGAACTGGCGTCAGCAGGTCCCGAGGCTGGTGATGGGGGTTCTTCCTAAGTCATTTCTGTATTTGTCAGGTTTTCAATAAGGAACACACATACATGCACATGTACACATATAGTTTTTTTTTTTATGTTGGGGATTCATTGAGGGTACAATACACATATACTTTTTATAACAACAACAATAGCAAAACCAAAATGATGCACCTTTTTTGGTTGGGGTAAGAAATATATTTATTTTATATCCTGATATTTTGCTGTTTTTTCAAAATTTAGTGGGCATTACTAAATGTCGTTTCTAATTATTATATGGCTACTGTTTGTTTTATGTGTTGGGAGCCCCTCTGTGCAATTTTCTTTCTAATAGTATAGGAATATCCATAAATTTCAAAAATTCATGAATAATTTTAAAACTTCTTCTACATGAATGGCAAAGGGTACTTATGGAAAACAGTTTCTGTTCTCCAGGATCTGATTGTTGTGAAATGTGCTGTATTGGACTCACTCATATTTTCATGTTTCTGTTTACTACCACCCCCGTTGTTGGAGGAGTATTGGTAAATATCCCAGAATGCATGTAATATTTATAAGTTTTATTTATGTTCAAAACACTGAAAATTGTGTCCAATATTGAAAAAAAATAAAAATAGCTGGGCATTGTGGCGATGTCTGTAGTCTCAGCTACTTGGGAGGCTGAGGCAAGAGAATCGCTTGAGCTCAGGAGTTTGAGGATGCTGTGAGGAATGACGCCATGGCGCTCTACCAACGGGGACAAAGTGAGACTATGTTTCTAAATAAATAAATAAATAAATAAAGGAAAAGAATTTTGACCTTGCGGATCCCCTTCAAGGGGGAGACCACACTTTGAGAATCACTGGCATACAAAATAATTAAAAAAAAAACACCAGAGTTGATGAATATGGATATATTTTCACCTAAACTTTTGGGAAGCGTAAAATCTTGACTACATGGTTGAATGGTGGGTGTAGCACTGTGAGATACTGGGAAATTAGCTGGTGTGGTTTTCTTCTGTGGGAAATATCTGCCCCTCCTCCCTACTCCTGAGTGGGTCAGTCACACTGGGTGTGCTTCAGGCCTCAGTAATTTTGACTCTAGGAGAAAATCTTCTAGCTGGGTTCTGGGAGACAGTGGAACTGGCTGGCTGTCAAAGAGGAAGAAGAGATGATGTTGGGACAAAGATGAGAGAAACAGAGCTTTGGCCCCAGAGGGACAAGGCTGGATTTCCTGAGTACTAGGAGAGGAGGTGGGCCTTACAGTGTTCTGCCTGTGATGGAGATTTCTGGAGACCTCCAAGTGACCGTGTGGCTAACTGTGGCAGTCAGACGCTTGGTGCATAGGACATTAGAGCACCAGCTAGGGTTCCTTTGGGCAGTCAGGCCCAGGAAGAGGGCAGCCCCTTGGGAGCACTGATCTTTAGGGTATTATGCAGATCCTGATAGCATTTGCCATGGATTTCTGCCCAGGGCCTCTTCTGCCACTGCCCTGACCTGGAATCCTAGAACCTCCTATGAAAGATTGTGGGGTGGGGGTAGGAAGAAAGTTGGCTTTCTCCTGGTGGCGCCTGTGGCTCAAGGAGTAGGGCACCGGCCCCATATATATACCAGAGGTGGTGGGTTCAAACCCAGCTCTGGCCAAAAAGAACCACAAAAAAAGAAAAAAAAAGAGAGAGAGAAAGTTGGCTTTCTCTAGAAATCATGGGAACCAGATTAGGTTTCATTTAGAAACCACAGGATAGTTGCAGAAGCAAAGTATTTATAAGCAGATCCGAGATCATCCTGCCTGAATTTGTTTTCTAGCTCGGCGGCAGGCTGGAATGGGGTTGCTAATATTAATTGAACCCACCTCACAGCCTCTCTGTTGAGCACACTAACTTTGTGATGCATGGCAGCTCTTCAAACAGCGCCTGGCACATGTATGTGTCACATCTCCTGCACCTTGGGTGTACTGGGGATGTCATAGCTGCCACCCTGCATCCTCTGAGGGCTGGCTCAAGTTTGACTATGCCTAAGCCTGTATATCGAAGACTAGATTAACCCATAACGCCGGTGTCTAGGGGAGAGAGGGCAGGAACGTCTTCAAAGGAAATAGTACAAGTGTGATTCTCTACCAAGAAGTGCGCGGTGCAGGCTGTGTGTGAGGGTCCCACAGCCTGCCCCTGCAGCCCAGCGAATGCAGCGAGTAGACTCAAACGAACTCCTCCCAGCTTCGGAGGGACCAAGGGCATTTCTCAAGTTTGAGCACCGGCGCCCCACCCCGCACAGCCTAATCGGTGCAAACTCCCTAGGGGTCTAATGGGATCTGGGTCTTCCTGGGTTTCTCCTTATAAATTTTTGCCTAAAGATCAGTGCTCCCCGGGGGCTGCCCTGTTCCTGGCTTTGTTTGCACAATCCTGGGCTCATGCGAGTGAGTCTGAGCCAGGTAATGGGCGTGGGCAGGCGTGGGCTACCGTCAAGGCCCCAGCCACCTGCCGGGCGCAGGGGAGTCTGGAAGCTAAGGCACGGTCCCCACCTCCTGCCTCCCCGCGCCCCACCCCGACCCCTCCTTCCACGGGGGCGTGGCCCAGGGGCGGAGCCGGGGAGGGGTCTGCTGGCGAGTCACGTCCCACAGGCGGGGCCGAGCGCCGGAGGCCAGCTGGGGAGGCGCCACATCCGGCGGCTGCCCAGTACTTCATAAAGCGGCCGCCGCGGTTTGCCTCTGTCCCAACCCTGGGCTTTTCTCGGCTGCTGGAGCCGCTGCTCCAATGTCCCAGAGCGGCCATGAGCGCCCCGCACTGGTGGGACCAGCTGCGGGCTGGCAGCTCGGAGGTGGACTGGTGCGAGGACAACTACACCATCGTGCCTGCCATCGCCGAGTTCTACAACACGGTGCGGGTCGCGGGAGCCGGGAGGCGGGCGGGCCTGCGGGAGGGGTCCCCGGGAGCCGCAGCGCCGGGGAGCTGGACGTGGGTCTCCGCGTGTATCTGGGGCGTCCTCTCCAGCGGCACACGCCTCCTCTTCTGCGCGCTCCTTCTGGTTTCCCTGTCCTCCCCTCTTGTCTCCATTCCCGACAGCTGGGCTTATCCTCCCCGCCTGTCATTTTTTTCTCATGGCCCTATTGTTTTGTTTGGTCCCCACCCGTCCCGGAACCCGGCGTCCAGGCAGCCCATTCTTCTGGCTTGGGTTAGTTGGGGATGGTGAACCCGCCGGGACACCCCTCTTCCTACCGTGGGACCGCCGTGGTGTGACGCACTAGGGTCGCATTGTGCGTTTTTGCCCCGAATACCTGCTCTCTTGAGTACCGAGAAAGGGGAAGCCCCTTCGCCCTGCGCAGGTCTCTGGGGGAGCGAGGCGGCCGGGGCCCACTCCCACCCAGCCGACTTGCCCCACCCCCAAGAATATGCCAGTAATGGTCGAATTCTTTTTGGGCAGAATCACGTTAATTACTACTAGTTTTTCCTCACCTTACCTTTAGTGTTCAATCTTGCCAGCCCCTAATCCAGCTCCTCAGGCCTGTGCTCTGTCTAATTTGTAAGTCTGAGGGGTGAAAGGAAGTCTGGGAGTGATGATGTGCGGGTTTTGGGACTTGCCTAGGTCCCTTAGTATAGGCAAGCAGAAACTTCCCATTGCAGAGTCCTGTGTGTTCTAGTCTTGGTGGGAGAGAAAGGTTGCAGTTGAAAGAGGAAATCTCTCTTTTCTTTTCAATATGTCCATGGCTCAAGATTCTGGTACTGAATGTAAGACTTTGCATGGTCCATTCTGTGGCTTGTTTTTCCCTGCCCAAACACAGAAAATAGGACTCCTGGTTTGAATCTTTGTGAATTTGAGGTTGTTACTTAGGATTTTTTCTTTGGATTTGCCAGAGAGTTAGTGTTTATTGCCTGGAGGGATCTCAGGTGATCTAGTCCCTGTCCTTTTATCTTATGAGAACCCTGGGCACTTGAGAAGGGAGCTGTCATGCCAACATTTTGGGCATGGCTGGGGCCACAATCCAGAAGTCTGGCCTCTCCCTCTCCTGAGTGCTGCAATCCATGGCTTCCCTCCCCGCAAACCCTCCTGCTTCTTTTTCATGACTAGGTTCCTCAAAAACACCTGGTCCTCTGCTGTTGGTAGATACTGCGAAAGATGCAGTTAGTGGCGGTGACTACAACTTACCTCATTATAGACTGGGGGAGCAAACTGTCAGGCACACACAGGTGTGGGGGACTTTCAACAGGGAGAAACAGCAGTAACTCACTGGCTCCATTTGTAAATGGATAATACAGTGAAACACGAAGGATTTCACCAGAGATCAATAAGAAATGATAGTTTGGTGATAGGTTTTCACATGCCTTGCAGGATAATTATCTGTTGAGTCTGAAGCTTTCAAAGGGGGTCAGGCCTGGTTATTTGGACTGTGAGAGTAATGTACAGCTGCATGGAGCCTGCCTTGAAGAGCCTCCGAGTGCTGGGTGATGGGGATAGTTTGTCTTTACTTTTTTTTTTTTTTTTTTGTAGAGACAGAGTCTAACTTTATGGCCCTCGGTAGGGTGCCGTGGCGTCACACAGCTCGCAGCAACCTCCAGTTCCTGGGCCTAAGCGATTCTCTTGCCTCAGCCTCCCGAGCAGCTGGGACTACAGGCGCCCGCCACAACGCCCGGCTATTTTTTTGGTTGCAGTTTGGCCGGGGCCGGGTTTGAACCCGCCACCCTCGGCATATGGGGCCGGCGCCCTACCGACTGAGCCACAGGAGCCGCCCTGTCTTTACTTTTAATTTAGTCCCATTGGAGCTGTACCTCTCTGTAGTGAGTGCCAAAGTCTTTTTTTTTAAAGAAATGAACTGTTGATCTTTGTGCCTGTGCCTGATTAGTCCATCTGCCAAACTTTATTCCTTGGAATACTTGTAAACTACAGGATTTGCTCTGATAAAGCAGAAACCTTAAGATCTTGGACAAGTACTTAGTTACCTAATGTTGAGTGTAGGCCCAAATAATTTAGCAAAAACCATTTCCTCCCCTCTGTTCCCATGGTCTTATCTTTTGATGCTTATCACAGAACATAATTGTGCTTATCTCTCTCCTGTACTAGGAAAGGTGGTGAACTGTTACTTGATGATAAACATCTTCTTAAATCTTCATAGGGTAGCAGGTCTAATTATTCATTTATTTTGTTTGTTTCGCAGGTCTCAGCCTGTGAGACAATTATCCATTTTATAAGAAACTATTAATAATCATTGCCAATTTTAAGAAAAAGGCTAAAAGAATGGACAGTGTTAAATCAAGAGAAGACTGGGAGGAGGATTTAGAATCTTCTTTTTCTGTCTCCAAGGCTGGAGTGCAGTGGCATGATCATAGCTTACCGTAGCATTGAACATCTGGGCTCCAGTGGTTCTGCTGCCTTGGCCTTCTGAACTGCTGCAGTTACATGTGTGAGCCACCATGCCTAGTCTGTAACCTCCTTGATGGGTCTTGGGAGAGCACATCACTATCACAATTTCCACTGTTAATTGCTGTGTGTTGAAGCTTTGCTGGGTACTCTATACTCACCATAGGCAGTAGGTACTATACATTATAGTCATTTGATAAAGGAAGAAGTTGGGGCCTGGATAGTTTATGTAACTTGCACAGGTCATGACGATGGCTGAGCTGGAGTCAGAATTGACTTGGTCCAGTCCACTCAACCAGGAGAGTTCTCTTGAAGATGTACATGCCACTGTAACTAGATATATTTATTTGGCATAGTATGGGTATTTATTATTCAGTCATTCTTTTAATTTAAAATTCCTATATTGGGACCATTTTGCGATTAGGATAAAACTCATGATGTTTAGGCTGACCGTGGTGGCAGATGCCTGTAATCCTAGCACTCTGGGAGGCCGAGGTGGGTGGGTTACTTGAGCTCCGGAGTTGGAGACCAGCCCGGGTAAGAATGAGAACCCTTCTCTAAAAAAATAGCTGGTCATTGTGGTGGGTGCCTGTAGTCCCAGCTACTTGGGAGGCTGAAGCAAGAGAATCACTTGAGCCCAAGAGTTTGATTTTGCTGTGAGCTGTGATTGTACCAAGGGTGACAAAATGAGACTCCAGGTCAAAAAAGAAAAAGAAACAAACTCACGGTGTTTGATATGAAAAAAGTTTGTTCTGTTTTTTAAAATTGTTATTAAAAAAGTAATAACATAGTCATGGTAAAATATTTAGAGTATAGGACTTATAAAGTAAAAAATATTCTTTCTTTTGTATTTTTCCAGATATTTTCCAGGTATGCTGAAAGCACATGCGTTTGTGTGTGCATATATGTGTATGTATAGTGCATTCACACTATTTTTTTTTTTCTGACTTAATTGAGAACATACACAAACTCTTAAGCACCTTTCATTTTTCATTTAATGCGTCTTGGTGACAGTCCCATATAGATTCACATCGAGCCTACTCCTTCTTTACAATTTCCATACAGTATTCAATTTGTGGATTGACCACAGTTTATTTAATAATCATTCAATCCCTATTGATGGACATTTAGGGCAGTTTCTGTTAGTTTTATTGTTTTTGTTTTTGAACAGGGATTTAGCGAATATCCAAATTCATTCTTCAAGATACACTTTTGCAAGTACTTACCCTAGATAGGGAATTGCTGTGTCAAAAAGAATATCCACATTAAATGCTGGTGGTTGCTGTGAAATGCCCCCCTAAAGAGAGGGCACTGATTCAACTGCCCCTGACAGTATTGGTTGTGTGCGGCATTTTGTTCTTGGGACCTGCAACTCTCTGTTGCCTCAAATCTTATCATCCTTTGCTCCAGCCAAACCCAATATTTCTTCCGAGAACATGTCATTTCCTTCCACAGCCTTTTACTTGGGTACAGTTCGTACTTTTCTTTTACATACAAATTTTATTGAATTGAGCTCCTTTTTACATTTTAAGTCCCAAGCCACTTTGGAGAACAGTTGGGTCTGCCTTTTAACCACTAGGCTTGGTCTATGGGGACCCTGTTGCTGGGCAGTGACTCTGGGACAAAAGGAAATCAATTGGTGCTAAAAAGTCTTGAAGCAAAATCCATGCATAAAATCAGCCTATGATTGTTACTTCCTCTCTGTCTCCAATCTTCAATATAAGGAGAGCAGAACTCTCTTTCAATGTCAGATTCTAATTCCCAATATCGGTAGGGCAGAATCAATGAATTTCTCCATCATTTCTACCTACTTATTCTATTTATCTGAGCATTTACTGGGCAAGTACTGTGTGCCTCTTACAGAGACCAGATTTGTGAGATGAGGGCTGTGATAGAGGTGTATACAGGCTGCCGAGGGTGTTATTAATACTCTGCATGGGTTTAGTGTATTGTGAGGGTAGGGTGGTGATTTTTGCATGAAGGATTCTGAGTAGGGTGACCAAACTCCTCTTAGGTTTTTGTGTGAGATTTTTCTGATTTCTTTCTTTCTTTCTTTCTTTTTTTTTTTTAAGACAAAGTCTCACTCTGTGGCCCCAGGCTAGAGTGCCATGACCTCAGCCTAGCTCACAACAACCTCAAACTCAAGCATCCTCCTGCCTTAGCCTCCCAAATAGCTGGGAGTATAGGCACCCACCACCACTCTTGGCTAATTTTTCTATTTTTAATAGAGATAGGGGTCTTGCTCTTGCTTAGGCTGATGTCAAACTCCTGAGCTAAAGCAATCCACCTGCCTCATCCTCCCAGAGTGCTAGATAGGATTGCAGGTGTGAGCCACCACAGTAGGCAAGTTAGGACAGTTGGTCAGCCCAGAGATGGGACTGGAACAATGGAATGGATAGCTAAGAAGTAGCATACAGTAAAACTGCACAGTCTGCTTATCCATGGTAAAGGTCCTTAGCTGTTTGTGACCTATTGTCCAGAAAAAGCTCAGCCTGTTGTTTGTCTGTATTTCTCCTCTGTCTGGAAAGTGCACATTCAGATGTGTCAGGATGAGTGTACGGTATGTTCCTGAGATTATTTTGTGGCAAATGTTATGTGGGAAATCATAGAATAAAGAACTTTCTAAGGAAATAATACATTTTGAAATTGTGGTTTCCTTTTAATAAAAAAATCTGTTTGCAGGCATTAACCAAACCAGTTCCCCAAAGGGTAATCTAATAATAGGCTTAAAACAAACCAACAAACAAAAACAAAAAACGCCTTTTGGCTGAATTATTCTACAGTTTTAGTGACCCACACAATTTTGAGGGGAAGTTCATTTCTCAATAGAGACAGAGAACCATTGAGTTCTCTTTTAACCTTGACTCATTTGCTTTTCTGTTTTTTTTTTTTTTTTGTGGGGGCATTCTTTCCTCTTTTTTTTTTGAGACAGAACCTCAAGCTGTCACCCTGGGTAGAGTGCCGTAGCATCACAGCTCACAGCAACCTCCAATTCTTGGGCTCAAGTGATTCTCCTGCCTCAGCCTCCCAAGTATCTGGGACTACAGGCACCCACCACAATGCCTGGCTATTTTTTGGTTGCAGCCGTCGTTGTTTGGTGGGCCCAGGCTGGATTGGAACCCGCCATGTCTGGTGTATGTGGTTGGCACCTTAGCCACTTGAGCCACAGGCACCGAGCCTCTTTCTTCTTTTTATCTTGGGGAGAATCTCCCTCTAATCTGGTCTTTTCTTTTCCATATATTGATGTCTTTAAAAGAGATGGTGAAGGCCAACAGACCTTGATACATGGGATATGCAGAAGGAATAATGTAATTTCAGTGTTATTCCAAATAGAGCTTCTAAATGGTGCTTTTACTATGTGTTATGTGCATTTAAAAATAATGTTTGAAGTATCATAATTTTACTTCAGGTGTAATAAGTGACTTTTTGCCTTTGTGAATGTCATATAAATGCAATTAGAAGTGATTAACACATACATTGCTAGTGGAAATGTAACTCAGGAAAGCCACTGGGGGCAGCTTGGCAGGGGAGACTGTGAGGACTGGAGGCACTGACAATACACTGGGATAAAAACCCAAATGTGTTATATTTCTGAGCATTGTAGGTAGGACTGGAAATTGGTCCTCCTCCCCCGGGAAAATGGCTAACCTGCCGCCATCTGCAGCACTTAGCGCAAGGGAGCTAAATCTGTTTTATCTCAGATGAAAAGCTTGGCAAGGTACATTGCTGAAGGAGAAAAGGAAGCTGCAGAGAGATGTTACGGTACGTGACATGTATGCGTACATGTCATAAACATGAAGAAAATGACTGGAACACCGTGAATCTGGAACAGTGGCCGTCCTGGGGAGGAGAGAAGACTTTACCTTTGTAATGTATTTTTTACACAGAGAACATGTTCGAGTGGTGAAGGGAGAAAGGTCAGGAATTAAGTTGCCTGTGGTGTGACGATTCCGTTGTTCTCTTCCCTCTTCACCTCCTTGCTCCCCCTTCATCTTCTTTTCTTTCTGTACTTCTGTGTTTACAAAAGGAAAGTCACTTTTAAATCATAAAGCCAGGAAACTGGGTCATATGTGCACCGTGCATGATGCAGTTTAGAATTTTTAGATGTTAATCTTGGAGGTAAGCTTGGCTGGGTCAGAGGTGAAAACATCAGCTGGGGGCAGTGGGAGGAGGCGATGCTGGGGGCCGAATGCTGGCCCCAGTGGCCCTGTGGGTGAGGCTGGCCTCTCTAACCTCAGCCAGCCATGGAGCCCTTCTGGGTCTTTAACTACATCCCCTGGTATAAAAAAGGATGGTTTTAAAAAATGATCTTTCTTAAAAAGACCCTCTTAAGGATCTCTGATTCTTTGTTCTACTGAAAGTTGAAGACTTTGATCATAACAATGAACAAAAGCCTACTTCTTATACAGCAGCAGGCCCTGTCCTGATTCCTCTTACCTGCTTCTTGGTAAGGGAGAATGGCCCACATTTCTAATGCCGGAGACCACCTGGGGCATCCTAGACAACTTATCTATACTCTCACCTGAGGTCACTGGTAGCCAGAGGGCTCCTAGGAGAGAAAGAGAAGGATCCACATCAGGATAGATCAGCTAGAAAAGGTTCCGCTTTCTCCACAGCTATGTTGCCCTGCTTAGGGATTTTGGTTCTAGGTTTTAACCAGAGGCAGTGGCCCTGCTCCTGCCCTGCCCCTGACAAAGGATCGTGTTGTCTTCCCTTGACTTTCTTTATGTCTCTCCCACCTTACCTTTCTTCCCTTCTAAAAGCTGTTATTTCTGGCCCCTCTCCTCCCGAGGTGGTGACGGGGGCAGGTGTTGGCTGGTGAGCTTGCCTGTACTCCACCTTGAGCTCTGGGGTTTTCCCATGCATTTTATTTCCTGGGGAAGCCCTTCTGCCACACCCCTTCAGTTCAGTTTGGGTGCCACCCCACCCTGATGGTTCCTGTGATTCTCCCAGTAAATGACCTTTCTGTATTGTCCCTCAGCTTTCCAGACTTCGTCTACCCCATCCAGCTATCTCTGAATGTGTTGTTTTCTTTTGTTCCATTTTAGGCCAGGCCCCTCCCCACTGGTGTTGCTCACTCATGCTTGCTCATTTGGACTCACTGTTGTCTTCAGACTCAGCACACTAACTCTGTGTGCACAGCCTGTTCAAGGAGCCCCTTACTCCACAATTAGAGAGGAGCTGTAAGAAGCTGATTGTCCCTACCATTTCATACTTTTCTAGGATGGCTTTAATTTAAAAACAAAAGCCAGAATATCACACGTGTTGACAAGGATGTGGAGAAATCACAACACTGATGAAAATGTAAAAACAAACAAAAAACTGAAAACCAGTTTGTTGTTTCTTCAATAAATTAAACATGAAATTGCCATGTCAGTGTCTTGGTCCATTCCTGGTGCTATAACAAAACACCTTAAACTGAAAAATTTATAACAAAAGGAATTTATTTCTTACAGTTCTACAGGCTGGTAAGTCTAAGATCAAGGTGCCGGCAGAGGCCGAGCATGGTGGCTTCTGCCTGTAATCCCAGCACTCTGGGAGGCTGAGGCAGATGGATTGCCTGAGCTCACAGGTTTGAGACCAGCCTGAGCAAGAGCAAGACCCTGTCTCTAAAAATAGCCAGGCGTTGTGGCTGGTGCCTGTATTCCCAGCTACTGGGGAGGCTGAGACAAGAGAATTGCTTAAGCCCAAGAGTTTGAGGTTGCTGTGAGCTGTGATACCAAGGTACTCTACTGAGGGCGACAAAGTAAGACTCTGTCTCAAAAAAAAAAAAAAAAAAAAGGTGCTGGCAGTTTTGGGGTCCAGTGAGGCCTCCTTGCTTCAAAGATGGTGCTTCTTGTTGCACCCTCACCTGGTGGAAATGGCAAACAACTCCCTCGCACATTTTTTATAAGAATGCTAATACAATTTAAAAGAGCTCTGCCCTCATGGCTTAATCTCCCCTTAAAAGGCCCCCCGTCTTAATACAGTCACGCAATGGGGGTATATCCTAAGAAATGCGTGGTCAGGTGATTTTGTTGCCCTGTGAATATCATAGAATATATTTATATAAACCTAGATGGTATAGCCTACTACACACGTGGGTTATACAGTATAGCCTGTTGCTCCTACGCTACAAACCTTCATACCATGTTACTGAACTAAATATTGTAGGTAGTTGTAAAACAATGGTAAGTATTTGTGTATCCAAACATCTAAATATAGAAAAGGTACAGTAAAAATACGCTATTAAAGCCCATTATAATCTTATGGGTCTACCATTGTATATGTGGTCTGTTATTGACTGAAATGTTGTTATGTGGCACATGACTTGTCAGGGGCCGAAGTGCATGAACCCCGACCTGGTTTGAATGTTGGCTGGGAAATGATGCTGGAAATAACTAACTCAACACTAGTAAACAAGTCTGAGAATGCTTGGAGATGGCTTACACTAACTCAGGGTAGGTAGACCAAGAAAACGCAGTGCCTTGCTGGCTTCTTCTGAAGGTTTTTATTAGTTTTTTAACAAAGGTGCATATGCGAAAGAGAGGGCTGAAAGAATCCCAAGTTCCCAGGAAGACTGGATAGAGGGAAAGCCAGGGGAAGTGGCAGGGGGTTGGTCAACAGCCAGTGGTGTATGTCAATAGAGGGGGAGGGAGAAGCCAGCTCTGTTCAGGTAGGGGAGTAAACCAGGTTGTCTAGTTTAACCGCATACTGGAAGAGTTTAATCCCTCCCATATTTTGATTCTCAAGTGCTCAGCCCTCTGGATTCTTCTTTTTTGTGATTGTATCCCAGGATCGCCCCCTTGCAGGCATACTTCCTTACCTCAGAATTGAGGCAGGGCGCTCCCCTGAGAAGTCAACCTGTCTCCCTCCCATAATGACTACTCTCATACTGATGATTAAGTTTCAACATATATGAATTTGGAGGCAGGGATACGTTCAGACCATAGCATTCAGTAGCCATTAATGGAGGGATGGATAAGGGAAATGTAGTACATCCTTACAATGCAATGTTATCCAGCTGTAGAAAGGAATCAAGTACTGATACGTGCTACAATATGATGAACCTTAAAAACATTATGCTAAAGGGCGGCGCCTGTGGCTCAAAGGAATAGGGTGCTGGCCCCATATGCCGGAGGTGGCGGGTTCAAGCCCAGCCCTGGCCAAAAACTGCAACAACAACATTATGCTAAAGTGAAAGAAGCCGGACTCAAAAGGTTACATGAAATATCTAGAGTAGATTGGTGGTTGCCAGGGGGTGGGGGAGGAAGCAATGGGCAGTGACTGCTTAACAGGAATGGGTTTTCTTTTTTTTTTTTTTGCAGTTTTTGGCTGGGGCTGGGTTTGAACCTGCCACCTCCAGCATATGGGGCCCGTGCCCTACTCCTTTGAGCCACAGGGCGGGTGCCGCCACAGGGCGGGTGCCGCCCCAGGAATGCGTTTTCTTTTTGAGGTGATGAAAACATTTTGGAACTAGATGGAAGTGATGGTTACATATGAATGTACTGTCACTGATTGTACACTTTAAAATAACTAGTTTTGTGCTTTGTGAATTTTACTACAATTTTAAAAGTTCAGGGAAAAGCTGGGCATGGTGACTCACACCCATAATCCTAGCACTCTGGGAAGCGAGGTGGGTGGAATGCTTAAGCTCAGGAGTTCGAGATCAGCCTGAGCAAGACTGAGACCCTATTTCTACTAAAATAGAAAAATCAGGCGTGGGTCTATAGCTGGCGCCTGTAGTCCCAGCTACTTGGGAGGCTGAGGCAAGAGGATTGTTTGAGCCCAGGAGTTTGAGGTAGCTGTGAGCTGTGATGACACCATGGCACTCAGCCCAGGATGATGAAGTGAGATTCTGTCTTGAAAAAAATTCAAGGAAAAACCTTTGAGTCCTAAAAAAAAAACCCCAAATCAAAACCAACCAGGCAAAAAATAAATTAAAACTAGGCGTGAAGTTCTAGATTAGAATTATGCTGTCCCACATGGCAGTCACTGGTCACATGTGGCTACTGAGCACAGGAAATGTGGCTAATCCAAACGGAGGCTTGCTGTAAGGGGTGAAATTTACACTGAACTTCAAAGCCTTGCTATGAACAAAAGAACATAAAATACCTCATCTATGATATTTTAATATTGACTACATGTTCTAATGATAATATTTTGAATACATTGCAATAAATATGATGTATTCTTTTTTTTTTTTTTTTTTTTGTAGAGACAGAGTCTCACTGTACCGCCCTTGGTAGAGTGCCGTGGCGTCACACAGCTCACAGCAACCTCTAACTCTTGGGCTTACGCAATTCTCTTGCCTCAGCCTCCCAAGCAGCTGGGACTACAGGCGCCCGCCACAACGCCCGGCTATTTTTTTTTTGTTGCAGTTTGGCCGGGGCTGGGTTTGAACCCTCCACCCTCGGCATATGGGGCCGGCGCCCTACTCACTGAGCCACAGGCGCCGCCCAAATATGATGTATTCTTAACATTTTAAAAAAAGCTGAATATCCCTGGAGAGGCTTAAGTGTGCACTAAAGTCTGCATGGTAAAATATCATTTTAAAATTAAATTATTAAAATTTTTTTAAATTGGTGAACAGATTTATTATTTTTTGTTGCAGTTGTCGTTGTTTAGTAGGCTAAGTCCAGGTTGGTACTCGACAGCTTTGGTGCAGGTGGCTGGCACCATAACCACTGTGTTATGGGTGCTGAGCCCATTTTTTTAAAAATAATTTATTTATTAATTTGTTTGTTTTTGAGATAGAGTCTCACTCTGTTGCCCTGGGTGGAGTGCCATGGTGTTATAGCTCCTAACCTCAAACTCTTGGGTTCAAGAGATCCTCCTGCTTCAGCCTTCCATGTAGCAGGTACTACAGGTGCCCGCCACAATGCCTGGCTAGTTTTTCTGTTTTTTCTTTTTTTTTGCAGTTTTTGGCTGGGGCTGGGTTTGAACCCCCCACCTCTGGCATATGGGGCTGGCGCCCTACTCCTTTGAGCCACAAGTGCTGCCCTTTTTCCTTTTTTTTAAAGTAGATTTGGGGCACTCACTCTTGTTCAGCTTGGCCTCAAACTCCTTAGCTCAAGCAGTCCACCCACCTCAGACTCCTCCCAGAGTGCTAGGATTACAGGCATGAGCCACCGTGCCGGCCAGTGATATCATTTTAAAGGTGAGAAGAAACTTTCAAATTTGATCTTTACCTAAAAATAGGTTTTGAGTAAGATGAGAAAGCTGACAAAGGATAACTAAGGGAACACTAGAAAGAGTCCTTGCTCCGTGCAGACCCTCGGAAAAGGCTGGCTTAACTGGCGGAGGCTTATTAGGAGCTGGAACCTGTCTAGCCCTTCTTCTCCCTTTATTAAACTGTTTACCATTATTTAGTACAGGCCTTATCTTTAAAAATTTACGTGCAGCCAGACTTGGTGGCATGTGCTATATTCCCAGCTCCTCCGGAGTCTGAGGAGAGAGAATCACTTGAATGCAGCAGTTGACAGTCAGCCTGAGTAACAGTAAGACCCTGACTCTTAAAAACATGTTTTTAAAAATAAATGCAAGTAAATTAGAATGCTTCATACTTCTTCTTACAACAAACAATAGGAGTTACTGGTTCTTTGACTCAAGAGATGATCCTGGGCAGTCTTTATAGACTGTACTGTTTTTTTTTGAGATAGAGTCTCAAGCTGTTGCCCTGGGTAGAGTGCTGTGGCATCACAGCTCACAGCAACCTCCAACTCTTGGGCTCAAGAGATTTTCTTGTCTCCGCCTACCAAGTACCTGGGACTACAGGTGCCTGCTACAATGCCCGCCTGTATTTTTTTCTGTTGCAGTTGTCATTGTTTTAGCAGGCCTGGGCTGGGTTAGAACTGCCAACCTTGGTGTATGTGGCTGGCACTGTACCCACTGAGCTACGGGCACCGCCCTAGACTGCAGTGTTTTTATAGCTACTTGCACAATTATGGAGGCAGCAAGGAGCTCTTAAATGGTTATGTGCCACAGCTTCATTAAGGGAGTGTTAAGTTTTCCTGATTGTGTATCCACAGTAAAGAAAGTTAGTTTAAACAAGATGTAAAAAAAGTGCAGGAGTTTAAACAAGATGTATGGCCACATTTATCCCAGTTTGCAAAGGATATACTTGGAGCAGGTTTTTTGCCCTTTCACTGAATAGTCATCTTTTTTTCTTCCATCCGTCCCCCGCCCCCAGATCAGCAACGTCCTGTTCTTCGTTCTGCCACCCATCTGCATGTGCCTGTTCCGGCAGTATGCAGCCTGCTTCAACAGCGGCATCTACTTGATCTGGACTCTCCTAGTTGTAGTGGGTGAGTGAACTCACTTGGGAACATGGGCTGGGTGGGAGGAAATGGGGTTCCACACACTTCCTGTCGCCTTTGAACATGATGTTTTGTAAACTAAAGTTCCTCTGACGTCTTCTGAGCTTTTTCCCCCTTTGCTTGACGCCAGAAGAAGGACTCTTTGAATGTGGGTTTCATAACAAGGTTGGCGTAACTGTCACTTGCTCGCATTTGGGACTTCGTTTGTGTCGTAGCTATTGGGCTCGTGCCACTATAGTTTTCTGAGAACATCTGAAGAAAGTCACGTGGAACAACTGAACTCTGACGAAACTGTGGTTCCTAAGGGACTAAAATTAAAAAAGTTTAGATGTTTGATCCCTCATTGTTCTGTGAAATACCTGTGTAATTTTCATTTCCTCCAATGGACGAGTTGGGAATTCTTAGCAGCCAGTGAATGTTGACTTTGAGGTACTGCCTGTTGTCATGAAGGCTCAGTGGAGGAAGACAGAGGGTGTTTAACTGTGCAATTGTTAAAGTTCTCACACGTGATACTTGGACTCTCGTTGAAGTCCTCTTTTTAGATTCAAGGTCTGCGTGGCTGGGTGGTGTGAGGTTTCTTCCTTCAGTTTCTTTTTTCAGAGAGAGAGAGGGAGTGATCTGGTGATTTGTGATAGCAGTTGGTGAAAGGGTTCTCCTTAAGCAGTGTATTGAATTTATGAGTCTCTTCTCTCTGGTGACCTTTTTTATTGATTGTAATTGATTCTAGGAATTGGATCCGTCTACTTCCATGCAACCCTTAGTTTCCTGGGTCAGATGCTTGATGAACTTGCAATCCTTTGGGTTCTGATGTGTGCTCTGGCCATGTGGTTCCCCAGAAGGTATCTACCAAAGATTTTTCGGAACGACAGGTAAGCTTATGCTAAACATTTTTGCATTGACCACTAGGCCCAATATCATGATGCGTATATTAAGAAAAATAGCATGTGATTGAGCTCAGCCTAGTGGTGAGCTTATGATATACTTTAATATCCACTGATCACTTTTATGATGTGATAGTATATATAAACAGATAAAAGAGAAAATTTTAATGATGCTTGGGGGAAAATTTATATAATGTTAGGGACAAAAAAGTCAAATATCTCCCTCATTTGATATGAACAAGAGTGGGAAAGACCTTCAATGACAGCACTATTACTGGATTCAAAGATCTTTGATTTTCTGCTAGAACATCTCCTTAAGACCAATTCAACTCTATCAGTTTTATACATCTCAAGTAAAATCCACACTGATGCGTTGGTTTTTGGACCTCCAGGTACTATAGTTTTCAAATTGCATTTTTTTGCTTCTGATGAGAGCTGTGTACACACACACACGTGTACATACATGCATATACTGTATATATTTTCAAGTTAGAAACTCAGAATTTCACGAGCAGATGCATTTTAATATCCATTGTTTTAGGGTTTATGGTTATTCATCTAATATATATATATATTTATTTTTGAGACAGAATCTCACTAAGGGACTAAAATTAAAGAAAAAAGTTTAGACGTTTGATCCCTCCTTATTCTGTGAAATACTTGTGTAATTTTCATTTCCTCCTACAGGCAAGTTGGGAATTCTTAGCAGTGAGAGAATGTTGACTTTTATGTTCTGCCTATTGCCTGGGTAGAGTGCTCTGTTGCCCTGGATAGAGTGCTGTGGCATGATAGTTCACAGCAACCTCAAACTGTTTGGCTTGAACACTCCTCTTACCTCAGCCTCCCAAGTACCTGGGACTGTAGGCATGCACCGCTATGCCCAGCCAGTTTTTCTATTTTTAGTAGAGTCGGGCCTTGTTCTTGCTCAGGCTGGTCTGGAACTCCTGGGTTCAGGCAATCCACCCACCTCAGCCTCCCAGGGTACTAGGATTACAGGGGTGAGCCACTGTGCCCTGCCCTTAGGAAATATTTTTAAACATTTTTATTTTTGTTGTTCCGTTATGATTTCATTAGGAGGGTGATAAACATGGGCAAACCAAATCTGTGCTATTAGAGGTCAGGATAGGAACTAGGTACTAGAATATCATGGTAAACAAAAAGGCAATCTCTGCCACTGATGAGTTTACACTGAAGTTGGGGAGATTGCAACTCAACAAACAAATAAACAAACAAATAAATAAATAATATAATGTTAAGATGTGCTGAGTGCTGGGGTGAAAAGTGAAGCTGGTAAGGGTATAGTGGGGACTTGGGGTGCTGGGATTTAGAATTTGATCAGAAAAAGCCTTTCTGAGGAGCTATGTGAGATTTGTGACTATCTGAAGGCACAGAGGAGAGTCAGCTTAATAAAGATGAGACGTGTTTCTAGAATACATTACCCTTCTCTATAGGACACTGTTCTGCTGTGTTTGTATCTGTATCTATATCTATATCTAATAGTCTAAGAATAAAGACTCAAGGAAACAAGCCATGTCTGTCCAGGGAAGAGACCAGGAAAATGAAAGAATTTGTAACAGTTTTCTTGATACTATGAAAAGGAACAGGAGCTACACAGCTGTTAAAGACTAAGGCTGCTGTCTATGGACTAAAGCAGAAAAGTATCTGTGAAAAATATTGGCTGCAAAAAAAAGCACATTATGGAATTGTGAGAGTGGGATCCTAATTTTATAATGAATGAACTGAACTCTTTCTTAGTGTATGTTTTTGTATGAATACAAAAATGCCTGTGAGGTGAAAACAATCTATTGCCATTGGCTATTTTGGGGCATTGGAGTGGAGGGGAACTTCCATTTTTACCTTTAATCTGTTGCCTTGTATTTTTTTGTCAAGATAGAGTTCTACCCTATGCCCTGAGCAGAGTGTGGTGGCATCATAGCTCATGAAACCTCAGACTTGGGCTGTGGGCATCCTCCTGCCTTAGCCTCCCAAAGCTGCTGGGAATACGGGTGCTCGCCGTGGTGCCTGGCTGGGTTTTTCAATTTTTTTCATGAGTTGGGGTCTCACTTCACTCAGACAAGTCTCAAACTCCTGATCTCAAGTAATCTTCCCACTTCAGCCTCCCATAGTGCTATGATTATAGGTGTGAGCCACCGCGCCTGGCTTTACCATTAATCTGAACTGATTGAAATTTTTTTTACAAAGCACACAGGTTAATTTTTAATATTTAAAAAAATTCATTTTTAAATGTGGTAGGGAGAAAACATACTTCAAATGGATTAGTTGTATAGCCTTTATCCCGGGAAGCTAGATTTGTGTTAAATAGTATTATCTTCAAGTATCATTGACATATATATCCTCAAGAAGGTTACTTATTAAAAAAGACAGCCAGAGTGAGCCAGAGGGGAGAGAGAGAAAGAGCACTGGTTCCGATTAGAAGTTCCTGCTCTTAGATGAAATGTGGTTCTCTATCTTGCTGAGGCCTTCTAACCAGAGAGAAAGTGTGCTTTACCATGGGCCAGATTGGTTTAGGCTGTTTCCATCTTCTAGTCTTATTGTTTTGTTTCCTTGTTCAGCTTTAGGAGAAGAGGGGAGGGGTAGCGGGGAAGGCACAAGGCCAGGAAGTGAGGTGCTTTTGCAGATGGGGACTTTTGACTTTGCTTGAAAACCAAACCATTTACCTTTTGGCTTTTCCTCCAGTCTTGCAAAGTGCCACCAATCACGTCTGTCTTTTCCCTGAGCCTGCTGTGTGTTAGGTTGAGGGCTGAGGAAACGCTTTTCTTTTAGATCTATCTGCTCTTTCAAGTCCTGAAACTGAATGAGAAATTGAAGAAAAGCAGTGTGAGTGAGGGTTTTGTTTATTTGTGTGTGGCATTCTGGAGGCCTGAGGTGAAATTCTTAAGTGGTAGTTTTTAATGTGTTCATTATAGAAAACCTTTTTTTTCTTTTTTAAATTTTCTCGTTTCTGGGAGGTAGGGGAATAATGTTATGAGCTGGAGAGAAGAAAAAGCAGTCCTGACGTTGGGAATTAAAGTTTACAACTTTGGCAGTGCCCATAGCTCAGTGGGTAGGGCGCCGGCCACATACATCTAGGCTGGAGGGTCTGAACTTGGCCTGGGTCAGCTAAACAACAATGATAACTGCAACAACAAAAAAAAATGGGCAGGCCCTGTGGAGGGGGCCTGTAGTCCCAGCTACTTGGGAGGCCGAGGTAAGAGGAATTGCTTAAGCCCAAGAGTATGAGGTTGCTGTGAGCTGTGACGCCATGGTACTCTACCCAGGGCGATATAGTGAGACTGTGTCTCAAAAAAAAAAAAAAAAAAGAAGAAAAAGCTTACAACTTTGATAATGAAAACACATAGTGTGGTAGAGATGTCGGTGACCACTGGGGACTTTCCATCACCAACACCTTGCAGCCTTTCTCTGGGGAAGACGTGAAGATGTGATGGTTCTGTCTTCAGTATGGGGAGAGTCTTTGAAGGCGCAGAGGATCATATACATATCCCTGGCTTTGGAAACTGGCTTCGGGTCCTAGCATCACTGCTTATAAACTGTCACTCGTCTTGATTCTTTCTGTTTCCTCATCTGTAAAATTAGGAAAAGAATAGTACTGACCTCAGGGTTCTCTGAGATAGTCCTTCAGAGCACATAGCATGGTACACAGGGCGACGCTCAGTCAGAGTTAGCTGTCCTTACTGCCAATGGCATTGAAGGAGACTTCTGCCTGCATTCTGAGATATGCATGCAAACTGAAGGAGAGAATGGGCACTGAAAATTTTGGTGAGCAAAGAAAGAAAAGGTGCAGGTTAAGGGAAAAGTAAATAAGGATTTCTGCTCTATTTGTAAATCTTCGGTTTTCCAGTGATAAGAAGGCCAAACCCCTCTGTGTGGGCTTTCCTGCCTATGGTGTGGGACAGATGGCAGTGGCAGGCAAGATCCAAGAATTCATGTCAAAACCCGGATTTCTATAGGTCAAGCTTATCTGGCTTAGCTGCCAGCACTTAGCAGATGGTTAGACTTTGCTGGAATATTTCTTCTTCTTTTTTTTTTTTGGCTGAATTCAGGGAACTTTATTGATACTACATGACAAGGTGGCGCTCCCTATGCCCCTCCTGTTTTTCAGGGGGTCTGGTATGGAAACTATGTTGAGGGGAGATTCTCCATGGGGTGGGGGACTGGGTAGCAGGGGTACCCCAGCAGCTAAGGGCCTCTCTCTTCCTCTCATGCTTTGCTGGGGTTGGTGGTCTGGGGGTTCTTACTCCTTGGAAGTCATGTGGGCCGTAAGATCCACCACCCTGTTGCGGTAGCCAAATTCATTATCATACCAGGCAATGAGTTTGGCAAAATGGTCATTGAGGGCAATGCCAGCCCCAGCATCAAAGGTGGAAGAATGGTTGTCACTGTTGAAGTCAGAGGAGACGACCTGGTGCTCGGTGTAACCCAGGATGCCCTTGAGGAGGCCCTCCGACACCTGCTTCACCACCTTCTTGATATCATTGTATTTGGCAGCTTTCTCCAGATGGCAGGTGAGATCCACGACCGACACGCTGGCAGTAGGGACACGGAAGGCCATGCCAGTGAGCTTCCCATTCAGCTCAGGGATGACCTTGCCCACAGCCTTGGCTGCGCCAGTTGAGGCAGGGATGACGTTCTTGAGAGCCCCGCGACCATCACACCACAACTTCCCAGAGGGCCATCCACAGTCTTCTGGGTGGCAGTCATGTCATGGACTGTGGTCATGAGTCCCTCCACAATGCTGAAGTTGTTAAGGGGGGTAAGCAGTTGGTGGTGCAGGAAGGCATTGCTGACAATGGTGAGGCTGTTTTCATACTTCTTATGGTTCAGACCCATCACAAACATGGGGGCATGAGCAGACGGGGCAGAGATGATGACCCTTTTGGCACCCCCCCGTAGGTGAGCCCCTGCCTTCTCCATGGTGGTGAAGATGCCAGTGGACTCCACAACATACTCTGCACCTGCCTCGCCCCATTTGATTTTGGTGGGATTTCGCTCCTGGAAGATGGTTATGGGATTTCCATTGATGACAACTTCCCGTTCTCAGCCTTGACTGTGCCATGGAATTTGCCAAGGGTGGAATCATACTGGAACATGTAGACCACGCAGTTGAGGTCAATGAAGGGGTCATTGATGGCAACAATATCCATCCAGATAAAAGCAGCCCTGGTGACTGGGTGCCCAATATGACCAAAGCCATTTATTCCGACCTTCACTTTTACCATGGTGCCTCCGGGATGTGGCTGGCGCTGCACTAGAAGAAGCGGCTGTCTGACAAACGGGACGACCAGAGAGCCTGCTGGAATATCTCTAAACACGTATTGAATTTAGTTCCAGGGTGAGATTTCTGAAAAGGTGATTGAGCTTGGAATAGACAGACATGATTTTGAATAATAGTCCACTTTTTTTTTTTTTTTTTAAATAAAGAAGCTCTGGGACCTCATTTTCCTTATTTGTAAAGTGGAGATGATAAAGGTATCTACCTCTTGGGGTGAGAAATAATTGGAGAAATTATATAAAGTATATAGCATAGTGCCTTATACGGAATAAAGACACAGTAAGTTCTAGCAGTTATTATGAATGGCTAATACGGGCATACAGATTTCTAGAACACTGAGTAAATTATTAATGTTCATTATGTCATTAGGATATAATTGGTGGATTTTAAAAAAGGGCTTTCTTTTATCTTGCCTAGAATGTCCCAAGAATCTTCAGGACATATATTCAGGTGTTGATGGTTATTAATAATTTTTAGACATTTTCATTTTAAGAAATAATAATAATGAAGAACTATCATAGGCTAATTGTATCCACTTCTTAAAGAATTTATACCGGTGTGCTTTTTATGACTCTACAAAGTCTAGGAACAGCCCTCACTTTATAATCCAATTCATTTTTTGATTCCTGAATAGCAAGGCAGATGGCTGGAACCTGCCCGCCCTGTAACACGATTGCTGGATGACTTGGGGCTGGAATGTAAACTTGCTGGGCCTTCGTGCCTTACTTACAGAACAATAGGGTTGAGTATCTCTCTGGGGTCTCTTCCAGGATTAGATGTTGTTGTGCTGTGACTATCAGAGGCTGGCTGTTCCAAATATGTCTTGTCTCTAAAGGATAGCTTCTTTTAAAAAACATTTTTTTTAGAGATGGGGGTCTCAGTATATTGCCCAGGGTGGTCTTGAACTTGAGGGCTCAAGCCATCCTCCTATCTCATCCTCACAAGTAACAACTTGGCATACACCACTGTGCCCTGCTAATTTAAAAAAAAAATTCTTTTAGAAATCTCGCTATATTGCCTAGCTGTTTAAAGTGTAGTTTAATGCAGTGGCTATTCACCAGGGACATTTCCATCTCTTACAGGATATCTGGGAAGTTTGTGGACATGTTTTTGGTCGCCACAATGATGGGCAGTTTTGCAATCCATAAATTCCATTTCATTTCAGAAGAGTCGAAGAGGAACGGGTGTAACAGGGCTGCAAAACCCTGCTTTAACGGGTAGCTAATAATAACAGTAATAGCTGTATTATGAAAATATTATGACAGTATTAAGTTGCTAGGTTTTGGTTTGGAGAATACAGGAAGAAGGAGTGCTAAGCATTCTCTGACCTGTGTTTCAGCAGGACACCATTATGGGCTGGAGAATAAAAACAGGACCAGAGGCTGCAGAAGGGGTTTTCTGTCAACACAGTTTAGAAAACACCTGGTTGGGGCCCCTTGCTCCTGGCTAATTCTAGCTGTCTTGTACCAAGGACCTCCTCTGGTAATGCTCTGGGATGTGCCGGGCTGGCTGGCTTTCTGCTGGCTGTGTGACCTCTGTTTGTTTATGCTGGTTGCAGAATTGTGTGTCACAGGACATCTTCCTTGGCCAGCACATTCCTCCATACCCTTGGGACATGACGTGGGGAGGTTATCTACAGATGGTCTCCCTAAAGAAAGCCTGTTTCATCAAGCTCGTTGCCTTTAAACTATTTGGCAATACTGTGGGAGCCTCTGGTGATTGCGACAGCAGCTTAGTCAGATTTTTTTCCCAGAGTGTGATATTATCAACAATACTAATAGTATTTAAAATAGTATTTTTTCTCAAAATGATGGGAAAGAAAATGGTAATAATGGATTTTATTAGCACATAACATGCACCAGGCACTGTGTTAAGTGCTTTAATGCTTGCAAGAACACCATGAGGCAGGGTGCCTTAATTTTTATGTGGGAAAGGCTCAAAGAATTACTTGCCAAAGGTCCTACAGCTACTAAGTGGTCGAGGCAGGACTTGAACACACATTGGTCTCACTGGAACATCTGTGCTTTTAATACTCTGTTGTCCTCTCTAATCTGTGCCTGAATCCTAAACTGTTGGGTATAAGAGAGGTGATGCACTTTGGATGTTTGTGATTATGTGTTCATTCAATTCAGAAAGACCAAATCTCAGGCCAGATGAGGTGGCTCAACCTGTAATCCCAGCACTTTGGGAGGCTGAGGTGGGCGGATCACCTGAGCTCACAGATTCAAGAACAGCCTGAGCTACACCGAGACCCCATCTCTAAAAATAGCTGGGCATTGTGGTGGGCGCCTGTAGTCCCAGCTACTAGGGAGGCCAAGGCAAGAGAATTGCTTGAACCCAAGAGTTAGAGGTTGCTGTGAGCTATAACGCCAAGGCACCCTACTGAGGGTGACAAAGTGAGACTCTGTGTCAGAACAAAAAACCCAAAACAGCAACAACAAAAAAACCCAAAGACCAAATCTCTTGGCATGGGTCACAGAACCTCAAACTGAGTGAGAGAGTTATTATAGGTCCCCAGGTGCCCGGGCTTGATGGCTGTGGACCGGCAGCCCTTCTTTCATCCAGTAGCTGAAGAACACCAGTCAAGGCTGGGAGAAAAACATGTTTCTCCTGAGGATTTTCTGTCTGGATCCCTTCCCACGTGTATTTTTTCCTCTGGTAAAAAGTTCAGGGTTACAACTCCTATTCATTTAGGTCAGAAAGTCGGCAGCTTGATCAATGATTTCCTGTTCCTTGAAGATAAATGGTTTCCTATTTAAGAGATAAATTTGTATTTTGAAAGTTCAGTACCCTTTGATTTCTTTATAATGGATTTCATTCAAATGAGTTTCCTAGCTGTGACCTGTTCCAAGGCTTTTGGCCAAAGTAAATTGTGCTAATGGGGAATAACAGAAACTTCCGGAAAATCATGTGCTCCTAAATTTAAGTCATAGATGAGGGCTTAGAAATCATTTAGTCCAGGCTTTTTGTTTTATAGATAAGGAAATAGGGTCCCAGGGAGAGAAGAAGGTGTGTGTCCAGGATCACGTCGCTGCTTCTGGCTCTTCCTACTTCCTTCCCTGAAGGGTGTGAGGATAGTTTCAACAATTTCTATAAGAGTTGTTATGTCAAAACTTGTTAACCCAAATTCTAATGCATACTAGACTTACAGATTTTTAGTAAATATTAATACTATTAGAACTTTTTCTTTTCTTTATTTTTTCTTGAGACAGAGTCTCAAGCTGTCACCCTGGGTAGGGTGTCATAGGTCACAGCAACCTCCAACTCTTGGGCTCAAGCTATCCTCTTGCCTCAGTTTTTTTATTTTTAGTAGAGATGAGGTCTCGCTTTTTCTCAGGTTGGTCTTGAACCTGTGAGCTCAAGCTATCCATCTGCCTTGGCCTTCCGGAGTGCTAGGATTACAGGCATGAGCTACCATACCTGGCCTAGAATTTTTTCTCAAAACTTACGGTTTTGTGAGCAGCACCCAGAGCTCAGTGGGTAGGGCACCAGCCACATACACCAAGGTGGGCGGGTTTGAATCTGGCCGAGGCCAGCTAAAATCAACAAAGACAACTGCAACAAAAAAATGGCTGGACATTGTAGCAGATGCCTGTAATTCCAGCTACTTGGGAGACTGAGGCAAGAGAATCGCCTAAGCCCAAGAGTTTGAGGTTGCTGTGAGCTGTGACATGACAGCACTTTATCGAGGGTGATATAGTGAGACTCTGCCTCAAAAAAAAAACCACCAACCCCCAAAAAAACCCCCAAACCTTATAGTTTTGTGTACTGGACACACAGGATATTTTTTAAACTAGGAAGTTTTGTTTTGTTAGTAGTCTCTTTTTTCTTGTGAAAGTCATACGTGTTCACTTTGTAGAACAAAGGTTGGCAAACTACGTTCCATGGACCAAATAGGTTTTTTGATGCGTTTTTGCACATCAAATGTTGCTGGCACACAGCCAAGTCCAGGCACGTAGTTATTCTCCTGACTAGCAGAGCTGAGTAGCTGCAGCAGAGACCTTAAGACCTGCAAAACCTAAAGTATTTACATCTGATACTTTCCAGAAAAAGTTTGTCAAACCCTGCAGTAGAACATCTGAAAAAATACAGAAAAATCACGCCAAGAAAACAATTATCTGTATCTCACCTTCATAGATGTAGGTTGATTCTAAGTTTAGCATTCTCATGGCTGAATATTTCAAAAATCTCTGGCTATTTCCTAAGGACAAATTCCTAGAAGTGGAATCCTGAGCCAGTGAGTGAGAGTGGTTTTCAGAGCCTTGGTATTTAGCAAATTTCTTTTCGGCTTGTGCTCTTAGCAGTCCCTGTACCTTGCCATCATGAAGCAAACCAACAAATAAGAACTCCTTTGCTAATGGACTTGGTTTTGCCTTCACTGATTCAGGGGCCGGTTCAAGGCAGTGGTCTGCGTCCTGTCTGCGGTTACAACGTGCCTGGCGTTTGTCAAGCCCTCCATCAACAACATCTCTCTGATGACTCTCGGAGTTCCTTGTACTGCTCTGCTCGTGGCAGAGCTAAAGAGGTGGGTGCCATTGTTTCCCCCTGTGTTAGGAGCACACCAGCTCTGGGCTCCTTTGCTGCCCTCGAGGGGAAGAGGAATTTTATTCTTCATGAAGAGTTAGTTGCGGACTGTTGGATTGCAAGCAAGTTTGATGGTTTAGTTCAAAGTGTTACTGATCTCATTTTCAGAAAGAAGGGAGCAGTTGGTTAGCGGATGCAGCACTTCCCAGAGATCAAAAGCTAGCTTGGCGGGAGCATCTCAGCACCTGTAGACAGGAGAATAGATTTGTCTATATGAGAAGAATACAGAGAAAAGAAAAGTCCTAAGGAGGTTATCACATTCACACACGGAAGGAAAAAGAGGAAAAAGACAGGGAAAATGAATTTTTATAGGTAAGAAAACATTAACCTCAAGTGGACTGCTGTTGACCGTGATATTTTCTGAGGTTTTCGTGTTGCCTTTAAAATCTCTCAGGTAGAGTCTTTGCTGTTTGCATTAGCATTTTTCTTTGGGAAGTTGTATACTCAAAGTTCAGGTTGATATCCAGACATATTTTACTTTGGCAGCACTTGTTGGTACTCACAAATCATACCAAGAAAACGATTATCTGTATATTAACCTGTCTTCTTCCAGCTCAAATAAAATTCTGTCTAATCATGGCCCTCATTTTATTTATTTATTTTGGAGACAAAGTCTCAAGCTGTCGCCCTGGGTAGAGTGCCGTGGCGTCACAGCCCACAGCAACCTCAAACTCTTGGGCTTAAGTGATTCTCTTGCCTCAGCACCCCAGGTAGCTGGGATCACATGTGCCTGCCACAACACCCGGCTATTATTTGTTGTTGTTATTGCGGTTGTCATTGTTGTTTAGCTGGCCTGGGTTCAAACCCGCCAGCCTCCATGTCTATGGCTGGTGCCCTAACCACTGAGCTACGGGCGCCACCCAATGGCCCTCATTTTAATGCTCTTTGAAAACACTTCCTTTTCTTTACAGCCACTTTACAAATGCACTTTAATTTGAGATTTTTCTCATTGTTATGGACATTGAGTGTCTTAATTGAAGTGTTGTAACTGAAGTTTTGTGTGATGATAGTTGCTCTATGTAAAGTGTCAAGTCAGCTTTCTCTTCCTCTGTTTTAAGAGGAGACCTACATTTCTTTCCAATTGCTTTGCCTCTGGGGGTTGCTTTTCCTATTAGCAGTAACAGATATGGTCCAAGGTGGATGAAATACAGTGTTTGAACTTGTCTTGCAGCCAAAGGATGTTGTCAGATCTTGTCTAGTTGACTTGAGTAGTCTTCAAGGACCAAGGATGTAAGAGACTTTTTTCAGAAATAGACTGAAGTTGGTGCTAGAAGAATAACTATGGCAGTAAGTCCTTTAAGTAAAAAAGCTGGTAGTTGTATAAATAACAAAAGGTTTAATCCTTACTCTCTAATAACCTTAATTTTAAGAATCAGCTTTCTCCTTCACCACTGATATTACTTGTTAGAGCCTGAGGGTTCTTAGCCTCAAATTTGCCTACTCATTCATTTACTCACTCACTTGACAAGTGTTTGCTGACTTCTTCCTAAGTGCCAGCTACCAGGGCTCTTGATGAGACTCAGACTTGTCAGAACTACCTTGGAAGTGCATTTGTGAGTACAAGTGTAGCTCTGCCTATGCAAAGATTTCGATTTTGGAGGTAAGGGCTTCTTTTTAGGGAGTTGGGAAATCTGTAAAGTGAGATTATGGTAATGGTTGAACAACTTGGAATATACTAAAACACACTGAGCTGTATACTTTAAATAGGAGAATTTTATGATATGTGAAATATACCTTAAGAAAGCTATAAATGGGCGGCGCCTGTGGCTCAGTTGGTAAGGCGCCGGCCCCATATACCAAGGGTGGCGGGTTCAAACCCCGCCCCGGCCAAACTGCAACCAAAAAATAGCCGGGCGTTGTGGCGGGTGCCTGTAGTCCCAGATACTTGGGAGGCTGAGGCAAGAGAATCACTTAAGCCCAGGAGTTGGAGGTTGCTGTGAGCTGTGTGTGGCCACGGCACTCTACCGAGGGCCATAAAGTGAGACTCTTGTCTCTACAAAAAAAAAAAAAAAAAAGAAAGCTATAAACAAAACCTCAAACCCTCAAAAGCCTGTCCAGGTGACTCTGTGTGGAGGCCATCTCTGTTGGAGAACCGTAGATCAATGGTAAACTGCATATGTAAAGCGTGAGGATATTTAGTGTTCTGGAAGAAGCATTTTCCCTGTTTCTGAGTAGCAAATTGGAATGTGTGACCATAAAAGAGAACACAGGGGAACTTCATGCGAGAGAGACCAGTCTACAGGGACAGAAAGAGCATGTCAAAGATATCTTAATTGCAATGTCGACTGGTAGAAAGATGACTGAGAACAGAAAGATATTCCAGGAAAGGAAGAGGAAGCCTGGCTTCTGGCTTGAGCTAGAAATATCATGAAGAAAATCAGAGTTGGAAAGGCAGATCAGGAACCCAGTTTTAGACAAGTTGGATTTGAGATGTCTGTGATACATGGAATTAGACAGTCAGGAGGGCAGTTAGGGAGGAGGCCTGTTTGCCTCTTCCTCCAGCCACACCTGGATGTTAACAGATCTTGTAGACTGGTCTCTCTCGCATGAAGTTCCCCTGTGTTCTGACTTCAGCCACTCAGACCTTCTGTGTCTTCCTCAGGCCTTGCTCCTGGCGGCCCCAGGCCCTTGTTCACGCCATCCCTCTTTCTGAACCTCCTGCTTGGCTAACTCTGCTCCTCCCTATGTTCCCCTAGCATCCTGAACTTTTTCCTGGTGCCCATCTTCATCCTATTTAGAAAATCATGGTGTTGCTGTTTTGTCCAGCGTCTGTCCTAAACCACACAGGTAGGGAAGAGGTCTCTCTTTGTTCACGGCTATATCCCAGTTCCCACCCTGGGGCCCAGCAAGGAAAAGAAAAGATGGCTGTTTCCCAGCTTTGATAAATGCCCAGACGAGAGGATGGCCTTATCACCTCCCCGTCCTAGCCAGCGGTGATCTGTTAGGCCTAAACATCTGGGTTGTTTCCCACTGCCCCTCCCTGGGCTGGCAGGAAATAGAGGAAGGACTGTTTTTTAGCTTTCTGTTTCTCTTTAGCTTCCATTCCTATGCTTGTTTCTAGCCTTTTCCTATGTTCATTGCCCTTTCTGAACCTTCTCTCAGGCCATGAGAAAACAAAAGTTTATTCTGATTTGGGGTCATGACCTGACATTTACTGAAATTGGTGGTAAGTCACGTTGTCACCTGACTCCGCTGCATTTAAAATATTTGAAGGAATACTGTTTTCTAATTATGGGAGTGATTTTATTGTTGAGAAATCTTTGAGAATATATGTATTCAGTAGTCAAGAAGAGACGAGATGATAGATAGTCTGCTCAGATTTTTGTCCTAAAATATAGGGGCCTGATGTATATTTGATTTTTATCTCGCTTTTTCACTTAACCTCACATTGATATTTTGATAAAAAGCCCTAAAAAGTGGAAGTGAAGCCTGATGGGGCAATGTAACCCCATATCTAAATAAACATGTTAGCAGTTTTTAGCAGGCCTTGCTCCCTCTAGAAACAGAGCAAGGAAAAGTTACAGGTGGCTGAGACCCTGAACTGGCAGAGCTTCCGTCCTGCCTCAGAAGCAGCCTTGTCCAGCCAGGCCCTTACAGTGACAGCCACCTGACACGCTGCCTCTGTGGATGCCCCCCGCGTCCTGCGTCTCTAGCACATTGCTCTCTGTTCTGGGATGTTCCTTAAGCCAATCTCCCTAGGTTTAATTGCATTGGATGTTCATGGATCGTCTTGTACCTGAAAAATTGTCTATGTACATGTTGACATTTGTTCTTGTCAGTTTTCATTTTACCTTTTTAAATCGTAAGGCAAGAGGCCTATTTATTTTGCCTCATATGGTGCTTAGCATGGACCCTGAGAATTTGGTGTCCAATGAATGTGGTTAATTAAAAAAAATCTTTTGGGAATATTCTGCCTAAATCACTAGAGTCCAGTTAAAATTGTCCTTGGTCAGGTATAGTGGTTCACATTTGTAATCCCAGCGCTTTGAGAGGCCGAGGCAGGAGCATCACTTGAGGTTAGGGACCAGCTTGGGCAATATAGTGAGACACCATCTCTACAGAATCCATTTCTGGGTGTAGTGGTTCATGCCTGTAATGCTAGCATTTGGGGAGGCCGAGGCTGGAGGATCACTTGAGGCCAGGAGTTCAAGATCAGTTAAGTAACTTAATAAGACTGTTGTCTCTACAAAAATTAAAAAATCAGCTGGGGGTGGTGGTATATGCCTGTAGTCTCAGCTACTCAGGAGGCTGAGGCAGGAGGATTGCTTGAGCCCAGGAATTCCAGGCTTCAGTGAGTTATGACTGTGCCCTGCACTCTGGCCTAGGTGACAGAGGAAGATCCTCTCTAAAAAAACCAAAGCAAAACAAAATAGGGCGGTGCCTGTGGCTCAAAGAGTAGGGCACCGGCCCCATATACCAGGGGTGGCGGGTTCAAGCCCAGCCCCGGCCAAAACTGCAAAAAAGATAAAATAAAAAATAAAAACATTGTCCTTCCTAATTATATCCATCTACTCAGCAAGCATTTATTTAACTATTTAACACCAGTGCTGGGGCCAGGCATTGGGTATACATTGGTGAGTGAAGCATGTTTAGTTTCTACTCTTACTTCTAGGCTACTTTAATACTAGATAATTATACAAATAATGACAAATAAATATATAATTACAACTCATGATGAGCGTATGAAGGAAAATGGCAGGATGGCCTGAGAGAATGCAATGGGGAAGACCTACATTAGATGGTGGTAGAGGTATTCAGGGAACCTGCTTGAGGAGGTGTGGAAGCTGAGCCCCAGCGAAGGGGGCTCCAGCGAGGGGAGCAGGCAGGGCAGGAGTGAGGGGACAGGGCCAAAGGGCAGTCATTCAAGGGAGAAGGTGGTGAAGACAAGAGGAAAATGGAAGTCATTCATCTCTTTGTTTTAGTGCCTAATTAAGACTGTAGTCTCTCTATGTCATGGGTCCCCGTTAATTCTTTCAAAAAAATTTCTAAGAATGCTTTGAGACCTCCTCCAAAAGAGTACTTTGGGTTGTTTTTGAGAAGGAACCTACAGTCTCATGTTGTCTTTATTAATGTTTTTGCTGATGCTTCTGTCGGACAGCTGGGAAAGGTATCAGCAAGTCAGGCTTTTGACACACATCTGCTTGTTCAACAAATGAATTAAGCTTCTTCTTGGTTGCAGATATTGTGTTGGACTCTGGGTCCCCTATGAGATCTTGACTGACTCAGGAGTGGTCCACGGAGGGAAAGAGACCCTGGGGGAAGGGTTTGGAAGAACCCTCAGCCACCAACTGCCTCTGGGTGTCCAGGAATGGAAATCACCCATTTTATGAGTAATTCTGTAACAAGGAAGGGAAACAGCAACTGAAATTTTTTTTACACTGTTAGGATTTGTTTCAGAAAAACATTCTGCCCCCATGTGTATAGGAATTTACTCCTCCACTCAGCAAGTGTCGAGAGCCTTCCCTGTGTCTGGCGCTGTTCCAAGTGCTGGGGGTACAGCAGAGCACAGCTTACATGGAACAGCTTACCTCTCAGTGGATGAAGATAGATTGTAAACAGATAAACAAGTAAAACCTAGAAGATGGCAGACGGGTTATCACTGACACCCAGAAAATTAAAGGAGGGAAGGATGCAATAGGGAGGTGGAGATGGGTGCTGTAATTGTTAAAAATAGTGGTCAGGAAAGAGTGTACTGAGTGACATTTGAGCAAGGACTCATGGTACCTGGGGGAAGAGCATTCTAGGCAGAGGACACAGAAAGTACTAAGGCCATGTGGGAAATGCCTGGGGTGTTTCCCCAGTTGGCGTGGAGTACGTGGGTGCAGGAGAGGGTGAAGAGAACAGGGTGAGCCCACACGTGTATCCAGGCTTCGTGCTGCTGGGAGCGCTCGGCCTTGCCTCTGGATAAAGGGGCTGCTGCCCAAGGCTTTTGGGCACAGGGTTGCAAACTGGCTGTCAGGGTGAGGGTGGAAGGAGGCTGTGGATGTGATGGCGGTGTGGATCCAGGTGGAGCTGGTGGGAAGAGGTCAGATTTGGGAGATATTTTGAAGGTAGAGCTGATAAACTGGATGTGGGGTGTGTGAGAAAGAGAAAGAGCGGAAGAAGAAAAGATGATAGCCCTGTTAAATTTAGGTCTGTATTAAGCATGAGGCTACACATGTCAAAAGGCAGCTGTCTGTGAGAGGGAGTCGGGGAGAGACCTGGGGGGAAGGGTGTCTTTGTGAACCACCTCTGGGATATGTAGAACTTACATCGTGAGACTGTACAGTGATGGATGTTGATTGAGAACTCCATCGCCAGGGGTTGGGGACATGAGAGGGACTGGTGCAGGAGACAGGATAGGGGGCCAGTGGGGTAGGCAGAAACCAGGACTGACGCCAGGCTGCTCTCTGGATTCCCGTGCAGGTGTGACAATGTGCGTGTATTTAAACTGGGCCTCTTCTCGGGCCTCTGGTGGACCCTTGCCCTCTTCTGCTGGATCAGTGACCGAGCCTTCTGTGAGCTGTTGTCTTCCTTCCACTTCCCCTACCTGCACTGCGTGTGGTAAGCCCCTGCTGGTGGGAGGGGGCTGGGAGACAGCCCTTGCACTTGCTGTGGTCCAGCTTCTCCCTGCAAGGTGCAGAAGTGTCAGGAAAGCGCGCAGAACAAATGGCCCACTTGTGCTTCAGGCTGCAGTCTCTTACCTCTAGCTCCATTATTAAAGCATCAAGGTGCTTGAAAACTGAATCCCTCACTGTAACCTGAGCTCTCACTAGATCTGAGAGTGGGGGACCAATGTGATTTGAAGACTGAGATGGTCCTCAGTAGGAACTTCACCCTTGGGGCCTGAGTGACCAGGTGAAAGCATGGGCCTCGTGGGTCATTTGGGAATAGTCTCCCCCATTCTTTATACAGGTGGAAACAGAGGACCAGAAAACTGAACAAGTTCACCTGTTTATATAAAAACAACCTTGGAATTCAATAATAGTGAACCTTGGAGCAGTGATAGCGAATTGGAATGCTCAGGATACACTGTTAAGTGAAAAAAAAAAATGCAGGCTGCACAGGCTACACTCAGAAAGCTGAGGAGGAGACGGGAGCGGCTTTCTTCCTAGGAACCGCTTCAGCTCCAAACTCAGAGTGATCCGTTCCTTTTCTGTCCTCTAGGACTTCTGACCTTAAAAGCTAGTAAGAAGCAGGAGGCATTCTAGTGGTGAGAGGTGGAAAATCTTTCTTAGATCCAGATTCAGAAAAAGATTGACTTCTATCTGAAAATGACCTAAAGATACACGATTTCAAAGAATTGGCTTACATTGTCTTATGTATATGAACTTGTATATGTTTACTGTGAGACCCAACCTACTCTAAATTTAAGGTTTAGGAACTCGAAGAAGTGTTTGCAAAAGACAAAACCAAAATAAAACTGTACAAGTTGGGGTTTTCAGTCGTAGGCTCCATTGCCTAAACTTTTCTTAGGTTCAACCTCAACTCATAGTAGTGAGTTTATATGCTTTGTGTATCTGTTGAGTAATATTTTCTGAATAATAAAATGTACTCAATTTAAGTGTACATTTTTGAGTTTTGGTAAATGTACTTCATTCAATGTGGTTATTTTTATCAATCCAAGTCCCCTTGTCACAGCAGTGATTTAAGTAAAATTCAGAATTTAGAGTATGTAATAATTTTGGCTCAAATTTGATTTGTTTCTGAATTTGGTATATTTTCTGCTTTTTCTTTTTTAAAATTGAACTATTTTTTCTCCCAGTTATAAAATGACATATAGGCTGGGCACAGTGGCTCACTCCTGTTATCTCAGGACTCTGGGAGTCTGAGTCAGGAGACCGCTTGGAGTTAAGAATTCGAGATGAGGCTGAGCAATGTAGTGAGATCCTGTCTCTGTAAAAAGTTGAAAAATTAGCCGGGTGTGGTGGCAGGTACTTGTAGTCACAGCTACTTGGGAGACTGAGGCAGGAGGATCGATAAAGCCCAGGAGGTTGCTGTGAGCTACGATGACACTATTGTACTCTACGAGAACTTGTCTCAAAAAAAAGAACATACATACACATATATAAATTTTACAACAAATTAATAGCATAGAAGTATAGAAAGATTGGCTTTCATAATTCTATCTACCAAAGAAAGATAATGTTAATATTTTGAAGTATAGCCTTTCAGATTTTACCTATATATATCTACGTATATATATATTTCTCCTGCTTTTTAAAGACCAAAATCACATCATTTAATACATGATTACATGATGCAAACTGGTCCTTTTTTTTTTTTTAACCAAACACTAACTCTCTCTTGCTTAGACCTATTATTATATGGACATCATTCCTAACCATTGCATATACATTATTCCCATTGCTGTGTCTAGTACTTTATGATATGGGCACGTTGTCAGTTATTTAACTAACCTCTCTGCCAATGGACATTGACGTTATTACTGTTTTTTTTTTTACTTCTGCAAGTAATCTACAATGAACATCTATTTGTTTTTTTTTTTTTTTTTCTTTTTCAGTTTTTGGTCAGGGCTGGGCTTGAACCCACCACCTCCGGCATATGGGGCCGGTGCCCTACTCTTTTGAGCCACAGGCGCCACCCAACAGTGAACATCTATATTGACTCTATCTCCTGAACATTCCCATAAGTTAAATTGTCAGACATATTGCCAAAGTAAGAGCAGTTGTGCCAGTTAACACTTTTTATTGAAGTCTATAAGGGAGAACCTTTTACCCACATTTTCATGAACCTTTCACCCACCTTTTCACATGCACTGGATATTATGAACTCTTTTAAATCTTTGTTAACCTGACCGAAACCAATTATTAGCATATTTTATCTTTATTTTTTTGTTTTTTAAAAAATTAGTATTTTGGACATCTTTTCTGATGTAAATTTGCTACGTGTATTTCCTATTTTGAAATGTGCCTTTTCATTTCTCCATCTTCTCTATTGTTTCTGTTTATTAACAATGTGCATACAGTGTCTAGGCCTGGCACATAGTAGACAGTAATCACTGTCTGAATAACTATGGGCCGTTATTATGCAAACTCCAACATTTTCTTTTTTATTTTATTTTATTTTTTTTTGAGACAAAGTCTTATTATGTCGCCCTCTGTAGAGTGCTATGGTGTCACAGCACACAGCAACCTCAGACTTTTGGGCTCAAGTGATTCTCTTGCCTTAACCTCTCAAGTGGCTGGGACTACAGGAGCCTGCCACAATGCCCCACCATTTTTTCGTTGTTGTTGTAGTTGTCATTGTTGTTTAGCTGGCCCGGGCCAGGTTCAAACCTGCCAGCCTGGTGTATGTGGCTGGCGCCCTAGCTGCTGAGCTATAGGTACCGAGCCAAATTCCAACATTTTCAAAAGTACAGAGAATAATACCTTGAACTACCATGTGCACAGTGCCCAGCTCTTATAATTGTCTACATGCAGCCAGTCTTGTTCATACCACTCAACCACTAACTAGCTTGACCCTGATTGTTTTATTTATTTATTTATTTTGAGACAGAGTTTCACTTTTTTGCCCTCGGTAGAGTGCTGTGGTGTCATAACTCACAGCAATCTCAAACTCCTGGGCTCAAGCAATTCTCTTGCCTCAGCCTCCTGAGTAGCTGGGACTACAGGTGCCGGCCACAATGCCTAGCTATTTTTAGAGACGGGGTCACACTCTTGCTCAGGCTGGTCTCAACCTTGTGAATTCAGATGACCCAGCCACCTCAGCCTCCCTGGGATTACAGGCATGAGCCAGCATGCTCTTGGCCTCCCAGAGAGTTTGTGCCATATTGGTTTTAAACTTCCATGTAGTCACATTTGTTAGTCTTTTCTTTAGGGTTTCTGGACTTTGTATCCTAAGAAGAGTCTTTCCTCAACCAAAGTTTATGAAAAATATTTGCTTTAAATATGTTTAAAAATATATTTAAGTATTGTAATTCACCTGGGATTAAGTTTCAGTATAGCAGTACAGGGTATAAGGAAGGATCACATGCCTTTAAATGGCCCATTCAATAATAAAAATTACTATTAAAACTTTTTACAACTACAGTGAGGTTAAATTTACCAAAAAAAGGTATTTGCCTCCTGAAATATAGAAGCTATTTAATTAGTATAAACTTATTCCTGGTGAAGGGCATAAAATATCTACAACCAATTATTAAAGTCAGATGGTGGGATCTGATCAGAGGTGTTCAGTAATTTCCATCTTAGCACCTCTGTTTTAAATCCTTGGGCCTCAGTCTTCTTGGTTGAGGCATTTATTTGCACATTTATTCCTATTGTCAAGCAGTATTATTTTTATAACATTCTAAGGTGAGTCCTGAATTGCTCAACTCAAGGTTTATCATCTTGCTCTTCCAGGGGTAGTTGGTTGTTTTCATCCCTTCCTCATTGGAAGAGGCCCCTGGGCTGTAGCTGTAGTCAGGAAAGGGGACTGGCCTGCTGGGAGAGCAGGTTAAACCTAAGGCAGAGTCTTGGCTTGTCAGGTTCTCACTGCTGTCTCCTTTGCAGGCACATCCTCATCTGCCTTGCGGCCTACCTGGGCTGTGTGTGCTTTGCCTACTTTGATGCTGCCTCAGAGATCCCTGAGCAAGGCCCCGTCATCAAGTTTTGGCCCAGCGAGAAATGGGCCTTCATTGGTGTCCCCTATGTGTCCCTTTTATGCGCCAACAAGAAATCTCCAGTCAAGATCACATGACAGCAAGGCGGTGGCTGGCTTCTCTGCTTGTTTTCCCTCACGCACTGGGCTTCATTTGCTAGCAAAGACAGCCAAGGGGGTTCAATGAGTTGGGGTGTGGCCCGTCTTTTAAAATTTCTATTCCCTTGGGCTCTAACTAGTGTGTCTGTAGACCGCAGGATTCCCCTGGGCCCAGAAGTGAGTGTCTTTCCCTTTCCCAAAGATGGAGAGTAGAGGGCTTAGGGACACTAGGTGCATACTTTGTAGCCTCATTTCTAGATGCTGTGGCTTTTTGGGTTGAATCCTTTATGGCCATGCAGAGCAGTCCTTCGAGAAACCCAGCCCTCCACAATGCCTCTCTTCCTGGAGAAAGCTGGCCTGCTACAGCCCCTGCCATTCCCAGGCAACCTTGGAGTGAACTCTACCATTGACAGACCCAGCAATGACAAGACCCTCTGACTCTGAGGGAAGGTGCTAGAGATTTTCATTTGGGAAAACTGCCCTTAGACAAAACTAAACAAATGAAATACACACAGGGCTTGTGGCTAACTAGGCTAGTTTTTCACTTGCAACTCTCAACTAACCCAGGTTTTACAAACATTTGTGAATCCTTTTACTACTACCTCTTGCTGAGAGATGGAGACTTACTTTCAGATGAGGGTAAAGCTAACGAGTAAAACCCTCAGTGCCAAAATCTGTACTCCACTGTAAGCCGTTCTTGAAGATGAGCACAATTTTTAAGTATTGAAAGTACTTCTGCCTCCCCTCTCCTGCCTCAGTTCAGTAGCCTAAAATACAGAAGAATAGACCCACCTCCTATGACCTGACCTCTGTTTTTACCAAAGGGCTCCTTACAATTTTGGTGGAGGTGCTGGTTCAACATTTGGAGCCAACATGAAGTTTTTGGAAACTTTTTTTTTCTTATTTGAAGCCTCCAGGATGCTATAGTATTCTGGAAATTATCTTCAGAACTTTCACCTCTCCCTACTCTGACTTTCCTGAGGACCTACACTCCTCACCCTCGGAGTGCAAGGTGCTTCCTGTGGTTTCTCAGAGCATCTGACTGCTCACTCTTCCCGAGTGCTGGCAGTAACCACACACTCACTGCCTGATTTGAGTGGCTGGTGCAGCAGGACAAATCCGTTGCCGTCTGAATTTTTCTTATCTAACGAGACACTGGCTACTACTTATCTTCTCTTCCTTGGGGTGAATGAAAGATTCCAATCTGTCTCCAAGGCATCAGGTGGGAATTATCAATCTCAGGGATAATTTAAACTCAGGCATCTCCTGCTTTTTAACATTCCATTGTTGGGCGAAGGCAGGACGGGCGTGTCCTTCTTATGTGGACAGGAGTCACGTCACTGTCCTAAGAATCTAAGAGTTAACAAGTTTTTGGCACATCCAGCTCTTTAATGTGCTTAGAAATGGCACAGGTGATCCAAGGTGAAGAACCCAATCAGCAACTGAATTTAGAGTTTGAACATGAATTTCTTTATTCTACCTCTCGCCATTAAATTACTTAGCAGCAGAACCTTGTTTGCAGTAAGAAATCTTTATGTGTGAAGTAAGTTATATTTTATTAACTCCAATTTATTTAATATTAAATTTATAGCATTTACTTAATAATATATCAGGTAGTGAAAGTGCAAATTAACACATTGGTGATTTCCAGGTAGAAAAATTTGGTGTTAAATGGGTCAAAAATGACCTTTCCATTAAACATTTGTGGAACCTCAAATGCACCTCTCGGAGACCTAGGTGGTTCATGGAACAGAACTGCTGTTAAGTCTTTGGGCTTCAAGTTTTTTTTTTTTTTTTTAGAGACAGAGTCTCACTTTATCACCCTTGGTAGAGTTCCGTGGCGTCACAGCTCACAGCTACCTCCAGCTCCTGAGCTTAGGCAATGCTCTTGCCTCAGCCTTCCGAGTAGCTGGGACTACAGGTGCCCACCACAATGCCCAGCTATTTTTGTGTTGCAGTTTGGCCAGGGCCAGGTTTGAACCTGCCACCCTTGGTATATGGGGCAGGTACCCTACCCACTGAACCACAGGCACCACCTGGTCTTCAAGTTTTTAAAGGGAGACAATCAGACCATTCTCATTTCAGATTGACTTTATCAGGTATAGATTGTAGTCTCCTCTGTTTAGCAGCATAAAAATGCTCCAAAGTAGAGAGTTTGCCCAGCTGTCTTAGCGTAGAAGCACAAATAAGTAGCAGAATGGGTGGGTGGAAGGATTTTTTTTTTATGTGAGATTTAATTTGTCTTGAGGGTTCCTCACTGAAAGGAGCATTGTCTCAACAATTAAGGAAGGACTATTTCTTCCTATCCAGTGAAGGACTTGTTCCCTGGGGGCCTTGGAGACACCCCTACCTTCATTCCCTGGAAATAGGGATAAAATACTATTGCTGGATGTATTTGAATAGGCCTGGATGGAAGCACTGGGCTGCTCACTCTTTCTTCTAGAAGACAACTAGGTTGAAATGTCAAAAGAAATGCTTTTAATATGAAAAGCAAAGTGCCCTTCCTGGAGATGGGTTATAAAGAGATGAGGATTACAAAAGGCATGTGGAATAGGGTATACTTGAAGAGGACAACTCTGTAACTCTACTTTTGAACAGAAATCTATAGCTTGCCAGCCTGGATATAAGTCAAAAGAGTAGAAATATACCAGTATTTAAAAATTTTTTTTATTATTTATTTTTACTTCTGCAATGACTTGGAACCAATCTTATTTTAAGCTGGGTTCGTGGTATCGTTCATGTTATATAAAAGCACTACATGCTCTTTAAAGGACATTGGGAAACTACAGCAAAGTTAAAAAAGAAGAGGGAGAAGAAGAAGAAAAGAGTAACCCGTATTTCTTTTGCCCATGTAAAACCATTGTTGGTATTTTGGTATATTTCTTTGTTTCTGTTTCATCTTTTCCCCACCCATTATGACTGTAAATACATGTGTTTTAGAGCTGACAGTTCTTTCTGTAGATTAAATGGAAGATAAATGCCAACTGTGTATTTTTTTCCATGAAGACAAGGATTGGAATACACTAGACTTAGCTATGTCCTTAAATATTCATCACTGAATCTGAGAATTACTACCGAATCTTCATTTTCAATCAAGCCGAGCATGAATGAGCCCTAGGAAATAATGTATTGAGTTCTACTTTTTAATATGCTTCTGCACGGGGATTAATGAGTCACAGTAAATAGCTGTTAAATATGTGACTTCACAGATTTTGATGTTTAGATTTATAAAAAATGTCTTATTTCGTTAATTGATGTACAATCAGGAATCTCCTTCGTCTTTCCTCTGAGTAGACATTTAGGAGTTAGGAAGGTTACAGCAGCGGTTACTCGGCCTGGCTGTCAAATTTTGTTCTAGTTAGTTTGCCCAAGATCCATACCCAGTAGGAACTGGATTTAAGATATAAAAAACCATTACTGTTACCAAGGGATCCTTCTAGTCAGTGATTCTTAGTGTGTTGATTATTGATTATTAGAAGAATAAATCTTTCTCCCCTTTATGACTTTATTATTGTAAAGCCAGCCCTTTAGTGAGCACATTTAAAGTGTGTGGGGATGAGAAGTCTGAATCCTTTTGGTAATGGGCTACATTTGGGGGAATACTGTGCCTGTCCAATGAAGAGTGCCTAAAACATTAGTTGTACATGAAAGGTGTTCTACTGGGGGACCAAGCTTGACAGTCATCAAACTCAGGCTTTGTAGAAATGCTGCCACCTGTCCCATGGAGTGGGTTTCTCAGGCTGTAAACACTTCTTTCACCAGTTCATCAGGCTTCAGTGAGCCAGGGCGAGGCTGAAGGCTCCTGGACTGGGATTTGAGCCTTCCCTGGCTCCTTATCCCTTGGGGCTGATGTGGAACCATCCCTAGGGGGCAGGTGAGAGCCGAAGCTTGCCCAGCCAGGGTCCCTCTCCTAACTCCTTTCCCGCCAAATGAACTCCTTTGTCTGGGTGCCCTTGTTCCACCTGGTCAGAGAGAAGTCTTGGGCCAGATTGGGATTCTCCGTGGATTTTTATAGACATCATTCTCCTACAGACTGAAGAAAAATGGCCTCTACATTAAGGGACTAATCGTTTGAATTGTATCCTTCCCTGTATGTTAAATTGTATTTAAGACTATTTTATAACCACAATATGTAACCAGAGCAAATGTAGTATTTTCAGATATATACGTTATTTTATACCTTAGATTGGGTGTGCTGTATGAGAGTGGTATGACCACTGGCTATGGTAAAATTGAATTTCCATTGCCTGGGAGTGATTTAAAGCCTTCAAAAATGGAGCTTTTGCACTTTATGCTTTTTTGTGAACTGACTATGATGACTGATATTACAACTGTAAATGGCATTTTCTGTGAATGAATATGTATGTTTGTGTCTGTTTCTAAAATGATTTCTGAAGTATCTGCAGTGAAAATGTATCAAAAGCACATGTGCCCGAATTCATTTCTTGATGAATTTGGGTACCATTGTTATTAAATATGTTTAAAATAAGTATAATTTGTTGGTTTCTTCTCAGAGCTGTTAAATTAATACATTTAAATATTTCCAGTGTAAAGTACCTAAACACAGTTTATTTTTATTTTCATTTTTTTTGAGACAAAGTCTCACTATGTCACTCTCAGTAGAGCACTGTGGCGTCACAGCTTACACCAACCTCAAATTCTTGGACTTAAGCAATTCTCTTGCCTCAGCCTCCCAAGTAGCTGGGACTATGGGCGCCTGCCACAGTGCTCGGCTATTTTACGAACGTGGTCTTGCTCTTGCTCAGGGTGGTCTCAAACTCCTGAGCTTCCCACAGTTTTTTTTTAATTAAAAGTTCTATTATTACGCCAATAGATATAAAGTCTCAAATATATAAAACAGTTCATTTGTACTGGATTTTAGCCAGTCACTAGAAAGATCTTGTGACTTTTCAAAATCATAAATTATTTTAGCAGGAAAATCCTTATCTATATTAAAGAAAATCTATGACATTTTATAAATTAAAGTATTCAAAAGAATACGACCATTAGAAAAGAAAGACTGGATAAGCATCATCAGTGTCATTACAGTCTTTTTTAGGCTTTCTGTTTTTGGCCATGGTAGGTGGGACAAGGGGTGGTCTCTGAGAATTTTGACAGATCTTCCATCTAGGAAAATGCCCAGGTACAGATTGAATATCCCCCATCTCAAAATCCAAAATCTGATGTTCTCCAAAATCCAAAACTTCTTGAGCACCACCATTGTGTTCAATGAAAATACTCATTGGAGCATTTTAGATTTTAGATTAGGCACACTGAGCTGGGATAATGCAACTATTCTAGAGTCTGAAAAAAAAAAATCTGAAATCTAAAACACTTTTGGAGCCAAGCATTTTGGATAGAGACCCTCAACCCATATATAATTTGGGAAAGTTCAGAGATCTCTAACAGGTAAAAAACCTCTATCAGGAGACTAAGCAAGGATTCAGATCCTTTCTGGTGCTGAAATCAATTACTCATTCCTTAGGATTGAATGTTTTGAGGCCATGACCAGAAACAGTGGCTGGGGAAGTTGAAGGCTATAGTTTGGGGGACTGTGTGTATGTCTCCCCCTCAGACTGGACTGCTCACTCCCCTCTGTGGGTATCATCTTTTCCTGAGTCTGGCCACAAGTGGGTGCAATCACCACCACTTCCCTTTTCTGACTGCTCTTAAAGATCAGAGCTTTCCACCTGGTTTGTCCCTTACTTCTCTTTTGAGGGCTTTATGTTTAAAGGCTTCACTTTCAAGGACTATACTTTATTTTTTTGAGACAGAATCTCAGTCTGTTGCCCCAGGCTAGAGTGCTGTCCTGTCATAGCTCACAGCAACCTCAAACTCCTAGACTCAAGCCATCCTTTTGCCTCAGCCTCCCAAGTAGCTGGGACCACTGGCGCCCACCATAACGCCTGGCTAGCTTTTTTTTTTTTTTATTATTTTTTTATATTTAGCAGAGACATGGTCTCGCTGTTGCTCAAGCAGGTCTTGAACACCTGAGCTCAAGCAATCTACGAGCCTCAGCCTACTAGGATTACAGGCGTGACGCATCCATACTTTAAAGGGCTGGAGAGAGGCAGATCCAAGGTACTGGCAACATCTATGGTGAAGCTGGAGACTTACATCTTCCTGGCAGTCTCCTTCCTGGTTTACAGTTTCAGACAATCCTTAAGATGGTATCTGGGTTTTCTCATACTATTCTGTCTACTTTTGTTTTGTTGGCTTTTTTCCATAAGAAAAAGTTTACAAGTAAGGCATTTGGGTTTTTGTTCTCCACTCTCTCCTGAGTGCGCTTAGCCTCCTTTTCTGCACATTTTAAGGGCCTGGCAGTCCTTCTTCCCACTCTTAGGAGCTATGTTTGTCTCATGTGGCACTTCTGTCTCTGACCTTCTCCAGGCTGGCGACACATAGTTTACCTGGAAATCTTTCCTGTGGGTATTCACTCACGAAATGGAAAAGATCAACTTCGTATGGGTTTTGGTTCATTTATTTTATACTTCTCATTAAAGCAAAACATTTGATCCAGTTGTTTTGCAATTGAAGGCAGCGATCATAACATTATTTAAAAAGTGTAACAAAAAGCAATAGACTCATAGAATTTTATTTTGGGGGTGGTGATGGGAAAGTGGCAGAAGGTAAGGCCAGAAGCTGAAGTGACAGAAAACACACAAGGGCCTTGATAGTCGCTGGAGAGGAATTCTGTGCACAAAGAAAGGCATTAGCTGCTCGGGTGGGCGGGGCTGGGAGAGACTCCTGGAGTAATGCTGCCATCTTATGGTTATTCTGGGTATTGCTGTCAGTGGCCTTTTCCAGTTCCTGATCATCCCAGAACTCACTACCATTGTCTCAAAACTCCTGCAAGTTGTGCAGCCTTTGTCTGGGCTCAAGTGTGTTTCCCTAGATCTCGCTGCCTTCTCTTTCTTCTCTCATTCTTTATTACCGTGGTGCTTGATCTTGGAATTTTTAGAATCTGCCTAATGCAATAACACAAATACAAGCATTTCTCTCTTTGGAGGATGGGCTCCAGGACCACACTCCTAATACCAAAATCTGGAGTGCTTAAGTCCCAAATAAAATAGCCTGCTATTTACATATTACCTATGCACATCCTCCTGTATACTTTTCTTCATCTCTCAGGTACTTATAATACCTAATACAATGTAAATGTTATGCAAATAATTGCTAAACTGTATTATTTTTATTGTTGTATTGTTCTTTTTTCAAGGATTTTTTTTCTTTTTGAGACTGTGTCACTGTATCACTCAGAGAGGAGTGCAGTGGCCCATCACTGCTCACATCAACCTTAGACTTCTGGGCTCAAGAATTCCTTTCCACCTTCAGCCTCCTGAGTAGCTGGAACTACAGGCTTGTGATGCTATATGTAGCTAGAGAACGTTTTAATCCACAGGGACTAAATTTAACTTTGTGGATTAATAGCTTCATTTATATAAATCAAATCCCATTACAACCCAGTTCTCTTTTAGCCTGAGTGCAGTTTAAATCAATGCTCATCAAAGGCCTGCTTGGGTTGCTGCCTGATAAGGCGGCTGCAGAGGGCTACCGTGATGGAAGGAGCAGTTTAGAACTGTGAGAAGGGTGGAAAGAGGCCGCTACCTTCAGACATCCATGCATTAGGGAAGAGTCAGCAGTGCTGGGACAGAAGGCAGGAACGAGGGGGGAATTCTAAGCTTTGACTGATAGTCTATAAGCCACATCTGATAATAGGTCATCTCAGCCCAGTGAAAAGAAAGATATTACTTTCCTACAAGCAAACCGTATTTGAGAGCCCATCACATAAGTTATCTTTCACAGAAACTTCTTACTCTTCACAGCTACACAGAGAGCAGCATTATTATTATTATTTCTGTTTTGGGTATGATACTACTGAGGCTGAGACATATATTTTGATCACAGCTATTAAGTGGCAGAGCCAGGATTCAAGTCCAACGCTTTTAACTTTTTGGTTTAGTTATTTTTCCACAATCTACAACTGATTTAAATGTTTTCAAAATGGTTTTTACATAGGCGGGCACCAAATTAGGATTATCAGATTCAAAACAGTCCTATACATACAAACAACCAAAGTTCAGTTGGCCTTTTGTGCCTATGGGTTCCACATCCATGAAGTCAACCTCAGCGAGGTCCTGAATCCAATCCCTGCTCATAGCAAAGGACAACCATATAGAGTGACAGTTGGCATGTAGTAGATGCTCAGTAGATGGCAGCTGGTCATCAAGGTGACCTACCTCTAAACAACCCTGCATCCAGTATTATCTGTGGCTGTGAGGAGGAACTGCCCCCATACCCAGTGGGGCTTATGTCCATACGGGCCTCCTTCCTCTTCTGGCTCCATAGCTGAGCTCGCTCTCTCTCCTCAGTGATAGATCTGCATGGCTAATCACTTCCTGGCCATCTCTGTTTGGTTATTTGGACGTTCAATAGGCACCCCACATTTGCCCTCACATCTCTCCTAAGCCTACGCCTTGCCCACCTACTCAGGGAGTGATGCCCCTTTCCATTCAGTTGCTAGAGAAGCCCCTACCTCCCTCAGCTGTCCTCATTCAATCCAGTAGCAGACACAGCCTCTTCATTCCACATCTCTGGTGTCTCTGATACATCCATTTTTCACTTTTTTTTTTGACAGAATCTCACTTTGTCCTCCTTGGTAGAGTCATGTGGCATCATAGCTCACAGCAGCCTGAGTCTCAAACTCTTAGACTCAAGTAATTCTCTTGCCTCAGCCTCCTGTGTAGCTGGGACTACAGGCGCCAGCCACAACACCCAGCTATTTTTAGAGATAGGGTCTCAGTCTGGCTCAGCCTGGTCTTGAACCTGTGAGCTCAGGTGATCCACCCACCTCAGCCTCCCCGAGAGCTGGGATTACAGGCGGGAGCTCCATTTCTCTCCTATACTACAGAAAATGCCTCCTTCTTCTGTGACTTAGAGTCTCTGTCAAGAGCTGGCCCTCGCCTTCCCTTCCCGGCTTCCTTGTTTTGAGCTTCTCCCGCTTGTCTCCTCATGTGCCTCTGTCAGAACTTGGCGTTGCACAGGGTCCTGCACGTGGCCCTAGGGCCTATATGGATTATCCATCACTGAGTAATGAATCTCCCCAAAATTTAGTTACCCGAAACGTCAGAAACTTTTCCTCCCACAGTTCAGGAGGCCAGAAGCCCCCAATCTGGGCGCTTTACCAGGCTTGCCTCCTCCCGGAAGCCGGGGAGCTGCGGCGCCCTGCACCTCTCCCAGCTCCAGGTGGTTGCTGGCCGAGTTCTCGCGGTGGAGAGGCGTCACTCTAACCCCGCCTCCCCAGGCACAGGGCTCTTTCCTGAGTCTGTGTCTAAACTCCCTCCCCTTCATTTTATAAAGACACTTGTCGTTGGATTTAGGCCCGCTCTCACCCAGGAGGACCTCGTCTTGAATTATAACTGCAAATATGGTCTAAATAAAGTCACGTTCTGGGTGGATGTGAATTTTGTGTGTGGGGGGACACTACTGACCATTCCATTGTCCCATAAGCTGCTTCCTGCATCTGACAAGGCTGCGAAATCCCCTCCTCACTTTTAGCCAGAGGCAGAAGAATTGACTTGGTGTCACAGAACAGGGAGACTCCTCCGTGCCACGTGCACACACACGCACGCTCATACTCACGTACACGCGGGCACACGCACCCCTGAGGCTTCATTTTTCTTTCCCGTGGTCCCTGTTGGAGTTTCACAGTAACACAGTTTCCCCCTCTGACCTGGGGAGCAGGTGTCTCCATCTCTAACCAGCTGCGTCCACAAAACCATGAAGGCAGCAGCTATAAAGGAGAAGGTCTGGGGGCCTTAGGAAAGAGGGGCTTTAGGGAGTTTGGGGGAGGGGGGGTTCACTTGGCAGAAACTCCCTGCTCTCCCCAGACCTCAGGGTGTCTGGTGGGATAAAGCCATCCAGTCACACACCCCATAACCTCCTCTTTGTATTCTCAGAGACAAGCCCAGGCCTGAGCTGTGGATTAGTGTTGGGAGGTGGAATCCAGGCATCAGCTTACCCACCAGTCATCAATTCACAGAGACGTTCAGGATGTGTTGGGAATATCTTGCGGGGGCAAGGCAGTCTTCCTGGATTGGAGTGCAACATCCAAACTGAAACCTGAAGAGACAGGAGGGAGGTCAAGGCTGGTAAAACATCTCGGGGGCACAGGATGGTGCTTGGCAGAGGATAGCTCCTTCTTCGACTGCACTGGTTGGATCTATCAGCAGTACAGATGATGTGTGTGTGTGTGTGTGTGTGTGTGTGTGTGTGTGTGTGTGTGTGTGGTGGTGGTGGTGTTATGCAAAGAAAGTTGAGACAGGACTGCAGGAACTATTCTCAGGAGTTAAAAATATCAGAAAGGGGGCCGGGCATGGAGGCTTATGTCTATTGTCCCTGCACTTTGGGAGGCCAGGGCAGGAGGATTGCTTGGGGCCAGGAGTTCAAGACTAGCCTGGGCAACATAGTGAGCCTCCTCCCCAAACCGTCTCCCAACCAAAAAATTAAATAATTAAAGAAAGGAAGGAAAGAAGGAAGAATATTCTAGACAGGAAGACAATCAAGAACAAAAGCCTAAGGCAGCCTGACACATGCTTGTAATCCAAGCAATTTGGGAAGCTGAGGTAGGAGGATTGCTTGAGGCCAGGAGTTTGAGGTTGCAGTGAGCTATGATCCTGCCATTGCACTCCAGCCTGGGTGGGTGACATAGTGAGACCCTGTCTCTAAAACAGAAATGGAGCTTTGACCTGTAAGACATAGTGTGATTGTTCTGGCTTGGCCATGATGGAGAGCAGCCTCCTGCTGGTTGGGACTAGACAAAAGGCAGGGATGTCTTTGGGGGCACAAAATGGGCAGGAAAAATACAGGCGTGTGGGAACTGGGTGAGCAGCTGTGAAGAAAGCAGCTACTGGCTTGGCTGGGGCTTGCTCAGGACCCACAGATTCCATCTTCTAACAGTTGGAACATTAAGGCTGGAAGGGGTCTGAGAGACACCTAGTCTAACACCCACCTCCTTTCTTTACAAAAGAGTTTATGGTGAGGACTCCGAGGCCTGGAGCCCTGACTTGTGTCTTCCAAGGTTACGTAGAAGTGAGTCCAGACCCAGGAGTCCTGACTTAGAGCTCCAGGTTTTTTCTACTCCATGGATAGCATGAGTTCCCTAATAACATGCAGTCTTCTGGGAGGACACATATGAGGTCACACAATTAAGTTTGTGAACTCATCCTAGAAAAAGTGCTACATACATCATTGCCGAATATCACTATGGTCACCAGATGGGCAAGGGGAGTACTTCAAAGGTGACCATAGTGATATTCAGCAGTGAGGTATGTAGCACTTTTTCTACAGTCCAACTTTGTACTTTACACTGTATGAGTGGCTGCATAAAGAATGACCCCAAAACTAATGATTCCAAAACTAGTGAAACAAAATAAGCACTTACTATCTCTCAGTTTCTGTGGGTCAGACTTGGGAGTGGCTTGACTGGGCCACTCAGGGTCAGTGTCTTATGAGTTTCAGTTAGATGTTGGCCAGAGTTTTGAGTATCAAGGATCTTCTATAAGGTGAAGTTTCCCCATTTATAAAATGGAGACAATAATAGAAGTTATTTGATAAGACTGTTACGAGAATTAATGAAATAATTCTTGTGTGGCAGGAACTGCCAATTGTCTACCCCCAATATCAGTTCCCCCTTCTTCCTTTGTAATAGAAGCTCCAAGATTTACCTGAGAAGATGGCTGCCTGAAATATGAGCCTACATTTTCCATCCTTTTGTTTGTTTGTTTGTTTTCCAGTCAGTTCTGTTTGATGATGTGTAAGTAGAATTGTATGTGGCAGATTTCAGGAAAAAATTTTAAAAAGCAACAACATCTCTATTTGCTCTTTTTACTTGATGGCCTCCTCTCTTCTGCTTCCTGGGATGTGGATGAGGTGGTTGGAGCTCTGGTTGTCATATCAGAATGTGAGGCTGAGCACCATACCCTCGGGATGATGGAGTGATGGATTGGAAGGATTCGGAATTCCTAAAAGTTTCATGGAACTGCCACACCAACCTTGCATTGCCTATGTGATAAATAAGCTTTTATCTTTGTCAAACAAGTAATTGTTTTTTTATACTTATTTGTTTTGAGAGAGAGTTTCACTCTGTCACCCTGGGTAGATGCCATGGCATCAGCATCATAGCTTACAGCAACCCCAAACTCTGGGCTTAAGCATCCCCTTGCTTCAGCTTCCTGAGCAGCTGGGACTATAGGTGTGTACCACTATGCCCAGCTAATTTTTCTATTTTTTTATTTTTATTTTTTAGTAGAGATGGGGTGTTGGTCTTGCTCAGGCTGGTCTCAAATTCCTGAGCTCAAGCAATTTACATTCCTTAGCCTCCCAGAGTGCTAAGATTACAGGTGTGAGCTACTATGCCTGGCTTATTGAACAACTATTATTTTGGTTTTTCTGGCTTATGCTGTTGAACTGAACATCCTACCTGATTACCCCCTTAATAAATGCCTGATAATCAGGAGGTTCTTAGTACACTGGCAAGGATCTTGATTATTCAAAGCTGGGGTCAAATCAGCCAACCAAATCTCATAATCTGGATGTGGGGAGAGTACAGGAGACAGCCAGGACAGTGGAGAAAGCTCTGGGGCTGGGAAGCCAATACTGTGTATAAAACAGAATATTTTCAGTTCCACCCCCAAACCGTCTGAGGGTGACTCCAGGAAGCATAAATGAAAAACACAGAACTGGCATATTCAGGAGCAGTCCCAGTTTGGGAGCACCAGTGTGTGACTCTGGGAGGCTGAGCTAGGAACCTGTTCTGGTCCTCTAGAATGAGCCCTGATCTGGGGGAAGGGAGATGCTGGGCTCCTTCATGGTCCTGGCTTCCCTGAGGCCTCTGGTGCTAAGTACGCCGAAGAGCCTGTGGCTTCATCTCACAGCGAAGGAATGTACATGAATTCTAGTCAAGGGACCTCCAGATGCTTCCTTTTTGCAGTTCTAAGCTATATACTTAGTATTATATGGTATTAGCTAGAGGTCAGTGGACATCATCAAAAACAACAGGAATATGTGAAATTTCATTTTGCTGGTGCTATAGGATTGAAAATGTCAGTTTCCTTTAGCCACCTAAGCTATTGGTGAAGGAGTTATGCCACAGATCAAGACATGAAGATCAAGTCTTTAATTCAACATTTGAAAATTGTACATTACTGATGCTGCTGTAAAATATAAACATCTTGTTCCCATTGCCATGGTCACTGTTAATCATTGGGGTCAATGGTGTAATTCATTGGGTTATATGAGGATAGGATGAGGTCATACAAAAACATTCAGCAAGTAGGTTTCTATAATGGTCCACTGTGGGGTTTTAGTGTTTTTCTTACTGAAGTTGTGAGAACTTTTAGTTGGGATATATAGTATTTACTCATTTCCCCCCAGTTTCTTATTTTTAAATTCTGGTTATTATTGTTATTTAACATGTAGATGTTGAAAATTTTAAGTAGTCTGATCTCGTTGATTTTTTCCTTAACAAGAGCAAATGCCCATGTGTGCCCCGGGCATCCAGGCTCAGATGCCTTTGAAGTCCTTTTCACTGAGCCTTGGTTCACTGAGTCTTCACAACAGTCCGAAGTTGGCACCACACCACTACTGTATCTGTTTTACAATTAAAGCAGTGGCTCAGTGCATTCCCCACCTAGCACACCCTTGGATGCTGTGTGCCCATGAGTCACAGAGGCCCATGGAGACTGATGTCTTTTAAGGAGGCTCAGCAAATGAGCACACAAAGGGGCAAATGCCTTGGGGCAAACTGGAGACATAGAATCTCAGTGACAGGCTCTGTAGAGTTTGAAACAGTCTTGCAGATAATTCTGATAAGCCCAATGGGCTATGCCACCTGGAGAACGACAGAGAGGTTTTGAAAACTACCTAATCTGGAAGAACACTGCATAATTAAAAAACACAGAACTGACTGATTTCCCAAATTCTGTCCAGGTGCACCAGTTTTTGACTCCAGACTTTCACTACCTCCATTCAGAGTCCAAGATGGCACCCCCAGTTCCTTTTGAAGTCATTCCCAACAGAAATTCTCTTGCTTTTACTTTTCCCCCAAATTATCAGCTAACCAACCCCTGTGCTTGGCAAGCTGGCTATGGAATAGAGTCTGGAGTCCTGACTTGAGCTTGCAGAGGGCTAGCTCTGCTTTTCAACAGCCTGAGAGTCTGGGTACTACATGGAATTGCTTTGTGACCACAAAGGGCTGGGTGTGAAGGCACAGGCTGGATATTCATGGGGCTGTTCAGTGGATGGCGTTACAAGGTGCTGACAAGTGACCTTGCTGGTGTAGATGCTTTGCTCTCATCTGCAGCATTGCTTGATAATTGCCAACCCCCCTTCAAGTCAAGTGAATACTTTTGAGCAGGTTTGTAAAATCTTTCATTGGGTCCCTCTGTAAGCTCCCATTTCTCTTTCCCCCAAAGTGAACACACACACACTCAATACCCTCTTTCCTCTGGGCCTGGGCACTTCTGTTCCTTTGTGAGCAAACCTTCCTCTTCTCCCCACATTGTCTACGTCCCCACTTCGGCTTGCCCTTCAGGACTTCGTTCACAAGTCACCTCCTCCAGGAAGTCTTCCCTGATAACACCTATGCCACACCCCTGAAGCTGGTTCTGTAGCAACTTCTGTTTTCCTGCTAGAGCAGCGGTTCTCAATCTGTGGGTCGTGACCCCTTTGGGGGTTGAACGACCCTTTTCACAGGGGTCGCCTAAGACCATCCTGCATACCAGATATTTACATTATGGTTCATAACAGTAGCAAAATTACAGTTATGAAGTAGCAACGAAAATAATTTTATGGTTGGGGGTCACCACAACCATGAGGAACTGTGTTAAAGGGTCGCGGGGCCCTTTAAGGAAGGTTGAGAACCACTGTGCTAGAGAGTGCAGCATACTGTATCCCTCCACCCCTGGGGAAGTCTATGGCTTGCCCGTTTTTCTGTCTGCAGAGCTATCAGTCCTTCCTAGCATTCTAGAATCTCTACATCGTTGACACTCTATGCTTTCCTCCTACCATGTGATATTAGTGAGACTGGAGTTGGAACACTGGCTGCTCCTGTATCAGTGGTGTGATTTATTTATTTATTTTTTGAGACAGCGTCTCACTTTGTTACCCTTGATAGATAGAGTGTTGTGGCATCACAGCTCACAGCAACCTCAAACTCCTGGGTTTAAGTGATTTTCTTACCTCAGCCTTCTGAGTAACTGGGACTACAGGTGCCCACCACAATGCCCGGCTATTTTTAGAGATGAGGTCTCTCTCTGGCTCAGGCTGATCTCGGACCTGTGAGCACAGGCAATCCACCTGTCTTGGCCTCCCTTGTGAGCCACCGCGCCCAGCCTTTTTCCCTTTTTTTTTTTGAGACAGGGTCTCACTCTGTCACCCTGGGTAGACCGCCGTGACGTCAAAGCTCACAACAACCTCAAACTCCTGGGCTCAAACGATCCTCTGGCCTCAGCCTTCCGAGTAGCTGGGACTTCAGGCTCCCTCCATAATGCCCGGCTATTTTTAAAGACAAGGTCTCACTCTGGCTCAGGCTGTTCTCGAGCTCCTGAGCTCAGGCAATACACCTGCCTTGGCCTCCCAGAGTCCTGGGATTAGAGGCGTGAGCCACTGCGCCTGGCTATCAGCGGTGTGAGCCACTTGCTTTACTTCCCTGTGTTTGTATGTGTGGAAGATGACAGTTAGGATAGCTGAGCCCTAACATGGCTGCTGTGAGGATTACAGATAATCCACTGGCAGCAGAGGAAGCGGTGGATGCTACAGAATAGGGTGGAATTACAGAATTCAAAATGAGGCAGCTGCTGCTATTATTATATGGCTGGCCTGGATCCACAACACTGAGCGGCATCATTGTTTATATTGTGGGTCCCATCCTTCTATATAAGTGCTGGGGGGAAGGACTTTTCAGCTCCCAGCTGTATCCCTGTAGCTTAGAATAGTGCCTGGAACACGACAGGCATGTGGTGGGTGCTGGTTGAGTGAGTGGACAGAGGAGGTACCAAGACACCCCCCAGGATGATTGAATCTTGGTGGCCAGTCCAATGTCCCCTGGTTCAGGATTTCTTTTGTACCTTAGAATCTGGCTAGTGTGTGTCCCAAAAGAGCCTTTGCTCAGCCCCAACAAGAGAATTCCAAACATTCTCACGAAGCATCTTCTTTGTCTTAAGTTTGAGGAAAGTTATTTCTCCTGAAGAGAAAGCAAGAAGGAAGAGAACGTCTTGTCTTAACCTTCAGTGCCAAATGCAGCCTGAAATGCCTACGTGGTTCTAGTTCTTGGGAGGGAGGCACAGGAAAGTGGCATCTGGAAAAAACCCAGTTGAAGCCAAATTTGCGTCAGTGCCTCTGTCAATCTGCGCTTCCCTGCTAATTGAGTATCACGAGATGACAGTTCCTTGTCTGCCTTTTCTTCTTTCCAAACAAAACTTTGGTAAAAGAAAATATTTAAAACACCTGAACAAAAGAATCCCTAGCACACGGGCCAGCATGTCCATTGTGACTTGCCAGTCGTGGAAATGCTGTATAGTCTGTGCTACCCGGGGCTACCAACACTTGAACCTGGCCGGTGGGGCCAAAGAACTGCGCTTTCCCTGGGCACACTGCCTCACATCTGTAATCCCTGCTACTTGGGAGGCTGAGGTGGAAGGATGGCTTCAGCCCAGGATTAACGAAATCTTAACTAATTTAATTCAGGTAGCCACATACATGTACCTGTGGCTACAGAGCACTGTGCCCATGCCCATGGCAGCACCCAGAGTGTGGCTGTGAAGGGGGCCTCAGACAGGGGTCTGACCTTGAAGTCTTGTCCCTTTTTGTGGAACTGGAATCAGGAACATGCTCAGAGACTGTGCTTTTTAACATAGGTGCCCCTTGCTCAGCTTAGAGTACCATGTGAGGTCATGTTCCTTCTGATATTCAAAGCACATGACTTCTGATAAGGGCGCCATGAGCCCTTACCTTGCCTCTCTTTCTTTTCTCACCCAGGGGTCTTCTCTTGGAAAATCTCACAGACTCCTTGGGGTTTCCTCTGTCCAGGGTTCCGACTCTCACTGCTCCTGCCGCCTTGGCCGCTAGGTGTCACCCGTGGTCCCTCAGTCCACCAAGACGCGGCCGGCTTCACACGGCGCAGGGCTAAGGGCAAACCTGGGGGCCAGGGATGGGGGAAGAAGCATCTTCCTGAGGGGCTGAAACTTGGACCCACAACTGTACTAGAGGCACAGATCACGCGGTGGGGAATGTGCATGGGCGAGCAGGCTGGGCTCTGAGACATTTCCCATGTGACTTTTCCATAGTCCTCATTTGGTTGTCCTAGGGAATAATTCCTGCCTCTGTCCTGCTGAAAGAAGTGGCGTTTGGAACGACCCCTCTCAGCGGCTTTCCCCCTGTGCAAGGAAAATGTCTGAAGTCAGTGCTTGTTCAATGTCTGAGTGCCTAAGCTTCCCTATGGTCCCCTAGTCACCCGAGAAAGGGAAGTGACCTTGAAGCGGGAGAGGCACACAGACCTCGTTCCGGTCCCAGCTGCTGCCCCCTTCTGGTATCACTCGGGAGAGGGACTCGCCCCGCAGCCGCTCTCCTCCCCTAGTGCTGGAGGGACGGAAGAGCTGCCGAGCTTTTCGGTAGGCTTTTGCTTTTGACTCTCAGATGAGATTTTACTTCCAGACAGCTCAGGCTACAGTCAGGGCTCAAGTACTTGGTGGTTGACCAAGTAGGCTGGTGTGGGGGTTATTAACGTGGGCAGGAGATCCGGACTTCCTTTCCAGGTGTATATCTCACTCCCGACTTCTGGACTCTGAGAGGCTGGGGTTGGATTGTAGCCTGACTCCACTCAGCAACACTGTTGTGTCCCTTCCTTCCAACAACCCCCAGTCTCCTCGCACGCAAAAATCAGGGGAGTATCTACCTTCAGAGGGGGTGATGGTTAATTTTATATGTCGACTTGGCTGGACCACAGGGTTTCCCGATATGTGGTCAAATGTTATTCTGGCTTGCTTGCTCGCTTCCTTCTTTCCTTCCGCCGTCCCTCCCTCCCTCCTTCCCTTCCTTCCTTCCCTCACTTTGTCACCCTCAGTAGAGTAGTATGGCGTCACAGCTCACAGCAACCTCCAACTCCTGGGCTTAAGCGATTCTCTTGCCTCAACCTCCCGAGTAGCTGGGACTACAGGCGCCCGCCACACCTGGCTATTTTCTGGTTGCAGTTGTCATTGTTGTTTAGCAGGTCCCAGCCGGCTCTAACCCGCAAGCCTCAGTGCCTCTACTACAGTTGTGGGTCCAAGTTTCACCCCCTCGGGAAGACGCTTCTTTCCCCCCATCCCTGGCCCCCAGGTTTGCCCCTAGACGTGCGCCGGGTGAAGCCGGCCGCCTCTTGGTGGGCTGAGGGACCACGGGTGACACCTAGCGGCCAGGACAGCAGGAGCAGCGAGAGCTACTCACTGAGCATGGGAGCCAAGCCTATTCTGGGTGTTTCTATGAGAAAGGTTTTTGGATAAGATTAAAGTTTAAATTGGTGGGCTGGACCTGGAGGCTCACGCCTCTAATCCCAGCATTCTGTGAGGCCAATGTGGGTGTATTGCCTGAGCTCACAGGTTCGAGATCAACCTGAGCCAGAGAGAGACCTTATCTTTAAAAATAGCTGGGCTTTCTGGCAGGTGCCTTTAGTCCTAGCTACTTGGGAGGCTGAGGCAAGAGAATCGCTTGAGCCCAAGTGTTTGAGGTTGCTGTGAGCTATGATGCCATGGTACTCTACTAAGGGTGACAAAAAAAAAAAAAGCTTAAATCAGTGAACTGTGAGTAAAGTAGATTGCCCTCCATAACCTGGATAGGCCTTGTCCAATCAGCTGAAGTCCTAAACAGAACAAAAGCCTGGCCTGCCCTGAGCAAGAAAGAACTCTCCAGCAGGCAGCATCATCTGCAGCACCAGCTCTTTCTGGTCTGCTGCAATTGGCCTTAGAACTCCAGTTGGAATATAGGCTTCCCTGGGTCTCCTGTCTACTGGCCTTGACTGGACATGCAGCACTGGCTTCTTTGGGTCTCCAGCCTGCCACCCATCCTACAAATTTTAGACTGCCAGCCTCCATACTGTGCGAGCCAATTCCTTCTAATAAATCTCTTTCTTTATATACAGAGGGTGCCAAAAAATGTATACACATTTTAAGAAAGAAAACAACTGTATTAAGTTTGTAAAACTTTAGTCATGTTTGACTTCTGCAATTATATGAGGTGCTCAATGTGACTTGTATTCATCTTTTGTTATTCGTGTATATTGAGTATTATAATTTTTTTTTTTTTTGTAGAGACAGTCTCACTTTATTGCTCTTGGTAGAGTGCCGTGGCATCACACTGTTCACAGCAACCTCCAACTCCTGGGCTTAGGTGACTCCTGCCTCAGCCTCCCAAGCAACTGGGACTACAGGCACCCACCACAAGGCCCGGCAATTTTTTTGTTGCAGTTCCACTGGAGCTGGGTTTGAACCTGCCACCCTCAGTATATGGGGCCGGCGCCCTACCGACTGAGTCACAGGCGCCGAACGAATATTATAATTTTTAATACTGTGTTTTTCTTTCTTAAAATGTGTATACATTTTTGGGCACTCCCTGTATACACATTCTATTGGTTTCGTTCCTCTGGAAAATCCTAATACTGGCCATGAGAATTAACTGAAATTGATGAATAACAGTACGGTACCCAAACAGTATCAAAGTATCTAACAGGTACTCCATAAATGCTGCTTTTCTTTCTTTTTTTTCTTTTGTTTTTTTTTGGAGAGTCTCACTCTGTACCTGGGTAGAGTGCCATGGCTCACAGTAACCTCGAACTCTTGGGCACAAGCAATCCTCTTTCCTTAGCTTCCTGAGTAGCTGGGACTACAGACATGAACCACCATACCCAGCTAATTTTTCTGTTTTTATTAAAGACAGGGTCTCACTTTGTTTAGACGTTGGCCTCTCATAGGCTTATAGTGTTAGGCTTATAGGCATGAACCAGTGCACTCTGCCCAATAAATACTACTTTGTTATTCAGCTTCCCAATTCTCTTGCTCAAGCTTTAAATGGACACCTGGGCATGGTGGCTCATGCCTGTAATGCCAGCACTCTGGGAGGCTGAGGTGGGTGGATTGCCTGAGCTCACAGGTTCGAAACCAGCCTGAGCAAGAGCAAGACCCTATCCCTAAAAAACTAGCTGGGCACTGTGGCGGGTGCCTGTAGTCCCAGCTGCTCAGGAGGCTGAGGCAAGAGAATCGCTTGCACCTGTGAGTCTGAGGTTGCTGTGAGCTATGACACTACAGCACTCTACCCAGGGTGACAAAGTGAGAAAAAAAAAAAAAAGAAAAAAAAGAACACCTAAGGAGAAGAAGAATACTTCCTGGAAATCTGTCAGCCAGTTGATGTCTCCCACTTTGAGTGGACTGCCTGGCTTCTATCAAAAAATCTCTGTGATGCAAACATTTCCCAGGGCACTTTGCTTCTTTACCTGGTTGCAGTATCTCAGGTCTTAGGACAAAAAGGTATGTGGCGCTTTTTTTTTGGTTCTGTCATTCATTGCTTTGGGGTGCGTAGGAGTCGGAAGAGGATAATTCCGTCCTCTTTATCTTTATCTACAGTCTCTATGAAGCCACAAGGATATCTGGAGTCTGAGAGGTGAGGGAGTGGGTTCATTATGCTTCTTCAGATACATAAGACCTCTTTTCAACTGAATGCTTCTTACCAATTGATAGCAATTAGTAGAATTATATTTAGCATATTTGAAAATTTCCCTAGTGAACTTTGGAAATCTAGAGTGCTTTGCAACTGTTCACTTTTTTCCCTATTTATGATTGACATTTTAATAACCTCCCCTTTACACTATTGCATTAGGTCATTTGAAAATATTATTGTTCTCACAGCTTAGAGCTTTGCCTACATATTCGTTTTCTATTTCAACGTGACAAAATACCATGACCTTAGCAGTTTAAAACAATACCTATTTATTATCTCCCAGTTTTATAGGTCAGAAGCTGGTTTTTCTGCTCAGGCCTCACAAGACTGAAATCCAGGCTGCTTTCTCTCCGGGAGATATATGTTCCCTTCTAGGATCATTCTGGTTGTTGACAGAGTTCAGTTCCTTGTGGCTGTGGGACTGAGGGTCCTGTTTTCTTGCTGGCCAACAGCGAGGGACTGCTTTTGGCTCCTGGAGAGCACTGTCTGATCCCTGCCACACGGCCTCCTCTTTTGGCCCTGGTACTCTCATGCTTCAAATATCTCTGTTAGGGAAAGGCCCTGTCCTTTTCAAGGGCTCACTTGACTAGGTCAGGCTTACCCAGGACAATTTCCCTTTAGACTAATTCAAAAACAACTGATTAGGGACCTTAATTATATCTGCAGAATCCCGTCTGCCACGTAACAATGACAGGAGTGCCGTCCATCATAAGTGATGCTCACATTCAAAGAAAGGGGGTTATACAGAGTATGTAGACCCAGGGCCAGAAAGAAGTCTTTGTTATTGGGCAATGCAGCTTTGGTCACTGTGAATTGTCCTGCTCTGAACAGTCATATATGTCTCTTGGCACAAAGGGTCAAGAGTTTTTCTAGGTTATTTACCTAAGAGTCAGATTGCTAGGAGATAACATGACATCTTCCACCTTACCCAACAGTGTCACATTGTTTTCTAGGGAGATTGTGCCAATTTTCACACATCAGCAGTGCATAAAAGTGCCTTTTCCCCACATCTTCATGAAATAGTATCCGCCTTTGTAATTTTAGCCATTTTTGTTGATATGAAATGAAATTTCATTGTGGGCTTAATTTACATCTTTTTGATTACCAATGAGATTGAATTTCTTTTCAGAAGTTGGCTGTTTTTGTTTTCTCTTCTGTGAGAAGCCTGCCCACATTTTCCTATTGTGCCATTTGTTTTTTTCTTATAGATTTGAAAGTCTACTATGTTTTTTTTTTATCAAGATAAAATCAGGTTAAATTGGCCTTCAGAATCAAGTTGATGGGATAAAAATCCAAAGGGCTATGTTTATCTAAGGAATGGACACATCAAAAGACAGGTGCTTTGTTGTTTAAAGTTGCCATAAAGGGTTACCTGAGGCTGGGTAATTTATAAGGAACAGAAGTTTACTTAGCTCACAGTTCTACAGGCTACATAGAAGCATAGCCCCAGCATCTGCTTTTGGTGAGTGCCCCGGGCTGCTTCCAGCTATGGCAGAAGGTGAAGGGGAACTGGCAAGTGCAGAGATCACATGGAGAGAATGAAGTGAGAAAAATGGAGGCCAGACGCCAAGCTGTTTCTAAAACCAGCTCTTGAGAGCTCTAATAGAGAACTCACTCATTACTGCAAGGATGGCATCAAGCCATTCATGAGGGATCTGCCTCATGACCCAAATACCTCCCATTTGCCCCTTCCTTCAAGATTGGAGATCAAATTTTAACATGAGGTTAGGGGGACAAACATCCAAACTAAAGCAAAAGGGAATGACATGTCTTGCCACAAAGCCCCAATATTTCATGCTTTAAAAAATGAAAATAGCTAGCGCTATCTTCTCTAGTGGTTCCCAAAGCATGGTTCCTGGACCAGTAGCACAAACATTATCTACAGGCTCATTAAAGTACAAATTATTGATCCCCACTGACTGCCTGTTGAATGGAGAACTCTGGAAACAAGACCCTGCAATTTGGGCTTGAACAAGCCTGTAGGTGGTTCTTATCTATGTCCAGAGCGGGAGCCATTGTTCCGCTCTTCCTGGTTGCCTGAGTGAGATGGAGGGAGAACTGACCACAGCTTACCATTCCACAGGTAGTCATCACCCTTTCTCCTACAAATATATAGCAGCAATTGTTTTCTAAGAAAAGGGCCATTAAGAATGGGCTTTTTGTGAACCCAGCTCAGATTGATTGATGGGCACTCCAGCTTAAGGAGCATCTTCTAGTAGGAAGAGTTAGGGATGATCCAGAAATTCTTGCATCCTAACATCATAACTTGGACCTACCCAGAACATCTCTGCCTGAGAGAGGCATTAATAAAAACAAACACACAACTGGTTGTGGGGATGTTTTCAGGGATGATGTCCATGTCATTTCCTTGGAGTCTGTGGGTTGAGGCAGCTTTTCTGCTGTTGGCCCAGGAGAGCATTCCTTGTCATTTCCCACTCTGACAGGGCTAGAGAAAGTGTCCTCCTTGTCCCAATCAGGCCTTACTAAGCCAACACCAAAAATGCACAATGGCCAGAATTCTGTCATCTGCTCCAGGGCCTGCTTTGTCAACACTTAGCTGGATGTTCTCTGAATTCCTTCCCTTCCAAACCTCCCAGGAAGGCTGTGGTAGCATCTCAGGTGACTCCCCTGGCTCACGGTGGCAGTCAGCCACACTCTGCCTTTTTTTTTGCTTTTTGTTGTTTTGAGACAGAGTCTTACTATGTCACCCTTGGTAGAGTGCTGTGGCATCACAGCTCACAGCAACCTTTAACTCTTGGGCTTAAGCAATCCTCTTGCCTCAGCCTTCCAAGTAGCTGGGGCTACAGGTGCCCACCACAACGCCCGGCTATTTTTTGTTGCAGTTGTCATTGTTGTTTAGCTGGCCCAGGCTGGGTTTGAACCTGCCAGCTCCAGTGTATGTGGCTGGCACCCTAACCACTGAGCTACGGGTGCTGCGCCCCCTGCCACATTCTGTTTTAATGAGCCTCAACTATGCCTGGTTGGTATCACTTCCAGCACCTGAATCTGCTCTGGCCACCAAGCATGCTAACTTGTGGCTCACCTGGGGCTTGTAGAAAAGCAACTGCAAGAATGTTGGCTGACAGGAGGTCTTCTTCACCTCTGGATGCTGAGGGGGCCGGCAGGATGGAGTGGCGCTTACAGAGATGGGACAGGCGGGAATTACTTTGACATTCATTCTGAGCACTTTGTGGAGTATCTTTTAAAGCTTTTCCCTCTTGACGATTTCCCTCTCATGCCACAGCTTGTAACCTTGGTGGCCATTTTACCATGTACCTCCCTCCTGTTCCCACTAGGTGGGCCAGGAATTTACGCTGACCCTGGTTGGGCCACCAGCAACCTGCCCAGGACGGTGGGCCTGAGGCAGCTCGTGGGCTGTGTGGTGACCCACTGTGTGGTAGGTGTCTCCCACCCCTGGATGCAGCAGTGCAGGGCAGGTGAGATCTGTAGAGTGAGAGCAAACAGGAGCAGGGATCAGGAAAGCAGGAGAGTCTGGACAACTTTCCAGTTCCTTCTTGAAGTCTAGCTCCATGATTACCTTTTGGGTCATGTGACCCCTTTTAATACATTTTTGCTGCCTCTAGAGCAAGCCAGATTCTTTCACTTAAAACCAAAAGAGGCATAATGAATACAGGATTAATTTGTAAGAATTGTTGGGTAGAGTTATGTCCTGGAACCCCAGGACCCTTTTCCCCCAGAGGCTGTGTGCACAGCGGTGCGTGGGCACCCTGTACAATGCCATGCCCATCCACAGAAACCCAGCTACCGCTTGATTTAGAATACATTTCCTTTCCTTGCCACATTAGCCCAAAATATTTGAGGAGAAAAGAAACCTTGAAAATTTTGTCTTTTCTATTTTCCCCGCCCTGCCCTTGAAACCACCACTGCAGCTGCTAACAGAAGCATCTTTATGGAGAATGTGTTTTGTCCTGTTGGAGAAGACAAAGAATTATTAAAAGCACAGCCAGCTGCTTGTACTGGCAGGAGAATGGGAAGAGCCTGTCAGCGTTCAGTCTCCACCCTTCCTCAGCTGAGTCACCACCGTCTCTTCTTTATCCCTATTTTGCGCTCACTTTTCCCCTGATTGGGAACACAGGGACTATTGCTCTTCCCTTGCGCTTCCAAATCCTGGGACACAGGACAGTCCAATCCCTCTTCCTCTGTGTAAGTCTCAACTCTGAAATATATATATATATATATATATATTTTTTTTTTTTTGCAGTTTTGGCCGGGGCTGGGCTTGAATTCAGGATATATGGGGCCAGCACCCCACTCCTTGAGCCACAGGTGCTGCCCTCAACTCTGATATTTTAAGTAAGACTGACAGTTGATAAACTCCATCCTGACTCAAACATCCCTTCAATCTTTCTCTTTTACAAATGAAGAGATCAGTCAATATTCCAAGATTCATGAAAATAAGTCTTTCGTTCTAAGCATGGAGAACTTTTGGAAAAAAGATGAGAGGTGAGCATGACGCTTTCCTGTTATTTTCCTAAGTATCTGTGCAAATCTACACAGCGTTGTATCCTGAATTGGTGTGTACTAAACCATGTGATCTTGAGCAAGTTACTTAATCCCTTTAAGATTCCATTTTCTTATTTCTGCAGTTAGAATAATGACAGTGTCTACCTTATGGGGATATTGGGAAGATTAAATGACACAGGGAAGTGGGTCTCAGATTTGGATTGTACCTTAGAATTGGTAGAGGAGTTTCAAAAGTCCAACTGCCAGGAAGCACCCAGATCAATTAAATCAAAATTTCTGGCTGTGTGAGCCAGTCACTAGTATTTCAAAAACCTCTGTAGGTAATGTTGGTGTTTAATCAAATATGAGACAGTGATATGGTATTTATAATAAGCATTCAATTAATAATAGCTGATTTTATTAATATGATTAATAATTGAGATGCAGGCACGGTGGGTCACAAGTGTATAATCCCAGCACTCTGGGAGGCTGAGACAGGTGGATTATCTGAGCTCAGGAGTTCAAGCCTGAATAAGAGCAAGACCCTGTCTCTACTAAAAATAGAAAAACTAGCTGGGTGTGGTGGTGGATGCCTGTAGTTCCAGCTACTCTGGAGGCTGAGGCAGGAGGATCACTTGAACCCAGGAGTCTGAGGTTGCTGTGAGCTATGATGATGCCATGGCACTCTACCCAGGGTGACTGAATGAGACGCTGTCTAAAAAAAAAAAATCGAGTGAGAATAGTGAGAACCCCTCCAATTAATAGACTGTTGAAATTGAAGGCTCAGATTAATTTCTTCTTGAATTCATCCATCCAAAAATGACTGAGCAAATGCTACCTGCTACACTCAGGGCCAACTTCCCTCTCTCCAATTGAAAGTAAAAAGACTAAATTGTTTTAAAGATGAAATTTAAGTTCTTCAGGACAACCTGGCCTTCCTTTATGCCCCCTTGCCTGCCAAGGCCACTGCTCACATGCTGGTAAGCACCAGCCACTCTACAGCATTGAATCCATCCAGGCCCTCCTGCGTCTCTGCGCCCTTCCTCAAACTGTTCCCTCCCTTCCCACACATTTCCCTTGCTTCTCCAGGATGGAATTCCTGATGTAGGACCAGAAGAACAGATGGGTGCTACTGGGGTTTGAATGCGTCCTCCAAATTTCATCTGTCAGAAACTTAATCCCCAAGTTCATATGTTGTTGGCATTGGGATATGGAGTCTTTGGGAGGTAACTAGGATCACATGAGGTTATCAGGGTGGGGCTCCCATGATGGGCCTGTTGGCTTTGTAAGAAGAAAAAGAGAGTGCCAGGCCTGGTGACTCATACCTGTAACCTCAGCACTCTGGGAGGCTGAGGCGGGAGGATCACCTGAACTCAGGAGTTTGAGACTAGACTGAGCAAGAGTGAGACCCTGTCTCTAATAAATATAGGAAAACTAGCCTGGTGTTGTGGTGGGTGCCTGTAGTCCCAGCTACTTGGAAGGCTGAGGCAAGAAGAGCTCTTGAGCCCAAGACTTTGAGATTATGTGAGCTATAATGATATCATGGCACTCTACCCAGCGTGACTGAGGGAGACTCTGTCTCGAAAAAACAAAATAAAGGGTGGCACCTGTGGCTCAAAGGAGTAGGGCGCCGGCCCCATATGCCGGAGGTGGTGGGTTCAAACCCAGCCCTGGCCAAAAACCGCAAAAAAAAAAAAAAGGAAGAAGCAGAGAGGCCTGAGCTGACATCTCTTGGCCTCTTCCATGGGATGATGCAGCAAGAAGGCCCTTTCCAGATGTAGCTCCTCATCCCTGGACTTTATGGCCTCCAGAACTCTGATAGATAATTTTTTCTTTATAATTTACCCAGATGGTGGGATTTTGTTACAGCCAGAGAAACAGACTCAGACAGGTGCCAGAGTGACTGGCAGCCCCCAGCCATCCTCTCTGATGAAGGAGCTGGCACTGTCCTCTCAGCCTCAGGACCCCATGAGCACCCTGCCGTGGGTGCAAGACTGGTTTTCTAGGCCCTCTTCCATCAGGTATCTTTTCCTTTGTCTTGCTTAATGGGCTCTGGTGTTCCAGGACCCCATGGAGCTGTTCCCTGGGGCTCCTGGAGAGAACTCTGCCTCTGGAACCATCCATGGGAGCAGTTTAAAGCCTCTACTCAGGGCAGCCTGAGCAGCTGGAGGCTGCGTCTTCTGTGGTCACTACATGAAATCCCATGAGGTTGGCAGTCCTGAGGGAGTGCCATGAGTTTATGCCCACAGATAATTCCTGAAGACTGTCCCTGCCTCCAGAGGGGATAGCCCCTCCAGTGGAGAGCCTAATGGGCGAGGGGCTGTGGTAGCTGCCATAGTTGTGGCAAGTTCTGCTACAGAAGTTCATGAGGGATGTTCTGACCCCTTCCTTGCTTTGAGCTGACCTTGAGAGTGGCCCTGCTCAGGAAGTCTCAGTGCTTGCTCACCATCTCTGAGTTTATGAGGAGGTGGCCCTCAGCGTACAGATTTGCATTCCTCTCCCTGGGCCTACAGAGCTCTTTCTCAGGGGCCAGCTAGGAAGATCTGACTCAGTGTTTCAAGTACACACCTACAGTTCCACCCAGCCATGATCTGGCTTTTCCAGCCCCAGGCCTGTGTCCCTGCGTGAGGTCATCAAATTCCCAGCCAGGCAGAGGGTGCTGCCTCCCTCATGTTGTTGTGAGGGCATCTGTTGTTCGAGATTTGTATTCTGTCACTGGCACTGGGGACAGGGGCAGGAACTACTATTTGAGTGTATTACATATTATCTCATTTAAATGTTTGCAAAAAACCTTATGTTGTTGGGTAGCTGTCCCCATGTTCAAAAGAGGAAATAGATTCTTCCCAGGATCTAACTGGAATGCCAGTTAGATTTTGCTATGTTACAACCAATCCCAAAGTAGTGGCTTAAAACAACAACTACTTGTTTAGCTCAAAATTCTAGAGATTGTTTTTCTGGATTGTTGGGAGGAGGGCTCCTCCCACAGGCTAGCCTGGGTTTGTTCACATGGCAGCGTGGCAAGAGTCCAATAGGAAGGGTGGGTAGGGCTGGGCCCAGGGCTCTTGATGCCTAGACTTGGAACTGGCACTGCATCACTTCTGCCACAATTTATTGGCCAAAGCCAATTTTGAGGATTCTCCAGATGCAAGGAATGATAAAATAGACTCCATCCCTTGAAGAACTACGAAGAACCACAAAGTCATGTTGCAAAGGGACATGTAGACAGGCAGTAGTCAGAATTGGGGGCACATTTGCCATCTATGACAGTTATTAAGTGGCAGAGGCAGGATTTTATTCCCCAATTATGAAAATAGCATGCACACTGAGAAAAATTAAAATAGCATACAAAAGGCACAATGAGGAAAAGAAAGTCTCATTCCTGGAGATAAGGGAACACCTTCTAGTCTAGTTCCACTTTCCACATGTAAATGCTACTAAGAGTTGTGTATCTTGATACAAGTTTTTGTGCCTATACACAAGTGGGAGTTCAATATATATACTATTCTGCACTTTGTTCTTTTCATTTAACGATATAGCTAAGAGCTCTTTCTCTAGCGGCACAACCAGAAATCCTTCATTTCTTTATCATGTTTTATTCAACCACACTCCCTGGTGGTGCACCTAGGTTGTTTCCAGTTTGTTGTCGTAAACAATGCTGCAGTGAACATCCTTGAATGTTTCTTTTTGTATACTTACAGATTAGATTCTTAGAAATGGAATTTCTAGATTCAACATCATCATAGTCAAGTCTTGTTCTATTCCCTAAACATATGTTCTTTCCAAGATGGATCTCTGGTTACCAAGTGCTCTTCCAATCTTTTTTTTTTTTTTTTTTTTAAGACAGGGTCTCACTCTTTTGCCACAGGCTAGAGTGCCATGGTATCAGCCAATCTCATAGCAGCCTCAGATTCCTGGGTTCAAGTGATCCTCCTGTCTTGGCCTCCTGAGAAGCTGGGACTATAAGTGCCCACCATAACGCCTAGCTCATTTTTCCATTTTTAGTAGAAATGGGGTCATGCTCCTGCTCAGGCTGATCTTGAACTCCTGAGCTCAATCTATCTTGCAGCCTTGGCTCCCAGAGTGCTAGGATTACAGGTGAGCCACCGTGCCTGGCCACCTCCAGCCTTTTACCACTAGAAGCTCCCTTACAAACCATGGACCACACTGCGCACGTAGGAGACACATGCTTCATCCATATCCTTTCTTCTCTAAGCAAGGTCAAGAGTCCAGAGCTATGAATTATTAAGCTTTCCCAACAAGATCCAGATTAGTTATCTTTTCTGTGTCTTCCTTTATGATTTATTTTTGGAGACATGCACTCCTTTAGTACAGGTCAATGACAAAAGAATTCTAGTTACAAATATTAACCTACAGAGGATGGGATGCATCCAAGTGAAGGCCTAATGTATGAACGAATGAATACTTCATATATAGTGCTAATGGAATGACTGGTACAAGAATTAAGGGAATCCTCACACAGCAAACAATAGTATAGTTCTCTCGTTACACAGAGCACTTATAAAACATGAATTTCATCCTTGATCACAGCAACTTTAGCAGTTGATGAAAATTAACTGCAGTAGTAAATATGCAGTGAAGAGTTTTCTTAAAACCGTAATATTTCATTTTTTAATATTGTTTTCCAGTTTCTTCATGGATCTGATGTTTACATGCTACCTGCCCAGGTATACTGGAGCCATGAATTTCTGCCATGCATGGACTTAGTTCTGTTATGAACAACAGGTTGGTGGCCGTCAGAATCTGGAGGTGTCATGCGAGCACATTCAATCACCCCATTTTATTTTTCACAGCCCCAAGTTATGTTGCTGAGTAGATGAAGTTGACAATCCTGCAGAAGAGAACAAACAACAAGGGGCTCATCCCTGTGACATAGGGAGCCTGCATTTTAGGGCTGTTCAGTAGAGAGGTTAAAAAGTCCATTTCCAGAGAATGCAGTTTCAAAGGAATAATTGTTTAATGATTTGGGTTCTTTAGAGAAGTATAGGCACGTGCCTCAGACTTCAGAGCAGACAGTACCCAATCTCCCATCTGTTCCTTAATAACACAAATATTGCTGTTGCTAAAAGGGTGGGCTTCTGAAACGTTCCTATTTTTATAGCTCAAGGAAGATGGTGGTTCATCCCTTGGTGCATTGAACAATGATAAGCTAAAAGGCTAATCACTGATGGGTCACATTAATGTGTTCATTTCTTTTTAGGGCCCCTTCCAGCAGAAGTGCACTGGGCCAGAGTCCGGAGGCCTGGGGCCTGATTCTTTAGCCCAGGCCAATGTGCAGGATGTGGCAGCCCACCAGTGGGTGCCCTCCTGGGAGAAGCGCCATGCTGAGCACGTCCGAGATGTGCTGTGAGAATTCCCCTGCGGCTGCCTACCGCCCTCCCTCTATTCAGGGATCTGAGACAGCTGTAAGATCTTCACACCTGCTTTGAGTCTGCCCTACCACTTTCCCTATCTTTCCCCCACCATAGGCATCATCATTACAATAGTTATTCCAGTGGAGCCAAGACCTGTTTTCAGGGCCCTTTTCAAGACACTTCTGTACATAGCCAGTTTGGATCATCCAGTCAGCATGAGAGAGGAGAACGTGTTTGAAATCCTGCTTCTGAGTAAATTTGTCTAAAAGAAATTTTAAAACCAACCTCCAGACAGTAGGGCTCACGATTCTTTGGAAGGGAGAGAATCAGGGCTACTGAAGACACAGGCTATTGCTCAGGGTGTGATGCACCTGCCTTTAGGTGGGCAGGGTGATCTCTTCCCATGGCACCTCTCCTGACCCTGTGTGTGTGCATCTGGCAAAGACCCATAATAATTGGCTTAAGCTCTAGGTTCAGTTTGTAGTCGTAGAGTCATCCTGCTGACAGAGATCAAACTGGTGTCCTTGACTTCCTTGGTGTGATTCTTAACCAACTGAGAAAGCTTGTGACTAACAGAGAAAAATTAAGGCTCGTTACTCAAAGTGTGGTCTGCCTCCCCTGGGAACTTGTTAGAAATGCAAGTTTCATTCCAGATCCACTGATATGGTGACTCAAAACTTCACGCCTTTTAACAAATCATGTTGATCATTTATGTGCATGTGACAGTGTGAGAAGAGACGACTTAGAAAAGTCATCATATAGCAGGATGTCTTCAAGCTGATTAACATTTTTAGTGGCTACTATGTGACTAAGAATGTGCTGGGCTCCTTGTCAGAGCCCAACCAGGCATGCAACAGGCTCTGTCCTCACAGGTGTACGTGCACTGGCACCGTGCTGAGCACAGACTGGGTTGTGACTTGTTCTGGAAAGAAAACCCTGTTTTCATTTTGTGCTGCGTTTTACTTTTCTTCCTCCCTTTGCTGAGTCTCATATCCTTTCATGTTGTTCTGCAGTGCGTGGACCTGTCGGAATTTCTCCCAACTCTCTTGGGGGCTTTGGGGTTAGTCTCAGTCTCCGCACTTCCCAACCACGTGCTCTGCTTCTCCACACCCTCCTGCTGGCTCAGGGTTTCGACTGAGGCCTTGGTTTTGCCGAGTACACTGATAGAGCTTTTCTCCACTCAGCTATTGTTGATTTGCTTTTTTTATTGAAGAGGGTCTAGAATCCTAGGTAACTCAAAAGGCAAATAACATGGCTTGGAGTAGAATTGCACGGTGAATCCTATTTGCTGTTAACAAGAAACAAAGGCTTATTTAATCGGTCCCTTAATTGTTTTTTTTTTTGCAGTTTTTGGCGGGAGCTGGGATTGAACCCGCCACCTCTGGTATATGGGGCCAATGCCCTACTCCTTTGAGCCACAGCCGCTGCCCATTTTTTTTAACCTTTTCTGGGATCTATTAAACAGCCCCTTGGGCTAGGTTTCCCAACTAAATGGGTGCTGAATGGCCAAGTGACAGATGCCAACTTTGTTAACCAGATGACAAGCCATGTTATCTTTCTTTTCTATCTTCAGAAGGCTTGCCACTATGGACTGCCATCTTGGAAGATTGTTCTGCCCAGCATTGAGTAATGGTAGGTCACTGTTATCTCTGCTAAGTTCATTGTTATGGATCAAACTTAATAGTGTAACTGTTTGATACATCCTCTTAACATTAAGAAGAACAGTGATTAGAAGAAGCAGAACAGGGTGTCAAATGAATAAAACATGAGCTGTTGAAATAGTTTCATTTACCTTCACTGTCCTCATTCAGTCCCTTAGCTGGTGGCACAGGGCACTGCACAGCCACCATCCCTGGTTGCCAAGATTCAGGAAGCCAGGTCTGAATCTTTAAATCTGAATCACCAAGTTTCTAGATTAATTATATTTCCTTAACTCAGACACCGTTAGTAAGACCCTGTCATCATTTCCATTAAGAAAGAATGAATGAAGAAGATAACAAATTGTTAGTTGTACCAATGCTCGTCTGTGTTTATTTTTTCCCTGAGGATTATTTCATGTGAAGATTTCCACTCTCATGGCATTGTTATACAAAACTGTATGATCCTCCACTGTGCAACAAAATACCCACTAACTCTGTGTGGCTATTTAAATTTAAATTAATTTAAAATAGATAAAATATTTAGTTTCTCAGTTACACTATCCGCAACCTTTCTTTTCTCTCTTTCTTTCTTTTTATTGAAACACAGTCTCACTCTGTTGCCCCAGCTTAGAGTGCCATGGTGTCATATTTCAGAGCAACCTCAAACTCCTGGGCTCAAGTGATCCTCTTGCCATAGCTGGGACTATAGGCATGCACCACATTTATTTTTCTATTTTCAGTAGAGACAGGGTCTCACTCTTGCTGGGGTTGATCTTGAACTCCTGAACCCAAGCAATTCACCTACCTTAGCCTCCAGAGTGCTAGGATTACAGGTGTGAGTCACCATGCCCGGTCATCTGCAACCGTTCAAGTGTTTGACAGCCACATGTGACTACAGATAAAGGACATTTCCACCATAGCGGAAAGTTGTTTTTGATGGTGCTGACAATGGCCCAGTAGAATTTAGAATGAAAAACACAGTCTTGGCTAGGTGTGGTGGCTCATGCCTGTAATTCTAAGAGGCTGAGGTGGGTGGATTACCTCAGCTCACAAGTTTGAGACCAGCCTGAGCAAGTGCAAGACCCCTGTCTCTAAAAAAATGGCCAGGCGTCGAGGTGGACCTGTAGTCCCAGCTAGTTGGGAGGCTAAGGCAAGAGAATCACTTGATCCCAAGAGTTTGAGGTTGCTGTGAGCTATGATGCCACAGCACTCTACTGAGGTCAACAAAGTGAGACTCTGAAAAAACAAACAAAAAACCCCAACCAAACATGGTCTTTCTGTGTTTATGAGCCTGGGTCCAAATCTCATTTCTCCTACTAAGTAGCTAAATGACTTTGGACAAATTATTTCACTTTCCTAAGGGTTCAGTTCCTGCATCTGTGAGTTGGGAAATTCTATCTGCCCAACAGGGTAGTTGTGAAGATTATACGAGATGGCCCTTCTCAGGGTGCTCAATTAGTGTTTTGCTCTTCCTTCTGCCCCTTCTGCCAAACAACTTCTCTCTCTTAACTCTAGATCACCTGTGTTCCTGGGAACAGGATCTGAGTTTGAAGGCCTGGCCAAGAGCAGGGAGAATCATCTTTCTGTTAGTGGTAGAATAGGGGACTTTGTGATGTTCTAAGATTCTAAGAATGTGATAGCTGCCCAGGCAGGGAAGAGCGAGGTCTTGTTTTTTCTGCACACCCTGCCTACATCCATTCATCTCTGTTGTCAGTCATTGCTGAAATGGATGGGTGTGTCACAATCAGTAACACGTGAAGTTTCTAATGAATGATTATGACATATAGAGCAGTGGTTCTTAAATTTTAGTGGGTATCGGAATCACCTGGAGGGCTTGTCCAACCACAGATTGTTGGGTTCCACCCCCAGAGTTTCTATTCTATAGGCCTGTGGGGTGGGGCCTGGCAATTTGCATCAAGGTCCCAGGTGCCGCTGGTGCTACAGAGGCACTTGAGTCATGGACACCTTTATAGGTGAAGATTAAATCGTCTTTCTCCTTGGGTTACACTGAGAGGGTCCACAGAATATTCTTGCTCTTCATGGCGTTGTGATAATTGTAATTTCATTGTCAAAATAAAAAGTTTAATTAATGCCTATAATGGATCAGAGATGAACTTCCTTTTTATTTTCACTTCGTTTTTTTTTTTTCTTTTTTTCTTTTTACAAACTCCAGTTGAGGGCTAGTTTCGATAGATTGCAGCAAGGGAGTTGCTCTGCTACACGTGAACCCTCCCGACCCCAAAGCAGGTCTTTTATGAATGGTTTACACAGGGTTCCTCATTAATGTGAGTTGTGTGACAGGTGTAGGTGACTGTCTCAAAACCAGCTACGGTATGTGATTCTAGTGCCTGCTTTTGCATTTGTATTTACAATCACATTATTGCCAAACAATATCCAGAACAGGTAACATCTAACTTTGGATGTAGAATTTCACAAACTGCCGCTGCTCTTTCTTGCAATAGTACAGCCACAGCTGGAGCCCTGGGCCCTGATTTCTGTTACTCTAGGTTACCGGGCTTGGAGCGACAGCTCCTAGTCAGGGCTTTCTCGGTGGCCAATCTTCATAGTTCACCATTTTGCCTGTAGAGGGCAGCAGCGCCAAGAACTTCCTGTTTGCATTAGAAATGTGCGAGGTGAGTACCAGCCTGGTCTTCCTCTCTTTTCTCTGTCCCTCTTTTCACCTTGCCGTTCTTTTGGCAGTCACGTCTAAAAGATATTTTCAGAGTGACCTCATTGCCCCAGGAATTGGAGGCCAGGAAGGCAACCTGGGGGGCAGCTGTGGTGTTGGCGGGAGCCCACCTGCTTGGGGCGGGAAGCTGCCCTCTCCCCACAGCCTGGGCACCTGGCAATGCCTGGAGACTGCAGGAGGTGGCTGTCTGGGCAGCCTGTGGCCGCTGCCCACTTCTGGGCTTTGCTTGCACGTGTCCTCTCTTGCTTTCTTGTCCTCAAAATGCCTCATCCCAGAAAGAATCTGAGTCAGTCTCTTGTCATTAGATGAGTTCCTGCCAAACTGTGGCAGATGTCAAAGCAGCTGATAGGAAGATTATATTCTCCCTTCCTCCACCCCAGCAGGCAAAGTGGAGAAGAGAACCGGAGGGGAGAAGATGGTCAGGCCAAGCTCAGAGGAGGGAGATGGGTCTCTTCTGACAGCTCGACAGCCGTCCTTAGCCCCACCCCATTAACATGAAGGCACAGGAAGGGGTCCCGCTTAATTTCCTTTCTGAATAGTTCAGGATAGTTGGAGTTAATATGGCCTTAGAATGAGAAATTCCCTGGCCTGGACAGCATGCTTGTAGGACTCACAGATTTTCCTGAGGAGGCTTTTCCTGGTTTTACACTTTGTCTCCTGCGCATGCTCACTCACGCTTTTTCACGTGCGCTTGCCTGGGTTCCGATTTATTGCCTTTCTGTTAAAGAGCATTCTGCCGAAAGAGGGACGGAGGGAGGGGGGTGGGGCCTTGGTGTGTGTCACACTTTATGGGGGCAAGACATGATTGCAAGAGGGACTTTACCTAACAATTGCAATCAGTGTAACCTGGCTTATTGTACCCTCAATGAATCCCCAACAATAAAAAAAAAAAAAGCATTCTGCCATGGTCACTCCTGACAATCTCCGCTCCTGGGGCTCACTGGGCTGTGCTTTTCTCTGAGCTTCCTGAAGGTCGCTGTGCAGTGGGACCCTCCTGCTGTAACCCTCCTCTCGGCCGTGACTCAGGGTCCTGGAGTAAAACTCTTTCTCCTGAGGAGACGACAAAAAATGCGAAATATCCGAGATCCAAGACCCTAGACAGAACAACTCACCTCAGAAAAGACTCAGGTCATCCAGGATGCCAAAATGGGCTCAAGAAATGCTGGGACACTGGGGCCTCTTTGGTGGGGGAGAGCTAGCTCAAATCCAGGGGGCCTGCCTTGGACGGCGTGGCTCCAGGAGGTGTTGCTGTCCCCCAGCCCCTCTCTGACTGTCTCTTCCCTCCTGCCCTGCCTCCTCTGCGTCCTTCTGTTCTGGGCATTCTCTATGCTTTACTTCGCATCAAAACTTTTCTCTTCTCACACTGAGGTGCAAATGACTGAAGCAGTTGAGAGAGACGGTACCTGAGAACATCCTTTTATGATAATTGTTTAAAATGGAAAGACTCAATCGTCTGGCAACAGGCTAATACAAGACTTCCATATATCTATCCCCCCAGCCTCAGCATTGTCAGCTCCTAACCAATCTGATTTCTTCTTCATCCCTAGATTATTTTGAAGCGAATCCAAGCCATTTCTTTTCAGTATATGCCAATGGCTCTCTTAAGCCCCAAGCTGACCATGATACATGCTGATGAAGACCCTTTGGTGTCATGACAGCATCCAGGCTGCCCATTGTCAGCTGGCGCTGCCACCTCTCTGGTGTACATCCCTCACGTCTCAGCAGACCCTACCTTTCCAGCCCTGTTGAATGCTGTTTCCCTAAATACCATGTTTTTTCACCTGTCACTGGATACGAGTGTTTCCTTTCCCCCCTTTTTAACTTTATTCAAATTAATATGAGGGTACAATATTTAGGTTACAGTGTTCTCAATTCCAGGGTAAAGTTCCATTTGTTGAAGAGCCCCTCACCCAGGGGGCGTGTTATACACCCTCACAATGTGCACATTAGGTGAGATCCCGCCTCCTGCCCTCCCTCCTTCTGCCAAACATCCTCCCCTCTCCCCCTTCCACCTTCCCTCTATCCCCAAACTGGACTATGTCAGTGTTTTATTGTTTTTAGGAACATGTAATTGTTTATATATTGATTTCATATTAGTATGGAGTACATTAGATTTCTCTTTCCATTCTTGTGATACTTTACTAAGAAAAATGTATTTCAACTCCATCCAGGTAAATGTAAAAGATGTAAAGTCTCCATCTTTTTAATGGTTGCATAATATTCCACGGTATACATATACCACACTTTGTTGATCCATTTATGGGTTGATGGGCACTTAGGTTGCTTCCTTGATTTGGCAATTATGAATTGAACAAGTGTTTCCTTTTGTTAGATGTCTCATCTTTAAACCTCAGATCAGAGGCCATCTCTTATCTGAGGCTTTCCCTGAATCCCTAGATGGAATTATTCAGGCCTTCCTATGGGAGCCAATGGCCTGGAGATACTACACTAACCCTTTTTATTGAACAGGGATATAATGCTTATTATAAGGCAAGCACTGCTCTAACGGTGTTTCAAATAAATATTAACGAATTTAACCCACACAGAACAATTCTCAATGAGGTTATAGGTGGGGAAATTGAGACACAGAAAGGTTTAAGTCATTCAGCTAATTAAGTGGCAGAGCTGGGATTCAAACTTAGGCAGCCTGGCTTCTTAACTACTCTCTTGGGTGCTTATTCTGTTGCAAGTCCTGTATTTGTTACTGTCTTCCCTGCAGACTGTGAAGTCATTGAAAACAGGGACTGGGACTCATTCTCCTTGGCACCCCAGGGCTAAGCCCCGTATCTGGCATGGTGCAGGTCCTGGGTCCTAATTGTTGAATGCATGAATAAATGCAGGGCACCCTGCCTGGTCATCTGCAGACATGTGAAGACATGGACTCTTCCTGGTCCCAGGTACAATTTTTTACAGGGATTAGGACCTTAAGCTAAACAGATTCTCCATCTTTTCTGCACCCAACACTGCTGTAAGTTATGACCCAGGCCCTTATCTCTGTGGCTGTCACGTGGGGTCACAGAGGGTGAGTGGAGGTGGGCAGGGCAAAGTTGTACACATCTAGTTTCAAAAAGCCTCTAGAAAGATAGATATGCTAGATGTCCTTCAGGTGCAGCCTCTTGGTTGAGCTGGAGAGATGAGGCACTAAAATAAAATTCTAGGCAATAGCCCAGAGATAGAGGAAGGGGGAGTTTGAGGACACTGGGGACAGACAGGGTCTTCTGTCTACCTCCTAGGCTCTTCTAAAGACCATTGCTGAATCAGACCAACAGGAATGAATAATGGTACTTTCCTTGTGGAAAACATTTTTCTTTTTCCCCAAAGTTTAGTGGAGCTGCTACTGAGATTGATTGCACATTTGAGCAAGCTCCCAGGGAGAAACAGGAAAGCGAGAATGTTTACAACCTTCCCTGACCTGATTCTATTTCAAGGACATGGGTCGTTAGCTTCTGGCAACAGACAGAGTGATGTGCATACATTCCAACAGTTTTCTGACCAAATTTGGGCATACTTTTTATTTTTGATCCCTGAGGTGATTGTTACTATTTGCTGGAAATTTTATTATTAAATCCCAGCTGCAAAAGCCTTTCTTTTCTTTCCACACATTTCCCACTAATTAGAACCTGCTATTATTCACTGTCTGGCTATAATCTAGCTAATGACCTAACTTAAGCCTTTTTATCACAGTTCTTTAGCTGCTTTGGCTTGTGCGTGGTAAATCCTCAATCCTGACACTCATGAGCATCATGGCTGAGTTTGTAAAACACCCTTGGCAACATGCAAAGCACCTTGGATGCATGTTGGCTTTATAGCAAAGACAATTCATGAATTGAAAAAATCAGACCCTAATATCCAGGTCTACTGCTTAGTGGTGAAGACCTCAGGAGAGTAAAGTGGCCTATTCAGTCCTCATTGTCCTCACCTGTAAGTTAGGCTAGAACATGGCAGTTAGGGTTTCTCTTGCATGCCAAGTTGACAGCTTGGTAGTGGCTGCTTGGATTGCTCTGCTGGAAAGGGATAGCGGGAAATGGTGCTGTGATTTATTGTTGATGTCTGCTGTGGATGAGGGAGCCTGAGCAGCAGAACTGACCAAATGTTTGCCAACTCTGGGTCGTCTCTTGTGGAAATATCTAAGGTGTGGTTAATGTTCAAGCTGCTCCTAAAGACAAGATTGACCAAACAATAGTTTAGTATTTCTGTTGTAGGAACGGATCACCAGAGCCTAAAAAAATATGGGAATTCTGGGGACTTTGGTGCACCCCATACTTTTTGATGTCCTGGATGATCCTGATACCTAGACTGAAGCGAAATCCTTCTTGGTTATGTTGTTACCCACCAGCCTAGGCTTTTAGATCCCCAGGTTACCTGGTATATTGCTGGACAAGGGTAGGTGAGGACTGAGATCAGTGGGATCCCAGAAGCGTTGAGTTTTCTGATGGGTATTTCTGATGTGTTATTCGAGTACTAATGCAATTAGGATTTCTGTAATTTTTTTTTTTTATTAAATCATAGCTGTGTACATTAATGCGATTATGGGGCACCATACACTGGTTTTATAGACCATTTGACATTTTTAATCACACTGGTTAACATAGCCTTCCTGGCATTTTCTTAGTTATTGTGTTAAGACATTTATATTCTACATTTACTAAGTTTCACATGTACCCTTGTAGGATGCACCATAGGTGTAATCTCACCAATCACCCTCCCTTTGCCCATCCTCCCCCTTTCCTCCCCCCTCTCTCCCCCTTCCCCATATTCTTAGGTTGTAACTGGGTTATAGCTTTCATATGAAAGCCATAAATCAGTTTCATAGTAGGGCTGGGTACATTGGATACTTTTTCTTCCATTCTTGAGATACTTTACTAAGAAGAATATGTTCCAGCTCCATCCATGTAAACATGAAAGAGGTAAAGTCTCCATCTTTCTTTAAGGCTGCATAATATTCCATTGTGTATATATGCCACAATTTATCAATCCATTCGTGGATCGATGGGCACTTGGGCTTTTTCCATGACTTAGCAATTATGAATTGGACTGCAATAAACATTCTGGCACAAATATCTTTATTATAATGTGATTTTTGGTCTTCTGGGTATATACCTAGTAGAGGAATTATAGGATTGAATGGCAGATCTATTTTTAGATCTCTAAGTGTTCTCCAAACATCTTTCCAAAAGGAATGTATTAATTCGCGTTCCCACGAGCAGTGTAGAAGTGTTCCCTTTTCTCCACATCCACGCCAACATCTCTGGTCTTGGATTTTGTGATATGGGCTAATCTTACTGGAGTTAGATGATATCTCAAAGTAGTTTTGATTTGCATTTCTCTGATGATTAAGGATGATGAGCATTTTTTCATATGTCTGTAGACCGTGCACCTGTCTTCTTCAGAGAAGTTTCTCTTCAAGTCTCTTGCCTAGCCTGCAATGGGATCACTTGTTCTTTTCTTGCTTATACATTTGAGTTCTCTGTGGATTCTGGTTATTAAACCTTTGTCGGAGACATAACCTGCAAATATCTTCTCTCATTCTGAGGGCTGTCTGCTTGCTTTACTTACTGTGTTCTTGGCTGTGCAGAAGCTTTTTAGTTTGATCAGGTCCCAGTAGTGTATTTTTGAAGCTGCTTCAATTGCCCAGGGGGTCCTCCTCATAAAATACTAGCCCAGACCAATTTCTTCAAGGGTTTTCCCTGCACTCTCTTCTAGTATTTTTATCGTTTCATGTCTTAAATTTAAATCTTTAATCCAGTGAGAGTCTGTCTTAGTTAACGGTGAAAGGTGTGGGTCCAGTTTCAGTCTTCTACAGGTTGCCAGCCAGTTCACCCAGCACCATTTCTTAAATAGGGAATCTTTTCCCCACTGAATGTTTTTAATTGGCTTGTCAAAGATCAAATAATGGTAAATAGCTGGGTTAATCTCTTGGTTCTCTATTCTGTTCCATACATCGACCTCTCTGTTATTGTGCCACTACCATGCTGTTTTGATCACTATCGATTTATAGTATAGTCTGAGGTCCAGTAGTGTGATTCTTCCTGCTTTGTTTTTATTGTTGAGTAATATTTTGGCTATTCAAGGTTTTTTCTGATTCCATATAAAACGAAGTATTATTTTTTCAAGATCTTTAAAGTATGACAGTGGAGCTTTAATAGGGATTGCATTAAAAGTGTATATTGCTTTGGGTAGTATGGACATTTTAACAATGTTGATTCTTCCCAGCCATGAGCATGGTATGTTTTTCCAGTTGTTAACATTTTCAGCTATTTCTTTTCTTAGAGTTTCATAGTTCTCTTTATAGAGATCTTTCATGTCCTTTGTTAGATAAACTCCCAAATATTTCATCTTCTTTGGCACTGCTGTGAATGGAATAGAGTCCTTACCTGTTTTTTCAACTTGACTATTGTTGGTATATATAAAGGCTACCAATATATGAATGTTGATTTTGTAACCTGAGATGCTGCTGTATTCCTTGATCACTTCTAAGAGTTTGTAGTAGAATCCCTGGTGTTCTCCAGATATACAATCATATCATCTGCGAAGAGTGAAAGTTTGATCTCTTCTGACCCTATGTGGATACCCTTGATCGCCTTTTCTTCCCTAATTGCGATGGCTAAAACTTCCATTACAATGTTAAAGAGCAGTGGAGACAATGGGCAACCTTGTCTCATTCCTGATCTGAGTGGAAATGATTTCAATTTAACTGCATTCAATACGATATTGGCTGTGGGTTTGCTGTAGATGGCCTCTATTAGTTTAAGAAATGTCCCTTCTATACCGATTTTCTTAAGTGTTGTGATCATGAAGGGATGCTGGATATTAACAAAAGCTTTTTCTGCATCAATTGAGAGAATCATATAGTCTTTGTTTTCTAATTTGTTTATGTGCCGAATTATATTTATAGATTTATGTATATTGAACCAGCCTTGAGACCTTGGGATAAAACTGACTTTTTCATGATGTATAATTTGATGTGTTGCTGGATTCTGTTTATTGGGATCTTGTTGAATATTTTTATCTATATTCATTAGTGATATTGGTCTATAATTTTCTTTTCTTGTTGGGTCTTTTCCTGGTTTGGGGATCAGGGTGATGTTTGCTTCATAGAACATGTTGGGTAGTCTTCCTTCTTTTCCTATATTTTGGAACAGGTTGAGCAATATAGGTATTAGTTCCTCTTTAAAGGTTTGGTAGAATTCTGACGTGAAGTTATCTGGTCCCGGGGTTTTCTTTTTAGGGAGATTTTGTATGGTTGATGTTATTTCAGAACTTGATATAGGCCTGTTCAACATTTCCACTTGATTCTGGCTAAGTCTTGGACAGTGATGTGCTTCCAAGCATTGGTCAATATCCTTCATATTTTCATATTTCTGAGAATAAAGTTTCTTGTAATATTCATTAAGGATTTTTTGAATTTCTGAGGAGTCTGTTGTTATTTTGTCTTTGTGATTTCTGATTGATGAAATTAGAGATTTTACCTTTTTTTTCCTGATTAGGTTAGCCAAAGTTTTATCTATTTTATTGAGCTTTTCAAAACAACTTTTTGATTTATTGATCTGTTGTATAATTCTTTTGTTTTCAATTTCATTTAATTCTGCTCTAATTTTGGTTATTTCTTTTCTTCTACTGGGTTTGGGGTTGGAATGTTCTTCCTTTTCTGGTTGCTTGAGATGTCCCAATAAGTTGTTAAGTTCCTCTCCTTCTGTTCTCTTGAGGAAGGCTTGCAGTGCTATAAATTTCCCTCTTAAGACTGCCTTTACGGTATCCAGAGGTTCTGATAATTCATGTGTTCATTGTCATTTTATTCCAAGAATTTGGCAGTTTCCTTCTTAAACTCATCTCTGACCCAGCTATCATTCATCATAAGATTATTTAACTTGCATGTTTTTGTGTGAGTATGCAGATTCCTGTTGTTACTGAGGTCAACTTTTATTCCATGGTGGTCCGAGAAGATGCAAGGAATAATTTCTATTTCTTTAAATTTACTGAGGTTAGACTTGTGACCTAAGATGTGATCGATTTTAGAGTATGTTCCATGGGCTGATGAGAAGTATGTGTATTCAATTTTGTTGGGATGAAATGTTCTGTAGATGTTTGATAAATCCAAGTGTTGGATGGTTAGGTTTAAATCTAAAATTTCTTTGCTCTGCTTCTTATTGGAGGATCTATTCAACACTGTCAAAGGAGTGTTGAAATCTCCAACTATTATAGAGCTGGAGGAAATCAAGTTGCTCATGTCTGTTAGAGTTTCTCTTATAAATTGAGGTGCTTTCTGGTTGGGTGCATAAATATTAATAATTGAAATCTCATCATATTGACAAATATGAAGTGACCATTCTTATCCTTCCTTACTTTTGTTGGTTAAGCCTATTGTATCTGCAACTAGAATTGCAACACCTGCTTTTATCTGATTACCATTTGCCTGAAATATGGACAACTATCCTTTCACCCTGAGTCTATATTTATCTTTTAAGGTAAGATGTGACTCTTGTATGCAGCAAATATCTGGCCTGAGTTTTTGTATCCAGTCAGCTAACCTGTGCCTCTTTAGAGGACAGTTTAAGCTGTTCACATTAATGGAGAATATTGATAAGTCTGGTATATTTTGGGTATCAAGTTTTTCGAAAATCCAGTGGACATTTTTCATCCTTTTGCCACTGTGGAAGTTGGAGTTTGATCAAAAGTTTCTGAGTGAGTTTACTTTTGCGGTAGGGGATTGCACTGATCATTATGGAGGATAGGTCTGAGAATATCCCGAAGAGCTGGTTTGGTTATGGCAAATTTCTTCAACATATGAATGTCATTAAAGTATTTAATTTCTCCATCATAAATGAAACTCAGTTTAGCTGGATACAGGATCCGGGGTTGAAAGTTATTTTGTTTTAGGAGATTAAAAGTTAATGGTTACCTTCTTCTGGCTTGAAAAGTTTCAGCAGAGAGATTTGAAGTCATTCAAATATTCTTTTCTTTGTAGGTAATGGTTTTCTTACATGTGGGTGCTTTCAGAATTCTCTCCTTCATATTAACTTTAGTGAAGTTAATTATGATGTGCCTGGGGGATGTCTTATTCAGGTTGAGTTGTGCTGGGGTTCTGAAACTGTCTGCTATTTGAATTTCAGTATCTCTTGGCATGTCTGGAAAATTCTTTTTCATAATTTCATGGAGAAGGGCCTCTGTGCCTTGCGAAGCCACTTCATCGCTTTTAGGGATTCCATTGATGTGGATATTAGCCTTCTTTGAATTATCCCAGAGCTCTCTGAGATAATGATCCATTTTTGCTCTCCATTTCTCTTCCTCTTTGAGAGTTTGGCAGCATTCAAAAGCTTTGTCTTCAATGTCAGAAATCCTTTGGCTGCTTGGTCCACTCTGTTACTGAGGGATTCTACGTATTTTTCAGATCTTTGAGGACTGCAAATTCTTGCTTCAGTGTGTAAAAATCTTTGGTGGTTTTGTCTTTATATTCGTTGAATTCTTGAGACAGCTATTGAATTTCTCCTCGAATTTCTAATTCCAACTTTTGAATTGCTCCTCAGATTTCTAATCCCAAATTTTCCTCCATTCTATAATCTTGTTTGCAATCCAAATTCTGAATTTGATTTCTGACATTTCGGCCAGCTGTTTATGAATGGGATCTTCAGTTACATCTGCCATATCTTTCCTTGGAGGTGTTGATCTACTCTGCTTATTCATGTTACCAGAGTTTTTACACTGATTCTGCCCCATGATTATTTTATACTGTTTGACTTTTCCCCTGGAGCTTTGCCGAGGACCTGTGTAGTGCTATCGCCTGAAAAACTGGGGACCTGTTTTGTGTGGTGGGGCTAAGTGGCTCTGTCTTGTTTTCAGCTGGTCCCTGTCTGACCCTAGTGAAACAGTTACTCTGGGTTTAAGTTTCAGCTGTGTAGGAATACCAGCAATTAAGTCACCCCGCCCCCCCAGGTAACATTTGGAAAAGGAAAATCAAACGTTTCTACAACCACACACCCGGGGCACCACTTGGATAGTCCTCGGGTGATTGGCTCAGTTCGAAAGGTCCAAATCAATTGTCTCAGTCAGCACCTGTCTCAGGTGGGAGAGTTTAAAAGGTCTCTGGCAATTAGATTTCAGGGCTCTGCTGACAACTCAAATATGACTTGCTCTGGTGCTCTGTGAGGTCAGGTGGACCCACCCAGCAAATAGATTAGTCTGGGAAGGTTGATGCCTCCTTCCCCACCTTGCATCTCTGTCACACCCAGTCACTTATAACCCCACAGGGCTGTGACCCAGTTCCCTCTAATGATCAGATACTCTAGGGGTTTGCGCCTGCCTGAATCACAAGGAGATCTATGTCTGCTCAGGCAGGCCGCTGCTCCCTGCCACTATCTGGCAGGGTGAGGTGAGGTCTGACAACCTTGGGAGGCTGGGGCTGTTCACTTAGTTCCATCCCTGCCCTGATTGATGTTACTGATAGAACAGAACAACTTGGTGGGAATTAGTTTCTGTCCCTGCTAAATTCCCCTGCAGAAGAGAAGCTGTTTTGAGTTCTCAGAACCTATGCCTGAGGCCCTATCTGTGCTGCTGTAGTTTGTATTTAAAGCATGGTTACCTGTGAGTTCCAGCCTCTGCCTGCCCTCCTTTGTTTAGGCTGATGATCCCCTGGGGGCTGGGTGCCTCTTAGGCTCAGTAAAGCGATCCTCTGTGTCAGCCCCACCCTGGGAATCTCCCAGCTCTGCACGTGCATTTTCTAGTCCTCGCACTCTTCTGCCAGTGGTTGCCACCTGAGTAGAATCCTGGCCTGTTCTGTTTGCCCAGAGAGACAAGGGGTGTGACTCTGAAATATCTGGGGGTGAGTTCTATTGTTGCCAAAAATGGCTGCTGCTCTGCGCCTTGGGGCACCGCCGCTCCCATGTGGTTCCCTCTCAGCTGACTGTCCTCTCCTCTCTCCCATGCTGCAGAATCAGCACTGACCAGCTGCTGTCCAGGCCCTGTTCACTCCCCTCAAGCAATCACCCAAGAATCTGGACTCCTAGGGGACAGGTCTCCAGACCTCAGAGTGAGAGTGGAGGGGAGTGCTGGGAGCTCAGAATTGCAGGTAGAGAATATATACGGTTTTGCACAGTTTTATGCCTGGCGGGAGAGTGCCATGGCACCCAGTAGGGGAAGTAGGTCCAGTTTTTAGAGGGTCTCTCCTGTGGAGTATAATGGGAGGACTTTTGAACTCTGCTCATTTGTTTATGGGGTACTCTGAGCTGTTCTCATGGGGGAGGGGACTCCTGTCTGCTTGGTGATCAATTTTGTACCTTTTGTTTGTATCCTTGGGGTTGCTGCTCGCCTCAGCAGGGTTGATATGTGTTCTTTAACCTTCTCTCTTGGTGCAGCTGTATTCCACCAGGTTATTTGCTAAATTTCTGTCCTTTAACTCTCCTTCTGGATGGGAGCCTCTGTGGAAAGCTGGCTTTAGTCAGCCATCTTGTCTCTGCCCCGGATTTCTGTAATCTTTAAGGTTAGGAAGCATTCAGACATTCCAGTGAAGAAACCATTTAAGAAGATTTCTGAGTTTTAGAGAGGTAATAGAACTTGTTCAAAGTCATATGAGGTAGGGAGGAGGGAGCTAATATGTACTAAGAGCATACTGTGAGCCAAACACTGTATAGAGTTTTAACTCACTTAATCTTTCTAAATAGCCCCATGGGGATAGTAACATAGTAATATTGTTGCATAGGCAAGGAACTAGTGATGCAGAGATATGGAGTAACTTTCACACAGTTGCATAGGAAGAAGCATAGAAAGTCTTTCCAACAGTTCTAGACTATGATCATAGCAGATATTTTGTATCAAGATATATTTTTTTCTAAATTGAGACAGAGTCTTAGTCTATCACCTTAAGTAGAGTGCCATGGCATTGTCACAGCAACTTCAAACTCTTGGACTTGAGCAATCATCTTGCCTCAGCCTCCCAAATCGCTAGGATTACAGGCACCCACCACAGTGCCTGACTAGTTTTTCTGTTTTTAGCAGAGATGGGGTCTCACACTTGCTTAGGCTGGTTTCAAAAAGCTGAGCTCAAGTAATCCACCCACCTCAGCTTCCTGGAGTGCTAGGACTGCAGCTGGCTTGTATGAAGATCTTGTTTGGTAACTACGAATGAATTTGGACCCTAGAAACTTGGTATTCATGACAACTAAGGAGTGATATATGTGTACACTCACATATATATGCATGTATATATGTGTGTGTGTGTATGTATATATACATACATATATATGTATACTTAGGTCACTATGAATGTTTTGAGACTAGCTGTGTTATGGACTATTATTTCACTTCCAAGAAACACAGTTAACAGTATTCTTTCTTTCTTTTTTATTTTTTATTAAATCATAGCTATGTACATTAATGTAATCATGGGGTACAATGTTTTGGTTTTATATGCAATTTGAAATATTTTCATCAAACTGGTTAACATAGCCTTCACAACATTTTCTTAGTTATCGTGTTAAGACATTTATATTCTACACCTAGTAAATTTCACATGTACCCTTGTAAGATGCATCGTAGGTGTGGTCCCGCCAATTACTCTCCCACCGCTAATCCTCCCCTCTCCCTCAACAGTGTTCTTTCTAATTCAGTCATACAATTTTCAACTTGCTGGGCTTATCAGGGTTGCTGGGAGGGATTCATTTATTTCTGTTCATGTGGATTTTATGTTTCTTGATTTTTGTCCTTCCCCAAACTTTCATAATGACATGTACATATATATTTAAGAACTTATTAAATACAAAGATGTTTGAATACCAACTCTCAGTAGAAATAATTGCTATGGAAATTTTGAAGATACTAAAATTAGAAATGTCTTTTAACCCATTAAGAAGTACATTTTTATGTTCACATAATTGACTAGTGAATGAAAATTATCCTATATATTAATTAAATCAGGTTTCCCAATAGTTGTATTGGTTATTGATTGCTCAAGTTCAAAAAATATTTAAAAGCGTTAATAAACAGAAGTTGTTTATTTAAAAAAATATTTAAAAGCAACAGAAATTATGCTTTCTTTTAAGAAGCTAAGGACTTTACAATAGGTTAGTTTAGCTGCCTAGAAGAAGGACAAAGGAAGGAGGGTGGATCTGATACTTGGGAGCGAGTTGAGGATTGACAAGAAACAATTGACTTGCTTGGTTGCTTTTTGAGTCGAGAAGGGTTTTTATCCTGAGGAAGTTAAAACCAACTCAGTAACTAGGAACAAAGCCAAAGCCGGAAGTAGGATGATGAAGTTATGTAAAAATAACTTGGTTTTAAGTCTTAAGACCTCAGGCAAATGACACTAAGGGTAGAGAGAATTTTGTGTGTGAGAGCTCCAAGCCACTACGTGGTGACCTTCAGTGGACAGAGGAAAACAAAGGCATGAAAAAAAAAATCCCAATATAAAATGGAGAAAAAGATTAAATGTGTATACTAAAGACTAGCTGGCTTGATGTTGATTGAAAATGTTATTAAAAGGGGCTTTTTAATCATCAGAACAAGAACTGCTGATCACCATGGGCAGGCTGTGGGTTTTCCAAGAACACAAGCAGGCCGGATTTATCTCACACTCTTTTCTAACACAGAGAAGAAAGCTTGTCTGGTGGTGATTATGTCTGGATTTCAGAAGTGGACTTTTTAAAAATAACAAACATTTATTGGCTAGATTATATTTAAGCGATTGGTGACAGTTATCTCATTTAATTATGACATTAACCACATTTGAGGTAGATGCTATGATCATCTTCACTTTATAGATGAAGGAATCAAGGTTCTGAGGTTACACCACCACCTCCTCCTGGTCCTCCTCTTATCTGATTGTTCTGGCTCAGTGTTTTCATTTGGGTCCTCTTCTTACACTTTCCTTTTATATGTCTGTGTTCTTTAAAGCTCTATATAGTTGATGCAATCAGAATAAAAATAACTTTTAGAGGTTAATAAGCCAAAACCAAGAGAGCAAAATTAATAAAACTCGCTTGAAGTTCCCATGCTGAACTCCTTTGACTAAAGAGCAACAGTGTAAGTTGGTGGACAGGCGTAGGGTTTGGCTGCTCGTGAGGTCGCTGTGTGCTGCTAGTGCGATAAGCTGCCCACACCTGACTTCATGCTAAGCTCTACATTACATTGGTCCCACACCAATTTCAATCCACTCTGAACAGAGCAAAAGTGTTGTGATTGTTTGGGGTGCCTTGTGTTAGAGGGATTTAATTTTAAGAGATTATAGCCAGAGAAGAATAACCAAGAAAATCTTTTCAGGGTCATTTCCAACTGAGGAACTGACTGGAGAACATTTTATAATATAGTGTGGGCACTTGAAAACATGTCCTATGAGAGAAAATCAGAGGAACTGATGATGTTTAGGACCAGAAGAGTTGTATAATCTCAAGAGTAGAATAGTAACGATCATTATGCAGTTGTTGTGTGCTAAGCATTTAATTGTCTCCAGAATCCTGTGAGACAGGTATTATTAGCCCACTTGAACAGATTATGGAGAGGTTAGCCACCTGTTCAAGGATATATAACTAGAAAGTATTAACTGAGGATGTGAACTCCAAAGCTTGGGCTCTTACTTGCAGTGCTACTTGGCATCCTCTAACCAGGGCCCATGAGTAGCTGCTCTAGGAAGATAAGGTTTTGTTTTTTTATATGAAAGACATGTCTATTGATGAATGTGTCCAGAATCTGGTAATGAGGAGATGTCTAAGAACTGCCAGAGCTACATGATGATCTTCTGGTACAAGCAGTTAAGCTTTAAATATGTGAACAGGAAAATTCCATCAGGGTCTTTTCTAATTCTAAGGCTCTGGGTGAGTGGTCTATAATCAGAAACTTTTCTTCTGAATCATGAGGTTTTACTGTGTAGTAGAAATCCTATGGATTCATCTTACATGTCGTGACATGGTCGTGATAAATAAGCCATTGTTCTAATAGAAATTTTCAAATAAAACAAGATGGTTAGGGGACTTTGTCCCTTTTGCTGTTATTGTTAGGCAGAAGGAAAACCTCTTCCTATTTCCCATAGCTGAGGAGGAGGGAAAGAAAAGAAAAAGAGGGATGATCTATAAAACACCGTGCCTGGCCTCCAGAAGGAAAAGTCTTCACTATAGCTGTCTGTTCAAAGCCTTCTGTCTAGGAGGTAGTGAATCTGAACATCTCAAATGCCAGGCTGCCTTGATGAAGAGTAGATGGCCATATCTGGGGGGAACCATGTCAGAAAATAAAAGTGTTATCACAAACAGAAATCCTGTTGTGCTTTGAAGCCCAGTGTAAGCTGCGAATAACTCATCTTTCTTGGCTTAATGGCTAGAATCTAGCTGAATGGTAATTAATAGTCAGTTGATTCTGAGGAATGCATGTCTTTGTGTATTGGGAAATTATAAACTGCTTTTCCAGCCCTTTCTCTTGATGATAGATCTTGAATTCATGACCTGTCCTTTCTTTTGAAAGGATTATCTCAAGTACATGCCTTTTGTGCAGGATGCAAGGAATAGGGCATTGCACGAACAAAGAAGAGAACCAGGGTACACTACATATCCTGGGGGAGGGTCAGCCCAAGTCCCACTCTACCAAATTTATGTTCTTGCCTCATGAGTCAATGTAAGTGAGAATATCATTTTATTTGAACACTAGCAACTCTGAAGAAAAGGGCTTATCCATTGAAGTTAGTGTACCTAGGAAACATTTTCCAGAATTTTCAGTTGGAAAATTGGAAATTCAGTTGGAATTTTCACTCTCCAAACATAGGATCTGTGGTTGTGTTTTGCAAATGCCTTCTCTTTCAGCATGAGCTGAATTCTTTCTTATCTTCAAAGCACTTGCCCAGCTCCTGAGGCCAACTCTAAATGGGATAACCTTGGTTAAATTCTTTCTTTTCTTTTTCTTTTTTTTTTTTACTAAAAACAGAATCTCACCCGATTGCCCTGAGTAGAGTGCTGTGGCACTCATAACTCATCATAGCTCACAGCAACGTCAAACTCTTGAGCTGAAGCATCCTCTTGCCTCAGCCTCCTGAGTAGCTGGAACTACAGGTGTGGGCCACCATGCCAGGCTAATTTTTCTATTTTTAGTAGTGACGGGCTCTCACTGTTGCTCAGGCTGGTCTCTTAACTCCTGAGCTCAAGCAATCCCCTGCTTTGGCCTCCCAGAATGCTATGTTTATAGGTGTGATCCACAGTGCCTGGACAGTTAAATTCTTGAAAAGGAATAGTGTGGACCTGAAAAGGAAAAAGAATACAAACTATTTGTAAAAATTGTGAATAGAATCTGTTGGGAATGAATTCTGAAGTAAGGAAAAGAGGATCTCAGATGTTTATTTTTTACCATCTTTTGCTTCCTTAGACCTCATGTTACATAAGGCACCTCAAAGCTTGGGAAATTGACTTGAGGACATTTTGCATAAAGTGCTGAGAAAGTCAGAGTTGGTAGATATTATTAACATAAAAATAAAACTGCCACTTGCTGAAATGATCATATGAAATCTGTGTAGAATTGTGATGAAAAATTGATCAAAAACTTAAATTTTCTTGGTGAAATTTAGATTTGTAAAATTGTTATCAATCAAAACAGGACTTGGTAGAAACAATGGTAAAGATTCCTAATAGCTAAACTATGATTGGTAAAAATATTGAGATAGATAAAAAACAAAACCTAGTTGATACATTGAATTCCTATTTAAGAATTTATACAGAAAACCATCTTGACTCATGAAAATTTTAATAAAATAAAAAAGAAAACATTGAGTGGGCAGTACTTGTGGCTCAAGGAGTAGGGCACCGGCCCCATATACTGGGGATGGTGGGTTCAAGCCCAGCCCCGGCCAAAACTGCAAAAAAAAAAAAAAAATTGAGCACTGGTCCCCAGCTTTTTTGGCATCAAGGACCAATTTCATGGAAAACAATTTTTCATGGACTGAGATCATCAGGTATTAGATTCTCATAAAGAGCACACAAGTCTGTTCCTTGTAGGCACAGTTCACAGCGTTCTCTTATGAAAATCTAAGGCTGCTGTTTATCTGATGGGAGGCAGCAAAGGCAGTGATGCGAGTGATGGGGAGCAGCTGTAATTAGAGATGAAGCTTCCCGCTATTGCTTGCCTACTGCTCACCTCCTGCTGTGTAGTCTGGTTCCTAATAGGCCATAGACTCTATGGGTCTACAGCCTGCGGGTTGGGGACTGTAGCTACAGAGAATTGTTCAAGGATCTTTTTAACCTAATGAATATTACCCTGAAATTAGAATTCATATAATTCTGATGAAAATATTTCTGTTTTTAAATATAGATGGAAAATACCATCAGAGTCGAATCCCAGAGTGTTTTTTTTTTTTTGCAGTTTTGGCTGGGGCCAGGCTTGAATCCACCGCTCCCAGGATATGGGGCTGGCGCCCTACTCCTTGAGTCACAGGTGCCACCCCTGAACCCCAGAGTTTTAAAACATCACTGGGTTGAATACAGAGTCAAAATATCTTGTGCCTTTTAACTATGTATAAAAAAGTTCATATGTCATTTTGAAAGGGAGGGAGATGAGAGAATTATAGATTTCAAGCTTTTTAAAAACTTGTCTCTGTACCTTAAGCCATCAGCTGTGTTTACAGAGAAAAGACCTTAAATCTTCCAGGAGAAGCTCAGTTATCAGGACAATACCAAATAACGTTCATTAAGGAGGTCACCTAAGACCGTGTCTTTTGAGATGTACTATTTCCATGGTATGGCTTGTAGAAATTACTTCCCAGAGTGCAAGCCTTTGACCAGGCAGAGATCCAGAGGCAAACTTCTCAAACCCAAGTAGTACCTGGGAAACTGCCCATCTGTGTGGAATGGGAGGAAGGAGGAGTCCTAAAGCTTAGGCTTCAGTAGCCTGCTGTGCACACAACAGGCCATTTGAGGACATGATGCCAAGTGGACTTTTCCTGCTTGAATTTTTACCTCTGTCCTGCTGCAATATGGGAGTGTGAGGGGGAGGTGTGTGTGTGTGAGTGAGAGAATTCTCAACCATACAATACTTGACAGGATTAACAGCAAGATCTGAAAGGCAACCTTTGGCTGAAGTCCAGCCATCTTGAGGCAGTGGACTGAATTCTGTCTGAGAATAGTACTACCCTGTTTCCCCGAAAATGAGACAGTGTCTTATTTTAAGGTATGCTCCCAAAGATGCGCTAGGTCTTATTTTCAGGGGATGTCTTATCTTTCCTGTAAGTAGGTCTTATTTTCGGGGAAACAGGGTAGTTCTCAGTTGGGGGCAATTTTGCCCTATCCCTATCCTAATCTCAGGGGACTTTTGGCAATGTCTGGAGGCATTTTGTTTTTGTTTGTTGAAACTTGTACCTAATGGGTAAAAGACAATAATAGTGCTAAATATCCTATAATGCACAGGACTGTACCCATAAGCAAGTAATTTTCTGGCCCAAATATCAAGAGTGCCAAGGTGGAAAACTGATGTGCTGGAGGTACCAAGCTTAATCAAATGCAGTATATACCTGTTATTGAGAAGTGCAAGGTCAGGAAAGCCAAGACAAGAGGTAAGGCACTTGGTGGACTGTACTGTCCTCATTCTGTCTAATTGCCTATGTGCTTTAAAATTATAACTCCTGGGACTTGGCGGGTAATTATGAAGCTAATGAGAGGAAGTAAAAAGGAATGATTAAGAGCTCATATTTGCATAACAGAAGGGCTCAGTTTAAGTTCCACTTTTGACACTTGTTGTGTGACCTCAAGCATGTTACTTCATCCCTTTGGGTCTCTGATGGGAATAATGATGGTACCCAACTCAGTGAGCTGTTAGGATTAAGTGTAATGGTGCATACAAAGTACTTAGCATTAGTGCAGTCACATACTTGTCAATAACATGTAGGAATGTGGTCAGAACATCCAAGAAAATTATGAATAGAATAAAAAATCTAATTAGGCTCTAAAGAGATTAAATACAGTCAAGTGGTATAGAAAAATTGGCTGTAACCCAGGTGAAGTTACAGAATTCAGTTATTCAAAGGCAAAGACAAGATTTTTGAAAGGAATTTCAATAGAAAAAATAATAATGGTAATAGCAGTGATGCCCATTGGATTACAAAATTAAACTCCAGTTGAAAGACATGGGTTTGGTGAGGAAGGGGCCCTACACAGACATGGGAGAAAATTTGACTCCGTCAGAGTGTTACCTGATTACCTTTGGCTTCAGTAGAATAATGCTGGTACTATGTAGGTCCCGTGTGTCATGTCCGGGGATCGATTCTCTAAATGATAAATAACAGTATTGAGCCTTAGTTATTTGATCCTGTCTGAGATGGTCAGCCTGCTCATTAGTAGGGTGACTTTTCTTTTCTTTTCTTTTTTTTTTGGTAGTGAGACTCTGTCTCACTTTATGGCCCTTGGTAGAGTGCCGTGGCCTCACACAGCTCACAGTAACCTCCAACTCCTGGGCTTAAGTGATTCTCTTGCCTCAGCCTCCTGAGTAGCTGGGACTACAGGCGCCCGCCACAGTGCCCGGCTATTTTTCGGTTGCAGTTCAGCCGGGGCTGGGTTTGAACCCGCCACCTTCGGTATATGGGGCCGGCGCCTTACCGACTGAGCCACAGGCGCCACCCCAGTAGGGTGACTTTTCAACTGGGAAGATGTTATAGAGATAAGAAAGTAAATCAAATTCACAGTATTAATATTTTAGTGTGGTTTTGAATAAATGTTATCATCATTGGGATATTTTGGGTACATTTTTATTTTAAGAACTTCGAAAGAAATCTAGCATTTTTGCATAATCTGATTGCAATTTACACTGGACTCATGATACTAATTTTTTTTTTTAGTTGAAAAATATTACGTTTATTTTGAGTTCTCACTGCTTTAGAAAAATAGACAAAAGAGTTAGCTGGGTGGAGGGCAGAGACAAGATGGCTGACTGAAGCCAGCTTTCCATGGAGGCTCCCATCCAGAAGGAGAGTTAAAGGACAGAAATTTAGCAAGTAACCTGGTGGTTTAGAGCTGCACCAAGAGAGAAGGTTGAAGAACACACATCAACCCCGCTGAGGCAAGCTGCAACCTCAAGGATACAAACGAAAGGTACAAAATCCATCACCAAGTGGATGGGAGTCCCCTCCCCCAAGAGAACAGCTTGGAGTGCCCCACAAACAAACGAGCAGAGTTCAAAGGTCCTCCCACTTCACTCCACAGGAGAGACCCTCTAAAAACTGGACCTACTTTCCCTACTAGGGTGCCACAGCATTCTCCTGTCAGGCATAAAACTGTATAAAACTGTATATATTCTCTACCTGCAACTCTGAGCTCCCAGCACTCCCCTCCACTCTCACTCTGCAGTCTGGAAGCCTGTCCCCCAGGAGTCCAGATTCTTGGGTGATTTCTCGAGGGGTGTGGACAGGGCCTAAACTGCAGCTGGTCAGTGTTGACTCTACAGTACAGGAGTGAGGAGAGGATGGTTGGCTGAGAGGGAACCACACTGGAGCAGCGGTGCCCCAAAGCACAGAATAGAAGCCATCTTTTGGCAACAATAGGGCTCACTCTCGGATATTCTGAAGCCACACCCCCTGTCTCCCTGGGCAACCAGAGGAGGCCAGGCATCTACTCAGGTGGCAACCACCATGGAACAGATCTGAGATGGAAATGCAGGCCCCGTGAGTAAAGGGTTTGCCTGAGGCGGTACCGGCCTGGGTGGAGCGCGGGGACTAGAAATGCACACGCAGAGCCGGGGAAGTTGCCAGGGTGGGGCTGACCCAGAGGACCACTTTACTGAGCCTAAGACGCACCCAGCCCTCAGGGGATCGTCAGCCTATAGACAAAGGAAGACAGGTGGCTAGAACTGACAGCTAACCAAATACAAACCTGTAGGAGCAAAGACAGGGTCTGAGGCACAGGCACTGGGAACTCAAAACAGCTTCTCTTCTGTAGGGGAATTTAGCAGGGACAGAAACAAATTCCCGCAAAGTAGTTCTGTTCTTTTCTGTCAGTAACATCAATCAGGGGCGGGACTGGAACTGAGTGAACACCACCCAGCCTCCATCAAGTGTCCGAGGTTGTTAGGCCTCACCTCCCCCTGCTAGATAGAGGCAGAGCACAGTAGCCTGGCTGAGCAGAAATAGATTTCCTTGTGATTCAGGCAGGTGCAAACCACTGTAGTATCTGTTCACTACAGGCAACTGAGTCATAGCCCTGCGGGGCTATCAGTGACTGGGTGTGACAGAGGTGCAAGGTGGGGAAGGAGGCATCAACTTTCTCAGACTGATCTTGCTGGGTGGGTCCTCCTGATTCCATGGAGCACCAGAGCAAGCCATATCTGAGTAGTCACCAGACCCCTGCGATCCAGTTGCCAGAGACCTTTTAAACTCTCCCACCTGAGACAGGTGCTAACTGAGACAATTGATTTGGACTTTTTGAACTGAGCCAATCGCCCGAGGACTATTCAGGTGGTGCCCTGGGCGTGTGATTGTAGGAAGGTTTGATTTTCCTTTTCCAATTGTTGCCTATAGGGGGTGGGGTGACTTAATTGCTGGTATTTCTACACAGCTGAAACTTAAACCCAGAGTAACTATTTCACTAGGGTTGAACAGAGACCAGCTGAAAACAAGACAGAACCACTTAGCCCCACCACACCAAACAGGTCCCCAGTTTCTCAGGCTTTAGCACTGTACGGGTCCTTGACAAAACTCCAGGGGAAAAATCAAACAGTGTAAAACAATCATGGGGTGGAATCAGCAGAAAAACTCTGGTAACATGAATAACCAGAATAGATCAACCGTCCCCCAAGGAAAGATATGGCAGATGTAACTGAAGATCCCATTCATAAACAGCTGGCTGAGATGTCAGAAATTGAATTCAGAATTTGGATTGCAAAAAGATTAATAGAATGAAGGAAAATTTGGAATTAGAAATTTGAGGAGCAATTCAAAATTCAGAATTAGAAATTCGAGGAGAAATTCAAAAGTTGTCTCAAGAATTTAACGAATTTAAAGACAAAACCACCAAAGATTTTGATGCACTGAAGCAAGAATGTGCAACCCTCAAAGATCTGAAAAATACAGTACAAGCCCTCAGTAACAGAGTGGAGCAAGCAGAAGAAAGGATTTCTGACATTGAAGACAAAGCCTTTGAACGCTCCCAAACTCTCAAAGAGGAAGAGAAATGGAGAGCAAAAATGGATCATTCTCTCAGAGAGCTCTGGGATAATTTGAAGAAGGCTAATATCTGCCTCACTGGAATTCCTGAAAGTGATGAGGTGGCCTCGCAAGGCACAGAGGCCCTTCTCCATGAAATTATGAAAGAGAATTTTCCAGACATGCTAAGAGATTGTGAAATTCAGATAGCAAACAGTTTCAGAACCCCAGCATGACTCAATCCGAATAAGACACACCCCAGGCATATCATAATTAACTTCACTAAAGTTAATATGAAGGAGAGAATTCTGAAAGCAGCCAGAGGTAAGAAATCCATTACCTACAAAGGGAAGAATATTAGAATGACTGCAGATCTCTCTGCTGAAACTTTTCAAGCCAGAAGAGGGTGGTCATCGACTTTTAATCTCCTAAAGCAAAATAACTTTCAACCCCAGATCCTATATCCAGCTAAACTGAGTTTCATTTATGATGGAGAAATTAAATACTTTAATGACATTCATATGTTGAAGAAATTTGCTATAACCAAACCAGTTCTTCAGGATAGTCTCTGACCTATCCTCCATAATGACCAGCCCAATCCCCTACCACAAAAGTAAACTCACTTGGAGACTTTTGATCAAACTCCAACATCCACAGTGGCAAAAGGATTAAAAATATGCACTGGACTTTTGAAAAACTTGATACCCCAAATTTTACCAGACTTATCAATATTCTCCATTAATGTGAACAGCTTAAACTGTCCTCTAAAGAGGCACGGGTTAGCTGACTGGATACAAAAACTCAGGCCAGATATTTGTTGCATACAAGAGTCACATTTTACCTTAAAAGACAAATATAGACTCAGGGTGAAAGGATGGTCATCCATATTTCAGGCAAATGGTAATCAGAAAAAAGCAGGTGTTACAGGTGCTACAACTACAGCTACAATAGGCTTTAAACCAACAAAAGTAAGGAACAATTAGAATGGTCACTTTATATTTGTTAAGGGTAGTACTCAATATGATAAGATTTCAATTATTAATATCTATGCACCCAACCAGAATGCACCTCAATTTATAAGAGAAACTCTAACAGACATGAGCAACTTGATTTCCTCCAGCTCCATAATAGTTGGAGATTTCAACACACCTTTGGCAGTGTTGGATAGATCCTCTAATAAGAAGCTGAGCAAAGAAATTTTAGATTTAAACCTAACCATCCAACATTTGATTTAGCGGACGTCTACAGAACATTTCATCCCAACAAAACTGAATACACATACTTCTCATCAGCCCATGGAACATACTCCAAAATTGATCACATCTTACGTCTCAAGTCTAACCTCAGTAATTTGAAGAAATAGAAATTATTTCTTGCATCTTCTCGGACCACCATGGAATAAAAGTTGAACTCAGTAACAACAGGAATCTGCACACTCACACAAAAACATGCAAGTTAAATAACCTTATGCTGAAGGATAGCTGGGTCAGAGATGAGATTAAGAAGGAAATTGCCAAATTTTTGAAACAAGATGACAAGACATGAATTATCAGAACTTCTGGGATACTCAAAGGCAGTCCTAAGAGAGAAATTTATAGCACTGCAAGCGTTCCTCAACAGAATGGAAAGAGAGGAGCTTAACAACTTAGTGGGACATCTCAAGCAACTAGAAAAGGAAGAACATTCCAACCCCAAACCAAGTAGAAGAAAAGAAATAACCAAAATTAGAGCAGAATTAAATGAAATTGAAAACAAAAGAATTATACAACAGATCAATAAATCAAAAAGTTGGTTTTTTGAAAAGCTCATTAAAATAGATAAACCTTTGGCTAACCTAACCAGGAAAAAAAGAGTAAAATCTCTAATTTCATCAATCAGAAATCACAAAGACAAAATAACAACAGACTCCTCAGAAATCCAAAAAATCCTTAATGAATATTACAAGAAACTTTATTCTCAGAAATATGAAAATATGAAGGAAATTGACCAATACTTGGAAGCATGTCACCTTCCAAGACTTAGCCAGAATCAAGTGGAAATGTTGAACAGGCCTATATCAAGTCCTGAAATAGCATCAACCATACAAGATCTCCCTAAAAAGAAAAGCCCGGGACCAGATAGCTTCACGTCAGAATTCTACCAAACCTTTAAAGAGGAACTAGTACCTATATTGCTCAACCTGTCCCAAAATATAGAAAAAGAAGGAAGACTACCCAACACATTCTATGAAGCAAACATCACCCTGATCCCCAAACCAGGAAAAGACCCAACAAGAAAAGAAAATTATAGACCAATATCACTAATGAATATAGATGCAAAAATATTCAACAAGATCCTAACAAACAGAATCCAGCAACACATCAAACAAATTATACATCATGACAAAATCAGTTTTATCCCAGGATCTCAAGGCTGGTTCAATATACATAAATCTATAAATATAATTCAGCACATAAACAAATTAGAAAACAAAGACCATATGATTCTCTCAATTGATGCAGAAAAAGCTTTTGTTAATATCCAGCATCCCTTCATGATCACAACACTTAAGAAAATCGGTATAGAAGGGACATTTCTTAAACTGATAGAGGCCATCTACAGCAAACCCACAGCCAATATCGTATTGAATGGACTTAAATTGAAATCATTTCCACTCAGATCAGGAACCAGACAAGGCTGCCCATTGTCTCCACTGCTCTTTAACATTGTAATGGAAGTTTTAGCCATCGCAATTAGGGAAGAAAAGGCGATCAAGGGTATCCACATAGGGTCAGAAGAGATCAAACTTTCACTCTTCGCAGATGATATGATTGTATATCTGGAGAATACCAGGGATTCTACTACAAACTCTTAGAAGTGATCAAGGAATACAGCAGCATCTCAGGTTACAAAATCAACATTCATATATTGGTAGCCTTTATATATACCAACAATAGTCAAGTTGAAAAAACAGTTAAGGACTCTATTCCATTCATGGTAGTGCCAAAAAAGATGAAATATTTGGGAGTTTATCCAATAAAGGATGTGAAAGATCTCTATAAAGAGAACTATGAAACTCTAAGAAAAGAAATAGCTGAAAATGGCATGCTGGCCCGGTTCTGCCTGTTCTGTCCCAATCATTGTAAACAGGTGGAGGCTGGGCGGGGAGGGGATGGGGCGCCCCCAGCCGGACTGGGGCGCAGTGCAGGAGACGGCTGCTCTGGCGGCGTGAACGTTAGGAGGCTGTGGCTGCAGCGGAGCAGGCAGTCGTGCTGCGGCAGGCACAGGTGTAATGGATAGGTAACAGAGAAGACCTTGTCAGGGCATCAGCATGACCGAGTGCTTCCTGCCCCCCACCAGCAGCCCCAGTGAACACCACAGGGTGGAGCATGGCAGCGGGCTCACCCACAGCTCTGAAGAGATCAGCCCTACTAAGTTTCCTGGATTGTACAGTACTGGTGAACCTTCACCCCCCCATGACATCCTCCACGAGCCTCCTGATGTAGCGTCTGATGATGAGCAAGACCATGGCAAGAAAAAAGCAAAATTTAAGAAAAAGGAACAAAGGACTGAAGGCTATGCTACTTTTCAGGAAGATAGCTCTGGAGATGAAGCTGAAAGTCCTTCTAAAATGAAGAGGTCCAAGGGAATCCATGTTTTTAAGAAGCCCAGCTTTTCTAAAAAGGAGAAGGATTTTAAAATAAACGAGAAACCCAAAGATGAAAAGCATAAAGAAGAAAAGCACACAGAAGAAAAACATAAAGAGAAGAAGTCAAGAGACTTGACAGCAGCAGGTGTTGTTAAACAGTGGAAGGAAAAGAAAAAAAAGAAGAAGCCAATTCAGGAGCCAGAGGTGCCTCAGGTTGATGATTCCATTTTTGGAATTCCTTTGGCCAATGCAGTATAGAGGACCATGATGTATGATGGCATTTGGCTGCCGGCAGTTTTCCGTGAATGTATAGATTACGTAGAGAAGTATGGCATGAACTGTGAAGGCATCTATAGAGTTTCAGGAATTAAATCAAAAGTGGATGAGCTAAAAGTAGCTTATGACCGAGAGGAGTCTACAAGCTTGGAAGAGTATGAGCCTAACACTGTAGCCAGTTTGCTGAAGCAGTATTTGCGAGAACTTCCAGAGAATTTGCTTACCAAAGAGCTTATGCCCCAATTTGAAGAGGCTTGTGGTAGGACCTCAGAGAGTGAGAAAGTACAGGAATTCCAGTGCTTGCTCAAAGAACTGCCGGAATGTAACTATCTTCTGATTTCCTGGCTCATTGTGCACATGGACCATGTCATTACAAAGGAACTGGAAACCAAAATGAATATTCAGAACATTTCTATAGTGCTCAGTCCAACTGTTCAGATCAGTAATAGAGTCCTGTATGTGTTTTTCACATGTGTGCAAGAACTCTTTGGAAATGTGGTTCTAAAGCAAGTGACAAAACCTCTGCGGTGGTCTAACATGGCCACGATGCCCACATTGCCAGAGACCCAGGTTGGCATCAAGGAAGAGATCCGGAGACAGGAGTTTCTTTTGAATTGTTTACATGGAGATCTGTAGGGTGGGATAAAGGATTTGTCTAAAGAAGAAAGATTATGGGAAGTACAAAGGATTTTGACAGCTCTCAAAAGAAAACTAAGAGAAGCAAAAAGGCAGGAGTGTGAAACCAAGATTGCAGAAGAGATAGCCAGTCTTTCAAAAGAGGATGTTTCCAAAGAAGAAATGAATGAAAATGAAGAAGTTATAAATATTCTCCTTGCCCAGGAGAATGAGATCAGGAGGAGCTACTGGCCATGGAGCAGTTTCTGCGTCGGCAGATTGCCACCAAAAAAGAAGAGAGAGAATGCCTAGCAGCTGAGATTGCAGAGATTCAGAGCCGCCAGCAGCACGGCCCAAGAGAAACCGAGGAGAGCGAGAGTGAGAGTGAGGACGAAGAGGAACTGCAGATCATTCTAGAAGATCTACAGAGACAGAATGAAGAGCTAGAAATAAAGAACAATCACCTGAACCAAGCGATTCACGAGGAGCGGGAGGCCATCCTCGAGCTGTGCGTTCAGCTCCGCCTGCTGCAGGTTCAGCGCGCCAAGTCTGATCAGGCGGCGCCAGAGGACAAGGAGCCTGAGCGGCGAGGGGGGATGGCCCAGCTGCCCAGAGATGGGGTCGTGGAGGCCAAAGCAGCCAAAGGCAGGCAAGGAGCAAGTGAAACCATCCCCGAGCAAGGACAGGAAGGAGACGCCCATCTGAGCGGCCTGGTGTGCTCGTGGTGGAATCCTCTAGACTTACAAGGACCTGTGCATCTGACTGTAATGCTGAGAGCTGCAGGTGCGCTCTCTCGCACTGTCTATTCTGTAAAGATGTCTTCTCTTCTCAGAGACCCTTCCTCTTTCACACGTCTGACCCCTCACAGCAGGCTCAGGTCCAGTGGGAGGTCGAAGCAGAGGGCACATTGCGGGCTGGTAGGGGACAGATTAGTTTTCCAGATAGTGTCAGCTTATTTGAAGATTAATTTTCTTTGTTAACTTAAAATAACTACTTTAACCCTTGAGTGGCTTCTTTGTAAACCAAAAATTGTCTTTCTTTGCTTTTTTATCACAGCAGAATCAGGATCTCTTTCTCATTTGGGGGGGAACCCAATCAGGTCAGTCTTGTGCCTGCCTGCCCCACATCCTGCCCTCCGGATCTCTGTGTCCCTGGTCACTCTTGCTTGTGCCTTTCACACCTTTTTGGTGCAGATTATACAATGGGGGAGCTGCCTCATGTTTTCTGACTAGCCAGAATGGCTCCTATGGGTGTACCTGTTACCCACCCGGTAACTCTCTTTTGACAGTTCCAAACCACAGTCCATGAGCCCGAGTCACCAGGACGGCCTCCTTTGGTTGCAGATGGAGGCTGCCTGTGGAGCCTGCCCACCTGCCCTGGGCCCTACAAGGCCCAGCATGGAGGAGGCCCCACTCCTGCCTGTTACTCACTGCCGTAGCCAGCAAAGGCCTTTTTACCGGGTTGGTGGGAAGGTGGTTGCCTTGTCCTGGTGCCTCCACACAAAGGATGTTTCTCAAACCAGAAGTCCTTTCCATGACTGACCCTCTAGTAAAAACAGAATGACTCCGATTGCTTGCTTGGGCTAGAATGTACATGTCTCCTTGCCTGAATAAGCCATATATATGCTCTTTTTTTTTTTTATTGTTGGGGATTCATTGAGGGTACAATAAGCCAGGTTACACTGATTGCAATTGTTAGGTAAAGTCCCTCTTGCAATCAAGTCTTGCCCCCATAAAGTGTGATATACACCAAGGTCCCACCCCCCTCCCTCCGTCCCTCTTTCTGCTTCCCCCCCATAACCATAATTGTCATTAATTGTCCTCATATCAAAATTGAGTACATAGGATTCATGCTTCTCCATTCTTGTGATGCTTTACTAAGAATAATGTCTTCCACGTCCATCCAGGTTAATACGAAGGATGTAAAGTGTCCATTTTTTTTAATGGCTGAATAGTATTCCATGGTATACATATACCACAGCTTGTTAATCCATTCCTGGGTTGGTGGGCATTTAGGCTGTTTCCACATTTTGGCGATTGTAAATTGAGCTGCAATAAACAGTCTAGTACAAGTGTCCTTATGATAAAAGGATATTTTTCCGTCTGGGTAGATGCCCAGTAATGGGATTGCAGGATCAAATGGGAGGTCTAGCTTGAGTGCTTTGAGGTTTCTCCATACTTCCTTCCAGAAAGGTTGTACTAGTTTGCAGTCCCACCAGCAGTGTAAAAGTGTTCCCTTCTCTCCACATCCACGCCAGCATCTGCAGTTTTGAGATTTTGTGATGTGGGCCATTCTCACTGGGGTTAGATGATATCTCAGGGTTGTTTTGATTTGCATTTCTCTAATATATAGAGATGATGAACATTTTTTCATGTGTTTGTTAGCCATTCGTCTGTCATCTTTAGAGAAAGTTCTATTCATGTCTCTTGCCCATTGATATATGGGATTGCTGGCTTTTTTCATGTGGATTAATTTGAGTTCTCTCTAGATCCTAGTTATCAAGCTTTTGTCTGATTGAAAATATGCAAATATCCTTTCCCATTGTGTAGGTTGTCTCTTTGCTTTGGTTATTGTCTCCTTAGCTGTACAGAAGCTTTTCAGTTTAATGAAGTCCCATTTGTTTATTTTTGTTGTTGTTGCAATTGCCATAGCAGTCTTCTTCATGAAGTCTTTCCCCAGGCCAATATCCTCCAGTGTTTTTCCTATGCTTTCTTTGAGGGTTTTTATTGTTTCATGCCTTAAATTTAAGTCCTTTATCCATCTTGAATCAATTTTTGTGAGTGGGGAAAGGTGTGGGTCCAGTTTCAGTCTTTTACATGTAGACATCCAGTTCTCCCAACACCATTTATTGAGTAGGGAGTCTTTCCCCCAAGGTATGTTCTTGTTTGGTTTATCGAAGATTAGGTGGTTGTAAGATGTTAGTTTCATTTCTTGGTTTTCAATTCGATTCCAAGTGTCTATGTCTCTGTTTTTGTGCCAGTACCATGAGGTCTTGACCACTATGGCTTTGTAGTACAGACTAAAATCTGGTATGCTGATGCCCCCAGCTTTATTTTTATTACTAAGAACTGCCTTAGCTATACGGGGTTTTTTCCGGTTCCATACAAAACGCAGAATCATTTTTTCCAAATCTTGAAAGTACGATGTTGGTATTTTGATAGGAATGGCCTTGAATAGGTAGATTGCTTTGGGAAGTATAGACATTTTAACAATGTTGATTCTTCCCGTCCGTGAGCATGGTATGTTCTTCCATTTGTTAATATCCTCTGCTATTTCCTTTCTGAGGATTTCATAGTTTTCTTTATAGAGGTCCTTCACCTCCTTCGTTAGGTATATTCCTAGGTATTTCATTTTCTTTGAGACTATGGTGAAGGGAGTTGTGTCCTTAATTAGCTTCTCATCTTGACTGTTATTGGTGTATACAAAGGCTACTGACTTGTGGACATTGATTTTATATCCTGAAACATTACTGTATTTTTTGATGACTTCTAGGAGTCTTGTGGTTGAGTCTTTGGGGTTCTCTAAGTGTAAGATCATGTCGTCAGCAAAGAGGGAGAGTTTGACCTCCTCTGCTCCCATTTGGATTCCCTTTATTTCCTTGTCTTGCCTAATTGTATTGGCTAGAACTTCCAGCACTATGTTGAATAGTAAAGGTGACAGAGGACAACCTGGTCTGGTTCCAGTTCTAAGAGGAAAAGCTTTCAGTTTTACTCCATTCAGTAAAATATTGGCTGTGGGTTTGTCATAGATAGCTTCATTCGGTTTTAGAAATGTGCCACCTATGCCTATACTCTTCAGTGTTCTAATTAGAAAAGGATGATGGATTTTTTTTTTCTTTTTTATTGTTGAGGATTCATTGAGGGTACAATAAGCCAGGTTACACTGATTGCAATTGTTAGGTAAAGTCCCTCTTGCAATCATGTCTTGCCCCCATAAAGTGTGACACACACCAAGGCCCCACCCCCCTCCCTCCCTCCCTCTTTCTGCTTCCCCCCATAACCTCAATTGTCATTAATTGTCCTCATATCAAAATTGAGTACATAGGATGCTGGATTTTATCAAATGCTTTTTCTGCATCTATTGAGAGGATCATGTGATCTTTATTTTTGCCTCTGTTAATATGGTGGATAATGTTTATGGATTTGCGTATGTTAAACCAGCCTTGCATCCCTGGGATGAAGCCTACTTGATCATGATGAATGGCTTTTTTCATGATAAGCAGTAATCTATTGGCTGGGATTTTGTTGAGAATTTTTGCATCTATATTCATGAGTGAGATTGGTCTGAAATTCTCCTTTTTGTTTGGGTCTTTTCCTGGTTTTGGTATCAGGGTGATGTTTGCTTCACAGAATGTGTTGGGGAAGATTCCTTCTTCCTCAATTTTTTGGAATAATTTCTGCAGTACAGGAATAAGCTCTTCCTTGAAGGTTTGATAGAATTCTGGAGTGAAGCCATCTGGACCAGGGCATTTTTTGGCTGGAAGATTTTTTATTGTTTCTTTGATCTCAGTGCTTGAAATTGGTCTGTTTAGGAGCTCTATTTCTTCCTGGCTGAGTCTAGGGAGAGGGTGTGATTCCAAATACTGATCCATTTCCTTCACATTGTCAAATTTCTGGGCATAGAGTTTCTGGTAGTATTCAGAGATGATCTCTTGTATCTCTGTGGGATCAGTTGTTATTTCCCCTTTATCATTTCTGATTGAGGTTACTAGAGATTTTACTTTTCTATTCCTCGTTAGTCTGGCCAATGGTTTATCTGTTTTATTAATTTTTTCAAAAAATCAACTCCTTGTTTCATTAATTTTCTGAATGATTCTTTTGTTTTCAATTTCATTGATCTCTGATTTGATGTGGGACTTCTACTGAGTTTAGGCTTAGATTGTTCTTCTTTTTCCAATTCCATAAGATCTCTTGTGAGATTGTTGATGCACTCTCTTTCTGTTTTTCGAATGTAGGCATCTAAAGCGATAAATTTTCCTCTCAAAACTGCTTTTGCAGGTTTTGGTAGCTTGTGTCTTCATTGTTGTTATGCTCAAGGAAGTTAATGATTTCCTGTTTTATTTCTTCCCGCATCCATCTGTTATTCAACAGAAGATGTTTAATTTCCATGCCTTTGGGTGGGGTCGAGCGTTTTTGTTAGAGTTGAGTTCCACCTTTAGTGCCTTATGGTCTGAGAAGATACACGGTAAAATTTCAATTCTTTTGATTCTGTTGATATTTGTTTTGTGTCCCAGGATATGATCAATTTTGGAGAATGTTCCATGGGGTGATGAGAAGAATGTATATTCTTTATCTTTGGGATGGAGTGTTCCTTATGCGTCTATCAAGCACAGTTGTTCTAGGGTCTCATTTAAATCTCTTATATCTTTGTTCAATTTCTATTTAGAGGATCTGTCCACTCTATAAGAGGAGTGTAAAGTCCCCTGTTATTATGGTATTATCAGATATCATATTGCTCAGACTGAGTAGGGTCTGTTTCAAGAATCTGGGAGCATTTAAATTGGGTGCATAAATATTTAGAATTGAAATGTCTTCTTGTTGTAGTTTTCCCTTGACCAATATAAAGTGACCATCTTTGTCTTTTTTGACTTTAGTTGCTTTAAATCCACATGTATCTGAAAATAAGATTGCAACTCCTCTTTTCTTCTGAATTCCATTTGTCTGAAAAATTGTCTTCCAACCCTTGACTCGGAGCTTTAATTTGTCTTTTGAAGCCAGGTGTGTTTCTTGCAGACAGCAAATGGATAGCTTGTGTTTTTTAATCCAGTCAGCCAATCTATGTCTCTTCAGTGGGGAATTCAAGCCATTAACATTTATGGAGATAATTGATAAGTGTGGTAGTATTCTATTCGTCTTATTTTGTGAGAGTCCATTGCTTAGTTTTATCTTTTGCATGAGTGTGGAGGTTAGGTTCTGACCTTTAATTTCTGAGTTCTTACTTTGCTGCTGATCCATTGTGGTGGTCAGTGTGCAGAACAGGTTGAAGTATTTCCTGTAGAGCTGGTCTTGTTGTGGCGAATTTCCTCAATGTTTGTATATCCGTAAATGATTTGATTTCTCCATCAATTTTGAAGCTTGGCTTAGCAGGGTACAGAATTCTGGGCTGGATATTGTTCTGTTTAAGTAGATTAAAGGTAGATGACCATTGTCTTCTTGCTTGGAAAGTTTCATTAGAGAAATCTGCGGTCACTCTGATGGATTTGCCCCTGTAGGTCAACTGGCGCTTACTCCTGGCAGCTTGCAGAATCTTTTCTTTTGTCTTGACTTTGGACAGGTTCATCACAATGTGTCTTGGAGAAGCTCGGTTAGAGTTGAGGCGACCTGGGGTCCGATAGCCCTCTGAAAGCAGTGTGTCAGAATCTTTGGTGATATTTGGGAAATTTTCTTTTATAATATTCTCTAGTATGGCTTCCATTCCTCTGGGGCATTCTTCTTCCCCTTCTGGAATTCCTATAACTCGTATTTTGGAACGCTTCATTAAGTCCCATAATTCTGACAGTGAACGTTCTTCTTTCTCTCTCTTCTTTTTTGCCTCTTTTACTGTCTGAGTTATCTCAAGAACTTTGTCTTCTACCTCTGAAATTCTTTCTTCTGCATGGTCCAACCTGTTGCTGATACTTTCCATTGCATCTTTAAGTTCCCTAATTGACTGTTTCAGTTCCTTCAGCTCTGCTATATCCTTTTTATATTCTTCATATTGTTCATCTCTTATTTGATTCTGTTTTTGGATTTCCTTTTGCTTATTTTCCACTTTATTAGCAGTTTCCTTCATTGTTTCCATCATTTCTTTCATTGTTTTCAACATGTGTATTGTAAATTCCTTTTCTGTCATTCCTAACATTTCTTTATAGGTGGAATCCTCTGCAGTAGCTACCTCATGGTCCCTTGGAGGGGTTGTTCTGGACTGGTTCTTCATGTTGCCTGGAGTTTTCTGCTGATTCTTCCTCATGAGTGATTTTTTTTATCTGTTTCCTTGCCCTAATTTTCCTTTCACTTTCTCTTGCTCTTTAAGTTCTCGTGCCTGTGGAGTAAGGGTTACAGTACCAGAGGGGTGAGAAGGTTAAAGAGCAAAAAAGAGATGAGAGAAAGGAGGACCGAGTGATAAGAAAAAAAAGAAAAATAGAGAAAGGAGAGGGGGTGGGTAAAAGGAATATTGACAAAAAGAAGAGAGGCACAGAAAGAGGGAGACAGAGCAATATAGGTGTACAGTAGGGTACTTTGACACAACCTTAAAAAAACCCCACCTTCTGGGGGTGCCCAGTTGGGTGGTTCCCTTGAGGTCAGCAGCTCTTTGCTAACCTGATCAGACACAGTACCCCACCTCCACCAAGTAGAGAGGAAAGACAAAAATGCTATAAATGAAACCAAAACAAGCAAACAGAAAACTTTACAGGATCAAATTGGGTGAAAAACCAAATAATAGCGGTAGAACCAGTAGCAAAAATGACGTTCTAGTTATTGAAAAAGGCAGCAATGGGAAATTATAATTAAACTAGAAAAATTGAGAAAGAAAAAGGATCTGTATGGAAAAGGTTGAAATTAAAAAACAAAACAACATCAACAACATCAAAATAAACAAAAAGAAAAAAACCAAACCAAAAAAAAAAAAAAAAAACAAAAAACCACAACCAAAAACAAAGCAGTATGTATATGTTATTGAATATTGTCTGGGCAACACGTGGTCTTCTGGGGTATGAGATGTTAATCACAGTTCTGATACGACTGGAGGCTGCTGATTTCTCAAACCCCAGCAGGTAGACACCCTAAATCTCTCTTCAGCCCACTTAAAAGGCACTTTGAACTTGTAAACTTGCTGAGCAGAAGCTTTCCCAGGAAAGTGCTTGTCGCTGGAATCACTGCTGAAGTGGCTATCCACTTACCCAGTGTGCCAAAACCGGTCTCACTCTGCCCCTGAGGGTTAGGGCTGCAAGGCAGCTCAGACCCCACCCTTAGGGTACTTGGTCACTGGGTTACCAGCTCCCACCCGATTCTAGCTCTGAGACCCTGAGTGTGGAGCTTGCCGGGCCAGATCGCTCACAATGGCTCTCTGTGACCCACAGCCAAACACTATTAGCTCCGTCTGGCTCAGCGGCTCAGACTGGGGCCCTAGACAACGGCCAAAGTTCTCTGCACTCCCGCCCAGGCTCTCCTCAAGGCAGTTCAACTGAGTGCCAAGTCCAAAGACACCAAAACAGTTCACAGGTAAGGCCTTTCTGGTTTGCAGTCTCGCTGCTACTGAACTTACAGTTGCGGGCGGGTTTAGACAGATTGAACACATGCGACTACTTGCCATTTTTCCACCGTTTTAGTCCTCCTCCTGGGGTCCAGAAGTTTCTCACTGACTCCCCGTATCCTCAGAGGGGTGATGATAGGCAGATCCCACCAGCCAGAGATGCCTGGAGTCCTATCTCCCCAGACTCATGGTGCTCAGATGCAAGGAAGCTGTTATTTGGCCGCCATCTTGCTCCTCCTCTGGTATATATGCTCTTAAACAAAAATTCAGAATTATCCGTGCTGTCTCAGTGAACCTACTGGTGGACTCTCAGTTGACAAGATAAGCAATAGAGACAAATTACCTTCCTTTTAATGCTAGCTGTGACTCATCCTGCCCCACTTCCCACCTCTAGTCCATTAGATCAGTGCTCTGAGGCTGCTGGGAGGCCGGGCTCCAGAGGCAACTGGATTGTGGTCAGCTCTGTCAGAGCGAGTGGTGCCGTGAGACTGGCCAGGTCTCCTGGCTCAGGAGAAACCCCCACACACTTAAGGAGGTGGAAACCACCCCACAGAGGGCTCTCCCCTCTTTCTCCTGGTTAGTATTTATTTTCAGCACCTGTTTGATGTGGTTTTTTAACTTCTACCTATTGCACTGTTGTGACTTGTTGGCCATTATTTGATTTTTGTATGAAAAAAAGCTTTGTTATAGAAATCAGCATACTATTTTTTTAAATCTGGAGAGAAGGTATTCTGGTGACTGAAAGTACCGTCAGGTGTCAGACATATATGTGTAAAGGCCTTCTTGCTGTCCTGTCTGTCCTAGTATATTCACTTTACAGCTGCTGGCAATATTGAAGGTTCCTTTTTTGTTTGTGTAAAATCTAATTTCTATCCAGGTGTCATGGATTTTTAAAATTAGTATTTCATTACAAATGTCTCAGTGTTGGTTAATAAATTTTTGCCAGGACCATTAATGATTGAGCAAATAAATTCAACAGCCATTTGGGAAAAAAAAAAGAAATAGCTGAAAATGTTAGCAAATGGAAAAACATACCATGCTCATGGCTGGGAAGAATCAACATTGTTAAAATGTCTATACTACCCAAAGCAATATACAATTTTAATGCAATTCCTATTAAAGCTCCACTGTCATACTTTAAAGATCTTGAAAAAATAATACTTCGTTTTATATGGAATCAGAAAAAACCTTGAATAGCCAAGATATTACTCAGAGAAAAACAAAGCAGGAGGAATCACGCTACCAGACCTCAAACTATACTATAAATTGATAGTGATCAAAACAGCATGGTACTGGCACAAAAACAGAGAGGTAGATGTAAGGAACAGAATAGAGAACCAAGAGATGAATCCAGCTATTTACCATTATTTGATGTTTGACAAGCCAATTAAAAACATTCAGTGGGGAAAAGATTCCCTATTTGACAAATGGTGCTGGATGAAGTGGCTGGCAACCTGTAGAAGACTGAAACTGGACCCACACCTTTCACTGTTAACTAAGACAGACTCTCACTGGATTAAAGATTTAAACTTAAGACATGAAACTATAAAAATACTAGAAGAGAGTGCAGGGAAAACCCTTGAAGAAATTGGTCTGGGTGAGTATTTTATGAGGAGGACCCCCCAGGCAATTGAAGCAGCTTCAAAAATACACTACTGGTGCAGTCCAGGCACCATCCACACCCCTTGAGAAATGGAGACTTTACCTCTTTCATGTTTACATGCATGGAGCTGGGACATATTCTTCTTAGTAAAGTATCTCAAGAATGGAAGAAAAGGTACCCAATGTACTCAGCCCTACTATGAAACTAATTTAGGGTTTTCACGTGAAAGCTATAACCCAGTTACAACCTAAGAATGGGGGGGGGAAGGGAAGGGAGGGAGGGGGGAGGTGGGTAGAAGGAAAGGGATTGGTGGGATTACACCAGTGGTGCATCTTACAAGGGTATATGTGAAACTTGGTAAATGCGGAATGTAAGTGTCTTGGCACAGTAACTAAGAGAATGCCAGGAAGGCTATGTTAACCAGTGTGATGAAAGTGTGTCAAATGGTCTGTGAAGCTAGTGAATGATGCCCCATGATCATATCAATGTACACAGCTATGATTTAATAAAAAAAATAAAATAAAGAGATAAGTCAAAAACAAAAAAACAAAAATACACTACTGGGACCTGATCAAACTAAAAAGCTTCTGCACAGCCAAGAACACAGTAAATAAAGCAAGCAGACAGCCCTCAGAATGGGAGAAGATATTTGCAGGTTATGTCTCCGACAAAGGTTTAATAACCAGAATCCACAGAGAACTCAAATGTATAATCAGAAAAGAAAAGAACAAGTGATCCCATCGCAGGCTGGGCAAGGGACTTGAAGAGAAACTTCTCTGAAGAAGACAGGCACGTGGTCTACAGACATATGAAAAAATGCTCATCATCTTTAATCATCAGAGAAATGCAAATCAAAACTACTTTGAGATATCATCTAACTCCAGTAAGATTAGCCCATATCACAAAATCCAAGACCAGAGATGTTGGCGTGGATGTGGAGAAAAGGGAACACTTCTACACTGCTGGTGGGAGTGCGAATTAATACATTCCTTTTGGAAAGATGTTTGGAGAACACTTAGAGATCTAAAAATAGATCTGCCATTCAATCCTATAATTCCTCTACTAGGTATATACCCAGAAGACCAAAAATCACATTATAATAAAGATATTTGTACCAGAATGTTTATTGCAGCCCAATTCATAATTGCTAAGTCGTGGAAAAAGCCCAAGTGCCCATCGATCCACGAATGGATTGATAAATTGTGGCATATGTACACCATGGAATATTATGCAGCCTTAAAGAAAGATGGAGACTTTACCTCTTTCATGTTTACATGGATGGAGCTGGAACATATTCTTCTTAGTAAAGTATCTCAAGAATGGAAGAAAAAGTATCCAATGTACTCAGCCCTACTATGAAACTAATTTATGGCTTTCACATGAAAGCTATAACCCAGTTATAACCTAAGAATAGGGGGAAAGGGGTAAGGGAGGGGAGGGGGGGAGGTGGGCGGAGGGAGGGTAATTGGTGGGATTACACCTGCGGTGCATCTTACAAGGGTATATGTGAAACCTAGTAAATGTAGAATGTAAATGTCTTAACACAATGACTAAGAAAATGCCAGGAAGGTTATGTTAACCAGTATGATGAAAATGTGTCGAACGGTCTTTAAAACCAGTGTATGGTGCCCCATGATCGCATTAGTGTACACAGCTATGATTTAATAATAATAATAAAAAAAAAGAGTTGCTGGGCTTTGTCAGCTAGAGTACTTTCCAGGTAAATGTAGTATATGCTAATTTTTTTTTTTTTTTAAAATCATAGCTGTGTACATTAATGCAATCATGGGGTACAATGTGCTGGTTTTATATACAATTTGAAATACTTTAATCAAACTGGTTAACATAGCCTTCATGGCATTTTCTTAGTTATTGTGTTAAGACATTTATATTCTACCCCTAGTAAACTTCACATATACCCTTGTAAGATGCACCATAGGTCCCACCAATTACCCTCCCTCCACCCATCCTTACCTCTCCCCTTTCTTCTGTCTCCCCTTTCCCCTTCTTCTTGGGCTATAATTGGGTAATAGCTTTCATAAGAAAGCCATAAATTAGTTTCATAGTAGGGCTGAGTACGTTGGATACTTTTTCTTCTATTCTTGAGATACTTTGCTAAGAATAATGTGTTCTAGCTCCATCCATGTAAACAACATGATATTAATTTTAAAGGTATAGTAATTTTAAAGGTATAGTAGACTTTTATTAAGTTTATAAATGGTCTTAAAATGTTTATGATAACCCAGTTTACCAAAGTTTATTTAAGTTTGATTTATTAGATTAATAGGAGTTACTTAAGTGCAAAGGAAGATTTTGTTTTCTAGGTTTCTAAGTTTGTCAGGCTGCTGGCATGTTTGAGAAAATCAGGTATGTTAAGTGAGTAAAATTCAAAAAGTGCATGAGGGAATTTAGTTAACTAAATTAATAAATTGGATTAATTATTTACAATGTAATCTTTTGAACTTAATGAGTTAATTGAGTATAATCAAAGAAAAAAGTGATCATGAGTCCTTGCTTTTGTATAAAAGTAATAGATCTATGACAAGACTTTTTTTTTTTTGAGATAGAGTCTTGCTCTGTTGCCCAGGTTGGAGTGCAATGGCATCATCATAGCTCACAGCAACCTCAAACTCCTAGGCTCAATTGATCCTTCTGCCTCAGCCTCCTGAGTAGCTGGCACTACAGGTATGTAGCACCGTACCGGCTAATTTTTCTCCTTTTTTGTAGGACAGGCTCTTGCTCTTGCTCAGACTGGTCTCAAACTCCTGGCCTCAAGCAATCCTCCCACCTTGCCCTCTCGGTGTGCTAGGAATACTGTCATGAGCCACCATGCCTAGCCTCTAGCAAGATTTTTCAATTGAACTTAAAGGCTTAGGTAACACTAGTCTTTTGAAATTATACTTTCAATATATTTAATTAATTAAAATACAATTACTTTGGAGTAGTCCTTTCCATGTACAAGGTTCCCACAGACATTTAAAAGCTCAAATGACATTAGTGAACACTCAATAAGTGGCAGGTATGGATGGTCCCCAACTTTAGATGGTTCCTTTGACTTGAGATTTTTAGACTTTATAATGGTTTGAAAGTGATATACATTCAGTAGAAGGTCAATACATTACATGAGATATTCAATACTTATAAAATAAAATAGCCTTTGTGTTAGATGATTTTGCCCAGCTGTAGACTAATGTAGGTATTCCCAGCATGTTGAAAGTGTATGAAATGCATTGTTGACTTAGGTTAGTTTAATTTATTATGGGATTATTAGGATGTACCCCATTGTAAACTGAGGAACATCCATATAATTAATAGCAACCCCTGCTTGTCCTTTTGTCCCCTTGAATTCTTGTAGCAAAAATTCTACAATTGTGTATTTACTTCTTGAGGCCCTGAGTGTCCTGATTAATTGCAGCTAAGGATTACTAAAAAAAAAAAAATAAATAAAAAACCAACCCCAAAACAATACTTTCCTTGAGTCAATAATTTTATTACTGTTATTTTTCACACCGAGAAGACTTAGTTACATAAAGCGATATTCTATGAATTGATTATCATTAGTAGAAGCATAGAGGTGTGGACAGAGAAACATGAAGAAACACCCTTTATCAGAGGGAAGTCCTTGTGACTGAAGTGTACACTCCAAACAGCCTATGTACAAGTAAATACAGCTTTCCGCCTATGTACAGACGTATTCACAGAGAGTAAACTGACACAGTATCACCATATATCGTTCATCCAGTGAAAATTGCTCATAATAAACGCAACACATACAACATAACAAAAGTCATTTGGAAGAGCGTCCACTGGATTCTCGTAGAGGGTAAAGATGGGTTAAAATGCTTCTTTTTAAAATGGAGGCAAACAAAGGAAGCATGAGACCACATCAATCCCTAAAAAGATCCTTTATAAAAATGGCATTCTGATATTTTTAACGTACCCTGTCTAAAAGACAGTTTACATGTCATCAAGCGAATGTCTATGTTGGAGTCAATGCGAGAAACATTTGCTCTGTTTAAACCATATGCAAAGAACAAAAGTTTAGCACTATCTGCAACTTCATTAAACCAGGAAGGTAGCTTTTCTATTTTTATTTTTGATGGCTCTTTAAGTCTATGGATTGTTTGAAGATGGAAGCTGTTGCTTCTGGAGGTTTTTCAAACTTAAGCAGAAGAAATATCAAGAAATATCCAGACTGCACAGAGGGCATGTTTACACATTCTGTGTGCAGGGCTCCACAGGGCCTTCCTCTTCTGCAAGGGCAGGCTCTGCCCTTTGGAGAGACTCTTTGCAGTGGTTCTCAACCTTCCTAATGCCACGACCCTTTAATACAGTTCCTGTGGGTTGCGACCCACAGGTTGAGAAACGCTGCTTTAGAGTTTAGACCGTAGACAGACTCCACAGAGGAACCTCACTGGCTCTGGGTCCAGGTACCCTTTCTTTAGGGTAAATTGGCTGTTTATGCATAAAACCAATGGAGATATTCTATTTAATACCCAGTTATGGTTATTTCTAGACTATGAAGTGCCTCTTAGCCATCATTTTAGTTTTCACTCAAATAATGTAAAGAGTTGTGATGAGGTGAAACATCAAAGTTTTTAGTTGTGTAGACATTTATGTATATATGAGTGTAAATAGTCTAACATACCAGGTCAGAAATTGTTTATTTTAGCAGAGGGGAAGAAAAACCACCAATATATTAATGAAGTTTGTTGTTCTACGTGTCTTCCCAAGGAGGGTTAATAACTTAGCAAGAGAAATTATTAACAAGTTGTATATCTCTGTTTGCCATTTTTATAAGGGAACTTCTTAGACCCATTCTATATTTATATAAAAACTCAAACACATCCTAAATCTCTCAGGTATATGTTTGCTAATTATCCATTTTGCTTTCCATATGGGTGAACCTTGCTTTACACAACAAATTGATTCTTGAAAAACAGCCTATACTTTTAAGAGGAAATATTTTCAATGTGGTGTCAGAACTTGCTATTTAAAGGAACCATAATAAGCTATTTTGAAAATTAAGAATGATTTTATGAAAGGAATAATTTCTTTGATTTTCAAACAGTTTTTATTAAAGTACACCTCTAAAATTTATAAGTAGATTAGGATTGCCTAGAACAATAATTATAAGTAATAAAAATAGAACAGATAAACTCTAATTTACAACAAACAATACAAAACAGGAATGACTCATGAACTGCTTATTGATTGACTATATTCAGAAGCCCTGAATATATGTATTATTGGTATTTTATGGCTTTAATCAGGACAATTGTCTCTAATGTAGTACTGTAAAGTGCAATATTAAAAAATTAAAAAACCCAAAAGGCATCCATTGTCCTTCAGTTTTATCCTGATGAGAAGAATTGAAGATTCATATAGTTAACTGGTAAGAAGTTATCTACCCTTAATTCACACATGTAATTTCATCCTTAAAATAAGTTTATTCAGGGATTCATATGTTTTCCCTTTTTTTTCTTTTGTTTTTTGTGACATGATTTTAAGAAATTACTATTTTGTTTTGGTTAGCTGAGTGTTTTAGTGAACTGTTAGTCCCCAAGGCCTGGTCACTTGCAAACCCGACATGTATGAGCACAGGAGCAAATTCTCATCCTCTTGGTGGATGCTGGCCCGTTTCCCTAGGCCAAGATACCAATCAGCAACTTTGCAGGTCCCATCCAACCATCACACAAGGAGGTAAACACACTGCAATGCTGGTGGATAAGTAGAGGTCTAACCATCTTCTTTATTTCCTATTTAAAATGAAAATACTAATTCCTCTTGGTAAATCAGTGCAGGTGTGCACAGGCCCAGCATTTTGGAATGATCTAAGGTGGCATCTCTTCCCTTCTGAGTGCTGTGTTGGTGTGGGACTATGAACTTGAAAATGTTCTGTGAGCTTGGGATCACCAGGGCCTCCTGATGCTGCTGCAAACCACTTTCATTAACGCCTGTTTGCTCCTAAGATATTTCTTCTACTTTATTCTCTTGTGGTTGTGAATTCTATCCATATCTTAGTAGTAATTAGGAGGGATTCCCTCCAAGAAGTAGTCAATTACATAAAACACAAATTGTTAGAGGCAGGGGTCTAGCATTTTTGAATATTTGCATTAATGAGGAATTGGAGGAAACTCATTAAGTTTGCCAAGTAAACTGGAGAGGTTGGTGTTGAGTATCTTGCAAGGGAGTAAGTATTGGGTCCAATCTGGATGTGAAAACTCAAAGTGGGATTAGAAATGAACAGACTGAGGCTCACTAAGGCCAAGTGGAGAGAGGTGAGACATTGCACCTATAGAAATGCTCTGGGGTGAGCTGAGAAACTCACTGGCTTCCTCTGAATGTCTTGGAGGAAAAATGCAGGGGCCAAACTGGACACAAAGTAAATGTGAATCAGCAAGGTAGCATGATTTTTTAAGAGGGAAAGGCAACAGAGAGGGGCAGAAAAAGGGAGTGAAACATGAGGGTTGAGGCTGTAAGTCAGCACTGTTGAGATATACTTGTGTCACGAATAGCCATAAGGTTCCGTCATTTAAGAACATATAAAGCATCTTAAAAGGCTTACTAGAGAGGAACTATAAAAATTATTAAAAGGGTTAAAGTAAAAAACTCAGAAGTAAAAATAAAAAGAGACTTTTGATGAAAATAGGTAAAAGATCACATAGTAGTGATTTGCTACTGTGTCAGGGGTTAAGAGTGAAGAGTGCCCAGATGTAGTCATTTTCTGCCAAAAAGGAAAAAAATATGTTAAGCCACCTCCTGGGGGCTCTTGGTTTAGTCTGGAGAGAGACTTTTTTGATGCTGATGGTTGTTAAACATTGAACTTGGTTATGCCAGAAATATCTATGTTGGGAATCTCTTTCTTACAAGAAGGTTGTCCATTTCATTAGGGTGACAGGCTGGACAAATTCCCTTAATGGAATTAAATCTTTGATGGAAGCCTGTGCAAACTCCATGGCATTCTTTCTGATTTCAGTATTTATTTGTTTTTAAACAAATTCCGTTAGGTTTTCCAGTCTGTCAATCATTTAGTAAAAGTGCTTTGGCTTACATGAGTGGTTCTCAACCTTCCTAATGCCGCAACCCTTTAATACAATTCCTGTGGGTCGTGACCCACAGGTTGAGAACCGCTGCCTTAAATAGTATGGTGCTCCACATAGACCCTCACAATTTCTTCGCTAATCTGAACATACTTATCTGTCCCATCATAATGTCTCAAAAACTGGCTGACTTGTGGACTAAGTTGTCGTGGCTTCGTCTCTCTCTTTTAAATGAAAACTGTCAATGGCCAGATTAAGGACCCCTGTGGACTAGGCTGATTCTGAACAAGGCTCATCCCCCCGTGTGAGGAAGGCATGTCTGATGGCTGTGTGCACATTGGTTAGGGGTGTCTATGTGGAAAACGCATCCCTTCCGTAGCAAACATGTGTGTGCCTGTGAGTTTTACGGATGTCTACCTGCACCTGGTGATTTCGTGCCATAGCCTGTGCAGGCTCAAAGTTCTCAGTGAAGTGAAAAAGATATTGTGATGGTGTAAAAATAAGTAATGGAATGAAGCTGGCTATATTTCCTTTATTGCTTTTCTTGTTTGCTATATATTTCAAAAATATGAAGCTTTGAGATTCAACAAGAAACACAGACACGGAGGCAGGGAGCTAAACAAATACAGACGGCAGAGCAGGGCATGGTTACCTTTCTTTCCCAAGGCCTTTTTCAAAAGGGTTTTGTTTTTAACATCTTAGGACTATGTATGGGTTCTTGTAATTGGTTAAAAATAGTTTGATATTTATAACCATTTAAAACTACATAGGGATATATTTCATTGTAACACTTACTTTCTTGGGAATCCTAGTAAAAGTGAATTGATTTCTCTTTCCTTCTCTTTCCTTATTCTTCTATTTATTTGATTAAATCTCTCTTAATGATAAGGCCTTCCCTACTAATTGGACAATGTTGTTGAAGGACTTAGTATGTATCTTTTGAAAACATTAAGCCAGGTGGTTAGGGAAGATCTGGCTTAGTAAGAATAAGCATTAGCTTCTACACCTGCTTCCAGGAGACAGTTGATTTATCCAGAAATCATCCTGAGAACAGCTTCTATTAATCTCTTCTGGAACAGAACTGCCACCCATAATGTAGCCACTTACTTACTGGAGTAGCAACCTGCTCAGGTGCCAGGAAGCACAGCATCACAGCCTTCTGTGTGTGGGCAGGTGGGGGGAGGACAGCACACTGGCGTTTTCTGCAAAGCTTGTATGCGGGCAGGCCATCAGATCCATGCAGATAGTCCAGTGCAGTAATTTCTGCAGAGCATTTACCCCATGTTCCGTCTTGTTCGTAACACTTTGTGGGGGCTAGCAGCTCTATCAGCTGTCATTTTCTTGGTCAACTTTCTAAGGTGGTCTGGGAGTAGGGACCTTCCACGTATAGCTCATCTCCTATCTCACTGTTACAGAGGTGTTGGAGAGCTCAGAGCAATGGTGGGGAGTTTGCCAACTCTCTCCCTGCCCAGGAATGGATGTACATTATCAAATGTCTAATCAGTGAGGCAGCTGTGTTTTGCTGAAAGGGCTCCAAACCACCTGATTCATGCCTTCTCTGAAATAAACTATAATGCCCCATGTCAGGTGACACCTGTTAGAAGCCTTACAAAGCATTTTCCCTGAATATGAAACAGTCCCTGTCTCTTTTTATAATCTTCTGGGCAAGGCTTTAGGAAATTCTACTGCATCTGCCAAATGGATAAACAACCCCACCCCTTCCCTAGTCTCCCACTGCCTGCCTCAGTTTAGGTCCTGGGAAGCATGTCTTATCTCCAGCTTCAGCGCTTCAGGAACTGGTCAGGTTCAGAGGGCAGCTGGACAGTCTCACATGCAACTCACAAGTATCTGCTTGGGAACTGTAGTTTGAGCCAGGTTGCTCTGCTCTCCGGGAGCTCCCTAGGAAGACAAGGTGACAGCAAGCAAGACCTGCTTGGTTTGCTGTGGGCAAACAGTTCTGGGTATAACTCATTTATTTTAGACTGAGTAGTGAAATGTTGGCTCTGGAATTTTTGACATTATTTTATACCCTGCTCCAAGGAAGCAAAGAGAGTACCTGTAGTCTAAATTTCTCAAAATATATTTTCTGTTGTGTATTCTTTGCCTCTACATCAGCATTAGGGATATGGCTGGCCATTTCCTTAAGGCTATAAATCTATATTCTTAGGGAGGGAAAATCTGGGTGTATATGTGTATGTCTGCATGTATGTGAGTGTGCACAGAAACGAACAACCTTATGATCAGGAAGAACCGTTCCCTTTTGTATACGACTTTCCTTTTCCTTGATTTTGTCCAACTTGATGCTGTTGCTTTTGAAACCTAAATGTGGTTGGGCCAGAGGATGATGATGTAAGTCATATTATATGTGTACATATAGATCTGGTATAAAGATATATATATATATTTACTTATATTTATATATGTATATACACATGCATGCAGGAAAGGGGTTAGAAATGACCTACTCTGGAACCTATGATGTGGAAAGTTCTTTCTTATGATTATGTGCATGATTTGAATGCTCTTAAGAGCCGTTGTTGCATTTTGCACACTTCTCTCTGAATCCACCCTAGCCCAACACATAACCACATACTCATAGACACATAAATGAAGGGAAAGCAAGGGCGAGTGGTGGAAGATGCCATCCCATTCAGCGAGGGAACAGGTTGCTATAGTTTATGCTCAGTGCACATCATTGAGGGGAGAACTGGGCTTGGAAGTGTCGCCTTCCCCAAATCAACTTTTCATTAAGGACCACAACACTCCCTAGGAAGTGGAGCTCCCGGGCAAGTAGGAGCTCCACTTGCTGCTTGGATTAGTCTTCCCTGGGAGCTGGGAATGAATGGGAGGGTGGAGGAGCAGGGGAGGACCAGGAAGTGTTGGAATAAGAAGCAGGTAGCACCACACCTCCCTCAACTCGGATCATTTTACACAGTCTACTTGCAGTTGAGTCAAAGTCATCTATCGAAATCTCCTTTCAAACAACAAGCCAGTCAGTGTTACAGAACTCACACAATAACCAACTTTGCTCCTCTTCAAGCAACACACAAGGAAAATAACAAGAGTTTTTAAACTAAAAGTTCACTTTTTCCTTTTCTTTCACTGTAAGGAACCAGTACAAATTCTTGCTTCCTTACAAAGTCTTGCCCTTGATGAATGGTATGCAGGTTTCTTTTACGTATCTGAAAACCCAGCGTTGCAAGTTAGGGAGATGTGACAGCTGGCCTTCTAGGCAGCAGCCAGCTTACTTGCTTGTTTTCCTGGGGGGCCTCCACTTGGAAGTGCTTTCTGCTTATGGGTGAAGAACAGTGCTGGACACTGCCTATTATTGCTATGCTCTGTGGAGGGAGCTGAGGTTTTGTGGGAGGAATACTGAGCTGGAGCTCAGGTTCCCTTTCCTCTCAGTCAGCTGGGAGTTTGGCTTCCTGTCTCCCTATACTGAGACATATGTGATCACAGCAGGTGCCAATGACGGAATAGACTGCAGGGAGGAACACGTATGGTGAAGTTCCCCACATTGTGTGCCAGCTTGGACATAAGATGGGTACAGAAAAAGGGCTCTTCCTCCATTCACTTTTTAAATTGGTTTTAAGGAAACATGACTTGGGGAAACGGAGAGTGCTTGCCATCATTTTTTATCAATTTCGTTTGCCAGTTTTCCCCTCCCTGCTGGTTTTATTTTCTACAGACATAGACCTGAGATCATCTAAAGTGTCAAACAGAATGTGGGGGCACCAAATAAATGAAGTGAAAATATCCCATATCATGCTGAGCAAAATCAGGAAATAACATTAAAGTGACTGGCTTGAGACCAGTGTAAAGAAGCTGTGGAGGACTGTCGGTAGTGTGCTTCACCCAGAGTCCCAGGTGGGGTCTCCATGGAAGAAGAGACACGGTGTTAAATGGGCTTTCACCAAATCCTTGTCCCGGCATGACCTGACATAGGACCCAGGGTGTGCTGAGTGTGCCAACACCTTTCCAAACTTCTCAGAACTGCCTCCATCTAAGCAGGATTGGTCAGAGTTAACACAGTTCTATTGGGAATAATGATTTCTACAGACACTAAAGCCCTTTATGACCACCCTGGAAAATGTTTTAAAGAACTATATGCCCTTACAGTCCCAGGAGGTGGCAAGTCCCTCTGAGCGCCTCTGATGGGTGGTATTTCTTATCCTACATCGAGGCTCTGCTGGCAGGCATTTTGACTGTATGCATGTTCTTGGTATCAAAATATGCCTAAACGACAGTCACAGCCAAACTCACCCCCCTTCTTTCGATGATAATGGGACATGCGTTGAAAAAAATATAGGTTCAGTTTATACAGTCTTGCTGTCCTAGAAAAGCACTAATTTGGTTTATAGTCATATTTTATACTTGCATGCTGGGACAATATGAAACCAAACCAAACCAAAAACCCCAACCCTGGTTACTTCCCCTCACCCCCAAACTGATGTCCACCTAGCCTGGGTTTTAGCTCTGTTTGTCCTAAGTAACCCTGTGAGTTTCAGCCAGTGTACCCCAGTATGGGTGGACAGATAATCTTCCCTGTTTGGCTTCGGGAATGTTTTGGAAGGCTCAACTCAGAGCCTCTAAAGACCCTTCTCACCAAGCCGTCCTCCCTGCAAATTATTTCTCTAAACTATTCACCTTACCAGGCAGGAGCTCAGTAAGTCCAAGGTAGGTTGAAGGTCACAGCAGCTCTACCTTCGTCTACTGATTCTATTCGTTCACCTCCTGCACTCATGAGGTAAAGCCCAGACTGAAGGTTGATGCCCCACTTCAAATAGGTACTATAAATATACTAGAGCTATCCCTGAAAAGATGCATTTATACTTACATATATGTATATATAGTTACATACATAGTTTTTCTTTCTTTGTGTTTATATACAGGTATATATCAATCTATAGTAAGGAAGGACAGGTATAGTACAGGAACAGGCAGGGTTTGTGTGTTCATGTGCGTGTATTTATAATATGTATATTTTATATGTATATGGAGCGCCTCCGTCCCTGTTACATCATTGCAATGAATGTACCTCCGACCAGCGAGGAGTACCTGTCAGTGGTGATGGGGAGAAGCCCCATGGTGGTGGTTCTCTTTGTCTCTACACACAGTCATCTCCGTAGGCCAGGGTGGAAGCAGCCTGTGAAGAAAATGGGCCCAGCGTGAACCCATCCCTCCTTCAATTGGCCAAGGAGGGATGCTGGTACCCAGGGCTGTGTGTCAGCTGCCTCTTCTCAAGTGGTCAAGGAGCCCAGAGCCCAGAGTATGGAGGGACCATCCCTGCTGTTGGTTTAAGATATGGCTTTTCCTTCTAGATGGAGACAGGGCACATGAGGATTCTGTCTTCCAGGAGGACGCTGACCACCAGGAACACAAAGTAGAGGCCGAACATGATGAACCCCAGCACTTTGTTCATCCGCCACTTGCAGAGGGCAATGGAGAGGATGACGAAGAGCAGCATGATGAAGAGGAGCACGATGGCGCAGAAGAGGCCGTTGCTGCTGACAGCCACCGGCTGGAATCTGCGGATGACCGTGTACAGCAGCCAGGGCAGCGGGAGCCTGCATGGGAGAGAAGCAGGGCAGGGGTGTGGGCAGAGCAGCGAGCAGTCAGACGTGGCAAAGAAGGCGCCCGGCCTCACATTAGCCTCGTAGGAGCTATGCCCTGAAGAGGCTCGCTGTGGCCTGGGCATAGTCGGCGCAGGAAATTACACAGGGAAGCAAGGGAACCTTAAACCCTTTGTCTGTACTGTCACCAAATCAGGGGAAACTGAGAGTCTGCTCTACAGCTGGACATTATCAGTGGGACATGACTACTGCAGGTGGTTCCTGAATTTGATTTGAAATTATTTTTAGTTTCTTTTAGTTTATTTTCTAGTTGAGATGAAAATGTTGATTTCAGCCCTAGAAAAAAAGTGAACTGCAGCATTTGTACAGGGTGATGGGAGAAGGCAAATGGAGAAAAGGTATGGAAATGAGTGCTGAAAATGGAAAAAAAAATTTTAAATGGTGACAGAGAAGAACAATAACTTAACTGCAGTCTGAGAGCAAGTGAGATTAAATGAGGGTGGTGAGGACCGTGATCTAATGCAGCAGTCTCAAGTTTATTCTGGAAAAGATGTTGATAATCTTTTGATGAAAAAAATGATCTTTTTGAAAGATTTAAAGAAGACAGTATCTTTCATTTTTAATTTTTTAAAAACTTTATATATTTTTATAACTTTTTTCCTTTTCATTTGACTTTTAATAACTGATGAGCTCTTGTTTCCTATCCAGAGTGGTGATCCTGAAAGACATCAGGAAAGCTAGTTGCCAGGTATACCAAAGAAGTCGACATAACTTCTGTGGGAGAGGAACGTGGTTGACAATGTTTAACTTCCAGTGGCTGGAGAAATGGAGCCAATCCTATCCTTTGATCTTAATGATGGAATGGTGCCTAGAGAGACCCTGGCCTGGCCAGCTGAGCCCTCTGCTTTGGCAATGGCTATGGGAGGTTCAGTCTCAGCCTGGTCTCACCATGTGGAAGAGGAGGTGCTCTTTTGAAATATCAAGTCATCCAGAGGAAAAGCAAATAGCTTGTGAGAGAAATAATGAGGGTGAAAGGGGTGGTGAGGTTACTCATTTGTCTCTTCTGCTGGGGAGAGTGCATGGATGACAGAGCCTACACATCACACATCTTCGAAATCTCAGTGTCTGGTCTGTGCAGTCCCCTTTCTGGGTGCATATGTTAACCTCAGGGCAGCCTGAAGTGACTGCTGTGACTGCCTCATGGTGGTGGGTCCAGACATCACCAGAGCCTGGCTGGGAGGTACTTGTTTTAGTGGACACTGTTGGAGAAGAGGAGTTCCACCAGCATAGTCTGGGGAAAGGTGTAATTCCGGTTCTTAGCAGGAGGAGGCAGCAATGAAAAGTCAGAGGAAAAGTCAGCAATGAAAAGTCAGATGAGGAAAGGGGAGCATTGAGAGTGAGAGTGATATGGAAGTGAAAATGCTTGATGGGAACTTGTCCTGGGGACTCTTCTTTCACCTTTTATATGTGTAAAGAAAGAGACCCCAATCCATTTTATTCTTAGTGAAGTAGACACACACACACTCTTCTGGTGAAATTGAGATTGACAGCATTACAAATAATTTATAACAACCCCTTGGGGGGAAAATGATATTTTTCATACCTTTTGATCGATTATTAATTCTATTATCAGGAATCGAGTATAAGAAATCATTTAAAATGCAGATGTAACTGTATCCAAAAAAATAATCCTGGTGTATTTTGGATAGTAAAAAGTAGGGAATCTCTTATAACAGCAGTCTTTTATATATATATATACTGTTATACAATAGTTTATATAACTATTTAAACATCACAAGCTTATAATGATATAGAAAATGTTTGTGATATAATTATGAACTTAAAATGAAAACTAAATAAAACAATTTCAACTATGAAGTAAAAAAGGGTAGTAGGTGATTATTGGCATTTACACATTATATATATATTTTAAATCTGTGAGTATATGTTAATAATATGAGCAAAAAGAAAATGCTGGCAATGGCATTAAGAAATTTTTACACAGAATATATTGCTAATGACATCACTCAGTATATTGCCAACAACATTGTAAATTGGCATAAACTCTTGGGAAAAACCCTTTTACATCAACACATTAATAGCCGTTAAAAGGTTCAAAATATTTAATCCATTAACACTGCTTGAAGAAATTTATCTTAAAATTAAAAGAGGAAGTTTTTCTGCATAAGAGTATTCATCAAAGCACCCATAATAGCAGAAAATTGAAAAAATAAAAAGATCCTATTACATAGTAACAGTTAAAGGCAATCATAGGGAATGTTTGAAGCTATAAAATGTTAGTTCTAAGAGCTATGAAGAATCTTAGAAAAATAGTTGATATGATTTATTAATAGATAACTTCTTTGTGCTATGCCAGGCATAATGGCTTTAAAACAAAATGGAAAGAAAAGAAGCCTTCCAAGAGGATAAAGTTGAATATTTCACTAATAAAACTTTGTGAAATATTTGGAAGAGAACACACACAAATAAATTGTTTCTGGGAAGTAGGATTCGTGGTAATTTTTCTTGAAATTTCATTTATTGTATGTTTGTATGTGTAAACAAAAAGCATTTTGTAAGAACTTATTTTTCAGAAACATGACGACTATATCTAACTGAACACATGGAATATTTCTCAACTTTTAGGGTTTTCTTTTTTTATATTATAGAACATGCTTTTTTTTCTTTTTAGAAGAGATTAACCAAGAAAACTACCATGAATGTGTGGACAGCAAAACTGAGACACACTGTTTATAATATGGACAACTTTCTTTAAAGCATGCAGCTTTTAAGGGATCCATCCATCCATCCATCCATCCATCCATTTATTCCACAAACTTTTGTCAAGCCACCACCACCGATTGGCAGTGGGCTAGATTTTGGTGAGTTCCTGCTCTTGGGGAATTCACAGTCTACGGGGCAGACATAACCATGGTAAGATACAATACACAGAAGAGTTTACAGGAGCAAGAGCCCCCAAGTAAAGATTAGGGGAATTAGAGAAGTCAGGATTTGAGTTGATGCTGGGAGGATAAATCAGATAGTCTGTAGCTAATAACTCTAACTCTGTTCAAATTCCAGCTACCTCCTTCAGTTTTCTTATCTGAATAACAGAGATAATATATACTCCATAGGATGGTTGTGTGGCTAAACATGGTAGACAATGTATGAAAAATAATAAATAATGTATATTTGGTAATGAGAAGGTGTAAGAGGAAACAATATTCATGATGTTCAATGAGAAAATCAGTGCATTTTAGTGGGGTTCCAAACGTTAAGTGTCAAGTTGGAGTCCAGTTTTCCTGGAAACATAAAGATAACAACCCATGTCTCATTTTCCTGGGGGCTGCCATTCAGGGTTATCTGTAAGACTACTTTTACTTTTCACAAGTTAAATGAAACCAGAGAGATAACAGCACCCCTCTCTCCCCAACTGTAAGAACAGATCTCATCTTCTGACTAGAATATCTTCATCTAAGCAAATGGTCACGCCAAGTCTGCCAGCATTTTCCAAGGAAGGAGACAGGATGTTTGTGCTGGGCCTATGTTTGTTCCAATCTGTTTTAAAATCCAAATCTTACCTTGGCTTCGTGGGGACTATAATTAGAATGTGGAAAAAAATGGTGATGCTATCAGAGTATCTAGTTCTGCCTGAATGTTTTATATAAGTAAAGTTTTCTTAAAGTAGTATCTCTTAAAACATTCATTTTGTGTGCAAGTACATATTTCTGCCTGCTAGGGGATGACTTATTTTTCATTATATTCTCTGAAAATGGGAAATAGAATTAGTGAAACAATCTAATGGTACTGTCAGTCTTTCTATGGGTATTGGTCAGTTTTGGGCTTAAGATCCGGTCATGTCTATTCGTAGTCTGTAGCTAACAACTTCTTCTAAGAAGACAAAGACAGTGATGGAGCTGGCATGCATCTTTATAGAACTATCTCTACTCACCCTACAGTGATGTCAAAAATGTTGCTTCCAACAGAGCTGGACACAGCCATGTCCCCTAGTCCCTTCCGAGCCACTATGACGCTGGTGATAAGATCAGGGATGGAGGTCCCAGCAGCCAAGATGGTCAGACCCATAATCTCCTCACTGATGCCGATCGTCTCTCCAACCTAAACATCAGATAAGGGACAAATGCATGAGTGTATGAAGTCACAAAACCACCAAAACCACACAGATGTCAATACAGCCTCCTGTCAATAAGTTTCTGTTCTGTGCTCTGTGAAGTGCTTAGGTCATAAAGGTGAAGAAGCCATAATCATTGCCAGAAGGGGCGTTTGTACTTTCATGACGTTCAGACCCAAGTGATTAGGAATGTTCACATGAGGATTAGACCGACAATCTCAAATTAAAAATAGCTATAGCAAGCTGGAGCACTGCCTCTGTATGATGCTTTCTAAGACTGAGCCAGGTAGGGGCAAGATCAGAGTTAGAGAAGCTAGTTGGCCACTGAACCCAGGGGCCAGCCCCTGCAGTGGCACCAAGTCCTGCAGCAGAGGGCTGACACTCAGTGTCCCATTTTTCCTTAACATCTCCTAGTGTCTGGAACACACTCTTAAATGCTTCTAGAGTCTACCATTTCACAAGAAAGATAGTGATAGTTGGTCTAGCCTCAGTTGGTTTGGGGTGTTTTGGGGTTTGGTTATATGAGACTGTCAATCAGCAAAAAAGCTGTGGAGAAGCAAAACCCAGGGGATCAGAGAACCCAGAACCAAGGTCTCTGGAATTCATTAAGTTCCTGACTTACTGTTAACTGTGCCAAGTGTACAATGTCTTTGATCCTCAGTTTCTCCTCCTCAGAGTGGGGATAATGATACCTGCTTAGCCTGGTACTTATGAGGACTAAATGGTAATTAGTGGAAAGGCCCTTTGTAAATTGTCCATCATTACTGAAAATCAAGGTGGGGGCAGCTATTACATTTTCTTTTGGTCTTTGTCTTTTAAGGGCACTGAGTTGTATTTTGAAGTGTTGGTCTAGCCTCAGATGGAAGCTCTTCCATTCTCTTAAAAAATTTGTCGGTCTTCTCAGGACTTTTAAAATCTTTATGTACTTTGCTGGAGTTGGTGAACTGCAGTTCTGAAAATCTTCAAAATAGTGCTTTCCATCTGGTTTCCAACAGGCTACTTGATGATGCCCAGTGTTTTTTGAAAAAATGTAAAGGCCTTAAATAGCATATAAGGATAAAGTTTTTTATTTTTTTTTGGTTTTGGCCAAACTTTTTATTTAGTATTCTGTAGTTGTTTAACACACACTTAAATGGTCTTACTGGGGGAGGGGAAAGGGGAGGTTCTTGCAGATTCCCAAGGAAATGTCAGAAAGGCAAAATATGGCCAGCATTATCCATTTGTTTTTTGGGTTTACTGGGTGAATAGTACTTTCCTTACATAGGCATCTGATCTCAGGCTTTTCATACTGAGAACATTGAGATTTCAGTTTGAAGACACCCTGAAATCCTAAGAGTAGCGTACCCCAATCACCCTCTAACAGCTAGCTTGTTTGTATAGGCAGAACGATTCATCTCTCCATTTTAGATGGCTAGATGTTTGTGGAAGATCTTAGAATTGCTTGCCTCATTTACTGGGGAAAAAAATCAGGAAGTGGCCTTTAGGGACACTGTTACTTGGAAAATTACAACACTAGTACAACAACTTAAGTCTTACACATTTAACATTTGCTTATTGAAAGCAATGTCAAAATCAAATAAAATTAAACATGTTTTACTTTTTTCCTCACAAGAACATAAAAATTATGGATGGGAACTTAACAGGAAATTTAAAAAATGTAACACAATTTTTCCTTTTAGTAGTCCTTGGGTAGTTATGACAATAGTTTCCACTTTTTGTTTGTTTCTTTGAACAGGGATTGTTGGTACAAAGTTTTGTTTCTTTCTAGTATCTGCTTCTGCCTCCCCCTCTATCAGATCGGCTTCCTCCACGGCCACCACCTCTTGGTGCTCCGCGGCTTGAACTGCTGTAGGAATCACGTGGAGGAGGGTACCCCCTTTCCATAGAAGGGGGAAGCCCTCTTTCTTGTCTGCCAACCCGATCACGACCACTTGAGTAGAGATCACTTCGGCTGCTTGAGTAACTGTCTCGACTTCCACCATATCCGTCACGTGAGCTGCTGTAATCTTCATAGCGACTGCTTCCACCATAAGATGGCGTGGGCCCTCGTGTAGGTGGAGCACCACGTGAGTTACCATAACTCTCATATGAGTCTCTGTAGGAACCTCCACTTGGATGATCTGAATAGTCACGATCACGACCGTATCCATCTCTATCACTATAGCCTCTTGATGGATAGTCATCACGTGAACTGGAATGACCATAATGGCGATAAGTATAATCTCGTGGTGGTGGTGCATAATCTCTTGTATCTCGAGAACTTGGCTAGTCTCTGCTTGAATAGTTGTCTTTAGTAGAATATCCATCATCTCTTGGGGACAAATAAACATCTCTATGAGAGGGCAAGGGTTCTCTTCGAGGTGGGCCTCCGTAACTGTCTCTTCCACGTGATACAGGGGCTCTTCCTCCCATTCCACTGCTACTGCGAACTGGTCCTGAAGGGGCAGATCTTTTAGGAGGAGGACCCCCACTTCGTGGTGGTGGTCCTCTTTTTACTGGGAGTGGTCCCCTGGAAGAACTCACGTTAAAATTCATGGAATAGCCACCATCATCCATGTGCCCTCCCCGAGAGGGAGGTCCCCTGGTTCCTCCACTTCCTCCTCTTCCACCCCTCAGACCTCTCGGAGGGCCTCTGCTTCTTGGAGGTGGAGGTGGTCCACCTCCACCACTTTCAAATGATGGTTTTGTAGCTTGTTCCACTTTGATGGCTTTTCCATCTAAAGACTTTCCATTCATGTCTCTGGCTGCATCTTTTGCATCTGCTGGGCTTTCAAAGATGATAAAAGCAAATCCTCTGGATTTGTTGGTTTCTCTGTCTTTCATCAAGAGCACTTCCACTATTCGTCCATATTTGCCAAATACCGCTTCAAGAGCTTTTTCATTTGTTTCTGTATTAAGCCCACCATGAACAGCTTTCCTGGGCGGTCTGCTTCAACCGTTTTTGTTCTCGGTGTGTCGGAGGCGTGAGGAAGGTTTCAAGCTCCTAAGAGCTCGCTGACAGGGCCTCCTAACAGCACCTCGGCGCAACCTGCGGCTGCCGGCTTCGAAGACGCACGTAAAAGCCGCCGGCACTACTGTGCAACCGGATAAAGCTTTTTAGAGAATAGAATACACTTACTTCTAAATCTTTTCGTAAATATTAGCTTGGTTCCTACTAGAGTAACAGCATAGCTAGGACTATTTTGTTTTGATGGTCATGCCTGGTTTACGAAGTCCTCAGGGTGCACAGATTCACTGCCCGCCTTTGAAAAGTAAGTCCACGTGAGCGCGCCGAGCCGTAGTCACTATTGTCTTCCTAATTTGCAGAAATATCCTGCTATATGGTAGACTCATATGTAGGTGATTGCACTACTGTTTGTCTACTGATTCCCCCAGAAAAAGTTAAGTGAGAGTTTTGCACTTGAGCAAAATACTTTCTTTGATGATTTATTTTTTTGTTAGATTTGGAGTGAAACATTGCCAAAGATAGATTTAACCACAGGTTTATGGAACCCATGAAATTTACTAATGTGCAAAAATGATAAATAATAACAACAAACAAAAATAAAAGCTAAGGGTAAAAAAGAAAAAAAGAAAAGAAAAAGGGAAAATTACATAAAGCATTTTATGTGCAAGGCATTTATTGGTAAAACTATTGATAACAAAATAGTTGAGCACCAAATGGTGTAATTGTTATCTAATAGCTTTTATAGTTCAAAAGTACAACAATAGAATTGGAGCTAGACTTCTTGGAACAGCATCTGCTATTTTGTTTTGCTGTCAGGGAGTTTCGAAAGAGAAATACAGGTGAGAGGAAAGAGAAACTTCTCTTCCATTATTGAAAAGTAAATCTTCTATTTATGTCCTTCCAAATTATTTGACCTTTTCACAATTATTTTTATTCCAGATATTGAATTTGTATTCCTCTTCTATAAGAGAATGAAAGGAAACAAGATTATAGGATCAAAAAGAAAAGATGGAATTCAGTAGGATGATGTTTTCTTGGATGGCTAAAAAGACATATCTAGAAAACAACATATTCCAGCAAGTTAAAAAAAACAACAACACTTTTTTTCTTTATGAGTATGTGAAAGAATAAAAAAATGATTATTAAGAAAAACCGTTATGTGATATATAAATGGTAACAGTCTTTTAGGCCTGCAAATCGGGAGCCTAAGAAACAGCCTACCTTCTGCTATAATTTCTGCCACATGTCAGCAGCAAATGTCTCTCAATGAATGTAGAAAACAGTGACTTCAGAGCAAAAAGAACCTCCTTAGAAAGCCAGTGATTTTTGGAAATACCCAGGAAGAGTAATCTGAAGTCAAACATCAGTGAAATAACTATGACAGTAATAACATAAAATATCTTAGAAAAATAAGATAAAGACTTAGTATATCAGCCAATAATTCTAGTAGATTTTGCTAAGTAACAGATTTTTTTTTTTAATTAAGGTATACTTTAGAATAAAATTCATTCACCTTTAAAAAGTGTTCAGTTCTGCAAGTTTTTAAAATTTGTACAACTTTGTAAGGTCCATGAGAAATTTTGTTGTATGTATATAATGGATAGTGATCACGTCAGGGCTTTCCAGGGGTCCATCACCCAAGTATGACACGTTTTTATTAAGTGTGGTTATCCTACTCTGCTATCACACATTTAGCTAATTGCCACTATCTTATCGGATGTTTGAACCCTCCAGCCCACTTCTCTTCATCCTCTTTCTCTCTCCCACTGACCCTTCCCAGTATCTGTTACCTATTTTTTAACTCTCTACCACACGCTTTCACAAATGTATGCAGCCATGTTTCTCCACATCCTCAACAAATGGTACTGTCTGTCTGGTTTTCTTGCAGGTTTTTTTTTTGGCCAGGGCCAGGTTTGAACCCACCACCTCTGGTATATGGGGCCGGCATCCTACTCCTTTGAGCCACAGGTGCCTCCCCTGTCTGATTTTCTTAATAGCCAACCTAGTGGTCATGAAATGGTATCTTGTGATGATGATGATGATTTTTTTGAGACAGAGTCTCACTTTGTCACCCTTGGTAGAGTGCCGTGGCATCCTAGCTCACTGAAACCTCTATCTCTTGGGCTCAAGTGATCCTCTTTGCCTCAGCCTCCTGACTACCTGAGACTATAGGCACCCACCACAACACCCAGCTATTTTTTAGAGATGGGGTCTCACTTTTGCTCAGGCTGGTCTCCAACTTGGGAGTTCAAGCAGTCCACCTGGCTCAACTTCCTAGAGTGCTAGGTTTACAGGCGTGAGCCACCGCACCTGGCCTTTGTGATTATTTTTAAAAAGTTTATTGAGATATAATTAGCAGACCTTAAATTCACCCACTTAAAGTGCTTAATTCAATGGCTTTCTGTGTCTTCACAGAGTTGTGTGGCCATCACCATAATTTAGGTTTTAAACTTTTTCATTATTCCCCAAAGAAAACCATACCCATTAGCAGTCACTCCCTATTTCCCTTCAACCTCCTCAACTCTGGGCAACCATTATCCTATTTTACATCTCTAAAGATTCATCTATTCTTCCCATTTTATATAAATGGAATCAAGTAAAACGTGACCTTTTCTGACTGGCTTTTCTTCACCTTAGATAATATTTTACAGTTTCATTCATGTTCAGCATCTATCAGTACTTCATTTATTTTTATTGTGGAATAATGTTCTATTCTATGGACATACCACATGTGGACCTTGGTTCACACCTTTTGTCTGCTGTGAATCACGCTGCTATGAACATTGTGTACAAGTTTCTGTGGCTGTTGTTTTCTTTCCTCATAAGTATATACCTAGGAGCGGAATTGTTGGGCCATATGGTAACTCTATGTTTAACATTTTATGAAACTGCCAAACTGTTTCCCAAAGTGGCTGCACTATTTTACATTCTTACTAGCAGTAAGGTTTCTAGTTTCTATACATCCTCATCAACACTTATTATTTTCTGTGTTTTTGATTATACCCATCCTAGTGGGTGTGAGGTGGTTATTTGTTTTGGTTTTGATTTATATACATACAGAGGGTGCCAAAAAATGTATAAACATCTTAAGAAAGGAAAAAAAAACTTATTAACATTGCAATACTCAACATATAATGGAAGATGACTATAAATCACATTTGGGCACGTCTTATAACTGCAGAAGTCAAATGTGACTTGAGTATTGCAATTTTAATAGTTTTATTTGCAATTTTTTCTTTCTTAAAATGTGTATACATTTTTGGGGCACCCTCTGGATGTCTCTAATTAGTAATATATTGATCATGTGCTTTTTAGCCATTTGTATATTTTCATTAGCGAAATCGCTGTTCAAATTTTAAAACCAGGATAGCTGACTAAGATTTAAGAGCTTACGTCCTAGATGTAAGTGCTTTATTAGGTGTATGTGATTTGTAAGTATTTTCTCCTAGTCTGTGGTTTTTCTTTTCATTTCTAAATGGCGTTTAATTTTTTTTTTTTTGAAGTCAGGAGTTTCACTATGTCGCCCTGGGTAGAGTGCTGTGGTGTCACAGCTCACAACAACCTCAAAATCTTGAGCTTAAGCGATTCTCTTGCCTCAGCCTCCTGAGTAGCTGGGATTACAGGTGCCCACCACAACGCCCGGCTATTTTTTTGTTGCAGTTGTCATTGTTGTTTAGCAGGCATGGGCTGGGCTCAACCTACCACCCTCAGGATATGTGGCTTAGCCCCTACCCACTGAGCTACAGGTGCCGAGCCTAAATGGTGTTTCTTGAAGAACAAACATTTTAATTTTGAGAACATCTAATTAACCATTTTGTCTTTTATGGATCATATATCAAAGAAGAACTTTTTGTCTGACCTATGGTCAAGTATATTTTCTGTTTCCTTCTAAAAATTTGGTAGTTTTAGTCTTACATTTAGAATTATGATCCACTTTGGGTATAGTATGAAGTAAGGATCTAAGTTTATTTTTTTCGGCACGTGGACATCCAATTATCCCAGCACCATTTGTTGAAAATTCCATCCACATATGTTCTCTTGGTATGTATTTCCTCATTTCAAATTGCTATATTTTATTTATGTTAACAAGTATAATTTTAGGAGTATATTAAACAAGGAACACAAGTGGGAAGTTTGGAATTTATGTAGTATATAATAAAGACTAAACGCATGAGTTTTGGAGGTGCCCTGATCTGGGTTAGAATCTCAGGCTACCACTTATTACCTATGTGATTTTAGGAGATCTTAAAGATTTAAACCTTACAGTTTAAAGCTGTAGACTTTGTAAACTGTGGATAAAAATAGCGCCCTCCTCATAGGATTTGAACCTGAGTATAGGGTTACTCTCAAGGTTTCAAAGACAAAGATATGTGAACTCTACAGCATGTGGTACACACTCACTTACTAATGGTTACCACTGTCATCTTTGAAAATACAAAACCCAATTGTATAACAGCTCAATTTACAATTGCTAAGATGTGGAAACAACCCAAGTGCTCATCAACCCATGAATGGATTAATAAACTGTTGTATACTTATACCATGGAATACTGTTCAGCTACAAAAAGATAGAGACTTTACATCTTTTGATTAACCTGGACAGAATTGGAGAATATTCTCTTTAGTAAAGTATCACAAGAGTGGAAAAGAAAGTATCCAATATATTCAATACTAATATGAAGCCAGGAGATGAACAAATACACGCCCATACAAAAGAGAAACTCAGTTTAATTCAAGTTGGGAGGAGGGGGAGGAAGAAAAAGGGAGAAGAAGGGAGGAGGGGGAGGAAGAAAAAGGGAGAAGAAGGGGGGAGGGGGATTGATATGCTCTCACCTAATGGGCACAATGTTAGGTTATGTGGCACTCCTCCTGGGTGCTGGGCACGACAGGGACCTCACCTAACAAATGTGAACATTGTAACCTAATCATTTGTACCCTCATGTTAATCTGAAATAAAAAAAAGAAAATGTGAAACCCTTGATTTTCAATAAAAATTACTGAGAGCATATTCCTGTGATAGGTGTTATGGCTGGTATAAAGTTAAAAGGAATAAAAATGAAATGAATTATTATTTTTATAAACTGATACTCAAGGAAGAGGTCAATCTGTCTCCAAATCCTTTCCTAACAGCCAGTTTTGAAAGGCAAGTGAGAGTGTGAGGTGAGTGGCTGCCCAAAATAAAGTAAGTGCTCCCGAGCCAGGCACAATCCTGACACTCTTCCCAGGCCAGAGCAGTTCTGGTTTCAGGCTGCAGAGAGCAAGCCCCAGGAAGGCTTTCTTTCCTCCACAAGACTTTTCAGGGGCTACAATTTGATTCCGTGATATGGTGAAAGGCCTGGAGACTTGGGAACATTAGGTGGAATAAATAACTTTAGTCCTAATAAAAAACTTTAGTAGTTTGTCTGTGTCATATGCAATATTGTTGTGACAATTTCAGAAAGCAAACACATTAATTAACTACATGGCAACCTATACCAGAGAAAATCCAGGCACCTGGATGTCACTATCAAAGTCTTACCTGGTGCGCCCACCAGACCATCAAGTAAGAGAATATTGCAATCCAGGTGATGGAGCCAAAGAACGTGATGGGGAAAAACTTCCTTGATGACTGAAAGACAACCAGGAAGAAGGTGAGAGTGTCAGTGTTATCAGCTGTGGGGGAGCCAATAGTTCAAAGCTAAAACCACCAATGCAGCTATTTGTCTTGCATTTCTTGCATCTTGTTAAGATTAGTAATCAAAAGGACCTACCGGCCCCTGATCAAAATGAAACAGTAAGAATCTCTCTTGGGAAGGTGAAGTTGGTGGAAGCTGAATGACCACCATTCTGGTTGCTGAGATGGAAGTCTCCTGAGGGAATGTCTGGTAGTTCCTGCTGGGAGAGTGTCAGGTTCCCTCTGCCTGATTCTCAGTCTTTCCTTCAAATGTATTAACTTCCCTATATTCTTCTTCCTTATCTGTCTCTCTTTTCTTTCTTTTGCTCTCTAGTCTGTCAGAATCAATTTCTGTTGTTTACAAACATGTATTCTAATAATCCATCTGCCAGAAAACCTTTGGGATTAATTACATCGAATAAGAAATGGGAAGGATCAATGGGTATAAAAATAGATTGGCTTATCTTACAGTCCCATGAATTATCAGGAAAGCCATACAGAAGAATCCACCCCTGCAGCATCGATAGATTGCCGATGGTAGCCCGACTCTGGGACATTTGAACCACACAGGTTGATTGTAGTAGACAGAGGCAGAGAAGCCCAATTGTGCTGGCCTCCACGAGGGTGGCAGATCAGATATTGCTCTTGGGAGTGCTGTCTTTCCTGTTCTCCACCCCAAACTATATTATGTTGAGTTCTGCTTCTAGCACTAGACATTGTGCAATTACAGGGTTACAGTGTGAGCACTTTCAAAGTTTCCCAGGAACAACAGCTAAAAATCAGACACTCAGAATTCGGTGTTCCTTGCCCTTCCCCACTAAAGGGAAATCCTGGCTTGCACTGTAGTGGTGTTCTGTTGATGTCCTGTGTTGAAAAATTAGGGTCCTTTAAAACAAGCTCAGATAGCAGAATGCTGTCAGGGAGCCTCTCACCTATTGCTATACACTGTTTATTTCAAAGCTTTTCACTTCAAGAAACAATCCCACTTTTTGCTTTGATAATGCCATCCAATTTTCTCCAGAGAAATGAATCTTAGCGTTGACCTAGATGAAAGCAATCTCAGTTGTCTGAGGGGCTGACCTTGGGCACTCAGGTAGAACACTTTCTGCTGTGGCTTTTGAGAGCTTTATTAAAAGAAAAAGATAACTTGTACCTAATAATCTTTTGAATATCTATAATGATGAACACAGTCTCTATCGCTCCAAACCAGACTTAGGTTCTCTTTACTAACTTCAAGTTTTTAATATGTATTTTTATTATCATTGTCATGGTTCTGTTAAACTTCACAGTAACATTTCTCTGTTTAAATGACTGCTTTGGGGGGTGGTATTCACTAGCAGAGATGTCTGGAAGACCAACCAGGCTAGGGGAGGGCATCAGGCCACAGTGAGTAGCCAAAACCTCACTCTCTCTTTTTTTTTTTGTAGCTTTTGGCTAGGTCCGAGTTTGAACCCATCACCTCCGGTATATGGGGCTGGCACCCTACTCCTTTGAGCCATAGGCGCCGCCCCAAAACCTTACTCTTAAATGCACCTCCAACCTGTTCCTCTCCCCTCCCCTCCCCCTCCTCTCCTCTCTTCTCGTCTTCCTCCTCTCCCCTCCCCTTCCCTTCCTTTCCCACTTCTTTTCTTTCTTCAGGGTTTCATTTTTTCTCCTGAGCTAGGGTGCAGTGGCATCATCAGAGACACTGCAACCTCAAACTTTTGGGTTCGAACGATCCTCCTGCCTCAGCCTCCTAAGTAGCTTAGACTACAGGTATGTATCACCATGCCCAGCTTTTTATATTTTTAGTAGAGATAGGGTCTCACTCTTGCTTAGGCTGGTATCCAACTCCTGACCTCAAGTGATACTCCCCCCTCACCCTCCCAGAGATCTAGGATTAGAGGCCTGTGCCACTGAACCTAGCCCCCTTCCTTTCCTTAGAAGGAAAATATTTTGGACAAGGATTCAGAGCCCTTAATACTAATGGCAAAAAAATGAGCCCTTTAATACTAATGGCAAAAAATGACCAGTTTTTCCAAGGTGGAGATTATGATATTCACTTCTGAAAGCAAATTTCTCTAAAGCTGGGAGTTCAGCTGGGTTCTGGAGACCAGATTCCCTGAGCCAGTGCAAGAGGGCAAGTTTTCCTAGGCAAGGCACTTAGTTGACTGGGGTTCTCATCCTTTTTCTCTGGCCACAAGTCACTGTTTTAAGATCTTAAGTGTGATGAGGGCTGTGCTCTGGTGGCAGGGAAGAGAGGCCCTTCATGCCATGTGGGACCCCCCATGTGATCTGAGTAGCAGCCTGCACTGGCTTCTGAACACTGTGTGAGGGCAGCGGAGGCTTTCTCTGTACTTTACCCTGTGGCACGTGTACTGGAAGAGCCCTCTTTTCATAAATTGCTCACTTTCCAGGTTATCTCATTTACTAAATACGTAATTATTTTATTACATAAAATAATTTGCATGTCTGTTCATTGAGATTCTGGAAACTGATTCACCAGTAAGAATCAAATCATTTGAACATACACTTTATTTAAATCATCACTGAGCTGTAGAACATTCTCAGCTAAAAGGTAGAAAGCAAGGAATCAGACAAAGGATTTAAAAGAACTAAATTCAAGTCAACATCTGAGAAAAGCTCTCTAATTCAACATTAGATGATCGCGGTTCTTAAGAGGTCAATTAGTACCTAATGGGCATTGAAACACACCTAATGTTGCATTTGGAGTACACTGACAAAAAAGACTAAAGATAAAATTTCTTGGGGAATTTTTCATGTCTTCATCATTAACTACAGGTAGGTGAAAGCTGGGCACCTACTCTATACCCAGAGAGTGAACTTGAGATAAAATTCAAATCCAGGTCTACCTGACTGTAGAGCATATGTTCCTAACATCTAGGTTACCCTAACTTGTTTTTGAAGAAAAATGGGGCCAATAATGCCCAAAATATACCCCACCATAGACATAATGATGATCATCAAAGTACTAGGCTCTGCTTTGAATGTCAGAGAATAAAAAAAGCACCAGGGAAGTAGAACTAGCATTCCAGCTGCATGGCCATCTGCCTCCACAGCTCCCATATTGTTCCTGCTTTGGAAGGATAACCCTTCATGCATCAGCAGTTTGGCTAAGTGTTTCCCAATGCTACCTTACCCTTTCCATTCTCACAGCCCAGGTCATTTCTTCTTCTTTCATTTTTTTTCTGGACCATTCCCCATATTCGGGCTCCATGGTTTCACTGCAGACATCACTGCTCGGTAGCACCTTCCCAGTGTTTTAGTTACCAGGGTCATTGTAAGGAAGAAAATAGCCCTTGAAGCCAAGCTCTAACATGTCAATTTGTGGTTAGTAATGGTAGTTCATTCTGACATCTGCTGGGTTAGGCCTCATATTCATTAGCAAATAAGCAAATTGTGTCCATGTGCTGGCCATTTTGTTCCCAGTGTAATGGTTTACTTACATAATTGACAGCTAATGTTCTCATTAGAAGCTTTTAGTACAGCAGAGTGATACTGGCTTGGCTTGAAAAAGTTACTGGACGTTAACTGGTTGTACAAATTGGTCATATCATTATTGAATTAAATTCAATGAATATTCACTGAGCATCTGCTCTCTGGAAGGTTCTGGGGGGTACTTAATAAAGTTCCCCCAAAGTACCCTATTAAAGATTGAAAGTGTGATCTCTGGATTAACATGATTGGTATTGAAATTTTTGCTTATGAATCACAAGCAACATGCTCTTAGACAAATAATTTAACCATTCTAAGCTTTGGTTTCTTCATCTATAAAATGGGAGAAATAACAATATCTAATTGTTCTGTGGATTTCATGTACATAAAATGTCTAGCCAAGTGGCTAGAATGGAAGTGCTTAAATAATAATCATAGTTGCAGGAAAAAAAAAACACCCCAAATGACAACAACAAAATAATCATAGTTGCTTTTAGAAAATACAGACGTCCCCTGATATCCATGGAGAATTATTTCCAAGACATCCCTTCTTTGGAGACCAAAATCTGTAGATGCTCAAGTTCCTTATACAAAATGGCATAATATTTGCATTTAACCAATGCACATCCTCCTGAATACTTTTTTTTTTTGAGACAGAGCCTCAAGCTGTTGCCCTGGGTAGAGTGCAGTGGAATCACAGCTCACAGCAACCTCCAACTCCTGGGCTCAAGCAATTCTCCTGCCTCAGTCTCCCAAGTAGCTGGGACTATAGGCACCTGCCACAATGCCCGGTTATTTTTTGGTTGCAGTTGTCATTGTTGTTTGGCGGGCCCAGGCTGGATTCCAACCCACCATCTCAGGTGTATGTGGCTGGCGCCTTAGCCACTTGAGCCATAGGCGCCAAGCCCATCCTCCTGAATACTTTAAATAATCTCTAGATTACTTATAATGCCTAATAAAATGTAAATGCTATGTAAACTGTTGTTACATTGTTTTTATTGGTATTTTAATTATACTATTTTTTTTTCTTCCTAAATATATTTGATCTGTGGTTGGTTGAATGCAAGACTTGCAAATATAAAGGACCAACTACTTGTCCTCATTTGAGCTTCAAAAGATGAGGAAACTGATTCTTGGTGAGGTGACAGTGACTATGGGGACCTGGCCAGTAGTCTTGGCTTTGCCTCTCACTAGCTGTGTGTGTCTTGGACAAGACACATTGGCTCACTGGGCCTCAACCACTTCATCCTTGCTGGAACTGTGCCTGGACATGGTAGGCTGTGAATAAATACTTGGTGAATGAACAAATCATAGAAATTACAAACACCTAACTAGACTCTCAGGTCAATGGGGCATGATTTTGTACCTCATTTAGATGCATTTTGTTTTGTGAGAACATCCCTTCTAGGTAATGAATCTTTATTTTGTTTACTGTTTTCAATTTTCATCAAAGACATGTTCCTCATTAAGGTTTACATTTTAGTTCTTTTACTCTTGAAACAAAGCCATTAATTTAAGAAAATATAAACATGAAGCCCATATTAATTATCTGAGCTGAAAGCATGCATGATTCAACAAACACTGTCATACAATTTGCATATAAATGAAGTGGAAATAGAAGTGGGAGTACTATTTAGTCTGAAACTAGAGGCATACATTAAAAAAGATCACGTTTTTCTTGTAATTTTTGTCAAAGTTTGGCACATTCATTTCCATGGGTAATTCAAAATGTACAGAGCTGCCAGCCCTAAGGAGGAGCAAATATCTATTAGTTAATTTTTTCTCCCCCTCTACCCCTGTATATTTTCTCAAGAGGCTCCTGTCTCCTCTGAAGAATTGGTGGGAGAGAGGAATTTTCCTCTCATCACCACCACAGAGGGTATTCCTCTGCAATAAGGGATATAAGTCTTCCTATAAGGGGTTTGAGCTGTTCCCTTGATCTCTGCCCTAGCCAGATACAAATCTCCACAATGCGTATTTGCTTTGACTGTTTCCTGGGCATGAAATGGCCTAGTTAAGGCCTTCCCACAGCATCTTCTGTGGCCCTTATTTCTTCAGAGTGTTCACAGACCCAGCAGGGGTGTTTGTAAGCTGTATTCCCCATAGGTCAGAGCTCTAGGAAAAGCAGGAAATTGCTCAGATAAAAAATTTAGCAGCAGCTGGTTTAAAGGAAACTGGCTGACTTTCCTTGGTTCTGCTTCACTCAGCTTACTTTTTGATTTTCCCCTGCCAAGAATGGGGTCTTCAGTCCCCATTCTGCCTGTATCTAACAGATTCTTTGACCTTTAAGCTCAGATTTGCATGAGGATGGACACTTAGCCAGTCCTGGCTCTAAGAAGCCCTTTCAAGCCTGAGCGCCCAGGCCTTGAGCTGCCATCTTCCTCCTCCTTCCTGCACTTGTCCCTGACACATCAGTGATTGTTTTCTGACTTCCTATCAGCCAACCAGCTCCCTGCTCTCTGGGCCACACCATACTAGGCCTTTTGCGAGGATTTAGGAAACCATATACAGTAGAACCTCCATAGTTCTACCAACTTCCTACATTGACCACCTCCTTAAGTTGAGCTAATTTTTATAGACTAGACATGTACCACACGTACGTATCAGTAAACTAGGCCTAGTTCCTTATGTTGACCACCTCTGTATGTTGACCACTTTCTGGTCATCTTACAGAAGATCTACTGTATATCTCCCTGATTCTCCTCCCTGAGATCAAAACAAAAGCACTGGGCTAAACGGCACAGCAATAGGAACAGAGGGCATAGGTGAATGGGAATAAGCAACTCTCAGAAATATCAATGTGATACGAACAACAACAAAAACAAAAATCAAATGATCCATCTATTTGGCTGTAAGTTTTCAGAAATCTCTGCCTTTGTATACAGCAGATGCTGTGCAATTGGGTCTTGAATAAATATTGCTTTAAGTGAACAACACCTATTAGAAGCATCCTTTCCCAGGAAACTTCTAAAGTTGAGAGCCCTTACACAGGGACTCCTTTTCTAGTTCTCCACCGGGCTGGATTATTTACAGGCTGGGGTAATGGAATGGGACTTTTCTTCTGTCTTTTTTAAATGGAGAACATAGGACCATCATGGAACTCTTAAAGACTTATAAGGTTACACTGGTTATTACCATAGTATTTTTCTATTCCAGATGCTTTTAGAAATAATTTTTTTCAGGGCAGTGCCTGTGGCTCAGTGGGTAGGGTGCCAGCTCCATATACCGAGGGTGGCGGCTTCAAATCTGGCACCAGCCAAACTGCAACAAAAAATAGCCAGGCGTTGTGCTGGGCGCCTGTAGTCCCAGCTACTCGGGAGGCTGAGGCAAGAGAATCGCCTAAGCCTAGGAGTTGGAGGTTGCTGTGAGCTATGACGCCACGGCACTCTACCTTGGGCAATAAAGGTCTCTACAAAAAAAAAAAAGGAATTTTTTTCAGATTTTATACCTTGTGGTATCATAAAATAGGAGAGGCACAAACCATGTGCTTATACAGACCTGGGTCTGAATCCAAGCTTTATTGTCAAGGAAGTGACCAGGTATAAATTATTAACTAAGTTGTGCCTAAAGTTGTTCCTACATATGCCAATAATATACATATTCCTGCCCTAGGTGTTTCCTGAGTTCCCACAATATGGCTTATTGTAGGCCAATAAATCAAGGCCCTGGACTCTCAGGGTGGGGAGAGCCTCTTAGAGCAAGGGCTGGCTAAATGTCCATCCTCCTGGTAATCTGAGCCGAAAGTCAAAGAAGCTGTTAGAGAAGGTTCTTAACCAGCAACTCCTGGAAAATGCACAGGAATCAACCACGACAGTAGTTACCTGGATCATGACAATTGCTCTGGCTGATTCTATAATCCCAAGGGACACAGAGCAAAGAGATGGGGCTGGACACAATGCTGTCCCCTGCCATGCCATTGACTCGTCAGTCCCCGTGAGAGCCAGCCTCTGTGGTGTGGGCCAGGGCAGCCAGTGGGGCTTTCGCTCATCATGCCCCCAAGGGCCATCCCTGGGATGGGCTGGATTTTTTTCTGTATTTTTCTGAGTATACTACATGCTATTCCAATTAGAAGTGAGATCCTCATGAGGAACATTTAGTGTAGAATCTGATATGTAGTAGGTACACACTTTTGTTGAACCAATATATGTGTGAAGTGCCATAACAAGAAATAGAGCTCTTTCTCCTTTTCTTTCATTAGTTTTTTCGCATCTGGGGCAATGGCCCACAAACCAAGTTCAACAATGCTTGGAAGGGATGTTCTCTTGATTTTATCTACACTTAGATTGCACTTTGCTGATCACAGAATGGTATTGTGTTCACATTTCCCAGTACCTCATAATGGTAGATAATAATATCAATTATAGTAATGATCATAATACAAGAAGGAGAAGACCAGACATGTAGGCATTTATACTACACAGATGTGTTTTTTAAAATTATTCTTTCAATTATGTGAATAAATCATGTACATAGCTCCAAGAACATTCAAGAAAAAGTGACTTGCACTCTTCCTGCCTCAGACCTTCATTGCCCTTCTCAGAAATAATCACATGTGGTGGTTTTAAAACACATGCAAATTCTTTGACATTCTTCCTATCAAGAGAGTCATATCAATATGACACTCATGTATCCTTGATAAACTTTTTGTCTACTCCCCTAGAATCAAGACAGCCTTGTGACAGCTTTGCCCAGTGGAACACAGTAGAAGTGCCTCTGCGTATAATCAGAGCCCCTGCAGCGGCTGCCTACTCAGTCTACTGAAACACCCACTCTCAGAGTCCTGACCTCTCTGGAAGACATCTGACTATCCTGAGGCCACCACGCCATGAGAAAGCCTGAGTCATGCGACGAGGCCACGTTTAGGTACGCCAGCAGACAATCCCAGCTGAGCCCAGTTTTTGAATTATCTCTGCTCAGGTGCAAGAAACATCAGCAAAGAAGTTTCCAGATGGTTCTAGTTCCCAGCCGTGAGATACCCCCAACCATTCAAGTCTTCCTAGATGAGGCCCAAGACAGTGTGGGGCAGAGACAAGCCACCCCCAATGTGCTCTGCTCTAATTCCTGATCCACGGGATCCAGCAGGATGAAATGGTGGTTGTCTCATACCCCTACGTTTTGGGTTGTCTGTTAGGCAGATTTGATAACCTGAATAATCACTGTGATTATCTCTGTCCGGAGACATTTTAGGCATATATAAGAGACACATGAATCTGTGTTGCCTTCCCTGTTCCTTTTAACATAAATTGAAGTAGATTATGCACCATGCTTTTCACAGGGAACCTATTCAAAAAACAAAAAACAAAAAAGCTTTACTTACAGGTTTGCGAACATCTGGTAAGGTGATCCAGAGAGGAAATACTATAGGCAAAACAATCAGAAATGTGACTTGCTTGCGGCTGTCGGAAGGCCAGGCCAGGCTGAGAGGCTGGTCGTCCTCGTCATCAGTTGTCTCTGTGGTCTGTTGTAAAAAGAGAGAGAGAAAAAATAAACGAAAAAGAGGAAAAGGCTCACAGGCCAAAACAGCACAGAGCAAGGGAGGGCCGCTCCAGGCCTCCCTGGGAGCTCTCCTGAGCTGTCCACGCAGCTTCATACAAGGGTTTTTTAGGTTTGTAGGAGAAGCCCCTCTGCCACAGTGTGAGTGCAAGGATGAAACAAAGAGAATGGAAGAAGTTTCTTTTCTCTCCTTGAAGACACTTCGGATTCTTATGTTCATCAATTGATAATTTAACTGGAGTAGGTTGCAGCTACGATCTACAAACTTCTTATGAGAAAGTATCTGCAGAGCTAAAGACCTGACAGCCACCCTCTCCCCTTCTCACCTTCTCCTCGAGGACGTAGCCACAGGATTCAGAATCCTTGGGAAGGAGAAAATGGACACACTGATAAAAATCACACACCCCCCCTTTATTTTTTTAGAGTACTGATTTTCAGCAAGCAAATGAAAGCAACCGAAGAAACAATTCGAGAGCTTAATTCCCTCCTACTGGCCCTGGAATAGTTAAGCTTGTAGGTTTTTTTGCATGGTTGTGAGTCTTTAACCTGCTTAACCACCTAGCCAAAGCAAAGACCGGAAACCATTTTACTTGCAGCCAAAGACTTATTATGCAAACATGTGCCTAAATCCTCAGAGAAACAGAAGGCAGAAATGGAGCAAGACACTGAACCTGCTCAAGGCCTCAAAGCTGGATGTGAACTTCAGAGTTTCTGACTCAGCAGTGAGCGGCCAGTGTTTTATTTGCCTGCTGCTGTAGTCAGCAGAGCTAGAAGAGACTGAAGGCGGATCTGGACCCGGCAGGTCATATGGGCCAGTCATATGGGCCCTTTGAGGTTCCAAAACAGTACTGTAGACACCATCAATCACTTCCTTCCCTGCTTGTTTAAAAATGAAAACTGCAGCCGCAGACCACGCATCAGATCTAAAAATATCAACAGGAACTTTTCCACCACTGCTTCATTTTGAGACCATATAAATAACTTCAGAAAGCTCCTGCCCCTTTGACTCTTGCTTCCAGCATCACACACTTTTCCAGCAGTAGCACTGACCTCCTCCAGGGCTTATGTCCCTAAGGAGATGCCAGGTGGGGCAGGCTCAGACCAGTTGGCATTGGGGGTAAAAGAGGTCAAGGCTTGGTGTGAGACCCAACTCACACCACTGCTGTGTTATGTTTGCTTATTGGGCAAACCCTAGGATTTGCAGATTTGCAGTGGTTTACACAATCTTCTACATGTCAACTCTCTCCAGGAGTTAAAATTGAAAAAAAAAAAAAAAAAAAGAAAGGGATGTTAAACTATATTGAAAAAGGTTAGTAGTAACAGGTTCCTTTGCTGTTGGTATATGTCCTTGGTCATAGTTCAAAGAGTATAAACAGCAAATATGAAGGAAGTAAAGGGATTAGGTAATAAATCAGAATTAGGAAGTTGGCTTAGTTTATTTTGGTTGCTTGGTTTTCATTAAATACACATCTCATACACCCTATCTCTTTGCTATGCAATTCACATGTTCTTCCATCCTCAGCTTCCTTTGCTCCATCCTGAGGCTCCCATCACTGGTGGAAGTCGAGGTGTGCTGGCTCTGCTCCCTCTTCCAAGCCACCTCCATATCTTCTGAGAATATGGAGCAGACATATAATCTCATTCCTTACTGGGCTTGCCAGCCTCCTAAGGTGTCAGCTGGCTACATGAATAATCTGTGTGTCATGGGGCCAATCAGGATGAAGGAGATAGGGGCATTTTCCTGTCTGTTACCCCCCAGATATGATCCTTCTTGTTTAATCCAAATGAATGACTCTCCCCACCCCCCCAGGTAGTGGATACCCCTGAGATGGACCTGGCAGAGTTGAGGTATTGCATCATTCCTTAGTACCCCAGCTCATGGAGAAAGGAGGCTTTGTCACAGCAGAGGGTTGAGATCCCTGAAGACCCAGGAAGCTGATCTGGTGAGTTCAAGGCTCTTCCCCATTCTGGGCTCCCTCCCCCATCTCCGTCCCTTACTGCATCCATACTCTAGCAACTTCTCTCTAAATTCTAAGATAACCTTTTTCTAAGAAAAAACAAAAGCAACTCTTTATGACTCATGTCATTTTAATGACACCAACAGATGGTGACATTTCATCAATAACCCTTCTGCTTATAACCTACGGATTAGCTCCTTTCTCCATCTGCCAAAGTCGCCAGGCAGGCAGTGCCACTAGCAAATAGCAGAAAATAATTGTCTATTTAGCCAAATGCATAAGCTCTAAACACATTACCGTCCAACGCAAACAATTAGCTATATTGTGCAGCTTCCAAAAACTGCATTTGAGGTGGCTGTTGCTAAGGCAGAAAGGGACCAGGAGAAGAGGCTGAGACTCAGGCTGTGCAAACAGCTCTCCACAGGGACTTCACAGCCTCTGGGGATCAAGGCCTGCACTGCAGGGAAGTGCAGGAGCCAGGAGTCCTGGGGAGGCTTCGAGGGGTGTCCCAGGAGCAAGGATGTCAGCTTACTTTGGGTGAAATTCTCTTTATCTTCTTGCCAAGCAAAATTTCACTTTGGCTCAATGGGTTACAAGCTTCCAAGCCGGTTAGAGAAGTAGAAGGAAAAAAACACTATTCCAAGTGTGAGGCCTGTTTTGCCTTTGCTCATTGAGATCAGGGCAGTGATTTTTTGGGAGTTGTGGCATGCTGGCTTTCACCTTGCCACAACCCACCCTTATCTCCTAAAACTTCTGCAGACTGTCCATAGAAAGCAAAACAAAGCAAAATGATCTGGAAAGAATCCAAATGACTTTCCATGTGAAGGATAAAAATAGTCTGATATCTGCTGAGGGGTCTGAGAAGCCGTAGAGTTGTGCAAATCCAGGGTCAGTCATTACTGCTTCAGGGCCTCGTTACCTTTGACATGGAAAATCTGAGAGGAAAACACAGTACTGGAGTTTCCCACAGGGTGGGTGGTGTGCTGGTTGTCAGACCTGAAAGGAGTGATTGTGGCTTGCCGGGAAGGGCAGCTGGGAGAGAATCAGAAATCCCGAGTTCTGGCGTCTGCTCTGGCTGCCATTCCTTGGGCAGCCACCACCATCACCTGTGAGCCTTCACTGAGCGCCTACAGGTGCACGCTGTGCATTCAGTTCTTGACTTTAGCCTTCAAGGAGTCTTGGATTTAAAAAGGGAGACAGAACAGATGATTCCAAAGATTTATGATGTATTCAGTTACCGAGATGCAAGGTAACTGCATATGTGGCAAGAGACTTTTGGTTGTTCTGTAATATCTGTCCTGCAGGTCATGGACTCGTTGTGCACCCCTACCCCCAATTCATACATTGAAGCCCTAATCCCCAAGTACCTCAAAATGGGAATTTATTTGGGGATAGTTTTTTTCTGAGACAGAGTGTCACTCTGTGGCTCTGGGTAGAGTGCTGTGGCATCATAGCTCACAGCAACCTCAGACTCCTGGGCTCAAGTGATCTTCTTGCCTCAGCCTCCCAAGTAGCCAGGACTACACAAACGGTCCATAAGCACAGCTAATTTTTCCTATTTTTAGTAGACATGGGGTCTTAGTTTTGCTCAGGTTGGTCTTGAGCTCCTGAGCTCAAGCAATCTACCCACCCTGGCCTCCCAGAGTGCTGGGATTACACGTGTGAGCTACCACACCCGGCTGGGGATAGGGTTTTGAAAGAGGCAATTAAATTAAAATGAGGCCATTAGGATGGGCACTCATAATCTGGTGTCCTCATAGATAGAGATTAGGACACAGACAGAAACCAGGGCTGTGTGTGCGTGGAGGAAAGGCCACACAGGATGAAGACACAGTCAGAAGGGGGCCAACTACAAGGCAGGGAGAGAGGCCTGGGGAGCCTGCCCTGTCCACACCTCGAGCTTGGACTTCTAGCCTTCGGAACTATCAGAAAATACATTTCAATTAAAAATATTACAAATAAGAAACACAGTTAACAATCGTTTCCATGGCATTTAGGTTGCAGTAGATATTCTAAGTAGGCTGGAGAGGAAGTGTGTAGGTTATATACGCTACTCCGCCATTTCATATCAGAGACTTGAGCATCTGTGGATTTTGCTATCCCGGGGAGCACTGGAACCAATCCCAGGCCAATACAGAGGGACGACTGTGCTGCCCTTCTCCTTTGACAGCAGGAAAGCTCACTTTTACCGAGGTTGGGAATAAAGACTCTGTTTTACAGCCTTCCCCTCAGCAAGGTGCAGCCATATGATTATGTTCTGGGCAGTGGGATGTATCAGAAGTATCCTCCCCAGCTTCCTGGATGTGTCCTTCCTTCTTCCTTCACCCTTCCTGCTGGCTGGCATGGGACATTTTTTTTTAATTTATTTATTTTTATTGTTAAATCATAGCTGTGTACATTAGTGCAGTCAAGGGGTACAATGTGCTGGTGTCATATACAATCTGAAATATTCTCATCAAACTGTTCAACGTAGCCTTCATGGCATTTTCTTAGTTACTGTATGTAGGCATTTGTATTCTGCCTTTAGTAAGTTTCACCTGTACCCATTCTAAGATGCACCGTAGGTGTGGCCGCCCCATTACCCTCCCTCCACTCTCACCACCTCCCTCCCTTCCCCTTCCTTGGCCCTTTCCTCATAGTCTTTGGCATGGGACATTTTGGCCAAAGCATGAATGATCATCTTGGACCACGAGGTGGGAGAGGAATATACAAGGATCTGAGTTCCCGACATCCATCAATGAGCCATTCCAACTCTAGACTGCCTATACCGATTTGAGAAAGACAAATGATTCTATCTTGTTCAAGTCACCATTATTTTGGGGTTTTGGTTACTCACAGTGGAATCTTATCCTAAGCACCCAGTGTTCTTTTCATGAGAACTCATGGGAGAAGTAGTTCTCATATCTCCGCACAAGGAAGTCATGCATCTTTGGAGAAACTTAGAAATACTATGAATCAGGCAATTGCTCCCTTGCTTTGTCTACTGGGGAGTTCAGAGTCAAACTGGTAACCCACATCCAGAAATCATGGAACTGGAATCTGTGCTCACTGTGCCCCAGTCTTACTGTTGTCCTTTCTTTTTTTTTTTTTTTTATTAAATCATAGCTGTGTACATTGATATGATCATGGGGCATCATTCACTAGCTTCACAGACCGTTTACCAAGTTTCACATATACCCTTGTAAGATGCACTGCTGGTGTAATCCCACCAATCCCCTTCCCTCCACCCCCCTCCCCCCTCCCTCCCCTCCCTTTCCCCCTTCCCCCTATTCTTAGGTTGTAACTGGGTTATAGCTTTCATGTGAAAACCCTAAATTAGTCTCATAGTAGGGCTGAGTACATTGGGTACTTTCTTTTCCATTCTTGAGATACTTTACTAAGAAGAATATGTTCCAGCTCCATCCATGTAAACATGAAAGAGGTAAAGTCTCCATCTTTCTTTAAGGCTGCATAATATTCCATGGTGTACATATACCACAATTTATTAATCCATTCGTGGATCGATGGGCACCTGGGCTTCTTCCATGACTTAGCAATTATGAATTGGGCTGCAATAAACATTCTGGTACAAATATCTTTGTTATGACGTGATTTTTGGTCTTCTGGGTATATGCCCAGTAGAGGAATTACAGGATTGAATGGCAGATCTATTTTTAGATCTCTAAGTGTTCTCCATATCTCTTTCCAAAAGACTGTTGTCCTTTCTTTTCCATCTTTTGCTGTATTTTCTCAAAACTATTCATTTTATCCTTTTGTGTCAGGTATATTTTTGCAAGCAGCCTTGAATTTCTGTGACTAAGTGGGGCAGGCCTAAGTAAAATACTACAAGTCCTCAGTGGCAAAATACAAATTTTGGTGTAACTTTATCATATTAAAAAAAGAAAGAGCCAGGCACAGTGGCTCATGCCTATAATCCTAGCATTCTGAGAGGCTGAGGTGGGTGAATTGCTTGAGCTCAGGAGTTTGAGACCAGCCTGAGACCCTGGCTTTACTAAAAATAGAGAAACTAGACAGGCATGGTGGTGGACATCTATAGTTCCAGCTAGTTGGGAGGCTGAGGCAAGAGGATTGCTTGAGCTCAAGAGTTTGAGGTTGTTGTGAACTGTGACGCTGCTGCAGATTTCTAGCCTGGGCAATAGAGTGAGACTGTCAAAGGGGGTGGGGTGGGGGAGGTGAGAGAGAGACAGAATGAATGAATATAAATGTTATTCTAAGTGACAACTGGTGATAAGTGGACAACCAGCTTCTAGGACTCATTTATCAATCCTGGAGGTGGATGTCTGGAAGTTTGGCTGTCAGAGCCCCTATGGAGGAGAACAGTCTCAGGGGCCTGTTCGCATCTATTGGAAAGTTTCTGGAGCAACCGACTTGTTTTTATTTTTATGTATTAGTATATGGGAGGTGGAGCAGCAGTTTCTGCATTTGTGGTCTACTATCACGAGCGTCTTATTCTGCCTCTTGGCACGTGCATCTCATCCTTTCCCACTTGTCTCTGGTATGGATATTTGCCCCGGGATAAGTGTCATGTGTCCAGTAGAGGAGACTGAGCTGGATTCACCAAGTCCAGAGGCAGTCTCTGAGGCCAGAAAAGTACTTCTTTCTTCCTTCCTTTCTTTTTTTTTTTTTTTGGAGACAGAGTCTCATTATGTTGCCCTCGGTAGAGTGCCATGGCGTCACAGTTCACAGCAACCTCAAACTCTCGGGCTTAAGCGATTCTCTTGCCTCAGCCTCCCAAGTAGCTGGGACTATAGGCACCCACCACAATGCCTGGCTACTTTTTTGTTGCAGTTGTTTAGTTGGCCCTGGGCTGGGTTCAAACCTGCCACCCTCGGTGTATGTGGCTGGCACTGTACCCACTGTGCTACAAGCGCCAAGCCTGGAAAAATATTTCTTGGGAGCAACCCAGTTTCTTATTTTTGTGAAGGGCACTGTGGAAGATTCCAGTGTGGAAGTGGGCCCATGTTAACACAATCTCTTCTATCAGAGAATTATAATAAAAACTTGGGAGGGATCTCAAAGTAGGCCATCTTCAAGTTCACTGTCATTGATTGGTAATAACATTTCATCGCCAGCTCATAATGAGCAATATCAGAGGAGAACCTGTATCTGTCTAGATCTGAGCTCAGTTGGGATTTGATTCTGTCTAGAATTGAAGTTCTTACATCTCTATCCTACTCACTTTGGGCTTTAGGAGTGCCATTTCCAGGCCGGGTGTGGTGGCTCACGCCTGTAATCCTAGCACTTTGGGAGGCCAAGGTGGGTGGATTGCCTAACTTCACAGGTTCCAGACCAGCCTGAGCACACGCAAGACCCCGTCTTTAAAAATAGCAAGGTATTGTGGCAGGTGCCTGTATTCCCAGCTACTTGGGAGGTTGAGGCAAGAGAATTGCTTGAGCCCAAGAGTTTGAGGTTGCTGTGAGCTATGACACCATGGCACTCTACTGAGAATGAAAGTCAGACTCTGTCTCAAAAAACAAAAAAAAGGAGTGCCACCTCTTCTAACTGGGGAGCCCCTTCGGTGTAGCCTGATGCTGGAAAAAAAATGTTAGTATGAATATCTGTGTGAAAATATAATTCATTTACTCTAAAACACCTGTGTACCTCACTGCTTTCCAGGCTCCTGTAGACCTTAACACATTTGTTATTATGAGGAAGAGTTCCTTTGTTCCCAGGACCGCCTTCCTGTTCAAGAACTTGTTATTCAGGTCATCACATGAGCAATAATAGGTCACAAAAGACCAACTGCAATCATGGACCTTTGCGATCAGTTAGAATTGGAGCTTTAGGCCCTAGGAGAAAAAGCCCCAGAATTTCAGAAAGGTCCTGGCTTATTGACAACAGCCCTCTCACTTGATCGATGAGGGCCTTGAAATGAGGTGACCTGATGATGAAGGTCATGGTGCCGGGCCAGGCATGAGTAACTCCTAACTCCCAGCTCAAGGATCTTCTCCCATTTCATAGACTCCCTTCCTCATTCCTAAAAAATAGGTGTCAACGTGCTTTATGTCCAGTTATACCAGGATCCCCAGATTTGTTTTGTAATAAATTTAACCTGTTAAAAAAAAGCTAGCTCTAGCAAACACTAAGCATTTAATTGACATAATTTTTCCTGATTTTCTTGAACCTAAAACTAATGGCCCACATTTCCTTAAAAATCTGATAGAAAACATCTGAACATTGCATTCTTTACCTTTGCTCAAAGCAACATCCATGACAGCTCTAAAGGGGAGATGAAGGGCAGATTTGGGGGTATGGTTTTAGGAGGGAGCGTTGTGGTGCCTCCTTCCCGCCTCTATCTCCTTGAGTGATATCTCCAAGGTGCCAGGTACAAATTTAAAAATGAAATGTAGGTGATGATAAGATATCAATGAACTCCAGGATCTCAAATATAGCTGAGGAAGAAAGACTTGTTCTTAAGTGCAGAGATTTACCTCAGGTTTGATGTAGGAAGAGGTGGCAACCAAGTGCACTATGACCAAAATAATGGCTTGAGATTTTATGCTGGTGTCACCCCTGATTCCTAACTGTGGATAATCCTGCACTGGCAAATTCTATAATAAAATGGATATCTTGGGGACATTGGATAAGAAGGATCAATCCCTTTATTATTATAAACTTTCCTGGGGCTAACTTTAGCAAGAAATGATAAAGGAGATGGGTTATTTTCAGACTCAGCATTCAGTGTTCAAAGGCCAGTGGAGCCCCCTGGGAGGAATATGCACAGAAAAACATTATCATCTTTAAACAAGGAGCTATCTGCTTCTCCTCCCTCCCTTCACATCTATTATTGAAGCATTAGAAATACTCTTTGACAAAGGTGGTGTGTTTTATTTTTCCAATTAGGTTTCCCTGGGAACTGGTAAAAAGGTGTATGTACCTATACAATGAATGTGTGGGAGGCTCCTAGGGAGAGAAGAAATCTTGAAAGTGCCTCCCTTAATGAAGGGATGGTTGGAGAAGAGACAAAGATCCACTTCTCATATGGTTTTTATTAAATAGGAAGTCAAACACAGGCTGTCTTAAATATGAATTATGTTCCAGAATGTTCTTTTATAGCATTATTATTATAAAATTCACTGAGATAATCCATAAAAAGCTCTTAGGCCAGTGTCTAGCACATAGAAAACACTGGAAAATTTAAAAAAATGTTGGTTGTTATTATTTAAAAAAATACTTTGGAAAATAATTTCTTTAAACATTTTAAAGTATTGACTAGGTGAATTATAGTGGCATTTCCAGAATTCTATAATTCAATTATCTGATATGGAAGTGGAAACTACTATAATTTTGTTCCTCTATTTTGTCCAATTGTCTAATATTTATTGAGCATTTATTGACAATAGAGATCTCAACAATTTAATTTCTTTTCTCCTAGGTAATATGAATAAATAGAAGGCCTGTGTAAATAAGACAAAAGGAAAAATTTCACACCCCTGAGGAGAAAATACTATTTTATTACAGTAGGTAGGCTTTAAGTAGACTTTCTATCAGAAACAAAGCTTCTAAGCAGATGGCAAGACTCATAATATTGTGACACCTTGATTCTGCATTTTGTGCAGAGCTAAAAACAATAGTAGAGTTGAAACGGTCAAAGGTAAAATTACTAAAAATGCACAGTCACACTTTGAGACAGTGAAAGGCTCTAAAATCAACAACTCTATGCCAAGTAAAAGATGCCTCCCGAGAAAACTTCCATAGTGTGCGCTCCATCTTGTGAGCGTAAATCACTCCATGCTTTAGTACAAAGCACATACTATAGATTCCCAGCCATAATTACAGGCTGGCTCAGGGATAGTAAATTGTTCTTATCTCCATTGTTTACTAATAGGTTGGCCAATTAGTGTGGTCTACATACTAACGGCCTTCATTTTGTTGGCTGACTACAGAAAGACAACATTACACTTGAAATTGGAACATGGGAAGATTGACCCATCAAAGTATTTATTATTGGGTTTTGGATCATTTTGGTCTCTTAGACTCAAAGATCTGAACTCAAAATCTCAAGTGACACATGGAAAATGAACTTTTGGGACCTTGAAACTGTATTTCAAGACTTGCCAAACAAAGCATGCTAAGTCACTTCCACAGCAACTTGGGGTTTGGGGATGGCTTTCCTATGGCCTGTAAGGCACAGGATACATTACCATTGCCTTTTCTTAGAAAAGGAGATGAAAACGGAGAATCTGGAAGAAGAAAAGCTGTTAGATCAGATGATGGGAAACTAGAGAGCCATATTTTGAAAAGTTCAGTTATTCTAAGATTTGAGCCCTTACTGTAATAAACTGAAAGTTTTTGTTTCCTCCCAAATTCAATTCCATCCAGTGTGTCTGTATTTAGAGATGGGCCCTTTAACAAAGTAATTAATGTTAAGTGGGGCCTTGGTCCAGTGGGATCAGTGTCCCCATAAGAAAAGATATCAGAGAGTTTGTGTTCTCTCTGTCTGTCTTTCTCTATGTCCACCCTCCCCCACATGTGCTGTGCACTAAGGAAAGGCCATGTGAAGACATAACAAGAAGGTAGCCCTCTGTGAGCAAGGAGGAAAACCCTTCCAAGAGACTGAATCTGTCAAAACCTTGAACTTGAACTTCTAATCCCCAGATCTGGGAGAAAACAAATTTCTGTTGTTTAAGCCACCAGTCTATAGCATTTTATTAAGGCAGTCTGAACAGGCTAATATGCTGATCCTATGGACAACTAATCTTTTTAAAGGTCACGTTTTTAAATAGATTTTTTGGCTTTGAAATAAATCGTTAGTGTAATATATTTTTAAATTGGTCCCCTCTCATTCATTCTTTATTGAATCTTAGAAAAATCTCTTTATTTTTGTTCTCTTACTATCTCAATGTCTTTGCATTTGTATTTTTTTTTATAGTAGCTTTTTATTTTTAATACCTAGTGTGCCATGAATTCAAAGGGAAAAGTTTCCAGCAGCTCAGAGAGGCACCTTTCCATTGAGTGTGACAAAACTTGCTATGCCTATTATGCCGTGAATTCATGTGGAATAGGTTCCAGCCCCTTAGGTTCCTGTTCCATTGGTTCTCTTGGCTCTCCTGTGTGCTATGCTCTGCGCCTACTATGCCAGGAATTCATAGGGAATGGGTTCCAGGAGCTCAGGCTCCTTTCCATTGGTTCTCACAGAGTGGGCTTCTCTGGGTGGCGCAGGCTGGAACTTCAGTTGAATACAGATACCTTTCTCTTTACTTCCTTCTTTTTTCTGATCATTTTCCTTCACGCATTTTAGGAAGCTATCTTGGCTCTTAGCGTGCTTAATATGTTCAATATGAACATTAATACTTTTGGCAAGAATCTTGCCCTTAACTTGTTTGTTTACAACAATGCCAACAGCATGCTGGGTAACATTGTAGACTCTTCCAGTTTTGCCATAGTAATAACTGTGTGGCCTTTTTGAACAGTATCTATTCCCTTGATGTCTACAATATCACCTTTCTTGTAGATTAGCATGTATGTGGCCAAGGAACAACTCCATGTTTTCTAAAAGGCCTAGAGGACACGTATCGAGTGTCTCTCCTCTTTCCCTTTGTGTTTGTCATTTTGGTGAATTACTGGAAGATGGTGTGTCTGGCTGAAAAGCTGTATATATATTTTTAACTCTATATCCCTCATTCTGTACACTCTGTTCTTATTCTTTATGTTCCCATAACTTATCTCTTATCCACCGGATAATTCAAAAAGAAGGAAGTTGAAAATTGTCTCTTTGGAAGAGAGCACACCGAGACAGTTGCCTTGCCTTCTGTGTGGACGTTCTGAATCAACAGAGCTAACACTTCAAGTACAAAACAGATTTTTAAGAAATGATAAATCTTTGCCTGCCTGGTGGTAGGAAATAGTTCACTCCTTTATAATTCCATCATATGGTTTGTTCTACATATAGATGAAAATAAAACCCAAGAATTTAGCACACTAAACACAAAATGAGGTTTCGCTCAGCAATGGCAACCTAAAAACAACTTGATTTTTTTTTTTTTTATGCAAGACTCTGAACTGAAACTGAGGTTTCAAAATATTTTGTTGTGAGTGATGAAACTGTCTGGACCTACGTTTTCCAAGAAACCACGAAGCCATATTGTAATAATGCAAATGGCGTTTGCAGAGGCCAGTGAACCCCCAATAGCTTTCTCTCATTTTGTTAAGAAGATTTTGAGGTGTAACCTATGGACAAGGTGGATTTCTCTGTGCATTGCTATCATAAATTGGCTTTTGTATGGTTTTCATGGGCTTTGTAAAGTTTGCTGATACAACTCATAAAAGATTTGTCAACATAGAAGCTAACTGGGGAATTACAAAATATAATTAAAAATCATTTTCATCATCTTCTTATCAATTGGATTATAATTACTCATTGGAGCTATGATATGAATATTAGTATTTTTCTTTTTTTTATTAATATTAGTATTTTCCCCCAGGGTGGCAATAGAGGTTTTTTCTTTCTTTTTTATTAATAGAAAGAATTTCTTTCTTTTCTTTCTTTTTTATTAATTATTATTATTATTTTTTTAAGGAATCTAATTGACATTTTATTCTCCTGGATTTTCTTTCTCTCTTTTTCTTAACCTATCTTATGTGGATGGTGAATAGACATTCTTCAAATTCTTTAAGAAAGTACAGTGACAAATGATACTTTTAATAGCAAGATTCTGAGTGAATATAAAATTCTTTGTCAATGTTCAAATATAGGTAGAAACGCTAGAGTCTGATCTGTATTTATTTCATCTCTTATTTTATTTTAAAATAAAAATTTAAATGATAGGCTATTGCTGTGCTTTCCAGACTGGAGTACAGTGGTGTCATCATAGCTCATTGCTATCTCTAACCCCTAGTGATCCTCCTGCCTCAACATCCTGAGTAGGTAGGACTATAGGCACAGATCATCACACCTAATTTTAAAAAAAAAATTTTTTTTTTATTAAATCATAGCTGTGGACATTGATATGATCATGGGGCATCATTCACTAGCTTCACAGACCATTTGACACACTTTCATCACACTGGTTAACATAGCCTTCCTGGCATTCTCTCAGTTACTGTGCCAAGACACTTACATTCCACATTTACCACGTTTCACATATACCTTTGTAAGATGCACCGCTGGTGTAATCCCACCAATCCCCTTCCCTCTACCCACCTCCCCTCTCCCTTCCATCCTTTTCCTCCTTCCCCCTATTCTTAGGTTGTAACTGGGTTATAGCTTTCATGTGAAAACCCTAAATTAGTTTCATAGTAGGGCTGTAGAGAAAGGGTCTTGCTATGTTGCCCAGGCTGGTCTCAAACTCTTGCCCTCAAGTGATCCTCCCACCTCCCAAAGTGCTGAACTTACTGGCATGAGCCACTATGCCTATCCTTATTTATCGTTTAAATGTGTTTAAAGGACTTTGAATGCATATTAAATACTAGTTGGCAAATATTGTCCAGGTCATCAGATACAGGAATGGGACCCAAACTTTTTCTTAAAAAACTTAAAAATCTGTATAGATTGACAGAAAAAAATTATCACCTTCAGAAAATGGGACCCATGAGCCTGGTCAATAAAACATTTTAATATTTTTTACTTGTTTTATAATTTGTGTTTGATTTTCTATGATAGTAATGGACTTCTTTTCTGTGGCAGTTCCAACATAGTTTGGGGCTTGAAAAATCCAGTTAGATGGAGACTCTTGCTGTTCCTGTTTCTTTCACTATTCAGCCTTAGCATCTCTCCCTCAGCATCGTCCTGTGTCCTGGCAGCGTCAGGCCTGGAGACACACCCTGTACATCCTCACTTTCCAGTAGTGCCTCTATTTCTTGGGTGCTGGAATCTGTCCCCCACCCCCCTTGTTTTAGAGACAGAGTCTCACTCTGTCATCCAGACTGGAGTGCAGTGGCACAATCTTAGCTCACTGCAACCTTGAATTCTTGGGCTCAAGGGATCCTTCCAACTCAGCCTCCTGAAGTATCTGGGACTACGGGCAGGTACCACCATGCCTGGCTGATTTTTTTATTTTTTGTAGCATGAGGTCTATTTTGCCCAGGCTGATATGGAACTATTGGCCTCAAGCGATTCTCCCACGTTTGGCCTCCCAAAGTGCTGGGATTACAGGCGTGGGCCAACTGCACCTCTTCTTACTAACTGATGTGCCAAGAGACCGAATCATCTCATTAATAAGGGGAAATGAAGTTGTTGGCTGTTTTTATACTTTAAAAACCATGGACCTGGATTTTACCCCTTAAGCATGTAGAAAAGCTACTTTCTTTTTGAATCATAGGAGTGTTTGAGGCTCCCAAACCTTGAGCTAAACCTCACCAAAGCAAAGCACATAAATTTTTGCTGACTAAGAGTAATATTTAGGAAGAAAGATATATGAATTTCATGTACCATCTGCTTGGATAATCTTGGAAATCCCTATCAGAACTAATATTCTTTGACCAACATTTATTAATAAATCTTCTAAAGGAGCTCTAAAATCATACCTGTAGCTTTAAACCACAACGGTCTGTAACAAACTGCTGACCTTGACAGTGACACTTTTTAAAAAAAAACTGTGCAGAGATCTGAATTTAATGGTAGGAAAATATTTTAGAGCATTTGATTTTTTAAAAAAGAAAAATTATAAACCACAGCCACTGCCATCATCTTTCTCCTATTCACTCTTAGTCACATAAAACTCGAACACTTTTATCAGAACCATGAAGCTTTATAAAAATGCCTCTGAGTTTAAGTAAAAAAAAAAATGCTAAGAGAAACAAGTCAGGGCTAAATTCCCAAGAGGAGAAAGACAGAGCTTAATATGGTAAGGTGATATTTGAATTGTAATAGGAGAAAAAGAAAAGCTGCATTTTGCACATTGTCTCTGTCTCCATCCATCATCTATCATCTATCAATCATCTATCTATCATCTACCATCTATCTACCATCTATCTATCTATATATCTATCATCTATCAATCATCTATCATCTACCATCCATCTACCGTCTATCTATCATCTATCAATCATCTATCTATCGCTATCTCCTATCATCTATCTATCAATCATCTATCTATGTATCATCTATCTATTATATATCAATCATCTATCATCTATCATCTATCTACCTATCATCTATGTATCATCTATCTATCTACCATCTATCTATCAATCATCTATCTATCATCTATCTATGTATCATCTGCCTATCTATCATCTATCTATCAATCAATCAATCATCTGTATATCTATCATCTATCTATCTATCTATCTATCTATCTATCATCTATCTATCTGTCTATCTATCTGTCATCTATCTACCATCGATCTATCAATCATCTATCTATCTATCATCTATCAATCAATCAATCATCTATCTATCATCTATCTACCATCGATCTATCAATCATCTATTATCGATCTATCTATCATCTATCATCTATGTATCATCTATCTATCTATCAATCATCTATCTATCTACCATCTATCTATCTATCATCTATCTATCTATCAATCATCTATCTATCTACCATCTATCTATCTATAAATCATCTATCTATCTACCATCTATCTATCATCTATCTATCTATCATCTATCTAGCTCCATATCTATCACTCATCTATCTATCACATTCTGAGGAATGTCATTTTCTTAAATAAATCTATTTTCCCACTGCTGCATCTGAGCAACTTTCAAGCACAGCAAGGACAATTCTGATTTCCCCAAGGACAGAGAGAAATCTTAGAAGTGACATGAAATAAAAGTTGAAACACACAAAAAGCCATATCATGATACATGAAAATCAATGTATAACCCAATTTTTAAAAGTCAGATTTTGGGATTTCAGAACCTAAGACATTTTCAAGGCACTTCCCTGTCCTTGCCCTTCGTGAGCATGTGTCTGAGAGCTTTGATGGGTTACAGAGGTGAGGTTGGTGATGAAGCCAGCAGCCAGCTTCGTGGCACCTGTGGGCCAGGTATGATAACCTATCTGTTGTTTAGATTGGCAAGATGGGCATGTGAAACAGTGCTGGGTGCTGGGTGGAAGAGCATATTTCTTTGAACTGGCTTTCAAACCTGGCTATATTCTCAACATGCAAAATGTGGGAAGGTTGGTAAATTCTCGTTGGCAGCCCAGATTAGTTGTCTGTGGGTCGGAATCCACCACATTGTGTCAGCAGTCATTGGGAGAAGATAATTAGCATTAAGTTGTTTAAAAAGTCAAATTATTTCTTGGTTCCACAGAATCTACAGATGAAGCAAAATGCCTCCTGAGAAGGGGTTTGCTTCCTGGGTGAGACAGAATATTTATTCTTCATTGCGAGGGGAAAGTCTGTACTAAAGAAACTCTCTCGGAGATGAAGTGTCAATGTGACATTAGTTCACATGGGAACAGAGTTTTTAAAAGAGCAGTTGAAACTCTCAGGAGAAGACCAGTGATGAGTGTGTGGTGCACAAGGCTGTGATTTCCATGAACAGAGCTGGGACACGTGCCTCATTCTCCACATACCTTGATAGACAGTACAACTCGAAAGGAAATAAAACTAACAAAATAAAAAATCATCGAATCCTTTCTGTGAAAACTTCAGGTGGTCTGGGCATTCTGGTGTCATGTCTTCCTTCTGTCTCTAGGGGTCTCACCCCCGAGGTACCCACCTCCTACCCAGTCTTTCTAGTCTGGGCACTGCAGCATTACCTACAACTTCCTTTTCTTGTTTACTTTCTAGGACCATTTTATTACTGAATCTTCCCAATTATGACTCTGAAATAGCTCTCAAATCCATCCATTGTCATTCACACTACAACCAATAGTGGGTCTAAGGCCTACTTAATAGCCATTAAAAAATGCTACCAAGTTCTGCTAGTAACAACAGCAGACATCTCTGCAGTGTTTACTGTGAGCTCCAGGAACTGTTCCAAGAGCCTTTGATTCTCACCACTGCACTATGAGAAGGCAGTGTTCTTATCCCTGCTTCACAAAGAAGATTGGAGAAAATGGAGAGGGTAAGTCTATTGCCAAAGATCACACAGCTAATAAGCAGCAGAGCAGGGATGTGAACTCAGGTGGTCTGTCTCTAGAGTCTCTGCTCTAAGGACTGACATGTGCTGCTTTTATTAATATTTTATTTTAATCCATTATTATCTTATTATTGTTACATTTTTAAAAATAGTTGTTACCTCGTTCAAAATTCAAAAGCTACGCAAGGGCAGACATGGAAGCCTTGCCATCCCACACCAGTTTCACATTGCCCAGGCCTCTGTTCTGGAGATAATCAACACGACTAGTTTCCTTGACAGCATCCCCAGCAAATGCTTATATGTTATTTCCCTCCTTTTCTTCCAACATATAAATGTAGCATAAGGGGTACAATTTGGCCTGTTGCCTTTTCCTCCAAACAACATGTATTGAAGGTCATTCTATATCAGTACACGAAGAGCTTCCTCGTTTCTTTTTTCTCTTTTTTTCTTTCTTTTTTTAAGACAGATGGTTGGAACTAGGGATGGGCAAACTTCTCCTGTAAAGGGCCAGATAGTAAATATTTTAGGCTTTGAGGTCCATATGGTCTCTGTCACATATGCTGCTGTTGCTTCCTTAAAAAAAAAAAAATCCTTTAAAAATATAAAAAACATTCTCTTCTCTTGGGGAGTATAAAAACAGGCTGCAGGCCAGATTTGGCCCTTGGACCAATTACATTGATCCCTAACAGGGATCCTGTACCTGGTCTTTTTCTATTCTGACCCCTCTTGGCCATTCTTAAAGAGCTCTCTTCCTATAAAACAAATCTGATGTTGCCACTGCTTCCTCTGACTCTTTCCCAGTCCCCCTTCCCAAGAGGGTAAAGTGCAGACTGCTTGGCAGTGGACTTGGGGCCTTCCCACTCCATGCGCTTCCCATCACCTCTGCGTCTACGGCACTGGTCCGTACACCATCAGTGCTTTCCCTCAACTCTTGCAATAACCTCTTTACCTCACCATCAACCCTTCTTCTCTCAAATCTAATCTCTGCATTGCAGGCTGAGGGGTCTTTTATAAGTGCAAAGCACATCTGGGAACCTCCAGTGGCTTGTTGCTGCCCCAGAAGGAAGTCACCTATCATGTTCTACAAGGCCTGACGACTCTGCGTGGCCTTTCCTTACAACTTCATCACTCTCATCCTTCCTACTCCCCCTCTCCCATCTCCTGTCACACTGATTGTTCTGTTCCTAAAACAAGCCAAGTTCATTTCTGCCTTTGTGGATACTGTTCCCTTGGCTGGCTCCGTGAAGTTCAGTTTCTTTTCAGTCACCTTCCTAGGTGAGGTCTTCCCTCATCTTCTGACCTGCAGGGGCCTCTTCACTCTCCTTCCATCTCAACACAGCCTTCGTGGCCATCTATAATCTTATTGGTCTGTCCTTACAGTCTCTGCTGTGTTAGAACATATGAGCGTCTCTAGTGCCCACTACATTTTCTGACACATTTTAGATGAACAATCAAAACGTTTTGTTAAACAAACCATTAAAGAATTTCAAGCCAAGCTACCTTTTCTGGTGGATCTCCTGTTACTCCTAACCTTATATTTTAGTCTCTAGTCTTATTGTCTTTCTCACCAATCAATAAACATGAATTTCCCTCTTAATGTTGTATACTTTTACACATACTGTCATTTTGGTTATTTTTTTTTCCTCTGAGGGGCAAACTCCTACTCACCCATCAAAACCCAGATCAAAAGTTACCTCTTCTCTGGAATTTTTATGTATCTCCTAGGATCAACTTCTTTCTCTGCCTGGTTCCTGGAGCACTTTGTATAGACCTCCATGATCAAACTGGACCATAACTATTTAACTACTACTATTGATTAATTTATTTGTACCCTGAGTCCTCCACAAACATGTTTTAAAAAACCCTTTCATATTACCTACAATGAGCTCCTTCAGGGAAGGAACACCCTGAATGGCATTTACACAGCAAGTATGAACGCGCAGTATACATAACACATAACACACAACCTAGCGTCTAGCTCTGCACTAAGTGCTATATGTGCATTATCGCACTTAACCCTCACAGTAGCCCCAATGTGGCAGCTATGGTTTTCGCCTGCACTTTACAGATAAGGAGGCTGCAGCTTTGTAAGGTTAGATGTCTTGTCTCTGGTGGATCTGGAATTCACCACCAGGCTGTCTTATAGCCAGCCATAGACGAGTGGCTCTTTGAAGTCCTATTTGCTCTTAAGCTCTAAGTGTATTAGGGTGATACACAAATCTGTCCTTTTTTCTCTTTAACAGGACCCGAGGGCACAGCTCAGCTCAGAGAGGAGTCAGCTGGGACTCTCTGATTCCTTTGCAGCAAGATCTTCCCTTGTGGGGATGCAGAAGTCCCCCTGACAGCCAGATGGGAAGGCATGGTGGGGAGGCTGCCCTCTGCACACCTGTGACTGTGCCATCCCCAAGGGCAGCCAGATGTCCCTGGGCCTGCCTTCTGCGGCTACGTGCTGCTTATCCATGTGGACATTAGCCATGTTGCCAGGTTACTTTTGAGCTAATGCAAAGGGACCACACGGCTCTGGGCAGGAAGGTGAGGAGCCTGGAAGACATGGGAGACAAGGACAGGAGTCCTTATTCTTTTCTTTAAACAGATTCCTTAGAAAAAGGAACAAGGGCAATAGGAAATAATTTGCATGTTTTTCCCCCTCAGAAGTACAGTATCCCTTTTATGAAAGAGTTTTTCTTGGTATAAGGAATTCCAAGAAAAGTGCTGGGTCTTGGCTATAGTCTGGTTTCTAGTTGTGGGAGCTGTATAACTTTTCAGTACATTGGGAAAATTCTGTCTAAAGGGTGGATTGCAAACTTTAGGGTATTGCTCCTGAAAGTGTGGTCCTTAGATCAGCACTAATAACAATAATAACACCCCACTCATAACATCACTGGGGTGTTCATTGGAATGTCAGACTCTGGACCCCACTGCAGACCTGGCAAATCAGAATCTGAATTTTAACATGACCCACCTCCTTACCCTCCAGAGAATTTGTAAGCACATTATAAAGTGTGAGAAACTCATTAAAATACGAGTTTTAAAATACCTGGCTAAAATGCAAGCTGGGGGTTCCATGCTAGCCTTAGAAATTCTGATTCACTTGATCAGGACGAGATCCAGAAATCTTACAAGTACCATCAGAGGGTCTGCCTACTTTCTGAGCAACTGTGGTCTAGAGGCAGTGGAGGAAATAGCACAGGCACTGTATTAAGATCACCCTGAGGTCAAGGCTCAGGTTTACTACCTGAGCTAGGTAATCCCCATTAACTATTTCCTCTCTCTGAGCTCCAGCTTCCTCAAATGTAAAATGGAGATCCTTACAAACATGATGAAAAGAAAGGGAAACATTCAGGATGGAAGGCTACGTGTGAGGAGAAGAATAGGAAATGTTTGGGTAGATTTTCATTCTATTGGTAAGGTTCTACTTTACCTTGGTGATGGATTTATGAAAATCTGTGTTTGTGTTATTATTCTATCTACCTTTCTGAGGATATTAAATATTTCATGATACATTTTTAGTGTTTAGAAAAATTACCGATTTTGGTTTAGGGCTGCATGATGCCAAGCTACACAAATCTGAAAGGTTTCCAAATGTTTGGATTGTAGCATTAAGAAGAGAGAACATCTTGCCTCCTTGAAAAATTTTGCCATTTTTGGTCCTGAGATTTATGTATACAGCTCTTCTATTCTGAATTGCGTTTTCAAAGCAGCTGACTTCTTGTCATTGTATTCTTTAGAATTCTATTTATTTCAAATATCATGCTTATTGAACAAGTTAAATATGTCATGATAAAAAATACATCCTGCATGAAAATAAAAGGGCACAAAGTAAAAAAAAAAAAAGGAAATCCTAATGCCTACCACTTCAGCTGAGGTTGAAAGGTAATAACATTTTTCAAGTGCCAAATCTGTGGTGTGTTGTAGGTATTATAACTGCTGGGTGGAGCAGTTCAACTGGTTGTGCCATGGAATGGTGGGTTGGGTCAGAGAGTTTTAATTTCCCCCATAGGGACAGGGAAGGCCAGTGAGTCTCACCAAGGTGGCTGTGGTTGTTTTATTATTTAACCCCGATGTTAAAGACACAGAGAAAGGATTAGATGGCAATAGCTATCAAACTTTATCATAAGTTAGAAATCACCAAACTTGATCATCTATTAGAAATCACCAGGGAAGCTAATTAAAAATGCTACATCCTGGGCGCTGCTTCCTTCAAGTCTGGATATGGCCCAGGGATCTGCCTTTTCATCCCCAGGAGACTGGTATGCATGAGTCCCCCAACCTCCCCGCAATAAACATATTGGCTCAGAGCAGTGGTCCCCAACCTTTTTGGCACCAGGGACCCATTTCATGGAAGACAGTTTTTCCACTGATTGGGGGGGGGCAGGGAGGGCCAGGCGGCTCAGTGGTGGATGGTCATGTGTGGGATGAGGAGCGGCTGTTAACACAGGTGAAGCTTCCCTCACTGGCTGCTGCTCACCTCCTGCTGTGTGCCCAGTTTCTAAAAGGCCATGGACGGGAGCCTTTTTGATACCAGTGACAGATTTCATGGAAGACAATTTCTCCCCCGAGGGGAGGAGGAAGTGTCAGTGAGGGGAGGTATTGCTGGGTGTTCTGGTTCCTAACAGGCTACAGACCAGTACCAGTTCACAGCCCAGGGGTGGTACTGAGGAATATGTACTCACAAGGATGAATAAGACCAGGCATCTGCCCAGCTGGGAGCTGGGGCCTCCAAGGAGAATATAGCGTCTGTGCTACTATGCTAGGACATCAATGGGAACAGCAACCCAGAAGAGCAAGGGAAAAAAGGCAGGCCTACCTGGGCTTCTGCAGCTTCAATGCTGTGGGAGAGATTTCCATTTTGGACGGGTTCTGAAGCATCACTGGTTGGTGTCATTTCGACTTCTGTGCTGGTGCTGTTTGGAAGTTCGATTTTTTCTATGGCATATTAAACACACACACAGAGAAAGCAAATGAAATCAATGGGGGTAAAGAGTCATAAGTGCAAGAACATCCTAACATGTTGGGCCAAAGGAGAGGACAGTGATGTCTGAGGGCTGATAAGGCCCAGGGCTGATGTTGAGCCAAACAGCACAGGGTTTACCATTCTCCTGCAGGCCTTCAGCATCTGGCCCTCCTCCTCTCTCAGCAGCTTGAGTGACCTGTCAGCTCCCACGGTCTGCCTTTCCCAGTCTAGGCAACTGTACCAACTAGCCATTTAAGAACATGAACTCAGGCATTTAAAACCCCAAACCTTACTCACACTGTTGTTTATCCCTGGGATCACACCCCCCGGCTATTTTCTTACAGTAGGGTCTTTTCTTTTGTGCTATACTCTGCAAAGGGCTAAGGGATTTGGAGGCTTAGACTTAACCCTGCCATTGTCCACCAGTCCTCTTTGGCAAGTCCCCTCCTTCCTCTAGGTTTTGGGAACTTTATCTATGCAATGAGGGGGTTCAGCTTGTGGACCTCCAAGGCTCATTGCTTTTAGCTCTAATGCTCTCAGGCTCTGTGAGTGCAAACTCTCCTAGTGCTCAAGTGGCCGTGGGGAGAGCTGCATGGGAGCCTGGCTATTCTCAAAATGCCTGGATAGTACGACTTAGCATATTCTATACCTGAGTATCCTACTGCGGGCAAGGCAAGGGGGAGCTGGACAAGGAATAGAGGGCAAAGTTTGTGCCATTCCCGAATAAGAGAGAACGTCTGGCTAGAGTGAAGCCAGAGGTCAGCACGTGCAGATTCAAGTTTTCCTCTGAGAGGTGAGAAGTGACTCTGGAGTAGTGACCAAGCCCTGAGACTCTATAACGCTGGGAATCAGACAGGCCTGGGTTCCTACTCTGCCTGTACAGCTCATGCTGTGTGACCCTTGGCAAGTGACACAACCTTTCTGAGATTCAGTTTTTCATCTGTCAAATTGCAGTTGATGATAACTATACTATTACTGCTACTATTGCTACTACCACTGTCTACAACGAGATGATCAAAGGGAACTTTGGTAAAGATTTAAGAAGAAAATGCACAGAAAGCCCTTAGCACAGTGCCTGGTGTGCAGCGAGCAACAAATAGAAAGCATTTGGATCCTCAGTATGGCACTTGCCTTTCACCAGAAGATTTTTGTTTCAAAACTGCCAGGAGCACCTGCAGGCGGCCAGTGTTCAGGCACCCTGAGGTCTGCTGGGACTTCGGTGGGAGCGGAATATAAAGTGTCCTATTGGAATCACACTCTGGCTGTGTGGGGTCAATTCCGGGATTTCTGGAGGGAATGCAGCCAGGCAATATACTTTCAGGGCCTCTGGGAACACCAGGGTGTGCCTCAGTAGCAGGCTGCTCGTAAAGTAGGAGGATATGTTTTTCTTGCTCCAAGCAACTTCAGAGGCAATAGACATTTCTATCTTTGAGAGTTATATAAAATTGCTGGGTTGGAAGCAGCCAAATTTTGGAAAACATAGGGAAATGTTTATGTTTATTTATATATATTATATAGTTAGTTGTGGTATATAGGGACATAAATACATTTAAGTATGAAAAGCTATAGAAACTCAAATTTAGTTTATCGTTCCAAGTTTTTAGCAGTGACAGTGATATGTATGTGATGTTCTGCTGCACGTGGCTATGCCAGTTTATCTTAATATGCTTGATGTAGTTATTTAAACTAAAAAAATGGCTAAGTACCCTGGGGAGTATTAAAATTGTGTTTGGACACCTCTTGGGGATGGGACACAATTATAAGAGGGACTTTACCTAACAAATGCAATCAGTGTAACCTAATTCTTTGTACCCTCAATGAATCCCAAACAATAAAAACAAAAAACAAAAAACAAATCTGTTCTTCAACTCCAAAAAAACAAAAACAAAAACAAATAAAATAAAATTGTGTTTGGAGGAGCCTATTGGCTGAAGTGATACAACCTTAGGATCAGCTTACAATGGCTAGTCTTGGCTCTAGCGATGGAGGGAACCAAAAGGGAGAGCAGATGTTCCAAGAACAGATATGAACCCATGAGAAGCATCTGCTTGCCAGGCATGACTCCTAACCCGAGTACGCACAGCTTAGCTTCTAAAGGGCTTTTACGTCGCAGGCAGAGTTCTCATCGCCAAAGAAAACACAAAAATAAATCTTGAGCTCATTTTAAAAAATGGATTTTACACACACCCTATTTCCTGTTACAAAGTCTTTCAGAGACCCAATCAACGCTGGAAGGATCTTTAGAGTTACTTGTCTATTCTCCTTCCTCATAAAAGATTAAATCCAAGTCTAAGGTGAGCCAATCATTAGGAATAAGACTGGGACTGAACCCAGGAATCTAAGGAGAGGCTATCAACAAGTGCTGCAGGAAAAACAGCTTGTGTGATTGGGCCTGAATATGATAAGCGTAACTTAACCTATGCGACAGACTTTCACGGTGTGGGGCTTTACATTAGTGTACTACAAGAGCAGAACGAGCTCATTTTTAAAACATCCAAGTCACAAAAGCATAAAGAAGCAGAGAAAAAGTATTAATTCCAATTACAAATTATATATTTCGGTAGTTCAAGAGGTAACTATTGTCAGCACTTCAGCTGACCTCCAGTTTTTCTTTTCATACAATTGAATCTTGATTTTGGCCAAAACTTTTCCCTGAACTAGAAGTCAAGATAACAGGAGAAGCAGAAATTCTTCTATAGAGTGTCATGTATTTTGAGTGCAAAACCGTTGAATTTTGTCTAGAGATAATTTTAGTTACTTGGGTAATAGCTTCGTTTATAGCATAGATCCAGATCAGGTTAAATTTAGTTTGAATTTAGAATTAGAGAACTATATTGCAGTTACAGGCAGGAGAGAAGAAACATCATGTTCCAAGTTAAAATAAGATGCCTGAATGTCACAATCTGGTCACACAGGAGCGCTGAACGAAGTCAGCCCAAAGAGACCTGGGCTGATATCGCTGAATTCTGAAGGAGAAGCAGCAGCAGCGTCTCCAAGGGACTCTGGAAGCAACATCATGGGCGTGAAGTCTGGTTACGAGGGACGAGTTACAGAAGGGGGACTAACACTTTTGGTTAATCATCAGAAGGCATATGTGTCTGTGTGTCCATCCTCTTTCTCTGGGAATCCTGAAATACAGTGATTTTCTACTCTTGGATAGAGCTCCCTGTTTAGGTGCAGGTTTTACTTCAGGCTCCTTAGAGAATCATTTTACTCTTCTTGGATTTCCCCTAGCCTTACTGGTGACAATCCATTCATGCCCTGTGCACATTCTAGGGACACAGACTCATTGCCTGTCAAGCGGGGAAGGGCCGAGCTGCAGGCTGCCGTGTGTGCTTGGAGACAGGGTCACCCACACTGGGTCCTACCATTCTGTCTGCCTTCTCCCCCACCCCAAGAACAGTGTGAGATGGAAGCGTCCCTACACTCACCCACGTGATTGGCAGCCCCATTCTGCCTCTCGTTCTCATCCACCTGGCATTTCTTCTTGGCGATCTTGTGGAGAATTGAAGCCTTTTCTCTGAACCTCCCTGAAGCAAGAGAAAGTGGCAGGAAGGAGACAGCATGAGGAGGAAGATAAAGAGAGAGCCTGGGCAACAGGCGAAGCAGGCACGCGGCTTCCTCAGTGATGCTGCACTGTCGCAGTGACCACTGCCTTCTGTCCAGCCCAAATGCCCCGTGGCCTGCAAGGAAGGGGACTTTCTTACCTTTGTGGATTCTTCAGCCCACTTCTCTGTTTGAGGACCTCAAGCTGCTGGACCATAGATGACAGGTTTGATTGACTCCTTCCCACCTCTCCCCTCCCATTTGCTCACGAAATAAATGAAAGAGCCAAACATCATTAAAAGTCTCCCTGCCCAGAGATGCACAACAGGTCTATAGAAACAGAGCTGCTCCGGAGGCACAGCCATTTCCCTGAATCTCATCCCAGACTAGATTTTGACAATGGGCAGGGGAGGAAAGCCAAGTCCAGAGCTCTTTTAATTAGACTTTAGTTTTCAAACATTGACAGGCTGACTACCCTTAATCTGAAAATCCAAGATCTCAAACAACTTGCTTGTCATAGCACTTTGGATGAGGCATACTCAACCCGCGTTGTAAGCAACATTGCAGCGTCTAAACAAGTCAGGAACATGCATCACAGCTTTCCAGATCAGCCGAGTGAGCTGCAACTAAAGCATGAAGGAGGCAACTGATTCCGGTTGGGCATTTAGGGCAAAGAAGGATCAACGGAGCACAGCAAGTCAGCATGGGCGACGAGATGCTTTGGGAAAGGTGCTGCCAAAAAGTACCATTCTCAAACTGCAGTTCCACAGTGTAACGCTTCGTTTCTTCTTTGTTACTGACATAATTAATAGGCAAATGCATGCAATGAGTGCAGGGAAAAAGCAGGCAAAGTGCAGAGATCAAGGAGACCCAGCACGTCTCTCTTTCATGTTTAATCCTTGATTTTCTTCCTTGGGGACAGTCAAAGTAGAAAAGATTCCGATTGAAAACTGACTGATTATTGCCTGGATTCAGATAGGATGACTCCCTCAAAACACCACAACCCTTACCATGTCCCCACTGGTCATTATTGGTTGGTGTTTTCTCTAGCAGCATATTACCAGCGGATTTCTGTGGTAATTAGAATCAAACTATATAACGGTGTTCTTTCTTGACAGTCTCTCCTCCTGGAATGGGATATAGCAAGTTGGCACCCACTTCCCCTGACCCACCATGCATAGCAATTAGGGGGTGTGGTCACAGTGGCAACTTGTGCGACTGGTTGAGAGTGACATACTTGTAAACTAGAGTGAGGTCAGTTGACCCCAATGGGGAAGGTGACATAGACAGAGCCTTTTCTGCTCATGGCTGCGTTAGTCACGAGCCTAGGCACTTTGCTACCACAAAGGCAACCTCTGGGATGCTCGTGCCGGGGTCTAGGCAATGAGTCTGTACTACAGGGCACACTCTCAAAGGAAGTAGGAGAGAAACCTTATACGAGAAAAGGAGGTCAGTATGTGGCTTGGAATCCCTAAGGACTGAGAGCAAAGGAGGAGGTGATGAGCGTGATTCCCTCCTTGGGCAATGGTGAAGGTCAGCATTAGTATCACCCTCCTGGAAGCCAATTTGACTTTGGTTGTTTCTACTTAATCTTCAAGGGAAACTCTGGGAAGAAAAAGTGGGGAGGAAAGAAAGGCTGGGGACTAGGAAAAGGAGGGGGTAAGTGAGAGCAAGAAAATAAAGAAAAAGAAGAGAGAGAAAGAAAGGACACAGCAAGGAGGAGGTAGGCAGAGGGCTGTGAGTGTCTGGAGGTTGCTGTGATTTGACTGCCAGATCTAGTCTCACTTGAGGACTAGAGAGATGATAATAAGAGTAATTTCAGTGCTCTGAAGCTTTAAGTCTAGAGAGGCATTACTTCTTGGGGAAGATAACTCCAAAAAGTTTTAAAGTCATGTGCTTTTCATCCTAGGAAAGGAAAAAGGAGGTTCTGAAACATTATTGGAGATGATGCGTCTACTTGTTAAACCATTCTACTGTGGTCTCAGGGTGATGCTTTGAACTTAGAACATCCTGCAGCCCTATGAAATAAAGATGATCAATATTTGCTGTTTTAAAATTATACATGAAAATGTAATAAAGGAGGAAAGCAATCAGAAGAGGAAACATATAAGCCTGTAGGATATAAAACCTGACATAACAATCTAATTCAAACAATGTCCTAAAGTCACGAATCATGGCAAAGAAAATATGTGCTATGAACCAGCTAATCACATAGTCTGTGGTTGTAAGAATCTTTTCTGAGCTTAGATGTGCGCCAGAGAGAAATGCTAATAAAAGGGACCCCAAATCAGGTAAGAAGACAGCCCTTCCCTCAGCTAGGAAGCATCTTTCAGGAAAGTGTTGGCTCCTGTCACTCATGGGTTGGTTTTCCAAAAATCTCCAAGTCTAGGAGAACAAGGTAGGAAATGACTCCTGAACTGAGATTTTTGTAGGTTCTTTAACATTTTACAGGCTGGTGTGGGTTTCCTAGACTGTGTGTTACTACTTTCCCCTCTACAGCAGCACCTCGGATTTTTGCATGCTATTGAAAAGTAGGAGAGGTCAGTATTATTTGTTTTCTCTTGGGGTCTATCATCAGGGGCAGCAAGGCAAAGTGGCTGGGGATGGTCAGGCAGTTATTTTCTTTATGCATTTCATCTTTGTTATTCAACCTCTTCCTTTGGACATTCTTTGACCTGGCAAGCATTCTGCATTCTAAGGCCTGACAACAGCTGTTCCATAGCCTAGAAGGATTTTTCTCTTAAAGATTAGTTTCTAGGAAGGCAGCAGTCAAGGGCCCATCTTCAGAAACCTACATAGGTGTGCCCTTTCAGGGTGGTGGTGCAAAGCCTGACAAAGCAAGCCAAGCTCATCCCAGCCCCGGGGATTGCCATGGGGAATCTTTCCAGAAATGCTTCAAGAATGAGGCTACTAGGACAAGAGTGAGCATGCAGAAACTGTGATTTCAAAGTGACTCTCTGTGCCTTGGAACGGGAAGACATGGCACCTTCAGGATCTGCTCATCCCCGGGCCACAATCTAGAAAGAATACCATGCAGTGCGTGTAATGTTGGGGAGGGCAGAGTATTGTGGCTAAAGGGAAAGTAGTGAGGGGCAGATAGATCTGAGTTCAAGCCCTGCCTCTTTCACTGGCTCTGCTAGGTGATTTTTGGTATGTTCCCAAATATTTCTGAGTTTCATTTGCCCCTATGATAAATAGGGATTGCAGTGGTACTGGCCTGTGAGTTAAGATGTACATGAGACAATGTGTGTAAAGGGCTTGTCAGAGTGCATGGCGCTGGAAGTACTCTGTAAATAAGAGGAAAAGGAGAAGCAAACGAAACCTCACAGGCAAGGGTGGCATGGACCCGAGACCTAGGAGGAGGGCTGCCATTTTCTCTTCTCTCCATCCACATAGGCGGGACTGGAGAATCAGGTGCCCTTGGATGCAGTAGTTTAAGCATCTAGGACCTTGCTGGATTGGTACTCAGGATGCAGTCCTCCAAAACAGATTAGCAAAAGGATCATGTCAACATCTTTTTGCAGTTGAGAAGATCAAGGTGATGGAACTGGCCTCCTGGGTTTTAAATGTTAGTACCTTTGCAATCTTGAAATGGGAGGACGGTGTTAGCTTTCCCATATCACTGTAAGGACAGAAAGCAGGCTGAGCAACTGCTGCTGGGGCACAACTGATTCGGGTTTCCTCAAAACTACACAGGGAGTTAGCTTCTGACCCCTCTGCATCTCAGCCTCACAATTTGTAAGATGAGGTCAGAAGACCCAGCTCTTTAGAAGGGCCAATGAGTTAATGCCCATCACGTGATTAGATGGTCTCTGACATACAGTGAATGTTTAGGACTTGTTATTCAGAAAGGGTTGCTATTATTATGGAAGTGAATGACAGAAAATTCTTCCCATAAATTCCTAAAAATAGGCTTAATATCTAAAATGGAATTGGTGCTTAGCACCAGGTGCAGACCTTGATGGTAAAGGGATTGCTCGGATATTTTGGGCACACATTCTATATTGTCAAAAAGGGTGGCCTAAAGGGACGGATCTAAGAAACAATTGTGTAACTTTGTGCCTGGTGATAAAGAATCATGATATTTTTGAGTACTTTTCAAGGTGAGCAAAGGAATTATTTTTAACAAGTTTTAAGGCAACCTTAAAAAAATATACTCTCTTGTGGTTTAAGCCCTGAAAGTGTCATATTTTTATATAGCTATAGATATTTGTATAGTTAAAAATCTCAGAAATAGCAAAACTCTGCTCAAATCGTGAGGCACCTACGTCAAAACCTAGTACACAATTTCAATATAGTTTAGCTTGGTCTGAAACTTGCAAAAGAGTGCCAGCTGAGTGTCCTCAGAAGTGTGTGTGTTGAGGGGGTGGTAGGGAAGTGTGGAAGGAAAAGGTCCAAGCATAAGGGTCTATGTGAATTTTGAAAAACAACCAACGATCAAAACCCTTTACCAAATTATTCTGGCATAAAACAGAAGCTCCACGTTGCATCAAAAAATAACCCTTGGAGGGTCTGTTTACGCAAAGGACACAAATTTTGCATCTGTTCTGCTGTTAATTAATTAAAACAGCCCTGTGGAAATTCTTTCACATCTTTCCCACTGAGCCTGTAACAAGCAGGGTTACAAATGGAGCCCTTTGGGCTGGAGAACAGATTAGCTCCTGACTGCTACAAAACATTCTGAGCATCTTTAACACAGATGAGATGGGACAAAAGAGATTTACAGATGCAGGGGGAGAGGCCACACATCCCTTCACAAACAGATCACTGTCTGGAGGGAAGAAAAGAAAAGAATACAACAGAAGGAAAAACTTGAATATAGTCTCTTAAAATATATTTTTGTGATTTCAGTTCTGTCTTTCCTGTCCCTTTCTTTGATGTTTATGGCTTGGCAGGTAGCTTAAAAAGCAAAAGTGCACCTGAACTCTCTTCCTGTTTATTCAGGCAGATAGGCCATCAACTCATCTCGCGGCAAGCGAATGTGGCCTGGATAGCTGGGAGGATCCTGGGCTCCTCTCTCTCTCTTACGCACCCCACACTCCATCCATCAGAAGATCTGGGGTCTCTGTTTTCAAAACATTCCAGAATCTGATCACTTCTCTCTGTCCCCATCACCCTGCCTCGACTTAACATTTTCATCTCCAGGGATGTTCTCCACCAGCATCAAGTCACATGGGAACAATACTGCTGGTGTGAGCCCCTCCTCCTACCCTGCCTCTCCATACTGGCATCCTTAGTGATCAGTAAGTCAGAACACGCCATCTCTTCTCTGTGCAAAATCCTGCAGTGGCTCCCACGCCAAAATATAAGCCAAGTCCTCACTGTGCCCTGTAAGAGTCTATCCAACAAGGTGTGCCCTGACTGCCTTGAAACCAATCATTCCCTACCCTCCTCACTCACTCTGCTCCAGCCACACTTTGCTGTGGTTTGCAAACGCTGTGCATAGTCTCACCTCTGGGCCATGGCATTGGCAGGTTCCTTTCCTTGGAATGTTCTTCTCCCAGACATCCATGGGGCTCACTCTCTCACCTCTTCCACCCCCGTCCACATGTCACCTTCTCATTGAGGCTTCTCTGAGCAGCCTATTTAAATCCACAGCTTCTCTCTCCAGCCTCTCCTATCCCAGGCTTATCTCCTCTGAAGCAGTTCTCACCTGTCTGTGAGGCTAAGCCATCATTGCATGGACAGTTGCTTTCCACTGGCAGTAGATAAGCTCCCTAAAGTAGGGATTGGCATTGGTTTTCACTGCCGTGTCCCCAGCTCCCAGTGGTGCTTAACAATTCCTTGTCTTCATTTAATATGCTTCATGTTGACCAACAATTCAAAGTAAATTCCTTTAGGACCTCCCTCCCCTAAGCCCAGGCCCTAGTGGGGCTAAAGTTCCGTCCATCAGACTCTAGGAAGTTTCTAGAGAACATGGGGTACCCTAGGTGTTTATACCCCAAGGTGGAAGGCAGAGGGGCACATCAGTTGTCCCCCTTCTCACGTTTCCAGGGCCAAGAAGTTGAGAACGGAAAAGCGACTTCCTTTATTTGAGACAGAGTCTCATTCTGTCACCTGGGTAGAGTGCCATGGCGTCCTAGCTCACAGCCACCTCCAACTCTTAGTCTCAGGTGATCAGCCTCCCGAGTAGCTGGGCCTATAGGTACCTGCCACTGTGCCAGACTAGTTTGTCTATTTTTAGTAGAGATGGGGTCTCGCTTTTGCTCAGGTTGGTCTTAAACTCCTGAGTTCAAGTGATCCACCCGCCTTGGCCTCCCAGAGTGCTAGGATTACAGGTGTGAGCCAAGGTACCCAGTCCAAAAGTGACTTTTCTATAGCAGAGGAGTTGGGGGAGCACTGCAGAGGGCAGGGCAGAGAGACCGGGGCCTTGGCACTCCTTTATTAAGCTGCTTCTCATTCATCAAAGCCTAACTCAGCCCGAACGTTTCTCTACATGCACCTGCAGAGAAAGTGGCAAAGCCCAGGAGCACGTTGTGTGAAACTTGCCGGATTCTTCTTAGTTAATATGTTATAGTCAAGTTTCTAAAGTCTGAGAGCGTTTATAGTTTTTCTATCTATTTTGCCATATTTCTTTCTTTCCTTTTTTAAAGTTAATCTAATCAAGCCCAAACAAAATTGGAATTTGACAAACCCAAAACCTCACAGCAGATTTTAGACTGCAGAATCCAATGCTTCAGGAAAAGGGCCAACTTGCTGACCTCGACTGAGGCAGACACTGCCTGAGAACTGCTGTTCTTTGTCATTTTAGGTCACCTGCTTTATTGTCTTAAGAACTTAATTTTCTGACCATTTCTGTCTTATATACACAGATACAAATAACTCACACAAAGACATTTTCAAAGAGGTTTGTGTGATTCTTAGATTTGGAGTTCTGAGCCAGGTAGGACCTGCCAGATAGAGGCTTTAAATATCTTCCTTTTGTTTCCATCCCCTGAACCCTGTGGATATGTAAGAGATAAAGAAATAATCACTTTACTAAATGTGAGTCCTCATGTCCCAAGACCTGCCACAGCATTTAATCCAACTGTCTCCCAATGGGGATACAAGTTCTCTTTGGAGTCAGATTTTTGGAGCCCATATTTGGGTATATCTTTCTGCAAATGGGTTGTGACATTCATTTATTCATTTGGGGGGAGTTTTGATTTGTTCATGGCACCTGGGAAATACTAGGTGCTCAATAAATAAGTGTTGAAAGAGTATGACCTATACACAAAGAACAGAATCTAACAAAACAGTTCATTCTTCTATAACGCCAATGCATTACTGAAGTATTTATCTTGACTGAAAGTGGAAGATTTTACATTTGGCTAACATTTATCCTGTAGCAGCCACTATTTTGTGTGGCTGTCACCTAAATTTCATGTGTCTATACATTATCATTTAAGTTCCTAGTTTCTGTTTTTTTTTTTTTTTTTAATCCTCAATTCTATGTTGTGATCAGGTACCTGTAAATCTCATTTGAAATGTGCATTTGCAGCAAATAGGCCAGCACATGCTGGGAATCCTCTAAAGTTTTAGAGGCCCATGACTAAAATGAGATGATTTGACTCATTTCAGATTTAATCAAAAGAGAAACTTAGCATGCCTAACTGAACATGCCAGCCTCCTGGTATAACAGACTCCTACTTTTTTTTTTTTTTTCATTTTAAAAGGAAGGCTTCAGTGAGTGTGGGGGAATTATATTATTAATTTATAATAACAGTGTTCAAGTTTGACTGATGAAGGCAACTTAGCATTTTCATCTCGAGGGATGTCAGAAACAGACAAAAAGAAGCATCCACAATTTGCCTTCTGCTGCCATTTAACACCTTCTACATATGCAATGTGGCAAAGTCTGCCTTTACTTGCCAAGTCCAATCTTTCTGCTTTTACTGCTGACAGTTTAGATCATGAAAATAAGATGCAATGAAGTTTGAAAAGTAGGATGTATTCTGATTTGAAGAATTCCTTGGTCCTGGTTTTCAGGAAGACTGTGGCTTTGCCTTGGTTTTTCAGACAGACCTGATGCCGTTTACTAGGTGGTTGGTTTGGTTATGCACACTGACTAGGCTGCTGTCTTCCTAAGATCCAGCCCCAGGGAGATGCTTGTAAGAATACATCTCTGAAGCAGCAATGTGTTAATAACTGGTGAATTTAATATGCTTATTTTTTGGAGAAGGCCCAGCCTTTCAGAGAGTATCTGTTGGAAGGTTGGACTAATGAGTTAAACCATATACTTGGAATGAATGAGACATAACACAGTACTGGAAATGGTGTCTGTGCACAATGGGGGGCTCCCTGCTTTGGTGGTGGGAAGGTAGTCCATTAACGTGCAGTGTGCGCCTCAGACTTTCTGTAGGAATATCCATGGCCTTGAGGTAAGAAAGGCACAGGCTGTGATAGAAATTGGACACTGTGTAGGGGAACCGTCTCGTCATTTCATTTAGAGAGGACAAACACTTCCATCATAACTGCACCCTGACTTTAACTCAACTTTGGTAAAAATTCAGGTTTCAAAAACAAGTAAATTGGAAGGTATTTACATCAAACAGGCTTATCTGTTCTGTAATTACATCAATTTGAATCTCTCTTCAAAGACATTTGAATTTGCTGTGTGAGGCTCTCTCATTCACTATTAGTGGGAGTATAAATTGGTGCAATCACTTCAGAGGGTAATTTGGCAATACCTTTCAAAATCTGAAATGTGTACACCCTTTGACCTGGTATTTCTATTTTCGGGAATTTATTTTATATGTGTATATCTTCCGCTCAGTTGATTTTACTATAAGGGCAAAGAGGATGTTCATGGAGCATTGTAACAACTAAATAAATAAAAAATGAAAATATCTTAAATGTTATCTACAGAGGACTGATTGAACCCACCATGGAATACCTCTGCAGTGGGATACTATGCTGTTGTAAAAAAGAACAAGGAAGAGTGCAGTGGCTCGCGCCTGTAATCCTAGTTCTCTCGGAGGCTGAGGTGGGTGGATTGCTTGAGCTCACAGGTTCGAGACCAGCCTGAGCCCGAGTGAGACCCCATTTCTTAAAATAGCCGGGTGTTGTGGTGGGTGCCTGAAGTTCCAGCTACTTGGGAGGCTGAGACAAGAGAATTGCTTGAGCCCAAGAGTTGGAGGTTGCTGTGAGCCATGGGTAAAAGTTTGAATTTGTATCTAAAAGGGAATATATGTATATATAATTTTTTCATTTGTTTAAAGGGTCTAGTCCACAGGAACTATCTAATACAGTGGTTCTCAACCTTCCTTTAATACAATTCCTTATGTTGTGGTGACCCCCAGCTGCTATAGCAATGAAAATAATTTTATGGTTGGGGTCACCACAACATGAGGAACTGTATTAAAGGGTCATGGCATTAGGAAGGTTGAGAACCACTGTAATATATTATTTGCTATATTTAGCCACATTAATAAAGAATTTGAGTATGGGCTGGATTAAATAATATACACACTTTTTATTTTAGATGGTATGGTCCAGGAACCTACTTATGACAGCTTAGCCAAAAGGCAAGATCAAGTTTTCAGAGGGTTTAAGTAGACTGCAAACCCATGTTGCCATTACATTTAGTAAAAGGCATATGACAGAATCTTAGGCATGAAACTGGAAGTAGCATAAAAGAATCCATTATCTGAACGCATTTCTAATGGGGTTTTCCCTGTCTTCTCCAGAGAAGGGAACGCACTCCCTCCTAAGGCAAGCCATTCCGTCTCTGTACATGTCTGTAGAAAAGTCTTCCTATGCTGGGCTAAACTCTCTCTCTGAACGGAGGGAGGCCAATTGCTTCCCCAACTGTGACACCACTCCTAGCTAACTTAAGCAGGTCCCCAAACACCCCTCTCCTGGTGAGACAGCCCTATGCTTGTCCCTCCAAATGTGCCACACTCCAACCCCACCCCCCACTTCCTCACTACTTCTAGATCATATTGCCTCACTCCTGCGAAGTGCAAGCCAATTATTTCACCACCTCTGCCCCTCTGACTTCCTGGTGCCCCTCCCTTCATTCCTGAAATGTGTAGGAACCAGCCTGCCGCTTTCCTTTCTACCCTCACTCCTGTCCCCTTTTGTGTCGTGTAAGACTTTAGGCAGTGGAACCCGGCAACACCCGGCTCCTCCTGGCCCTTACCTGCCTGCTCCGGGCTCCCTTCCTCCAGCACATTTCACTCACCCACCCTGCAGGCAGTCTGCAGACCGTATCACTGGCAATAACTGTACTACTTCCAAAATCTTGATTTGAAGTGTCTCACTTTTTGTCCATCACTCCTTTTTCTCTTTCTACTACAATTCTGTTGGCTAATGAATGCTTTCACCTTTTCAGGGCCCTCCTTTGGAATGTGGTCTTCACTTGGCTTCTGGGACACCATTCCCTCCTGGCTCTTCCACCTCTCTCCTTTCCTGGGCCTACCCCTTCTCTCTAGGCTTTAAATGTGGAGTCCTTAGGGTTCATTTTCTGGTCTTCTCTTCTCTATCTATTTGCCAGGCATTGTCACCCAGTTCTAGGGCTTTAAGTAACACCTATACTCTATGACTCCTAAATTTACGTCTACTACCCCTCCTGGCACTTCTGCCAAGCTTTAGACTTCCACACCTACTTCCACACCTACGACTGTCTCGACATCTCCACTTAGATGTCTCATAGGCAGCTCAGATTTAACATGAGCTCTCAACCATCCTCACATAGCTGTTCTCAGCCTTCCTCATCAACACACAGTTACGTGAAAGTGAGATTTTCCTGTTGTGGAGAGATTGCAACTTGCCTATCCAATATCTATTTTGTTTTCATTTCCTAATGACATAATACCTAAATTATTGGGGGATACCAATTTAGCCAGCTTAACCAACTAAATTTTTAAAAATTAGCCATGTGATTAAATTTTAAGCTAATTTCACTGAGAGGGTTTTCAAGGAAGCATTCTTGAAAACAAGGCAACACATCTAGGGAAAATCACTCTGACACTCCTCCTTTCTGGAATAGAGATGTGATGGCTGGAGCTGCAGCAGTCACATAGGACCATGGGGTGGTGGTGGTGGTGTCCTTGAGGTTGAAAATCATATACTAGTTTAGTAAAGCAGAAGGCTGGAAGGTTCCTGGGTCTTGAATTATTGTGGAGTTGCCAGATCTTCCATGTACTGTCTACATATGGACTTCTTATACTTGAGAGAAAAATAAACTTCCAACCTATTTAAGACATCATTAATTTGGATTTTCTGCTACAGATAGTTGAACCTATTCTGTCTGATATCAGTATACATAGCACAGTCTCATTTAGTCAACTAAGGATTAAAATGTCCTAGGATGACCACAGATAACACCAAGGACTTATTTCAAAATTATATTTTTAGTGGATACATCTCAGACAATGTAATTTACTGCTGAATGGAATTCCAAAGTTTAATTTATCTTTGAAAAAGAGCTAGATTATTTCATTGGAACTAAGACTGGCTAGACTATGTGACCTTAAGATACTTTTGTTTCTTTGAAATAATGGGTTTTTTCAAAACTCAGCTACATATCTAATTTAGGGCCCCATGATTCATGTAAGACATTATTAGTTTTTCAGCTTGCTAAAGGGATTGTTGGTTGCCATGAAACAGTAGGCTAAATTTAATTAAGGAAAAAGGTCAATGTAATTTTTGCCCTTGATATCACAACCTTTTTTTACCTTTTCTCCTTATACAAATGAACAAAGGTTGACTTTTTTAAATAATGGTGAATTTTTTAGAAATGGCTTCAGTTAAGTGGCAATGAATTGAGGACAACATGATGCTCTCCCCCAATGTCACTTCTTTGCAAGATATTAGGATGTCTACCTACCTACCTACCTACTGCCTACATGTCTCTTTGAAATGTTTGTCTCCAAAGAGCAAAAATTACTGGTTATATATAATACCATTGGTGGAAAGGCCTCTTATCCTTTGAATTTAATCTGTTCCACTACACAAATTTGTTGCCTTTTGAACTAACTTTTTCTTTTTGAGACAGAGTCTCACTATGTCACCCTTGGTAAAGTGCCGTAATGTCACAGCTCACAGCAACCTCCAACTCCTGGGCTTAAGCGGTTCTCTTGTCTCAGCCTCCCAAGTAGCTGGGACTACAGGCACCTGCCACAATGCCTGGCTAATTTTTTGTTGCAGTTGTCATTGTTTAGCTGGCCCAGGCTGGGTTCGAACCCACCAGCCTGGGTGTATGTGGCCAGCGCCATAACCACTGTGCTACAGGCGCTAAGCCTGAACTAACTTTTGATATTTTCATTTAGAGTACTTTTAGGAAAGAAGCCAAGTTCACTTTATTGATAATTTTCCAGAGTGAGAATGGTATGAAATTTGAGTATCTGCAGGAGAGAAATAAACTATTCATAGAGAAATATATTATGGGCTATTACCTTTATGCAAAAGTTGGAGATTGCTCTCCTACAAATGTGCAGTAGCACTATATAAGGAGATAAGGGGGGCCTTACATGGGGGGGGTTGCTGAAGTATTACCCCCAGTTATTCATTTGCATCTCCAGAAATGTTTTGTCACAGAAGCAAATATAGTTCATTCCTGGAGTAATGAAGCTTATTAATCTATCAGGTCTAGCAAAATGTCTCATACAGAGCTCAGTTATTAAGTGAATGCATTAGCGCACTTAAGCAGCAGGTGAGGCAGGTTGTTATCTTGGGACACAAGAGCAGGCAGTGGAGATATCACCTACAGGGTGTAATGCTTTGAGCTTCATGGTTTCTCCTGCCCTTGTTTCCTGTGCCTTCTGCTGAGCTCCTTCTGTGCCAGGCTCTGCCCGTCTCACCAGGCATCGCCCTATCTGTGTCTCCTATGGGGTCAGGAATCCCTTCTGAGGACTGTCTTTAATCTCCATGGGTTTTGCCCCCCATCTGGCAGCTGGTACATACTAGATGTTGATGAATGAATGCATGAGGGAATGAATGAATGAGTGGGTAAAACTTCAGTTGGCTGGGGGTGGAAGAGGAGGTTGGGTGTGGTTCAGGGAGTGCTCTAGGGCAGGTTCTAGGGCACCTAAGAGAGGGAGGGAGGGAAGACAAGAACAATTTTTTTCAAAGGTAATGGTTTTGTCCAGTATCTGAGAGTAAGTATATTGTTTTTATTAAAACAAACTTTTTATGAGAAAGTGTTCAAGTAGGGTAAATGTTTTCTTCCATAGCTCCTTGGTGCCCATACTATGATGCCCTTTTTTTTTAGTCAATGGTGTCTGTCAAGCCTTTCTTCCCACTCCCTAAGCTGCAGCCAACATGAAATGACCCTGTTCCTCTACGCACCTTGCACAGCACATGCAGTGGGGTACACAGGGCTTTGGTGTGACACGGACTTGATTTCAGGGCCCACATCATCAACTTAGCGCCTGAGTCCTAGCACAAATGACTTTGCTTTTTTTGTTTTCCTCTCCTAATACTTCTCTGAGTCTCGGTTTTCTCATCTTCAATACAATTGACCTTGTGTGCTCATTATGAGGATTAGATCAAATAGGATTTATAAAGCCCACAGCCTGAATGTAGCAGGTAGGAGGCACCTAGTAAATAAATGGTGGATGCACCCATCCTTTCATCCCTTTCATTTTAGCCTAGTAGGTTGGTTCTATCCGCTCTCCTTCCCTGATTAAGCCCAGATTGACTGATCCTTTAGGCCCAGTTCAAAGATTATCTTCTTCTCCAATCCCCCCAGCCATGATAGAAAGAAATCTCTCCCTCATAGTCTGCCATCACCTTCTGAGGACATATGGTACTTGCCACTTTGCTCCTGGTGCCTCAGCGACTGCTGTATGTTATATCTGTCTGCAGACTGCCCATCTTTTATTCTGATTTCCCCAAAGCATCTAGCAGAATAACTTGCACACAGCAGGTGCTTAAAAGTAATGAATATGTGCAGGATAGTTGTCTATAATTAAAACTCATCACTCAATTTCTCTTTGGATATAGGGTGGAATATATAATGTATCTTTCCATTTGATCCATGTAGGGGAAAAAATAAAACCCAGTCTTCATTGTGAGTAGTTGAGCTCCCACAACATCCAGAGAATTCTCTGAAAACAGTTATAAATAATGACTTGTCACATGGGCAATCACAATAAAGCCCTGCTTGAGGGCTCGTCATGATTCTCAAGTTGTGGGAGTGCTTAAGTGGAGGGGTATTTCCCAAAGGTTAGCTAGTCCACAGTTATTGCCCCAAACAGCTTGGGCTTTATTGCACTTCCTTAAATTGTACAAAATGGAAGTGACGTAAATCACAGTTATTATTTTCCAATGGGAGGGGAGAGGTCCTTTGAAACTTTGAAGAGGTCATGTATGACTGCTGAGGACACTGAGCTGGCTCTGAGTCTTCTAGGTGGAATCCCAGAATTAGGTCCAAGCCAGACCTAGCTTGTCATGGAGGCAGCTGCTGAAAGATGTGATCTGAGGTGTCTGGATGGAAAGCCTCTGTTCCCAAATAGCTTTTTGGGTTTTTTTGAGACAGAGTCTCTGTTGCCCTGTGTAGAGTGCCATGGTATCATAGTTCATAGCAACCTCAAACTCTTGGGCTCTAGTGATCCTCTTGCCTCAGCCTCCCGAGTAGCTAATTTTTCTATTTTTAGTAGAGATGGGGTCCCACTTTTGCTCAGGCTGGTCTTGAACTCCTAAGCTCATTCAATCCACCTGCCTTGGTCTCCCAGAGTGCTAGGGTTACAGGTGTGAGCCACCGTGCCTGGTCCCCAAATAGCCTTTTGATTAATACCTAAGGGGGTACTAGTCCCCCTTTCTCCCTTCCTCTTTTCCCATAAGATAAGACTTAAGAAGACTTTTTAAGTTTTCAGAGGTTTCTATTCCAAGTGAAAGATTATCCTTTACCAGTGTTTCCATAAGGGTTCCATAAGAAGTTCCTTATAAGAGAGCCTGGGAAATATTGTATACTCCATTTTCCTAATAATTTGCTATATGCTGCGGTGCACAGTAGCATATTGAAGGCTCTAGGAAGTCATCTTTTTACCTTAACTCAGAAGTTCTCCCCTTAATTTAACTCTGAAATCTTGCTTTTTTTTTTTTTTTTTCTGATTGTTGGAAAGTTCCTAGTGACATCATATGTAACTAGGATTTCATAGAACACCCTTTTAAAATGCTGCCTTGGCCACTATTAGCTATTATTGTAATGGGGATAATTATCAGCCATGAAAGGGACGCAAAGGGATGTGCATGAGGGGATGAGAAAGTCAAGAGAAGGATAAAGAATGTCAAAGGTGACCCATAGGTCCCCCAAACACAATCTGACCGTCTCGCTAAGGGCCAGTTTTAGTTTTTAGTTTTTTATTTTTATTTTTGGCAGTTATTTTTTTTTTTTTTTGGCAGGGGCTGGGTTTGAACCTGCCACCTTCAGCATATGGGGCCAGCACCCTACTCCTTTGAGCCACAGGCACTGCCCAGGGCCATGGTTCTTAATTCCAGACACTATTTTGACTTTGTTTTCCTGCTTCAAAAGCCCAGATGTTTTCAAGTGATATCGGACTGGAAGTAGAATTTTGTATCTTGTGATCTTGAATTGTCTGGTATAGAGAGAAAAGAAAGGGGATGCTTGGGCAGCACTCACTCAGATAGATGTGCAAAGAGGAAGGAAAAGAGCAAGGGAGAAGGGGGATAACGGAGGTGGCTGGGAGAGACAGGCGGACCGGCAATGGGAAGTTGAGGGCGGAAGGCAAGGGAAAGAGAGAAAGCGAAGGGTCACGACAGGTCAGGTGGAAGCTAAGAAACCTGCCCCCCAAGCCATGAATAAAATCACAGCGGGGACGTGAGCTTTCCTTGAAGGTACAGGTTGCCTTTTCTGTCCTCTTGGTAGGAAGACACTTTTGCCTCCATGTAGCATTCTATCCTTGGCCGCTCACTGCCCAGGGGTCTGCATTTCCCCAAGTTGTTGGGAGGGCCCAGGCTGAGATCCTACTAGTGGCTTGCTGCCTTGGGAAACATCCCAGTGGTTAACTCAAAGCACAGGGCTGACAGTCGAGAGGGGTCCAGGTGTTGGGCAGAAGCCACGTGGGGCGGGTCGAGAAGGGGTTTCTTCCTGCCAGGGCTGTTAGGTGTTCCGCCGCAGCCTGCATGCAAAGCAGCGAGGAGGTCTTTGGCAAGGTAAGGCAACTTAGAAATCCTGGAAGCTGAAAGCCAGATATGCAACACATTTGGGAGTTTCTCGCTCATGTTGGAGGATACATTAGTTGATTCCCCTACCAGGGTACCTCTTTGGCTTTCTTGTCAGTATCAGAGTAAAAAATCATGTAAAAACCTTACATGTTTTCATAACTTACAAATATTATATGTATTATTTAAAAGATGGAAGTATGTGTGTGGTGAAAAAGGGCAATAGGATAGGTCCCTTTACAAGAATCAAAAAATTTCAAATTGCTGTTTCATGGTCAACCTAAACAGAAAAAGAGATTCTGCTGGGCACACAGCTGTGTTCTGGGGTAGTGCTTGGAATTCATTAATAAATACATTTTAAATACATCTCTACTCAGGGAAAGTGGTTAAAATGACATGCCAAACTTCATGGAGTAGAAACTCTAAGGTAGATGATTCTATGGCTAGAATAGTGGCCCTGGCCTCTCAGAGTAAGGCTGTCGTCTGCTTTAATAGGGACTTTGGGGCTGAGGGGCATAGGCCTACAGCTCTTTGAATCAGAATCAGGCCTCCATCTGGTTTGGGTATAGGAATTACTTCAGCTCTCTCATGCCTTGCATCAGAAAATCACCAGAACATACGTCCGTCTCTGAAATTAAGGACTTAATTACAAGAGTATTGGATGAATTTTTCTACATAGTGTTGTTAGCATGTGGAGGGATAATGCTAGCATGGTGGGCACTCACTTGTGTTTATGTTGCTGACACCATTTCTCCGAGTATGTTACACAATTAAGATGGTTTGGATTGTTTGAATGGGATAACGTGATTACCCATGGTATTGCACGTCTCCAATCCCAAATAAACACAATGGCAAAAACTAGACAAAAAAATGCAGAAAGAATGAGAATAAATCACACAATGTCACTGAAGTCATGCAAAGAGAAAAAAGAGGTTAAAAACATGGGCAAGCAACAGATACGAGAAATGAAAAAACAAAAGCCAATGCATACAATTCTAAAATTATTCTTACCTTCTTCAGTCATTGTGTCATAATATTTTAGTTTTCCATATGATCCAAGTTCTACAACATCACAGTAAAAGACACAAAGATAAGGAACGAGCTATAATGCAAGAACTTTGTTTTTACACATTTTTAATTAATCAGATTCAGAGTTATACTGTCAAATTCTGCAATCGTTAACTATATGGAGATGTGCAAACATGGCCCATGTGGCAGACAGCTCTCACAGCCCATTTTCAGAAATCACTTAAAATATATTATTCTCCTGGGATAGGATGTGCCCTGCATTACAGAACAGGTCACAGCTATTTTAACTTCTGATAAAACAGAATATTGGCAAAGGTAACTTCACCCCAGGCCTAGCCTAATCCTATAACTTTTACAGTGACACTCTTAGAGAAAGGGGCTGAGCAAGGACGGTGGCCTGGCCCACAGAAGCTTGCAGACGCTGCCATTACGGGCCATGGAATAGCTGTTCCAGAAGTTCATTTCACAGCTTTTCTACAACAGAACCACTTCCTAGAAAATAAAGAAGGCTGCCTGGGAAAATGCAAAATGAGAAACCAGGTTCTAAACTTTCCTTTTACTTCCCAACTTGTATTTTAGACAGAAAACACTGAATGGCACTGTGCAGCCCCCTAGGAAGAGGGGCTGAAGGTGCAGAGAGCTCTGGGAGGAGGGGGGAGGCAGCTGCCCAGGGAAGACCTGGCTCAGACAGATGACAGAGCGGCCACTGTTCTCAGACCAGGGCTTTGCCCGCTGCTGTGTGAACAGCAGGGGGGGAAGCCCAGCAGCTCCTCTTCGTGTGCAGATCACAGCTGACTCCTCTGTAATGGAAACCGCTGGCGGAATGTGAGCTGGTGGGAGTTTTCTCATTTTGGTTTTAAAATAGAAACTTTTATTCTTGTTCGTCTGAAAATTCCAGATTGTTTGAAGTAACATTGTGAGCAAGTTAAAAATATTTTCTCCTGGTCATAACAACACTCTTCCAATAAACCTCAAGAAATTAATTACACTCAAGAGATACTTCCGTGAGTGTGCAGAAGGCTTCCACGGCCCATTAACCTGGGCGGCCACTGGGAATCACACAGGCATCAACTTACAATTAATGGGTTTTGTGTGCAAGATGAATGATCTGGCTTAAAATGCAATAATAAATATTTTCTTATATTTATATCATACGTTCTCTATTTTTCCGCATGCCTAAATTTTTACCTAAAGCTGTTTCAATACACCAGTGCAAAATTATGTCTTGGGGAGAAAAATCACTTCATCTTTATGTTTCTGCACAAACCTTCCTATTCTGGAATTTTTTTTTTCTTTGATACATCACAAAAGGTGCATGTCCTTTAATAAGAAGTTGAAGGTTGTGTAAATAACAAGAAAACATTTTTCATGATGTTTGAAGATTGCCATCAGTGGAATACATTTTTGTCTGGTATTTTAGTAATAGTCTATTACATATTTCACGTCGCAGAAGTTTTAGAATTCTTAAATGATCTAAATACTTTCATAAGTATCCAACATGTTCATAGTAGCTTCTTACATAATATGTTTGTGTATGTGTGTGTGATCTTGCAGTAAGCTGGTAAATCATGTCGGCTAACTAATTGATTTGTGGCCCCGTGTCCTTCCCCGAGGTAAGCAGTGGAGTGTGCAGCTGGCATTCTGTGTCATTTGCTCAGAGTATGGGTGGCTCTGTGTTTGTAGTGTTGGGCATAGACCAGACCCTGCAGAGTGGAGAGCACCACTGCATTTCTACAGATCCACGTTTATGGATGCAAACCTCTTTGGATGCACACACATGTTTTCATGCATCAATTACACCTGACAAACATCTGCATGTGGCAAGTGACATTATTCTCAACCTCATCTCTCGTGAAACCAGGTATAAATAAATAAATACAATCATATTGTTTAATTATTGCTTTAGTTTTACAAAGTTGTAATCGAAACTGTCAACCTTCTTGCCACTGTGGCAATGTCTAGATATGTTCTTAGCTGCTTTCTTGGATGATGAATGGGACAGAGGGACAAGAACTTGACAGAACATTCCAAAAATGAGGCTAATGATGGTAGGAGAGAAGGGAAAGCTGAAGAACAACAGGTGATGTGGCAATTCCAAGCACAGTAAGAAAGGTATGGAGGGGAACGCTCTCTGCTCAAGCCAAGAGAACCGCGTTTGCAGCTTACTTAAGAAAGGACAGAGAAGAGTGGAGAAGGAAACCGGCCTGTCAGAGCACGTCTAACATTGCCCACAATGGCTGGAGAGACAGGGAGCTCGGCAGCAGCTCCAGGAACCAGGCATCCTCCTCCCCGAGTCAGGGCCATAGAAGGTGCAGGAAGAGGAATGACACCCTACGAGGACAAACAGGACATGAACACAGAAGCCAGTGCCCGGCATGCACCTGGCTGGTATCCACAGTCCGTGATGCCTCATGGAAGGTGGCCTCAGCCACTGTCTGCTGACAGCTTGCCTAGTCTTGCTGAGAGGACCCAGGAGGCACAAAGGAAAACTCACTTGCACAGGAGCAATAACTAAGCATCAAAGCACCTTGAGCATAACTGGGTTAGGATTCAGACTGAGTCAATCCAAGATTAGTTTTTTGGAGATGGGAGGGAGGAAGCAAGAGAGCTCTAGAGCCTACTGGGTAACAGCAAGTAGTACTATTCACTGTATTAGCTGAGTGACAGGCAGCCAGGATGGTTGAGTGATGCATCACCGTGGGTGTCTTCCTGGGGGCCACCTGTGCCTCTTCTCTATAACATTTCTCTCAGAAGGCCACACAGACTGAGGAAAAATTCCTGAACCCAGTGGTTGATACGAGCCTGTAATCCCATCATGATGCTACCTGTCCAGGGAACCACACGTGCTTTCAGGCCACAGGTGTCCAAGCTCCTGGGTCTCCAGGGAGATGGTACCTTTCATTGTTCCTCTGCCCACCTCCTCTTAGTCCTGCCACAAATCTCACTTTGGCTTTAAGGTCTCTCTGAGTTTTCGTTCATACTTCCTGATAGATAAAATCAAAGTAAGCGTCTTATGTTCATTCACAAAGAACCTCTGAACAAGACTAGTATTTTGAGCTCCTAATCTCCTCCTTTCTAGAGAAGTACATGGACAGAGATTTCTCTTTCCAACATTGCCTTTCTTGGCTTTACTTTTGAGGCCTTTGGCATTCTTGACACTTTCCCCATGAGTCCCCAAGGTGGGAGCTTCAGGAAAACAAGTTCACACATTTGAGGCCTCAAAATTCTGACATATCCAACAGAAAGTCAATAGAAGCATCTATGTGGAGCTCATTTTGTTAGAATGAAAAACAGAGGTAGAGAAATCAATGGGAACAAGCATGTGTTACCTGCTGGGAAAAATGATCAACATGTTCATTTTTTGTCTCAATCAAAGAGTTAGCAATTTTTCTGGTATTGGTTCGACTTATTTGTAAAGATCTAAAAATCAAGGCCTTCTCAATACAAACAGTAGTTTCTTGGTAAAGTTGTCTAATACCTGTCAAGCAAGTGTGTACTAATGCTGGATTGCATCAAACCCAGGAAAGGATAATTTTCAGTAGTGCAGCATGAAGAATATGGGGCTCTGAAGTTAGAGGGGTAGCTTTGGATACAAGATCTGCTACTTAATAGCTGTGTGACTTTGAGCAAGTTCCTTCACCTCTCTGAGCCTCAGCTGAAGAAAGGGATGATAATTGTATTCATAAGGTGGGGCCAAGGGTAACAAGATGAGGGCACACACTAAGCAATCAACAATGAGAAGCTGCCATTATTGCAAGCATCACAAAGAAGAATGAAAGACGCCCACGGGACACGAAGCAGCACGTTTAGAGAACTTGGTATTTTCTACAGCTTTGTTAGAACAGATTCAACACTACTTATGGAGCTCTTAAACAGGTATTTGTTGTTCAACAATAAAAGAAATTTTGCAATGTTGGGCCAGTATTTAAAAAAGACCTCTTTCATGTTTACATGGATGGAGCTGGAACATATTCTTCTTAGCAAAGTATCTCAAGAATGGAAGAAAAAGTATCCAACGTACTCAGCCCTACTATGAAACCAATTTATAGCTTTCTCATGAAAGCTATAAGCCAATTATAGCCCAAGAAGAAGGGGAAAGGGGAGTGGGAGGGGAGAGAAGGGGGGAGGAAGGGTGGAGGGAGGGTAATTAGTGGGACCATACCTATGGTGCATCTTACAAGGGTACATGTGAAATTTACTAGGTGCAGAATATAAATGTCTTAACACAATAACTAAGAAAATGCCGTGAAGGCTATGTTAAGCGGTTTGATGAAAATATTTCAAATTGTATATAAAACCAGCACATTGGGCTCGGCTCCTGTGGCTCAAGCGGCTAAGACACCAACCACATACATTGAGCTGGCAGGTTCAAATCCAGCCTGGGCCCCATGAACAATGATGGCTGCAAACCAAAAAATAGCAGGGCATTGTGGCAGGTGCCTGTAATCCCAGATACTTGGGAGGTGGAGGCAGGACAATCACTTGAGCCCAGGAGTTGGAGGTTGCTGTGAGCTGTGATGCCATGGCACGGCACTCTACCCAGGGTGACAGCTTGAGGTGCTGTTTCAAAACAAACCCAAAAAACAAACAAACAAAAAAACCCTCCAAAACAAAAAAACAAAACCAGTACATTGTACCCCATGATTGCATTAATGTACACAGCTATGATTTAATTAAAAGAAAAAAGAAAAAAAAAATCAAACAAAGTAGAGAAGTCAGCAAAATAAATAAAATAAAATAAAATAAAATAAAAAAGACCTCTTCATCAGTCCTACTTTTCTGCTGTCAGATCTTTGGAGAATCAGAACATAAACCACAACCAGGGGAGCAGGATGTACAAAGAGGACACTTCGTTTATCTGACTGCCAGCCTTCTAGCTTGAAACCTACTGGCCACTTTTCCTTCTAATGTTTGCACATGGGCCTGCCTCTCCCAGTAGCTCGTTTATCTGTTGGAAGCAGAGACCCCATTTCTCTTTAGATCTCTCCCAGCAGAACCTAAGGCTGTGCTCTTCTCCTATCATGTACTCTTCTCACATTCTTAAATAAAGTATATCAGGGCACACTCCCAGGGAGGTTCAGGATGCCCCGAACGTGCTGATGTCTGAAGCTCCTTGACTGTTGATACCACATCCCTATTCAGGTTAACAGTGCTTCTGAGTGAGACAAAGCAGACAGCTAACTCAAAGCCTGGCTCTGTCTAGGAGCAGCGTGGCCCTTTCTGAGCCTCAGTCTCTTCTTCCATAAAACGTGGCCCAAACCAATAAATCCCTATTCTCAGGAAGGGTTTTGGAGGATCAGATGAGATCTAGCTCTAAAGCAGTCTGCATTGGGGGTGGTACAAACATCTTTAACAGCTGATATCTCTCTTCATCATCTGACAAGGGTCCACCCTGAACATCTGACTCAGCCCAGCACAAGATAGCTAAATCCCATCCAACTCTGTCTCTGTAGGTGAGCATCAATCTATACATGACACGTGCAAGTCGACAACCCCCGCCCCACACATCTTCTTACCTTAAATATAAGGAAAATTGTCAAAAGAAAAACTTTCAGTTTGGCAAAGGCTGCCTAATTTCCAGAACCATGTTTTTCAATATTAACATTTTAGCCTGAAGATGAAGGTTTAAAAATATTTTTATAAATATCTGTGAATTTATTTTTATTATAGAGTAAAAGTGTTTTGAAGTTTTGTAAATGGGTAGTATGAGGGTGGAGTATTTGTAATTTCCTACCCTGATCCCTACAAACGTAGCACTTTGTAGATCTCTACAATTTTTAAGTTTCTTGCAGGGTAATTGGGTTAGAAAAACATCACTATCTTTTTTTCCTGTCTATATGCATGGAAAATTTACATCAAAAAATAAACATGAATTTCTAGTTAAGAGATGCCTTCCCATACAGCCCAATGTCAAGCTTTTTGTTTGATTTAACCTCAAAAAGGACTGGCAGACTACCAAAATTAATGGGTTTCCTTTAAAAGGCTTTAATTGGTCATTATTCTTTTATATAAAATGTTTATGCCAATGCAAGTAATTTTTTTTAACTAAAAAAATAAAAACCCTTAAGAAAAGGAGGTTAAACAAGAAACAACAAATTCTCACTTCTTACACAAGTCAGAATGAAAGGCATATTTTAACTTTCAAATTCTAACTCTCAATTAAAAAAGCTTTCAAAGTACTGACTCACTGCAGAAGTTCTATTATCATTCTGTGGGAGATTGATGTTCACGTGTTAAACTTCCCCAAGGAGCTCTGAAATGTGTGTAGTTTGCCTGGGGATGGTCATGCCAACATGGGGCACACACGTATGTCATGCACGAGGTGTTAACAGAGATCATTTTGCCCTGTGGAGTTCTTTTCACATCTGAATTTTCCAGATCTACATTAATGAGTACTTCTTCTATGAGATTAAAACTTCTCACTTAAGCTTTTGGAAGGCAGGCAGGAACTTTGCAAATAAAAATAAATGGTCGAACTTGTAGGTAATTATTAATGGTTTGAATGTGTCTCCTAAAATTTATGTGTTGGAAACTTAGTTCCCAATGCAACAGTGTTTGGAGGTGTTTGGCTATTCTGTGGGCGCAGCTCCTGACTAGATTAATGCTGCTATAAAAAGGGTTTGCTGGAATGGGTTCTCGCTCTCCTGCTCTTCTGCCATGGGAAGACACAGTGCTCCCCTCCTTTGGAAGATGCAGCATTCAAAGCACCATCTCAGAAGCAGAGACCAGATACTAGACCTGCCTGCACCTTGCTCTTGAACTTCCTAGCCTCCAGAACTGTGAGAAATAAATTTCTGTTCTTTATAAATTACCCAGTCTCAGCTTAGGTATTGTTATAGCAGCACGAAACAGATTAGGACAGCTAATCTTCCATCAGCTATTGAGTTTCAAGTAGGATTTGTGAACACACACACACACACACACACACACACGACTACGTCTTAGAGAGAGACCACCTGATTTTCATGAACTCCAAATCTAGCTCCTTTATGAAATCTCATTCTCTCTTTCCAAGTTTTCTGCACACCCAGACACAGGTCTTGTTACTGCTGCCACATCTGTCCCTCCACTTTCCTCCTATACTTCCTTACTTTCTTTTGATGTCCTGGTGCTGTAACATTCTGGGGCACCAGCCCCCCAAGTTACTTATGCCCCATTTGTGGCCACACCAGAAGTCAGGAAGATGCCCCAAATATGGCCCAGTGCCTGGAGAACAGCAAGCAATCTGACGGGGTGCCAATGAATCACAGAGGCCAGGCATGAAGTGGGCTGGAAAAAACAATAGAGAGTGGTAAGGATTATGGAAAGCTAGACAGTACATGCCTGAAAAGGGGCAGCAGCCCCTTTGCTCCAGCTCTGGCCCCTGGGGGGAAATGTAGGCAGGTACAATGTTGACAGATTGTCTGATTATTATGGAAGCCAGATATCTGGATTTTTATGTAAAATCACCCGATTTTTAAATGTTGCCAACTAATTGCAAATTTAAAAAAACAACAACATTGGAAAGTATTTGGCTTGTCACTTTATAACCCTTGGTTTAAAATCAGGTTGCTTAGTTCAATTTTCTTACAAATATTGGTAGAAATATAAGGAAGGAAAAAATGAGACCAGCCAGGCCATTGGAACTAAAGAGGTCCTTTCCAGGCAACTCTTCTGCAGAAGGTCAAGGACTCTGGCTCACTTCCTTGTCTCCCTCGAAGCTCACATCTCTCACCTGGGGGAGGTAGCAGAGTCTGTTCCTCTCTGGCTTGAAATGAGACTAAGTTTCACACCTCAGGCTCCTCTGGGAGCAGCACGGTGGAGCCCACGCCACTGAGTTGTGATGATCCCATGACTAATTCCCTTCTTTATGCAAACTCCTGCCAGCCAGCTCTGCCAAGAGAGTGGTGTTTTTTGTTTTGTTTTAAATTTTATTTTGGGGGAGGAATAGAAGTGGTCCATTAGGTGTAACTGCTGCCAATTATCTTGCAGGGACATATCTGGATTATGGAAAAAGATGGTGGAAGGTTCTGAAAGGTAGGTTAGGATCAAAGAGGGAGATGCCAATATAATTATGTGGGAATTATCATCCTTGAACAGTGAACAATAAAGTGTGGTCATTACTGCGGATCATCCAGATGGTTCATAATGAAATGCCCAAGCGAGGCCCTAGATTCTCCAACTTCTTATAAATTTGTCACCTAATTTGCAGCCTTGCTCCTCTGTGGTGTTGCTTAGCAATATCAGCAGTTACAGATTCCTGTCCTGTGAGAAGCTGACTCAGGCCATGTTTCACCTTATTTTACATGCTCTGGATGATCAAGCAAGAAAAATGGGACCCGGATGTGCTGGGCTGCTGCTTTCTTTTCAAAGGGGGTTAGGGAGGGGGAGAGTACAGCAAAGAAGAAGCAGGTTTCTGGAAAGGATTTTTCTTTTTTAAAAAACAACGAGCAACTTAGACAAGAGAATCAAACCAAGATAGTCTGGTTAAAAAGATTTCCTGCTTTTTATGTACATCTTTTAATCGTACAATACTTTGTTAAAATGATTTTTCCTTTTCCCAAAGTCAAGGAAACAAACGTATAGCATGAAAGCTGCATGTGTAGTCTGGAGCCTGTGGATCCTGACTTGGCAACTGGGTCTGGCACTTATTAGCCATCAGAACTTGGGCAAATTACCTAACTTCTTTGAGACTTGGTTCTCACACATATGGTAATAGAAACAATAGTGGAAACAATTGTCTTATAGGATTGTGGTGAGAATTAAGAGTTACTTAACATATAAGCGACACATAATATTCACTAAATATATGGTAGGTATTACTATGGCTTTAAAGCATTCTTCTGATCTATTTTCCCTTTTTAAAAATTTCAACACATTCTTCTTAGTAAAGTATCACAGGAATGGAAAAGCAAGTATCCAATGAATTCTCCTGATCTTCACAGGATCAGGGTGGTCTGCTGTCAGGAGACCTTATCACTAAAATGCCGAACAAGGAAATCTTATAACATGGCATAAGTTTTGGAGTGGGCTCTGAGCCCAGCTTTGCTTTCTTTTTAGCTATGTGACTTTGTAGGGAGATAGTCATTGGTTTTGGTTTTATCATCTGTAAAATGGGCTAACTCTAGTACCTCCCATACTATGTTGTTGCAAGGGACTTTGTACTGTGCCTGGAACATTTCAAGTGCTTGTGCGTACGTGTGTGTGTATCATCGTTCTATGATTGGGTCAAAGCTGAGCAAGTGATGAGTTGTCCAGATTAACATAATTGATCACAATAAGTGACCACCCAGGACAAGAACCTTGTCCCTAACGTTCATTTCACAAGTTTATAGTGAAGAAGCATCAGGTAAAAGGAAAAGAATGACAAAAATAATGACCAATTATGATATGTTAAAGGAAGTCTATGAATGTCATATTCTTTTGTGTCATTTGACATTAAGTGTATTGAGACTAGTATTATTTAAAGCATTTATGACACAGAGAGAGAGAATATATAGATCTTTAAGGTTTGCCTTTCAAAGGAAAGCTAAAGAGGGACTCCAGTTGTTCAGGAAAGTAGCAATTGTATAGTGGTTCAGAGAGTGGGTTCTGGGATCTAGCAATTCTGGATTTGAACCCGGCTTTATCAATTACTCCCTTGTGTTCTTGGGAACATTTTTTATCTACTCTGGACTTAAATGCTCTTATCTGTAAAATGGTTATAATCAAAGTCCTATTTTATAGGATTCATGCAAAATTCTTGGCGCAGTGTCTGACTCATAGTAAGCATTCGATAAATGTTAGTTATTCCTATTGTCACTATTATTGTTTTCATGTGCATCAATTTAGAGTTCTAGTTGAATATTCAACATTTTCTCTAGTCTCTTCTTTTCCAGCTGGAGCTTAAAGGGAGAAAGGAGTATTGTTGAAGATAGTGAAAAATATGGTTTGAATACAAAAAGCATGGACTATCTAAAACCATCTATGCAGTGTTTGAAATTATTTCAGATAATCTGTTTGGACTCTTCTAATAGCAAGTTTCTAAAACATATTCTTAATAAATTTTTTGGGTAGGTAAGGAAATTAGGAAGCTAACATTTTCACTAATGACATCATCTAACATCTTAGATACATTTTTGCATTCTATAAAATGAAAGATTATGTTTAGAAAATTAAGCAAAAGGTACTTTTGGACTAAATCCTAGCAAATCTGGAGTGGGGGTTACAAAAACAATTATTATCCAGTATTAAAAGTAGCAAAGCATTCCATCCCCCACCCTCTATTTTTAAGGATTTACAAGGTGGTAAATCCTTAAAATAGAAAAGAAAAAGAAAACAGGCCCATCATTTTCTTTCCTAGAAACATGAGCTTGGTTATATTACATGTGAGGAAAATCCGCAGGGTGGGAGGGGTGGTAGGAGGGATTAGGTGACGCTGTTGTGTTCATACATCTATAAGCCACACTCACAGTCCAAACCAGTCACAAAGCCCCAATAATTAGTTTGTCTTTTCTACTCCATCCCCACCACCCTTGCCTTAGCCAAGGCCTCGCCTAGGCTACTATAACAGTCTTATTTGAACTCTCTCTCTCCGTCTTTTCTCACTACCTGACATTCTCCGCACTTTTCACCTGTCTTTCACATTGTTATGAGGGTACTCTTTCAACACACAAAATGGAAATACACTATCTCCAATCCTGCACACACTGTCTTTTTGTGTTGGAATTTTAGTACATTTCCTAATTTATATAATCCTTTAGCTGAGGTTTCCTCCTCCAGGCAGTGTTCCTGAACACCCCCATCCCTAGAAAAAGTCACTTTCCTCCTGTCTGTTCCAAGCACACACTTTGGTTGGCTCAGCAAATGTGCCTTAACCTGTTTGCTTTTACCCTTCAGGGCAAAGAATCACTGTACTCATTTTGTTAATTCCAGCCCCCAGCAGAGGTCCTGGAATTCTGTAGGTGTTCAACAAATGCTGCTGAGTTCTCTATTGAACCTCATGAAATCTGATAATTTCTAGTCCAATGAAATCTGATGATTTCTAATGAAATTTCTATTTAAAGTCCTCTGCTAGTCTCCCTCAGCCTTGTTGCCTTTGCTACTGACACCTATGAATCTTGCCAGTTTAGTATTCTAACTCTGTAGGTTCAACTATTCTGTCGTTAGGATCTCCACAGGAGAAAGGCTGTGAAGGGAAAATCCATGTGGCATTGACTCTTGGAATCCCTTGCATTGCTTCTGTAAAGTGGGAGGCTTTACATCATGCAAAATAGCCATCAGGGGAGTCCTCAGCAAACAAAGGACCAAATGGTGGCAATATCTTAAAAATGGATTGGAAAATTCTGGTGCACAGAATGGAGGCTGCATGCTGGCTGGAGAATGACTTGGGGATACTTCTGGATCTCTTGCAGCCTGTCTGGATTCAGTGGTTTCTGCTAGGCAGAGAGAATCAGTACTAAATTATATCCAGCCATTGGGTCAGCACAGATGGGTTTCTGCTCTCCGGTGCATGAAGTGTCAAACAATATCAGAAAAGCACATAAGGAAAGAGGAAACCTATGAAATGAACAATAACAAGAACAAACTCCAGCCATTTAAGGGAAGAAAAGGCAAGGGAAGCCTGAGAAGGCAAGACAGTTTGAGAGCAGAATGCAATTAAAGGAAAAAAGATCGGAAGACAGAAAATCATTGCCACTAATGCAGAAGTAAATCAAACTAAACATTTTCCTTATAATTACATATCCTTCTCTATAGTATTGTCCAGGATGTCATTTTACTGAATACTTAGCTCCTTACCAATAGAAATAATCACCCAAATTATGAAGAGCTTACAGAAAGGAATTTAAATTAGAAAGAAGGTTTACACAATCCTTTAAATTTCATCTAAGTATAAAACCATTTACCATTACTCTTATTCAAGTATCATCTTGTATAATTGGGGCCATACAAATGTTAAAATTCAGCACACAAAGGGTAGAGGATTAAGATATCTTTCACAAATAGTCAATTCTGCACCTTAGGTTAAACAGCAAATGTCTGCCAGTGAACCAGAGCTCTGATGATGTAGGAGGAGATAGAGCACACCAGTATCTTCTGACCCACAAACTTTCAAACGGTGGCCTAAGGATGTTTCAGCAGAATTAAAAAATTTATAGAGTAATTGCTTTTCCAGATTTTTATTGTTTGAAAGAGAAATTTTTTTAGTCTGCTGAACATCTGTGGAGCCAAGATGAAATTTTCTTTCGTTTGTTTAACAGCTATGGGCCCTACATGAAATCTGGCTTTTGGGGAAGGAAATTAGTAAAGTATCATGTCACATGATTTTGTTCTCATTGAACAAAGGACAGGGGAACTTTGTAAATACCAAAACTGTAATTACACAAGTTCAGGATAACTTTTATTCTAGTAGAAGTCAACTGATAGAAAATTGGTTCTCCCATCATCTTATGGATAGGTATACTAGGACCTCAAGATATGGCACATAGTAAATAGGCTTCTTTTAAAAGGAAAATATAGAAAAGATAATTCAATGACTTATTACCGAACCACTGAACTGCTGTCTAAAATATTTGATGGTTGCAAGAAAAAAGGGGATGACTAAAAGCAATTTATTTGGCAAATAGCCACTTAGAACTAATAATGTGTCAGGCACTGTTCTATGTGCTTTGTGAATAGTGCTCCACTGAGTACATTTAAGAGCTCTTTAGAGGTAGATAATATGATCTCTCTCCTATTTTACAAAAGAGGAAGCTGAGTTGCAGAGAAGTTAGATAACTTCCTCCAAGTCACACAGCTAGGAAGTGACAGAGCTGGGATTCAAACCAAAGTGACTGGCTCTATGGTGTGTCTGCTCAATGTCTAACTATGTCATCCCTCTCAAGAATCTGAAGCAGGAAGCCACCATGACCACACCAAGCAGGGCCCACTGTGTGATGGTACTTTTGACCTCTTAGTGTCAGCTTTTCATCTTCTAATCATTGATGAGATGGAGTATAGTCCTCAGGTCAAGAAAAGAATTTGTAACCTTTTCCAGAACAGAAATTTTGGATGACCTATTTATTGCATCATTTATGGCAGTATAGTGAATGGACAGAAAGAATAACTGGAAAAAGATTTTCCAGGAACGACAGAGCAGAATTTTCATTATAAATAGTTCCCTAAAATGAGATCAATTCACTATAGAATTTAATGCCTGCAGTGATGGCTATTTTGGCCTAAGGGCCTTAGAGTTAAAAGCAAAGCTGCCTTCACTACTGGCTTTTGGGCTTAAGTGCTGTCACCTGGGAAATCAAAGTGAGAAGTAGATACATAGGTTACTTATTGTAACCAGATATCTAAAAGTCAGGTTCAACAATAGCATTTAAGCTGGTTTTCAGAGGGTTAACCAGTCTGGGGACAGGCAGTGGCTAATGTCCCCCCAGAGACTTGTCTACAGTGGGGTCTTGTAAAGGAAAATGTCCACAGCAGGGTTATCACTCATGTGAGCTTGCAATAGTGTGTTTGTGAATGAATGAGGGAATATATAAACATCCACACACACCCATACACACATATACATACACATGAAAAAACTGATCTGATAGAGACCTATAAGCTTTACATAAGCAACAAAGCTGCCTCTTTAAAAACACATGTGTGTTTGCACCTGTGTATAATAGTCTCACTTGAACCACAAGACAACCTATAACCAACAGTTTGATGGGGGTGAGGAAATTTTAATGGCTGAGGTGAAAAGGCTAGTTTTGGTGGATCTGATAATGCGAGGTCAGGAGAGAAGTGGACCCCGACAGCCACTTGAGGATTTGTGTTTACAATATGATGGAGTGGGGAGGGGAGAGGAGCAAGATGGCAACCGAGTAACAGCTTCCTTGCAACTGGGCATGGTGAGTATGGGGAGAGAAGACTCCAGGCATCTTTGGCTGGTGGGATCTGCCCAGAAACATCCCTTTGGGGACACAGGAAGTTAGTGAGAGACTTCTGGAACCCATGAGGAGGACAAAAGTAGTGGAGAACTGGCCAGTGGTTCTGTGTATTCGTTCCACCTAATCCCGCCGGCAGCTGTAAGTACAGCAGCAGTGAGATTGCAAACTGGAAAGGCCTTCCCTCTAAGCTGTTTTGTTTTTCTGGACTTGGGGACTCAGTTGAACTACCTTGGGAGAACGTGGGCGAGAGTGTGGAGGACTTTAAGTGTTGTCTAGGGCCCCAGACTGAGCCTATGAGCCGGAGGGAGCCAATAGTGTTTGGTTGTGGGCCGCTGGGAGCCATTGTGGGACAACTGCCCCAGCAAGCTCTGCCCTCAGGGTCACAGAGTGATGATCGGGCAGAAGACCTTGGGTGAGTAATCTAGTGACTGAGCAGCCTATAGGTGGGGACTGAGACACCTTACAGCCTTGGCCTTCAGGGGCAAAAAGTGAGACTGTTTTTGGCACACTAGGTAAGCAGACAGCTACTTCAGGAGTGATGCCAGTGACAAGTGCTTTCCTGGGAGATTTGGCTTAGCCAACGTTGACAGTTTAAAGTGCCTTTTAAGAAGGCTGAGGAGAGATTAAGGGTCTCAACCCTGTGGGGTTTGAGAAATCAACAGAGGCTCCAGTCTCTATCTCGTATAGCTGTATCAACATTGTGATTAACATCTCACACTCCAGAAGATCACCTGTTGCCCAGACAATATTCAGCAAGATACATATACTGCTTCGTTTTTGGTTTGTTCTTTTTTTTGTTTATTAATTTCAACATTTTCCCTCTAGATTTTTTCTTTTTTCTTTCTTTTCTTTCTTCATTTTTCTTATTTAAATATAATTTTCCATTGTTGACCTCTTTAAAAATTAGAACTTCATTTTTGCTAGTGTTTCTCCCCCTGTTATTTGTTTTTTCTCCCAATTTTATCCCGTAAAGTTTTCTGTTTGCTTGTTTTAGTTTGATTTACAGCATTTTTGTCTTTACTCTCTACTTGGTGGAGGTGGGGTACTGTGTCTGAACAGGCTGGCAAAGAGCTGCTGACCTCAAGGGAACCACGCAACCTGGCCCCCCAGAGGTTGGGGGTTTTTAAGGTTGGATCAAAGTACCCTATTGTACACCTATAATGCTCCTGTCTCCCTCTTTCTGTGCCTCTCTTCTTTTTGTCAATATTCCCTTTTACTCACCCCCTCTCCTTTCTCTTTTTTCTTTTTCTTTTTTATTTTTTAGAGACAGAGTCTCACTTTATTTTCCTCAGTGGAGTGCTGTGGTGTCACACAGCTCACAGTAACCTCCACCTTGTGTGCTTAGGCTATTCTTTTGCCTCAGCCTCCCGAGTAGCTGGGACTACAGGCACCCACCACAACACCTGGCTATTTTTTTTTTTTTTGTTGTTGTTGCAGTCTGGTTGGGGCTGGGTTTGAACCCACCACCCTTGGTATATGGGGACGGCGCTCTACCTACTGAGCCACAGGTACCTCTCACCTTTCTCTTTTCTTTCTTTTTTTAAAATCTTTTTTCCCTTCTTGCTCTTCAATCTTCTCATCCTTCTGGTCCTGTACCCTAGTCCAGAGGCACAGCGACTTCAAGAGCAAGAGCAAGTAAAAGGAAAATTAGGGCAAGGAAACAGATAAAAGAAAACACTCATGAGGAAGAAACAGCAGAAAAATCCTGGCAACATGGAAAACCAGTCCAGAGCAACCCCTCCAAGGGATGGTGAGGTAGCTACTGCAGAGGATTCCAACTATAAAGAAATGTTAGAAATGACAGAAAGGGAATTTGGAATACACATGATGAAAACAATGAAGGAAATGATGGAAACAATGAAGGAAACTGCTGATAAAGTGGAAAATAACCAAAAGGAAATCCAAAAACAGAATCAAATAAGAGATGAACCATATGAAGAATACAGAAAAGATATAGCAGAGCTGAAGGAACTGAAGCAGTCAGTTAGGGAACTTAAAGATGCAATAGAAAGTATCAGCAACAGATTAGACCATGCAGAAGAAAGAATTTTGGAGGTAGAGGACAAAGTTCTTGAGATAATTCAGATAGTTAAAGAGGCAAAAAAGAAGAGAGAGAAAGCAGAACATTCACTGACAGAATTATGGGACTTTATGAAACGTTCAAACATACAAGTTATAGGAATCCCAGAAGGGGAAGAAGAATGCCCCAGGGGAATGGAAGCCATACTGGAGAATGTTATAAAATGAAAATTTCCCAAATATCACCAAAGATTCTGACACACTCCTTTCAGAGGGATATCGGACCCCAGGTCACCTCAACTCTAACTGAGCTTCTCCGAGACGCATTGTGATGAACCTGTCCAAAGTCAAGACAAAAGAAAAGATTCTGCAATCTTCTAGGAGTAAGTGCCAGTTGACCTACAGGGGCAAATCCATCAGGGTGACTGCAGACTTCTCTAATGAAACTTTCCAAGCAAGAAGACAATGGTCATCTACCTTTAATCTACTTAAACAGAACAATTTTCAGCTCTGAATTCTATATCCTACCAAGCTAAGCTTTAAAATTGATGGAGAAATCAAATCATTTACTGATATACAAACATTGAGGAAATTCACCACAACAAGACCAGCTCTACAGGAAATACTTTGACCTGTTTACACACTGACCATCACAATGGATCAGCAGCAAAGTAAGAACTCAGAAATTAAAGGACAGAACCTAACTTCCACACTGATGCAAAAGATAAAACTAAGCAATGGACTGTCACAAAATAAGCCTAGAACAACACTACCACACTTATCAATAATCTCAATAAATGTTAATGGCTTGAATTCTCCACTGAAGAGGCATAAATTGGCTGACTGGATTAAAAAACACAAGGCATCCATTTGCTGTCTACAGGAAACACACCTGGCTTCAAAAGACAAATTAAAACTCCGAGTTAAGGGTTGGAAGACAATTTTTCAGGCAAATGGAATTCAGATGAAAAGAGGAGTTGCAATCTTATTTTCAGATACATGTGGATTTAAAGCAACTAAAGTCAAAAAAGACAAAGATGGTCACTTCATATTGGTCAAGGAAAAATACAACAAGAAGACATTTTAATTCTAAATATTTATGCACCCAATTTAAATGCTCCCAGATTCTTGAAACAGACCTTATTCAGTCTGAGCAATATGATATTCAATAATACCATAATAACAGGGGACTTTAACAATCCTCTTACAGAGCTGGACAGATCCTCTAAACAGAAATTAAACAAAGATATAAGAGATCAAATGAGACCCTAAAACAACTGTGCTTGATAGACGCATATAGAACACTCCATCCCAAAGATAAAGAATGTACATTTTTCTCATCACCCCATGGAACATTCTCCAAAATTGATCATATCCTAGGTCGCAAAACAAACCTCAACAGAATCAAAAGAATTGAAATTTTACCTTGTATCTTCTCAGACCATAAGTCACTGAAGGTGGAACTCAACTCTAACAAAAATGTTCAACCCCACAAAAAGGCTTGGAAATTAAACAACCTTCTGTTGAATGACAGTTGGGTGCAGGAAGAAATAAAACAGGAAATCATTAACTTTCTTGAGCATAACAACAATGAAGACACAAGCTACCAAAACCTGTGGGATACTGCAAAAGCAGTTTTGAGAGGAAAATTTATCACTTTAGATGCCTACATTCGAAAAACAGAAAGAGAGCAGATCAACAAACTCACAAGCCATCTTATGGATTTGGAAAAGGAAGAACAATCTAAGCCTAAACCCAGTAGAAAAAAAAGAAATATCCAAAATTAAATCAGAGATCAATGAAATTGAAAACAAAAGAATCATTCAGAAAATTAATGAAACAAGGAGTTGGTTTTTTGAAAAAATAAATAAAATAGATAAACCTTTGGCCAGACCAACTAGAAATAGAAAAGTAAAATCTCTAGTAACCTCAATCAGAAATGATAAAGGGGAAATTACGATTGATGCCACAGAGATACAAGAGATCATCTCTGAATACTACCAGAAACTCTATGCCCAGAAATTTGACCATGTGAAGGAAATGGATCAATATTTGGAATCACACCCTCTCCCTAGACTTACCCAGGAAGAAACAAAGCTCCTGAACAGACCAATTTCAAGCACTGAGATTAAAGAAACAATAAAAAAGCTTCCAACCAAAAAATGCTCTGGTCCAGTTGGCCTCACACCAGAATTCTATCAAACCTTCAAGGAAGAGCTTATTTCTGTTCTGGAGAAATTGTTCCCAAAAGTCGAGGAGGAAGGAATCTTCCCCAACACGTTCTATGAAGCAAACATCACCCTTATACCAAAACCAGGAAAAGACCCAAACAAAAAGGAGAATTTCAGACCAATTTCACTCATGAATATAGATGCAAAAATTCTCAACAAAATCCTAGCCAATAGATTATAGTTTATCATCAAAAAAGTCATGCATCATGATCAAGTAGGTTTCATCCCAGGGATGCAAGGCTGGTTTAACATATGCAAGTCCATAAACATTATTCACAGTATCAATAGAAGCAAAAATAAAGATCATATGATCCTCTCAAAAGATGCACAAAACGCATTCGATAAAATCCAGCATCTTTTTCTAATTAGCACACTGAGGAGTATAGGCATAGGGGGCACATTCTTTAAACTGATCGAAGCTATCTATGACAAACCCACAGCTGATATTTTACTGAATGGAGTAAAAGTGAAAGCTTTTCCTCTTAGAACTGAATGAGACAATGTTGTGCTCTTTCACCATTACTATTCAAAATAGTGCTGGAAGTTCTAGCCAATAGAATTGGGCAGGACAAGGAAATAAAGGGCATCCAAATGGGAGCAGAGGAGGTCAAACTCTCCCTCTTTGCTGATGATATGATCTTATACTTAGAGAACCCCAAAGACTCAACCACAAGACTCCTGGAAGTCATCAAAAAATACAGTGATGTCTCAGGATATAAAATCAATGCCCACAAGTCAGTAGCCTTTGTATATGTCAATAACAGCCAAGAGGAGAGGCTAATGAAGGACACAACTCCCTTCACCATAGCTTCGAAGAAAATGAAATACTTGGGAATATACCTAACAAAAGAGGTGAAGGACCTCTATAAAGAAAATTATGAAACCCTAAGAAAGGAAATAGCAGAGGATATTAACAAATGGAAGAGCATACCATGCTCATGGCCGGGAAGAATCAACATTGTTAAAATGTCTATACTTCCCAAAGCAATCTACTGATTCAATGCCATCCCTATTAAAATACCAACATTGTACTTTCAAGACTTGGAAAAAATGATTCTTCATTTTGTATGGAACCAGAAAAAAACCCGTATAGCTAAGGCAGTTGTTAGTAATAAAAACAAAGCTGGGGGCATCAGCATACCGGATTTTAGGCTGTACTACAAGGCCATAGTGGTCAAGACAGCATGGTACTGGCACAAAAATAGAGATATAGACATTTGGAATCACATAGAAAACCAGGAAATGAAACTAACATCTTACAACCACCTAATTTTCAATAGACCAAACAAGAACATATACTGGGGGAAAGACTCCCTGTTCAATAAATGGTGCTGGGAGAACTGGATATCCACATGTAAAAGACTGAAAGTGGACCCACACCTTTCTCAACTCACAAAAATTGGTTCAAGATGGATAAAGGACTTAAATTTAAGGCATGAAACAATAAAAATCCTCAAAGAAAGCATAGGAAAAACACTGGAAGATTATCGGTCTGGGATATCTTCATGAAGACTTCATGAAGAAGATTGCCGTGGCAATTGCAATAACAACAAAAATAAACAAATGGGGCTTAATTAAACTGAAAAGCTTCTGTACAGCTAAGCAGACAACAACCAAAGCAAATAGACAACCTACACAATGGGAAAGGATATTTGCATATTTTGAATCAGACAAAAGCTTAATAACTAGGATCTATAGAGAACTCAAATTAATCCACATGAAAAAAGTCAACAATCCCATATCTCAATGGGCAAGAGACATGAATAGAACCTTCTCTAATGAAGACAGATGAATGGCTAGCAAATATATAAAAAAATGCTCATCATCCCTAATTATTAGAGAAATGCAAATCAAAAGCACCCTGAGATACCATCTAACCCCAGTGAGAATGGCCCACATCACAAAATCTCAAAACTGCAGATGCTGGCGTGGAGAGAAGGGAACACTTTTACACTGCTGTTGGGACTGCAAACTAGTACAACCTCTGGAAGGAAGTATGGAGAAACCTCAAAGCACTCAAGCTAGACCTCCCATTTGATCCTGCAATCCCATTACTGGGCATCTACCCAGAAGGAAAGAAATCCTTTTATCATAAGGACACTTGCACTAGACTATTTATCGCAGCTCAATTTACAATCGCCAAAATGTGGAAACAGCCTAAATGCCCATCAACCCAGGAATGGATTAATAAGCTGTGATATGTACACCATGGAATACTATTCAGCCATTAAAAAAATGGAGACTTACAGTGTTTGTATTAACATGGATGGAAGTAGAACACATTATTCTTAGTAAAGCATCACAAGAATGGAGAAGCTTGAATCCTATGTACTCAATTTTGATATGAGGATAATTAATGACATGGTGGGGGTGGGGGAAAGGGAGAGTAGAGGAGAAAGGAGGAGGGAGGAGTGGGGAAAGGAAGAGCAGAGAGAGGGAAGGAGGGAGGGGGGTGGGGTCTTGGTGTGTGACACACCTTTTGGGGACAAGACACAATTGTAAGAGGGACTTTACCTAACAAATGCAATCAGTGTAACCTGGTTTCTTATACCTTCAATGAATCCCCAACAATAAAAAAAAAAAAAAGAAAAAAGAAAAAAATACTATCAGCCAGGCAGAGGCAAGTGCATACACAATGCAAATCCCAGATGGAAGAGCCAACTAGGAAGGCTCTTACCAGTATCAGGGAAAACCATCTCAGTACTGAGTGCAACTCCCTCAACCTCATTCCATGAAGTAAGGCTCTGCAATTTGTTAAACAACCAGAGGTGACTTTAGCTTAAATGCCTTTCATTTGGGAGAAAACAACTCCGAATGCTCTCATATCACAGATGATCTTTGTTTATTGATACACAATCTGAATGGGCAGTCTGTAGTCAAATGAAAGTGCATTTTCACCTTCAGTGATTGCCCTCATCCTTTGGCCTCCCACGTAATTATATCTGTGACAGCTGCTTTTTATTTTGGGGAACTTTAAGTCCTCTATTCTGAAAGAGCTCCCTTTTGGGCATGTGCTAAGTTCCAGAGAACAAAGATGAAGCTGTAGCTTTACGGACGCTTCATTGTCTTTTTCTTTCTTTGTGCTATGCTTAAGCTCGCATGCCATCAAAATCAATTTTTTTGCCACATGCTTTTGTGGCCTTTACTTCAAACCAAGGCCTTTTGAGAGAGAGAGAGAGAGAGAGAGAGAGAGAGAGAGAGAGAGAGGGAGAGAGAGAACTGCATACTCAAAAGCATTTACTTCAGTGAGACCATTCACATTCCCTTAAGCCCTAAGTGATATTTATTTATAATGTGTACAACACAAAGAGAGATTCAATTTCAACCATCTTTGACGGTCCAATGTGGGAATAATGCTTTACTATTCCCTAAAGAGAGAAGCTATTTGGCTTGTCCTGTGTTTGCTCTATGAGAGGCATTAATAGCCTGGCCTCCTCTGTCCTGGGATTTATACCACTGTCATCTTACTGAAGTACGGCCAGGAGATTAGATTTCATTCTTCTCCAGTGAAGATTTTCCCTTCTGTTGCTTATTCTCTTACCGGGCCAGGGCTGCATGCAAACATTGTTCTTGCTAATTTAAACTGATCTACAACTTGGGATCAACAGAAAGGTTATAATACTGCCTTTCAGGGACACATTCTCTACTTTTTGAATAAAACAGGAATAAAATGACTTTCTTTTGGGATCAAATGAAAATTTATAAAAGTTCATTTTGAAGGTCTCTCTCTCTCATTTTTAAAATAGAAGATGGGAGAAATAAGCTGTGGTGTTTAGTGAGGAAAAAAGAAAACTCAGAAAGCAAGTGGAAGCTTTATCTTGGTGTCAGTGTCAAGTCAACACAAAATATGCCTACGTTAGAGAACTGGAATGACCTAACAGAACAGAGAGATATATGGCTCTGCTCTGTGTAGGGAGGGTGGCATGGTGGCCACAGATGAGAGCCCTGTGTGAGGGGTGGAAGTTCAGCCTCTGAAGTCAGACTTAGGATCTCGTGACTGTGAGCAAGGCCTGCCACCTCTCTGAGCCTCAGCTCCTAAGAGGTAAAGCATGGGTATGAATTCTCATAGCCACTGTTTAGAGAATTACACAAGATCACTACCAGGCACGTGACATAGTAGGTACTCAAAAAGTTCCACTCCTTTGCTTTTTTTCTTTGTCATTTCTTAGGTAAAAGCATGCACAGGTGTGTGCTTTCACTGCTTAAGAAATGAGAGCCCTTTTCCTTCTGAAAGGTAATTCTAATGCTTCAGGAAGCCCCTCTCCTGACTCCCCCCCGCCAGTGCTTCTCCAAGATAAGTAGACCAGGGCTAGGTCAACTGCCCTAGTTGGTTTGGCTGGGGCTAGGTACTATCAGTGAACCCCTGAAAGAGAGACGACTCCATGGCTTCTGGCCCAGCATCCTTGCCTTTGTCCCAGAGCACCTGATGCTTTAATGCTTGATCTCTGTGGGGCACGTGTTTTGGATTCTTTTTGTCAAAAGGATCTTTGCTCTTCTTGATTCTTATATATAAATTTACACATTAAGTTATTAAGTTCCATGAAATATCTTTTTGAGATTTCAATAGGATTGAGTTGTATGTAGAGTTTAATGACAGGAAAGCTGACATATTTATAAAATATCATTAGCATTTATTTAGATCTTCTTTTATGTTCTTCAGAAATGATGACAATGATTATTATTCTTTCCATAAAGTTTTTAGATAGTTCTTTGGGGTTAATCTCTGGTATTTTATGGTTCTGATGCATTTGTAAGTGGGGTATTTATTTTTTTATGTTTACTATTACTAGTCTACAGGCAGGCTATTGAATTTAGGCACAATAAAGAATCTGATGTGAGCAAACTCTTTTTCGAACAGTTAAAAAAAATTATTTCCTCTTGCCAGTAGGAATTTTTTTTTTTTTTTTTTTGTAGAAACAGAGTCTCACTTTATGGCCCTTGGTAGAGTGCCATGGCATCACACAGCTCACAGCAACCTCCAACTCCTGGGCTCAAGCAATTCTCCTGCCTCAGCCTGCCGAGCAGCTGGGACCACAGGCGCCCGCCACAACGCCCGGCTATTTTTTGGTTGCAGTTCAACAGGGGCCGGGTTTGAACCTGCCACCCTCGGCATATGGGGCCGGCGCCCCTCCGACTGAGCCACAGGCGCCGCCCACCAGTAGGAATTTTTTTGAACAAAGGGCTTTGCTGTTAAAAAAGATATCTGAAAACCCAGGATCTAGGGAGGATAATGAAGAATTTGATATTTAATATCCATTTTCTTTATATTCAAGAAAGTCTGGAATTCAGGCCATTGAGGTCATCTACTTGTACCCCATGTGTGAGCCACTCTGATGAAGAATAGGAGAGATGGCATCAAGATGTCACAGCAGCCATCAGAGAGGAGGGAGCAAAACTGTCCTTCATAAAGGCAAGAAAACTGCTCCCAGGAGATTCCCTATCTAGTATGAATGAAGAATAATAAATATTATTATAAATAAAATATGATAAATAATGATAAAAGTTGTGATTAATAATATATAAGAACAAATAATAATAAATGTGTTGGCTGGAAAGGAACAGCAGCAGAGACCAGCTCTGATGCTGCAAAGTGAGCTCACCATGGGGAAATTTGCCTGTCCTTCTAATCAGAGTATGTTATGAGTATGGGGTCACTTTCAGACACCTTAATACACTATTCTGAAGTGTTTTCCATGAAAAACAGCCTTAAGGGAATTATGTATCAGGCATAAGACCTGTTTTTTTAAACTAGCCCTGTAGTTAAATAATCCCTTAGTTCAATTATAGGGCCACCAGGAAAGTATTATTCTTACTTCTGTGTTTCTTAAGGTATCTAATGTACTCATTTATTAAATATTAGCATTAGTAATTAAATTATTGTTATAACAAAGGCATGTAGATCAAATTTTGAATCTCCACAAGGAAGTAGAAATTACTAGATTGAAGGAATATCCAGGAGTCCATAGAAATGAAATGAGAAGCTTCTTTTTCATAGTTTTATTCTCAAACTCATCTTAACAAGTTTGTGGTGGATAATATTTCACAAGTGTTTAAATCTGTAAAATGAATGAATGGTCAAAACATAAACTTCTTTGAATCTTGTTGTAACAGTAATTCTTTGAACATAAAATTAGGCCAAGGGAACACAAGTGAAAGAACCAACTGTATATTAAAGAGAAGAAAAGGAAAGGAAATGAAAGAATGCAAAGTATTTGGAAGGAAAAGAAGAAGGGGGTCAAAGAACTCATCACTAAGGTGAGAGGCAGAAAGCAAACATTTTCTATTGCAGCACTGACTCCAGAGCTAGAGGAAGATTTATTCAATCACGTAGCAAATACTGACTGAGAACCCATTTAATGTCAGTGCTGGGCTAGAGACTAGGGATACAGTGGTGGCCAAAACAGATGTGATTGCTATTCACTATTGCAAGACAATTGTCAATTAAATAGGACTCTGTTGGGCAAAACAAAAGAGGCCTTTGACAGGGCATGGATTAAGAAAATCTACATAGTTAGAGACATACAGTTCTCTAGCAAAAAATTTACAAAAAGAGATACTCATTAAATTTATTGAATAAATATGTGTTGGGTCCACTTGTGCCAGGAACTGGGGATAGGGCGAAGCTTGTTCTGACCCTGTTGGAGATATGAGGGCAGAAACAAGCATCACACAAGTGCGCACTAAATAAACACATGGATGGTAATCAGTGTTCTGGAAAATATAGAGCAGGGGAAGGGGCACTGAGAACTGTGACTTCCTGTCATTGCTTTGATTTTGATACTTTAAAATGTTGACTGAGTAAGGCCTCTCTCATCAGGTGACATTTGAAAGTTGGCTTTCAGGAAGGGAGAACAGGAGTCATACGGATATGTAGAGGGAACATGTGCAAAAGCCCCAAGGCAGGAATGTGCTTAGAATTTGTGAGAAGGAGCAGCTAGACAGCCAGAGAAGTGGAACAAAGAAATTACATATGAGAGGAAAGAGAGAAGGGCAGAGTGAGATGAGGAAAGAAAAAGGCAAGGCGGGCAGAGAAGAGGGGAAGGGGTGGGAGGGGGAAGGGAAAATAGGAGAGAGGTAGAGAGGAAAGCCACAAGGGCTTAGGGTTACTTTAAGGGTTGGGGCTTTCACTGATTGTTAGACAGTTTTGAGCATTGGTAGGGCATAATTTCCCTTACATTTTGGGGGAACTGGGATATTCTTAGGTGACAGGTTTTGGGGCATGCCTATTCTGGGAAATGATTTAGAGCCACTGTAACAAGTCAGACTCATGGGTCAACAGAGAGCCCTTCAAAGGGAGGGAGACGGGGAATGTGAGAAGACAGGATGAAAGTCGTTAGGGATGGGAAAAGGCAAACACATTTGACCTTGGGGGGGTCTACCGTGCAGTTACGTGGTATGGTCCTGGGAAATAGTTTTCCCCAAATCTGTCTCACCTGAGAAGTGTGACACTGGCAGGGAACTCCCCAGCAGAAATGAGAACAGAGTATTAAGCATCAGGGCTAGCTAGGACAACCTGTATTAAAAGTCTTGCTTTTTATCCTTGAACTGTGACCTGGGGCAGGTAAGAAAACCACTTAGGGTGTCAGTTTCCTCCTGTGTAAAATGAGGATTACAGATCCTCTCTCATTGGCTCACTGAGAGAACTGAGTGAGATAATATTTGCAAGGCGTAGTACCTGGTACCTAGCAGTGCTCAAATATGACAGCTAAAAGAAGCTATTATTATCAAGTATTATCTGGAGCAAGTGAGATTCTATCTGAAGATCTCTTGTCTTCTTTCTTATTAGTAACATTTAGCACTTAACTGACAATGATTCTCTGCCAGGCCCTGTTTTAAGTGTTTTTCATATACTCTTTTTTTTTTTTTCCAGTTAATTAAATATTTTTTCAAGACAGGGTTTCACTGTATTGCTTAGGCTGGCCTTGAACTCCTCAGCTACCTCAGCCTACTGAAGAGCTGAGTCTACAGGGGTGTGCCAACTGCACATGGCATATGTTAACTCACACACTCTTCTCTTAAGACAACCTGATGAGGTAGGCATTATTACTATTCTCTTTTTACAAATGAGAAGTCTGAGGCACAGAGAAAGTAAGCAAATGATCAAGGTCACACAACTAGCAAAGAATGGGGCTGGCAGCAGAACCTAGGGAGGCTAGTTCTAGGCTCAATCTAGTCTTATTAGAGTGCTATGCTAGACTTCCTGTCTGATGATTCAGTGTTCATAATCTTTATCAAAGATAGGAAACAAGCCAAGTGTGGTGGTATACACCTGTAGTCCCAGCTACCTAGGAGGCTGAGGCAGGAGGATTGCTTGAGCCCAGGAGTTTGAGTCTAGCCTGGGAAACATAGCAAGACACTATCTCTATAACCAACAAACCAACCAACCAACCAAACAAACAAAAACAAAGATAAGAAACAGTTCCCATCTCCATCAGTCACCTTTGGATCTTACGTGTTTGATTCCTTACTACTCAGCAAGTGGACAGGCTCCTAGGAGAATGACTTTGGAACCAGCTCAAACTGGGCATAGAAGCATCCATCTCAACAGGTCACCAAACTGCTCGAGGCCTCTGTCTGAATCCATGAGGTAGGGACGATGACATCAATAGACAAGTGTTCAGTAGGTAGGAGCTACTATTGCCAATAGTGATAATGATCCATTATGCTCAGGAAAAATACTATCATACAGTACATCCTCTCTTTGTAAATAATTTTATTGTCTTATTCTTTCTTTCTTTCTTTTTTTTTTTTTTTTTTTTGAGACAGAGTCTCACTATGTCGCCCTGGATAGAGTATGGTAGCGTCATAGCTCATAGCAACCTCAAACTCTTGGGCTTAAATGATTCTCTTGCCTCACCCTCCCAAGTAGCTGGGACTACAGGCGCCTGCCACAACAGCCAGCTATTTTTGTTGTTGTTGTTGCAGTTGTCATTGTTGTTTAGCTGGCCTGGACTGGGTTCGAACCAGGCACCATTGGTATCTGTGGCTGGTGCCTTAACCACTGTGCTACAGGCGCCGAGCCTATTGTCTTTTTCTTGAAAGAAATATTTTTATAACTTATTTCAAAATATTAGGGGGTACAGTGCTCTTGTTACATGGATGAATTGTATAATGCTGAACTCATGGTGGTTGGTGTGCCTGTTACTAGAATAGTGTTCATTGTACCTGATAGGTAAGTTTTTAATCTTCACCTCTCTCCAGCCTCTCCCATTCTTAGTTTCTAATGTCCTTTACACCACTCTATGATCATGAATACTCACTGTTTAACTACCACGTATTAGTGAGAACATGTGCTTGTTTTTCCATTCCTGAGAATTTTCAATTAGATAATCGTCTCTAATTCTATTCAAGTTGCTGCAAATGGCATTATTTCATTCCTTTTTATGGCTGAGTAGTACTCCACGATGTGTGTGTGTGTGTGTGTGTGTAGTACATGTATATTACATTTTCTATATCCACTCATGAATTGATTTTATAGTCACTCATGAATCAACTTCAGTTGATTCCATGTCATTGTGATTGTGCTGCGATAAGCATTGAGGTTTAGGTGACTTTTTGATACACTGACTTCTTTTCCTTTGGGTAGATACCTGGTAGTGGGATTGCTGGATCAAATGGTAGGTCTACTTTTAATTTTTTGAGGAATCTCCATACTGTTTTACATAAAGGTTTTACCAATTTATAATCCTTACCAACAGTGTATAGGTATTCCTTTTTTACCATATCCGTGCCAGCGTCTATTTTGACTTTTTAATAATGACCATTCTGGTAGGGGTAAGGAGATATCTCATTGTGGTTTTAATTTGCATTTCTCTGATGATTAGTGATGTTGAGCACTTTTTCATATGTCTATGAGCCATTTGTATACCTTTTGAAAAAGCTCTATTCATGTCTTTTGCCCACTTTTTAATGGGGTTTTTTTCTCCACTGATTTGTTTGAATTCTTTGTAGAGTCTAGATACTAGCCCTTTGTCAGATGTATAGTTTGTGACTGTCTTTCCCCATTCTATAGTTTGTCTATTTATTCTTTTGATTATTTCCTTTGCTATGCAGACACTTTTTACTATAATTAAGTCCAATTTATTTATTTATTTTTATTTTTGCTATATTTGCCTATGGGGTCATAGTCATAAATTATTTGCCTAGACCAATGTCTAGAAGAGTTTTTTCCTATGGTTTCTTGCAAATTTTTTATAGTTTCAGGTCTTGCATTTAGGTCTTTAATTTACATTGAGTTAATTTTTTTTGTATATGGTGAGTAATAGGGATCCTATTTTATTCTTCTGCATATGGATGTCCAATTTTCCCTGGACCATTTATTGAATAGGGCTTCCTTTCCTCGTTGTTTTTCTCTGTTTTGTCAGAAATCTATAGTGACCTATAGAAATGACCTACTGATTTTATTTCTAGGTTCTGTATTCTGTTTCATTGGTCTGTGTCTCTTCCTTTATGTCAGTCAGTACCATACTATTTTGGTCACCATAGCTTTGTAGTATAATTCAAGTCAGGTATTGTGATGCCTCCAGATTTGTTCTTTTTGCTTAAGGTAGATTTTGTTATTCAGGATTGGTTCCATGTGAAATTTAGGATTATTTTTTCTATTTCTGTGAAAAATGACATTGGTATTTTAATGGGAATTGCATTGAATCTATCTGTAAATCACATTAGGAAGCACGAATATTTTAATAATTTTGATTCTTCTAATTCATGAGCACAGGATGTTTTTCCATTTGTTTTGTCATCTATGATTTCTTTCATCCATGTTATTTATGTTCTTGCAGAGATCATTCACCTCCTTGGTTTAGTATATTCCTCAGGATTTTATTTCTTTGTAGCTATTGTAAATGGTATTGCATTCTTGATTTGACTCTCATCTTGACTGTTATTAATATACAGGGTGGCCATAAAGTTTGTGTGCAATTTAAAATAGGTTAACATGGTAAATTGCACATGCATTTTATGGAGACCCTATACAGATATGGTACTGATTTGTGTACATTTATTTTGTAGCCTAGATTTATTTATTAATTCTGGGAGTATTTTGGCAGAGATTTTAGGGTTTTCTAGATAAAAAATCATATTGTCAGCATACAGAAATAGTTTGACCTCTTCTTTCCTAATCTGGATGCCCTTTATTTCTTTCTATTGCCTGAATTCAGTGGCTAACACTTCCAGTAGTATGCTAAATAGAAGTGGTGACAGTGGACACCCCTGTCTCATTTCAGTTTTTAGGGAGAAAGTTTTCAACTTTTCCCTATTTCTTATAATTTTGACTGGGTTTTTCATATGTAGCTTTTATTATTTTGAGATATGTTCCTTCTATACCTAGTTTGTTGAAGGTTTTTATCATGAAGGGGTTTGGATTTTATTGCATGATTTTTCTGCAACTATTAAGATGATTATATGGTCTTTGCTTTTACTTCTACTTATATGCTAAGTCACATTTATTAGTTTGTGTATATTGAACCATTCTTGCACCCTTGGGATGAAACCCACTTTGTCATGGTGGATTATATTTTTCCAGGCATAGAGTTTTTTGTAGTTGTTAGAGATAATTTCTTAATCTCTGTGGTATCTTTTGTTATTTATCCTTTTTCATTTCTGATTGAGGTTATTAGACATCTTACTTTTCTGTTTCTAGTTACTCTGGTCAAAGGTTTATTGATTTTGTTTATCTTTTTGAAGAACCAACTTTTTGTTTCTTTAATTATTTAAAAGATGATTCTTTTGTTTTCAATTTCTTTTATTTCTGATTTAATTTTGGTTATGTTCTCTTTTCTTTTCTTCTTTGAATTGCTCTTCCTTTTTCATGTCCTTGAGATGATTCATTAGATTGTTGATGTGACCTCCTTCTGTTTTTCAGATGTAGCATCTAATGCAATAAATTTCCCTCTTAGGACTGCTTTTGCAGTATCCCACAGGTTTTGGTAGCTTGTGGCTTCATTATTATTGTTTGAGAATAATTTCCTCCTTATCTCCTCCGTGACCCAACTGTCACTCAGCATGTTGTTTAGTTTCCATGCTTTTGTGTGGGGAAGAAAATTTATGCTGGAGTTGAGTTCATGGTGGATTATCTTTTTGATGTGCTGTTTAATCTGACTTACTAGTATTTTGTTAGGGATTATTGCATCTATGATCATAAGGGATATTGGTCTGTAGTTTTCCTTTTTTGTTGCATCCTTTTCTGTTTTTACTAACAAGGTGATACTAGGTCGATAGAATGGGACAGGGGTTTCCCTCCTTCTCAATGTTAAGAGACAGTTCAGTAAAATGGGTGTCAATTCTTCTTTGTAGGTCTGGCTAAATATGGCTGTGAATCTATCTGGACCAGGGCCTTTTTTTTTCATTGCAGTTTTTTTTTTCTTTTTTGGTGGGGACCAGATTTTGAACCCGCCACCTCCGGCATATGGGGCTAGCACCCTACTCCTTGAGACACAGGCTCTGTCCAGGGCCTTTTTTTTTCTGGGAGATTTTTGATTTATGTTTCAATGTTGCTACTAGTTATTGATCTGTTCTGGATTTCTATTTCTTCCTGATGTAGGCTGGGGAAGTTGTATATTTCCAAGAATTTATTAATTTCCTCTAGATTTTCTAGTTTGTAGGAATAGAGGTTTTTACAATAGTCATGGATAACATTTTCTATTTCTGTGGTAGCAGTTGTAATGTCTCCTTTTCAATTTCTGATTGAACTTCTTTGAGTCCTTTCTCTACCTTTTCCCTTTGGTAAATCTAAAATCTGCTGATTTTGTTTATCTTTTCAAAGAATCAACTTTTTGCTTAGTTGAGACTTTTGGTTGCCATTTGTATAGAATATTTTTTACATCCCCTTACCTTGAATCTATGAGAATTTTTGTGAGTTAAATGGGTTTCTTAGAGATACTATGTGTGTATGTTTGTGTGTGTATACATACACATATCTACAGGGTGTCCATAAAGTACATAGATACCCTGTATATATTTTTAAATCCATTCAGCCAATCTACATCTTTTAAGGGAGGCATTAAGACCATTCACATTTAATGTTAGTATTGATATATGAAAATCTCTCCTGGCCATCATGTTGATTGTTACCCAATTGCTTTGTTTTTTTTTTTTTTGCCTTGTTTTAGCATTTTACAAGAGCTGTGACTTACAACTTTGGGGTATTTTTACACTGGTGGTTATCAACTATTATGGTCCACGTATAAAAACTTATAAGCATTTCTTATAGGGCAGGTCTAATGGTGGCAAATATCCTTTGTGTTTGCTTGTCTGGGAAAGACTTTATTTCTCCTTCCTTTATAAAACTTAGTTTTGCAGAATACAAAATTCTTGGTTGGCATTTATTCTGCTTAAGGAGAGTAAACATAGCATCACATTCCTTTCTAGCTTGTGGAGTTTCTGTTCAGAAGTTTGCTATTAGTCTGTTGGTTTTTCCTTTGTGAGTTATTTGATGGTTTTGCCTTATGGCTTCACACTGACTTTGGCCTTAACATTGACTTTGGCCAGTCTAATGGCCATCTCTGCCTTAGTGATGTCTTTTTTACAATGACTCTCCTAGGTATTCATTGAACTTCTTGTATCTAGATGTCTAAATCTCTAACAAGGTCAGGAAGTTTTCCTGAATTAGTCTCTCAAAAAAGTTTTCCTGAATTAGTCTCTTAGGTTTTCTTATACTTAATTTGTGCATTCCTCTTGATTATTGGTTCTTTATTATTGACTAACTGGGTAAATTTGAAAGAGTTGTTTGTCTTCAAGCTCTGAAATTCATTCCTCTGTTTGGGCTAGTTTATTCTTAAAACTTTTCCCTATGTGTTATATTTATCTAAATAATTTTTTTCCCTATAACTTCTATTTGGGCTTTTAATAAATGTATCTATCTTTTAAATAAAATTTTCACTCATATCTTGAATTATTTTTCTGATTTCTTTGAATTGGTTTCCCATTTTCTTAGATCTCACTGAGCTTCATTATAATCCATATTTGAAATTCCTTATCTGTTATTTTAGTATTTTTATTTTGGTTGAGATCCATGGCTAGAGAGTAGGGGTGCTCCTTTGGGAAGGCCTTTTCACTGTGATTTTTCATACTTCCAGAGTTCTTGCACTAGATTCCTTCTCATCTGGAACAACTGTCACTTCGTGTTTTTGGATTTTTTGTTTGTCTGTTTAGATAGGACTACCCCCCACCCCCACCCTTAAGGGTATGCCTGTAGCATGTGTTGCATCAGGACTTTTGGCTTTGCTTGTGGGTATTTGATGGGGGTTGAGGTTCTGGATGGGTACCTTGGTTATAGATATCCTTGGTGTGGTGGTTTTCTCTTTTTTAATTTTATTTTCAATTTCAGCTGGCTTGTTCATTCTTCTTCATTTGAAGTTTTTATTTTTTTCTGTTCTTCCTTTAGGTGATCCTTTTTCCCTTTACCTCCTGAGTAGCTGGGATTACAAATGCCTGCCACAACGCCCAGCGTTTTTTTTCGTTTTGTTGTTGTTGTTGTTGGTAGAGATAGGGTTTCACTCTGGCTCACTGGTCTCATACTGGTCTCGAACCTCCGAGCTCAGGCAATCCACCCACCTCGGCCTCCCACAGTGCTGGGACTACAGGCATGAGCCACCACACCCGGCCGGTTTTCTCAATTGTTAGTTATTTGTAGGCTATGCTATTGGTGAACTATGTGCCTGGGCAGATGGAGGTTTTTGAAATCCTTTCTCTTTCCCCAGCCCCAGTCTTCTTTACAGAGTGAATTATATTGGTGAATTATATTTGTGACAGGAGGTGGTGCTTATGGGTGAGAGTCATCACAACCTGTATTACTGAATTGGTAAATGCTATAAAGGGCAGTAAGAGTTGTCCTCCCAGCACTTGCTAGAAAGAGACAGCTGCAGTGTTGTTTTCTGGGACCTGTGATCATCTCTAGTCCCTCAGGAGAAGCATTGGAATGCCCTAGGTCAGCAGTTCTCAATTGTGGGTCACGACCCACAGGTACTGTATTAAAGGGTCACAGCATTAGGAAGGTTGAGAACTACTGCCCTAGGTACTGGACAGGACCCTAGCACTCTCCAGGGACTTCATATTCTCCCATCACAGCAGAGGTAGGCGGGAGAGTGAAGCTGGGGTGGAGCTGGGTCAAATGAGCCAGCTTTTAGGCTCCAGAAAGGAAGACAAAAGTGCTATTTTGACAGGGGTCAAAGGTCAGTTCCTAGGCCACTGGGGAAAGCCACCAGCAAGGGAATGAAGTGGTTCCACCAAGCCAAAATGTCTGCTTACAGGGGAGAACAGTCTCAAATTCACAGTCTGGGTGTTGGGAATGAATTTCATTCTTCCCTCTCTTCCCTTACTCCTTCCTTTGCCATCTGGCATCTGGTCACAAGCTGCAGCCCAAACTAAACGAGCTCACTAGCAATGCCACTGCTTCCACGGGAGCGTCTCTGCCTAGAATCCTGCTTGGATTGAAAAGGTGGCTTTCCTGTGCTCCATGGGCATGCTGCAGCTCAGACCCTTTCTAGACTCTTCTTCAGTTTTGCCCATGCAGGCTCCCTTGCCTCCTAAGATTAGTTCACGAATCTCCCATCCATGCTCCTAAGCAATAGGATCAATTCCTGGGGATATGGGATCTGGCCTGTGGACTTGTCCTCTAACCACCAAGTTCTATGGTGGTTAGAGGACAGGGTCTGGGAGAAGCATGCAGGCCCGAAGTTGTCCAAGGAGTGCTCAAGCAGGCTTAATGTCCCTTCACTTCATGGTATACCCTGCTCTGCTGAAACAGCCAGGCAGACAACACAGGGGAGGGCCTGCTGGCAGAGAGCTCACAGTTTGAGTACCCCTTAGTCTGCTGGAGGTCTTTAAGAGGAAAGGCATCAGTCCCACTCTCTGGGGAAGCCTAAGTGTTGTGGGCACACCAACAGAGGGGAATCAGCCACGCTTGAGAGCCACAGCTCAATCATACCTTGGGGCACTGGTGCCAATTCATGTGAAAATTGTCATGGCTGTGTCAGCAGCACTAGGTGGGGAGGGAAGAAGAATCTGAATAGAGGAGAGCTAGCACTCTGGTCCCCTTTGTCCCAAGGGTCCCCCTGGGTTGCTGCACTCTTCTCTGTTCTGAAGGCAGCCCACCCACAATGTGAGAGCTCTAGGATTACACAATTCCACTAGGACCCACCAACCCCCTGTGGCCACTGAAATTTGGGCAAGTATTGGGAAATGTTTGTGTAGAGATGAGTGACTAGAAAACCGAAGGGCTTAAGTTCCCAGGGGGCAGAAGAGGCAAGGGCACACAGTGGGGAGAGAAGAAGAATGGCACCCACTGCCAGGTCTGTGGTGAGAGGGAATGACCCTGGGGGGATCTGGCAGCTCGGTGTTCTGTTCTCAGGAAGTTCCCAGTTCAGTGGTAGCAGCAGCTTTGGGCTCATCAGGGTAGAGAAGTTCTCCAACAATTTGAGAGCCTGTAGTGTGCCAGAGATGTGAGAGGAAGAAAAACAAACAGTCCCACCTACCCTTGCATGGTCTTCCAAATTCTTTGGGGGGTTGATCTCTGCTAAACGTTTGCTCAGCTCTGCAACTTCTTCTGTGGAGTCTCCCCTCAGAATTATACTCGGGCTATGTTTTCTTTATCTAAACCAGTGGTTCTCAACCTACCTAATGCGGTGAACCTTTAATATAGTTGAAAGGGGTCGCGACCCACTGATCTAAACTTTTTCTTCTTCTGAGACAATTTGGTGACTGATGTCTCTAGTCAGCCATCTTGCCTCTCAGCTCCTGCATTTGTGTAATTTTATTGTCTCTTTGGTCATGGTAGTAATTTTCATCCTGAATTTTTAATAGTCATTTGCCTTGTGGCGCTGTGATTGATTGCCAGAAGAGACTGTGGTCCTCATTTCTCTGCAGTCTTTGGGAGACAGATATACAACTGTCTGACATGACCTGACCAGTCCTGCCTAGGAGTGTCTGGGCTGTAGGAGTTTGCAGAAGCAGTTCAAGATTCAACATTGTACAAGTCTCACTTGTCTGAACTGAAACCAACAAAGCACAGGACCAACAGGGCTCAGAAGGTGAAGAGAAGGAAGATCACACCATTTTTCTATCCTTATCCTTCCCTCAAAGGTCAACCCTGAGCATCTTTATCCCCAGAATTCTATTTTCTTCTTGACTCAAACTAGAGGAAAGGAAAGCTTTTCAAAAACTCTGAAAAGGAAAGCACTTCAAGTCTTGTAAGTACTAGTAATACTAATACTAATACTACTACTAATAATAATATCCCTAGTACTGGGACATGTCATAGCTCCCAGGATTTAGGCTGCTGTCTACATCAGGAAAACAAAGAATGCTGGGTCGGACATGAAGTTACACAAGGAGGCAGAATAGCACAGGAACCATAAACACAGACTTTGAGTCAGGTAGATATAGGTTCAAATTCGGCCTCTACCCTTTACTTCTTGTGTTATTGGTGAGGCAAGACATAGGCTCCTTATATTTCAGTGTCCTCTGACTGATAGAGCAGGGCTGGAGGAAGTAGCAAATGAGGTGGTTCATCTAAGGCACTCAGCCTAGTGCCTGGCTCTGCTAGTGTGGGTTGGTGGTATTATCAGTAGACAAACTGATAGTAGAAGCTACTTCTCACTCAAAAAGTGTAACATCCAGTCTCCTTGCTTTAGGATCATAGAAATGTATACCCAAGTAAGTATAATGGCTTGTTTAGAGGAAATGTCAAAATAAATGTGAGATACTAGTTTTATTAGAAAGATCAATTCAGATAGCCATGCCATGATCTCAAAAACTGGTAATTCTAGTTCCCCAAAACTTTCCTAGAAAAGAGAAAATCTTTATTCCAACCATTCATATGCATCTTAGGTAGATTTCTTTTTCTCATGCCCAATGTCCTGTTCAAAAGTTTGTGTCTCTGGAAAGGGACTGCTCAGCTTTGTTTGGACTAAATCTTTGCCTAGGCAGGCTGACTTTGTCTCTCACACACAGTGTGGTCTGCCCAGGGCACACTAAGGAACCACAGACAAATGAACAAATCAGTGATATTGTGTCCTGAGACACATTGGGTTAAATTAATGGTGGTTTCATATTCTTTGGTATTCTTCCCATCCCTTTGAGTCTGGGCTGGCCTTAGTGACTGCATGACAGTAGAAAGGACATCCTGGGTCCTCCCAGGCAAGGTCATATAAAGCTCTGTAGCTTCCACCTGAGCCTCCTAGAAGGTTTGCTATTGGAACCCTTAGCCACCATGTAACAAGTCCATCCATGTGGAAAAGTGCTGAGGAAACATGGAGAATCAGAGGGGCCAGCTGAGCCCAGCCTTGCAATATGCTGTCATAAGGGCCAGATGTGGGAATGAGGTCCTTTCAAACCTGCTAGGCTACCCATTCACCAACTGAATGCCACCAAATGGCCTCTAATGATGCCATGTGGAACAGAAGACTCAACCAGGTGATCCCTGCCCAAATTCCTGATCCACATAATTTTAAGCAATAAAAATAATATGCTGTTTTTAAGCCAGTAAGTTTTAGGGTACTTTATACACATCAATACGTAACCAAGACACAAACACTGCTAGAACCTGTAACTCAGGCTCAGGGGCTGAACCAACCACCCATGAAGGCTTTGAGCAAGGGCTCAATCACTGGAGTTTGGAAGACAAAGACACGTGAGTGGCAAAGATGAGATAAAGGGAAATGTGTTTCCATTGGCCATCTGTCTTGGACGATGTTTTCAAATAAATCTGAATACTCTTGGTGAAGAATGACCTTGCACGCCAGGGGTGCCAATGCACTCCTCAGCCAGGTGAACACCAGTAACAGCCATGAACTGTCTGTTAGTGTGACGGGGGAGCTAGGGCAGTGTTCATGCTGTCAATTTGGTGATGGAACCTGTATGCTCCACATTGTTAAAAGGTGGCAGTTTGGCACAAGGCTGTGTGAATTCAATTGATTAGATGTAAATGAAAAGAGAAATAACTATCTCTGAGAGCTGTGGGTTAATTTTTTGGGCTGTTCTTGGAATGGAAAATGATTGTGAATTTTGGGGGAAAAATACCAAAGCAATCTGTTTTCTTGGCTGCGTGCTATGGAGCAATTTTAAAGCATTGAAGTGCTTTTCATATTTTCTAATCACTCAAGACCAGAGCTGATTATGGCTCTCAGCCTCTCTCAGATTCACACCACTGGAGCTCTCCACGTCTTTCAGGGAGAGGTTTCACCTTGAAAGCAGGTGTCCAGATTCAGAAGGCACATTTTGCTACAGCAGGAACAAACAGTTTAATTGTAGCACAGCTCCACAAGGGCCAGGTGTTTTGGAAAATCACTGATGGCCCAACTCCGAGGCAACCCAGATTCACTTTCTCTTATCTCATAAACAAAACATAACCTCCCCTCCAAACGGAAAAAACAAAACAAGCCCTACCAGAAACTGAATTCCTACAAACAAAAAGAAGAGAAATTTAGATTGTTGAGACCTGTGGGCAAGGACATAACACGTGCACACATATGCACACACACATCCTCACAGAGTTGAATATTATAATATATAACATAGACTATTATATGTTATATAATATATAACATACCCTAAGAAATTGGTAACGTGTGGTTTTCTCTGTGAATAATTGGGAAATTGGAGAAAATTCGGAGGGGGGGGTGGATGTGCAGGAAGAATTTTTTTACCCTAACTTTTTGAATATTTTGAATTTTTAAGAATTGTGTTGTATTTTTCATAATGATGAAACAGAATAATCCCAAACCTGCAAATGGTACTTATGATGTACTAGTGTTGTGTTAAATGCTTTATGTATATTCACTTTTTTAATCTTTGAAACAACCCTCTGATGCAGACATCATTATATATCATTCTGATTTTACAGATGAGGAAACCGAAGTACAGAGAGGTTAAGTAACCTGTCCAAAGTCATATAGCTAGTAAAAGCAGAACCCAGATCTGGACCTAGAATCTGGTTTGGGAGTCTGTCCTCTTAATTACTACATAATACAGCCTTGCCAAAAATAAAAATACTCAGTCACTTGTTCACAACTGAGTTGGAACAGATAAAATCATTTCTTTCTTCTCTCAGATGGTTCCCCAAGGAAATGGGGTGGAGAGGAAGGTAGCTGAAAATAGCCAAGATACAATTCACCTACTATCTTAAACCTGTACCATTTTAGAGGGCATTAGAATTATGTAATTATCAGGTCAATATCATGACTTTGGCCAAGACTGTTAATCTTTCTGAGCCTTAGCAACTGCTACATGCCAGGTGCTCTGCTAGGCTTTGAGGACAACCGGTGAATAAAACAGAGTCCCTGCTCTCGTGAAATTTCCTGTATCCTGGCAGAGACAGGCAATAAACAAATAACCATACAAATGGTAATGTATGCCGTTTATAATAAATAAAGAAAAAATTACAGGGTGCATTGACAGATGAGTACTGGAGACCTTGACTTATGCTGGATGGTCAGGGAGTGTAATTCAGACGGGGTGCTGATGAAAGTAAGCAGGAAAAATGGAAGGGCATGGCAGAAGGAAAAGTGTTCTAGGGCAGGAACAGCCATGCAAAGACACTGAGGCATGGAAGAGGTATCTGAGGACAGAAATTCCTATGGCTAAAACAAAATTGAGTTTGGAGCAAGAGGCAAATCATGTAGACATGGTAATGATTTCACAATTTTCTTAAGAGCCCTGGGAAGCTGCTGAAGGTTATAAGTAGGAATGACATAACCTGATGTCTTTTTAAAGAAGATTATTTGGGTTGCTGTGTTGATAATATTTACAGGTGGAGGCAATAGATGATGGAGACGACCAGCTAGGAAGCTACTGCAGGATCTAGGCAAGTGATGAAGATGGCTTAAAGCAATTTTCTGGCAGAGGGAGCTCAGTCATAAATTTGAGGTCTGTTTTGTTATTATGCTATTTCATGAAAGTAGAACAATAACATTAGCTATAAAGTGTTATTGTGAAGCATAAGTTTATTAAAAGGCACCAAACAAAAGTAAGTATTACTGTAGATGAAGAAACCAGGTACTAGAGAGACCCGAACTTGCCCAGAGTCACACAATTGCTTAGGGGCAGGGAAAAGGGAGTTAGGGCAGGTGGCCTGTAAACCTTTCACTCCCTTTTCTGGATGTGTAACCTGGGAGAAAGAAAAGAAGACTGGTGACTGGTGATCTTTTTGTCAAATGGACGTATGCCAAGTAATGATGTTTAGGACATCCCTGGCTACTAATCTCAAGATCTATGGAGCAGGGCTCTCTGGAGCCCTCTGCAATCCTCATCTATAATTCAGGGTGAGACATATGTGTCCAATGGGAAAAGATAGGACTTGGGGAGCCTCTCTTGGGGTCCCAGATATTTTTTACATCATATAAATTGCCTGAACCCCTGAAATTATTCAGCAAGTCTCAATATTGGATAAGATATCTAATTTATGTGACATGTTCTGACAATCAGAGTCCCTGGATTTGTTCAGTGGCACATAACTGTTCCCCAGATTGTACTCTGTCCATGATCCTTATTAGCTTCTGTGTGACATCAGCCCTTATAAGGTCCAGGCATGAAGGAAGAATGGACTTGTTTTACTTGAGCCCCTCACTAGTGGCAAAACTTATGTATTTGACACATCAGATATCTATTTAATTGAAAATTAATTTTTTTAGGATACTTAAAAATTGAACAAACGTGGTAAATTTGGCTTCATTATGACTAGAACTGGACTGGGAGTACATGATACTTGACTCTCTATGATGGTTCATATGATTACCATCGGAGGTGATTACCAGGACTTTGGGTCTCCAGTGACTGATCTAGGCAGTTATTGAGCTCTTCAGTTGGGTAGACACTCATCTCCCAGCCTACAACTGCCAAAGAATCAGTACAGTGTCAATGTTCTGCTGTGAACATCACATCACTTCCCAAACTACTCATGACCCTTCCTAAATCATGGAGTTCTTTTTCCCTCTCTCTTATTTCAGGTGCATAGTTTATCTTACACGCAACTTTGTTTTGAAATAGAAATTATTGTAAAAGAGAACTGTGTCTCTGGCTTATAACAAACATTCATATTTATGGCAGAAGCACTAAGAGACAGGATCCATATACAAACCTCATATCCTACTTCTGGTACAAAAACCATCAATCATGAACTGAGCGGTTTGCAGGTACAGCCTGTCAAAGGGCCAGGGCTACTTCTGGCAGATGGTAAACAAGAGGATGTTGGCAGGTGGGCGTAACCGTCACATAAATGTCTTTGATGCGGAGAAGCCTTTTGACACTCTCTCTTTTTTCCTGAAACAAGCTCCCCAAGCAAAGTCTGATGCTTACCTTCAGCCAGCGGGTCAAGGGTGTATATCATGAGCTGGAAGATGCTGTTCCTCATGAGGCTGTTGTGCAGGGAAGCGGAACTTCCACCCCGCTGAAGACGTGGCTTAGCCTGAGCAGAGAGACCGAAGAGACATGGTTAGTCTTTGAAAGGCAAGGCAAGCGTGTTACAGATGAGATCCTCACCTGGTCTGGTGGACATTCATTTCTGCCACACGATCACACACCATTAAAACCAAACATTTCCAAAGCACATTTCAACCCCTCGGAGGGAATGGCTTTCTCACATCCTTTCCTACTAAATGAATGAATTGCTTCCATTTCTTTTTTTCTTTCTTTCTTTATTTTTAGAGCTTAGTAAATGCCAAACAATCTGTTATATGCTTCATATTCCTTCATTTATCTCATCCTCACAATTAACCCTATGAAGTAGATATTATCAATATTCCCTTGAGATAGATGAGGAAGCTTCATCTCAGAGAAGTGACATGAGGTGTCCAAGGCAGAAAGACAAAACGTGGAGGCTGAAGGAATGGATCTCAGTTCTGCTTTTCTCAAACACTACCTAAACTAGTGAGTGGTCTCTTACAGTTTTGGATCGTGCATCTTATCAGCAAAATGTTGACGTTATATATGTGTATCTGTATCCACATCAATTTAGGCACACATATAATTGTAAAATAACAGTATAATAAAACTATTTCCAAAAATAGAAATAGAGATGCTAGATATTAGCATCTCTATCTAAAAGAAAGCTCTAAAACCATAGAAATATAGTTAACTTGATTAGCTTGGGCAGTGTTTTCAAACTACTGCCCAGAGACCCCTTATTTTGTAAAATACTGGCTAACAATCTTGGTCTACATATTTGAAGCTAGACATGAAACCTGCATTGAGGTTGAAGTATGAGATACATAGAGAAATCTGACTTTCTTAGTGTGATTATGTTATGACTGATATTATATTGCAAATCATATTTTCAGTTCAACAGAGTGGAAGAAGAATCAGAAGAGATTACTGATGTTTCAATGGTAAACTAGAATATGGCTGCTTAATGGAAAAGATTGGGTCTGTGCCCCTAGCCTGCTACCGAACCAGGCATATCTTATGGGCTCTCAAGGAATGTTAGAAGTCTCAGAGCATTACAGGAGGAAGGATGGGGTCATATGCATCTCCATTGCTAGTCCTTTTAGGCTGTAACATTTTTTAATGCATTGTGTTATTTAGTTATAGAATATTCAGGGGAGTAAGATTCAAAATATTTCAGGAGCAAGGTTAAAAGACCCGAATAGAGTCAAAATGTAATCACTGATGGCTGAACACAAAAATAGTGAAGCTCATTTCCTTTGCATGCTGCACAGTACAAAATGTGATGTGTTAATTGAATAGGAACTAGAAAATGTGTTTATTGATAATAATTTGTCATAACACTGTTACCAGGGTCCTTATTCTGGGAAAACTGGAGGAACTCGACTGTAGAGATCTTTACTAGAATAGGATTTTACCTACAGAAGAACTTAATGCATTCTTTCAGGCGTTATATACATATACAGAGTGTCACCCTAGATGCCCTGTATATTGTCTATATAGGTCTCATGCAGCATTTCTTTTGAGGGGACCAAAAGAAATTTCTAATCAAAAAGTATGTGCATGCAAATCCACAAAGAAAACAGACATCAAACATTAGATCCCACAGTAGCCCCAAATATCAGCTCAACATCCCTTGGAATGCAATTTGGAAATATCTTACTTTTTCAACTCCTAGAAAAGTTCATGTCAAATGGAAGAGAAAATTTAAACTTTTGAAACATAGTCTTAGAAAAATTTTCCAGTGAATGTTAGAATTCAGTCACTGCAATTATAGGACAGAGTATACCTACATGCTGGAGGGTTAGACCATCTAAGAATTCCAAGGGAGAGATGATGCGTGGAACCCACAAGCCCCTCACTTCCCACCCCAGTCCTGTCCCACACTCCACAGGCACCAAGCAGGTACAAACAGGGCCACTGCTTCCTACCGGGAGAGCTGGTTCATCCTTGTCTCTGGCTGCAGATGACTGCATAAGAGGAAAAGGCAAAAACAAAAGACAGAGTAATAAATAAACAAGGAATCACATAGAAATTTTGCATTTAATAACATCAGCATAGAGAAAAATTTGGTTCATTCTGCCTCTGGGATAACTTGAGCCAAAAATAGTAGGCCCAGCGTGTACATTTCTACCCAATGGTTTATTTAGGTACATGATTCACCCTCCTAAAAGGTTGAATGGCCAGCCCAAATGCCCAGCAATACAGAGCAATTAAATCCACTGTGGCCCAGCGGTGCTGTGGAATACCATGTGACCATGAAAACAAATGAGGTTAAGTTCACAGGTGCTGATACAGAAAACATCTAAGATATATTGTTATGCTAAAAAGTTTTAAAACATTATTATTGTCTTGCTGCATAAAAGAAAATAACAATACTTTGGTGCACTAAATAAAAAAATTCTGCCAGAATTATACTAAACTGTTATTGGTCATTGTTGAGGGATGGTATTGCAAGGAAATACTGGTTTCTATCTGTTTTGGAGGGTTCTGCATTCATAGTCCCATGTGTGGTGAATAAAATAAAGCCATGGAACTGGAGACTAGGACATGGAATTCAGGTAATACACCTTTTTCCTGTTCCTACTACTTCACGTTTTCTATTCTAAAAATGAAAATTCTTGTCAAGTTGGGAAATGTTGATTAGAAGACAGGGGCACGTGGGGGCTTGGTTATCTGCTGGGAGAGAATACAGTGCAGATGGGGGGACAGTGGAATTGTATCTGTGTGACCCAAGTGCATGGTTTTGCTTCTTCAACTCAGTAAGAGCTCTCCTTCCTCGACAGAATCAGGGCACCATCCTGTCATCTTCTCAACGATGTACAGGTGGAATTTCCTCACACTTATACACTGCTGTAGGTGGCTTCCTCTCACCTACAGGTGCAGATGGCAAACTGGAGCCCTTTCCCTGTCTGGCCTGCAGTCCTCCCATTAGGGCCTGAGCAGATGTTTGTCTTCAGGAACGATCACATGCTTGGAGAAGAGCTGTTTTAAAACCTCACGTGCTCTAGGCTTTCTTTTATAGATCCTGCCACACATGTCATATAAAGACGTTAAGATGCCCCCACATCCCACATAAAATATATATTTTCGTGTTAAAAAAAATGGAAAGGGTTCTTACAATTTTGAATTTCAAATTATTGGCTATGTGCAATTCATTTAATTTATGCTCGGCATGCTCAAAATCTTGGAAAGTGAAAAAACAGAATTCATAATTTGTTTTCACATGGGATGCTTAATGAGGTCAATATTAAATCTTTTGTAGACACTGAATCAAACATATAATAACCTTATTTTTTGTAGATACCTTTTTGGATTTTGGAGTCAAAAGCAATGTTTCTCTTTTTTTTCCCCTTCTTGTTCCAAGCATTTTTATAGGCAACGCCTGTGGCCATCACTAAATTTGCCATAACCCTCTGATTTGGGGCTCTCCCTCCATGACTTCTCTAAAAACACTTAACAGGAAAATATCCCTGATGCCCTAGTTCCCAAGAACATGCTTGTGGAACTGGTGTGGGCCGGAAATTGTCCTTTGATTTCCCTCTTTGCTGTGCAAGGCACTGTGTGATCTCGCTTCCCTCCAGTGGGTCCTTTCATTTTGTCTCCTTCCACATCAGACAGCTCAACAAATGGCCTCACATTCGACAGAGCAATCCCCCAGGGAAATTTCCCAGTGCAGCAAGCTCAGCCTTTGGACATACATCGAGATTAACTGTCAGAGCACGCCTTTTCAGTTAGCAAATTTACACCTTGTGGCTAAATGGGAGACAAATAATTATGAGCCAGGATTGGTACCACGGTGATACCACTGCACACCAAGGGGAGGGATAAAACAGACAGAGAAAAGGGTCGGCTTCATAAGAGTAAAGATATCACCAGCTGAGAGTCTGAATTTTGAAAATATATTTAAGGAAGGAAAAAAAAATATCTGAACCTGTCTTTTGGTCTGAAAGGAAGAAAAAAATAGCTACTCTATTGACTTCCTTTTTTTCCTCTCACAGGCAAGGAGGATCATAAGACACAAAGAGTGGAGGCAAAGTGCCTTGTACACAGATTCTACAAAGAAAAACGAAGTGCAGGGAAAGGGCTGAAATCCTTGATACAATTTCTCACTGTTTAAATTCTGCAGAGTTGACATCATTAGTTTTCTTTCAAGTGTGATTTGCAGACATGAATATACATGAAGTTATAACATGTAAATTTGGGTATACACTCAAAAGGCAGCCAAGGCCATTAAAACACCTCTCTGCTTTCCTTTCTTGTAGCCCTCATGCAAAAGACATGGGAGGTGTGACATGTGGTGGAAACTGGCCATTTTCAGGGGCTCACCCACACCTACGGATAATTACCGGAGCTCACCTTACTTGGCCTCACTCTAATTTTGCATCCTGAAGCAGCGTCTCAGTCCTGGCAAGGTGCGGCTGATCACAATATAAATTTTAGTTTAAAGGGGTTTTAATTGCACCGGAAGTAACTAGTGATGGTGACGAAGAAGTAATCCTAATGTGTATAGCCAGTGAATTTGGGGTTGGCCTCAGGGTTGAGTTTATTTTCAGGGCCATCGAACATCTGGCAAGTTTATTCTCACCTATGGGATGTTACAGAAGACCACTACTTCAAAAGAAGACTAACATGACTTTAAGGATTAATCTTGGTATTCTTATTATGCATTTTGCCTTTTAATTTCTTTAATTTTAAACACTCCCAAGTACCACTCATTTGGGCTGTACTAATATGAAAGTTCAATTCCTGGTGGTCAGTTCAAAGGCTGTGCCAGCTACAGGAAAGACTTGTTAAGCCAATCCATGTTCTACATGGCAATTCTTTCTTTTTTTTCTTTTTTCTTTTTTTTTGGTTTTAAGAAAGCTTTTATTAATAAAAGTGGTAGGAATGCCAATTTTATAGAATACTTCTTGAAACAGAGTTAAAAATGCTCATTTATATTATAATGGAAAATTCATTTTCATAATATTCATTAGACTAATATCCAATGAATGGAAACTGTTTTAGGAGTTTTAAATACTGCTACACGGCAATTCTTGAGGATTACTTGAGAGAATTCATAATGTGCATCTGCGAAGGTCTCAGGTTAGGGCCTCACACCAATTCCAGCCCACACCAGTTCATTCCCTCCTCCATCTCTGAAAGTAGGACTTCTGCCAGGCTAGCACGTATGTCATACATCTTTTTACTTATCAGAAAGTATTTTGCAATCCAAATCTTTATTCAACCTACACTGGCTCCCCCCTTAATTACACCAAGTTAGTCATATGGTGTTTGCACTGAAATTGAGCACTAGTGTGACATATGATATAGCCTTCCTGGTGGAAATCCCAATTCTTCGCTACTTATTTAATATGTGTTTTGAAAGAGCCCGTTTTCCCCCAGATAATAAAATACATAGCCGATTTACAAATCGTTCTCAAGTCCTTAGATCATCTTTCTTCCTTTGACCCTTGAAAGCCACTGCTTGAGAAGTATAGTTTTGGTGTAACTTTTTATGGAGCCTTTTACCACATACAGGCCCCCATCCTCCACACCCCACATATACAAAAACAATTAGGTAAATACTGCAGCATAGCTGCCTTGGGGCCTTTCAGTTAAGAGGATACTAGCGTGTCCATGGTTAACTTTGGTAATTTTCCACCTGAAAACCACATAATCAAATGGTCACCATGAAGACTTCATATACCAAAAGACAAGAATGTACAATAAGGGATAGTTTTTCTGACCAGTGACTTGGCATGAGATATAGATGAATGATAAGCAATTTGTCACAAAACCTAAGGAACAATTATAACCTTCCACCACCATAGCCTTCCACCAAGTCCTTGCAAAATGTGCCTGAATTCATTATGCCGAGGGCTCAGAGGTACTATAAAGTCTAAAAAACCCCAAATTTAAACGTAAATTAATTTTGTCATAAATGTGATCCAAAACAAATATACCTGTGATTAGAAATATTAATCCAATACTTAATTGACATGAATTTTCATGTCTTAGAATTTAGAAAGGTTGGGTGAGAAATGATTTGAATGACTTATTTTCATTTAAAAATTAACATGAGAGTATAAATGTTTTCTTTTTTATTGCAATACATTTACCTGTAATAAACAAAACCATTTAAAATGTTCTGGTTAAAGATGAATAAACCTCAACGTCTATTGGGAAGACTTAGATTACAAAGCACAAAGACCTCAAAACTGAAATCTAATAGGAAAGAAACCCACCAACTCATCTTCCTTTCCTTCCTTTTACTGGGTCTTAACATCCTCACTAAAACATCAAAGGAGGAGAGATTAAGTTAACTCCTAAAGAAAGAAATAATAAGAGATTTAAATTCAAATGACTATGCCACTAGTTTCTGGGAAATATCCGCATATCACAGTCTTTCAGTAAAGTAAGGGTCTCAGAGGTGCACAGGGTGGCATCCCAGAATGCAGGAATATTCACATCACATTTCTGGTTTAATGCAATACAGGGAGGTGGAGAGAAAGGGTAGAAATTGTCTAAGTAAGGAGTATGGTAATGGAAGCTCCCATTTTGGAAGCAAGGCCTTTTGATCATTTATTTGAATAATCCTCATAACCATGGAATATTCAGGATTGCAGGAAGAAATTTGAGAGGAGTAGATGTCCCTCAAAATGGAAGGAGCAGAAGAGAAATTACTTAGAGACAGTTAAAGAACATTTTGCCTTTTAAGTAGTTGTACAAAAGAACAAAAAATGTAGGATGAAAGATGGTTATTAAGAAGACAGAATTCAGGGCCTGACTGCTGAGGTTCATTTTCCTATTTTTGTCATTTCTTAGATGTGTGACCTTGGGCAAGATACTTAATCTCTCTATGCTTTAGTCTCATATGTAAAATGGGGGTAATAATAGTACCTTCCTCAGAGAGTTGTGGTCAGGGTTAAATGCATTAATTTGTGAAAGTCACTTAGATCAATGTTTGCTACAGAGTAAGCACTATGGATTAGCTATTATCATCATTATTAATATTAGAAGCCACAAGGGGGAATAATAACAAATTTTGTAATAAAAGTAGGTTCAGAGTCATGAACTGGATTCAAGAACAGGGTAGCTTCTCCAGAAAGTAAGAAAACCTCATGGATGAGGACAGTGAGAGGTGATCTGAATAGCACACTAGAGGGTGGTTAATTGGGCCTGCCCTATGCTGGTGGCTATGGAAGATGACACGACAGATACTTCCTTGACCGGCTTCTATAAAACAACGCTGTGTAGAGCAGACAGGGCTGGCAAGGGGAGGTTAGCATTTCCTACCTCGTGTGCCTTCATGGGCCTGGTTCTGATCAGGGGGCTCTCTGGAGTCTGGAGTATGTGGAGAAGGCAGAATCCAGGCCTGAACCCTGACTCTGAAATTTCAAGGGTTTTCTGGTCAACACTTCCAAGTGGTAGCATTTTGTTTATGAATATAAAAAGGGAATAAATGGGTCAGAAAGGTCACAAGTCTGGTCACGAGTTCAATTTCTGCTGGAGCTTTGTTCTTCTGGGTAGTGTTCTGGACGCGAGGTTCCCTGCCTCCTGGAAGGGGGCTGTGCAAGGATGATTTGTGAACATGTCATGTGTAAGCACCTGGCAGCACAGGTGTGTTCAGTCAAAGGCATTGGATAAAGAGTGAAATAAGCTTCCTTCACAACTTGGAGAAAAGTTTACCCCATGATAGGACAGATGGACCTAATGGTGAGATGAGGCACCTGTTTGATCCATTATCAGGTTGTTAGAAAACACAATCTGGGAGCACTGGGCAAGGCAGGGGCAGGGAGACTTCAGGATGCAGACCTGGATGATGACTGACCAGTTAAATTTACACAAGTCTATTTAATCAGTCTTGCAAACTTTATGGATCACATCCCATTATCACAAACATTCTGAACAAGTCTCATGACATGAACTTGTACCTAACTAAAGATCTGTATCTATGTACCACTGTCAACCATTATGTAAAAATGGATTTATTTCCCCTTTCCTTTTTTAAAGGTAAAAATAAATAGAAGTTTCTTTCTTACACCCCCAAAAATTGTCTTATGCCCCTCACTGGAACATGAGCACAAATTTTAAAAAGTTCTTCAAATGCCTTTCATGAAATCGGTAAGCTGTATGAGGTGTGTTCTGTGCCCAACTTCTGTAGCTACTCTCCCAGATACTGGAGGCCTTGAGGACAGATTCACCTCCCTGCCTTCCATGGCTGTCAATGGTGTCTACTTAAAATGTAACCAAGTGGCACAGGTGAGTGGGAGCACTCAGGAGCTGTGTGCTCTTGTGTCAGTAACCAAAGCTCCCCAACTGCTTGCTTTGCTATCTAAATTAATGGCAATAGTCATTATATAAATCCACCTCTTAAAGGACTACTTAATCTTTCTTATTAAGTAGGTACATCGAAGACAGTAATTCTCATCTTATAAATGGAGAGAAGGAGGCAGGAAGGGCCTCAGGCTGTTTCTGTAACTTAGGGTACTAAGTACCAGCGTTAATTCACTTAATTTAGAAATTAACAACCAAGCTACCACAGCCTCCCTTGCCTTCCCCTAAAAAATCCAGATGTTGCTAAAATACTTTATTGTATTGATTGAGCAGTTCTCACAATTGAGAATGAACAATTTTGATATGTCAATCAAACACAATCTGTTAGTGGTGTTTTGGCATTAGTCACACAAATTTCCTTTTACTAGTAAAGAACCCCAAATGTGTTTATCAATTAAGTCTCAAATGCCTTGTTTGTTTTAAGAAAAGTGTTCAAGAGGTGTGATTTTTAAAGAAGTCCAACAAATGCTGTTGTTAGACAAACAATGGAATAACATGCAGCAAATCGGGAAGACTCTAGTAATAACAGATAATATTTACAGAAATCTCAATACACGCCAAATGTTTTATACGTAGCATCTCATCAGATCTTCACACTGATAGGTGTTAAGAGCACATCTTCCCTCTTGAATACATGAGGGCTCCGAGGCTGATGGAGATTGGACAATTTGTCCAAGGCCACATAGCCAGTTAAGTGGCAGAGCTGGGGTATGAACTCAGTCTCAACAGCTGATCTCCAGAGCCTCCCTGAGTGTAGGACGGACAAGATAATGGGATTTTCTTTGCAGTGACTTGTGGGGAGAAGATGGCAGGCAAGACAACTCCAAATATAGTAAAAATAGTTTATGTATGTTAAGAACACATAATGTATGAGCTCTGACAGCCAGTGGAGGCCAGAAAATAGATGTCAAGTGATTGTCATGAATTTAGAATGATAGCTTTTATTTGTCTTCATTTGGTACAAAAAGCTAGTATCTGGGAGTAGAGAAAGTACAGAGGTTATTTTCTTGTCTTCTGTTTCTTCCAGCATTGGTATGCAGACTCACCTACAGGTGCTATGATTTTTTATTATTATTTCTGTTTCTTGAAGGTCATAGAGGCACCATTTATGACCTTCACCTATGGCAGGCATCCTCAGACTTTTTAAACAGGGCACCAATTTACTGTCCCTCTGACTGCTGGAGGGCCAGACTATAGTTTAAAAAAAAAAACTATGAACAAATTCCTATGCACACTGCACATATCTTATTTTGAAGTAAAAAAACAAAACAGGAACAAATACAATTACACCGCCTCATGTGGCCCGTGGGCCGCAGTTTGAGGACCCCTGACCTATGGCATAGGTTCAAGTAACACTGCAAATTAGTTTCTCCATAAATCAAGTTGACCTCTATTAAGGAGTTGATAGCTCAGCAGTAGGTGGGGAAAGAGGGGCTCTCCAGCGGTCCCAGTTAGCACTGATGTCATGAGGTACTTTTAGATTATTTGGAAGCACAGGTGTGTCCAGTCTTCCATGTATTTATGAAGCTTGAAAGACTAGTTTTATTTCTTTGCTTCGAGGGAAAAAAAAATTCAAAGAAAGAAATAATCACTCAGTGTTTGAACCATGAACAGAAGAGTCTGAATAGCAAGTTTTGAATAAAGAAAAACTGTTCATTATTTTAACAATATGTATTGATAATATTTATTGTACACTTATTATATGCCAGGCATTCCTGTAGGTTCTAGTTGTGATCAAGCTGGCAAGAATCTCTGTCCTTATGGAACTTAATTTTGGAAGATGTTATTGTCATAAAATTAACTAGACAAAAAGGGTAGGTAGTACAGACATAACTTAAATTGAGGTGTTCCCCATTTTGGGGGCAAGACATGATTGCAAGAGGGACTTTACCTAACAAATGCAATCAGTGTAACCTGGCTTATTGTACCCTCAACGAATCCCCAACAATTAAAAAAAAAATGAAGAGAGGCGGAGCAAGATGGCAGCCAAGTAACAGCTTCCTTGCATCTGGGCACCGTGAGTCTGGGGATATAGGACTCCAGGCATCTCTGGCTGGTGGTATCTGCCTATCATCACCCCTGAGAGAATACAGGGAGTCAGCAAGAGACTTCTGGACCCCAAGAGGAGGACTAAAACAGTGGAAAACCGGCAAGTGGTCGCATGTGTTCAATCCGTCTAAACCCGCCTGCAACTTCCACAGGCACAAGAACTTAAAGAGCAAGAGGAAGTGAAAGGAAAATTAGGGCAAGGAGACAGATAAAAGAAATCACCCATGAGGAAGAACCAGCAGAAAACTCCAGGCAACATGAAGAACCAGTCCAGAACAACCCCGCCAAGGGACCATGAGGTAGCTACTGCAGAGGATTCCACCTATACAGAAATGTTAGGAATGACAGAAAGGGAATTTAGAATACACATGTTGAAAACAATGAAAGAAATGATGGAAACAATGAAGGAAACTGCTAATAAAGTGGAAAATAACCAAAAGGAAATCCAAAAACAGAATCAAATAAGAGATGAACAATATGAAGAATATAAAAAGGATATGGCAGAGCTGAAGGAACTGAAACAGTCAATCAGGGAACTTAAAGATGCAATGGAAAGTATCAGCAACAGGTTAGACCATGCAGAAGAAAGAATTTCAGAGGTAGAAGACAAAGTTTTTGAGATAACTCAGATAGTAAAAGAGGCAGAAAAGAAGAGAGAGAAAGCAGAACATTCACTGTCAGAATTATGGGACTTTATGAAGCGTTCCAACATACAAGTTATAGGAATTCCAGAAGGGGAAGAAGAATGCCCCAGAGGAATGGAAGCCATACTAGAGAATATTAGAAAAGAAAATTTCCCAAATATCACCAAAGATTCTGACACACTGCTTTCAGAGGGATATCGGACCCCAGGTCGCCTCAACTCTAACCGAGCTACTCCAAGACACATTGTGATGAACCTGTCCAAAGTCAAGACAAAAGAAAAGATTCTGCAAGCTGCCAGGAGTAAGCGCCAGTTGACCTACAGGGGCAAATCCATCAGATTGACTGCAGACTTCTCTAATGAAACTTTCCAAGCAAGAAGACAATGGTCATCTACCTTTAATCTACTTAAACAGAACAATTTCCAGCCCAGAATTCTGTACCCTGCTAAGCTAAGCTTCAAAATTGACGGAGAAATCAAATCATTTACGGATATACAAACATTGAGGAAATTTGCCACAACAAGACCAGCTCTACAGGAAATACTTCAACCTGTTCTGCACACTGACCACCACAATGGATCAGCAGCAAAGTAAGAACTCAGAAATTAAAGGACAGAACCAAACCTCCACACTGATGCAAAAGATACAACTAAGCAATGGACTCTCACAAAATAAGATGAATAGAATACTACCACACTTATCAATTATCTCAATAAATGTTAATGGCTTGAATTCCCCACTGAAGAGACATAGATTGGTTGCCTGGATTAAAAAACACAAGCCATCCATTTTCTGTCTGCAAGAAACACACCTGGCTTCAAAAGACAAATTAAAGCTCCAAGTCAAGGGTTGGAAGACAATTTTTCAGGCAAATGGAATTCAGAAGAAAAGAGGAGTTGCAATCTTATTTTCAGACACATGTGGATTTAAAGCAACTAAAGTCAAAAAAGACAAAGATGGTCACTTTATATTGGTCAAGGGAAAAATATAACAAGAAGACATTTCAATTCTAAATATCTATGCACCCAATTTAAATGCTCCCAGATTCTTGAAACAGACCTTACTCAGTCTGAGCAATATGATATCTGATAATACCATAATAACAAGGGACTTAACACTCCTCTTACAGAGCTGGACAGATCCTCTAAACAGAAATTAAACAAGGATATAAGAGACTTAAATGAGACCCTAGAACAACTGTGCTTGATAGACGCATATAGAACACTCCATCCCAAAGATAAAGAATATACATTCTTCTCATCACCCCATGGAACATTCTCCAAAATTGATCATATCCTGGGACACAAAACAAATATCAATAGAATCAAAAGAATTGAAATTTTACCTTGTATCTTCTCAGACCATAAGGCACTAAAGGTGGAACTCAACTCTAACAAAAATGCTCGACCCCGCCCAAAGGCATGGAAACTAAACAATCTTCTGTTGAATAACAGATGGGTGAAGGAAGAAATAAAACAGGAAATCATTAACTTCCTTGAGCATAACAACAATGAAGACACAAGCTACCAAAGCCTGTGGGATACTGCAAAAGCAGTTTTGAGAGGAAAATTCATCGCTTTAGATGCCTACATTCGAAAAACAGAAAGAGAGCACATCAACAATCTCACAAGAGATCTTATGGAATTGGAAAAAGAAGAACAATCTAAGCCTAAACTCAGTAGAAGAAAAGAAATATCCAAAATCAAATCAGAGATCAATGAAATTGAAAACAAAAGAATCATTCAGAAAATTAATGAAACAAGGAGTTGGTTTTTTGAAAAAATAAATAAAATAGATAAACCATTGGCCAGACTAACGAGGAATAGAAAAGTAAAATCTCTAGTAACCTCAATCAGAAATGATAAAGGGGAAATAACAACTGATCCCACAGAGATACAAGAGATCATCTCTGAATACTACCAGAAACTCTATGCCCAGAAATTTGACAATGTGAAAGAAATGGATCAATATTTGGAATCACACCCTCTCCCTAGACTCAGCCAGGAAGAAATAGAGCTCCTGAACAGACCAATTTCAAGCACTGAGATCAAAGAAACAATAAAAAAGCTTCCAACCAAAAAATGCCCTGGTCCAGATGGCTTCACTCCAGAATTCTATCAAACCTTCAAGGAAGAGCTTATTCCTGTACTGCAGAAATTACTCCAAAAAATTGAGGAAGAAGGAATCTTCCCCAACACATTCTATGAAGCAAACATCACCCTGATACCAAAACCAGGAAAAGACCCAAACAAAAGGAGAATTTCAGACCAATCTCACTCATGAACATAGACGCAAAAATTCTCAACAAAATCCTAGCCAATAGATTATAGCTTATCATCAAAAAAGTCATTCATCATGATCAAGTAGGCTTCGTCCCAGGGATGCAAGGCTGGTTTAACATACACAAGTCTATAAACGTTATCCACCATATTAACAGAGGCATTAATAAAGATGACATGATCCTCTCAATAGATGCAGAAAAAGCATTTGATAAAATCCAGCATCCTTTTCTAATTAGAACACTGAAGAGTATAGGCATAGGTGGCACATTTCTAAAACTGATTGAAGCTATCTATGACAAATCCACAGCCAATATTTTACTGAATGGAGTAAAACTGAAAGCTTTTCCTCTTAGAACTGGAACCAGACAAGGTTGTCCTCTGTCACCTTTACTATTCAACGTAGTGCTGGAAGTTCTAGCCAATACAATTAGGCAAGACAAGGAAATAAAGGGAATCCAAATGGGAGCAGAGGAGGTCAAACTCTCCCTCTTTGCTGACGACATGATCTTATACTTAGAGAACCCCAAAGACTCAACCACAAGACTCCTAGAAGTCATCAAAAAATACAGTAATGTTTCAGGATATAAAATCAATGTCCACAAGTCAGTAGCCTTTGTGTACACCAATAACAGTCAAGATGAGAAGCTAATTAAGGACACAACTCCCTTCACCATAGTCTCAAAGAAAATGAAATACCTAGGAATATACCTAACGAAGGAGGTGAAGGACCTCTATAAAGAAAACTATGAAATCCTCAGAAAGGAAATAGCAGAGGATATTAACAAATGGAAGAACATACCATGCTCATGGATGGGAAGAATCAACATTGTTAAAATGTCTATACTTCCCAAAGCAATCTACCTATTCAATGCCATTCCTATCAAAATACCAACATCGTACTTTCAAGATTTGGAAAAAATGATTCTGCGTTTTGTGTGGAACCGGAAAAACCCCCGTATAGCTGAGGCAGTTCTCTGTAACAAAAATAAAGCTGGGGGCATCAGCATACCAGATTTTAGTCTGTACTACAAAGCCATAGTGCTCATGGTACTGGCACAAAAACAGAGACATAGACACTTGGAATTGAATTGAAAACCAAGAAATGAAACTAGCATTTTACAACCACCTAATCTTTGATAAACCAAACAAGAACATACCTTGGGGGAAAGACTCCCTATTCAATAAATGGTGTTGGGAGAACTGGATGTCCACATGTAAAAGACTGAAACTGGACCCACACCTTTCCCCACTCACAAAAATTGATTCAAGATGGATAAAGGACTTAAACTTAAGGCATGAAACAATAAAAATCCTCCAAGAAAGCATAGGAAAAACACTGGAAGATATTGGCCTGGGGAAAGACTTCATGAAGAAGACTGCCATGGCAATTGCAACAACAACAAAAATAAACAAATGGGACTTCATTAAACTGAAAAGCTTCTGTACAGCTAAGGACACAATAACCAAAGCAAAGAGACAACCTACACAATGGGAAAGGATATTTGCATATTTTCAGTCAGACAAAAGCTTGATAACTAGGATCTAGAGAGAACTCAAATTAATCCACATGAAAAAAGCCAACAATCCCTTATATCAATGGGCAAGAGACATGAATAGAACTTTCTCTAAAGATGACAGACGAATGGCTAACAAACACATGAAAAAATGTTCATCATCTCTGTATATTAGAGAAATGCAAATCAAAACAACCCTGAGATATCATCTAACCCCAGTGAGAATGGCCCACATCACAAAATCTCAAAACTGCAGATGCTGGCGTGGATGTGGAGAGAAGGGAACACTTTTACACTGCTGGTGGGACTGCAAACTAGTACAACCTTTCTGGAAGGAAGTATGGAGAAACCTCAAAGCACTCAAGCTAGACCTCCCATTTGATCCTGCAATCCCATTACTGGGCATCTACCCAGAAGGAAAGAAATCCTTTTATCATAAGGACACTTGTACTAGACTGTTTATTGCAGCTCAATTTACAATCGCCAAAATGTGGAAACAGCCTAAATGCCCACCAACCCAGGAATGGATTAACAAGCTGTGGTATATGTATACCATGGAATACTATTCAGCCATTAAAAAAAATGGAGACTTTACATCCTTTGTATTAACCTGGATGGACGTGGAAGACATTATTCTTAGTAACACATCACAAGAATGGAGAAGCACGAATCCTATGTACTCAATTTTGATATGAGGACAATTAATGACAATTATGGTTATGGGGGGGGAAACAGAAAGAGGGAAGGAGGGAGGTGGGTGGGGCCTTGTCGTGTGTCACACTTTATGGGGGCAAGACATGATTGCAAGAGGGACTTTACCTAACAATTGCAATCAGTGTAACCTGGCTTATTGTACCCCCAATGAATCCCCAACAATAAAAAAAAAAAAAAAAAAAGAGGTGTTCCCTATTTCCATAAATTAAATAGGTATACCCTATTTAAGGGTGTATGTAATTGGATTAACTATGGCATAGCCATCACTTTTTAAATAATACCTTATAATGAATTTACTAATGTTGGATTTGGCATATGTTCTTGTTTGGATAGAAGCTAGCAAAGACCATAAAAAAATCAAGAACATAATTATGTCCATAGAATTCAAATGTAGCAAAATTCAATGAGCAAAGGGCACTCTATATTTAAAATCTATCCTAAAACTAATAAAAGTGAAGGTATAATTTAATTTTTCATATTATTGGTAACAAAGTTTTTTTTTTTTTTTAAAAACCTTCGTAGACCTAAGATTTAAAAGAAGTAAGAAACCTTGAACTCCAAAGAGAAAATAGATCATGATTTTTAACACAGTGATTTTGAGGTATAATATATATCTGCTCATATTTATGGTCATCTGGATACAAACAGCACGACTTCATTAATGTAACAGATGGATCCTTTACCATGTTTTAATTTATGATACTAGAAAGTTCATTGGCAGCACGTCAGTACCTGATTCCGATAGCATCCAGGCACAATTTCCATACAGGCAGAAAAATATACATGCCAGATTTGCTGGCTTTAGTTTTTGAATTTCTAGGAAACGAATGAATATCATATAAAGCCAATTTAAATATTAAATATTATAAATGCAATGTATGTTAACTTGCAGAAAACAATAAAGGATGCAGAATTCAAACTTAGAATATTTCCTGTAGAAAATGCGCTGATGATGAGAATCGGTCTCACTCCATGATCTTTTCCTCTGTTCCCAAGAGAGGCCCAGAGGAAGCTGAAGTCATTCATGCCATGGAGCTGAGTTGCAGAAGCGGGACATGGTCACACTCGTTCTGAACACCGCTTCGCTACTTCCCCATTCCATGCACACCGTGTGTCCCCACATTTCCTTCCTTGTTCATTCTTTTACATTATTTGTCTCATTTCTTTCTTTTCCACTACTGAGCACCACATCTATTTCATTTTATATTTCTCCATTGTTTCTAGCGTAGTGGTGCTAGATGCTCAGTAAATGCATATTTAATAATAAATAAGTTAAATTACATCTTATATTTTTTTCATGAGCCCATATGCTCATCTACAACAAGGCTAGATGGAAAGGCTGCTTCTCCATCCAACACTGCACTGAGCTGTGTCATTTTCCGCTTGGCATTTGATATTGCTAATGATCCACTGTGTCATTGATTATTCTCCTCCCAGGTATGTGGGACGTGCTCTCTGACCAGGCCACTATCTCCTCCTACCTGTGGACATGGAACAACATCAAACTTCCCTCCTGGTTGCTTGCATTTGCCATTTTGCTTGCGCTGGTTGGAATTGTAAGTTTCCTGAGGAAGGGTACCTTCCATATTACAGATCTTTATATTTCATATTTTCTCAGCCTGTGTAGCCACCTCATACATACTCAGCAAGCACTGATCTTTTGAATGCTAGTAGCAAGTGGTGGGACTAGAGTTTTGAAAGGAAGGAGGACGCTCAAATTGGCAGGAAATGCATTATGAGGTAAAAAGAATTGAGGTCCCTGGATCCAGTGTTGGGGCTTAGGTGACAGCCAGCAGAAACTATTTAACTAATACAGAGTAGTGTCATTAAAAATTCTCTGGCTTAGTCTCTGGGACCCTATGCCCAGACACTATTACATGGGTTCTTTAACTCAAGAGAGCAAGTAAGTCTTCCTGGACCTGTAACACTAATGGCTAAAGTGAGCATGGCAGTAGTTGTCTCTTGGCTGATGGACGGGTGAATGGAATAGGGTCACCACGTCGCTAAGTGGAGAGTGAGAGTTTCATTGGATGTACATCATAAAATGTGTAGGCACCTACAAAAGTAAGTCCACAGTAGGGATCAGCAGCCCCACCAAGGGGGCTCGACATGAAGGTCATTTATCTTTCTTAGACGGATGCACTTTAGGGTAGGGCAAGGAGGCTCAAATTTATCCTCAAAATCTTCTCAGCTCACTCCTCTGACCCCCATGGTCATTTGCTCACATAGATGTCTAGGCAAATTGCCATTTTCGCTGTGTCTTACCCTGGATATTACCATGGCATTCTCTCTTGCTCCATTTGCCAACTATCCTCCTTCATAGCATGCTTCAAATATCACTCATCCATCCTTCCGCACATGTCTATTCAGCAGCGTATATGTGCTATATTGTTCTGGCATAGGGATACAACAGTGAACAAAACAGCCCAGATCATTGCTCTCAGAGCTTATATTCGAGTTTAAATCACTCTTCTAAGCCACACTCTTTCAATTAAGTAGCAACAGTAGAAGTTAATATCTAAAACCCTTGCTGACCTTTATGAGCACTAACTACACTTGAGATACTGTGCTTAATATTCATGCATAATCCTAGTTGGCAGGCATTATTAGAAAACATTCAAAAATACTTTTCATTTTGAAATAATTATAGATTCCTAGGCAGTTGCAAAAAAAAAAAATGTACAGGGTGGTCCTGTGCAGCTTTTCAGACTCCACCAATGATAACATCTTGCATAACTATAGAATAATACCAAAACTAGCAAGTAGATGTTGGTACAATCTGTGGAGCTCATTCAGCTGTGTGTGCAGTTACTGGTGTTTCTAAATGGTATGTATATAACTCTATGCAATTTAATCCCATATGAAGCTTCATATAACCATCTCTGCCACCATGCTATTACCACGTGACTCCCTTGTGCTATTCCTTTACATGCATATCTATGCCCTCCCCTCATCCCTAACCTTTGGCAGACGCCAATCTGTTATCCACCTCTATAATTAAGTTATTTTGTGAATGTTATATAGAAGGATGTAGCCTACATACTTTTTAGGTTGGCTTTTTCTATTTAGTATCATTTCTTTGAAGTTCATCCAAACTATCATATGTATCAATAGCTTGTTTCTGTTTACAGTTTAGTAGTATTCAATGGTACGGATGTAACACAATTTGTTTAATTCCCTCCCCTGCCCCCGCCATTGAAGGGCATTGGATCATTTCCAGTTTGGGGCTATCATCAATACAGCTACTATAAATGTTCATGTACAAGTTTCTGTGTAAACATAAGTGCCATTTATCTGGGATACATGTCCGAGAGTACAATTGCTGGGTCATATAAGAAGACCATTTTTCATTTTAAAAGGAATTGCCAGACTATTTTTGAGAGTGTTGTAGCATTTCACATTCCCAACAGTATGTGAGTGATCAAGTTTGTCTGCATTCTTGTTAGTGTTTGTTACAATCACTGGTTTTAATCTTAGCCATTACAATAGGGGCAGTGATATCTCATTGTGTTTTTTTGTTTGTTTGTTTGTTTGTTTTTTGAGACAGAGCCTCATGCTGTCACCTTGAGTAGAGTGCTGTGGCATCACAGCTCCCAGCAATCTCCAACTCCTGGGCTTAAGTGATTCTCTTGCCTCAGCCTCCCAAGTAGCTGGGACTACAGGCACCTGCCACAATGCCCGGCTATTTTGTGGTTGTAGTTGTCATTGTTGTTTGGCAGACCTGGGCTGGATTTGAACCTGCCAGCTCTGGTGTATGTGGCTAGTGTTTTAGCTGCTTGAGCTACAGACACCGAACCCTCATTGTGGTATTAATGTGAATTTCTCCTAATGGCTTATTTGCCATAGCTGTGTCCTTTTCAGTGAAATGTTGTGCAGACATTTTGCCTATTTTCTAACTGGATTGTTTGCCTTTTTTTTTTTTGTAGAGACAGAGTCTCACTGTACCGTCCTTGGGTAGAGTGCAGTGGCATCACACGGCTCACAGCAACCTCTAACTCTTGGGCTTATGCAATTCTCTTGCCTCAGCCTCCCGAGCAGCTGGGACTACAGGTGCCCGCCACAACGCCTGGCTATTTTTTGTTGCAGTTTGGCCGGGGCTGGGTTTGAACCCGCCACCCTCGGCATATGGGGCCGGCGCCCTACTCACTGAGCCACAGGCACCGCCCTTGTTTGCCTTTTTTAATATTATGTTTTGTAAGTTCCTTGTATATTCTAGATGCAAGTCCTTTGTCAGAAATGTGGTTTGCAAATGTTTTCTCCCAATTTATCCTTTCATTTTTTATAACTGGTCTTTGACAGAGCAAAAGTTTTAAACTTTGATGAGTACTAAAGGAATTTTTCATTTTGTGGGTCGGCTTTCACTATCAAATTTAAGAACTCCTTGCCCAGTTCTATGTCTTGAAGATTTTCTCCTATTTTTTCCAGAAGTTTTATAGTTTTATGTTTTACATTTAAGACAGATCTATTTGAGTTAATTTTCATGTAAGGTATGAATTTTGATCATGGTCCAGTCTTTGCCTATGGATGTTTGATTGCTTTTATACCCATTTTAAAGATCAAGGGTAAAGACTGAGTGAGACTGACTAATTTGCCCAAAGCAAAACTGGGAGTATGAAGGGTAGTGGAATTGAAATGCAGGCATTCCAACTTGAAATAATGTACTCTTTATGACTATACTTGCCTGATCTAAGGCATAATTCTCTTTGCATTCCCAAATAAACATAAAACACACTCTGAATTCACCCTCCCTGCAGGACATAAAGAAATTTATCCAGAAAATCAAAGCTATCAAATCTTCATAGAACTTTTTAAGAAAACCTAGAGCTTTAGTCATTAGCTTTGCTTTGAAAAAAGTGCATGATAAAAATAAAGATTATTTTTAACATCATGCATCCTTTTAATCTTGCAAAGACAAGATTTATCTCATCTCATAAAGTGTAAAAGAGCAAAATAGAGATGAAATTGAGATCTGCCATTAAGGAAGGATAGCACTCCAATTTTGCTGATTAAGTGGTAATGGAGTGATGATTTTGGAGGGTCAGGCTTAAAATAAAAATTCTGGTTCCAGACAGTAGCTGTGGTCTCCTAGGCCATATCTTATCTGTTATCTGTCAATAGCACAACGGAAATTGTGTGCTATTGAAAACATATGTAGCTTCACAGAAACAGAAATGAGAAAGATGTGCTCTTAAAAGCCTAACTGCATTACTGGCAAAGGGAGCCAGGAGGTACTGATAAGTATAGTCAGCACCCAAATATTCCGCACTATTTCCAGTCTTGGAATAAAAAAATATGTTGCAGAATTAGGAGAAAATGACATGAGAAATACCCCCATAGGAAAGCTTTTTTTTTTCCTTCTAATTACTGCTGTCTCTGAATTAATGGCTTTAGCCATTGGGAACTACTTTAGACTATTCTGGACACTTTGTTTTGTAGGAGGTCCCACAACACAAACTTACTTCCCAGAGAGCATCCTAAATGCTGATAATAACCATATAATGTTGCAGGAATCATCACTGAATTAAAGTAACATTGGACATCTTTGGATAGGATTCTAAATTATAATGAAAATATTCTGGATCTCTGGGAAAAGGATGCTTGCCAATACGTAAAAGGAAATCCGGTCTCGAAATGAATGCTTATGTTGAAATTTTCCCCAAAATAATGTGCATATGTTCATTTTCCAAGTTTTTATGATGAAAAATTTTAAGCATGGGAAAAGTTCAGAATAGCCATATTTTCATTCATTAACATTTCCTATATTTGCTTTATTAATATATATCCATCTATAATAATTTTTCTGAGTAACTTTAAGCTACAGATGTCATGACATCTTCCTCCTTAGACATTTCACATGTTTATCTCCTAAGCATATTGGCTTTCTTCAACATAATAAAAATCACCTCGTGTGTGTGCATTTTGTACTTACATGTGCACGTAATAGTTAACAAGTTGCCTTAGCAGGTTAAAACATCGTACTGATGGGTATTTTTTTTTTTTTTTGACAACATGGTCAATTTTGTTTGTGTTTATACTTTTGTCCCCAAAGCTAGTTATTAAGTATATGTAAAACTAAGTATTTGATTTATTTGCTGAGATGGGAGAGGAGAAGGGTAAAATGCACAAAAACAAAAGAAAAATAAGTGAGTGAAGCCAGGTCGAACTGTGGGCTAGTATTATTTATTTACTACTTACACCTTTGTAAACATAGACTCTTCCCTACTTTGCTGCCAACCCATGAGAGTAGATCCACAAAAATCTTTTAGCTCTAAACACAAGTTCTCATTTGCTGACTGTTGTTTGGTGTCAGCTTTTTGGTGGACAATACTGACCACACCGACATTTATATTTACAAGCGCTCTTTAGTTGTAGGGTACTTAATTCGGGATCTATGGCCTGAATTTAGGTGGGGAGAAAGTTGGTGAAATTTCTGAAACTGTGTGTCAGGTTTTATGTGTATGTGAGTATTTAGGGAGCAGGAGGAAGAGTGTCCACTCCATCAGATTCTTAGAAGTAAGGGTCCATGACTCTAAAAAGGTTACCAATCACTGATTTAATGCTTTCAAAGTACTTACCCTTTGGAAACTAGGTGATACTATTGCAAAGGGCACACCTGCTAGCGGACAGGAAGGAGAAATTCCACAGGGACCTCCTATCTAGTCCAACCAGTTGACAGCCTGGTGCCACAGAAATGGGTTCTGGCAGAGGCCAAGAACAGAGCAGAAGGCAGCACAAAGCGTTTTACACAGGCTGACAAGTTCTCAATTAGTTCAAGCTCTTTAGGAAAAAGATCTGAATGTCACCACAGATGGTCCAATTCTATTCAGTGGGCAGACTGGGCAGGGTGCCGAAGGTCTGTTCTGGGCTTTGGGCACCCATCTTGCCAGACTGTGTTTGCTCTAAATGATGCCCCTCTGTCAGCTCTGGTAGCCTTGAGGGCGGTTTACATCTAGGATTGTACTCACCTTGAAAAATGCACAAAGAGGAATCAGGAAAACCAGAATAAATGACAAAGAGAAAAGAAAAAAAGCCTCTTTTTCACCTGCCTGGACATTTTGGAAATGAGGGCACCTCCTTATAAATTGCGAAGGGAATAAAATAAGGACACCAAGCAGTTGCAGGCCCTGTGCCTGGTGCTCCTACGTGGTCATCTCATGGCTTTAAGAGAGTTACTATCTCCTTAGCATCTTTGTTTCAGAGCTAGAGAGAAGTAAATTTCCAAGTGATGAAGTCACTTGGGATGCTCAACAAACTGAGATTGGGACCCATGTCTCTCAAATGCCATTTTCCGTCACGTTTTGTTGTTTTATAAATATGCCAGGGGAGAGGATAGATGGGGAATACACAGAAGCAAAAGAACATAAATGAGTCAAATCAGCTTGTACTGTGGGTAGTTTGCTTGTTGTGCTTTATTTTGTGCTTACTTCTGTTGAAAACTATACAGTGCGAGACAAATCAATAGCACTTAGCATTTGAATAACTTGATTTAAATGTATTACTCATTTAGTATTTATAGCTCCATAATCATCCTCAATCCCATTTTACTGCAGGGGAAAGAGAGGCTCATGGATGTGAGTAAATGGCCCAACGCCTCAGAAGTAATACTTGGTAAAGTTGGGGTCCAGAACCCAGGACTGTCTGGCCCCCATCCCTGCAGACTTGAGGCTATGGGCCAGGTTTGGCCAGGAAGGTGTCAACCTCTGAGCAGGCACCAACTCTGAGACCATTGGAGAGCACTTAGTTGAGTGAGGAAAGGTTACTTTCTCCAAGTGAGCCCTCTTATAGCTAGTATACACATTCTTGAGAAGTTTTGTGGGAAATCAAATTTTAGTGAATTGAATTTATCTTTCTTACCAATGGATATTCATGTAGCAAATGATTCTAATGTTAGAATAATTTACCTTGAACTGAAAAGTCACAAATAAGCATTTAAACATCCTGGGAGATCTAAGGGAATTTCCATTTTGTTTATGTTGTGGTAATGGAATAACTGTTTCCCAATGAATTAGATCCTGACATTTGTATTTCTCATATTAAGTGTTAAAACAAACAGGGTCTAAATCAAAAGGGTAAAGCTATAGAAGTAACTGCAGAATAGTGGGAAGTATTTTAAAGAGTTCTGGCTGTTTAAATAACAACAAAAATAAGCAAATGGGACTTAATTAAAATGAAATCTTCTGTACAGCTAAGGAAACAACAACCAAAGCAAACAATCTTCAGAATGGGAAAAGATATTTGCAAATTATGAATCTGACAAAAGCTTGACAACTAGGATCTATAGAGAACTCAAATAAATCAACAAAAAAGACCCAACAATGCCATATATTATTGGGCAAGAGACATGAATAGAACCTTCGCTAAAGAAGAAAGATGAATGAATGGCTAACAAGTGCCTGAAAAAATGCTCATTGTCCCTAATCATCAGATAAATGCAAACCAAAACCAACCTGAGATGTCACCTAACCCCAATGAGAATGGCCCACCTCACAAAGTCTCAAAGCTACAGATGCTGATGTGGATGGAGAGAAGGGAACACTTTTACACTGCTGGTGGGACTACAAGCTAACACAATCCTTCTGGAAGGAAGTATGGAAAATCCTCAAAGAACTCAAATTAGACCTCCCATTTGATCTTGCAATACCATTACTGGGTCATCTACTCAGAAGAAAAAAAATCCTTTTATTATAAGGACATTTGCACTAGACTGTTCATCACAGCTCAATTTACAATTGCCAAAATGTTGAAACAGCCTAAATGCCCACCAACCCAGGAATGGATTAACAAACTGTGGTCTGTGTATACTGTGGAAAACTATTCAGCCATTAAAAAAGATGGAGACTTTACATATTTTGTATTAACCTGGATGGAATTGGAACACATTCATCTTAGTAAAGCATCACAAGAATGGAGAAGCAAGAATCCAATGTACTTAATTCTAATATGAAGACAGTAGATGAGCTAATACAAGGGGTGGGGTAGGGGAACGAGGGAGCGGGGAGCAGGGAGAGGGATGGCAGTCACTGTGTACAGCACACCTCTTGGGGGCCAGACACAATTATAGAGGGACTTTATCTAACAAATGCAAGTGTAACCTAATTCTTTGTACCCTCAATGAGTCCCAAACTATTAAAAAAAAAAAAAAAGAATATACCCAGAAGGAAAAAAAAAAAAAAAAAAAGAGTCCTGGCTCTACAAATTACTAGTTCTGTGATCTCCAGCTTTGCAGATGATAGTTATATCAGAGGGTTGTTTAGTTACCCAATTAGATACAATGACATATGTAACATCCTAAGATTCCCCACAGGCATTAGGTAAACACATAGGAGGATATAAAATGATAACAATCTACAACTGGAGCAATCAGTGATCTAAACTTGGCCATGGCAGGTGGCCAGGTCGGAATTCCTATTTCTGAACGAATTATGCATCTCTCAGAAGCTTTGGCCAAGAGTTTCAGTTTTATATAAACACAGAGAACAGGGAGGTCAGTCATTATCATCCCAGACAGATGGGAATGTAATCTACTTCGATTTCTCCACGTTCTCATCAAACAATTGCCATTCTGCATTTGTGAGAAGTTTTACCAACACAGTGATTCTCTGCCCTAGATCTTTACTCCCTGTCTTTTCCCTCAATAACCTTGTTAAAAGTGCCACTTTATTTCATGTAATTGAGTAAAATTTCCATCTTTATTAATGAATGGTGGTAGTTTGTTTGAAAAATAGCTGCAATTATTCTCCTCCCTGGTATCCATATCCCATTGCAATGGTGACTTTGCAGTGGTGACTTAGCAGGTCCCCTGTTGGCAGGCAGAGTTTGTTTCACTACCCCTTGATCTAGCTGTTCTGGTGACCTGCTTTGGACAACAGAATGTGGAGGTGACATTCCTAGCCTAGGGGCCTTGCATACATCTGGATGTTCCCTCAGATCTCTGGTCAGTGGCTATGTTCAGTGGCTACCAGACTAGATGTCCCCTCTCATGCCAGCTATAATCAGATGACAGAAATTACAACTAAACAGTGAGATAAATACTTTGTGCATGGGACACATGTAGGTGTCTTTATCACCAATAATCTTGTGTGAACATCTGGTCATACTGGCAATATCCAGATAACTGATTTTCATTTGTAATAATGAGAACATTTTGCATTAGCAATTTGCAAATCTCAGATAGAGAAACTGAGGTACACATTTCTCCTCTAAGGTAAGAGCTTAACTAAGATGAGAGTCAGTAGCTTCCGTATAGGCTCTGCTGAATCCATTCATTCACAACATTATTCGTAGCGGATGTAAACCAATCTTTAAAACATAAGGCATAGTGATGGGGGTAGAGGGAAGAAAAACTAAGAGAAAGAAAACATTTCTTGTTAACTTGGAAAACCTATAAATATTTATTCTGTTAATCAAGCTCCAAACCATATGCCCTCTTAAAAATGTTTGTTAATGGATTTCTAAGTTCCGTCATGCTTCAGCATAATAATCTGACTTTATTAGATGAATGAAGAAATTAAATCTGCCTGGTTCTTTTAGTTGATAACCTAGTAAATAAGAAAGGCCTTTTCTTGTGTTGAACAAGTTATAAAATAAAAGTATGATCATAACATATTTAAACAGCCCAAAGCATTATGTCTTATACAATTTTAATCTGCCTGGAACCTTTCCATGAAAGCATCAGTTTTATCTAAAAATGGCTCTCCTGCTGCTATTAATCCATGTGGCTTGCTGAGTACTCATTGCTTAAGTAAGATCAGATCCATTTGGAAAATAAGAAATTGAATCTTCACCTTTTTAGATGTTAAAATTGGGTGCTTTTCTTTCTGTACTGCTGAGCAAAACATCTTCATATTTCTTGGGTTTATTTTAGGTTGCTTATAAACATTAAAAAAACCCTTAAAGTAATATTTATGTTTTTGACTATGAAAGATACTCATGTTCACCAGAAAGTATAATTAATTATGGGATTGGCAGAGCCAGGACAAAGGTAAGGTGAGTACTTGACATGCCTCTTGTGCAAAATTTAATGGGGTACCAAAAAACTCCATAATACCAATAAATGATATAATGCAATATTTCAAAAAAATAAAAAATTGATGAAAAAAATCTATGTTTTTTTTTAATGGTATGATATATTTTATTAGAATTCATTGAGGTTATAGAAGCATTTATTGCAAAAACATTGCATTAAATCAAAAACCCTAATGACTTTCTTTTAGTTTGGTACTCTATTTGTTCAAAGTTTTCAAACTTCCAAATAATAGTACATCAAGTTTCTTTTTTTTTTGAAATTCATTTTTATTTATTTATTAATTTTTTTTAGAGACAGACTCTCACTTTCTTGCCCTGGGTAGAGTGCCGTGGCATCGCAGCTCACAGCAACCTCCAGCTCTTGGGCTTATGCCATTCTCTTGCCTCAGCCTCCTGATTAGCTGAAAAAAATCCATGTTGAAAGAAATGTCAAGATTTTAAATGAAGACAGGCTCCCACCTTGCACTTTTGTGACCCTTCCTCATTCACCTCACCCTAATCCTGGCCCTGGTTCCAATAAAACTTTATTTACAAAATCAAGCAGCTAGTCCACAGGCTGTAGTCTTCAGGTTGCATTTGTTTAAAATATTGCATTAAAATATTATTTATCTTGATAATTGAGATTTTTGGGTGCTGCTTTAAATTTTGCGTCTGAGTGCCTTTCTCATTTCACCATAGCTCCAGCCCTGGGAGTTTGTATTATATTCTAAGTTCAAATGGCAAGTTAATGAAAGTTTCAAAGCAATGACTAATATGATTTGATTAGGTTTAGGTTTTAAATTTGATTTGATTTGATTTAGGTTTTAAAAAGATGGCTTTGGCTGCTGTGTAGATTGGGGAAAGGTGTGTCAAATGTGGAACCTGAGCAACTAGTTAGAAGGCTGATTCCCCTAACTAGTCTAGTGACTTGACTCCAGGTGGGTCCAAGTCACCAAAGACCACTTTGAAGCAAAGATGGTGATCACTTCCCTGTCCTCATATCACATGTGGTATCTTAACATTTGTCTTATTCCTGTGATTCCCTCCCAGTTGCCTCTCTACCTTACTGATTTCTCCTCAGCCGTGGGAACTCTGCCCTCTTTTGTTCTCACAATCCCTTGGCCTTAAATACCATCAGCACACTCTCTAGTCCTGACTTTATGCCTTCAAAACATGTGTGTCTAACTGCCAATTTTCTCTCTGTCTTCAATGTCAAGTGGGCATAAGACTCTTAACAAGGTGTAAGGTCACTTTCATAGATGGTAAAGGTAGGTGTCTTTCTCTCTGTCCTTTTGGAATCAGTCCAATCACAAATTCAGATGTTACAAAACATCTTTACATTTCTTTGGTTTCTTTCGTTTAATTTTTTTTAACACTTAACATATATGTGTTTAGATTATGAAAACAACACATGTTCACTGGAAATTATGTCTACTCCCCAAACCTGTTATCCATCTACCTTCTAGAAGAGGATGGCTCTGCTACCCCATTCAGCTGTTCAGGCCAAAAAATTAGGAGTATGGATGTATTCTTCTCTTCCCCTTGTCCCCCCAGCCAATCCATCAGTGAGTCCCATCAATGGTGCCAAAATGTATCTCCATTTTTCTTTGAATGAAGTCAACATTCACCTCAATAAGCCCAGTGAGGGGATAGCTCCCACATAACTAGGGTGGGGTCTGGCCCAGATGGAAGGAGTAGAAGTTGGGAGGAGGGAAAGAGGTGAGAATAGGAGTGTTAAATTCCCAGGTCAGGAGATAGAGAGATGGGCCTGGGTTTAAAGAGGTGGAAGTTGCAGGGTAGAAGTACTGGTTTATGTTTTTTTTTTTTTTTTTTGCATAAACATATAAGTTTTTAATTTTTCTAAGTAAATACCTTGGAGTGCATACACTTAAATATAAAATACTGTCTGTTTTCCAGAGTAGCTGTACTTTTTTTAAATTTCAGGTTAATTTGAGGGTACAAAGAAATATGTATCAATGTTTGCATTTGTTAGGTAGAGTTCCTCTTATAATTGTGTCCTGCCCCCAAGAGGTGTGCCATCTACCCTAATATTGTGTCCATTAATTTTGAGCACAAATGCCCCCCTCCCTCCTATCCTTTCCCTGCTCCCTTGTTCCCCCATGCCCCAACCTTGAATTGAATTGAGTTTTTCTCTTATGTTGGTGTGTATTAGATGATCTACTGGCTTCATATTAGAATTGAATACATTGGATATTTGCTTCTCCATTCTTGTTATACTTTACTAAGAACAATGTGTTCCAACTCCATCTAGGTTAATACAAAAGATATAAAATCTCCATGTTTTTTAATAGCTGCATAGTATTCCATGGTATACATATGCCACAGTTTTTTAATATATTCCTAGGTTGGTGGGCATTTAGGTTGTTTCCTCATTTTGGCAATTGTAAATTGAGCTGCTATAAATAATCTAGTGCAAATGTCCTTAAGATAAAAGGAGATTTTTCTTCTGGGTAAATGGCTAGTAATGGGATTGCAGGATCAAATGGGATGTTTAATTTGAGTTCTTTGAAGATTCTCCATACTTCCTTCCAAAGAGGTTGTATTAGTTTGCAGTCCTGCCAACAGTGTAAAAGTGTTTCCTTCTCTTCACATCCACGCCAGCATCTGTAGCTTTGAGACTTTGTGATGTGGGCTATTTTCACTGGGGTTATGTGATATATCAGGGTGGTTTTGATTTGCATTTCTCTGATGATTAGGGATGATGAGAATTTTTTCAAATGTTTGTTAGCCATTTCTCTGACTCAGAGAAGGTTCTGTTCATGTTTCTTGCCCAGTGATATATGGGATTGTTGGGTCTTTTTTTGTTGATTAATTTGAGTTCTCTGTAGATTCTAATTATTAATTGTTTGTCAGATTCATAACATGCAAATATCTTTTCCCATTCTGAAGATTGTCTTTTTGCCTTACTTGTTGTATCCTTAGCTATACAGAAGCTTTTCGGCTTAATTACTGAATGGAATAAAACTGAAAATTTTTCCACTTAGAATTGGAACCAGATGAGGATGTCCTCTATTACCACTACTATTCAACATAGTGCTGGTAGTTCTAGCAATGAAATCAGGCAAGAGAAGGATATGAAGGGCATCCAAATGGGGGCAAAGGAGGTCAAATTCTCACTCTTTGATGATTATACTTACAAAACTCCAGAGACTCAACCACAAAACTCCTAGAAGTGATTGAAAATTATAGTAATGTCTCAGGCTATAAAATCAATGTCCACAAAATAGTAGCCTTTGTATATGCCATAATAGCCTAGTTGAGAACAAATCAAGGACACAATTCCCTTCATAGTAGCCTCAAAGAAAATGAAATACCTTGGAATATACCTAACAAAAGAGGTGAAGGAGCTCTATAAAGAGAATTATAAAACCCTAAGCAAAGAAATAGCAGAAGACATCAACAAATGGAAGAACATACCATGCTCTTGGCTGGGAAGAATCAACATTGTTAAAATGTCTATTCTACCCAAAGCAATCACAGATTAAGTGCAATCCCCATGAAAATACCATCATCATACTTTCAAGATTTGGAAAAAATAGTTTTTTGTTTTGTATGGAACCAGAAAAAAACCCATATAGCCAAGGCAATTTTTAGTAATAAAAACAGAGCTGGAGGCATCACTCTACCAAACTTCAGGCTATATTACAAGTCCACAGTGATTAAAACAGCATGGGATTGGCACAAATATAAAGACACAGACATGAGGAGGGTGGAGCAAGATGGCAGCCGAGTAACAGCTTCCTTGCATCTGGGCACCGTGAGTCTGGGGATATAGGTCTCCAGGCATCTCTGGCTGGTGGGATCTGCCTATCATCACACCTGAGAGGATACAGGGAGTCAGCGAGAGACTTCCGGACCCCAAGAGGAGGACTAAAACAGTGGAAAACCAGCAAGTGGTCGCGTGTGTTCAATCCGCCTAAACCCGCCCACAACTGTAAGTTCAGTAGCAGCGAGACTGCAAACCAGAAAGGCCTTACCTGTGAACTGTTTTGGTGTCTTTGGACTTGGCACTCAGCTGAACTGCCTTGGGGAGAGCCTGAGCGGGAGTGCGGAGAACTTTGGCCTTTGTCTAGGGCCCCAGTCTGAGCTGCTGAGCCAGACGGAGCTAATAGAGTTTGGCTCTGGGTCACAGGCAGACATTGTGAGCGATCTGCCCTGGCAAGCTCCGCCCTCAGGGTCACAGAGCTAGAATTGGGTGGGAGCTGGTAACCCAGTGACCAAGTAGCCTAAGGGCGGGGTCTGAGCCGCCTGGCAGCCCTAACCCTCGGGGGCAGAGGGAGACCAGTTTTGACACACAGGGTAAGTGGATAGCCACTTCAGCAGTGATTGCAGCAACAAGCACTTCCCTGAGAAAGCTTCTGCTCAGTAAGTGAACAAATTCAAAGTGCCTTTTAAGTGGGCTGAAGAGAGATTTAGGGTGTCTACCTGCTGGGGTTTGAGAAACTAGCAGCCTCCAGTCATATCAGAACTGTGATTAACATCTCATACCCCAGAAGACCACGTGTTGCCCAGACAATATTCAATAACATATACATACTGCTTTGTTTTTGGTTGTGTGTCTGTTTTTTTTTTTTTTTGTTTGGTTGTTTTTTTTGTTTATTTTGATGTTGTGGAATGTTGTTTTGTTTTTTAAGTTCAACCTTTTCCATACAGATCCTTTTTCTTTCTCAATTTTTCTAGTTTAATTATAATTTCCCATTGCTGCCCATTTCAATAATCAGAAGTTCATTTTTGTTAGTGTTTCTACCACTATTATTTGGTTTTTCCAGCCAATTTTATCCCGTAAAGTTTTTCTGTTTGCTTGTTTTGGTTTGATTTTTAGCATTTTTGTCTTTCCTCTCTACTTCGTGGAGGTGGGGTACTGTGTCTGATCAGGTTAGTAAAGAGCTGCTGACCTCAAGGGAACCACCCCACTGAGCACCCCCAGAAGGTGGTTTTTTTTTTAAGGTTCTATCAAAGTACCCTACTGTACACCTATATTGCTCTGTCTCCCTCTTTCTGTGCCTCTCTTCTTTTTGTCAATATTCCTTTCACCCACCCCCTCTCCTTTCTCTATTTTTCTTTTTTTCTTTTTTTTTTCTTATCACTCGGTCCTCCTTTCTTTCATCCCTTTTTTGCTCTTAAACCTTGTCACCCTTCTGGTCCTGTAACCCTTAGTCCACAGGCACGAGAACTTAAAGAGCAAGAGGAAGTGAAAGGAAAATTAGGGCAAGGAAACAGATAAAAGAAATCACCCATGAGGAAGAATCAGCAGAAAACTCCAGGCAACATGAAGAACCAGTCCAGAACAACCCCGCCAAGGGACCATGAGGTAGCTACTGCAGAGGATTCCACCTATACAGAAATGTTAGGAATGACAGAAAGGGAATTTAGAATACACATGTTGAAAACAATGAAAGAAATGATGGAAACAATGAAGGAAACTGCTAATAAAGTGGAAAATAACCAAAAGGAAATTCAAAAACAGAATCAAATAAGAGATGAACGATATGAAGAATATAAAAAGGATATAGCAGAGCTGAAGGAAATGAAACAGTCAATCAGGGAACTTAAAGACGCAATGGAAAGTATTAGCAACAGGTTAGACCATGCAGAAGAAAGAATTTCAGAGGTAGAAGACAAAGTTTTTGAGATAAATCAGATAGTAAAAGAGGCAGAAAAGAAGAGAGAGAAAGCAGAACGTTCACTGTCAGAATTATGGGACTTTATGAAGTGTTCCAACATACAAGTTATAGGAATTCCAGAAGGGGAAGAAGAATGCCCCAGAGGAATGGAAGCCATACTGGAGAATATTAGAAAAGAAAATTTCCCAAATATCACCAAAGATTCTGACACACTGCTTTCAGAGGGCTATCGGACCCCAGGTCGCCTCAACTCTAACCGAGCTTCTCTAAGACAGATTGTGATGAGCCTGTCCAAAGTCAAGACCAAAGAAAAGATTCTGGAAGCTGCCAGGAGTAAGCGCCAGTTGACCTACAGGGGCAAATCCATCAGAGTGACTGCAGACTTCTCTAATGAAACTTTCCAAGCAAGAAGACAATGGTCATCTACCTTTAATCTACTTAAACAGAACAATTTCCAGCCCAGAATTCTGTACCCTGCTAAGCTAAGCTTCAAAATTGACGGAGAAATCAAATCATTAACGGATATACAAACATTGAGGAAATTTGCCACAACAAGACCAGCTCTACAGGAAATACTTCAACCTGTTCTGCACACTGACCACCACAATGGATCAGCAGCAAAGTAAGAACTCAGAAATTAAAGGACAGAACCAAACCTCCACACTGATGCAAAAGATACAACTAAGCAATGGACTCTAACAAAATAAGATGAATAGAATACTACCACACTTATCAATTATCTCAATAAATGTTAATGGCTTGAATTCCCCACTGAAGAGACATAGATTGGTTGACTGGATTAAAAAACACAAGCCATCCATTTGCTGTCTGCAAGAAACACACCTGGCTTCAAAAGACAAATTAAAGCTCCGAGTCAAGGGTTGGAAGACAATTTTTCAGGCAAACGGAATTCAGAAGAAAAGAGGAGTTGCAATCTTATTTTCAGACACATGTGGATTTAAAGCAACTAAAGTCAAAAAAGACAAAGATGGTCACTTTATATTGGTCAAGGGAAAAATACAACAAGAAGACATTTCAATTCTAAATATCTATGCACCTAATTTAAATGCTCCCAGATTCTTGAAACAGACCTTACTCAGTCTGAGCAATATGATATCTGATAATACCATAATAACAGGGGACCTTAACACTCCTCTTACAGAGCTGGACAGATCCTCTAAACAGAAATTAAACAAGGATATAAGAGACTTAAATGAGACCCTAGAACAACTGTGCTTGATAGACGCATATAGAACACTCCATCCCAAAGATAAAGAATATACATTCTTCTCATCACCCCATGGAACATTCTCCAAAATTGATCATATCCTGGGACACAAAACAAATATCAACAGAATCAAAAGAATTGAAATTTTACCTTGTATCTTCTCGGACCATAAGGCACTAAAGGTGGAACTCAACTCTAATAAAAATGCTCGACCCCACCCAAAGGCATGGAAACTAAACAATCTTCTGTTGAATAACAGATGGGTGAAGGAAGAAATAAAACAGGAAATCATGCTCAACTTCCTTGAGCATAACAACAATGAAGACACAAGCTACCAAAACCTGTGGGATACTGCAAAAGCAGTTTTGAGAGGAAAATTCATCGCTTTAGATGCCTACATTCAAAAAACAGAAAGAGAGCACATCAACAATCTCACAAGAGATCTTATGGAATTGGAAAAAGAAGAACAATCTAAGCCTAAACTCAGTAGAAGAAAAGAAATATCCAAAATCAAATCAGAGATCAATGAAATTGAAAACAAAAGAATCATTCAGAAAATTAATGAAACAAGGAGTTTGTTTTTTGAAAAAATAAATAAAATAGATAAACCATTGGCCAGACTAACGAGGAATAGAAAAGTAAAATCTCTAGTAACCTCAATCAGAAATGATAAAGGGGAAATAACAACTGATCTCACAGAGATACAAGAGATCATCTCTGAATACTACCAGAAACTCTATGCCCAGAAATTTGACAATGTGAAAGAAATGGATCAATATTTGGAATCACACCCTCTCCCTAGACTCAGCCAGGAAGAAATAGAGCTCCTGAACAGACCAATTTCAAGCCCTGAGATCAAAGAAACAATAAAAAAGCTTCCAACCAAAAAATGCCCTGGTCCAGATGGCTTCACTCCAGAATTCTATCAAACCTTCAAGGAAGAGCTTATTCCTGTACTGCAGAAATTATTCCAAAAAATTGAGGAAGAAGGAATCTTCCCCAACACATTCTATGAAGCAAACATCACCCTGATACCAAAACCAGGAAAAGACCCAAACAAAAGGAGAATTTCAGACCAATCTCACTCATGAACATAGACGCAAAAATTCTCAACAAAATCCTAGCCAATAGATTATAGCTTATCATCAAAAAAGTCATTCATCATGATCAAGTAGGCTTCATCCCAGGGATGCAAGGCTGGTTTAACATACGCAAGTCTATAAACGTTATCCACCATATTAAAAGAGGCAAAAATAAAGATCACATGATCCTCTCAATAGATGCAGAAAAAGCATTTGATAAAATCCAGCATCCTTTTCTAATTAGAACACTGAAGAGTATAGGCATAGGTAGCACATTTCTAAAACTGATTGAAGCTATCTATGACAAACCCACAGCCAATATTTTACTGAATGGAGTAAAACTGAAAGCTTTTCCTCTTAGAACTGGAACCAGACAACGTTGTCCTCTGTCACCTTTACTATTCAACATAGTGCTGGAAGTTCTAGCCAATACAATTAGGCAAGACAAGGAAATAAAGGGAATCCATATGGGAGCAGAGGAGGTCAAACTCTCCCTCTTTGCTGACGACATGATCTTATACTTAGAGAACCCCAAAGACTCAACCACAAGACTCCTAGAAGTCATCAAAAAATACAGTAATGTTTCAGGATATAAAATCAATGTCCACAAGTCAGTAGCCTTTGTGTACACCAATAACAGTCAAGATGAGAAGCTAATTAAGGACACAACTCCCTTCACCATAGTCTCAAAGAAAATGAAATACCTAGGAATATACCTAACGAAGGAGGTGAAGGACCTCTATAAAGAAAACTATGAAATCCTCAGAAAGGAAATAGCAGAGGATATTAACAAATGGAAGAACATACCATGCTCATGGATGGGAAGAATCAACATTGTTAAAATGTCTATACTTCCCAAAGCAATCTACCTATTCAATGCCATTCCTATCAAAATACCAACATCGTACTTTCAAGATTTGGAAAAAATGATTCTGCGTTTTGTGTGGAACCGGAAAAAACCCCGTATAGCTAAGGCAGTTCTCTGTAACAAAAATAAAGCTGGGGGCATCAGCATACCAGATTTTAGTCTGTACTACAAAGCCATAGTGCTCAAGACAGCATGGTACTGGCACAAAAACAGAGACATAGACACTTGGAATCGAATTGAAAACCAAGAAATGAAACTAACATTTTACAACCACCTAATCTTTGATAAACCAAACAAGAACATACCTTGGGGGAAAGACTCCCTATTCAATAAATGGTGTTGGGAGAACTGGATGTCTACATGTAAAAGACTGAAACTGGACCCACACCTTTCCCCACTCACAAAAATTGATTCAAGATGGATAAAGGACTTAAACTTAAGGCATGAAACAATAAAAATCCTCCAAGAAAGCATAGGAAAAACACTGGAAGATATTGGCCTGGGGAAAGACTTCATGAAGAAGACTGCCATGGCAATTGCAACAACAACAAAAATAAACAAATGGGACTTCATTAAACTGAAAAGCTTCTGTACAGCTAAGGACACAATAACCAAAGCAAAGAGACAACCTACACAATGGGAAAGATATTTGCATATTTTCAATCAGACAAAAGCTTGATAACTAGGATCTAGAGAGAACTCAAATTAATCCACATGAAAAAAGCCAACAATCCCTTATATCAATGGGCAAGAGACATGAATAGAACTTTCTCTAAAGACGACAGACGAATGGCTAACAAACACATGAAAAAATGTTCATCATCTCTATATATTAGAGAAATGCAAATCAAAACAACCCTGAGATATCATCTAACCCCAGTGAGAATGGCCCACATCACAAAATCTCAAAACTGCAGATGCTGGCGTGGATGTGGAGAGAAGGGAACACTTTTACACTGCTGGTGGGACTGCAAACTAGTACAACCTTTCTGGAAGGAAGTATGGAGAAACCTCAAAGCACTCAAGCTAGACCTCCCATTTGATCCTGCAATCCCATTACTGGGCATCTACCCAGAAGGAAAGAAATCCTTTTATCATAAGGACACTTGTACTAGACTGTAAATTGCAGCTCAATTTACAATCGCCAAAATGTGGAAACAGCCTAAATGCCCACCAACCCAGGAATGGATTAACAAGCTGTGGTATATGTATACCATGGAATACTATTCAGCCATTAAAAAAAATGGAGACTTTACATCCTTCGTATTAACCTGGATGGACGTGGAAGACATTATTCTCAGTAAAGCATCACAAGAATGGAGAAGCATGAATCCTATTTACTCAATTTTGATATGAGAACAATTAATGACAATTATGGTTATGGGGGGGGAAACAGAAAGAGGGAAGGAGGGAGGTGGGTGGGGCCTTGGTGTGTGTCACACTTTATGGGGGCAAGACATGATTGCAAGAGGGACTTTGCCTAACAATTGCAATCAGTGTAACCTGGCTTATTGTACCCTCAATGAATCTCCAACAATAAAAAAAAAAAAAAAAAAAAGACACAGACATATGGAACAGAATAGAAATCCAAAAGATGTAACCTGTCTCATTGCCATCTGATCTTTCATAAACCCATAAAAGCATACAGTGGGGAAAAGAATCCCTGTTTAACAAATGGTGCTGGCAGTAACTGAGAGAATGCCAGGAACGCTATGTTAACCAGTGTGATGAAAGTGTGTCAAATGGTCCGTGAAGCTAGTGAATGATGCACCATGATCATATCAATGTACACAGCTATGATTTAATAAAAAAAAAAATGGTTCTGGGAGAATGGATAAAATCACATGTAAAAGACTGAAACTGGACCCATACCTTTTACCACTTACAAAAATTGACTCAAGATGGATAAAAGATTTAAATCTAGGACATGATACGATAAAAATTTTAGAAGAAAGTGTGGGAAAAATTCTTGATGATGCCGGACTGGGGAAAGGTTTTATGAAAAAGACTTTCATGGCAATTGCAACAACAACAAAAATAAACAAATGGAACTTAATTAAGGAACTGGTTTGTATGCTGGGCTTTCCCAGGTGGGACAGACTACAAAATGTCCCTGCTTTTAGGTCTATTACATACAATCTCTCTTTCCTTCAGTTAGTTCCACATGGCTGGATCGCTGTGTCCAGTGATCAGTCTGGCAGGGGCCAGAGCAGAGGGGGTTGGTGACAAAGTTTTCCTGGAGCCCAACATGTGGAGGCTCAGTATCCATGACCTGGCCTGGGGCAGTGCACTGAAATCACAGTCAATTTTCCAAGCTAAAGATGTACTCTTCTGGGAGCCAAGTTCATTAATGCAGAAACAACTTATGCCTATGGGTCCTGATGACATTGACCAAATAGAGTTTATTTGTTTGATTGCTTTGTTGTTTGGTTTGGTGTTGAGTGTAGCTTAAATAGATTGTGGTGCTGAGAATTTTCGTGCGTTGGGATTGCCAGATCCTACTTCTAGAGATGGTATTAATTTTTTTTTATAGATTTAAGTGAATTCATCAATCATCTGTCTTCTAAAATCAGTGAATTTATTCACTGATAAAAATCACTGAAATTGATTTAGTAACTTCTGATTTTGAATGCTCTTTGCATATCAAATGTAAGCTGTCATGACCCTATTAAGAGGAAGAATTTTCATCTTGTTTTAACATATTGACTGCCACACTATAAAAGAGAAATTTTTCTTGGGGCCATGATGTTTTATTAGGTCAAATAGGTCAAGAGACCTATAAGGAATATAAGGTTTGTGAGGCTGGGGCTCAAAACTAGCACAAGTTAAACACAGCTCACATGGCAGTTAATGTGTTAAAATTCTAAATATTTACCTGCATATTACTAAATGTGTTGGTCTCTATAGTCTAAAATATTACATGTAACCTCTATTTTACACTGGACTGTATGTCCACAGAAATCAAAGGGCCTGTTATTTAGGTCAGATGTCATATTTGTACTTTTTGACAGTTCTCTGATAACTCCACCCTTTGCTACCACCATTAAATTTGAATAACTGGTGGAAGTGTCCTAAAATGGAAGAAAATTAAGCATAGAAATTTGGGGGTAATTTCTCTGTATGCAGTGTTCACTACTAAAGGCCATCAGGTGAGTCTAATCCAGATATGCTCCAGAGGACAGAGGAGGGGGCTTAATTGCCATGGACACTGTGCCCAGGACAACTTCCCTGAACACGCTTCCATCCTTCGGAAGAGGCAGACTTGTCATGTCTGAATCTTCTCTCTGGAACATATATTTACTCCAAGAAACTGTGAACATCTGTGTATACCTTTTCAGTTTGTAAAGCATTTGTAATATATAGCTATTAACATGTTGCTTGGGATAGCAGTTCTCGACTTGACATTTTTTCTATAACACGTGAGGATGACATTGACATGTGTGACCCCATACATTGATGTATCCAGTATGTGCTTAATCTTCAGAGTGGCCAGGCACTATTGCTTGCACCTGTAATCCTAGCTACTCAGAAGGCTGAGGCTGGAGAGTTGTTTGAGTTCAGGGTTTGGAGGTTGCAGTGAGCTAAGATGGCACCAGCGCACTCCAGCTTGGGTGGCAGAGTGCGACCATGTTTCCTAAAAATAAAACAAAAAACCAAAAACTATAGAGTAGGATTCACCAGAACTCTACATCTTTACTTCCTTCCTGCTGGAGGAGGCTCATTGGAGCTCAATTGAGTGGGGCTGAATTAATTGAAACAACCTTGAAACTTCTCTAATTTGTAAAAGTAAATTGAATAGCTTGGGAACTCGAGTTGGTATGAATAGTAAACCGCTTATGACACACCTCACAAGTGAAGATACATTAGTTCATCTTAACCCTGCAATTGTGAACTTAGAGCCTAGTGAGTAAAGTCATCTTTCATCTAGAGATGAAATATTTACGTAAAGTGAGGATAAGGTGCAGGTTGGAAATGCTGATAGAAGTATGGATATTATTGATGGTGGTGGGGAGAGATGGTGTATAGAATTGCTGATTTATGTTCTCTCCTGAAAATCAATAAATAGAGGTATTAGGAAAGACAGATTCAAGTGAATGTAGGTAGAAGACAGGCTTCTAAACTGACATGTTTGTAATGCTTATTTTCTTTTCTTTCTCTCCCTTCCAACCTCTCTTCTCCCACCCACCCTTCCTTCTTCTCTTTCTTTTCAGAGACAGAATCTTGCTCTGTCACCCAGGCTGGAGCGTAGTGTTGTCCTCATAGCTCACTGCAGACTCTCACTCCTGGGCTCAAGTGATCCTCCCACTTCAGCCTCCCTAAATATGTAGGACTACAAGTATGCACCACTGTGTCTGGCTAATTTAAAAAATAGTTTTTCAAAGAGAAAGAGTCTTGCTATGTTTCCTGGATCATAGATTCCTGGATTTCCAGCAATCCTCCTGCCTTAGTATCCCAAAGTGCTGAGACTATAGGCCTGAGCCACTGTGCCCAGCCATGTTTGTAATCTTTTAAGGTAACATTTATTGAGTGCTCATTAGTGCTGGGCAGGGTCTCTGTATTTTACATAGATTTAGCCATCAAATGCTTATAATGAGTCTATGAGGTCAGTTCTTCTTTCATTCCCATCTTGCAGGTGGGAAAACTAAGGAAGGGAAAGATTAAATCACTTGTACAAAGCATATCACAGTAAGTGAACAAGCTGAGATTTGAGCCCAGGCAGCCTAGATTCAAGGTCTGTGATCCAAATAATCCTGCCACTATCTCCACTTCTAGTTTGTTTAGATATAAATTACAGTCCTTATTGTTTCTCTCACTTGACCTTGGCTTATGTGTATTTTCTATGTATTTTTATGTAAGTAATATACCTGAAACATAAAAAGTTCATGTTCATGTTTTTGAAAAAACCATGAAATTTTTCATGTTTTGCTTAATGAATACTTGTAAATACAATCTCTGAAAATAGGATTCTTCATGCAGAATATTTGCAATCATTTTTTCTACTTCTGCATTGAACATTTTTGAGGTGAATGACTACATTAGTATTCTCATTCGATGATCTCTTAAGTCTAAAAGCACACTTCCCTAAACAGGGTCCTTTTCATGCACTACCCATGGATCAGAATTTTCAGAACAAAATTTTGAACAGGCATGAGACTAAAGAAGCAGAGGAAAAAAATCTTGTGTGGTACTTAAAGGTGAGAAAGAACACCCTGTTCTATTACATTCTATTTTGTATGGTTTCTTTGAATGCTCCTTTCATTGATAAAAAGAATAATTAAGTAGTCAAGTTTGTGTCTGTAAAGACACAAACAAAGGGGACAAGTTACCAAGGACATAAAAAATATTTGGATATTATAACACGTCTAACTCCTAGAGACTACCTTAGCTATAGTATTAATAGAATTTCTAGTCACATTCATTTGTAAAGACCAAAATATGTGGGATTTTCATCATTTGAGGAATATCTTGTTCTGGTGGTTGATTTTAAAATCCAGTGTGGTGGCTCATGCCTATAATCCCAGCACTCTGGGAGGCCAAGCTAGGAGGATCACTGGCCTCAAATAATCCTCCCAGCTTGGCCTCCTGGAGTGCAGGGATTATAGGCATGAGCCACTATGCCCAGTCAAGGTTGTGAGTTTGAGATCATCCTGGGCAACACAGAAAGACACTCATCTCAACAAAAAATAATAATAAAAAAATAGCCAAGCATGGTGACGCAAACTTTCATGTACTCCCAGCTACTTGGGGGGCTGGAGGCAGGATGAGGATCACCTGAGCATAAGAGATTGCAGCTGTAGTGAGCTGTGATTGTTCCATTGCATTCCAGTCTGGGGAAAAGACTGTAACCCTATCTTCTAAAAGGAAATTTGACATTATTCTTTTTTACTTGAAATTTCTTTGCTTTTCACAGAGTATGCTGCAGAGTTACAATTAATTATTCAGGGCTATGATGTAGCATACTTTACATTGTGAGCTTAAGGCTGCAAGAGGAAAAAAATAGAGACATATTCTGTACTTTAGATTCTCCATATAAAGTAAAATAAAGATGATGTTTTTTTAAAAACACAGTAGCAAAAAAAAAAAATGTGCTTTTAAAAACCATGATGGTAATAAAGGGTACGGAAGAGGTGGGGCTCAGGATAGAAGGCGTGAAGGGGGAGCGTTCTCCAGATGGGTCTCTGCAACAACGGTTCTGAGGCCAAGAAGAAATAAGCACAAGGATGGGCTCTGACAGCCCCCCAGGCCTAAGCACTGCTGATCTTGCTTCCCTACATTCATTCTTCAAGAAAGAAGACTTTGCGCCCGCTTTTAACTATGAATCACAAAGAAAAACTTTTTTGAACTTTAAGGAATCTCTGAGGGAATCATCCTTGTCTAATGTCCTCTTTTTAAAGAGGAAGAAAATGGTCCCCAAGGAAGTGACTTTGAAATGCAAAGGGCACTAGACCTGGGTCAGATGATTCAATTGGTGTCTTTTTTCTGCATCTTCTGACCTGCGTGATGTCAGGAAAGCCATCAGGCTATCTGGCTGCAGCTTCCTCGGTGATAACATGATAATCCTTCCTACAGGCACAAGGAAGATTAAATGGGATGATGTATAGATGATGTATAATAAATCACTGTGGAAACAATGTGTAGTAATACAATCATTGCTGTCAGGGTGCTTACTTGTGGTGCACAGTTGAGCAGGATTTGGGCTTTAACTAGAAGGCAAGAAATTCTCAGTATTTTGTATAAGTAATACTGAAATGGGTGTGTTCTGCTGCCTATAAGTCTTCTTCTATGCTTCCTTCCCTCACAAAGTAAAATATAAAACATTTGGGCTTCTTGTTTGCTCTCAGACTCCCCTCGAAGAAGATTTGAGGAGAAATTGTGCTTTTATCCAACAGATCATTTTGCCTCTGAAATTGCCCTTGCCAAGAATATCACAAAAACCTGTACCCTTCTCCACAGCAAGCAGGGGCCTGTCACTCCAGGGATGACACTTTCTTTCCTTCAGAAAGAAATTCCTCTAAAGCTCTGAATGCTGAATTCAAAACAGCAATGTCGGGCCAGGCTTTCCTTTTAATGAAAGGTCACTGCAGTGAAGGACAGATGTATGTGTGGGGCCTGAAATTGGCTGGGATCAGGTTGACAGAAACACCATTTTGCCAGAAAGATTTTGATGGATCATAACTAGCTTTCCTCTGTCAAGGGTGTGCATAATCAGACAGGAGGGAGAGATAAACCCAATTTTCCCAATTCTCTCTGTCCCTCCACAATATTATTTCCTTGGCATGTTTAGAGAGAAAATAAGTTTTAGTGGTTTTTATAGCCTTATCCAATCTTCCTAGCCATATATTTCCTATGACCAATTCCTTCCCTCATCCTAAACATATAAGGGCACACTCACACACACACACAGCTGTTAGTTCTGTGATTGTGTCCCTTGTTTGAAGCACTATCCTTGACCGTTCCCCTGTTGAAATCCGTCCCATTTTTATCCATCCTTGAACTCTCACCTTTTTCATGAAGCATTCCAGTATGTCCCCTCATAAAATTAATTTCCTTTTCCTTCTTGCTGTGAAGATTCCTCTATGACAGCAAGTTGCTCTGATGAGTAACTTATTTTTATTTCTGCTTCTTGATTATGTTATGAACTCTTCTTTGACAAGGAGCAAGTCTCAGGCATCTACGTCTCCCCCGTGTACCTAGTGAAGGTATTTATAGAAATGTTTGGCTGTCAAAACTCTTCAAAGCTGTTCTTCAAAGCTGAACTTACAGATAATTTGTATCAGGGTTCCTTACATGTTCTTTGTTGAAAAATTGGTCAAGGAGGACAAAACCTCAAACAGGTATCTAAAGTTAGAAAAGCAAGGATGAGAAAGACATGGATCCTGGCCGCTGTGTCTTCACGTAGCAGGCATCCCTGAGACAAGAAGGAGCAGTGAACACTGCTGAGAACAGGACGATGGCTTAGAATGCACGGAGGAGATGAGCAAATGGGGCATTAAAGGCAAATTAAGGTTAAGACAACACAGATACACACAAACATGAAAAGGGAAAATAAACACAATTTATTACTAGCAGGAAAGAATTATTACCATATCAATCAATTGAGCACCATTTATATCTCTATTTTTAACTCCAGTCCTATACGTTAATGTAAGTTTTCATCTCTGTACAAATCATTAGCTCCTGCCAGGAGATGGGAAAGTACTTGATTTCATAGGCAGTACAAAGAGAAGGCTGCTGTAAACAAGTATGGGGGTGTCTCAGCTAGTGGGCCAACATCTATTGTATAGCGGATATCCAAATATGGATTTGTGGATCCTGAGTTTGAACCTCTTTCTTCTTCCACTCGGTGGTAGTGGCAGGGGTGTTGTAGAAGGCAAGAAAAGGGAATAAAACATAAGATGCAAAGCCATCTAGCCAAGGGAGCTTTATTCACTAGTTCTCATGAAGAATAATGATGCTAACATTAACGAAAGTGTCACACATGATATTAAGCAGTGGGAAATCATTAGATTATGCAGTAGACATAACGATCCATTGAGATAGATATTATTTTTTATTTATTTATTTTTTTTGTAGAGACAGAGTCTCAGTTTATGGCCCTCGGTAGAGTGCCGTGGCCTCACACAGCTCACAGCAACCTCCAATTCCTGGGCTCAAGAGATTCTCTTGCCTCAGCCTCCCGAGTAGCTGGAACTACAGGCGCCCGCCACAGCGCCCGGCTATTTTTTGGTTGCAGTTTGGCCGGGGCCGGGTTTGAACCCGCCACCCTCGGTATATGGGGCCGGGGCCTTACCGACTGAGCCACAGGCGCTGCCCCAAGATAGATGTTATTATCTTCATTTTTCAGATGGAAATTGAGGTGCAGCAAGGTTAAAAACGTTGTTCTAAGGCCATTTGATTAATCAGCAATACTGCAGTATCTCTCTGATTCCAACACAGAAGGAAAACCTGCCATCTAAAGACAATACATTTTTTAAAAAGTTAGATGGAATGAATTCAGAGAGGTATCAGGAGATTAGAGAAACTGAAAACAAAACAAAACAACCCTTTCCCCCCACAAATCCAAGAAGTCAAAGGAGTTGGCTGCTACTTAAGGACAGAATTTCGAAATGCAAGAGAAAAAGTGAAGGCAAGAAAAAGAATGAATTTGGCTAAAACTAGAACCTACACCAACATACCATAATAGAAAATTACAAAACAAGGAAACTAAACTGGGCCACTTAAGAAGAAGCGAAGAAAATAAAATTCACCTGTAGAAAGAAAGCCCAAATAAAAGACTATTTCAAACAGGAATGAATTAGAATTGGGTAAGCAGTATTTAATCCTATTGGACAGAAAAAAATAACCGAGGTAAACGCTGATTCACTGACAAAGAAGGACATTTAGTTAAAGAGAAGTCTTTTAAGATAAAGGAGTTAGGGTTAGTTATTGGGTTTTATGTTTTTAAAACAATCTATAAAAGGGGTCAATCTGTATTCAGTTTCACAGACTGTGTACCACCCACATGTTTTGGCAGATTGGGGATGCTAGAATAGGGAAGGAAATGACTCAAAGTTATTTAATAAAGCTGATTTTGCTCCAATTGTCTGAGCCTAAAGATATTTATTCTAGAATAAGAGGGCTTAGCGAATTTTGCCATGGTTGACTAAAAACCAAAAACCCAGGAATTCTTTGGAAGATGTAGGTGATAGGAAATGTGGACACCATCTAGAAAAGTTCAAGGCCAAGGATCAGTCAGACCAATTTGAAAAACTAGAAAGGAAAGAGTGACAAATATTAGCCAACTTGTAAATACCTCAAGAGTTCAGAGGTTTGGAACTGTAGTTAAATAGCTTCTATAGTCAAGGTTTACAAAACTTTGTACCCTTGAGACAGAACAGTAGGCTTTTTATATTTACTTTTATGAAGGACAATGAGAAGTATTAAGCTTCTCTTGGTTTTATTTTCAGATAATATATGTTGATCTCAGGCTCAAATCATTAATGCACAAAAAAGTGTTGGGTATTTCAAAGTTGACAAAAAGATAAGAAATACTAGTGCACTTTTATAAAGAAAGCACTGATGTTGTACCATACCACCTTTTAAGCCATAAACCATATGTTCATGATAAGGGGTGGGGGAGGGGACTGGTGAGACTGCTGTATTTGGACTTCAATGTGGGTTTTCTTTCAGAATTTGAAAATCACTGCCAAAAATATGAGCTAGTACACACTGACATTTGGAGAGAGTACAACTGGATCGAAGGCTTCCTCAAACACAGGTTTCATTTGCTCAAGCATCTCTGCGAAATCAAATATTTCTTAGGTTTAGCCAATGGTCCACTTATTCTCAGTAGCTTGTCTGAACGAAGAAATATGGACTATGCATAGAAATAAGATTTAACACCTGGCACAGAAAGAGCTTGTCCAATTAGCACAGTTTGCCAGGTGGTCATCTTGGATCTAGCTCTAAGAAGAATGACACAATGTAGGAGCATCCCTCCAAATTAGGTCAGAATTCAGAGCAGCGTGAATCTGCCGTAATTGCCCAGTTGCTAGCTATTCTATACAGCGTGTCACGATTGCAGGCAAGTCCCGTAACACAACGGCTAAGGCACACAGGATCTGAAAGCAGAGTGCAGAGTGGAGTACTAACACTGACTGGGTATGACTGACTCTGGTCCTCATTGGGGAAAGGGAATATTGGGTTCTATCTCTAGACTATTTTGAAGACGAAAAGGAGATAACTCACATCAAGAAAGTTAGCATCTGATAAGTGCTCAATAAATGTTAGCTCTTATTAGCAGATTATTTGGCAACAGGTTTCGTTCAAGAGCTGAAAATGTAAGAAACCACAGATGTAATACCTCCAGAAGACAAAAAGTAATGGTTCTAATTGGGTCTCAGGGGTCTATGCTGGCAGTAAAGAGGATGGATGCTGAAATGATCTAGTCCACTGGGTAAGAGAAACAGAGCCCAAAATGGATTTCTGCAGGGACACAACACCGGGAAACTTAAGATCACATGAAGACGAAGAAGAACAACCCAGGAGTGGTCACAGCCTCTATTTCTGTAGGCTGCTGACCTGCCATGTGCTTACTTGAGTTGTGGACCAGCCCTGATAATCTGCCTTGTGTACTAGCCTCCCATCCCAGGGAGACAGCTTGGATGTGATGATTAGGAAGCAGCCTGTGGCTACGAAAGGGAACAGAGAGCAAAGCTTATTGGCCAAATGGGAATTGAAGCTCTGACCTTGGCCTCATTAAAAACACTTAGCATTGTTCTTGAGTAGACCAGTCTTTCACAGACAGCCAAGCCATCTGTAGAGAAAACAAAGCACGGCATGTGCACACACACAAACAAAAACATAAAAACAAACAGCAACCAAGATTTCCAACTAGAATAAAAATTAATTCACAGGTATTTTTACAAATAAGCTTCTGTTTTTATGTGCTCGTGTGTGCCAATATCAAATACCCTTCAATGAAGTTAATTCCATTGTTAGGGTTGAAATGCTTCTCAAGTGGAGAACTATAGCTATGGCTTACATTTGAAGAGATAGTATACCAAAGTGGTCAACTTGCATCACTGGAACATCTACATGACTCATAAATAATCTGCTGCCTTCTAAATTTCAAAAACTGAAAGATTAGTACCTATTCAGAAACAAGCTCAGATGTGGACCTAATAGTATTAGGTAGCATAGATCTAAAGCCGCAATTTGCTTTTATACTGTGGTGTGGAATAAGCCCTTTTAGTTAAGTTCTGGCTTCCCAAGCAGGAGCCATGCCAGCAATAAGTGCACCAAACTGTAATAATGCAAATACTTCTAATGGTACTCATTAAGCACTACTCTACTCACTGTTTTAAGCACCTTACTTATATTGCCTACTTTAATTCTCACAAAAACTCAATGGCAAAGGTGATATTATTATTACTATTTTATAGAAAAAAAATGAAGCAGAGGGAGAGAAACTAGGTAGCATGGCCAAGGTCATATCGAGGAAGGACTGGGATCCAGGCAGCCTAATTCATCAGCCACATTCCTACCAGCACTCCAGTCGGAGTCAGAGGCCTTTGGGGAGGGAGGAGAGATGACATTAGCATTAACGAACATACAGTTTGCTACTGAGAAATCCTCTGCAGCATCCCCCCATTCCTCTTCCTTTTCCTTATTTTCTCCCTAGAGTGATAACTTTATGAGGGTTAGTAAGCAACTTCCACTACTTTGTAAAATTAGGTCAGCAAAACAAAATGAAAACACTGAGTTGTCAGGAACCCTGGAGATGAGTTTATTAACCAAAATCTTTATTTTGCAGACACCTAGCAAATGACTGGGTTCACCAAACTGATGACTGCATGTGTGGTGGACAGTTCTTCCTATGATATGTGCCACAGGCTTCAGCAGCTGCCTTCTTACCACTGGGTTTTCATCCCTGAACACAGTTATTTCTCTTGAAGACAACAGGGATTCATCCACCTGAAAATCGTGGTTATTTTTCTCTTCATTTGGACAACACTCTGTGAGTGAATCCTTACTTGAGTGAAGTGATTGATTTCAGGAGATACTTGCATTGCTTTGCTCCCTAAAGGACACTCACTAAATGTCTTTTTGCTTAGAGAGAAATTCCAAATCCTTTGGAATCTCTAATGGCAAAGTTAATTGATAGCACCTTACATTTAATCTGTCTGTGATTAGAGATTTTTGATTGCTATACTCTCACCGTTCTTTCATTTTTTTTTAGAGATAGGGTACATCCACCATGTCCTGGCTTTTTGTTTGGCGAAGGAAAAAGATTTAGAATTTGATGTTACTGTGGCAGGCTAAATAATGGTCCTCAAAGATGTCTACATCTGTCTGAATCCCAGGAATCTGTAAATGTGTTACTTTAAATGACAAAAGGGACTTCAGAGATGTGATTAAGGATCTTGACATGGAAAGATTATCTCAAATTATCTGTTCAGGTTCATAGTAACCACAGAGGGAGGCAGCAGAATTAGAGAAAAAAAGGAGTGACCAAGGAATCAGAATTTGGAGTGATGCATTTTGCAGATGGAGGAAGGGGCCACAAACCAAGGAATGCAGCTCAGTTTCTAGAAGATAGAAAAGGCAAAGAAATGAATTTTATTTGATGCTTACAGAAGGAACACATTCCTGCCAACATCTTGATTTTAGACTTCTGCACTCTAGAACTTTAACGTAATCAGTGTGTGTTGTTTGAAGCCACAAAATTGAGGCGATTTGTGACAGGAGCCATAGGAATCTAATACAGACCCTTATGCTTGCTCAAAACTGATGTCGTTGGTTTCAAGCTTTCCTCTTTGCAGTTTACCCCATCAGATTCAGTGATCGTGCATCCATTTGATTCACTTACCTGGTATCTGCTGAGCCTCATCATGGGCCAGGCACTGTTATTAGGGGAGCGGTGTGTCTGCCTGCCTGTACTCATGCTGTTCTTCTCATTTTGTATGTCTTGCCCTTGTATCTTCCAGATAAAAGACAATTACCCTCTAGGGTTCCGAGCTGGCTTGAGTGCACCCTCAGAGTTCCAGTTTCAGACCTCACAACTCACTAATCATAAAACTTCGCTCCTCTCTGGATGCCTCACCACTGGCCTCCTCCCCACTCCCTAGTCTTAGACACATACAGCTAAGTTGTTAACCTGTTTCCTTTGAGGACAGAGGCCTTTCACTCCCAGGGCCCAGCCTCAGATCCGAAAGGGCAAACAAGATGTGTAGCTGACATGTCCCCTAATAGCCTGGCCAAAAGTGAGCTCATTCTCTGGTGAGCACTGTTGCACACTGACATTCTCTTAGGAGACTCAATTGTGTGCCATCTTTTGTTGTGATCAGAATATGAGACTGCTCCTTTCTACTAGAATAGAGACCCATTCATATGTGTGATTTCCTTGGTGCCATGGCAGGTGCTCAACAAGTGTGCTGAAGGAACAAGACTAGCACCTAGAACTCATTGTGAATAGACATCCCGGCCAGCACATCCTCATGTCCTCATGACGACTCAACACCAATAAACAGTCTTCATTCTGAGAGCTCTCTTCCCAGCTGAGAAGTTAAATCCCTGAAGTTACCCACAGAGCCATGCCGGCAAGCCCGATACACATTATCATGTGTCAATAGGATCCTGAGCTTGGAGTTGAGTTGGAAGTCTACCCCAAGTCCTGACTTTAACTTTGTCATTCTTCTATCATCGCTGTATACCTGCGGCCCAGCACAATGCCTGGCATGCACTAGATGTGCAGTGTGTGTTTGTGGAGTAAGTAGCCCCATCTGATGATCGGTATACTGGCTGGGTCACATCTGTGTTGGGACCTCCCTAATGTCTTGTGTCCACTCTCATCTGCTCATCCTTGGAGTTATAGTCTCAGTGCCAAGGTCTTTTGTGATTCCACCTCTATGACAGACTATGCGTCTGCTGTTTAAAAACAGCTTTATTGAGACATAATTAACACACAGTCATCCATGTTAACGCGTACCGTTTGATGAGTTTTGGCAGATGTTGGTCATATAACCACCACCACACTCATGATATAGAACATTTCCATCACTTCAAAGAAGTTTCCTCATGCCTTTTCATAGTTAATCCCCTTTTCAACTCCTGGCACCAAGCAATCACTGATCTGATTTTGGTTATTAGAGTTTAGCCTTTTCTAGACTTCCATGTAAAGGGAATCATACAGAGGCTTGCTTGGCACCTGTAGCACAGTGGTTACAGTGTCAGCCACATACACCGAAGGTGGCAGGTTCAAGCCCGGCCCGGGCCAGCTAAGCAACAATGACAACTGCAGCAAAAAATAGCTGAATGTTGTGGCAGGCACCTGTAGTCCCAGCTACTTGGGAGGCTGAGGCAAAAGAATTGCTTAAGCCCAAGACTTTGAGGTTGCTGTGAGCTGTGATGCTATGGCACTCTACCAAGGGTAGCATAGTGAGACTCTGTCTCAAAAAAAAAGAAAAAAGGACTCATACAGAAAGTAGTGTATCTGGCTCTTCCACTTGTTTCTGAGAAGCGTCCATTCGGCTGCTTCTACATGCTGAATGGATCCTCTGTCTTGCCTGGACCTTCGGCTTTGTTGTGTTCGGCCAATAGCACTTGGCCTGGCTGCCTTGCCCTCTGGCACCTGTGTGTTCCCAGGAGGCTGAGTGTCCCTAAATAGTGGCATTTTCTCCTGTGTGAAAGACTGCAATTTCTGACCACCTGGAGAAACTACTCCTCCCCTTGCTTTGTTAGTGGCACTACTTCTCTGCTTACTTAGTTGCCCTAGTGGGGAATGTGGAGGTTCTTTCCCACCTTTCCTCTCTCTTGGAAATATTATCTGTGAATTTCATTCCAGGTAAAGAAAGGGGGCCTGGCAAAATATGATATAAAATGTCACTCTAATAATATTTGTCTGGCAGGTCTGAGAACCTTATACCACATGGTAATCCTTCGTGAGCTCTTTGATGGTAGATGTCCTTTCTTATTTACCCATGAATAGCCTTTGAATCTGTCCCTGCTATTGCAAATCCAGCTCACCATCATAGTTGCATAATTCCACTGATGTCCAACTACTTTACTCAGCCCAGACTTATTACCTCTGGCCACCTTAATGACGGGAAACGTCTCTCCATACTCGTCGGTGGAATGCAAGAATGATTGCTTACAGTGGGAACAATAAAAGAGCCCTTAAGAACCATGTCTGCACATGCTCATGAGAGATCATCCTCATTTTCTCAGGCCTGAGCACAGAAAAGCCACTCTCCACATGGATAGTCATTGCTGCCTGTCTGTAACCTCCTTATAACCTGTGATTCGTAGTAGTTTGTTTTAGACAAAAACAAATGATGTAGACAAAACAAAAGAAAATAATTCTAAGGTAATGCCCAAATAGTCCATTCATCTTGAAATTATAATTCTAGGCCCTCACATTTCTGGAACAGCCTTAAATTTGAAGTATGAAAAAAGAAATACTTATTGCCACAGGGAGAAAATTTCCTCACAAAGCCCATATGTGGGAAATTAGCTAATGATTTAACATTCTTAGTTACCCGGGGTCTTAGGTAGCCTTTCATCTGACCTAAATAGCAGCTAATAGAAAATTAAAAGGTAATGAGAACCCGGAAAGCTGACCCACTGGTATTCTAAAGATGTTGATGCTAATAGCAAGAGAGGCTGATGTCTTCCTAGACATCTCTACCACAGCACAAAAGTATTTTCAAATATATTCAAAAATGAAAGGCCAAAGTAAGAGAAGGTTAAATTATGCCCAATGTACTCTTTTTTCCCAAGCAGGGGAGTGTGTAATCATTACTCTTTAGAAAGACTTCCATTAGAAATGGCACTTAAGTGAATGGGTTTCAGTTATCTGGAAAATTCCCTCATTTACAATTCTCATCTGGTGATGAGGCTGTAGATATAAGGTATTAGTGCACTAATTGGTGAGGGATTTTATTCACTATAGATTTATAGAGTTGCTGAGTGATAGGAATATGAGTGCTACAAACTTCCACTAAGAAAGCACAAGACTGTCCAAAGGCTGCTGGCAATGGGTTCTGATTCCCTTGCCATTTTCAATTGGTGGGTGGAGGTTACCTGAGTGCTGCGCTGAGAACAATTTGGATTCAAATATGGCTGGGCTCAGTGGGAGAGGCCACTGACACTGACTGGTGATGTCTTCCACGGGCCTGGGAAGAGGCAGAGTGGCTTGATAATCGTGTGTTTAGCATTCTAATCTGAAGGTGTCATACAAGACTGTGACAAGTGACAAAGAATCCCATGTGGCCACAAGCTCTAGCTGCCCCTGCGGAGCCTGAATCCTTCTCTCCCGGTTGGATTTCTGAAGCTTGGTCTGCAATTATGACTAGTGGGCCCTTTCAGGATTGTTTGTGCAAGACCTCAGGCTGTCAGCTTCAGTAATGTGAATCAGGCTATGTTCCTCTCTAAACCAGGGAATGGATCATTTCCATAGAGAGAGCTTCCATTGAAGTCAAACTGCTTTGTAAGATACCACAGTGAACGGAATACAAAGTCTTTGTGGTTGCCAAGACTACAACTAATATAAAAAAATAAAAATAGAAATACTAAAAACTTAAACCGATGAATTATGGATTGCTGTGTGCGGTTAATTCTGTTAGATTTATACCAGTGTGATTTTATCCCTATTTGTGCCTCCCACAACCTGTGTTATTCCGAACTCTAGAATTATCTTTTCTTGTGTTTGGCCAGTTGAAAAATGTTTATTCTAATGTCTCACTTTCCATCCCAAGTCTCTCTTTTTAATTCAACTCTTTGACTATTTCTTGATTCCAGATACCCTCTCTGAAATCCTTTTCCTACCACTCCTCCTCATGTCTTGACTTTTCTTAATCTCTTTCCCAGATTCCTACTTTTCCTTTTTGGACAATTCCTATTTTTTTCTTCTCCATCTTTGGAGCCCCTGCTCCTTGTTCTTACCTGTCTGTATTTTCTGTCCCTCTCCTTTGTCTCTTTTGAAATCTGATGTGTAGCTGTGGTTTTCCTTCATTTCCCACCCTCTATTCCTCCCACTTTGCGACTGTGGTAGTGGGGGGCCTCAGTTTCTCCTTTGCTATCTGCTCCCAGCCCCAGCTTCCATGTTCCACAGGTACTGTGGCCTCTTACCTGTCCTTCCCGATAGTCTCCCTTCCCGCCTCCTCGGGGAATCTCACCCACCAATCCATACGTGCTCTTTGTTTCCCAGGCTTCCTACCACGAGGGCGACTCTCCCTATGGCCCTTCGGAAACTCCTGGTACTTGCCCTCTGTATGGTGACAGTTTGTTGGCTGGCAGCTCTGGGTTTCTTCCCTTTGTAGAAGCTGAATTACTGCCCATCATCTCTGGCTTCTAAGAGTTGTCTCCCTCAACTCCACATTGTAATCTCAGCTCAAGCTCAGAAGAACCTTTGAGAACAACTACATATATTTACATGGGGCCATTATGAGGAGGGCAGAAGAGTCCATTTACATTCAGAACATGACAGATGTGCTGCTGTGACCTAGAAAGTAGTGTATCTGTCACGCCCTGTGCGCCAGATAGAAGCTCAGCCAGGTGTTCCACATAATAAAGCAGAGCTAATATTTATTATTACTCTGTGCTAGACACTGAGCTAAAACTCCTATAAGGCTGGCACTATTATTATCCCCAATTTACAGCTGGGAAAACTGAGCCTTGGGAAAATTAACAAGATGTGTTAATTGTTCTCTTTTGCCCCTCCATATTTAGTCTCATATTCACTATACAGAGGGTAAGTACCTCTTTACCCTGCTATGTGCTCTAGGAGGCCTTCGTTAGGTGCTGTATCTGTAGACTCCTACCAGGGCATCCCACTGGACTCAATCAGTGGGTGACACCAGCAGGAGATCCAGGAGGCAGAGGTTGGGAGGAGAGAGGGGTGAGAACAGCAATTTTCCTAGCCCTCTCTTTGCCTGGAGGTAAAGGGCCAGCGACTGCATTTCTTTGCCCAAGACCCCACCTCCTGTCTGGCAGCCCTTCTCTACAGCCACAGGTATCAGAGGGTCTTAGTGGCCCTTTGTCCATTGCACCTTCAGGCCATGGGTGGACCCAAGTGTTTCACATCCTTGCTGATTTCTCTAACCCTTACTGTTACAGGCTGAATTGTGTCCCCCCTAAAAAGATATTGAAATCCTAACCCTCATCCCTTAGGATATAATGTCCTTTGGAAATAAGATTGTTGCAGATGTGATTGGTTGGGATAAGGAGTAGGGAGAGCCTACTCTAAATGACAGGAGTCTATGGCTATGTGAAGACAGAGAGGTGGGTGGGGGAATGAGGGTCGAGATTCCACAGATGCTAAAGCTTGCTGGCTAAAGAGCAGAAGAGGCAAGGAAAGAGTCCACTATAGGTGGGAGGGACGATGACCCTTCTAACACCTTGAGCTCAGACTTCTGGCCTCCAGAACTTCAAGACAATTAATTCTCATTGTTTTAAGCCATTCCGTTTGTGGCACTTTGTGATGGCAGCTGAGGACACCTACCTACATCTGTGGGCACAGGCCCTTCATTAAATTGTCTTTAATTACTTATTTTCAGGGCACTACATATTGTTAGCTGGGTCCTTGACTTCCCTAGATGAAAAGGCTGGGAGCTGGGCTGGCTGTAATGGCGAAACTGAGGCTCTCCTGCTCTGTAATAGCACTGATGACAGTTCCGGGTGAAATGGACATAGTGCTGTGTTAACCCCTTGAATGCCGTTGGCCTGAGCCCTAGTGCTATTTTTAGCATTGAAGACAGACCTAATTTTTTGCTCTTAGACCAGGTGGATCTGTGTTAACTGTCAAGAAGAGCTGTGAGGAGGAGTAAGTGCTCGAGAAAGCTGATTTCCTAAAGAGTCACAGACACATTTCAAATGGCCCAGATGTCATCCAGAGTCCACGGGGGCTCAGGGTTTTCAAATATGCTCATGAGCCTCTCATGACACCACCAAGAGAATAGCCAGCAAAAGCTCCCAACCTCCTGATCACCTTTGGAGCCTAAGACTACAGGACAGTCTTTTCATTTTTAAGGTGAATCGTCAGGGAATTATGAGAGGACCAAGCTCCTTTTGAATGCAAATAGTCTGGCCCTCCAGCAAGCCACAATTCTCCCAGATGAAGAAGAAAAAAAAAACAAACCCGTGAAAGCATACAGATCTGCACATTTCCCTCGGAAGGTTCTGCCCACTCTCAGTGCCTCTGTCTTTCCCATCCGGCTCCTGCCCCAGGGAAGCAGGTGGAGGAAGCTGCTGTCGGAGTAATTACTGCTCTACCATTTCTTTTAAGGACGGCACTATTTTTAGTAGAAGTGACTTGTTCATACAAGTAGGTAGGGACGAGGGGTGGTGGTGGGAGTTCTTAGCGCGACTTAACCGTTACGTCTCACGGCATTTACATTTATCCTCAGACTTATCCCTTCTCTGATGATCACCACAGACCGTTTTAAGGGTAGTGGCTGCAAGTCATCCTGAGAAAGGGGACAGGTGAGGATAGCAGTTCAGAAGTGGGAAGTAAGGTTGAGAAATTCTTCTTCAGATACCTCATGCTTTACCATGGAGTGACAAGAAATTGTATTATACTTGGAATTAGAAGATTTAGAAGGCTTGGGGTGAAAGTACTTTGTTCTGAAAAGGCTGCATTGTGAGCCTCTGTTTTTCCTCTTGTGAAAGAGAAGCTTATACCAGAACTTATAGAACCTAGGCCGTGGGCAGCAGGCAACGTGCTTTATAGACTGTCTTATGTAATCCTTGTGACGCTTTTAAAAGATGGGTAATGTCATTATTCCATTTTACAGATAAGGAAGCTGAGGCTTAGAGAGGTCTTATACTCTCCTCAAGGTAACATCCCAATAAATGGCAAAGCCAGGCTTGGAACTCAAGTGTGTCAGAGTTTAGACATCCCGTAACTCTGACCCAGTAGGGTGTGGCTAGTACACCCAGGCTGACCAGCTAGTGATCCTGCTACAAGAGCTGGTTTTGGAACGTTTTTGCAGACCTTTCTGTATGGGATTTATTGTTTTTGCTGTAAGAAACTCCAGCTGTGAGATTCTGTGGGCTTGCTGGTAGAAGTCTTGCCATTACCAGCAGAAGACTGCGTGTCCTGAGAAGACAGGGTTAGTGCTGGGCGCGGGGGAGGACTCAAACACTTGTTCTTAAAAGTCGTCTCTCCTCCAGTCTCGCTAATCTCTGTTCTGCCAGTTTGCTATGGTCACCCCGTTAGTTATGTTCCAAGGCATGCACAAATCACCTCAACTAATTTATAAGCTCTTGGACACAGTGATTTCACTTTGATTCTCCCACAGAGTACACTGAGATGCTCGAGGTCCCCGAGCCTCCTCTGGGATTCCACTTCTTGGTACATGTTACTACTGCAGCCCGGAAAGTTCTTTCCTCTTCTCCTTTGAAAAGTAACACTTGTTCTCAAAAATCACCCTTTCCCCTGCCACCTCTAAATTTGACTTAATGCCTGTTTTCTGAGCATCTTTTATCAGGATGTGTGCTGTCCTCATAAATTAGCTCATTGGTCTCACTCACTATCCCGTGAGCTGGTGTGAGCTGGTGTGCACACACATGCAGATGTGTGTGAGTTCCATGCCTTCCTGGTTTTAGATCACTAACACCAAACTCTATACCTGTAAAATTAATGCAAGAATAGTAAATAGTATATGCTAAATAGAACCTTTATAATTTTGAAAGAAAATAGGTTTCTGGCTTAAAAGATATACTCTGCATTTATTACCTGCAAAATAGGCAAATGGCTGTTTAGTGTTTGGCCCATTCCCTGGAATGGGAAAGGAAAAGAGTGAGCGATATCATCTAATTTACCCCCATGACATTCTGCATGGGAGGTGTCATTATTCCCATTTTTCAGATGAGGAAAAAGAGGCTCAGAGAGGTCAAGAGACTTGCCCAAGATCACACAGCTAATGAGTCCTACAAGAGAGATATGGGCCCATGTTTGTCTGCCTCCGAAGCTGATATTTGAGCTCAGGCCCAATTCTAACAAAGTTCTAGAACCTTCTGATCACTTCAAACAAACCCAGCTCAGGGCCACTCTTTCCATAGATCAGGGGGCAAGCACAATGCACAGCCAGATGACTCTTCTATCTTGGTTTCCCCACTAGGATGACCTGCCCCCTATCCCACTCTGTCAAACAGAAACAGTAGTGACAGAAGATGCTTCCTGACTTGTCAACAGAATAGGCTCCTGGGGACATGGGAATGGATCAGAACAGCAGTAAAGGCCTGGGGTCCGTGTCCCACAGGCAGGCTGGCTGTCAGAGAGCAGGGGTCAGCTCCCGTGTTTGAGCCTAAAAAGCAGCTTTACTGTGCTGTCCTACTTCTCCACTGATGCTTCCTCTCTCATGAAGCATTTCTGCCACCCTCTGTAATGGAGACTGCCTAAACATTGTCTAGTAGCACTGATTAAACTAAACGTGCACATGCCTAGCACCGTGGGTGGCACTACCACAGGGATCCCAGGGCTGCTAAGACCAACTGCAACTTGCGAAAGCTGCTATAAGGAGCCTGGTGGCAGAGGGCACCAAGGCATAGATCTGAATTTGCAAAGAGGGATTCATTTCCCTTCCAATCTCCTGTGTCTCCTTCTAATAAGCAGCGGGATGGCTGGAAGCGAAAAAGATTGGCAGGGCTGTTCGTAGACGCACTTGCCATCCTGCGTGCTATGGTACCTCCCTTGGAATGGTTGTGACCCTGTAGACAGGATGAATGTGCTTCTTCAATTAATTTCTGTGCAAGCATAGTCTGAATTCACATTATGACATACATTAGCAGCCTTGGGTAAACATAAATATTGAGTTTGGATTTTAGTTTGCTTTATGACACTCCATAAACCCTCCTATAAGAAGACTCAGCATATAGAAATCAGAATAAAAACATAAATGACATAAATATTTGCTTTGTTTCACAAGGGATTTGATGCAGAATTTCTTCAAATGGCAAGTTTCCTTGATGCATTTAGAAGATTATCTTACAGCTAATATTTTGAAGAAATAAGCCTGGCAGTAAGTCACAGCTTCCACTAATGCACGTTGTCTGTGAGATCAGCACTGTGATGAACCCGCAACACACATGCTGTTCAGTCACCCTGGAAATTGAATATTACCATTCCTGTTGTATAAATGAGAAATTCCAGGTCAAAGACGTGCAAAATCATGGGGCAAACCTGGTGAAGTGGGGTGAATTTTGTCCCTCCCAAAAATATGTTGAAATCCTAATCCTTAGGATCTGTGATTGTGACCTTTGTCACAGGGTTTGAGCGAATAGGATCAAGATAAGATGAGGTCTGGCCGGTGCGGTGACTCACGCCTGTGATCCTAGCACTCTGGGAGGAGGGTGGATTGCTTGAGCTCACGAGTTTGAGATCAGCCTGAGCAAAAAGTGAGACCCTGTCTCTACTAAAAATAGAAAAAACTGAGGGAAGAGGATCGCTTGAGCCTGAGTTGGAGGTTGCTGTGAGCTATCATGCCATGGTACTCTACCCAGGGCTGCAGCTTGAGACTCTGGCTCAAAAAAAAAAAAAAAAATTCAGATGAGGTCCTTTAGGGTCTGGGTGAACCCTAAATCTAAAGGACTGGTGCCCTGGTAAGGAGAGAGCAATTCTGACACACACACACTGGGAAGAAGCTGTACGCCATGGAATGCCAAGAATTGCCAGCAGTCAGCAGAAGGTAGGAGGAAGGAAGAAAGAAGGGACTCTTCCCTACAGCCTTCGGAGGGAGCAGGGCCCTGCTAACACCTTCATGGCAGACTTCCAGGCTCCAGGACTGTGAAAGAATACGTTTCCATTGTTTAAACCACCTGGTTTGTGGCCATTTATTATAGCCACCCTAGAAAATGAATTCACCTGGGCTTCAAATGCCAGCTATTCTGGTTCTAAGACACGTGGCCCTTCTCACAGAAGATCAAGCCACCTGGTTCATGGCTGCTGACCTTACAGCCCTCGTTCTTGCCAGTATCTGATTCACTTGAACTTGAGGAAAGTCAGTGAGAAGCGTCAGGCCAGAGAATGACACAATCTATCTGGGATGAGTTTTCTAAGGCCTGGCCCTGGATAAAGGGATTAGCGTGGGGCAAGGACAGACTCGGGGAAGACTGTTTAGAAGTGTTGCTATTGTCCAAGGAGAAGTTTAGGTGGCTTGTACTCACCTGGGTGGTGGAGATGAGAAGGTGATGACCCTGAGAGGTGATGAGAAGGTAGAATTGAGGAGTGCTAACACACACTGGGTGTAGAGGTGTGGGTGAAGGCTGTCAGCTGGGATACTCAGGTTTCTGGCCTGAGCAATTGAAAGGGTGTTTGTGCCATTGTGAGAAAAGGGAATAGTTTGTTGTGATTGAGCTAAAGCTGATAAACTTTATTTAAAATGAACTTATTTTAGAGTTCTTTATGGGAACAAGCTTTAGAATTGGGCAAAAAAAGGTATGTATTGCCTGGTAATGCAACACAGTAGCTATGGACCATTGGGCAAATTATTTAACCTCATAGGGTTCAGTTTCCTCACCTCTTAAACGTGAAGATAATAATATGAGTTAATGTGTGTAAAGAGCACACGGTGAACAAATAATCCATGGTTAGATTTTATACCATATTTTATAACTAATGTAATACTTTGCTCCTGAAACCTTTCAGTGATTCTTAATTCTCATTATTTCCAAATGAGGTAGAGAGGACCTTATTTTTATTTCCTCAGTTAAGTGTAAGGAACATGTGGGGAAACTGCGACACACAGAGGTTAAGAAGCAGGGAAAGTGTGCTTTAATGTCTCAAGAAAATAAAAATTATTTTCTAGCTCTGTCTGTCCACACAGCTCTAAAATATTTTTAGTGCAGAACCTTTTGAAATTTTGATTAAAAGGGAATATAAATGAATTAAAGCCTGGCAGTGCAGAGAATATACATTTCTTTATTTCCAACAATTCATGGGAACAGCATGTACTAGCAATAAAATAGCCCTTTCTCTTTCCTAACAGATATTTTTTTCCCTCTGAAGGGCTACTAAAATCATTATTATTTTTCTTCAATGCAGGACATCTTGTCCTTTTCCCGGAGGTTATGGTACTTGGTGTCTTTCATGATTTCTGACAGCAAACTGTTCTTTAAGTAGGATTCTGTTTGTCTAAGACATTTTGTCTTTTCTAAAGCACAGTGTGTTCAGCATGACAGTTGTTATGTATGGGTACGTTATCAGAGTTACACAAGTAACGGTCCTTACTTTACTTAAAACATTTAAAATAAACCGAACAAATTAATAAAGATCAGGTACTTTTTATATTTGTTTGATTGGGATCTGCTATTTTAGCTAAGATACTAACAAATCTAGATGCCACTATTAGTGAGAAGGGACTCGATCTCATCGCCATTTAAAAACATAACTTAAACGATTTATCATAGAAAAAGAGAAAAAAAAATCTTGAGTTAAGTGTCATAATGAAAGGAAGAAGTTGCTAAAATAATAAAAACAGCAATCTTGCCAAAGCCATTCTCCACTCTTGTGATACTTCATTAAGAAGAATGTGTTCCAACTCTATCCAGGTTAATACAAAAGATGTAAGCAAAAATATATACCGTATAAACCAGGAAATAATAATAAACATATAAACATGTTCATATAAACATAAACACACACACACAAGCATTCAAAACAGTGAACGATGACAGCTCTGTCATCCATTAGACAATCCTGCTCTCAAACCTTACCCCTCTCACTCTAGCTCTGTAACCTTAGGCAAATAATTTGATCTTTTTGAGTCTCTTTCCTCATCCCAACACATAAGCTGATAATACCAACTGCCAGTGTTGTCCTGAAGATTAAATGAGACGAAGTGGGTAGCAAGCCTGTGTGGGGTGGATACACGGTAATGGAAACCACCATGGCTGCTGCTTTTGCTTGTTATTTTGACTCTAAATTGTGTGTTCTTTCCACTACAACAGCCACAGCTCCAGTTCATGTTGCTCCCAGCACCTTTTCCGACATCTGTCTCTGTCAGGAAGCTTTGTACCCTATTCTGCCACTTCCTAACTGGCAGGAGGATTTCCCTGGTGTGCATCTGTGGACATCGATCTTCCTTCCAAAACTGGCCAGGTAAACCCGTGAAGTGATTAAGGCAACCAAATAAAGTGCTTGCCTTTTGAGTTCCCTCTAACTTAGCTGTCAAGTGTGACACTTTAATTCTATTTAATCAACATTGCATTTCTTGAGTTGTATTTTCTACCCAGAGAAACTCAGAAGCACCACCAGAACATGTTGAGAAGACATCAAAAGACCACCCATAATGAACAAATGGAGACCCGCTGTCTTTTCAACTCCTTCCTGCTAAACAGCTCATCCTTGCCAGCATTTTTAGTTAGGTCAAAATTTCACTAAAATAAAATTCTTATAAAAAATATTTGGAATGTGGAATATTTGGAATAGTGCCCATCTGAGACATGACAATGAATTTCTTCTAAATACCTTATTGTTCACAGATTTGATATGAATTGACTATTAAATGAAGCTGCAAATTCACAGTCTGTCCAGTATCCCAATACAGAACACCCCACTGGAACATACTAAGGTAAGAAAATCTAACAGGTGGGTAAGAAAATCAATGTGTAAAATACAGAGTAGGGAATAGGAGGTTAATTTACAGTAATATATTTCAATCAATCTGTGTTGACACAAAAGACACAAAAGGGAAGATAGTAAAACTTATACAACTGACTGAACACTGAGCCGAAGGAGTTCCACATGGTCACTGTAGTCAGGCCCTAATGTTGGATACCATCAGGACAAGAAAGCAGCCTTCCCCATTGAAAACAGGAACCTGGCAGGGGCTGGAGGCAGTCACCTACTCTGTTGTAGAGGCAGGTTTTTACTTCACAAGTTGTAGATTTACAACATACTAATCCATACTTATCAAAGGGAAATAGTGTCCTTAGATTCATTAAATTATCCATTTTTATTATCTCTAAGGATTGCATAAAGGTGTATATTACCACCTTGCCCTTCTGCAGCTTAGTGCCTGCTCTATAAGACAGGGATAAAAACACTTTCCTCATGGTTTGCAGTGGCCTGAATGAGGTAATCTTTGTCATGTGCCTAGCACGATAATGCAGACACTGGCATTCATAATAAATTGTGATGGCTCATTGACTTGACTGGGCTAAGACATGCCCAGATAGCTGTGAAAATATTTGTGTGTGTGGCTGTGAGGGGGAACATCACACAATCCACTGAGGCCCAAACTAGAATAAAAATGCAGAGGAAGGGCAAATTTGCTCTGTTTAAATCAGAGCAGTCATCCTCTCCTGCCCGTGGACTTTGGTGCTCCTGGTTCTCAAGCCTTTGGATTTGGAATAAATTATACCATTGGCTTTTCTTGCTTTCCAGCCTGCAGATGGCAGATCCTGGGATCTCGCAGCTCCATAATCATATGAGCTAATTCCCATCTCTCTCTCTCTCTTAACAAATGGAGACCTGCTGTCTTTTCAACTCCTTCCTGCTAAACAGCTCATCCTTGCCAGCATTTTTAGTTAGGTCAAAATTTCATATACACATACATATATATATGTATGTATATATATGTTTTGTCTTTCTGGAGAATTCTAATACTTAAAAGATTGCCATTCTTATTACTATGGAAAAAAATTTTCTTATTTCAAAATATTATGGGGTACACATATTTTTGGTTAATTAAATTGCTTTTGTAATGCTTGAGTTGGGGTTGTAAGTGCACCCACCACCCAGATAGTGTTCATTATACCCATTAGGTAGGTTTTTGCCATTCCTTCTTCCCTCCTCCTCCCCTCCGCCTTGCATGATTTCCACTGAGTTTTACTGTCCTCTGTGCACGTGTGTGCTCATCGGTTCCAATTTAATATCCAGTACAGGTGTTGTTTTTTAGGAAAAAAATTTTGATCGGTTGTTGCAAACTGTCTACCATACACTGATTACCTACCACGGGCTCTTTCAGCCAAACACTAATTGAACACACACTAAGTATTTACTGTGTGCCAGACAATATCATTTTAACACTGGGGCTACAAACAAAGACTACGACACAGTTCCTGCCCGCAGGAAGTCCAGAGACCAGAGGGAAAGACAGATACAGAAATTACTGACACTGGGAAGGACTACACGGGGCTGGAATAGAAGTGGTAGGAGAAGCACCCAGTCCTGTCAGAAGAGGTGACACGGGGGCTGAGTTCTGAAGGGTGACAGCTGTGAAGTGGGCACGCCAGATGCAGTCACAGCACATGTTAAGGCATGGATCCAGAAAGTGTCAGGGTACCCTGGGAGAAGAGGGTGGCTCAGATGGCCACCGCCAGAAACCCCACCGCCCCATGGCTGAGGTCAGGGTGAAAATGGAGGACGCGGACCACACTGTGTTGCTGATGCTGCTGCCGCTACTTTTGTTTTTTTGTACCACAAATGAGGTTCTGCTGAAAATTCTATTTTCTTTGCACACCTTTCTCTCATTAAAATGACTGGGTTAGCACCTTTTTAAACAGTGTGGGAAATGTAGGCAGTTTTCCACTTACGCATTTTCCTGGTTAAAATTGTGAAAGTATACATTTCACCTTGGGGGTCCCTCATGTCTACCATCTTTCCCATAATCCAAATTGATTTATTGTAAGGCAGAGATTCATGACTTCAAAACATTGGAAAACTCTTCAACTTCACAATGTTGACATGTGCACAAATGCAACTAGTGACAAACAGTTCTTTCTTTCCTGTCAAAAGCTGATACCATGCATGCTTAGTAATTTCTGCTGACTGAAACACTCCAAATACATGGCAGGGGTGTGCGTGTGTGTGTGTGTGTGTGTGTTTTTACAATATGTCCAGAATCTGACCACTTCTGGAGGCCTCTGCCACTGTTACCACCTGCCACCACTTCCTACTTCAGAAGTACCATAGCCCTGAATTACGTGTTTTCCTGCCCCTATACCTTCATCCTCACCTGTTTGCAACATAGCAGCCAGAGTGACCCTTTGTCAAATGTTGTCTAAATGTCTGTCCTCTACTAAAAACTTTCCAATGGCTGCCAAAGCCAACACCCTCCAGAGAGCCTCCTTCCCTTCTTCTCTGACACCACCTGTCTCCGCAGCTACACCTCAAGGGCTTCACCTTGATGGTCCCATTGGAATGCCTGTTACACCAGATATCCACACAGACCTCAGCTATCTCCCTTCCTTCCTTCAAGTCTCTGCTGAAATGTCACCTCTTCCAGAAAGGCTTTCCCTGACCACCTTCTCTAAAACTGCAACCTGCCTGTCCCCTAGAACTCCTGACCTCTCTTTTCTGCTTCATGCTTTTTCATAGCGCTTCTCTTCTTCTAACATCCAATCTCAACTACTTGTTTATTTTCTGGCTCCCTCTTCCAGAATGTGATCTCCACGAGGGCAGGAATTACTGTCTCTTTTGCTCCCTACTGTATCCTCCGGTGCGACCCCACTGAGACCTGGGCCAGGGCAGAAAGAAAAGCACCTGTGTTCCTGGGGGGACACTGGGTCTCACTGGGAATTCTGTCTTTCCATCTCCTTTGTCCCTGGTTCACACTTAGTGGAAAAAACTTTTACAGGCAAGACACTCTCTGTGTAGCACAATCGTTAAAAAATAAAGCAGTAGACAACACCAGAGCCCTCAAATAGAACGTTAGCGGGCCTGGCTGTGTCTCTGTTCTTAGTCAACAAGAGCATTTCGGGCACGCATTGAGGAGCTATAGATTAATGACTAGAGAGGTCATTTGCTTTTATTCCGCAGAGACTCATTCATTTATCTGGGAAGCAGCATATTATGTTTGTAGAATATTTGAGGGAGGAGTGACAAAGCCTAAGTTTGCCAAAACAACACCTGCATGTAACAGGAATGGCAACTGACCAGTAGGTTCCGCAGGGGAGAGACAGAGCACCCAAATCCACCAGCTTGATTTTACTATTTGGCATTTCTTACACAGTTCTCTCTGCCACAGGTTAATTGGAACTGGGACCTAGATAGGGGCCTCTGAAACTCATTATCCTGCATCATGAAGGTAGTTTATGTGAACATTTACCAGAGGTAAGAATGTAATTATAACAGTGTTTTCTTACAGTGATCAATGTCCCCAAACCTTTGAAAGATTCTCAATGTCTGAGGCAGTACATGTGAAGCCACATTTAATGTTCCTTTTGGTGCTGATTGTAGATAGTTAGAAGAAGAATTGATATAACTCAGTGTGAAACCCGGGCTATTCTGTAAGCCCGATCGGGAGAAACATTACCTGAAATGAAATTGCTAATTCAATTGCTAATGCATAAACATATCAGTTTCCTGCAATAGTGATCTTCTCCTTGCCAGCTGTTTTCCCTTTCCATAAATCTTAACTAAAATGGAAAAGGAGGAAAACACTTCAATCCCAAACCATGGAAGTGGAACAGTTTCACTTTCTGTGGCTGTGGTATGCAGGAAGCCCTGAAGGCAAGGCCTGTTTCCATGGCAAGAATAGCTACCACGTCATGGGGTGCGTCACAGCACACCAGGTGACCTCTGACACACGGAGGCACTGAGAGAAATTTCAGGGCATCTTTAATTTGGTATCAAACAGATGTATTAGTGGCTGATCTTAAAACATATTATTGTAAGAACTAATGTGTCCTTATTCTAAGCAGGTGCTGGAAGATGTGGAAGATTTTTGAAGAAAGAGCCAAGGGGAAATTCGACACAAGTCACGGCTTACATCCATTGCTCATTCTTTTTACTTTAGGTGTTGATGGAGTGTGCTATCTTGGAGTGAGATAGATTAAAAAACAAAACAAAACTGAAAGTAGCTCTTTCCAAAAAAGGTGATTGGTTGGATTACACCTGCAGTGCATCTTACAAGGGTATATGTGAAACTTAGTAAATGTAGAATGTAAATGTCTTAATACAATACTTAATACTTAATACAATACAATACTAAGAAAATGCCAGGAAGGCTATGTTAACCAGTGTGATGAAAATGTGTCAAACGGTCTATAAAACCAGTGTATGGTGCCCCATGATCACATTAATGTACACAGCTATGATTTAAAAAAACAAAAAAACAAACAAAAAAAAGGTTTACAGTAAAAAAAAAAAGCACATTAAAACTGCAGGAAAGCTAAGAACTCACTGTGAAAAATTCAGCTTTACAAACCTTCTTCCTAGAATAATGCTGATGTAAAATTCTAGGCAGGGCATTCACCAAAGAGAGGTGAGAGCAAGATTTACTATAAAATTCTTTTAAAGGCGCATTAATGTACACAGCTATGATTTAATAAAAAAAAAAAGAAAAAATTCTTTTAAAGGATAGTAAATTAACTATAAGTGCTTACTGTGTGCCAAATACTACAATAAGTGCTATAATAAAACACTGAAGGTAAAGCCCTCAAAGGCAAGGAGATTAAGAGTTAGTGGGAGAGATGGATGAAGCTGAACAATTATCAAACTGGTAGCGGGAAGTGCAGCCTTCATCATTGCATGCCACAGAAGCACAGGCCAGGAATGACTGGCTCAGCCTGGGTTTCAGGGCAGTGACAAGATGCTGAGTTGTATCGTGAAGGGTGCAGAGGAGTTCACTGTCCTAGAAATGGGAGGGTCCAAAAAAGATGTTGGGTGTGTGGTCTGGCCACATGTAGCCATTATGATCAAGTGACCTGCATTTCACAATCGTGGCTGGCTTCCTGTGTAGAAATTGTCCCCTGAACTTATTTATGGCCAAGAAACACCTTTCTTCCAGTCACACTTCACTAATGTAAACAATGTTTAGTTCATTCCCCCACCTCTTTTCAATCAAGCTTCTGAAGGAGCAATGACCACTATGTTGAGTGATAAAAACCCAGCTGAAGGCAAGCAAAACTGAAATTTTATATAGCCAGGGTAGCTTTCCTCTGCAGAAATGGGGCATTTGGGGGAAACATTTAAGAAAGCTGTTGGTGATGTGATGTGCAGGACACCAGGCTGGGAGCCACCAGTCTTGGGCATACGACCTACTGACACCCTATTGCTGTTCCCACTTTCTGGCTGTTCCTCCTGGGTCCTGTCTTCTTACCTTCGCCCCTTGTGGGGAGTAGCCCTCAGAATTCTATGGTTACAAGCAAAAGAAACTTTCTGCTTCATGTGGAATGAAATGGGGAAAACTCATTGAATTGAAGGAAAATCAGACTTAGGCTTAGAAAGACTAGACATAGGGTCCTTTAGGGGCCCAGGCAGCAGGAACTGGTGGGTAGTCACTTCAGGGTGCCCCTGCCAGGCCAATCAGCTCCAATATTTTTCCATTTTTGTGTCCTTTATTCAAATTTCCAAGGTGTGGAAGGCAGACAGAGACTTGTCCTTGGAGGAGGCAGAGATTGCTTTTCCCAGAAAAGATCACAGAAATCAAGATGCTATGCAGAAGGAAATCCTTTTTCTTCCCCAAGGGGTTTTCCTTCCAGAATCAGGGCAACATCCCTAGAGTAAACTTCTGTTCGGGAGTCCTGATGGTGCCCTGCTTGACCACGATGGTCGAAAGCAGTTTCTGTGGTGCTCAAGGAGAAGTTGTGTACTTTCCCCGGAGTCAGCGCACATGGCTGGGCACAGCAGTACTCTTACAGACCCACACCAGCGCTAAGCATGAGGGCCCTAGATCACTAAAGAAGGGGAGACCCTAGACTATTTGACAGGTGGAGGTGACCTGTGAACATTTTTGGGTCTTCAGGTATTGATGTCTGGGATATGGGTCTTTCCCATGAAGCCAAACGGTCAGGAGAGTAGGTATGTCAGAACCCTGGAAATGCCCATCCCAGCAGATGACAAGATGGCAGCATTGCAGAGTTGAAGTCTAACCTAGTTTCTGGGTGGGTTGACAAATTCACTATGTCTTTGGATATGGAACGTATAAAATGGCATGTTGCTTACCTCCCATATGTGTAGTCCTAAAGTTACTTAAATTTTACTAAGTCCCATTATGAGACTTTGTAAGAGTACATGTGGTAGACTTGAAGGTGGGGTCAATAGAAAAGTAAATTCCCTTAGCCCATTTGGGTGGTGCCAGGCATCAGGCAGGGGTCATGACAGAGGTGTTCCAATTTCGTCACACGGTTCACACTCCTCATTCTGAAACAACACTTCCATTGCATTCTAGACTACATTTCTCTGCTTTGTCCCAAGCTTCCAGGTTTTGGATCTTATGCCTCGCTTTCCTGTTGGGGTTTCACATTGCTGTTGCTCCTGACTCACTATTTGCTTTGCAGCTTTGACCTTTGCGTCTCTCCATGAGTCTGACTCGGGTTCCCAACAGTTACTACTTCCAGCCATCTTGATTAGCACCCAAGTTATTAGGATTGCTTTTGGACGCTGCAATTTGTGTGATAAATGCCCCAGCCAAGTACAGTAAGCCCTTGAGAGGACCCAGGCAATGACTAAAGAAAGCCCGTGTTACTTAAAAGTTCATCCAGCCCAGGCAGCTCAGTGGCGAGTCACTCTGCTGCCCCCATAGGTGTCTTCTACTGTTTATGCATAAACACTCTATAGTTTCTAATACTTTTTCTCTTTCCTTTTACCATTTCGTTAAACTTTCAGGCAATATTTTTGTATGCTTTTGAAAAGCTCTGGGAAGGCTGCTTTCAGTGATGGGTGAAATGATTTCTAAAAATAACCTGCAAGTCAATTTTTCAGTTTGTAGAAATCTTGATGAAGAAAGGTGCTATTAAATGTGAAAAATAAAAACTCCCTTGGAGTATATTACTGATACTCTGAGTAAAGAGCCCTAGATTTAGAGCAGGCCAAACCTGAGCGTTATAATCCTGGCTTTATGGATTACTGTCTGGCGGCTTTAGGCAAGTCATATAACTTCTCCAGAACTTCAGTTTCTTCAACTGCAAAATGCGGGACTATCTCCTTCATTGTATTGTGGGAAAAACAACAGGAGAGAACATGTGAAAATGTTGCAGATAGGACCCTGGGTATCCTCTGGTAGATGCATTACCACCTAGAAAGCAAATTTCCTTTGAATGAGTTTTGGTTTTTCCTTCATTTTAAGCATACAAACAAGAATGTGTTCCTGGTGAATAGCTTTCGTTAGGGAATGTGCTAGAAGTGTGTGTGCAGGCATTTTTATCATTTCACTGATTCTGGGTTTCTTATCTATCCCCAGCATACATGTCTTTCTGCAAGCCAGAGGAATGTCTCTTACTTTGCATTTCCCCTGATATCATGCTCAGAGCTCCCAGAATTTAAATTCTTTTGGCCTATTAGTTCAATACACAGTTCATAATGTCAAGCTTAAATTGTTCCTAACATCAGATGTATTAGTTCAGTTTAAATCTTATGTAAATGCAAGACTTTAAATTCTAGGAAACAAATTAATGTACATTTATCAAAACCATAAATTTACAATGAAAGTCCCTTTTTTGAGAGAAAGAATGAAAATGCTGCATTAATCCCAGCCGTTTTCCTAGCTGTTATTTCTGTCACCTCATTACATTTTCAATACAATCTTATTCAACGAGCATCCCTGCTGTTTTGTGGATGAGGTCAGTGAGGCTGAGTGAAGTTCATTAAGTGGGCTAAGTCACAAATGGCAGAGTTTTCCTGGTTCCTTTGTTGGGGCCCTTCTCTGAAGAAGGAAGTACAGTGACTACACCAGGACTCCCAACGGGGGGGAAAAGAGCAACAGAATCAGCCATTTATCCTACAGTTTGCTAAGTTCTGAGTGATTCTCAAAAGGTCACATTCTTAGTTTACTCAATTCAGTCTCAATAACAGTGGTACAGCTCTGATGATTTAATATTCTCATTAACAACAGGAGCTAGTAAAAGAGGTGGACATGTTAAGGAATTATTGGGCACTTATTCTCCACATACCTGATTGATGCTCTGAATAGTCACTCTACTACAGAGTAGGGGTGTGATATATGACATCATGTTTATTACAGTTTTCAGGGAGTAATCACCATAGGCAAATAAAAGCAAGTAATTTTTCTTTTCTTTCTTTTTTTTTTTTTGCGACAGAGTCTCACTATATTGCCCTCGGTAGAGTGCCGTGGTGTCACAGTTCACAGGAACCTCCAACTCTTTGGCTTAAGCGATTCTCTTGCCTCATCTTCCCAAGTAACTGGGACTACAGGTGTCCATCACAATGTCCGGCTATTTTTTGGTTGTAGTTGTCATTGTTGTTTGACAGGCGCAGGCTGGATTTGAACCCGCCAGCTCCAGTGTATGTGGCTGGCGCTCTTAGCTGCTGAGCTACATGTGCTGAGCCTGCCCAAGGTGTAATTTCAAACACCAGAAGCCCCACACAAGAAGAAGTTTCATTGAACTTTCGTCCACTGTAAACACTGGGACATTCTCCTTCTTTGAAGGTGTGTAACCAAGAAAATATGGAGGAGCCTCCCTCACAAATGTGGGACACACATATGGGTGAGGGAAACTTCAGGAAGGTCTTTTATCCACCCCGTTCAAAAAGGAAGTTCACAAGCCAGAGGCCGCAGGACAGAATAATGCTTGGTGTGTTTATATGTCAACTCCCTGAGACTCACACTAGTAGGGCTGTCACAGGGCAAGGCCCAGGCTGCCACATCTTCCCTTGGGGAACAAAGATATGTAAACAGAAGAGAAATCTAAGAGAAAGACAACAGGAACCAGTCTTTGGAGAGAATCATGGCTCAAGCTAACCAAAGACCACAGTGAGGGTTGTGTTCGTTTCAATCTCAGTCTCTGATGTAGTATATGGTTTTGCCATATCTGTGTTCCACCTATGCTACTGCTAACCTAGTACTTTTATTTAAGTGGACTCATTTTTATTTTACTTACATAGTTCTTTGTTGATTCTAGGCAATAATTTTTGAGAAATAACAGGTTCAATATACCAGTTATAGACTTTTTCTAGTATATGTTAGAATAAGCACATCATTAGAAACATTTGTCACACCACCCCAAATCTTTTCAAGTGCCATAGCAGTAGTTATCCATTCATTGGGAAACACCCGTAAATAGACCAAGTACTGGATTTCGAGTCAAGAACAACAAGGGTGAGGACAGAGGTTTCTCCCCTTGAGATGCTGATATTGGCCAGGAAGCCTCTGGGTTTCAGTGCTGGTTTCAGGAAAGCCTCCACCTGTCCCCTCTGCTCAGACCACTTCAAAGTCTGCTTTATACTTCAAGGGAAGATTTGTTTACAGGCAAATACTAGAATTAGAAAGATGAATGAAAGAGTCAAATATGAGGCCCTTTGCAAGAGGTTAAGTACAATATTATTACCTCCTGTCTACAGAAAGGTGTAAAGAATGACAAAGGAGCCCACTGCATTAACCCATTTCTAAAAGCAGTGGCTACTGAAAGCCATATGCACGTCATAGATGAATGGTAATTATGTACTCATCATTAAAAGTATAATTTAAAAATTCTTTAAGCCTTAGGAGGAAACCACATTTACCTGAAATAAGTCATCTATCTTTAAAAGCCATGAACTATCTTGCAAAGCCACCTGAATGCTGGCAACAGACTTTCAAAGACATATTTCAATGTTTTTTTTTTTTCCCCATTTGTATTTTATAGACACTAATAATGACTTCACTAGATTTTCTTCTGAGTCATACTAAAAAAAATTGGACTGTAATTTAGATGTTGTTTAAAGATAGACTATAATACTTCAAGACAAAAATGAAGCCACCTTATTAAAGCTCTTCTTTTTTTTCCCTTTAATTCCATATTTTAGCTTCACTGTAGATAAAATATGCCAGCAGTAAAACATAAAACACATACATGTTTTCTTTTTTGATTGCAAGGAAAAGATACCTTAGAGATATTGTGACTGTAGATAAACGTCTTCTCATCCTAAGAATCACTCTGTATCCATCCAATCTGCTTTATCTTTCTTCCTGGCACTTGTCACTATGTGTCACTATCTCATTTGCTGTGCTTCTTGTTGCTTTCCTCCACTGGAATGTGAACTCTAGGAGGACAAGGACTTTATATTCTTTTGCGGTCTTCCTAGCACCTAGAAAAATGCCCAGTACATAGAACGTGCTCAATAAAACTTTGTTGGATGAATGATGGTTGATTAATGACCAAAGGTTTATAATTAGCAAATCCTTTTTTTTTCAAGCTCGACCCACCAGTTATTAGGTCTGAGAAATATATATTTGTTAGCCATTTGACCTTAGAACCACATAACCTCTAACACTTTGTGTTTCTGTCTGTAAAGTAGGGACAACATTAACTCATAGGACATTTTGAGAATAAAATAAAGTAACATCCATGAAAGTGTTAGCCTCTCTATATAACCAACAGGCATTTGTCCATCAGTCTATCTATGAGGTTGGACAATTAAGTTCATGAACTCATCCTAGAAAAAGTGCTACATACCTCATTGCTGAATATCACTATGGTTACCAGATGGCCAAGGGGAGGATTTCCAAGGGGATCAAAGTGATATTCAACAATGAGGTATGTAGCACTTTTTCTAGGATGAGTTCATGAACTTAATTGTCTGATCTCCTACTTATGAATAAATCTGGCTTATAGTAGGTGCACCATGAACGCTTACTCATTCATTGACTTTTAATTTCAATTTTGCTATGAAGTGCAATTATTTCTTGTGTAGTTGTTGATGGCCCTGTGTAAAGTCAAAGACAAGAAATCAATAGATGACCATAGGTGAAAGCATTGCCTTTATATACCTCAACTCTTGCCTCTTTTATATCTGCAATATAAAGAGGTTTAATAACACAGTGTTTTCCTCAGCCAAGTACATTTAGAGGACAGAAATAAGAACAGGACATTGACAAGAATGATAAGCACTAAAGTCATCTTTTATGTCCCTGCAAAAAGGGCAGTTTTGTTTTTAAGATGCTTCTCACGTAGAGAAGATGTTAGGGAAAGGAGGAATTTGATTTTTAGAAAGGTGATTTCCAAGGTACTCTTCCTTCCTTTCTTTCTTCTTTCATTCCCCCTTTTCTTCCTCCTTTCTTTTTTTGCCTTAACTAGAATTAAGTTAAATTTTTGGTTGTTTTCCTCATGTAAGATACACAGTTAGAAAATTAGGTAGGTTGAGGGGAGGAAAAAATGGTCAAGATGAATGTATGTTAAATACCCTACAAATTAGAATTTTCAAATCCTCACCATTAAGGCAAAATAAATTGGTTGAACTATAGCAGAGTCACTCATTAAAACATGGTTAGCCAGGATTCTCTAAAAAAGGAAAAATTCCTGCATTATTGAACCATTCATTCTATATAAACATTTTTTTAAACCATTAGGAAAATAATGACTTATTTGCACAGAAAAATGATACATGATGAAATCTCCGCTGACGGGTTTTAGGTATTTCTATAGAATATTATCTTAGCAATTGGCTCAATCACTTGCCACTCAGTTTAAATACAACAAGAAGTATTTTGTATGAAGAAAGGTCTGTCAATATTTTTACAGGTCACACTTACATAAGTATTTGTTCTCCCCATAAATGGAGAATTTTCCTTCTGTTTCAACATTTTTTTTTTTTTTTGAAAGAAGTGATTTGTTATGGGAGGAGGGTTCTGGAAACAAACCATTTTTTCTAATATTTATTCTATTAAGGATTTATAATTTCTTGTATTCTCTTATTTCTCTTCAAAGAAATTTATCATTTCTTTGATTCTCTGATAAAGAGAAAGCTACAGGGACACTAATAAGCTAAACACTTTCTGAAAGGAGGTGAAAAAATCAAGAACTGCAATTAAATGGGTATGTGGAGTATATATCAAGGTTAGAAACACATACACTGAGAAACATGTTAAATGACATGTATTTTAAAATACTGCTTTTAGGAATTTATCATAAAGAATTCAGGTATGCACAAATACATACTATAAAAGGATAACCATGCCAATATTGGTTACAGAGGTTAAAAAAAACTTACAAATCCTTGTTTCCCACTCCCTTCAGGCAGGTGAGACTACCCTCTGGCAACAGGAGGCTGAGTGTCCAAGAAATTCTACCTGGGAGGCTTTGGACTCAAGGATGCCAAATACAGCCCAGGGCAGGCACTGAGTACAGAGTCAATGTGGGGGGACTGAGCAAAAGGGTGCACAGGGCCTGCGTTAGGGTGATTGCCCTGCTCTCCCTCCCCCAAGGGCAGGAGGATGGGGGCCCTGTCTGCAGACAGTGAATGACCCTAAAGTAAAGGCCTCTGGAGACTTAAGTTTAGGGGAAATAAAAATTCTGAAAATGGCACGTTAGGCCTGGGATTCGAGAGGCTGGGGCCCCACCTGGCATGCAGAGTGAGCAAAACTCTGTGGAAAATGTTGTCCACTTATGTCTCAGTTGCAATAGCAGCCTGCACCACACAGTGGAGACCTTCCTGGGGTGCAAGGGAGCACCTGGATACCTCTAGCCCTCCCCAGGGCTATGAGGCAGCTGCAGACCTGCCCATGGTTCCCTGGTATCCAGGCTCTTGGAATGTCACCCAGTTTAAGCTGCACTAAGCTTGGATGCCTGTGGGATTCCACATGGGTTCCCTTTATGGAGCAACATCTCTGGGCAACATCTCTAGGCAGCTCCCTACGTTAGGCCCAAGACCTGCGTGGGTTGGGATGTTCTTCTCTAGCCCAGATCAAAGTCTTGTCTTCGAGTGTGAAGCCCCGGAGGCATCTTCCTTACTCTTCCCTCACATCTAGCAGCTTCTCCCAGCTCTTACTCAGTTCTAGGTTGAGCAAATTGCCCTGAACCCTCTTCTTACCTATTTTTTGGTGCTTCCTGTTGCTTCCCTGTTGACTCCCACCATTCTCTCATGGGTGATCTGATAGGTGAGTGTGAGCTAGGAGGTACATGCTCCCTGACTAGTCTATATCACATTGATCCTGTCTCCTTGACGATGTTTTATTTCTTATGTTGCATTTTGAGTTTACCGGTGCTTATTCTGTTATTCTGGCATGTTTTAAATTATATTAAATAAAAACTATTTTTGACATTTTCAGAAAGATAAAAGAAAATACTGCATCCAGTAAAAAGTCATATCTCATTCATGAAGTAGGAATTTAATGCTAAAAATAGAGTAGTTTTAAGGAAAACTAATGTGTAGTAAAGCTATTTCATGCTTTAAAATATGAAATTAGAAAGTTCTGGCTTTCTTTGAAAATATCTGTAATTTAATTTCAAATATATAATTTCAACTTAAACTTAATGGCATCATTTTACAATTGAGTTTTTCTTTTCAAATAACTGAGTTAATATAAGATAATTGGATAATGCATTGGCGTGGAATGTGTTATGGATAGATCCTGATAGGTCATTTGCTATGTCTAGCTATTTTTCTTCTAGGTATTCTCTCTACTGAGTATTGAGATAAATTATTAATTGCTGAAGAGCATAAATGATACTATTTGAAGCATTTAGCAGTTATGATTCTCAATAGCAACTCTAAGAAATTAAAAAAAACAACATTTCTGTCAATACTTTTTAAGATCTCATCAATGAACTAAGTCCCTCAGATAAGTGGCTGCAGCAATATCTTTTGAAATTGTAATAACAACTTCTGCAATTACTTAACAAATAAATTTTTCTTTGGCACTGGTTTCTTTTACTGCAGAAAACTCATTTCGGAATTGGGAAAAGCATAAAAAGTCTGTCATATTTAATTCCATAAATAAGTGATTCAAGAAAACTTAATGAGTTCTATAACCCAACATTTTAGCTTTCTTACACTAGCTTAGCTAAAATTATCATTTTAACTGTCATTTTAGAAATATTGTATTATTATACCAAGTAGTGAAACATTTAATACACATTCAGCAAGTTAAAGTAAATATGTTCATTATTTTTTATAAAATGCTAAATATACTTTTTGGGAGCACATGTTTAGCAGATTAAAATAAGCATATTCCTCTATTTATGAAAAACATCCTCAAAGAAGACTTTCATACTTTCCCCTTTTCATTGGTTTAATAAGTACTCATTTAAATTAGTTTTGGAAACTAAAATAATATCTTCACAATTTTTAATATGGTTACAAAGTTCATCTAAAAATAATTTTTTTATTAAATCATAGCTGTGTACATTAACGCAATCATGGGGTGCAATGTGGTAGTTTTATATACAATTTGAAGTATTTTCATCAGGGAGGGTAAAAATAATTTCTTTCTTTTTTTTGAGACAGAGTTTCGCTATGTCACCCTTGGTAGAGTGCCATGGCATCACTGCTCACAGCAGCCTTAAACTCTTGGGCTTAAGTGATTCTTTTGCCTCAGCCTCCCAAGTAGCTGGGACTACAGGCATCTGTCACAACGCCTGGCTATTTTTTTTTTTTTTTTTGTAGTTGTCATTGTTGTTTAGCAGGCCCAGGCCGGTTCGAACCCGCCAGCCCCGGTGTATGTGGCCAGTGCCCTAACCATTGAGCGACAAGCCCTGAGCCTAAAAAAATATTTCTAATGTAATCATTCCTTTACATATGGTGTGCTCCCTCTAAAAGTGAAACTTTATCCTTCTAACATATATTGAGGTAAATATATTTTAACATATGTTAATATCATGGCCAGTAACAAAACAAAGCAAAACAAAAATAAACATATTTTAATATAGAAAATTTTTAAAATTAAATTTCCCTGGCTATTTATTACAATTTATTTTATTTTAAGAATTTGTTTATTCTAGCAAGTATTTATAAAATAAAGATGCTAATACAGGTTTAAGTATCTCCCATCTGAAAAGCTAAAATCCAAAATGCTCCAAAACAAACTTTCTGAGTGCCAACATGATGCAAAAGTGGAAAATTCCACACCTGACCTCAGGTGACAAGTCACAGTCAAAATAGTCAAAACTGCTTCGTGCCCCAAATTATTTAAAATATTGCATAAAATTATCTTCAGTCTATGTGTATAAGGTAAATATGAAACATAAATGAATTTCATGTTTAGACTTGGGTCCCATGCCAAAGATACCTCATCATGTATATGCAAATATTCAAAATCTGAAAAAAAATCTGAAATATGAAACATTTCTGGTCCCGAGCATTTTGGATAAGGGATACTCAAACAGCACAGCTGTTTTTACAAAAATAAAAATGGTAACCAAGAAGATGACCCCTAAAATTATATCTGTAAGGCCTCCTTCAGCTCTACTATTTCATTTTTTCATCCCTTCATCATTAATGACTTCATTCATTCATTCACTTGTTCATTCGTTGTAAGAGTTCCTATGTGCCATGCACTGTATTGGACTCTGAGGATAGAAAGAGAAATGAAACAAAATGTGTTTCAGCCATAGTCCATTAGCATGAAATATGGAAGGGACTACAAACTCAAATCTCTAATACACATGGAATTCTCCATTCTCTGTGTTGGAAAAGGAAAGGAATCCTGCTTCGGAGACATTTATCCACCCATAGAGACCTTTTGTAGGGAAGGTATGCCGTGGCTCTGTCACTTTGCTCACAGACTTTGGCACATCATACTTTCATTCATTTATAGTTGAAGAAGACATGGAGACACAGAGACGCGACCTAACTTGTTGAAAGTCACAGAGCAGGTGAGAAAGCCGAAATCAGAACATATGGTCTATTGGAATTTGTTCAACAAATACAGTGAGAACCTGCCAAGTGTCCAGCTCAGAGCCAGGAATGAGGACTAGAAAGATGGATAAGACCTGGTCCCTGCCCAGAGGGACGTACAGTTTGGTTCTGTCAGTGGCTTGAGTTGGGAGTTGTGGGAATTATTGTAACATTTGATGCCTGCTTCTGGGTCTCTGAGGACTGTGGGAGCAGAGAAACAAACCTGGGACGGCACGGGAACCAGAACACCTGGTAAAGTAAACACGGGGAAACAAGCTCAGCTTGGTTGTGATCGATCTGCAAACTGCAAATCAAAGAAGAGTTTGTTTTCACCTATCAATCTTGCAATGTTTTAAAATGACAACACTCAAAATGGAGAAATCAGCACTGTCATCCACTGCTGCTGGAAATATAAATGTTATATTTAGATACCAGAATTGCAGCATCATGTGTAACAGCTTACAACCAGGAAGCTGGTCAATAGCAAGTGAATAAAGTTTCATTGCATTAAGGTTACTTTTATATAATAGTATGGTGTATGGGGCAGTTTCTCAAGATCACCTAATGACCTGGGAAAACATTCTTCATCTAAAGTTAATTAGAATCTCTTCTCAGACTTTTGGCTAAGATCAAGTGTAGTATCTGTTCTTATCAGTTTAGTGTTAATTAGAAAGATGGGCATATTAAACTACACGAAGCATGCTCCTACTTTTCTAAAAATAGAATATGCATACAAGCAAATGTGTTGAATTAATACCTGTGATTATTTATGAGTGCTGATATTGTAGGTGATTTTTATTTTCTTCCTTTCTACATTCTCCAAATTTTCTGCAAGGAGCTTCCGTTAATTTAATAATTGAGACAAAAACAAATCTTAGTTAATTATTTTCTGATCAGAATGATTCTCTGAAATGAACTGCCTGTACTGACTGGTTTCAGGCCATCGGTGACTCAGCCCCTTCTGGTCTGAACTGGCGAAGTCCCCAGACCTGAGCTCCATGACCCAGGCTGGTTTCACTGCTGACTGGCAGGGTCTTTTTGAGCCAAAACAGTTACGAGCCTTTGTAATTGTATCTATAAAGGGTGCAAATGATATCTGCCTCACAAATGAAGTTTAAAGAGAGCATAAGAAAAATGCTTTGAAAAGCACTATAAAATGCAAGTTATGTCTTAGACGAGAGATGGATAAGATAGGGTCTGGACTCAAATCCCAAGTGATCAGCTTCTTTGTTTCATGACATCAGTCAAATGACAGAACCTCTTTGAACCTTCTCATAATTTGTCAACTGGAGATATTACTGCCTCCTTCAGAAGGTTGATATGAACTAAACACTTTCTGCAGTGCACAGTAAATGTTAGTTTCCTTCCTTTGTTAGGCTCTGTCTTCCCCAACCCCAGCCTTACTCTGAAACAAACAAAAAAGCCTTCAATATCAACAAATCTCTGTTCTAATTTTCAAGCGTGTTTACTTTGTTTTTTGATATATTAGAAATGTATCGACTCCCTTCTTCATTTCTCTCCACTTTTATCGTTCAGACCAATAACAAGAACAAAATAAGCACAGTGCGGAAAAATGTGAGGATGGTAGACGAATTTTATGGTCATTTGAGCTTGAAGTCTCCCACACAAATCTCTGAAACTCTAAGCATTTCCCATTGGGGTTGGCAGAGTAGGAAGGTTGAACCCCCTTGCTTTGGTGGGCTGAAGTTATTTCAGTGATTAGATCTCCTTAACTTCTGGGTTTATCTAAATATACCTGTGACATTCTGTAAATGTGCAGAACTCAGAATTTCTCAGGCTTGGTTTCTCTAGTGTCAATTGACAACTACATGTCTTAGATTTTGTTCCCTTTAATTAACCTTCTCCATCTCCAAATCAATTTTCTCACTTCCTCATGGTGTGACTGCTATTCTAAGGAATGCAGACCTAAGGGATCCGCATTTCAAGGCTCCAAAGGTTCATGTGCCAAGCCTGGAACTTTGTACACAAATAGATATCCAAGTACATCCTCTGCTGCTGCTGCTGCAGAACACACAAACTTAAAAATTCAAGGACGAAGATTAAAGTATCAGGGGATTCAGCCCTCATTTTAATTATTTGAGACCCGTATCTTCCTTTGTCAGGATCTTTCTTTATGGAACTATTGAAGATTTTTGGGAAAGGTAACGACCGCTTAAGACCCTACCTCTTCTGGGAAGATTAACGTGTTGGGTGCTGGTGGATAGTTTGGAAGGGATGACCTGTGTGTGAGAAGATTGTGAAGACAGATTATAGAGGATGAGGCAGATGAAGGACACATCGCGGCAGACTCTGCTGGTGCCCAAACCATTTCCTGAGAGTCTTGGGATTAGTGTCCTCTGGCTGCCGTCTAACTGTGAGAATCTACCTCCTTTAGCTGAGGGCTAAGGAATTAATACTCCCTGCCCAGCAGCCTTCGGTCAATGACTGATAGAGGTCCATACCTAGACACTCCAGTTCTCTTTTCCTTTTAGAAGAAACTCTGAGGTATGTTAATTTCCTGTTGTAGCTATAAAAAAATTACCAAACACTTAGATGTCTAAAAGAAATACAAATGTACTGTTAAATAGTTCTGGAGGTGTTAAGTTTGAAATAGACCGTATTGGGCTAAAATCAAGATATTGGTAGCGCTGCCTTGCCTTCAGAGACTCTAGGGAGAGAATCTATTTCCTTGCCTTTCTGGCATCTAGATGCTGCTCATATTCCTTGGCTGCACCCTTGAGATTAATTTGGGCCTGCTTGGGTAATCCAAAATAATCTCCCCATCTCAAGATCCTTAATTTAATCCAATATCTCTAAACTCTCTAATAGCGTGTAGCATGTAGACATCTTTGGGGGCATCACTTGGTCTACTACGTGGGTGTTTTATGCCATTTCCCATTCTCCTCCTAAGGAACACACTCTCAGTGGTGGTGGTTTGATGGCCTCCCTTTATTTACCTGCTTTCTCTTCCTTGCTTACTTGCTCACTCTCCTACTGGTGTTTTCTGGACTTCCCAAGTAAAACATTTCACTCTGGGTCTGCTTCTAGGAAACCCCAAACTAAGACAAGCATCACAAGCGGAAGAACCCACAGTAGGTGTAGGGAGAAGTCCAAAAGCTGGGCTGATCCCTTGTGGGAGAACGGTAAAAATGGGAAGTCAGAGGGATCTAGCTTTGTGGAGATGACATTGAGTTCCATTTTAGCTGAGGTGACATGAGGACAACAGAGTTGGAAATGGTAGTGAAAGGGGTAGGGTCTCCTATAAGGGGAAGGATTTCACAGATGATGGAAAATGTGCTTAGAATCATGTTTTCATTGCATGATGACACTTTATTAATGAAACAAGGAATCTAAAGGACACAGCCATCATGTGAAGTAAGCAAATAACTTCTAATCCAGAGGCAGAACTATAAGCCCGAGAGGACCCTGAAATGTCAAAACATTAGCTCATAATTTCCCTTTCAGAAATTATTTTCATCTTCTTAGTATTTTCTATACCACAGGCAGACACTGTTCTTAACACATTCTTGTTTTACCACTTAAATCCTTATTACCATCATTTGAAGCAAGTATTATAATTTCCCCCTGTTTACAATTGAACTGGAGATCAGAGAGGTTAGTTATGTAGAAGCAGGATTTCAAACTAAGTCAGGTCAACTCCTGAGCCTGAAATTTAAATCACCACATTCTCTTGCTTTGGTTTTGATTATAAAAAAAAAGAGGAATCCAAGAAGACTTCTTCAGGTCTAATGAAAACACGCTGTCCCCGGCTTGGTCTACTTGTATAAAGTGCCTGGGCAGCATCCTTCAAAGTGAAGTCTCATTTCTCTCTTATCTTCAAACAGATTACATCTGGCCTCATCTTAATCCCACTTACTTTTAGTCCACTATTTAACTTAATCCATCTAATTTAATCCTACTTTTGCACAATTCAAGTCCAAAACACTGGAGTTAAGTCATCCAACACTCCCAGACAAGCAGAAGCTTACCTTGGCAGAGTTACTAGATGCATAGAGTCAGAGTCTCTTGTTTTTCATTCTGGCTATAAATAACCATATAATTTTAGACTAAACACTTAGGATCTCTCCCTGACTGATTTACATTTCTTCATACCAAGGTAGAAATAATAAGACCTGTCCCTTTTTTTTGCAATTTTTGGCCAGAGCCGGGTTTGAACACCCCACCTCTGGTATATGGGGCTGGCGCCCTACTCCTTTGAGCCATATGCACCGCCCTACCTGTCCCTTTCTTGGGAGATTGCTCTAGAGTTAAGTGGAAAGTTCTATTGAACTTGCTTTGAGTTCTCTACTACAATTGCAGTAATGATGTTGATTCAGAGAATAGTAATCTCTTGTTTTTCCCGTCAATGCAGGTTTTAGTTAAATCTTCTCCAGAAAAGTATTTTCTGTCTAATTTCTATACAATTGGAGTCCCTCAGATATTTGTTATTTTTGATAATGAACATAAATATCTCATTGCCAAGTAGTCTATTCACCACTTTTTCCCAACTGGAACTGGTATATGCTGAATCATTCTAGTTACTTTGATAAACCCCCTCATTACATTATCTAACTTCTTTATCAGAAACAAATTAGATTCTCAATACGCCTTGGCTATTTCTGCAAGATGAAATAATGGATAGTCATTTTTAAAAAAACAGAACACTTGACTTTGGGTTCTTTTTTTTTAGACATGGGCTAGCGTTTAGTGGTGAAATCCCAGCTCACTGCAGCCTCAAACACCTGGGCTCAAGCAATCTCTCTTTGGTTTCCCAAAGCACTGGGATTATTGGTGTGAGCCACCACATCTAGATTTTTTGGTCTATTTTAAAAGACACTTGGGTAATCTTTATTCATAATCTATTGTATCTAGAGTTCTGCTGGAGAACCACCAACAGCACCAGTCTTCTGGTAGTTTACATAATAGCTAAAATAACAACTGACATCTGCATTTTGCTGTAAGGTTATTGAGTGGCTTCCCATAGTTAGGTATTTCTCAAATCTCAGTGATTTTTTTTTTGGGGGGATAGTTCAATTTCTTTTTCTTTTTTTCTTTTTTTTTTTTATTAAATCATAGCTGTGTACATTGATATATTCATGGGGCATCATTCACTAGCTTCACAGACTGTTTACCAAGTTTCACATATACCCTTGTAAGATGCACCACTGGAATCTCAGTGATTTTTATAACATCATCATGATATTTTACCATATTTTCATAATTTATGCTCCACTATTTGCCAAGCTTTTTACTTTAAAATTGACCTGCCTTTTTTTCACTTAAATAAATTTATTTAAAAAGTGAACTTCATATTACTCTGATAACTAGAAAATTAATATTGCTTGCCATGAATAGAAAATAAATAAACTCATTGATGTAGCCATTCCATAAAGTACACATATATCAAAACATCAAGTTGGTCACCATAAATATATACATTTTTATTTGTCAATTATAAAATAAATAATAATTATTTTTAATGAAAGTAAATAAATGCAACAAAAACTAAAAAATATTGCTCAACTCCTGCTAGATACTGCTACTGGGTGAAGGTTCTTGAGACTGAAATATATTCTTTTCTGTGTGTGTGTGTGTGAGAGGGAGAGAGATTTGCATACATTAGAATTTAGAGGCAAGCTCTAACATGAGACTATTTTTAATGAATTACTTAGATTTGGGGAAATGATATCATGGATTATAATTTGATTTGCACAACAGCCTTGTTAAGTGATTTATCAAGGAAACAGTGCTGATATTATTCTCATTTACAAATGACAAAACTAGGGCTCCAGGAGGTTATATGACTTGCTTTTTGATTCTACAGGTAGTAAATGACAGAGCTGGGCCTCAAACACAGGCATTTTCATTCCTAATCCAGTGCTTTTTCCACTGCACCCAACCATTCTAGAAGTGAGAGGGGTTGCAGAGGACTTGGGTGAAGCGCACTGAAGATCCATCCATTCCCTCAGTCACTCATAGCCCAGTCAAGGAGATGAGAGGTTCTAAAGTGATGTATTTAAATAGCATCAAGAAAAAGTAGATAAGTGTACTTTGAGATGATTGGCTCAGAAAATAACAGTGAAAATACTAAGCAAGTGAGCTCACTATAAAGATGGATTAGGAAAGATTTTCTGGAGGAAGTAAGATTAAAACTGTGTTAAAGGGTGGTCAATAACAACAAGGGATCAGAATTACCCAGAGTATCAGAGAAAGTTCTTTCTTGGTTCACTGCAGATAGAAAAAAATGCAGACATCTGACTAGAAGTGGCATAGCTACAGTTTACAGTCTTACGTGCGATGAAGTGAGATAATTATTCCTTTGGATTTTTTAAAAATAAATGTGTCCCTTACAATATCTGTGATCCAGCAAACTACTTACAGGGTTGGAACAATGATAGATATGTGCTAATATTTAGAAGGATGTGCCTCCTCCATACAGGGAAATTGGACATAGCTCTAATATTTGACAATAGAGGGCTCCGTTACATAAATTTAACTACTCAACTCCGGGAACACTGTGGAGTCTTCAGAAAAGATGTCAACCTTTGCTACTAAAATGTGGTCTGTGGACCAATGTGGTCCCCTTTACAATTGGATCTTGTTGAAATGCAGTTTCTGATGCAAGAGATTTATAGGAGGATAGGAGATGTTGCATTTCCAACAAGTTCTCCACTGATTGACACATGCATTAAAGTTTGAGAAGCAGAGGCAGATGAGTAATGACATGGAAAGATATTTGCAATTAAATTAAATAGGCTTATTTCGCAAGAATTAGTTCTAAACGATACTATATTGGTAAATTTAAAAAATGTATACGTTCACACATGAGGAGGGGGAGGGAAAACACAAGGCAAACAGATGGGATGAGTGTATATCACAATACCAACAGCAGTGGAATTATAGGAACTTATTTCAATTGTCTTCTGTGTTTGCACATCTGTAATTTCTCTATGAACATACCTCTTTAAAACTACACTTTTAATTTCTTTTCTGTTTTCAGAATTTCACTGAGTTCTTTCTGAACATGAAACCAACAGGCTGAACTGGAAGAAAACAACTCACAGGGATTTAATCAGTGTAACAAGAAACTGTCAGAAGAAAGACTTATAAGGATTTTCCATCAGGTGTGAAGTAAATCATTGCAACCTTCACATTCCTGGATCTCTCAGAATATATGTAAAAAACAGATACCTTTTTTTTCTTCTTTTTTTTTTTTTTTTTTGTAGAGACAGAGTCTCACTTTATGGCCCTTGGTAGAGTGCCGTGGCCTCACACAGCTCACAGCAACCTTCTTATTAAGGCTGTAAAGCTATGGGAGCAGAGACATTTTTCAAGACTGCCAACTGGGAAAGTATTTTCAGGATGAAACAGATCAGCTTCCCTGATTTTCAGTGGCTTTCCTCTGAGTTCTGGTTGGGAATATTTTAATAATATTACTTAGAAGTTGAAAGAGGATCCGGCTGTTTTATTCAGAATGATTCTTGGCCTGTCTTCTCCCTTGGACAATTTACTTTCAGCTTTTTAAACTTTATTCATTTCTGTAGTTGTCCCATTTTGGTGATCCCTTTTCTTTTCTAGCCTGTGATGGTAGGAAATGGATTCAGGTCCCATCTTCTGTTTTCTAGCTGCTAGGATATTTATGGGATGGAAATAAAGAGCTCACAGTCCTTTATTACTAAATTGGGGGAAATGGTATCTGCTTTAGTTAAGAGAACAGAATGAAATAATGCATTTGTTATGAAGCATAAAAGAAGAACTTAAAGAGTTGACGGATTCATTTACTCATCATTCAACAACGGTGGGCCCTGTGTCTGTTCTCTGCGTAGTAAGGGCAGAGGATGCAAACTTCCCAGACAAGTTCCCTCACCTCAGGATGCTTTCAGGTAAGGGGACATAATTAAGGAAAACAATTACCCTGCAGCATAACACCTGCTATAAAAGGGAGCATGCCAGGTATCAAGGGGAAGAATAGGGCAGGTTGGCAGTGAGGTGGTAAAAAAAATCTTCCTAGAGGAATGACCTGAGGGACCATCGGGTCTTGGCCTGGAATGGCTGGGAAGTGCCAGACAATGGGAATAACACATTTAAAGGCTCAAATGTGAGAAAGAGCCCAAAGATTCAGCAAACTAAAAATGATTTGGGGTAGAGAGTGGGGGCGGTAGAAAGAAGGAAAATGCTGTTGAAGGGACAATCTCATCTGAAGGGTAATGGGAATGGTCAGGGTCACTCATGGTCTATCTGGGGTTTTTGGAAGATGGCTCTGGCCTCAGTGTGAAGAAAAGACTGGCGGTAAGGCAGGAGGTTTGGCAATCAGCCGGGAAGCGACTGCAGCTGGGCAGGTGGGAGAGGGTCTGATCCTGACCACGGCCAGTGGAAACAGTGAGGTAGTGATTAGCTAGAATTGGGGTGGCGTGGGAGTGGGAATGGAACAGGCCCCAAGAATGTTGTCAGTAGATGCTCTTTCCTTCCTTTTCCCTCCACGGAGATCTTTTGGTCAATTCAAGCCAACCCAGCAGTAGCTGAAAAAATATTTCCTTGACACAAAATAACTCTCTCCTTAACAATTCTCAACGTCAGGCATGGGAATTCTTGAAGGTCACTGCATTTCCATTTGAGGAGTCTTTGAGGTCAAAACTATTTTCATAACAATATCGAGTCACCGTTTGCTTTATTGCTCTCCTTCTTCCACAAGCCCAATGAACGAGTTTTCTAGGGGCTCCCAGGATGTGTGGTGCTGCAGTGGCTCTGAGGGCTAAAGTGACATGCGTTTGGATTTTCCTGAGCTTTAAATTTGTCACAGTTTTAATTTCAAACATAGTAAATACATAAAGATATAGCCCCCTAATAAAAGCTCTTTGGGGTCCTCAATAATGTTCAAGAATATGAAAGGGACCTGAGACCTCAAAATTCGAGGGCCACCGCCATACACATGTAAAGAAAGCACCTACTACCAAGAACTTACAAAATTGATGAGTGAGGGTAAATTCTACTGATTGAAGAGCCCAATTTTTTTTTTTTTTTCCAGTTTTTGGCCAGGGCTGGGTTTGAACCCACCACCTCCAGTATATGGGGCTTATTCCTTTGAGCCACAGGCACCGCCCTGAAGAGCCTAATTTTTATCTCAGTTTTTGGCATCCTTTCAAATCTGAGCTGCTGCCTGTACAATATGAGGATAATGGCCGGTATTTCATTTACAGAAGTTCACATCTAAAGAAAGCGAAGCACATGCCATACAATGTACTAAGTAGAAAGATGAAAGCTCCCTCTGCGAGTCCGAAGATACTTTTTCCTTTAAAACTTATTTTTAAAGTTGGAAAACAGTCACTGAGTAATAGTCATATCTCAGAACAAGATCTCTGTTGTGTGGGCAGAAAAGCAAAATAGAAGCTGCAGTGTGGGCAAGTGGAAAATAACACAGTGAGAAGGAATGATGCAAAGGAGACCCGAGCTCTCAACTCAAGTTTCCCGAGGAACCATTTTTTAAAAAAGTTCAGGGCAATGGGTGAGCTAATCAACCATAAACCTGGCGGTCATCCACATGTCATCCAAAGAGGCCTGGAACCAGTCAAGGAAGTGTTACTGTGCCCCTGCACAGTTCCGGGGTATCTGCCCTTCCAAGAGGTCACTGGTTGTCTCAGAACGAAAAGCCCACGGAGGCCCAGGAAAAGAGCAATATGAAAAGGGTCCCAGAGACCGAGGGCAGTTAAAGTTCAAGGCTTAAGACAAGAATGTTATATGGCTTAGAAGTAAAATGTGGCTAGTCCATCTGAGGAACTGAATTTTATGTTTTATTTCACTTTCACTAATTTAAATTCGAATAGCCATGAGACTAATAACTGCTGTGCTGGAGAGCTCTATTCTGAACTTCCGTAAGCTTAGCTTGCTAACCTTTGGAGGGCCATCTCTAAGATCCCTCATCACAGGACAGGATGGGTGTGAATTCACTTTTAGGTAAACACACCCTTGTCTCCCACAAAAACCCAGAGTCAGCGTCACAGGGTGTCTGCTGGCAAAGCCAGCCAGTTCTCCCAGGAGAGCCGTGAACAGGAGCTTAGCAAAGGGGAAGGAAGCAGTGCTGGCAAATGGAGCAGCAGAGGTCTTGACTGTGACCCCGTGTGACCTCGCCCTGAGCTACCTATCCAACTCTGTTATGGTCTGTATGCCCTGTCACTGTGCTCCAGCCAGACACCCCTATGAGGGCTTCCCGGACCTGCCAAGCCTGTTCCCAGCTCAGGGCCTGCTGCGGATGTTCTTTCTTCTCAACCTAGAATGCACTTTCTCCAGATCAGGGCTTTTCCACTTCAGCGCTGGTGACACTTGGGGCTGGATGGTGCTTTGTCACAGGGACCTGTCTGTGCACTGTAGGATCTTCAGCCGTATCGTTGGCCTCTATCCGCCAGATGCCAGCAGCACCCTCCTCTCAGTTGTGACAGTTAAAAACACCTCCAGACACCAAATGTCCCTTGAGAGACAGAGTCACCCCTGGTTCAGAATCACTGCCCTAGGTATCTGTGTGATTCACTCTCTCACTTAATTTAGGTCTGTACTCAGATGTCACCTCTAGGGAAACTTTTTCAAAACCCAGTCTAAACCAGAAGCCCCACCTCTCTCTAGCCCCTTCCCGGGTTTATTTTTCCTCACAGCATTTATTACTAGCTAACACTGTATGAGATACTTTTTTGTTTATTATGCCTTCCCCTGTTTTGTCACTGCTCTAATCCCAGCTCCTAGTACCTAGAAAGTGGGTAGATGCTTTACAAATATTTGTTAAATGAAGGAGGGAAGGAAGAAGTAGCAGTGTGTTTTGTAAAATCAGAAGACAGGCAGGAAGTTTCATTCCAGGAGAATGGAGACATGCCACCAACAAAAAGCCTTCAACTTAACTAGTAAAATCTATGTTGGTTGTGGGCAGCGCCTGTGGCTCAAAGGAGTAGGGTGCCGGCCCCATATACTGGAGGCGGCGGGTTCAAACCCACCCCTGGCCAAAAAAAACAAAAACAAAAACAAAACTATGTTGGTTGCTATATATAAAAATGACAAGGTTTTAAATTTTTTTCTAATAACGGACATACTTTTACTCATTTTCTAAAATGGTGGTTTGAATGCAGAAATAAATTATAGTTTTAGATGTATTTGTTAACTACTTTTATGATAGTATATGCTTTTGAAACCTAAAATTACAATCATTTCATATCCTTAGGAGTCTATGTTCTCACCCAGTATTAACACTGATGTCTTCTTGCCACTGAGCAGAAAACATTCTGATAATTAGGAAGGTGCCTGATTAAAGACCTGCATTTTTCCTTCAGGGTTATAAGCTGAAAATGTGTTTCTGGGAGGTTTTTATTAGCATTACTGTATAAGCCTATCAATTCAGTGACTATTACCTGACTCCAGCTCTAGAAAATGTAATTGTGTTCTGAAGTCCTTACTTAATTAAAAGACTGAGTTTTTTTCCCCCTGAAGATTTGTTATATACCATCTGAATTCCTTAGGACTTACTAATTTCTAAGATACTGACTTTCTTCTGGAAAGAACTGCAAATACTCAAAAGAAATTACAAGTGCTAAGTGAATTACACATTTTGGAGGAGAAGGAAAGGCTATTTCTCGATTGTTGGCAAATCCTGTGTATGGCCAGAGTACACGCCTAAAACCTGGATCCAGCCAACTGGTAAATGAACTTCCTTAACAATGCAGATCCTGAGACTATTCAGGGACTGACAACTTCTGAATACGGTCAATAAAACTTCTAAAAATTAAGTAATTCCTCTTTCAGATTTTCACTAATGAAAGTTTCTCTCCCCCCCTTTTTAAAAATAAAATAAAATATCTGGAACCGTGTGTGTGTGTGTGTGTGAATGACACACAGCCATCCTTTTGTGAAGCTGTGAATCAGCACGAGCCAGGCTGGGGTGGGTCTCAGGTTGGGTCCAGGCCCCAGTGGCCTGAGCCTTGCCTCTCTCGTAGGTGGGATGCAGCACACAGGGGCATAAAGGCAACGTGACCAGCTGGCCTTTTGCAAAATTGACTGCTGACTCATGGACCAAAAGTAGCCTTCAGAGGTTATCTTGTTTTTTAAAAATCATCTTCTTTATTCTTCTTTATAGCGTCTTCTAAGGAACCCTCTAAGTTGTTATCTAAACCTTGTCTGTGGTTTCCAAGATCAGCCCTTTTGGGAACTCATATCCCTCACCCCTAGCTCTTTTTCATTATTTGAATGAAAGAGGAACATTCCTCATTATTAGTTCAAGAATATTGCAAAAACAATTTTTTTGCATCTATTTAAGGCATGCAATGATGTTATGAGATCCATATATATATATATATTTGTATATGTAGCAAAATGGTTATTATAGTGAAACAAATGAACACATCCATTTCTTCACATAGTTACCTGCTTTCCCCTTAGGGCGAGAGTACCTATAATCTATTCATTTGGCAAAGATCCTGAATACAGTAAATTATTATCAAGTAGAGTGCTGAAGTGGTGCATTAGATCTTTCAACTTGTTCATCCTACATATCTGCTGCTTTGTAGACAGAGAATAAACAGTGTTTACCAGAGGTGGAGTGAGGAGGAAGGAAATGAGATGTAGGTCAATGATACAAAGCAATCCAAGAATTTCCATGACAAGAGGTGGGGGAACTCTACTTCTAAGATGCCCCCACCTCTCCTCTGAACTCCATCCTCCTCAGGGCCCTCCCATCTTTATCAGAACATTAACACATCTAGACACTTGATACCAGATGACATTGTTCTTAACATAATCCCCAACATCAGGCTTTGAACAGAACTCTAACACCTACGAAATGCATTGTAATGGAAGTTTGAATGTTCTATGTAATAGGGGCAGGGCATGTCAAATTTCTCTTATATTTTTAATAACATCTTGCTTTCTGAATAATATTTCAGAGGATATATTGACAGGCAGAAAGATGATCAAAGATAGTAACCCTGCCTCTTCAAGGTTAGAGACATTATTGCCCAGCTGGAGAGAATTGTGGTGTCCTCAGGTAGGACTCAGATTTGAAATAATCTTTCCCTGAAGGTTCCAAAAATGATGGAAGCTCTTGGGGGAGTGTTCTGCACCCATCTGTGCAGCAGCTCATCCTCTGGAATCAACACTGTGACTCCTCTGCTAGCTCTGTGGGAAGGGTTTTCCCCTAAAAGTTAAAGGTTTTATTTTTCTGTAGTCCACAAGACCAGCGTCAGTAGGCACAGTCAACCTGTCCTCATTTTGTGTGAGCCCAGGCAGTCTGCAGGGAAGCCAGCAAATGTGACTAAGGCACGCTATTACATGCTACTCAGAGGGCTGGAGAGATATATAAATGAGTTTTCTGGAAGGAATAAGCAACCGACAATTTTCATATAGCTGTATTTATAGCTATATTAAAACCAGTCAAAGCACTTAGCAGAAAATACCAATGCATTGTTCAGCCAATGGGAGCCTGTTGTTTTTCTAATTTACTCTTTAAAAATTTGCCTTTTCAAGTTGTCTTGAGCAGCAGGTCATTGAGGGAGGGGGAGAAAAAGGTATTTCCTCTTTTCATGAAGAAATACTCAAATAAATGAGGTGCTCCCCCACCACAGCCAGTTAAGCATACTAGCTTTTATAAAAAGTCCCTTCTAAAATCAAGGGACTTTATGAAGAGCATCCCTTTTAAAACAAGTTATTATAGAACAGAGAGAAATGAATGACACCCTGATCAGGCAGGTTTTCCAGGCTTTCCCATTTCAAGTCTGCCTTGGGTTTCCTTTCCTTCTTCCACTTTTCCATTTTGCCAGTGCCAGTCCACATTGCAGGATACCACGTACGGCACGCTTACCCCCTACTCAACAGCATGTGCTCATCTTATTCTACAGTCGAAGGCTCCACCGCTGACAACAATGCCAGCCTTGTGCCAGGAAACGTGTGGGTCCCAGTGAAGGGTAGCACAAAGCCTCTGGCCTCATGGACCTTATAGTCACCATCAAACTACATGTCTGTGGTGCTTCAGTAAACTTTCTGTGCAATCACACCCCTGTATGACCTTGGGGCTGATTGGATTTATCCTCATTTTAATTATGAGCATCCTCACCACAACCGTGTTCGTTATTTCAGGGCTGATGTCTGGTCCCTGCCAGGGGGACAATCATGTCTTGATAAAACCCTTGGCCCACTTCCCCTATTTGATTGTTGCTTTCTCAGAGGCTCAGTTTATAGCCACGTTCACTACCCTTGTCCCCGCGGCCTCTTTTCTTTTCCTTTCCCTCAAATTCCCCACACATTCTCTGTCTCCATTATCTTCTTTCTTTTTCCTGGTTCTGCCTTCATGCCTGCAGTCTGGCACTACTACAACCTCCCAGCTTCCAGGTTTTCCCAGTCTGTTACTTTTTTGCGCTTGTGTTGGTAGTGGGATTCTTTACAGCGCACATTTGTTAGTTCCATCTTGGTACCTTATTCCCTATCAAAACTGGTTTGGTACTACTCCAGAAGCTCAGAGCTGTTTGTAATCTGATACCTGATTACTAGATGATGGATAGACTTGGCCAGAGGCGGTGAGAGCTTTCTGGAAGCATCAGGTGCACTTCCATCGCTTGGTAAGATGCAGAATTAGAAGGTAAGAGTTGACGACTAGCACTCTGGACAACAGGCCGCAGGGCTTCAAACCTTGAAGTATATTTCTCTGCAAATTTTTTCTCTGCTGAATCACTTGTTTGGAAGTTTGCAGAAAAGAAAATAGGAATGTTAGAACACAAAGAGATATACACTAAGGTTCCACGGGAGAAAGATGCCTCACAAGTTAACCCTGGACACTTCTGTCTATTTTGAAAGAGTACGGGAATGAAATGGTTAGGTCAATTTAATTCTTCATTAACCAAAAGTTACTATATATCAATTTTTAAGTAACCAGGACAAAACACATTTATCAATAAAAAGATACCACCAAAATATTTCCTTCAGAGCTCATTAAGAACATTGTAATAACTAAGAAATCCTATTTATTTGATTAGTTTGTGGATCCTAGAAAAATATACAAAACCATCTACATTTGAATGTTAAACTGCTCATAATAAAGTCAGAAAGTATCCTGTTTACCTGATCTGGGCCTAACATATTTTTTGAGATTCTGAATTTTTTTTACCTGGATTTTAGATTATATTCTTAGTTGTTCTATATACCTTCTCCTCTTTTTTTTTTTTTTTATGACTAAAATCATCTGAAGCCTCATGCCGTGATGATACTGGAGTAAGGCTTTTCCCTAACCAGGTTTTCAAAGAATTAGCTTTTAAATGACTCAACTAAATGAAACTGTTTCTAAAAATTTTAGTTACAAGAAGAAAATGTGTGCATGTTTTAAGATCTCATGGATTGAGACATCTGAAGACCTAGAACAAAACAGCTGAATGACTCAACCCTGCTGTGGCATCACTGGCTGGCACCTGTGGCCCTGACCGTGCCAGGGACCCTGAATGATAGACCTTGAGATGAATCTCAGGCATGTTCAAATGCTTGGGTCAACAGTTCCCACTGAGGGAAGGCCTTTCTATTAGTTCATTAAATGATGACCCATTTTCGCTCCTCTTCAACTTCTGGAACTTTCAAGCATGATGTCAGCTTATTTCCCTCATGACTCTCTCTGAATTTATGTTGCTTTCTTGGCTTTTGAAATTTTAGAGCTGGTCTGGGAAAGTGGGACACATTTCCCTTGACACATTTCAAGCTATCTGAGACAGAGGAACCCATGTGCAATAAGCTGTCAACCTGAATAGGGGCAAAGAGCAATCAAGTCCTTTATGAAGTCTCACCCAGCTCTCTCCACCTCCACTTCATATGACACCCCAGATGCCAAGGTTTCTGACGAATCTTCCTTCTGGGCATGACCTGCTAAGACTTTATGATTTGGAGGAGTTTTCTGGGGCATAGTTTGCTATCCTGGTGCTCAAAGTCACATGGCACTCTTTTCCTTGGTTGCTAGCATTGAGCTTTGGATAGGAGAGTCTCACTATTCCTCCAGGGATTTACTGCAGCACTCTTGTCATTAAATTAGGGGATGAGGAAATGTGTTACCATCTTAAATCCTTGCAGATGATCTGCTACCCAGTATTAATTTCTTTAGCATTCTTAATTCTAGTGTATGTCTGACCTGGACTATTCCATACCATTATTTTTTGTTTTATCTGCATTCTTGACAATGTTCTCTGGTGGGAAGAGTTCTGTCTTTAACCATCTTGCTCCCTAGACCTTTGGTATACAGAATGAGAGCTAAGGCTGAGAAATGAGAATTAGACTAGCTAAGTGTCTGCATTGGAAATCCCTATTAGTGGTGAAGAGAAAGTGTTTAGAAGGTGAAAAAAGCAGAGGGAAAAAAAAATTCAACTGGGTTGAGTTTAGGGATTTATGTTAAGTTTCATTTTTCAATTAAGGACACATTTTCAAGAACACCAGCAAGTTCACTGATTAAATAAAATGGATACCAAACCTAAACAAACTTCGTGTAATCATTTCAATGATGAAGGAGGTTCTATCGTATGTTATTATCTGTCCTTTTGAATTAAACTTTCTTCTGGGTTCTCATTAGTGCATATAATATAGTTGCTCACACCTAGAAACTATGTTTAGCATTATGTCCATGAAATCGATGCATTGCTAAGTGACTTCAAGTTGTGTGTCGGCCTTCAGAGTTTTGGTCTTTAACAAAGGCAACTAACTGTAGCATCCTTCTAAATCCTACTGGAGTTCTGTGATATGGTTCATATAATCCAATTCCTACAGAGGCCAGGGAGGTAGCATAAACGGATGAAATAAGCTAGAGAGAAACCAGAAAATGCTATTTAGCTAGTACTGTGATCAAGAAACACAAGTAATCCTTGGTTTACTATACTGCATCTTAAACCCCTTAGGTGTCCTGCCCAAACCCGATCAGGTTGATTTTGGGCTTTTGGGCCATCAATTTTATTTACTTTTATAATCCACAATGATTGACCAAATACTGTGAAAGACCCTGGAGAAAATGGCATACAGACTGTTCACAATGGCACGATGACAAAAGTGCTGACTTAAGGCAGCCTTGCCTGAAAACTCAAGGGTGGAATTTCAAGTGATCCCACGGATTATGAGCCCTGAGGGATTCTTCACTGGCCCCCGAGTGTTATTAAACTACAGAACTGGGAGAAGAAAGCTGCCGCTGTCCACGGTGCTCAGGAATTTTCCTTAAAGCTGGAGTCTCTTCTCAGCATCTGTGGTATGGACATACTTCACACTGAACATATTTTGCATTTGAAACAATAATAACAAAAACAACCCTCCCCCCCAAAAAAATCACCTGGGTATGGCCCAAGAGGATCTGATGTAGTCATGACTCACAATGGCAAACACTTAAATAGAAAACTCGTATTTCTGATTTTCTTTCTGTAGTTCTGAAACAATTTGTGTAGAATGGTGTGTGTGTGCATTTGTGTTGGACCTCTGAAATCTTCTCCTTTCCCTCATGTTAATATGATCGTGATTTTATTGTCTACATTCCCAACGTACAGTGCTTGACACAAGTGACTGCTTTAGGCACCAGCAATTCCGTTTTGGAGTGCACACAGGACCATCAATGTCTGATCCTTCTTTCTCCAAATTTCACCAAATTACAAAAAATCACCACTGTCCCAAAGCGATGGGAATTTAAAATTCCTCACAACAGACTTTAAAGAAAGTAAAAAAGAAGTTGAAAGATAGTGTCCAGAAAATTTCTCACTCTGAAAATCCCACTTTAAAAGTATAATCCATCTGATCTATTCTAGAATCAAAGAACAATTTTGTATGTTCCTAGAGACCCAGAGCTACAGTCGCCCTTTCTATCATGAATATTCTGAAATGTTGACCCTCTATTGGTACTGGAAAGAGAAATTTTTATGTCCATCTGGAATTATTTTTTATTTTAGAGTTAGAGCTTTGACTTGATTGAAGTACTAACAACAGAAGGAAAAAAATAGGGAGAAAAGGAGACAAAAATGTGTGTTCGATAAAATAACCAAATGTTAAATCTTCCTTTTTTTCACGATGAAGTTTAAAAAGCTTTAATCATGAGATGCTGATAAATTTGATGAAATCAGGAAAGTTAATCCAGAAATTAAATAATAAATGAAAAGAAATCTTAAAAACCATTAAAACAGGAAGCTCCTTAAAACGTCGTTTAATCCTCATCACTTCAGACACTTGTATGTCTTTCTCATTCCTAATGAAAAAATCCTACAGTCGTTATAAATGAATCATCCCAACATTTAACAGCCTTCATTTCGAGGATATTTTCATCCTATCTAAACTTCATCTTTACTATTTAAAGCTGTTTCCTTTTTTGAGACGTCTATTTATAGAAAAATCACTGGTCCTTATTCTTAATATAACTGAAAACAGTCACTAAATTAGTGAGGTTCATTGCTGTCTTTCAGATAAATAAACCTCATTTCTTCAACCTCATATTATGCAACTTTTACTTTCTGTCTTCTAATACAAGGTTATTTTCTACAATACTTTCCCAAATCCTCACATCCCCTTGGTTACACAATCCCTCTCAAGAGAAGAAAGCATCCCAGAAACTACCTGTCAGCTGCTATCATATTTTTTGTACATGTTATTTTCATAGTCTTGCTGAAATTTAAATGGAAATTATAGAGAACAGCATTTAAGTAGTTTCATGGATAGGACAAGTTGGGTGCAAATTGATTTCTTTAGGTGAAAAAAGTGTTAGAGGGATCCTAAAAAGTTTAAGGGATCCTGAAAGATGAAATAAGATACCATCTTTAAGAATGTTCCCTGGGAAAGTTTCTGAGATCTTACTGAAGCAATAAAAAAATAACTCTTTGTAGGAGTTAATAGGGCTGAGCTCAGAATGCTGGCTTTGACATATATTTTTCTAATTTTTTTACCACTTTAAAATAAAAAATATTATGACTTGCTATACAGTAACACGAGTAGAAGTCCTGTCTTCTTTAGCACTATTATATTTTTGACAACAAAGCTATGAATAGGTTTGATTTGTAGTTCTTATGGAATAGCTAAACATGCCCGACAAATCAAGACATTCTTTAAAGGAACCATGGGTTATTTCATTAGAAAAAACTAGTGATAATATTGACAGATGCCCATTTGGTAAAGGGATGTAGGTTAGGCTCTCTAAGATGTTACAAAAGAATATTCAATCCCCATCTTCAAAGTGCTAACTCTCAATGTGAAGAGCCACTACAGTAAAAATGCATATTCAGAATCATACAAACAAACAAAATACAGAAGATGACTCCCAAACATTCTTAACACGTATTTATTAGTGACTCTGCCTGGGAAGGGCAGAGAAAAGGAGAGATGTCAAAGTTTCCACAGTATTTGAAGGTGCTAGAATCAGGTGAAGCGAGTATGTATGGGAAAATAGGTTTTGAGTAACATTGTTAAAGGCTATTTTCTTGTCCTAATAGAATCTAGAAGGTCACCTCTGAAAATAATGAAATCCTTTCTGCATTGCAATAAGATTGTTCAATTTTTAATTCAAGGAAAATCCCAAAGCAAACGGCACATAAAATACTGGGGCTCGGGGGTGGTAGTGATAAAATTATCATAAAAATTTAAAGACCTGTCAATCTAAGCATGCACACAGACCTGTTTTTAAATAAATTATATTGTTTTGAAGTGACAGATACCATTTTTATCGTGCACATCCCTGCAATCCAATTCACAATAAATTCCAAATAGCTTATGGTAATTATTTTAGGTAGTGCTTTATCTGGCAATCATGTCATTCACTCCCTTTGTCTATTTTTGTTGCATAGATGTGCAGTAGTTTTAATTTATTTCATATTTCTGCTAACGACAAAGGAAAATAAGATGTGCTTAAAAAGAATGAGCTCACAGAGCATCTGGTATACTCCTCCCTCATTTAAAAAATATTATTTAATACAGGTGTTTCCATTGTGAACACTCTATCACTTTCTGTTTAATTTACAAAGTTTCCCCCTGTTTAACTCTCTAAAGCCATAAACTTAATCCTTCATCATCTCTTAATGACTTTAACAAAGACTCTCTCAAATAAGCAGTTTTTGCCATATGACTTTAGGATCAATTATAATTCTAGAACAGTCCTCAAGAAATATTAGGGCTATTACCCCATCTCCCAGTATAGCTGAATCAGATAGAGGCAGGTCATTTACTGTCCTATTCATGGGATTCTCCTTGAAACCTAATTTCAAGAGAATTTCTATTAATAATTAATAATAGAAGTCTAGGGTGAGAGTCCAAGAGAGAAAAATCATTATAGCAAAATTCAGAATTCAAAAAGTCTTCTATACATCATACTTCAAGGCAGACACTAACAAGAAAGATTCATTTCGACAAACATTTACTGAGAGCTTACCAGAGGCTGGGCCCTAAACAAGCTGTGTTTCTGGTGATGTGCACATGCTACCATATCAAGAAGTATTTATTCAAATTTGCATTTTTTTGCATGCCTTTAATTATTTAGATGTCTTTAATTGATAAAGTAATCTAATTCATGGTATAAGCTTATTTGCAGCATGTCCATAGTAAGGTTAATATCCAAATACAACTTCTGTGTTAATCTTAGGATTTGAGAACTAGTGATAGCTATATGGACGAAATTGTTATACCTAGAAGAGAATGGTAACTCAAATGAAGAATAATTTAAGAGCAAGTCTTTCTAGAAGACTTTTTTTTTTTTTTCTGACAATTCAGAGTCACAGAGTTTGGTGGACACTGAGTCATGATTAATCACCCGTGCTTGGTTGAGCGCACAGCTGGCCATTGTGCCACCAGCCGTAATGTGGGATGCTAAGAAGAGAATGATGCTCCCACCCAGGGGCATGTGATGTCATCTGTTTTTCAAAAATGACACAATTAGCTCAAGTCATTCACTTTGAGAAAGGTGATGTCTTCAAAGTTAAGATTAAATTTGAGATTCAATAAATGCCTTTATTTGAAAGATAACCATGCATAATTTTGGTTTATAAAAGAAGAGTTGGGGATAGCATTAAACATCTAAGCAATTTGGCATGAATGTATTTTTCTTTTTGGAGGGGAGGGGCAGGGTACAGCTTGGAAGGAGATGCTGTGAAAAGCTAACATTATGAACACAAGGTCTGATATGTTACTGCCCTTTCAGTAAAACAATGCCAAATTTCTCTGCAGTATTTATAATGGGGAACATCAAGCTGTGTCCAATCCAATCACCGCCAGATGCTTAAAATTCCAAAAGACCCACATTAAGTTCAGAAATATTTCAGTCTTAGTTTAAAAAGAGAAATAAAAATTATTTAAATTCTCCCAATTTCTAATTCAAGCACAAATTATAATTTTGGCATATTTAGAAAATTGAACAACTTTGAAAATCAATAGGGCAAATTTCAAACACAAACACCAGTTGGAGTAGATAAGAGGAAACTTTAAAAGAGAAATCCATAAGCAAAACACAGTTTAAGCCCAAATTCCATACAAGCTCTGAGAGCTAGCCAAACCTCACCTCCTCCTTATAGCCTCCGCCTATCTTCCAGGAGGCACTCACCCACTTCACAACTCCTCCAGCCCTTGTCTGCAGACCAGAATCTGTCATACACTGTAGTTATATTTGTCCATTATGGTGTGTATCAGTGGGATAATTCCTCTTACCCCAGCTCCCAGGATGCATTTTGCAATGTCTTGGTTGGCCAACCCAGACAGTTGTCCTGATTAGAGGTGATCATGCTACTGGCATCTGGCAGGAAGAGGTCCTGGATGCTGCTGAGCATCTTAGAGTGCTCAGGACAGTACCATATGACTAAGAAATGGTGCCTCGGTTGTGAAACCCTGGTGTATACCCTGCACACTGTACATCTGGCAAGTGGTTAATTTCATACTGCATGTCATAAGTACACAGAACTCAATCAGTAGCTAAAAGAGCTAATGGCAGTCCAAATGAGCCTCCTCCAGGATAAGGAAATAGTTTAGGTAAGAATTTGGCTCAACATTTATTTTTACTCTATTTTGGGTTAGGATGAAATGCGTACAAACTCTGTTGAATGTTTTGATCAAAAAATTTCAGATTTGGAGGTAAACTGTCTTCAAAATAAGCTATTTTCCTAGGGTTTCATTTATATACACCACAGGATATTTTTTCTACAGCCCTTTATTGGATGTGCACGTTTATTTTTGCCTTTTAAAAGGAAGTAGACACAAGAATATGATGAGATGGCGTATGAATAAAGATTGCAGTATTAAAAATACATATGAAAGTCACCACGACTGCAGTATTTCAGGGGTGAGAATTTGGTGAGAATAGATTATGAATCCTCCTTCCGTGTTCCTCCAGACACAGAACTGAAGGAAAGTGCTGCATTCAATGCAGCAAATCTTAGAACAGTTTTTTCTGTACTTCCTCACACAGCTGCTGCCCTCTGTTCTCTTTGGGGGTACAGTCAGACTTAAAAGAAAAGCCCAATTCCTGCTATTTCCTACTCCTTTTATATTCCGACTTACATGGCCCTGGAGGAAAAAAGATTTCTGCTTCCCATGTCTGTGCTTCTTAACAAGGAATATTTACAAACACTGTGATGCCTCGATTCTTGAAGCAAACTCAGCTCCAGAAGGGACACATCTCATCAAGGTACGAAGGCAGAGTCAAGGCCTGTGAGCCCTGATCAAGACTTCTGCTTCCAGGGTAGTGCCTATGGCTCAAGGAGTAGGGCACTGGCTCCATATGCCGGAGGTGGAGGGTTGAAACCCAGCCTCGGCCAAAAACTGCAGGAAAAAAAAAAAAGACTTCTGCTTCCAGCTGTAGAGCACCTCAAAACCAGCCACCCTGGAGGCACTTCTTGGTGGACAAACATGTCACATTAAATGATTTATAGGATTACACTGTCAACAGGTGGTTTCCTTGCAGTAGTAATAATATTCTAATTGCCTGAAGGAGAATATAACTTCAAGAATATCTTAAGTCAAACCAAAAAAGGTAAAAGTAAAAGGCTTAATCCAGTTCCATAAACAATAGTACCATCTTTCTTTGTGTGCAAGTATAAGGTGGTGGGATTCTCACTTATATTGTTTTTGTTGTTTGTTTATCTAGTTTTGTTTTAATATGAAAGCAAGTAAGATTGCAGTGCGGTTCCAAACAGCAATCAGAAGGCACAGCACTGCCCTGAAACAGAGAAGGCTGCCGTTGGTTCCCAGAAACCTCAGTGACCTTCTCCAAACTGAACTGAGTGTGAAATGGGATTTTGTTCTCCTCATGATGATTATCAAATTCCTGTTGGTTAATACAATCATTTGGCATTAAATATCCTCTACTTGTTGTGCAGATGACTCACTAAAAATCACCACAGAATGGCCATTATTCACATATGGTTCACATAGCTAAATTCATTTGCAGTTTACCAACTGTTCTACAGAATATCTTTGCTTCCTGTACAATTGATCTGCTTACCCCAAGGTAAATTCAAGGCAATGTATAGAACCTTTCTTTTCTTTTAAACCAAGGAAAAATTTTAGGCTAGCTTTAAAGTTACAATAAATGCTGCTGGGTACATTTTGCCTTTTCCTTCAAGTGAGAACGATGGTATTTTATTTATTGCTTGGGAGTACATGGCAGACCGTCAGACTGCGGGATGCCTCTGTGGGGTCAATACCAGATTTATGTCTTGTTCCCATTTCATTCAAACACCTAAAAAATTGGGATGAAACTTTTTCACCATTAAAGAAGCAAGGATTGTGTTGCTTTATTTATAATGAAAGGCAAAGCAGCAATTCTTTGTCTTTTATCCTTATAAAGCAAATCTGCAGAGATTTAATGCTACACTCTCGGCTTATGTTGACATAAATACTAGATGTTTTTATGTGGATAGAACCAAAGAAGAGGGGAATATTTCTACAGTGACTTTTTTTTTTTTTTTTGGTCATCCCTCATGAAACAAAAAAAGAATGCCTTAGATACAATCCAAATTTTGAAACATGGCCTTAAATAACTTATATTACATTAAATGTGGTCATTTTGCATTAGAGTTTGACTGCATAATCCCCCATCCATCTTCCCTAATTTATTTTTCCCTATAGCATTTTGCATCTTCCCACACATTACATCATTTATTTATTTATTGTGTCTTGTCTTCCTCCCCTAGATGGAGGGAAGCTCCAAGAAGGCAGGGATTTGGGCCACTTTTGTTCCCGGCAGGAGCCTAAGCACGTAGAACAATGGCTGGCACAGTGACACTTGTACCTATTTGCTGGATGAATGAACACTATATACACCTTGAACTCTACAGCCATTTTTTAGGTATTCGAGTAATTTTTCCATAAACCCTTTTCTAAAAGAAATAACGTTTAAAAATTCATTTATCCTAAGTATTGAAAAGAAGACCCTATCTGAAAAAAAATCCTCTAGTTTACCTTATCTATCCTTGTAAGCAAAGATCTGATCAATTTTACATTTATTTGGAAATATGGTCATTTACTATTTATGAATTGAGATAATTTACATCTCTTTCTCTATGGGTAAAGGGGCTGCTTCCAGTTCATGGTACCTCTCTAAAAGTCCGTAAAAGGGAAAGTAAGCTCATAAGCCTCTAAGGCTCCTGCAGCTCTGGAGGTCATTATTAGCCTTTTCCAAGTGCAGCGGCTGAGGTTCAGAAGGATTCGACTGATCACCAGGTAAGGGAGAGGGGAGTAGGGAGTGTGGCTAGGCATGTGGGGCTGGGAGGCCATTCCCTCTCTAAGCACATCAGTCCCAGCCCAGGCCCAAGGAGTACAGTCCCTCTTGCTCTTGGGTATTTAAAGTTTTCAGAAAGGCAGATGGTCTCAGTTGAGTTGCTTTGTATGACTGGCATTTTTAATGAATTAGTGACAGAAAAGAAATTTTGACTCACTCCCAGCTGGATAATTTCAGAAATGCCAAACTGAAAAGAATGATATCTCAAAACTTCAGGCAAATGGGCTAAGCTGGTTGTCCTTTCAATATATGAAGCATTAGCATTTTCCAGAGCGTCAGGTTGGTAACGTAGTTTCAGCTCAGGAGACTTCACCTTTCATTAAAACTCTTATTTTTTCTGCTTTTATTATGAAAAAATCTTAAACTGTCAGACATGTAATGATTATAAAAGTTCTCAACTCTGAGAGGGAGAAAGAGTCAGAACAGGCAGGTACAATTTTCAAAGACTACATTACTGCCTACTTAAAAAAAATAACCTCTGTCACCAACATTTTACATCAAAAAAAGAAAAAGCTTAATTGTTTAGACTGTTTTAGAAAACTTCAAATATTGGAAGGCTCCTCAATTTTTTATAGTCAGAGACTCGTTTTATTCCCTGACAAGCTAAAGAGCATATTCAATACAAACAATTGCCATTTCTATTTGTTTGAAACTTGAACTAAAAAGCCAAGCAGTACACCAAAAAACGTTTATTCTATATAAATTCAAAAATACAATGATTACCTACCAAGAAAAGAAAAGAAAAGCACATGAGTCTGAGGTAGCCCATATCTGACTTACATATTTCTGGGACAATCTTAGCACCTATCACTTCAACTTCCGCATAGGAAACACTCAATAAATGTTTGCTGAAAGAATAAGACGCAGAAAAAGACAACCATTTGAATCAATGAATATCAGTTCCCTTAAGTATACAGGGAAATTTAGTGGATTGCCATTTTTGCTAACACAATCCAGCCTGGCTGTCTCCCTCACTTCCTTCAGGCCTCTGATCAAGTGTCCTCAAAAAGAAGGTGCAGAAAGGGGTGAAAACTGTGACAATGTTTCATCCCATTCAGTGGAGAATGAGTCTTTGGAAAATGTTAAATGTAACATTTTATCTTGAACGTAATTCAGCAATACCTGTCAATATCAGCAATGTGAAAGCTTGCAAATGAAATAAAAATATATCCAGTTTCTATATTAAAAGACAAAAATAAGTTGTAGAATTTGATATCTGTGAGTCACTTTTTTCTTAGAATACACAACTATGTATGTTGATACCAATTTTTGCACATTTTTATTATTTTAATTGTTTAAAATATAGGTACATTACTTTACTATAGGTACTGTACTTTTTATAGGTACATCTTAAAAGCTTAAAACACTTAAAATATTATTTCATGCATATCTTATCTAAGCATATAAGTAGTATGACTAAATTTAAATTCACACTTAATAGTGTTTAAATTATCACTCCTATTCCTTTTTATACTTAGTTATTTTTAAAACATTAATAATAAAAGTTTCTGACAATGGACAAATGATACTCGTCTTTCAAGAACTTGACCATACTTAAAACTGTCACACTTTTTGGTTCATTTGCTTTATAGACTATTTGTTCAAAGGCTCAGCCATGTTGATTTGTCTTGTCTTCATCTTTCAAAATAAGCCAGCACAAAACAAACTAGCATTGTACATAAGGCAACTGACAAATGAACTATTATTCTCGTACATATACTAGCTCGATATCGAGCCACTGAGTAAGGTTTAGAAAGTGGTCTACAAGGTAAAAAGGTATGAATTTTGAAATAAGGTCTCGGTTTAAATCCTTTCTCTTCCATGAGTTACCAGTATGACTCACCTACTCTGAGCCTCAGTTTCTCTACCTGTAAAACATATTTCTTGTGAAGATTATACATGTAGTGTGATAGATTAAAAGTTTGCATACCCCCCACATTCATATTTTGAAGTCCTGCCCCTATGTGTGACTCTATGTGGAGGTTGGGCCTCTAAGGAAATAATTAGGGTTCAATAATGTCATAAGAGTGGGACGCTGATCCAATAGGATTTGTGTCCTTATAAAAAAATAAACTGGAGAGTACTCACTCTCACCCTCTCTTTTTTTCTCTTTTATCCTCTCTTTCTTTCTGTGCCATATGAGAACACAGCAAGAAGAAGGCCATCTGCAAGCCAGGAAAAACTGAATCAGTGGATCTTGGACTTCTTAGCCTCCAGAATTGTGAGAAATAAATTTCTACTGTTTAAACCACCTAGTCTGTGGTATTTTGTTATAGCAGCCCAAGATGACCATCCACATGGTGCGGGTGAAATAACAGTACAACACCACATACATGGCTGACATTGCAGGCAGCCCACACCTTGCACAGCAACCTCTTAGTTGAACCTCGTGCGTATTAAAACTGTGCCCTCATTTTGCCTGGTAGCTACTCCAGAAATAAGCAAAGTGAGGACTGCCTGAATACTTATAATGAAAATATGTAGTATAATAATCATGTGTTGAGATTATATTTGTTAGTGCATTTAGAACATAGTTTTATATATATATATATAATTATATCGTTATATGATTAATAGCAACAATAAAATTATCCAACAATAATAAAGTGATAATGAGTCACCAAAGGAAGATGTGGATTGCTGTCATCAGTCCACTCAAATGAAATTGTTTCTGGCTTTGACAGAAGTGGACACCAAAATCCTTGGTTACTGTGCAAAGTGAGGAACCGAAGGATTGAAAATTCATCCCTGAGAAGCTGGGGTGAAAGGTATGTCTCTTCCCGGGCCCAGAGGCTCCAGTCCTACCTGTCAAGGAGAAACGCTGTGGGCCAAAAGGGCCGGTGTCTCCCTACCAGGCCTGGCAGCCCCAGAGGGCGCTTTCTCAGGCACTGGAGGGTGTAGCCGTGAATCAGAAGGATGCAGTTCGGGCCTTTCTGTGCCTTACGTTTTGGTGAGGAACGTGAGATACAATCCAGACCCACAGAAATGAAGAGCATTTCACAGAGAGGTACACTCAAGGTTTTGCCAAAAGATTCAGACCTTCCAAACTTCTACCCATGGAAGAGCATGTCCTAACAGGTCTAAGCAACATAATCTCAGAAGTTCATTATCAGGTCTACTGGGAAAATCCTGTATGGCAAAACCATATAGATGGACCGACCTTTCCTTCCCAAAGTGAGAGTCAGGGGGGAGGAGACAAGATGGCTGACTGAAGCCAGCTTTCCACAGAGGCTCCTGTTCAGAAGGAGAGTTAAAGGACAAAAATTCAGCAAGTAACCTGGTGGATTTGAGCTGCACTAAGAGAGAAGGTTGTAGAACGCACGTCAACCCCGCTGAGGCGAGCTGCAACCACAAGGATACAAACAAAAGGTACAAAATCCATCACCAAGCGGACGGGAGTCCCCTCCCCCATGAGAATGGCTCAGAGTGCCCCACAAACAACCGGGCAGAGTTCAAAGGTCCTCCCACTACACTCCATGGGAGAGACCCTCTAAAAACTGGACCTACCTCCCCTACTGGGGTGCCATGGCGTCCTCCTGCCAGGCATAAAACGGTATAAACTGTATATGGTCTCTACCTGGAATTCTGAGCTCCCAGCGCTCTCCTTCGCTCACACTGGGGTCTGGAGGCCAGTCCCGGTCGGTCGGCGGAGAGGGGACTGCACCAGAGTGGCAGTTCCCTGAGGCACAGTGCGATAGCCGTCTTTTGGTGATAATACGGCCAGGCATAAAACTGTGTAAAGCTGTGTGTGTTCTCTGCCCGCAACCCCAGGCTTCCAGGGCTCCCCGCGCTCCCCTCTGCTCTCGCTCCAAGGTCTGGAGGCCTGTCCCCCAGGGGTCCAGACTCTTGGGCGATTGCTCGAGGGGTGTAGACAGTGCTGGGCTGCAGCCTGTCGGTGCAGACTCTGGGGTACGGAGCAGAGAGAGGACGATTGGCCAGAGGGGAGCTACACCGGACCAACAGTTGCCTGAGCCATAAGGCAGCAGCACTCTTTTGCTAGCAATATGGCTCACGACAGAATATTCTGAAGCCACACCCCCTGTCTCCCTGGGCAACCAGAGATTCTGAGTTTGCCCGAGGCAACATAAACTTGCAAACCAGGGAAACTCCAGGGCGGGGCTGACCTAGAGGTCCGCTTTACTAAACCTAAGACGCACCTGGCCCTCAGGGGAGCGTCAGCCTATGGACAATACAAGAGCAAAGACAAGCTGATTTGGAACTCAATTCAGCTTCTCTTCTGCAGGGGAAACGCAGAGTTGTTCTGTTCTGTTCTGTCAGTAACATTAATCAGGGGTGAGACTGGACCTGAGTGAAAACCCCTCAACCTTCATCTAGCGCCTGAGGTTGTCAGGCCTCACCTCCTCCTGCTGGAGAGAGGCAGAGCGCAGAGGCCTGGCAGACTTCCTTGCGATTCAGGCAGGTATAAACTCCTGGAGTACCGATTCACTACAGGCAACTGGGTCAGCCAACTGCAGGGCTATCAGTGACTGGGTGTGAAGTGGTGCAAGGTGGGGAAGGAGGCAGCAACCTTTCCAGACTGATTTATAGGCTGGGTGGCTTCTCCTGACTCCACGCAGCACTGGAGCAAGCCACACCAGAGTAGTCACCAGACCCCTGTGATCCAGTTCCCAGAGACCTCTTAAACTCTCTCACCTGAGACAGGTGCAGACTGAGACAATTGATTTGGACATTTTTGCACTGAACCAATCACCTGAGAACAAATCAGGTGGTGCCCTAGGTGCACGGTAGTAGGAAGGTTTGATTTTTCTTTTCCAATTGTTTGCCGGTGGGGGGCGGGGTGACTTAATTGCTGATATTTCTCCACAGCTGAGACTTCAATCCAAAGTATCTGTTTCACTAGGGTGGAACAGAAACCAGCTGATAACAAGGCAGAACCATTTAGCCCCACCACACCAGACAGGGCCCCAGTTTCTCAGGCCACAACACTGTACGGGTCCTCGACAAAACCCCAGGGGAAAAAATCAGAAGGGAGTAAAACAACCATGGGGCGGAATCAGCGGAAAAACTCTGGTAACATGAATAACCAGAATAGATCAACCCCCCCCCCCAAGGAAAGATATGGCAGATGCAATTGAAGATCCCATTCATAAACAACTCGCTGAGATGTCAGAAATTGAATTCAGAATTTGGATTGCAGACAAGATTAAGAAAGTGGAATTAGGAATTCAAGGAGAAATTCAAAAGTTGTCTCAAGAATTTAACGAATTTAAAGACAAAACCACCAAAGACTTAGACACACTGAAGCAAGAATTTGCAGCCCTCAAAGATATGAAAAATACAGTAGAATCCCTCAGTAACAGAATGGAGCAAGCAAAAGAAAGGATTTCTGACATTGAAGATAAAGCCTTTGAACGCTCCCAAACTCTCAAAGAGGAAGAGAAATGGAGAGCAAAAACAGATCATTCACTCAGAGAGTTCTGGGATAATTCGAAGAAGGCGAATATCTGAATCATAGGAGTTCCAGAAACAGATGAAGTGGCCTCGCTGGGCACAGAGGCCCTTCTGCATGAAATTATGAAAGATAATTTTCCAGACATGCCTAGAGATTCTGAAATTCAGATAGTGGACAGCTTCACAACCCCAGCACGACTCAACCCCAATAAGACATCCCCAAGGCATATCATAATTAACTTCACTAAAGTTAATATGAAGGAGAAAATCCTCAAAGCTGCCAGGAGAAAGAAAACCATTACCTTCAAAGGCAAGAATATTAGAATGACTGCAGATCTCTCTGCTGAAACTTTTCAAGCCAGAAGAGGGTGGTCACCGACTTTTAATCTCCTAAAGCAAAATAACTTTCAATCCCGGATCTTGTATCCAGCTAAACTGAGTTTCATTTATGATGGAGAAATTAAATACTTTAATGACATTCAGATGTTGAAGAAATTTGCCATAACAAAACCAGCTCTTTAGGATATTCTCAGACCTATCCTCCATAATGACCAACCCAATCCTATACCACAAAAGTAAACTCACTCAGAAACTTCGGATCAAAGTCCAATTTCCACACTGGTGAAAGGATTAAAAATGGCCACTGGACTTTTGAAAAACTCGAAACCCAAAACTTCACCAGACTTATCAATATTCTCCATTAATGTGAACGGCTTAAAATGTCCTCTAAAGAGGCATAGGTTAGCTGACTGGATACAAAAACTCAGGCCAGATATCTGTTGCATACAAGAGTCACATCTTAACCTAAAAGACAAATACAGACTCAGGGTGAAAGGATGGTCGTCCATATTTCAGGCAAATGGTAATCAGAAAAAAGCAGGTGTTGCAATTTTATTTGCAGATACCATAGGCTTTAAACCAACAAAAGTAAGGAAGGACAAGAACGGTCACTTCATATTTGTTAAGGGTAATACTCACTATGATGAGATCTCAATTATTAATATCTATGCACCCAACCAGAATGCACTTCAATTTATAAGAGAAACTCTAACAGACATGAGCAACTTGATTTCCTCCAGCTCCATAATAGTCGGAGATTTCAACACTCCTTTGGCAGTGTTGGATTGATCCTCCAACAAGAAGCTGAGCAAAGAAATCTTAGATTTAAACCTAACCATCCAACATTTGGATTTAGCAGACATCTACAGAACAGTTCATCCCAACAAAACTGAATACACATACTTCTCATCAGCCCATGGAACTTACTCCAAAATCGATCACATCTTAGGTCACAAGTCTAACCTCAGTAAATGTAAAGGAATAGAAATTATTCCATGCATCTTCTCGGGCCACCATGGAATAAAACTTGAGCTGAGTAACAACAGGAATCTGCATACTTATACAAAAACATGGAAGTTAAATAACCTTATGCTGAATGATAGCTGGGTCAGAGATGAGATTAAGAAAGAAATCGCCAATTTTTTGGAACAAAACAACAATGAAGACACAAACTATCAGAACCTCTGGGACACCGCAAAGGCAGTTCTAAGAGGGAAATTTATAGCACTGCAAGCCTTCCTCAAGAGAACGGAAAGAGAGTAAGTTAACAACTTAATGGGACATCTCAAGCAACTGGAAAAGGAAGAATATTCCAACCCCAAACCCAGTAGAAGAAAAGAAATAATCAAAATTAGAGCAGAATTAAATGAAATTGAAAACAAAAGAATAATACAACAGATCAATAAATCAAAAAGCTGGTTTTTCGAAAAGGTCAAAAAAATAGATAAACCTTTGGCCAACCTAATCAGGAAAAAAAGAGTAAAATCTCTAATCTCATCAATCAGAAACAACAAAGACGAAATAACAACAGACTCCTCAGAAATCAGAAAAATCCTTAATGAATATTACAAGAAACTTTATTCTCAGAAATATGAAAATCTGAAGGAAATTAACCAATACTTGGAAGCATGTCACCTTCCAAGATTTAGCTAGAATCAAGTGGAAATGTGGAACAGGCCCATATCAAGTTCGGAAATAGAATCAACCATACAAAACCTCCCTAAAAAGAAAAGCCCAGGACCAGATGGTTTCACGTCTGAATTCTTCCAAACCTTTAAAGAGGAATTAGTACCTATATTACTTAACCTGTTCCAAAAGGCAGAAAAAGAAGGAAGACTACCCAACACGTTCTATGAAGCAAACATCACCCTGATCCCCAAACCAGGGAAAGACCCAACAAGAAAAGAAAATTATAGACCGATATCACTAATGAATATAGATGCAAAAATATTCAACAAGATCCTAACAAACAGAATCCAGCAACACATCAAACAAATTTGGTTTTATCCCAGGATCTCAAGGCTGGTTCAATATACGTAAATCTATAAATGTAATCCAGCACATAAACAAATTAAAAAACAAAGACCATATGATTCTCTCAATCGATGCAGAAAACGCTTTTGATAATATCCAGCATCCCTTCATGATCAAAACACTTAAGAAAATCGGTATAGAAGGGACATTTCTTAAACTGATAGAGACCATCTACAGCAAACCCACAGCCAATATCATATTGAATGGAGTTAAATTGGAATCATTTCCACTCAGATCAAGAACCAGACAAGGCTGCCCATTGTCTCCATTGCTTTTTAACATTGTAATGGAAGTTTTAGCCACTGCAATTAGGGAAGAAAATGCTATCAAGGGTATCCATATAGGGTCAGAAGAGATCAAACTTTCACTCTTCGCGGATGATATGATAGTATATCTGGAAAACACTAGGGACTCTGCTACAAAACTCTTAGAAGTGATCAAGGAATACAGCAGCGTCTCAGGTTACAAAATCAACATTCATAAATCGGTAGCCTTTATATATACCAACAACAGTCAAGTTGAAAAAACAGTTAAGGACTCTATCCCATTCACAGTAGTGCCAAAGAAGATCAAATATTTGGGAATTTATCTAACAAAGGATGTGAAAGATCTCTATAAAGAGAACTATGAAACTCTAAGAAAAGAAATAGCCTAAGATGTTAATAGATAGAAAAACATACCATGCTCATGGCTGGGAAGAATCAACATAGTTAAAATGTCTATACTACCCAAAGCAATATATAATTTCAATGCAATCCCTATTAAAGCTCCACTGTCATACTTTAAAGATCTGGAAAAAACAATACTTCGTTTTATATGGAATCAGAAAAACTTCGAATAGCCAAGACATTACTCAGAAATAAAAACAAAGCAGGAGGAATTATGCTACCAGACCTCAGACTATACTACAAATCAATAGTGATCAAAACAGCATGGTACTGGCACAAAAACAGAGAGGTAGATGTCTGGAATAGAATAGAGAATCAAGAGATGAATCCAGCTACTTACCGTTATTTAATCTTTGACAAGCCAATTAAAAACATTCAGTGGGGAAAAGATTCCCTATTTAACAAATGGTGCTGGGTGAACTGGCTGGCAACCTGTAAAAGACTGAAAGTGGACCCACACCTTTCACCATTAACTAAGAGAGACTCTCACTGGATCAAAGATTTAAACTTAAGAGATGAAACTACTAGAAAATACTAGAGGAGAGTGCAGGGAAAACCCTTGAAGAAATCGGGATGGGCGAGTATTTTATGAGGAGGACCCCCCGGGCAATTGAAGCAGCTTCAAAAATACACTACTGGGACTTGATCAAACTAAAAAGCTTCTGCACAGCCAAGAACACAGTAAGTAAAGCAAGCAAACAGCCCTCAGAATGGGAGAAGATATTTGCAGGTTATGTCTCCGACAAAGGTTTAATAACCAGAATCCACAGAGAACTCAAACGCATTAGCAAGACTAGAACAAGTGATCCCATCACAGGCTGGGCAAGGGATTTGAAGAGAAACTTCTCTGAAGAAGACAGGTGTGCGGCCTTCAGACATATGAAAAAATGCTCATCATCTTTAATCATCAGAGAAATGCAAATCAAAACTACTTTGAGATACCATCTAACTCCAGTGAGACTAGCCTATATCACAAAATCCCAAGACCAGAGATGTTGGCGCGGATGTGGAGAAAAGGGAACACTTTTGCACTGCTGGTGGGAATGCAAATTAATACATTCCTTTTGGAAAGAGATATGGAGAACACTTAGAGATCTAAAAATAGATCTGCCATTCAATCCTGTAATTCCTCTACTGGGCATATACCCAGAAGACCAAAAATCACATCATAACAAAGATATTTGTACCAGAATGTTTATTGTAGCCCAATTCATAATTGCTAAGTCATGGAAGAAGCCCAGGTGCCCATCGATCCACGAATGGATTAATAAATTGTGATATATGTACACCATGGAATATTATGCAGCCTTAAAGAAAGATGGAGACTTTACCTCTTTCATGTTTACATGGATGGAGCTGGAACATATTCTTCTTAGCAAAGTATCTCAAGAATGGAAGAGAAAGTACCCAATGTACTCAGCCCTACTATGAGACTAATTTAGGGTTTTCACATGAAAGCTATAACGCAGTTACAACCTAAGAATAGGGGGAAGGGGGAAAGGGAGGGGAGGGAGGGGAGAGGTGGGTAGAGGGAAGGGGATTGGTGGGATTACATCAGCGGTGCATCTTACAAGGGTATATGTGAAACTTGGTAAACGGTCTGTGAAGCTAGTGAATGATGCCCCATGATCATATCAATGTACACAGCTATGATTTAATAAAAAAAAAAAAAAAAGAAAATTCATCCCTTAGCCAAAGTAATTGTCTTAGCTTTTTGTATTTCTTGCCTTGGAGAGAAGGGGAGTATTATTGAGAGGAAAGCTGAGTGTCACTTTAACCTTGCTTGAGTGATAACTCATGTAAAAGATAGTGAGAGTTTTGACTGTTTGATTTCTTTGTACAAATTGCATCCTAAGCTGATAGAGATATGGAGACACCAATTGTAAAATTGCTTATGGAAAGAAAGAGGAGCAGTTCAAATACCTGTAAATTAATAGTAAGTGGTACTAAATTGTGATATAAATTCTCATTGACACACAGAGTTTCTAAAAGTGTACAGTATCCCTCAATGAGCTGGACATGAACCCTAATTTTGCAACCTGAATACTGTGAGTCAATTTCTTCCACCACTGGAGCAGATATCATCTCTATGGTCTGTGAAATGAACATAACAATATTGCCCAGGGCTGTGAGGGTTAGAAACATGGAGGAAAAGCACTGAAATGGCGTGGCCGCATTACAAGTACTCAACACTGACACCTAATACTGTGATTTTAAGGATGTTCAATAAAAAACTTTGAAGAGCTGCTCGATGAGTTAAAAAAAAAAGTTTTCCTGGTGAACTCGCAGAGATATCCCCAAAAGGGCAGGTGCAGATACCCGTCTAGCTATGCTTGGCCTGGTGCCTGGCCCTTAGTGGGCACCCGGTTGTCTCCGCTGACCAAACACCCCACTGGCTGGCACTGAAGAGGCAGAGGTTATGTGATTAATTTCCACATAGTCCAATTAGCTTTTGGAGAAAACTCCGACTTGTGGCTTGGACCAACACAGTGCTCTGAGACCACCCCTTGCAAAAAATACCAGAAATACTGGTTATTAAACAATATGACAGACCTGTCCATACAATCCATTAAGGCTGACAGTCTCTCTTATTTTTAAAGATTTATTTATTTATTTATTGTTGGGGATTTATTGAGAGTACAAAGAACCAAGTTACATTGATTGCATTTGTTAGGTGAAGTCCCTCTTATAATTGTGTCCCATCCCCCAAAGGTGTGTCACCCACTGTGACCCCTCATCCCCTGCCCTCTTTCCCTCTCTCTGTTCTCCCCGAAGTTTTATTTATTTTTAATTGACAATAATAATTGTGTCTGCTTATGGGCTGTAGTGTGATGTTTTGATCTATGTATACACTGCAGAAAGTCATTCAGTCTCTTAATGAGGCTTCAGCAGTGTCAGGCATGCGTTAGTGTATGGTCCTAGCATCACAATCCGAGAACTGCCTCTTCCATGGCCATGCTGGTCCTTCCTCTGTGGTCACTTTGCTGATCACATTGCAAAGGCAGAACCCAAGTCTGGCTGTCTCAGGGCAGACCATGAAACAGAAACATGGGCTGCCAGGGTCACTCTTTATTGCAGGGACAGCTGCCCTTCCATCTGCCTGTTAGGCTGAGAAAAGACCAAGAGCCAAAAATGGGAAAATAATGCAGCCCCGCTGGAAAAAAAAAATACATAGTTTTCAGTTGCCATTCTGTGAATAGAACCTGGAAATTAACCTGTGACCTTTTTGTGTTATTAGTTCAGAAATGAGTAGTCGCCAGAGTGAGGAACCCTCATGCCACTTCAGACCCAAAAGCTACAAAGAAAGAAAATAGTCTTATTTTTATATGACTATGAAGTCATACAAAGATGGAACATTTTGGAAGTCTTATATGTGACTGGTGTTAAAAAAAAAAAAGCAAAAGCAAAGCAAACTTAATATGGCTCTAAGCCAACACCGGACACGTGAGCTGCCCAGTCCCTCTGCCCAGTCCTGCTGGCCTCTGGTGCCTGAGTCTCAGCAATGGGGAAAACAGGACCATACATCTAGGGCTCTGGGTACAGGAGTTTCTTGGACAAGTTCTCAGTATGTCTATATGTGAGTGCCTTTTCGCATCATTTTGACATTGTCTCAGCATTACTGACGTAAGGGTGTCAGGATCAAAGCTCTTGATTTCCTTCAGTCCAAGAATGTCCTCCCAGCAGAAGGATCTCCATTCCTTTTGGTTACAATATTCTCTCCAGCCCTTTGACCCCTTCACTTTTTTTTTCTTTTTTCTTTTGTTAAATCACAACTGTGTACATTAATGCATTTATGGGGTACAATGTGCTGATTTTACATACAATTTGGAATGTTTACATCAAAGTGGTTAACATAACCTTCATCTCACTTACTTGTGTTTAGACATTTATACTATACTCTTAATAGTTTTGACATGTACCCTTGCATGAAGCTGGAACATATTCTTCTTAGTAAAGTATCTCAAGAATGGATCCCTTCACTTTTAAATGAAAGCAGGTTCAGTGATGACCTGTAAGGAAGCCTGTAGAGACTGCTTTTTCCTGTATGCAGGGCGAGGACTAGCACACTACTCACACCTAGCTCAGCACCCAGATCTGAACAGGTGTTCAGGAAGTGTGGAATGAATGAAAAATCACGAGTAGAGGAGAAATCTGACCACTTAGTTACTTTCTGAAGTGATTCTAGTATCCCTCTCAAGTTTTCTTGATGTAACAATCCTAAAAATCCTCTGACTTGGGGTTTACAGCAGTTCTCCAATCTGTATTTAGCGAATTTACAGTCAGTATAGTTTTGGGGTCTAAATCCATCATCTTGTTTTCTATGAGTCTTACAAAAATTATGTTCTTTTCTTCTCTCTTTTTTGTTAATTTTTGAACTAATCAAGTATTATTATTACATTTTCTCTCCTCTATTTTATTATTCTTTAATTAAAAACGTAGAGAGGACACGTTTGTGAGCCCCTGCTTTCCTCATTCCTGAGAGTTAATGGCCGAGATCTCTTTGGGTACCTCTAACCTATGTTTGTGATTAACATACCTATCACCTGCCCACTCTGGGCAAAACTCTCATGGAGAGATAGACAATCCCTGAACTTATGAAGCTTATACTCTAATGTGAAAGACAGATAAAAACACTCTTATTTCAGGTGACAAATCCATAAAAAAAAAAAAAAACAGAATAAAGGACTAGAAAAGAAAGGTGTTATTTTAAGTAGGATAGTATAGGCAAGGCTCTCTGAAGAGGTAATATTTGAGCCATGCAAAGATGTAGTTAAATTTAAAATATGAGGTAATGGTAACACAAAAAGTGAAAGGGTTTTAAATGAAATTAAAATACACTAATACTCTTAGTAAATGTCTGGAAAATGGTAAAAGTACTCATTTATATTGGACTTTTAGTAAGTTAAGCATGCATTATATATTATCTACAGTTTTAATAAAATTATAATAAAAGAGAGGAGGGGGGCGGCGCCTGTGGCTCAAAGGAGTAAGGCACCGGCCCCATATGTCAAAGGTGGCAGGTTTAAACCCAGCCCTGGCCAAAAATTGTAAAATAAATAAATAAATAAATAGAGGAGGGGAAAATGTAACAATAATACTTGATTAATCCAAAAAGAAGCAAAAAAGAAAAAAAATAAGAGAGGAAGAAAGAATGTAGTCTCAGTAAGACACACCGAAAACAAATGATTGATTTAAACCCCAAATATACCCCAAATTACACTGAATGTAAATTGACTAAATAATCAAAGAAAATAACTCCAAACAAATGATTGCAAATAAAACTCAATCACCTATAGCTTGCAGACAATACACTTTTTTAATATAAAGATATGAAAAAGGCAAGTAAAGGGCATAAAATTCCAGACAAACATTAACCAAAATGAGACTGTTTTAGATTAGAAAAGTAGACTTTAAAGCTGTGTAAGAATTAGGCTGGACACAGTGGCTTATTCCTATAATCCTAGCACTCTGGGAGGCTGTGGCCAGTGGATTGCTTGAGCTCACTAATTAGAAACTAGCCTGAGCAAGAGTGAGACCCTGTCTCTACTAAAAATAGAAAAACTAGCTGGGCTTTGTGGTGGGTACCTGTATTCCCAGCTACTCAGGAGACTGAGGCAAGAGGATCCCTTGAGCCCAGGAGTTTGTGGTTGCTGTGAGCTAGGCACTGTAGCCTGGGACAATAGAGTGAGACTCTGTCTAAAAAAACAAACAAACAAAAAAAAGCAAAAGAAAAAGCAAAAAGAAAAAATGGCCATAAAAATTACTACAAATCAAGTGTTAATCCACCACGATGATATAACAATTCTTAATTTATAACATGTCAAATAACATAGCTTCAAAAATATACAAAGCAAAAATTAACAGAATTAAATGCAGAAACAAATCTACAAGCATAGTAGAATATTTTAATATACTTCTTTCAGAAGTTGATACAGACAAAAAGAAGTCAGTACTGAACTAAATGAACAATTGAAGAACAAGGTGAATGAGGATGCCTGCTATCTTCTCCTTTTTGCAACATTGCACCAAGGTCTTTCCCAGAATCTCTCAGGCTTATTTGTGTGGACAGGGGAAGGAAGACAAATGGAAACCCACATTCTATATATCTAAATATGTTACTATTATAAATCAAGTTAAGAAACTATCAAAATCTGTTCTGTTATCCTACCTTATATGCTTTTTGAGGAAAAATAAAAAAAGTATAAAACCTCCATTTATATATGACTGAAAATTGGCAAAATACCAAAGATGATTACATTTAATTATTTTGTATGGGTCTCCTGTTGATGGGCTGACCATATTTTAAATAAGTTACAAAATGAAGGAGTAAGTAACCCCCAATTATTACATATTAATTGTATAAAATATTTCTCCTGCCTTTGTTTTACCAAATTTCTCATGCTATTATAACATTTTCATATAATTGGTGTACTATTGACAGTAATGATTAAAGAGTGGAATGTAATTGCCTTCAAGGTATAATAGGCTTATATATTTTCATAAAAATAAATTTTTAAAACTGTAAAACATCAAAAAATTATTTTATTCTGGTTTGAAAATGCAATTTTTTCCTCTAAGGTATTGAAAATCGTATATTAAAATTAAGGGCAAGATACAAATAAATTACTGAGCTAGTAATAAATAAAGTAATAAATAAATCAACCTGATATTTTAAATTTAATCTGAGGTAGAAAAATCTATCTAAAGGGTAAAATGAACACTATTTGGGTGATGGGCACATTAATAGCCATGACTCAAACATTGTAAAGTGATCCTTGTAACCAAAGACATTTGAGCCCCCTTAATATTTTGAAATAAGAAAGATATACCATAACTTTTAAAAAATTTTAATTTTTAGAAAATTTAATCTATTAAATATTTTCATAAAAATGAAACTTTTTTCAGTTGTAACATACAATGCCCTTTTGTATGCCAATGAAAGGAATTAGTATGAAGCTTCACACATTTGAGGTCTTGACCTAAATAGATTAATACTTAAGAGTAATATAATAAGGGTGAGTACATTGGGTACTTTTTCTTCCATTCTTGAGACACTTTACTAAGAAGAATATGTTCCAGCTCCATCCATGTAAACATGAAAGAGGTAAAGTCTCCATCTTTCTTTAAGGCTGCATAATATTCCATGGTGTACATATACCACAATTTATTGAACCAAGTGTATGGTGCCCCACGATCATACTAATGTACACAGCTATGGTTTAATAAAAATAAATTAAAAAAAAAAAGAGTAATGTAAATTGTTTCTTAAACAATTTATAAAATGTTCCTCCGCTGGCATGTATAAGTACGAAATATGTTGCTAATTTATGAAAAACTTGCTAATCTCTAAATTAAAAGCAAGAATGCAAGAAAAGTAAGAAAACAGAAAGTGAGATCTACCGGAAATCCATACTGTATTTTAGTAGCAAGGAGTCTATGCGTATCTGCTATCTAGGAGGATGGATTTGTCAGGTTAATCTATCTTTTCCTTAGTGCTTCTGCTCCTCTAATCTTCTTTCACTGGAAAGCAGTGTTCTTGCCGTGAACATGAGCACAACTCAAACTGTCAGGGAATCTGTAATAGCCCAAAGCTGGAAGCAACCCAATCGTACATCAACAGTACAGTGGATGAACACACTGTGGTATATTCATGTGATGAAATACGATTGAGCAATGAAAATGAACTGTGGCTACATGCAACAATATGGATACATCTTACCAGCAAGGTTGAGTAAATGAAGCCAAACTCAAAAAGCACATATTCTATGAGTCCATATACACAAAGTTCAAAACAGGCAATAGTGGTTACTTCTTTGGTAAAGACTGAGGAAAGGACCTAAGAAAGTACTAGAAAGGGGGTTCTGGGTGTTTGTAATATTCCATTTCCTGACCCAGGTGGGGTTTACATGAGCATGTTGGTTTGTGCAAATTCAATGAGTTGTAATGAGACATACTGAATTGTTAATCAATGAAATTATATAGTTTGCTGGGCACAGTGGTTCACACTTGTAACCCTAGCACCTTGGAAGGCTGAGGTGGAAGAATTGTTTGAGGCCAGGAGTTCAAGACCAGCTTAAGAAAGAGAACCCATCTCATCTTTACAAAATATAAAAAAATTAGCCAGTGCAGTGGTGCACACCTGTACTCCCAGCTACTTGGGAGGCTGAGGCAGGAAAGTCATCTGAGACCAAGAGTTTGATGCTCAGTGGGCTCAGTGGGCTATGTCGGCACTCTAGCCCAGGCAACAGAGTGAGACACTATCTGAGAAAAGAAGGAAGGGAGAGAGCGAGGGAGGAAGGGAAGAAGGAAGGAAGGAAGGAAGGAAGGAAGGAGGAAGGGTTAAATTACATAGTTCAATAGGAAGCAGAGGGATGTGAAGGCGGTAGGAGAAAAAAGAAAACTTGAGTGGCCAAATGCTTATGATTGTTATTGTTCGGTTCTGGGTACCTAGGGGTTTATTCTACTATTCTTTCTACTTTATGTATGTTTGAAATTTTGCATTATAAAAAGGACAAGAACCCCCCTCCAAACTCTCCACAGAGACCTTTAACAGCCTCCTGATGGTTTTCACCGCCCCCCTCACACTGGATCACCGCTTTACTGGCTTATGTGAAGGGACACATAAGGACAGTGACCAACACGTCCCTGTATTCTATCCGCCTTTCCTGGCACCTCAAGTGCTGACTCATCCTTTACAAGAGCCTGCAGGTTTGGTTTCTGCTGCTTCCATCCACTAAGCTTGCCTGAAAACTTTGTACCATTGACAGAGTTCTAAACTGAGGGGCAAAAGCTCAGTAAACTGTGGGGACTCTGCAAACCCTATTTCTGATTTCTGATTTACCAACTGGTTTTGCCAAAAAGAGGAGCTGGAGAGAGCTAGGAAGCCCATAGGAGGAAGAAGGGAGAGGGAATAGGGGCTTCCTCCTTTCTTTTTATTTCCCATGCACTTTCTGTTTCCGGATGCTTTGAGTTTAACCCCGGGAGGAGCAGTGGCTTCTCTTCATAGCAGCCAGATCCCAATACACAGTTTTTCCTACATTCACATAACAGCCTCTTCACTCTCTGCTCTGAGCACCAGCTGGGCTGCTCCCTCCTTTAAGTTTCTAAGTTATTTTTTTTTTAAATTTCAGATTAATACCAGGGTACAAATGATTTGGTTACATTGTTTGCATTTGTTAGGCTAAGTCCAAGTTGTAGTTGAGCCCTTCACCCAGGGGGTGTGCTGTAAACCCTTAGGTAGTGCCTATCAGGTGAGAGCACACCAACTCTCCCTCCTTCCCTCCCTCTCTTCCCTTGTCCCCTGCTTGAATTTAACTGTGTTTTTCTTTTGTGTGGGTGTATAGTTGAAATCAGTTTCTAAGTTTTAATTATTCTAGCCTCTTCCTTTTGTTTCCCTAGTCCTAAGACTGGGAGCTGCTTCCTGAAATTCTACCTTCCTAGTACCTTAAGGTTCTCTTTCCCTTTAGGTAATTAACAACTTTTTGCCTAAATAACAATTCTTTATGTTAAGCTTATGTAAAACATTCATTTTACTATTTTAATGAAAGACTTAAAGAAATTTAAAATGTCTCAGATTTTTCTGTTTGAAAAAAATAAAACTGTTATTTCAAAAAAATAGAGGCATTCTACGCTTAACAACTCTCTTACAAAACAACAGCATATAAAATTAAAACGTCAAAATTTGTTCCACTCTCTACATTAGCACTAAAGGATTGTGCTAAGAAAGTAGTTATCACTGAGCTGGACAATTACTGCTGAGGTTATGTCATAGGGTCAATCAGTTTATCACTTTAGAGCAAACTGGATCATACACTGACTTGTAATTCACCTTATAAATTATACAGAATTTTAATAAGCTACTTTTTAGGGAATCAGTATTTGAAATATAGCTGGCACCAATTTTCTGCATTTCTTAAGACAATGATCATTTACTGTGCTGTAAGTTTAACTGTGGAAAATGTGTTTTCCTTCAGAGGCATTTCTCAAACTTCCCTCTTGTCCTAGGGCAGTGTGGGTGAGTATGCTGCAGACTTGGGCAGAGGTGTGTACCCCAAGGCACTTTCTGTGCAGCACAATTTCTTTGAAATTGGTGTTATATTCAACAAAGACAGAGGGATTCTATATACCACAATATGCTCTCATTTACTGAATTACTTGCTAAGTAAATTATTTAACTGTTCTCCTCCTTTAATATATCTTAATAAAATTGAGCTCAGGTCCTAGGTTCTGTTCATTCTAAGGCACACTCCTGCCTCTCTAATTAGAAATTTAGATACAGTTCTTGGTATTGACCTATCCACCTGTAGAGCATATATGGACTAACACTTCGGTGGTAAGGAGGATTTTGCAGGTAAGGAGTTTCCTTTCTCAATTTGTTAGCCTATGTCTGAATTGTAGGATTATGTTTATTTGAGTGCTTAGTGGCATAAAATAAGAAATGGCTTTTCCCCCTTAAGAGACCAATCCCCTGTCGTGGATCATTTACCCCTACCACCCCTGCTGCATGGTGGTACAAGAGGGAAAAAACCACAGTATACCTCATTTCAAACGGGCGGGCAGTGCTGCTCTGTTATGATTTAATACATCAAACACTTTAAACTTTGTCTTCTTTTTCCTCAGACCTATGTGCTTCTCCTCGGGTTCAGAAGAGGGTCTTGTTCATGTTACTGAGGGGATGAAGATCATCATCATCTTTAATTCAAAACACCACTTTCCTTACTTTCTTTTTCTTCCTTGCCATAGGGAGGGATAGATTTTTTTTATTCCTTCCCAAGCCAGCCCTCCCACTGTGTCCTTGATTCCATCTCCTCTGCCCTCTTAACTGGTCTTTGTTCATGTCATGATTACAACACTCCAGAGTCTTCCCTCTCCTCCCACTAGAAGTGAGTATGTTTATCTTGTTGGATTTTGTGGTTGTGAATTAATATGCTCCCATTGGACCAGTAGGTCATCTAAAGGAGGAAAGGACCAGATAGGGGTTGTTTCACCCAAGAGCATAGGCCCCAAGGTAAATGGATTATTGCAGACCCCGAGTCGCCACATCAGATTTTTCAAAAGTAGACAGGAGTCTGCATTTACTTATGAAATTTGACAATTTTTAAATTTTGGCCACTAATTTAAAACATTGAACATTATGGGTTGTTTCCCTATAGGTGAAATAAATACTTCAAGGACCCCCCCACCCTCATCTAAACCATTCATTTGACTCTGTTTCCCATTCAATATCACATTCTTTCACTCTTAAACTTCCCAAACATCTAGCCTGTTAACTGCTGACTTCTTTTCCACATTGATGGCTCTCTCCTCAGCTAGTTTGAACATGTCTTCCGCTCTTCTCAAAGTGTACTTCCCTCCCCCCCATAGATTATTTAAATAGAAGGGAAATGGAAGTGTACTTCTTGAAGGCCACCAGGAAGTTTCTAACTATCAAATATCCTGTAAAATCTATGCGTATGTATATATCTTTGTACATCTTTAAAATAGTGGTCTCAAAGATTGATTCCAGGAGGATTAATATTAGCCTTGCCTGGGGGCCTGCTAGATAGAACTGCAGAATCTCATGCCCCTCCCAAAACCTACTAAATCAGAAACTCTGGGGATGGATCCAGCAGTCTATATGTTGACAAGCCCTTCAGGTAATTCTGATGGCTGCAAGTTTGAGAACCACTGTCCTAAAATATCCCTGCCTGTGAGTGCACGTTTTGCCCGAAGGGAATTAGCCTGTGACTCTGCCTTGTGGCCCACAATAAGAATAAGATTGGTCTCTTAAGGGGGAAAAGCCATTTCTTATTCAACCCCTCTTCTGCATGCTAAGGAAAGGCTTTGCATGGATAGAGTACTTTCAATTACAAGTTTTTCGCATTGCATCATCTAATTCTGCATATAAGAATCTACCTGACTTGGCACCCATAGTTCAGTGGTTAGGGTGCCAGCCACATACCCCTGGGCTGGCAGGTTGGAACCCGGCCTGGCTCTGCTAAACAACAATGACAACTATGACACAAAAAAATAGCTGGGTGTTGTGGTGGGCACCTGTAGTCCCAGCTACTTGGGAGGCTGAGGCAAGAGAATCGCTTAAGCCCAAGAGTTTGAGGTTGCTGTGAGCTGTGACACCACAGCACTCTACTGAGGGTGATATAGTAAGACTCTGTCTCTTTTCTGTTAGGCAAAGAAAGCCAAATAGGTTTATTATTCCTATCTAGCCATTATATAAATGTGAAGACAGTAAGTAATAAGAGGTTAAGTGACTTGCTTAAAATCATAATTAGGAAAGTGTCTAGTTTCCTGACATAAATCATAGTTCCTCTCCCTTCCTTCCCATTCTCTCTCCCCCTCCTCTCTTCTCTTCTCCTGTCCTTTCTTTTTTTGAGACAGCTCCTTCTGTTGCCCCGGCTAGAGAGCAGTGATGCCATCATAGCTCACTGCAACCTCCAACTCCAGGGCTCAAGCAATCCTCCTGCCTTAGCCTCGCAGGTAGCCGGGACTGTAGGCAACCACCACTGTGCCCAGCTAATTTTTTCTGTTTTTAGTAGAGACAGGTCTTGCTCTTGCTCAGGATTGCTCAAGCAATCCTCCCCTTTGGGCCTCCCAGAATGATAAGATTATAGATGTGAATCATGTGCCTGGCCTATTTTTGGGTTTTAGAAACGGTATTTTTTTCTACTTATAAGAGTCTAATATATTAGTTGAAGAAAAATTGGAAAATACAGAAAAGACTTTAGAAGAAAGTAAAAAATTACTCAGAATTCCACTGTTCATTATTTGGCATTTACAGTCACTGTTTTTTTCTTTAATGCACGAGCGCACGTGTGTGCAGGTGCAGTGTTCTCCAATTACGGAAGACATGACTGCCAGATCAGCAGCTCTCTTGTTGTCTGAGCCTATGGCAACTTTCCAGTGGAACCATAAATGAGAAATTTATATGATTATTTTAGTTTTTGTTCATTAAAGTTTTAAGTACCTCCAAAAGTAGATGTAAAAATCTAAATGAAATTAAATCAGCATTGCTGATCTTTCTAGCAGCCATGACAGACAGGGGAAACTGGTAATCCTGATATGAAAATATTCAATATCTTTACGCTATTAAGGGCGCCTGAGGCAACTCCTACTGCAGATAGCGTGTGTAGGCTTACTGTGATGAACTGCAATAGAATTCAATAAAATCTCTCTTACCATAATAGTTTTTAGTGTGTCGATAAAATTGATACCTCTACACTAGGGAGAAATATAAAATATACCCATGGGTATACAATAAGAAGCTTTTAATTTTTATTTATTGACCCAGAGAATTATTTTTCCCTGATTCTGGCATTATTCTAAAATCCAGTATTCCCTTCCTCACTTCTTTAACTCTCTTTAAAAAGCTGAGGCCAAAATTCATGGGCAGGCCAGGCTAAGCGCTATTTCTGACAAATAACATTCATTTAGTCCACGGGTGGGAGCTTATGTTCAGCCATGCTCATTTATCTTGTTTATGTGACCACAAGCAAGAACATTTGCAAAAGCGTTCTCTTTTGGGGGTTCCTAACCTGCAGGATCTTCACTTCTGAGTGCAATTTCAACAACAAAATTAACAGTTTTATTTCAGAGCAGGGTTTTTAGGGGAAGCAAACTTGTAAAGAAGAACAATTCCATTTGTTGGGTGTCCGTTGACTGCCAGTACCATGTTGGTGCAGTCCAAGTCACTAGAATACAACCTCTTTTCAAAATTATGAAATATTTTAACAATTCTAAAAGGTTTAACGAATCAGATAACAACCAACCTAACTTGCTCAAATTTCACTATTTTTTCCATACTCACACTTATTTGAAAGAAATAAAATGTTACAGATACATTCGAAGCCCTTTATGTTCCCTCCCCAGCCAATTCATCTCCCTCACTTCCCTCTCTACCCTGAATTTGATATTCATCATGCCCACACTTTCTCTCTCCCATTACACACACACACACATATACATACATACACACACACACACAGCAGAATCTCTGTGAGTTGACCACCCATGGGGCTGTAACAAACTGATCCACACACAGAGGTGGTCAACTGTACTGGGCCTACTGTACTGATATATACATGTGGGGCATGTCCACTGTATGAAAATTAGGTCAACTTAAGGAGGTGGTCAATGTAGGGAGGTGGTCAACTATGGAATGTCTACTGTATATACAAACATATGTATACATGTCTAAAGCATTTCTATACAAATTTTCATAATATGCATACGCAATTAGCATTTTTGTTCTGTGGCATTATTCATGTCAATTCATGTATATTAATATTTAGCTTCTTGAAGCTTCAATCTCTTTATCTTTAAAACAGGGATAATAACCCTACCTACAAAAGCACTAAATAATACTGGGTAAGTGCTTAACACAGTGTCAGGCATGTAATAGGCCTCTGATAGAAGTTATTTAACAAATATGCTATTATCTGACATATCACTTTGCCTTTCAAGACATTAGCAAATTCTTCTTGTCTTATCTGAAAATTAACTTTTTTATTTAACTCATGTATTTCTACCTGCTCCATATGGCACCAGGACAGATCAAATGTGCATGTATCATCATAGATGGCTCAAACACACTTGTGATGGCACAGACAGGCACACGCATACACTTGGGTCTGACTGGAGCAGCTCTGTGTTAACCCACCTAACCCACGCAACCCTAGGAGGTGGCCATTTTACATCTCAGGAAACTGAGGCAGAAAGAGGTTAATCAGTTGCTGGAAAAGACAGTAAGTGCCTCAGCATGCTGCTAAGTGCTAGCCATCTTGCTCCTGAGCCTGAGCTCAGCCACACACTCAGTTCCTGACTCTTTGGCCCATACAGATTTCTCTATTTTCTGGCTTTGCATAATCTGCAAGGTCACTAGAGATATGTAATGACACAATAATGAATACCATGCATGCTTCCCAGGATATTTATTAAATCCTTTACCAAAAACAAACACCCAAAGCCATTTGCTTTGGACAGCAGCTCACACTCAGCTCAACCAAAGCATATACCAAGATACCACACAGGAGAGCAGATTGTGATTTCAGTTGCTGAGCTCCACATGCACTCACAAGCAAGCAGGCACATTTCCCTCTTTACCATGAGATTGTTTTTTTGTTCTGAACAAAATAAAAAAAAAAAAAATTAATCCCTTCCCTCTGAAATTACAGCAGGGAATGCCACAAGAATTTTTAACATTGTCTTTCCATTGATACAGTGGGGTAAGCATGGAAAAAATTGTTGAGTCACCATTGTGAGCACGTTTAATTAAACTTTGTGTAGTCATAGCTAAGCAGTAAGATTTTGTTGGATGAATGTCAGATGTGGCTGATTGGTGTTAAAATTATGATCTTTGTAATTTAACTGATAATAAATTTTCAGCCTTGGTCAGCCCCTTCATCTAGGTAATCTAGGTCCAGTTGTTTTTGCATTTTGTTGTGTTTGTTTTGTTTTTTAACAAAACAGCTCAAGACATCCTCCTGGCTTCCTGATAGCACTGGCCTGACCAGAGAGATAAAGCTTCCCTGAGTGTGGAAGGAAGGGGGGAACCGCATGCTAACCACAGAGGAAGGTGGTACACGATGCTTCTGCATTTCAAATTGACAGGTCACCAGGAGGAAGTGGGTTTGTGTTAAATCAGAAATAACTAGAACCCCACCTGTCTTGAACAGGGTGCTGTACCAGACTGTATAACCCACTTCCCTCTAGAGACTTTGAGGTGCAGGATAAGACACATCTAATCAGCACAACTGATTTCCAGAGCTATTTCCATGCAACACTTTTGCATTTCAAATGAACAGAGCACAGGAGGAAGTGGGTTTGTGTTAAACCAGAAACAACAAGAACCCGTCCTATCTTGAACAGGGTGCTATACCAGACTGTATAAGCCACTTCTCTCTAGAGACCTTGAAATGCCGGTTAAAATACAACTGACCAGCACAACTGGCTTCCAGAGCTATTTCCAGAGGCCATCAATAAGCCCCCCAAGTTCTCATGAATCAGCAATTGATGTGGTCATTCTAGGTACTGACCCCTAGAGGTGACCAAGTCATCTCTCTTCTTTGCTTTCAGCTTGGGTTGCTTAGGTAAGAAAGGTTAAAATAAATAACAAAAAGATACGCAGTCCAGATCCCATGAATCCTCAGCAAAATGAAGGTATTCACTAATTCTTTTTAAAAGAGATAAAGAAACAGGTCGTATTTCATTTCTTTTGTCTTGTCTTACTATCTGAATACTTTTGAACTGATCAGAATCTTTGTTGGTTTTATTTTTATTTTAGGTTGGGTGTCCAGTTTTTAAAGGTATGTGTGTATGTTCAAAGAATAAAACAAAGACCACCAGAGACTAAAAAACAAAACAAAACAACAAGGCTGAGTTTATTGCTTGTGGTACAAGGAAAGCCAGACCCACATCCTTCAAGAAATGAGTCCAGCTCATCTCTCTATGCTGAAGACAAAGGGATCATTTATTTCTGATTAGATGAGATTCTAGGCATTACAGGAAACATCTGAGGTAGATTAGTTTAAGGGGTAGCCAGACTTAGCAAGTAAAAATTCAAGATGCCCAGCTAAATTTGCATTACAGATAAACAATGAATCATTTTTTAGTATATGTTCCAAATATTGTATGGGATAAACTTATACCAGAAAATGATTCATTGTTTACTAAAAAATAAAAGTTACTTGGCATCCTTATGTTATCTAATTAGGTGGGCCCCTGTGTGATTTGGGGTCATGCAGTGGCAGCTAGGCCACGTGCCCACAATTGGGACTTGGGAACATTTTTCTTTAACAGTGTGAAATAAATGTGGCACTGCAGTGTCTCTGCTAAAGGGACCCAAAACCCAAATTATTCCATCTGGGGTCACGCTTTGTGATCAATTCCAGTGGGACATGCCAAGTTGGAGATCAAAGCACATGGCTGTTAGACTCTCCAGGAAATCAAGCCATGGCTCCCAGACCAGGAGTATCAATGGCTAGGTGCTGCTGGGGTAGACAGGTGTCAGAGGTGGTTCAAAGAGAAGGAGTGTTTGAAGACCACTCTGATTTGAGCATGTGAAGCAGGTTGGAGGGCAACATTTTAACTGAGGTCCAAAATATAGGAAGATTTCCTGGGAAGACCAGAAAGGTCTAGGGACACTACAGTCTGTCTCTATCTTCCCTAGAAGCCTAGGGGATGCTTCTACATAAACATTCTCTATTTGGATTGCTCCGAGCTCTCAAACTCAACATGCTCAATACTTAATTCACTCTCTTCTTCTCCAAACCAATTCATCCTCCTATAATTCATACCTCAATGACAGACAGCTCACCAAGAGCCCCAGGCTGGACACCTCCCAGTCATCTTCAGATACCACTACTCCTTCCCACCACAGCCTGTCAAATGCCAATTCCTTTCAAGGCTGTGTCTCCCTCAGTTCAAGTTGTCCATCTCTGACCTCAACAACAGCAAGAGGCTCTGTCCTCTCCAGACATTTCCTCTGGTTTATTCTTCTCATTGCTATGTCAGATAACTTTTTAAAATGAAATTTTGAGAATGTTTCTCTATTGCTTAAATACCTAAGCAGCTTTTCATGGCTCCAGGAGGAAATCCAAATTGCCTCTATATAGGTACGCAGGGCCTTCAAGGTCTTGCGAGGTCTTTATTTCCAGCCTCGCAACCATCTCTGTTTCCCCAACAACAATAATGCCAAGCTACTGGCCATCTGATGCTCTTCTATGTCAAGATGACTCTGTACAGTTGTTTTTCCTGAAATGTCCCCCCATCCTGATATTGTCTGGCAAACTCATCTTCAAGACCCTATTCCAGTGTTAGCCTGGCCTCTGGTTGCCTGCATCCTTCTCCACTGCAGATTTAGCTGCCCCCAGTCTGTGTATCCACAGCCAGGCTGGACCTGCCTTCACCGTGGGGCTTACCACTTTGTACTGAGTGTACTAGTCACATGCTTGTCTCTTCCACAGAATCATGGGTATGGGAGCAAGTTCTATGCTTTATTCATTTTTAATCCCAAGGATGGCACACAAGCACTGACTGTAATAATCATAGAGGTAAAAATTATTATAGTGAACACTGTGTGACCCTGAGCAATGTTTTAGGGATCTTGCCCCATCTGAACTCTTTAAGCCTCACAACACCCCTATATGGTCAATACTATTATTATCTCCATTTGATAGAAGAAACTGAAGCAAAGAGGTGAAGGGCTGGCCTCACCACTACAGTATAAACTAGTGATTTCTAACTCAGCTACAAAGGGGAAGCACCTGAGAAATATTTTGAAACTACTGATGCTCAAGTCCACTCAAAAACCACTGAAGCAGGCTCAGCGCCTGGAACTCAGTGGCTAGGGTGCCAGCCACATACATCGGAGCTGGCGGGTTTGAATCCAGCCTGGGCCAACTACAACCAAAAAATAGCTGGGCCTTGTGGTGAGGACCTGTAGCCCTAGCTACTTAGGAGGCTGAGGCAAAAGAATCGCTTAATTCCAAGAGTTTGAGGTTGCTGTGAGCTGTGACGCCATGGTACCCTACCGAGGGTGACATAGTAAGACTCTGTCTCAAAAAAAAAAAAGAACCACTGAAGCAGAATCTTTGGGGGCTAGGATTTAGAAGATTTAATCAAAAACGTCCCTAATGATTTTAATGTGCAGGCAGCATTGAGAACCACTGATCCACTTGCTTCATTGTAAGAAACTTCAACCAAAGCTGGGGTGAAGAGGAACCAAAGAACTTTGGGGGGAGGGGGGAGAGACCCAGACACTGGCAGCCAAGAGTTGCATTAGCTTTACATCTGTAGCCCTAAGTGTCCCATCAAGCACGAGACTCTTAGAGGTGAGCAGAGTGCTAGGCTCCCCAACATGCCCTCTATCCCCTTCCTAAACAGTGAAGATAGGACCTGGTTCTCTCCTTAGCTCACACATGGCTTGAGGATCAGGTGTGAGAAGAGTGGGGGAGACAGCTCCTTTCCAATCCAGCAGTACATGTTACTGGGAGACAGAGGAGGCTCAGCTGAATGTCTGAGTACAGGCGCTATGATTCTACCTAATCTTTTCCAAAGATAGAGCCTGTCCTCCTGTCTGTGCACCAGCTGTTTCTCTGCAGAGAAATCATCCCCTTCCCAAGTTAGAATGCATAACACAGTAACTGCTTTCCATGTAGTCAAAAAGTTGTCATGTGGCAGAATGTGACCTTAAAAATGTTCATTTGATGACTACCTGGCAGGTACTTGGTTACGTGGCATCAGCACTAGCTGCTTGCCAGGAAAGAAATAAAAATAGAACCTAGAGAGGCTGGGTGCAGAAAGAATGAGCGCATGATCAGGAGGGGGATAAGGAGAAAGGGGATTTTCCTTGGCAGATATAAAGATCTGGGAAGGGGTGAGTTACTGTACATTTGATGGACAAGAATCACATGTAGGACAAGAATGGGGGTTCATGAAGTGATGCAGAGATCGATTTTGACATGGAAACTGAGGGCTTACAGCTGGATCCCAATGAGAAAAAACCAGAATTCTCTGGGATTAGAAAAAAAGAAGATGCTCTCTCTTCAAGGATTAAATCTATCAAAGCAATCACCACGGCAAATGAAGATTGTGTAGTCTCGAGATCCTGGACCCTGGACACTGGACCCTGGCCCAGCCCCTATGAGTCTGTCACTTTGAGCAAGCTCACTAAACTCACTGAGCCTCAGTTTCCTCAAATATAAATAGTCTTGAGAAAAACTTACCTTATATAGTTGTGGGGAGGAAGAAATAAGGAATCTATATGAATAATAATAGCTAATACTCACAGAGAACACTTATAGAGGAATGGTGTGTGTGTGTGTGTGTGTGTGTGTGTGTGTGTGAGAGAGAAAGACATCAATTCATTATATCCTCACAACACCAGGCAGATGCTATTACACGCCCATTTTACAGATGAGAAAATTAAGGAACAGAGAAATTGGGTGACTTCCCCAAGGTCATACAGAAAATGTGGCCAAGGCAATCTAGCACTAGCCTCCAGGCTCCTAACTGCTCCACTATGCTCAAAATCCTCAATATGGATTAGCAGACAGAATGACACGTAAAATGACGATCTAGAAAAATGGAAAGGACAAAATCTTTAAGGTACTGAAATACTTCAGTTCCCTGATCCCTCAGGTGCCAGGAGTGAGATTTAGACTAGATCCACTCCTTATCACATTCTTCTCTTTTCTTTGTATATGCTGGCTGGATAGAGAAGAGCTTATATGAAGTCACAAAAGGCACCTTTTGAAGTCCTCAGACCACTGGTGGCTCCCCCTGATTCAGCAGGTGGGGAGGACAGGACTCACATCTGAATCATTTCTCACCTGACCATGTTTCTCAACTCAACTGGTATTCACAAGGCAGCCCTCCTGAGTTCTGAGATTCCCAAGTCCCAGCATTTTTGAAACCCTGAATTTTTTCTGTGTTGACAATAAAGCTTTTAAGAATAGAGATAGATCTTATTCTGGACAGTTCTAAGTGTCGGTGAGCAGAGGTAAGCATGCAGAAAAAACATTAATGGCCCTAAAGTATTAACATCCCCAAATAGTTCATCCATTTTCATATGATTGGGTGCTTATCGGTCAGAGCGGCACAAAACCAATCTTTACTTTTCAAATACTGTGTTCTTTTAATGGTGTGTTCGCCTCCCCCACTTTTTAAGGAATGAATTAAATTGCATTACTGTGAACAGTGGTTTCTGAACCTCCAAGTTCCAAGTATCCTTCTTTGCTTTTGTGTTTTTTTTTTCTTGGCACAAAGCACAGTGTTTGCTGAGTCAGCCACCTCTTTAGAGTAAGTTATTCCTTCAAAACTACTGTCCCACCAAAAGCATGTACTAGTAAGAAAGTCAAGCCAAGGGCAGGCTGGGCATCCTGCACCATCTGGATGTATACTGGGTGGGGAGTGCCAATCAGTCTCCCCAGATTTTCTCTGTCACATGAAGTGGCAGGAGATGATACTTACAAGCACCTCCTGGCTCCAACAATCAGCATCTGCCGGTATTTCCTTCCACGTGCATATACCACTGAGCCTCTTTGAGAGAACCAGTCTTTCCCGTAGCAAAGGCATGAAAATTATTAATTAAATCACATATTTGAACATGTGTGCAAGAAAGCACACTTTGAAACACTAAATAAGGGAAAAACTAGAGCGTCTATCCTTTCCCACAGCATTAACAACTTAAACCGTATTATGTAGGTCAAAAGCTCACTACTCAGCTTTCAATCAGGTAAGCCACAGATGCAATTCCTCAGAGACACTGAAAAAGAGGCCACGCCCTCAGGGGCAGTGTGGAGAAAGGATCTGTCTGCAGCCACAGGCTCTGTGCCACCCACTGCCTTCCCAGGGTTAAGTCCACAAGAGTCAGTTTCCTCATGGAGCCATCCCTGGGAACACTACTTCCCAAGCTGGGCTGAATTAGATAACAAAGAACACAGGACTAGGAATGTGACACATCCAATAAAAGCCTGGCCAGCCCTATTTCTCCCTGTGTGACCTTGGGCACTTCTGTCTTGGAGCCTCCATCTCCCCCTCAGTGACCCGGTCACTGGTGCCCAGCACCCATCATGCCTTCCTGAATTGCAGAGGCTGGGAAATCTAAGGGTGACACTTCCAAGACTTCCTTGCAGCTGGGGTGTGGATACTATTTAAGTTTAGCCAATTAGATGCTATTAAGCTGGATTTAGAAGGTGAAAGTCAGGGTGAAGGCTCTGTGCTTCTACTCTTTATCCTGTAAATCACAAGGAGAAATTTTTTTTTGGAAATTAAACTATGGTATGGTGTTTAGTAACCAGGATTACAAGAGCTGAGAAGCAGGGCACTGGTGGTTTGTTCCAGAATGCAATCATTCCAGCTTCCTAATTCCTTGCTTTCCCAACTGAGGCAGAAACAGCAGTTCTTCAGGCAGGCCAGCTTCAGGGCAGTCAGAGAACCAGTCCTAGAGACCCAGCCTGCCCTTCCAGTCCTACATTAAAATGGCTCTATAGAGCATTAAAACTGCTGTAATAGAGCAATTTCTATTTTCTGCAAGTGAGCCCAGACTGATAGACCTCTCCATCCTTCAGAGTAAGTGTGAGGACTGAAAGACTAATGGGAGGCAGAAAGCACAGCAGTTAAGAACATAAGCTCTGAGCTCAGGTGGCCTGGGCTTAAATCCTGCTCCTGCCTCTTGCTTGCTTTGTGGCCGTGGGCAGCTTCCTTAATCTCTAGTTTTTACAGGATGGGGTTATTATAGGATTACATGAGATAAGGTGTATAGAATCCTTGCCTCAGTACTTGGTCCCTGGTAGGAATTCATAAACAGTAGTTTCTTTTTGCCCTGAGTTTCCATAGGACCCTGTACATGTCTATGAAGCATCTATCACATTATTTTGGAAGAGTCCTCTGTGAGCCCAAACCCAGAGGACTGACTGAAATACATGCTTGCGAATAAAAAGTATAAGACTAAATTCCAATTGACATGAGTCAGAAGTAACCTTAAAAAAGGAGAACTGAAAAGTGTTGTAATTTATTTAGTGACAACATAGTTGTCTCTACTGTCATCTGTTAAGAACATAGAGTGTGAAACAGGTGATCGGGAGCAGAAGTATGGCAAAGGCACAAGTATGGTCAGAGGCAGGGCTGGCCAGACCTGTCCAAGGGCACTCAAGGATAGAGGAAGTCTTGGCTGAGCTGAACAAGTGCTCTTTTTTCCTCAGTAAGATCACCCTGCTATGGATGAGACTCTGTCAAGCTATTTGAGCAAAGCAGCACTTCTAAAGTCAATCCTGATACCATAATCTGGCACCCCACCTTGTTATCTATATGGTGCTGATGTGCTGGTCAAACCCATCAACTTGACACTTTAATTTCTTTTTGCAAATTATTGGATTGCCACCGTGATTTTTATCATATTATTTTCCTACAGGCAGATTAGGCATTGATTTGAGCTTTCCATTTGGTTTTTGAGATGTAGCTCTCATTGTGTTATAATGACTCTAATTGGATTTGCATTAATACATAGCAGTCATAATAAGCTGGGTTAATACAAGTCCATGCCTGGGAGACAAACTCTTTATAGTGGACCATCACAATCAGGTTTATGATTCCACTGGACTGAGACCAGGCTCCTGACAATGGCAAATTCACCAACTTATCTGTTTTCTGATACCTGCTTCAAGTGCCCTGTGTGGCCAGCAATAACCTTCAGACTTGCACATCCACACTTTATACAATGATCTGCCTTCATGTCTGTGAGCTCCTGATGTGCAGTGAGCATTCCTAAATCACATTTTATCTCCAAATGCCCAACCGAGTGCCAGACAAATACATCATTGAAATATAATAAATATTTGATGATGTACCCATAAACAAATGGAAGTGTGGTGCTAGAGAAGATTTTTAAAAAGCTATAGAAACAAAGAAAAACACAATTTCAGAGGGACTCTGAGGAGAATCACCAGGCTTAAATATTCTATGGTGATTCTTCGAAATACTCAAAGCTCAGCTATTGATATTCTGATACTTTTGGATAGCATTTTATATAATGCTGTTATCAATAGTGCATTAATCTTCTGTTGTTGCTATAACAAATTACCACAAACTTTGAGGCTTAAAACAATATCCATTTATTATCTTAGTTTCTGTATGTCAGAAGTCTGGGCACAGCATTGCTCAGGTGGACTCTCTGCTTGGACGATCATGTTATTATGTGACAACTAATTCACCTTTGGGAGGCACTAATAATTATCCTAAAGTTCCAGATTATTCTGGAACTAAAAATCCTAATTTTCTCTGGTTCCATTTGTCTTCACCAAAACTGATGTGGAAATCTCATGTGACGGTGTAGGAAGATGGAGCCCAGTGAAAGGTGTCTGGGTTGTTTAGGCACGTGCCTGATGAATGGCGTGGAGTTCTCCTTCTGGCGAGACTGGATTAGTTCCCTCCAGAACACATCAGTTCCTTCAAGAGTGGGTTGTTATAAAGCCAGATATCTCTCAAATTTTCCCTTTTCACACATGTCCGCTTCTCCTTTGACCTTCTCTGCTGTGTTAAGATACAGCATGAAAGTTCTCCCCAGAATCCAAGGCCATGACCTTGAATTTCCTAGCCTGTGGAACCATGAGCTAAATAAATCCCTTTCTTTACAAATTGCCCTTTCTCAGGTATTCTGTTATAGCAATACGAAATGGACTAAGACAGATAGCAATAGAGGAACTTAAAAGAGATTTCACCACTGAGTCTATGTTAGGGTAATTTCAATGTCAAACAGGAAGAACTAGTATATAGAACATGAAGAAAAATAACCTGTGACCTGCCAATAGGCATGAATTCCAGATTTTGGCCTGAACTAAGCTGGTGAAGAAGAAAAACATAAGAAGGACTCATCAGTTCCAATTTCCCATCCTACCACTCTTTGCTTGGTCGCATGAGTGAGACCTCAGCTCTCCTCTGGTCTCTCCCAGAGAGTTGTACTGTACTTTGTAACTGGGACAAGTCTATATGGAATTATGACCTTTCCTAGTTGTTTTCATTAGGTTTTTAATTAAAACGCAAACATGAGAGAATATAACATTATTTGGAAGATAGATTCTCCTTGCAAAACGGGAAAGAGAAAGATGATGCTTTCCTTCTGTTGGCCCCAGGAACCAGAAAGTCCCATGGGAGTAGCGTATATCTTTAAGGTTGTTCAATGGGATTGGGTTGTGCCAGTGTGAGGGCCCAAGGGGAAAGAAGAATCTCATCAGCTTTGGTTTTTTTTTTTAGTAAGGAGGATGATTACTTCCAAACAATACTAAATCCAATAAGAAAGAAATCAATTAAGAAAGCTATTTCACTCAGTGGTGTCAATAATAGTTGTCAGTGGTGTCAATAATTCCTGTAAATCAGACAAGTTGGAGCTAAAACACATTCTCTTGTTCTTCTGCTAAGGTAAAGTCATCTGTTCACCTCGAGTCAACAGCTCACCCCAGACCACACCTTTCCTCTCAGGCTTCTGGGATAGACTGCCAAGAGTGCTTGCATAGCTTTTTTTGTGTCAAGATTGCAGAGCTATCAGGATGCAGCCTATTGATTTATGTGAAGACAATCAAATTGCCAAGCAAAGAGAAAGTACAATTAGCTTACTTTGTGATTCTGCTGTTTACCAAGAAGATCAAACAAAAGACCACTACAAGCAGACACTTAGACCTGGAATATAAAACAATGCTTTATTTAGTTTCTGATCCTTACCATGTCTGCCATATGGTAGCGAGCTGGCATAACCTAAATACCAGAGGATCTTGTTTTAAATTTTCATAACCATATCTGGTTTCTCAGGGTAGGTGTCCAAGTCATCAACAGATGGTGCCGGGCACTTTACCCATTAAATGCCATGATCTCCATACCCATTTAAAAATGAGATTGGACCAGATGAGATCAGGGTGCAGGTTTATATTCTGCATAGAGATTCTGCCAGCTTTTCATCTGCAAAGCGAATTTATGGATTGAAGCCTGTGAAATTATCCCCTAAAACTAGAGCCACAAGCAATATTTTTTAGTCTGTTCACAAGAACATAGGGTTTGGAGGAAAATGGCAGCACTGAAGCCAAAATAACAGTTTTACTTCAATAATAAAAAATTGAGAATGTAGAAACTGATTACTTAAATTCAATTGCTGTATCCTTTTAAGTAAATAATACTCTGGTTGACCTGACCTTGGTTTTGACTCAATCATTCATTCAATAATTATTTACTGAGCGTCTCTTATTATTTGACAGGCACTCTTTTAGGCGTTAGGGATTCAAATGTGAACAAAACAAATCCCTGCCTAAATGAAACTCAGGCTTCACTAGCTTCTTTGTTCCTATCATAAACCATGTTCCGGCAGAACTTGGGCTCCTGCGGGAGTGAGAGAGCCACCCTTTAGGCACACAAACTGCATATAACACACAGTTGTCAAAAAAATAACGTGGTCTTTTTTTAAAAAAAAAAAAATAGGTTAATGTTTGTCACTCTGCTTCTTAGCTTCTCAAGCAGTACACATTTTTGTCATTCTGTCTGAGCCACATTACTTTATTTTGTTGAATGTCAACGTGATCGACAGATGATTTTTTTATTACATATCAAAGCATTTTTCAATCAAATTTTAGAAATCTGTTGCTTCCTATTTTACTGAGAAAATAGAAATAAAAGGAGAACTGCACAAGTCCCGTCAGTGCATCCATGAATTGCCGGCAGCTGTGCAGTTAGCGGCTCCCCCCTCCCTGGGTGTGCTCATCGTGCATAGGACCCTGGCCCCTTCCCTGTCTACTCAAGGGTATTTCCCCAGCCTCTCTCCCCTCTGTCCCCTCTTGTGCATTATCAAATCTTTCCTCTGCTGTGTCATTCCCATTACCATACAAATGTGCTATTATTTTTCCCACCTGATAAAAAAAAAATCTCTTGACCCTTGTCTTAGTCCATTTTCTGTTGCTTATAACACAATACCTGAAACTGGGTAATTTATAAAGAAAAGGAATTTATTTCTCACAGTTTGGGAGGCCGTGGAGTCCAGATTGAGAGGCCACATCTGGTGAGGACCCTTTTGCTGGTGGAGACTCTCTGCAGAGTCCAAGGTGGTGCAGGGCCTCACATGGTGATGAGGCTGAGCATGCGAGGTTGGGTCTATCTTCCTCTTCTTAGGATGCCACCAGTTCCATTCCCAAGACAGCTCACTAATCCATTAACCCATCAATCCATTAATCTGTGAGTAGATTAATCCATTCTCTGGGATTTAGGCACAGGGGTGATTAAGGCATAGGGCCCTATGCCTCATTCACCCCTTAAAGGCCCTACCTCTCAATACTGCCACATTGGAGAGTTTAGGTTTTAGCATGCATTTTGGAGGGGACAAACATTAAAACTATAAGAACCCTATATTTTCTTCCTACTTCCACCCTATTTATTTGTCTCCTTTACAAATATCACTAATTCCCATTCTCTCATTTCTGGAACCCAGTTTACTGGGCTTTCCACCCATTACTCCACCCAAACTGCCAAGTCACCAGTGACCTCCTCATTGCTGATGCCCCTGTTCAATCCTCCATCCTTATCCTACTTGGCCACCACTTGACAAAAAATTACTTATTTTCCCTGAGTGCAGGAGTCTCCCCTTATCCACGGGAGATAAGTTCCAAGACCCCCAGTGGATACCTGAAACTTAAATGATACCCAACCCTAAATATACTATGTTTTTTTTATGTGATAACTGAAAGTGGTTACTAAATGCCTAAAGGGCACATAGCATCTACAGCAGGTAAGTAAACTGTGGATTAGAAGGAACTACTGTGCTGTGTTCATCTGGCTCCCTCATTTGCTATGTTTCCTTCCTTGGTGGCTGCTGCTCCCCAGGCTCTCTGGTTTACCCCTCATCACCTTTATCACATCTCCATGCTGTGAACCCCAGGACTCAGGTCTTCAACCTCTTCTTTGCCTGCACTCAATCCTGAGTGATTTGACCCAGTCCCATGACTTAACACTATCTGTATTCTATTGATTTCTGAATGTGTACTTCTAGTCTGAATTCCAGACTCAACTGCCTACTCAATCTCCCCATGCTCTCTCTTCGACTTGAAACCCACTTCTCCTGAAGTCTTCCCCAGCTCAATTAAGGGCAATTCCATTCTTTCAGTTACATGGGCCAAAAATCTTATTGTCACCCTTCATTTCTCTCTATCATACCCTATGTCGAACCCATCATCAAATGCTATTAACTCTATCTTCAAGATGTCCAGAATTTGATCATTTTTCACTGGCTTTGCTGTCACTACCCTGGTCAGGCCACCTTCATCACCCACCTGGATCTTGGTGGGTACCTAAACATGTTCCCACCAGTGCCTAAATATGTTCCCATCATTGACACTACAGCCTTCCTACCTCAACTGTTCTGCTGCCTCTAACACAAGCCACACTGGACATGAGTCAGACTTTCTCAATGTTCATGTGGGTATTATCGACACTGATTACTGTATTGCTCCTATTTTCACAGGTGCTAAGAGGTGAAGAACTGTGTTTTACATTTCCTGACCCCAGCCAGGTATATTCTTTTGTGTTCTTACAGTTATCCTCATCCTCATTGCTCCTGGCTGTCTTGCTGACATGATCAGCAGGGCTGCAGCATTCACTGCCCACTTGTGCACTGCCCAGAGGTGCATGGCCATGTGCCCTGGTGGGCACTGCATCTTCCTACCCAGAGAAGGCCCCTTTCTTTTTGCACATAGATGTCTTTTGCTCATTACACCCTACATCTATAGGCCTGTCTACACTTGTGTGTGTCTCTGTGTGTTGCGGGTTGGGGGTGCCTTATTCTGAGAATTGGTCTTCTCAGAGGTAGGAGCTTTTTAAAAATCCGCTTAAAGACACTAAATAGGTCAGTAGCAGGCCTATCACTGTGCAATCAGAGTCTACCAAAAGGAGATATTTTCTGCTTCTAATTTTTTTTACTGGCTAGAAAACCTGACTTATTTAATTCTGGATATAATAAAAGTAAACAGGCTCTAATAGAGTGTTTCAAGAAGTTGTTGTATGACTAAATGCCTGGAATTTAGAGCATTGATCTTCTGGCATCCATTCGACTATTCAAAAATTCTCTTGGCTTCTAATCTTGGTTCTGTTCTGGACATCTAGATAAGAGACTTCTAGATTAATAGAAGTTTATGGGATTAAAATCAATAAACTTTGCCAGAAAGTGATTTATTAATCTCTCAAGATTACAACATGAGCTTTTTTTTCTGGATAGTAACATTAGAGCAATCCTTTCCATTAAGAGTATTTGAACCCTACACTAAAAACATACTTGAACTCATTCTAATCCAGTTGCCACTGTCTCTGTGTCTGCAGTTTTGATCTAATGAAAGCTCAGAGAGTGATCCACTCCTATTACCTTATTAATTACCACACTATCCAACTTCTTGATGTAGAAGACTGGGGACATAAAAATGGGTATATAACTCATGAAATATTGGATCATGTAATGATATAGTAGGAACATAAAAGTGAATAGAAATAGGTGTATGCAAACTAAAACTTAATACTCATCATTTAGTAAGTAGGAGTCTCAGACAAGCATTTATTTCCCAGTACTAATTAGATGAAAAAGAGAAATCCACCCATAGCACATCACAAATGCTTAATATCATTTTTTAAGACTGTAAAAATGAAAATAGCTATTTAAATATCTATGACAGAACTCTTAAGACTTCAATAATTTTAATAAGAGGGCCCCATGCTGCTAATATTTTTTAAACAAGCTATTCAACTACAGAAGGTTTATCCTGTGATCCACATTTTCAAGAAACTGAACTGAGATGGTGACATGGTATTCTAAACACTGTTTTACCGAAAATAAATAACCAAAAGCATCTACCGGGGCTGCTGAGAGGAAGGATGCATCACTCAGTAGTGGCAGGCAGCAGAGACACCAATATGATCCAAGGTGATTATGCAATGAATGTCCCTGGCAGTACCACTTGCTTGGTTGAAGCTTGTCTCCTAGATCCACCCAGTGAAGGGAAGACAGAACTGATCTAATTTTTAACCTGGTTTATGATTACCCCCCAGTGAAGCATGTGGTGCTGTTTCCCTGAGTGTTTAAATTCTTCCTCCTAAAGCACAACACTATCTTGTCCTGTTCTATTTATTTTCCTCAAGTGTGTGCCATTTGCAGAGCATTAATACACCAAAACATATGTTTCCTAAGCCTGTTCTCCCTTCTCACCTTCCCTGAGACTTTCAAGGTCAGAGCTATTTGTGGCTATCTACTAAATTGCACTTAAAATAAAAGGCAGCAGAAAATAGTAGATTTGTAATGGCCCTTCATAGTAAGCATCAAATGAGCAGCCTGGCACATCTGAATGCCATTTAAATAAATCAGTCTCTTATTCAGGGCCACAAACTCCATCCACCATGCCACCAGTTACTGTGTAGCTGACAGAAGCTAGAATCAAGAGAGATGTTTCCTGGGCCTCTTGGAAACCACTGGGGCTTTGAACCAATTGTGCATTTTTGTATAAAGAGTGATCATGTGGTTAAGTTCTCTTTAAGCCTGGAATGTGCACATTAATCAAGTTTGTGCAATTACTGTTCCTGCTAGACAAAGATGGAATAAATCATTACTGGCATTGTTATTATTTACTATATGTAGCTCTGTACACTTTCAAAACAGTGTTCACGATGAATGCAAATGTTCTGGAGCCTGGAGTGGGAGGGAATATATATATATATATATATCGGGGGCAGAAGTGGATAGGCAGGAACCACGATGTATAAAGTTAAATGCCATGGTTCAGGAAGCAAAGCAGGCAAATTTCACATCTGAGAGCAAAGGACTGTGGCTCAATTTCTTTGCTGCAGGCTTTTGGATGAGAAGCAGGGGAAAGGATTTGATGACAAGTCACTTTCTTAGAGAAGACAGAGAAGAATCAGGAATAGGTAAGGAGGGTGATGCAGCAACCTGATGACAAGCATCCTGGGTCTGAAGTTCAAATAGATTCGCCTTCCCAGATTCTCCATCATCAGGAAATCCTGGACCCCATATAACCCCAGAATCCTCCTCCAGTCCTTAGCTTTAGTGGGGTCAATATTTTCACAAGACTAACTCACAGGAAGAGCCTTTAGGAGGACTGAATTTCAAGGAGAAGAGACAAGACTTTGATTTTAGATTTACGTTATGTTTAACCCAAACATTTAAATAAGGAGATTTGAGTAGGGAGTTGGAAATGAGTCTGGAATTCAGACAAGAAGCACAAATTCCACTTTAGGGTTGATCCAAGCATCCCCAATCACTTTAGGTATGCTTGAAGAACAATATGTAATAACGCGAGCCCCAGAGGTTCCTAATCTAGGTGCTGCTTCATCTATGGAGCATCCATATTCCTTAAAACCCCACAGAATAGGAGAAAATATCTGCAAATGTGATAAGGGGATTTTAACTAAAACATACAAAGTTCTTAAACTTAAGAACAAGGCATGTAGCCCAATTTAAAAATGGGCAAAGGATTTGCATAGACACTTCCCCAAAGAAGATATACAAATCACCATTAACTCACGAAAAGATGCTCAACACCATTATCCATCAGGAAAATGCAAATCAAAATCATAAGATACCACTGCACACTCACAAGAATGGGTGCAATAAAAAGGCAACAAAGGATGACAAGTGTTGGCAGAGATGTGGAGAAATCAGAACTCTCATATGTGATTGGTGGGAATGCAGAATGGTGTGGGCACTTTGGAAAACAGCCTGGCAATTCCTGAAAATGTTAAACACAGAGGTAGCAGATGACCCAGCAATTCTGACCCTAAGTATGTACCAAAGACAGCATATATCACACAAAATCTTGTAACAAATGTTCACTGCAGCATTATTCGTAATGGCCTCAAAGCAGAAACAACCCAAATGTCCATCAACTGCTGAAGGAATAAACAAAATCTAATCTATGTATACAGTGCAATATTATTTGGCGATAAAAAGGCTGTGATATGAATGAACCTTAAAAACATTATGCTAAATGGGCCTGCCTGGACCTCCATAAGAGCTACGCTGCCTGGACCTCGGTAAGACCTGCGCCGCCACCTGTGACCTGCGCCTGCCGGGCCTCCACATGCCTGACCAGAAACTGCAGGATCCACACAACCCTGCGTCCCCCCTCCTGTACCCTCCCTGCCTCCACACCAGCCCGCTCATCTGGCTAGGGACTCTGGTAGCCACGTACTCTCCGGAGCCCTCCCTGCCTCTGTGCGGAGCCCTTCTCCTGACCAGAGACTGCTGGAGCCTTGGGCTGTCTGTGCCAAAGTCACTGGGCGCCAGGCACTCCCAGACCGTGTGCACCACCCCCCATCCTGTTGCTGGATCCGGGTGTGGCACACTCTGAGCTGCTCCCACGACCAGAACTCCCTGGCTGGGGCAGCCCCAGAGAAGCTACACAGGGTCACTCTGTACAAAGATCCAGCAAAAATAGAGTGATCCCCCTTGGTCTAATCTCACAGAGACACCACCCCAACTCTGAGGACGGCCAGAGGCAATGGTGAAAAACAATCGTGAGGCAAAATCAACAGAAAAACTCTGGCAATATGAATAATCAGAGTAGATCAACTCCCCCAGGGATCAATGGGGCAGACACAGCACAAGATCCCATGCACAAACAAATAGCTGAGATGTCAGAAATCGAACTCAGAATCTGGACAGTAAATAAGATCGAATTAGAATTCCAAGCAGTAACCCAAAAGATATCTCAAGAATTCAATGAATTCAAAGACCAAATTACCAAAGATTTTGACACGTTGAGACAAGAAGTTGCAGCCCTCAAAGATCTGAGGAACACAGTAGAATCCCTCAGTAACAGAATGGAACAAGCAGAAGAAAGGATTTCTGACATTGAAGACAAAGCTTTCGAACACTCCCAAACTCTCAAAGAGGAAGAGAAATGGAGGACAAAAAACAGATCACTCTCAGAGAGCTCTGGGATAATTCGAAGAAAACAAATATTCGTCTTATAGGGATCCCCAAAAGCAACGAAGTGGCTTCACAAGGCACAGAGTCTCTTCTCCATGAGGTTATGAAGGAGAACTTTCCAGACATGCCAAGAGATTCTGAAATTCAGATAGCAGACTGTTTCAGAACTCCAGCACTACTCAACCCAAATACTACATCCCCCAGACACATCATAATCAATTTCACTAAAGTTAATACCAAGGAGAAAATTCTGAAAGCAGCCAGATGAAAGAAAACCATCACCTACAAGGGCAAGAATATTAGAATAACTGCAGATCTCTCTGCTGAAACCTTTCAAGCTAAAAGAGGATGGTCATTGACTTTTAATCTCCTGAAACAAAATAACTTTCAACCCAGGACCCTATACCCAGCTAAACTGAGTTTCATTTATGATGGAGAAATTAAATACTTCAATGACATTCACATGTTGAAGAAATTTGCCATAACTAAACCAGCTCTCCAGGATATTCTCAGACCTATCCTCCATAAAGACCAGCATAATATACCACAAAAGTAAACTCACCCAGAAAATTTTGATCAAATTCCAACTTCCACAGTCGCAAAAGGATTAAAAATGTCCACCAGACTCTCGAAAGGCTTATCAACATTCTCAATTAATGTGAATGGTTTAAATTGTCCTCTAAAGTGGCACAGATTGGTTGACTGGATACAAAAACTCAAGCCAGATATCTGCTGCATACAAGAATCGCATCTTACATTAAAAGACAAATATAGACTCAAGGTGAAGGGATGGTCATCTATACTCCAGGCAAATGGAAAGCAGAAAAAAACAGGCGTTGCAACCCTATTTGCAGATGCAATAGGCTTTAAACCAACCAAAATAAGGAAGGATCAGGATGGACACTTCATATTTGTTAAAGGTAATACTCAATATGATGAGATTTCAATTATTAAAATTTATACACCCAACCAGAATGCACCTCTTTATAAGAGAAACTCTAACAGACATGAGCAACTTGATTTCCTCCACTTCCATAGCAGTTGGAGATTTTAATACCCCTTTAGCAGTGCTGGATAGATCCTCCAAAAAGAAGCTAAGCAAAGAAATCTTAGATTTGAATTTAACCATTCCACATCTGGACTTAACAGACATCTACAGAACATTTCATCCCAACAAAACTGAATACACATTCTTCTCATCAGCCCACGGAACATACTCCAAAATCGACCACATCTTAGGCCACAGATCTAACCTCAGCAAATTTTAAAAAATAGAAATTATTCCTTGCATCTTCTCAGACCATTATGGACTAAAAGTTGAACTCAATAACAACAGGAATCTGCATACCCATACAAAAACATGGAAGCTAAATAACCATATGCTGAAGGATAGATGGGTTATAGACGACATTAAGAAGGAAATCACCAAATTCTTGGAACAAAACAACAATGAAGACATGAATTATCAGAACCTCTGGGATACTGCAAAGACAGTCCTACGAGGGAAATTTATGGCACTGCAAGCCTTCCTTAAGAAAACGGAAAGAGAAGTTAATAACTTAATAGGATATCTCAAGCAACTGGAGAAGGAAGAAAATTCCAACCCCAAATCCAGCAGAAGAAAAGAAATAACCAAAATTAGAGCAGAATTAAATGAAATTGAAAACAAAAGAATTATACAACAGATCAATAAATCCAAAAGTTGGTTTTTTGAAAAGATCAATAAAATAGATAAACCTTTGGCCAACCTAACCCGGAAAAAAAGAGTAAAATCTCCAATTTCATCAATCAGAAATGGTAACGATGAAATAACAACAGACCCCTCAGAAATTCAAAAAATCCTTAACAAATATTACAAGAATCTCTACTCTCAGAAATATGAAAATCTGAAAGAAATCGACCAATACCTGGAAGTATGCCACCTACCAAGACTTAGCCAGAATGAAGTGGAAATGTTGAACAGGCCTATATCAAGTTCTGAAATAGCATCAACTATACAAAATCTCCCTAAAAAGAAATGTCCAAGACCAGATGGCTTTACGTCAGTATTCTACCAAACCTTTAAAGAAGAACTAGTATCTATATTACTAAACCTCTTTCAAAATATAGAAAAAGAAGTAATATTACCCAACACATTCTATGAAGCAAATATCACCCTGATCCCCAAACCAGAGAAAGGCCCAACAAGAAAAGAACATTATAGACCAATATCAGTAATGAATATTGATGCAAAAATACTCAATGAGATCCTAACAAACAGAATCCAACAACACATTAAAAAAATTATACACCATGACCAAGTCAGATTTATCCCAGGGTCTCAAGGCTGGTTCAATATACGTAAATCTATAAATGTAATTCATCACATAAACAAACTAAAAAATAAAGACCATATGATTCTCTCAATTGATGCAGAAAAAGCTTTTGATAATATCCAGCATCCCTTCATGATCAGAACACTTAAGAAAATTGGTATAGAAGGGACATTTCTTAAACTAATAGAGGCCATCTACAGCAAACCCACAACCAATATCATACTGAATGGAGTTAAATTGAAATCATTTCCATTTAGATCAGGAACCAGGCAAGGTTGCCAATTGTCTCCATTGCTCTTTAACATTGTAATGGAAGTTTTAGCCACCACAATTAGGGAAGAAAAGGCGATGAAGTATATCCACATAGGGTCAGAAGAGATCAAACTTTCATTCTTCGCAGATGATCCTATATCTGGAAAACACTAGGGGTTCTACTACAAAACTTTTAGAAGTGATCAAGGAATACAGCAATGTCTCACGCTACAAAATCAACACCCATAAATCTGTAGCCTTTATATATACACCAACAATAACCAAGCCGAAAAAAACAGTCAAGGACTCTATTCCTTTCACAGTAGTGCCAAAGAAGATGAAATATTTGGGAGTATACCTAACAAAGGACGTGAAAGATCTCTACAAAGAGAACTATGAAACTTTAAGAAAAGAAGTAGCTGAAGATGTTAACAAATGGAAAAACAACCATGCTCATGGCTGGGAAGAATCAACATTGTTAAAACATCCATACTACCCAAAGCAATATATAATTTTAATGCAATTCCTATTAAAGCTCCATTGTCATATTTTAAAGATCTTGAAAAAATAATATTTCATTTTATATGGAATCAGAAAAAAACCTCGAATAACCAAAACATTACTCAGCAATAAAAACAAAGCAGGAGGAATCACACTACCAGACCTGAGACTGTACTATAAATCCATAGTGATCAAAACATCATGGTACTGGCACAAAAGCAGAGAAGTAGATGTCTGGAACAGAATAGAGAACCAACAGATGAACCCAGCTACTTACTGTTATTTGATCTTTGACAAGCTAATTAAAAACATTCAGTGGGGAAAAGATTCCCTATTTAACAAATGGTGCTGGGTGAACTGGCTGGAGATCTGTAAAAGACTGCACCTGGACCCACACCTTTCACCATTAACTAAGATAGACTCTCACTGGATAAAAGATTTAAACTTAAGATATGAAACTATAAAAATACTAGAAGAAAGTGCAGGGAAAACTCTTGAAGGAATCGGCCTGGGTAAATATTTTATGAGGAGGACTCCCCAGGCAATTGAAGCAGTATCAAAAATACATTACTGGGACCTGATCAAACTAAAAAGCTTCTGCACAACCAAGAACATAGTAAGTAAAGCAAGCAGACAGACCTCACTATGGAGGAAATATTTGTAGGTTATACCTCCGATAAAGGTTTAATAACCAGAATCCATGGAGAACTCAAACATATTAGCAAGAAAAGAACAAGTGATCCCATCTCAGAGTGGGCAAGGGACTTGAAGAGAAACTTCTCTAAAGAATACAGATGCACGATCTACAAACACATGAAAAAAAAGCTCATCATCCTTAATCATCAGAGAAATGCAAATCAAAACTACTTTGAGATATCACCTAACCCCAATAAGAGTAGCCCACATAACAAAATCCCAAAACCAGAGATGTTAGTGTGGATGTGGAGGAAAGCACACACTTCTACACTGCTGGTGGGAATGCACACTAATACGTCCCTTCTGGAAGGACGTTTGGAGAATACTTAGAGACCTAAAAATAGACCTGCCATTCAATCCTATAATCCCTTTATTAGGTTTATACCCAGAAGACCAAAAGTCACAATATAACAAAGACATCTGTACCAGAATGTTTATTGCAGCCCAATTCATAATTGCTATGTCATGGAAGAAACCCAAGTGCCCATCGACCCACGAATGGACTAGCAAATTGTGGTACATGTATACCATGGAATACTATGCAGCCTTAAAGAAAGATGGAGACGTTACCTCTTTCATGTTTACATGGATGGAGCTGGAACATATTCTTCCTAGCAAAGTATCTCAGGAATGGAAGAAAAAGTATCCAATGTACTCAGCCCTACTATGAAGCTAAATTATAGCTTTCACATGAAGGCTATAACCCAACTATAGCACAAGACTATGGGGAAAGGGCCAAGGAAGGGGAAGGGAGCGGGGAGGTTAGGGTGGAGGGAGGATAATAGGTGGGGCCACACCTATGGTGCATCTTAGAATGGGTACAGGGGAAACTTACTAAAGGCAGAATACAAATGTTTTCATACAATAACTAAGAAAATGCCATGAAGGCTACGTTGAACAGTTTGATGAGAATATTTCAGATTGTATATGAAAGCAGCACATTGTACCCCTTGATTGCACTAATGTACACAGCTTTGAGTTAACAATAAAGAAAAACATTATGCTAAATGAAAGAAGTCAGCCACAAAAAGCTGCATACTATGTGGTTTCATTTATATGAAAAGTCCAGAGTAGGCAAATCTACAGTGACACAGTAGATTAGTGCTACTCAGGGCTGAGCAGAGGAAGGAATGGAGAGAGCCTGTTAGTGGGTATGGGGTTTCTTTTTGGTGTGATTAAGATGCTCTAAATTAGATCGTGGTGATGGTTACACAACTCTGAATACATTACAAAGCATTAAATTGTACTAAATTGTAATTTATCTCAAAAACTGTTATAAAAACTGATAGAGAAGCACTACATAATGCTAGGCAGCACGGAGAGCTATTACAAGCCACAGATGGACTAATCCAGCTTCTAGAATTGAGAGGCCTTACTTACCCTGACACCCATACTCCCAACCTGAGGGGAGGAGAAGTTTTCCAGTGACTCCTATTTCTTAAGCAGGAAATTAGTCACTTGCCACCTGAGTTTAATACATAAGCCAGGACATTTTATGAACAATTCAGGCCCAGATTGTTTCTCATGAACACCCACCACCGTCATTTTCACTTCTTTAAGCATTAAGTGCCCTTTAACTTGTGACACCAAACTAGGCACTGAATACTACAAATGGGAGTGGTTAGTCTCTGAGTGGAGGGAGTAATTCCATCCAACACAGAAAACACATGCTGGCAAACCAACATGAAGCACAGCCATGAGTCGCTGCATACGTGCATAGCTAGGATTGATATGTAGCTAGGAAAAGATTGAACACATTTATAAGGCAGCAATAGGAATTTCATGGCTGAGAAACCTTGCAACCATCATTTCATAGATGGGCGCTATTTCTCTCTCTTTCTCTCATTCCTTTGTAAGAATCAAAGGAAAACAATCAGTTGGGAAACTGCACATTCCCGTGGCTGCAAGGAAGACCTGGAGAGGGAGGCCTTGGAAGCGAGGCAAGGCTCTGAAGTGACCGGAGGAAAACACATTAGGCAGGGACAGGACTAGGGTGGAACAGGCTAATAACACAGAAAAGGGCCTCAGAGCAAGGAGATCAGGAGTAGAGCGTCTCTGGGTAAGGTGGAGGGGTGGTAGAAGACTGGACTCTGTGGAACGCTTTTCTTGTTCAATCTTGTTTGAAATTCATAACTTCCCTATGATGGAAATTCTATTTTGTATTTAATTTAGGATAATCAAACATAAGCATAGGGAGCAAATTAAAAGGCCCAAGATCACACAGCTAGTAAGGTCACACACTGTATCCCAGGTCTAAAATAGAGGTAACCATGTGTTAACCCTTAATCATCATCCTCCATCTCAGAAAACAAAGTGACAGGTTCCTGGAATACACGCATGCTCGGTTCCTAACAGAGGCCTAAAATAATAGAAATAGTTCAACATGCATTTAATTGTTATCATGTGGTAGGGAAGAATGAAACTGAGTCAGCTGATGTAAGTGGTTAGAATGACTTATAACAAATTGTAAGTGGGAAGAATAGTGTTTCAGGTTTTAGGTAAAGGTGAAACCTGTATTTTCACCTCTACCTGCTTGTCCAGCTCAACATCCATCAAGCAGTACACAAGAAAGTGATTTACAGAGAACCAGAAACTCACCTGGCTCTTTTTAAGAAGGTGCCTTGGATGGGCAAAGAAGTTCTCATTACCCCTCCAAAGGAACCAAACCCCTTCAATCAGGTTTCTTAACTGGAAAAGCACTGTGAAGAAAGTAAGTTCAGGGCATCTTTAACAGATCATTTCTTCTGTTGGCTAATCCATAACTGCAAACAAGAATATTTATTTAGTTCCCATTAACAGAAAAGCACAGAGTCCTTTTCAGAGCTTGGAAGATCTTGAACATAAATTGCCCCTTTCTTTTCTTTTTCTTTTTTTATTGTCAGGGATTCATTGAGGGTACACAGAACCAGGTTACACTGATTGCTTTTATTAGATAAGGACCCTCTTACATTTGTGTCCCACCCCCAAAAGGTGTGCCACACCCCTTGACCCCCCACCTCATCCCTGTTCCCTTTCTCAGCTCTCCCCATCCTCCACCCCCCACTGTGTACTAAGACTTTAATTGTCCTCATATCAGAATTGTCTTTATTTTCAAAGAACAGATGCATGGTCCAGGGTTAGGCAGCCAATGTATGGAATGAAAGGGACTCTTTCTCTCCAGGCTTGGTGTGCAGTTGCAAAATTTGGAGTGTACCCTTTAAAGCTATCAACATGCATTAAATATGGCTTGGTGACCAGACTCTTTGCAAAACCACCAGTACAAGAGGCTGATCTGCATCATTTGGTTTGCAAGTCCAATCCTTCAAAAAAAGGAAACTAACCTAATTGAAATGCAGCTTCTTGTCAAGGTTCTGTATCTCACTGATGCCATAACCTCCCTGCTTCACCCACTTTTCTTTTGCACCTGATAACAAGCTCATTGGGAACCAAGGATGAGCCAAGGCTTAGCAAGCACATCGTGCTAGCGCTCTAGGCCTTCTTCACCTGCAATCAGTCTAGGTCAGAGCCAGACAGCAATGGATGATGGTGGCTGCTGAAATCAGCACTGGTTTGAGTTACTCGGCTGGACATAGATAGTGTGTGTGCTGCTTTGACGTGTGGATTGAGCTCTAAATGGCTGAAAGAGTTCTAACCATGAAAATTAGCATGGACTTACACATACTTAATGGTCCCTTTGGAGTCATGGTGCTAAAGAAATTATAAAAAGGAAAATCTAGGGGTAAGAAGCAAGGCTACCACTAGCCCGGTTGATACTTGTTGAATTAAGAAAGGTACCCAGTCCTCAGACACAGTCCCACTCCAGAGCACAGATTTCATCATCCCAGTAGAGTGATGTCTGAATTTCTGGCCCCATTCCTTCCCTTGATCAATCATATAGTATGTAACTAGCACAGATTTTCAGTACAGCCTTGCTAAGAGGAAGGAGAAAAATGGAATTTCTTAACACAACTCAAGTCACAGCCCATTGGGGGATCATAAAACTATTCTAGAATGTTGAACCAATAATATTTTTAATAGATTGCTAAATAAAATGCCCTTGGATTATTACATGTATATGTAAATATAATACTGTATGTGTACAAACCTGAGTGTGTACATATTGTGTTGAGATGTAAAATACACTTCTTAATGTAGGTCATGGTTTGAAATATTTGAAAATCACTGATTTAACACAGCCTAATAGAAAAAGTGAATCTAATTCGGAAGCTTTCTTTGTTTTTATTCTCAACTACCCAGTGAGAAACACTAAAGTATGAGAGAGTGAGTTTGCACTTTGAAGCCAGACAGACTCAAATCAAAATGAAGTTTAAATACCGTGAAACTTGGACCTTGGACAAGGTTTTTTGATCCTCATCTTCCTTATCTGCAGATGGAGGTGATAATATCTTTTTCAGTGTTCACGGAGGAGGTACCTGGCTCTAAGCACTGTCTAGTTTTCAGATCCTTCTCTTCTCTTGACTTTGGAAACACCAGCAGAGATCAGCAACCCAGGGGCACAGGCAGCTGCCAAGGAAGGTTTCCACTGCCAGAGCCACAAGTGCTGAGGAGGTCCAGCATCCTGCAATAAACCTTAAATGACTTTCTCCCATGCACATCATTTCTCATGTGTCTGGAAGAGCTACCTCCCACAGCATGCTTAAGCTGAAATCATTGCTTGGTCAAGTCAATTAAATAATTTGAGTGACGCTACAATATGTAAGTCAGTTAAGGAAAAGAGTTATGTGACATGAGTATGGTTAGACTCTGATCTTCTGTTTAAGGAAAATGTATTAGATTGCTACTTTGGTCTGGTTAGAATATTCAACATAGTAAGTAGTAGAGCTAGAAGTGACAAGGACCGAAATGACAAGCTAAAATCAATCTGTTAGGTCACTGGGGTCGAATGTCCCATTCTACATATGAGAAAATAGGTTCCTGGGAGGAATAGAATCTTCCAAGGTCATATGGCCAAGAAACACACGCCCATCCCTGGGAACATCATTTCCCAAATCCTGAGCCACAAGACCTCCTCCTTAGAATAACTCTTCCATTTAAACAGAAACAAAAACCGCAAAAACTTCCTGGATTTACTTAGGTGTGAAAATGTGGGGAGGGAGGAGAGCTAAAGTTAGTGATTCTCAGCATATATCTGTAAGAAATCTTTGTGTGAGTCATCATAGCTAACTTTAAAATTGACACAGAGGACACAGGACATAGCAAACTGGCAATCTATAAAATACAAACTTAATTCTTCATCAACATACATTTCAAAGTTCAGCCTCCCAGTTAATCAAAGTAAAACAACAAAAATGACAGCAAATTAATCCAAATGCTATGTTTCACCTATGAAATTGGAAAACATAAAAACTATAATATTTAATACTACAAACTATATAGCAATATGGTAGAAACTTTAAAAAGCTCATAAACTTTGATCCAGAATTTCTGCCTCTACAAAATCAGAAATTCACATGTAAGGCTATTTTTGTAGCATTTTTTATCACAGTAAAATGTTATCAATTACAATGTGAAACTGGCATGAATAACATTTTAGAAAAACATTTAGTGACATAAAGAAATTGCTCACAATAAGCCAAGATATTAAAAAACTCCTTAAATTATATATGGCCTACACCAGCGGTGCATCTTACAAGGGTATATGTGAAACTTGGTAAACGGTCTGTGAAGCTAGTGAATGATGCCCCATGATCATATCAATGTACACAGCTATGATTTAATAAAAAAAAAAAGAAAAAAATTACATATGCCCAATATGATAAATAAATATGAAATTGTGCTTATCCAATACCATTGCAATTTATTTAAACAAACAGGTATATGTGTATGTGCATATATGCATTTGTATGTACCCTGTTTCCCTGAAAATAAGACAGTGTCTTATTTTAAGGTGTGCTCCCAAAGATGCGCTAGGTCTTATTTTCAGGGGACGTCTTATCTTTCCTGTAAGTAGGTCTTATTTTCGGAGGATGTCTTATTTTTGGGGAAACAGGGTATGTCTGTGGTATGAAAAGTCTAGAAGACTATTACATGCATAGTTATCTTTGATAGGTCAATAGAGATATTATGAGATATTTAAAATTTCTTTTTTATAATTTGATACATTTTTTATAATCTCATACAATAAATGTTTGTTATTTTAGAATCTGGTAAAAATATTATTTAAAAGGCAAATCTAAACTTTAAAGTGACTCTAATAACTTTCCATTAGAATTGCCTCTTAGGTTTAATTTGACTAAAGATTTTGCTGTTGGTAGGATTTTTCTTGATGAGGAGCATTATTGTGATAGGCTGTAATAAACATTCTGAGAATATATCATCAAAATTCCATATCAGTGTCACCTGTTATGTGCATTATCTTCTGACAGATCTACATTCTGAAACATGTTTCTCGCCTTAGAATGAACTAAACATTCAGATAAACCCCTCATAATATACTACTCATCCAAATGTTAGATGTTATATTTATTTAGTTAGGAATTAGGGATTTCTTACAACTCGGAACACCAAGTTAGCACAAATCCACAATTGTCTGTAGTGCTTTGCCTTCCAGGTATTTGCCATTTCCTATTGGCCTAGAGACTAGGTTTTTAGAGGCTGCAAACATGAGGCCTGACTAGGAGGTGGGTAGTTCAATGGCCTTCTCTACCTATAAGCTGGGAATCCTGAAGCATTGATACTTTTAGTGGGTGAATAATGAAAAAAAAAATCTACTCAACAAATGATGATGATAGAATATACTTGTTTTGTTTTTGTTTTTGAGTGGTACTGAAAAAGAAAGAGAGGGAGAGAAAGAAATGAAAAGAAGGGTGGTGGGGGAGAGTCTCCCTTAAGAATTTCCAATCACAGGCTTACACATTTGGCTTTGAAGTCTGAATTCCCACTAGCTGGGAACAAAGATATCAGACATCTAGGTTGGAATGGTTCCACGTCAGTAAGAGTCCCACACCCTTGACAGAAGAACAATCCTCTCTAGAGGCCTTAATGAATTCTCACAGGTAAAGGTCCAAAGAACATGTGTTCAAATTTTTAAAAATCTACTAAATATATATGAAAGCAACCACATGGTCAAAAATCAATAAAACAACAAAAATAGACCTGTAAAGATAGGAATACTAAAATGACCAATTATGAATATAAAATAAATATATTTAACATTGTTAGAAGAATAAAAGAAGGCATTAATAGTATGATGTAGGAATAAGAACCACTGAAAATCAACCTGGTAGAGCTGAATAAGGGCCACACAGAACTTAAAGAAATAAAAAAATATGGCAATTAATATCAGAAAATCAATGGATGAGCATTAGAACAGATTAGACAATACTGAATAAAAATGAGAAACTATTATAGAAGGTAGAAGAAATGAACAGAATGAGGATCACAGATAGAGAAAGGTGAGCAATTAAAAGACATGGAAGGTAGGCTGAGATGGTACAAGATATTTTCTTTTCTTTTTTTTATTGTTGGGGAAATCATTGAGGGTACAATGAGCCAGGTTACACTGTTTGTGTTTGCTGGGTGAAGTCCCTCTATTAATAGTATCCTGCCTCTAAGAGGTATATTATACACTGTGGCCCCATACCCACCTCCTTCCTTTCCTCTCTCCTCTGCCCCATTCCCCCTCTCCCCACCATGTACTAGCCATCAATTGTCCTCATATCAGAATTGAGTACATTGGATTCTTGCTTCTCCATTATTAATGATGCTTTACTAAGAAGAATGCATTTCAACTCCATCCAAATTAATACAAAAGATGTAAAGTCACCATCCTTTTTAGTGGCTATATAGTATTCCATGGTATACACATACCACAGCTGGTACAAGATATTTTCTAACCAGAATTCTAGATGGTGGCTATAGTAAGATTAGAGTACAGGCAAAATTTGTGGGAGGCATTAATTCTCAAAATCAAGAAGCCTGATGAATTACAAATATAAATAAGAAAACCACACTTGTCATATCTTAAGAAAAATGATGAACACCAAAAACAAAGAGCAAATCTTAAAGGTAGTCAAGGAGAAAAGATATATTTTTTGTACAAAGGAAACATTTACATTGACAGTGATCTTTTCAACAGCAAAAATAGAATTCAGAGACTGCAGAATATTATTTTTCAATGTGGGATGAGAAAATAATTTCCTACCCACCAAAACTATATTTAAGAACAAAAGTAAAATAGATCTCTAAGCAAATAAATATCAGCTGCATTTACTATTAACAGATTAAAAGGTCTAATTTACAAAAAAGAATAAGGAGAGGGAAAAATTGGTAAATATGTGGATAAATCTAAAAACATTGATGGTAGAATGACAATGCTTAATTTGTGGGGTTTAAAAAATAAAGATTCTCCCTCAAAACTGTTACAGAACACCAAGGTAGAACTGAAATTCTGGACTTTATTTAAATTGTATACAATGGGAGAGAAGTGATTGAGTTAAAATATTCTAAGGTACTTAGGTTGTTTAGTTGGAGTGTCAAAATCTTTTTTTTTTTTTTTTTGACCAGGGCTAGGTTTGAACCCGCCACCTCCAGCATATGGGACTGGCGCCCTACTCATGGAGCCACAGGCGTCACCCAGAGTGTCAAAATCTTAAGAAACTTCATACTATATTAAGTTAAATACAGGTTAAAACTTCTAAGGGAAACAGCAAAAGAACAAAAATGAAATATTTAAATTCCAAACTGTCAAAGAGACAAACAGATTTAGATAGCAATCTAATCCAAAAAAGGCAAGAAACAGTTTTAGAAGGGAACAGAAAGACCAGAAAAATTAAAAGCATAAAAATAACACCATGAAAAGGAATCCAAATGTAACAATAATCACAATCAATGTAAACAAACTAAACTTTCCAGTTAGAAGACAATGATCATTGGTCAAACTGAATTAAATAAAATGTAGCTATGTTCCTGTTACTAGTGACTTATATAAAACAAAAGAAGTTTGAAAATAAAAGAATGAAAAAAAGAAACTTGTCAAATTCACATTGTGGATGTATTTGTGCCCTCAATCACCAGAGAGCAGCTTAACAAAACAATCTCATTCTTTGCTAAAGTTAAAATACAAATTATCTGGTTTCACTAAACATAGAGGGGGATGTAAAAAAAAGGGGTGGGGGGAGTGAAGAGGAATGGAAGAGGAGAGAAAGAGAAGAGAGAAAGAGAAGGAGGGATGTGGTGACACTTAGCTCTCAGAAGGATTTGCAAAGTTTAGGTCATCTCTTGCCAGGGGAGACCAGAGTAGCAAAGGGAATGGCCAAGGGCAATTTGAATTGTGTGTATTAATATCCACTGGGCCCTTTTGAATCTCTCAAAATGCCTCACTCACTCTCATAGGCAGCAACTGGTAGGTTTTCTTTCAATATAAGCTGAGTGAAACAAAACAAACGAAAATACACCATGCTCTATCCCTAGATAAACACACACACTATATCCATAGGTATCTTGTCAGTTAAGAATTTCAATGCTTGGCTGAGCATGATGGCTCACACCTGTAATCCTAGTGTTCCAGGAGGCCTGAGCTCAGGACTTTCAGAGCAGCCTGAGCAAGAGTGAGTCTCCATCTCTAAAAATAGCCAACCACTGTGGAGGGCGCCCATGGTCCCAGCTACTAGGGAGACTGAGGCAAGAGGATGACTTCAGCCCTACAGTTTGAGGTTGCTGTGAGCTATAATGCCATAGCATTCTACTGAGGGGAACAGAGTAAAACTCTGTCTCCAAACAAACAAACAAAAAAGAATTTTAATGCCTAAATTTTTTTTTCTTTTGAGAAAGACAGGGAATTAGTTTCCAAACATATTAAGTAATACATTATTTTATTTAATATAGAGAAGTTTGTACAAAACTAATTTGAAATTTGCACACTAATTTCATTAATTTATTTACTAGGCTTGGAAGGGGGACAGAGGTTGAGTTTTATAATAGATTCTATGTCTTAGGAAAATGTGGGGCTACACATGTGTTCTTATGAAATTATTTATGGTTTAGTACCTTACAATAAATACTTCACTTTATAAGGAGTATTTATAATATTGTTTTAAATTTGATTTTCCTAAAAACAATAATAATTTGAATGGAAAAAACTCAGTTTACAACTTTTCAGGGACCACACACTGAATAAGGCAAGGTATACCTAAATTATTAAGTAATCAGGCTCTTCAACTATCCAGCTTTAAGCATCTTTATTTAGATCATTCCTTTCCTTAGAACCAGGCCAACTTGTTGTCAGATTACAGTGCCAAGTCTAAGACGGAGTAAAATACCATGGACAGCTGCTTTACAGGCCAGTGACAACCTAGCACCTGACCCCAGCAGCCAGGCCAGGCACACAGCAAAATGAACCGAATGTCCTGAAATGCAACTGCAGAATTCAAATTTATTCCTAACTAGCTATAGAGAGCTTTTTACAAAGAGAGCCCTAGCATTTATTAAAAAAACACACTGAAAACAAAAGTCTCTCCTTACCATAGAGCCAATGGCTTCTTTATTTTAAGCAAAATTACATGTAATAAAATTTCAGGACAAAAAGAGGCATTCAGGTTTCCTTCAAGTTTATAATAATATTTGGCTTGCCTATATTCACCGTATGTGGACTAAGACTTATGAATATTACAAGACAACAAATGTTGTATGACCCTAAGGGGTATAGTGGCCTCCTTAATGATTCGCTAGAGTAGATTCAGCCTTCAAGGAATGTTTTATAATTCTTGAATCTAAATAATTTACTCTGATTCAATTTTCATGTAAGAAGAACACATAAAAGGAAGGCAATTAATATTTATCACATAACCCACATTTGTCAAAGACCATGCCAGTCACTTAACATTCATTTCTTCATTTAATAGTTTTACCAATCTTATGAAGTAGGTATCAATTTTCTGATTTTCCAGTTAGGAAACTGAGGCTCAGAGAGTTTAAATGACTTCTCTGAAGTCACTGGGTTTATTACACAGCTGGACCTAAAACCTTTTTCTTTCTTAGTCAAAGCCTCAGGGTCCCTTTACCACGTGGTGACGCTATACAACTTTTTAAATAGGGTAGTAGTATCATCAGAAGAAATAGTAATAATACAACAAAATAACACATAAGGTAGAAAAATAAAATGAGATGAGAAACTATTGCTTTAACTATGAAGAAAAAGCAAGTTCCTATTTTTCATACTTCACTGTTACCCCATGATATACATCATCAATAATAAAACCAAACTAAGAATTTCAATTTCTCTGTGAAGTCAGCAGTTTCAAAGATATTTCACTGCCTGGTAGAGGTGATGATTTTTTGTAGCAAAAACAATGTGATGATTTGTACAAGAACATCTAAAATGTGTATCCTCCATTTCCCTTAATTCCCATGCCCCATAATTGAGCAAATAGGATAATGAGTGGGTTTTGCGTGAAAATATGCTTAATATTTTGCTTCCTATACAACACATTCCTCTCTACGAAGACTCCCTTGAAGGCCACATTGGTTTAGATTTTTTTTCCTAAGTGTTTTGATGACATCAGAGGTATTACTTTCTGCAGAAAAAATGAGCTACACAGGCAGAAAGCAACTCTTCAGACCACAGCACTAGATGATCACGCTCAAGGACTCACCTGTCTTTGGAACACCTTATCTTCAGTGCTTGGGGAGCAAACCTCCCTAAGATTCTGAAATCAGGCATATGCTAAAGGCCATGATTGCTGAAAGAAACTGTCCAGGAATAATTAAAAAATAAAAGTGGCAAGGTGAAATTTCCTTAAGAGAAATCATGCATTATTATGCACATTACCCCTAAAAAATGTATGACCGTGCTCTAGCATTTTTGAGGAATACCAAACAAGATATACCTGTGTTCTACTTAGCTACTGAATGCCAAAAGAAACAATAATAACTAAATGAAAGAAATTAAAGCTATTTGGTACTAAAAGAAAAATAACATAATGAACAGATGGGGGGAATCAAAAACAGGAGAGATAGTTACGCTTTCTTTTCAATTTAGGAAAATCTGAAATTTCCTTAAAACACACAAAATTATGAATAACAGTTGTTAAGGAATGTCATGCTCAAAGGCTGACTTATTAATTATCATAAAATGGCACTGACAGTCACCTAATTGAGTAAGTACAGATCCTTCCAGGGCTACTTTAATGAATGGTTTACAACTGACTAAAAGCAGTCTGTAACCTGAATTGAAAAGTTATTTCCCAAATGCATAAAACCATTCCCCACCCCACCCTCCACTAAAATCAGAATACAAAATCCTCTTGGGATAGTACATACAGCATTGGATTGCTCTGCAGATTCACTTTTCATAAATGTTGCCAACATAAGCTTCAGCCAAGTCTGTGTCTAAGTTAATGAAGTTCCCCAATGATGTAAGAAAACAAAAAAGGACTGAGTTCTCAAAAAGATTTTTTTTTTTTTTTTTTTTTTACCATTGATGTATCCAGGATGTTTATAAGACACCAAATCATTTCTTTGCCTCTAAAAAATATGCCTTTCCTTGACAATTGTTCAGTACTATAATTGGAATAAACACAGAGACTGTTTATGGAAACCACCCAAATAGGCTTGAGGAGGGGGCTTGAGGGTCCTTCCTTTTGGCTATCTAAGAGCAGAGAGAGGCTCCAGAGATGGTCCTTTCGGATACTCCGAAGGAAATATATTCAGTTGTTTCACCTGAATTCTTGTTTGCTATGTTGTTTTCTGAGTTTTTATTTTGTTTTAATATGGTTTCTAGCAAACAACCATCCACTGAGTGAAATGTTGGAAAAAATACAATACAAAACATTTCTCTTTTGCATGTAATAAACAGAAATATTATTAGTGTTTTTTTTCCTGCACATTGCTTCCATTTTATGGATGCTACAAAAATGATGGTCATCAAACTTGACTATAAAAGAATTATGTAAATCTGGCTAAATTAATATCATTCTTTTCTTTTCTTTTTGGGCAAAAATCTCTCACCCCCTACTTAAACATCTGTTTTTTGCATAGATGAGATTTTTCCCAGATGCTAGCCTGAAAAGTCTGTGTATACACGGTGGTTTTCTGTTTAAAATCACATTCAGAGACAATATTTCACTGCTAGGATATAAATCAGAACTGCATTATGCTACAGCATACATTTTTATTGATGCTGCCTATGATTATTTTTTAAAAAGCTTACATTATTACAGATCAATTTCTTCTAAGCACTTTACCAATTTGCTTTCCACCTACGTGTTCAAATTCTACTGTAAGAATATTTTGGGTCATGTGTTCTATGGCGTGTAAAATGAGCCACTGTGATACAGAGATGGGGGCAGGGCTGGCCCATGACTCTCTTTACAACAGATGCTGATTAGTTCCTAATTAAGTGATCTGAAATACGATTGTGTGAACAATGAAAAATGGCCACGACCACTCTAATGACCAGACTTGTGAGGCTGCTGACTTGAAGGTATAGAGCTGGCAACACAAACAAACTTTCTTTCCCTGACATCTTTATTTTTATTATTATTTTTGTTGTTGCAGTTTTTTGGCTGGGGCTGGGTTCGAGCCTGCCACCCTCGGTATATGGGACCGGTGCCCTATTCCCTGAGCCACACATGCTGCCCACCCAGACATCTTCAAAGAGATGGTTCTTGGTAACTGACACGTGCCCATTAAAAAGAAAAAGCCCTGTAACTTACTAGGGACATAGTCACTTTCCCATGAAAATTAAACTGCTCACAACACTATTATGCCTACTTTCAGAAAATAAGAGGCAAATAACTGCTGAGTCTGCTCTGGGATGCTTATGTAACCTATTTACAAATGCTGTACTCCAAAGCAAGTAGCTGGGGAGCTTATAAACACCTATAAAAATAACCTCAAATTATTTTTTCCACTGTCATGCTAGTCTGCCCATCACAAAACTGCAGATTGCTAGGCACGATAGCTTCAAACACCATCATATTAAAAAAATGTAGATCTCAAAGACATAATATAATTCAGAACTATGGTCAAGAAGAGCATTAAATTAAAAAACTACCACCACCAACCTTTGCTTGGGCCTCTGGTGCTGTCACCTTGACGACTTTATTGCGATTTATCATTTGCTTCACCCATCTTTCTACCTGGACGTTGAATTTCATGAAAACCACATAGCAAAAGTAAGCTGTTAAGAGCAGCAGGCTTTCCCACCACATGATAAAATTATCCAGGAAAAATATGATCAGCATGATCAAATCAACGATGTAGAAGGACACATCCCGAAAGAGCGGCCACCATGTCAGGTTTAGGATTTCTCTAGAAAACAGAGCACACATGCCAATCACAAAGAGGATGTTGAATACTGCTGAACCTACGATCGTGCCTATGCCAACGTTGCTGTGAGCAATAAATACCCCTATGAGAGATGTGAAAAGCTCTGGGGCTGATCCCCCTGCAGCCATAAAGGTGGCTCCAGCCACATCATCAGAGATGCCCAGTTTCTCAGTGATAACAGTCAAAGAAGGGACAAAGAACTCATCACAGACGATGGCTAAGGCTATGAACATGTAGATCATCCCAATGACATGGAGGACAACGGCACCTTTTCTTCTCTCCTCAAGGGAAAAGATGTCTTTAGGGTAGTCTCCTTGGGCATGGTCTGTACCATTCTCAGATTTGCCTTCCTTAGGAAGAGGTGGCTGTGGAGTGTAATCCCGAATCTTGTCGTTGAAATCTAAGAGAGTTCTTTGACGGTAACCCTGTGCTACCCTAGGGCCACTTACAACACTGGCCTCTTCTGTGCTCTGTGTGTCTGTCTCAGAAAAGGCACTGATTGAAAATGAGACAGTGCTAATGGCTACCAGGCCCATGAAAAGGCCTAAGATTCGAACAATCTTCAGTTTTTTCTTGACATTATAATGCCTCCTGCAGCTGGACAGTGTCTCCTCTGAACACCATTTCTCCAGAAAAGTGATGGTGGTGCTTTGGTGCAGATCCATTCTGGGTCTTCTGGTGGATGTGGTGGTCTTCAATTAGAGTCAACCAGATGGTTCTTTCATAGTTTCTCTGAGTTTAGAGTTAACAGTGCTTATATGGGCACTTTCACAATCAGTGATTCTTATGCGTCACAGGAAATTTTCATCATTTATGCTTAAATAAAAATAAAAACAAAGATAAGTAAATCATAAAATCATGCCTTTTTTTTACAAAAAGAATTTTGCACATATCATAAAGTCATATCCTGCAGCTGTGTGATCTTGGGTAAGTAACTCCCCACTGTCTCAGTTTTCCCATTTAAAAAGTGAGGACAATTACAGTGCCTATTACCCAGGATTGCTTTAAGATGAGTTAAAACATATGTAGCACCAGGAATGTGGCATCAGTAAGCTTTACAAACATGTATGTACAAACCCAAATATATATTTTGGTAAATCCAATTTTAGGTGTAGAAAATGTACATGCATGTCAGAATAGAAAAATTTATACATACAATCTATCCAATTAGCTCACCTTCAATCATGTGACAACCTTCCAAGGCTAAAAAGATCCTACTTTTCCCAGAACTATCTAGATTCTTGACAACCAACAATTATTCATGTATTTACTTTTAGCCCAATTATATAATTCCTAGTTGTGGGCCCATTTTTTTCTGATTTAATTTATCACTTGGAAGAGGTGGAGTGCTGGAAGAGGTAGAGTGTTCTTTTCCTAGACACATAGTGATTTCAGGATCATATTTTTCATTAAAAGCCTTTCCTTTATCAGATGCAAGAAAGTAGCCCTTTAAAAATTTAAGTTTAGAAAAGAATCCTCTGGAGACATGCGCAAGCTGTCTTCCCTGAATATCTAGACACTGTTTTCAGCTAAAGCATTAAAAGACAAGAACAAAAAATAAAACCTTTAGTCGTATTTAAAATGGACAGCATAGTAAATCAGACTCCCAAAGCAGTGATGTAACAAGTAGGCTATTTTGAGAGAACAAATGTGTATTTCATAAACAAGATGCAAGTTGCAGCAGTACCTCTGTCCACAAAATCTGCCCCCAGTAGCCCCGACACGGACTCGAATAGCTGACTAGCCAGAGCAGAGTTTTCATGCTCTATCCCACCCAGGAGTCGGGCAACATACCCAAACACACAGCTGGTATTGTGCAGTTTCCTCTTTTCCAATTGTCTTTAAAAATGCTGTGCTGTTCTATAGCAATGATTTTATTTTAAAGGCATTCGCTGAGAGCATCTCAGGTGTAAAATAAGCTAATTAAACCCACGCCACTTAAACACAGCGATTAGCTGGAGCTCACGTTTGCAGAACAGAGCAACCGCACGCAAGTCAGCTCAGGCTGAGTCGCTGCTGCTCCTGAGGTAAACGGAACCCATCACGGAGACCCCGGGTGGTTGCGGATGTACACGCGTAGGAACAACGATTAAGCGATTCACTGCGCAGGGGGCTGTCACAGTGCCCGGCCGGCAGAGACGGACTCAACTCCTGGGGCGCACGAACGTCTCCAGCTTGAGTCAGGCTCGCCCTGCAAACCCCACCGCCCGCTCCCTGGTTGCTGCCTGAGCAGGCGAAGTTCGCCCCCAGCCGTGCCCCAACTTTGCCCTGCGTGGTCTCAAACTTTCCCGGGTGGATTAATAGGAAAATAAAACTAAAGGACAGACGCCCCACCTGCGAGCTGGGCTTGCAGCTGGGATGCATTTGGGGGAGGCGCTTGGACCGCATCTCCTTGGGTCATTTGCGGGCGGCTGGGGAAGAGGAGCCCCCGGCGTGTTTCCCCGATTGCAGGCCCTGCCCCGCGCCCCCAGCTCCAAACCACAGCACCGGGGGAGAGGCGGGGCCTCAGAAACCGCGCCCCGGAGCGGAGAGAGTTGGCTAACTCCTAGCGGGGCCCGGGGCGCCCACGTCCTCGGCGGAGACACCTGTGAGCCTGCAGCACAGCATCAGGATGCGCGCAACCGGGATCTGGGGACAGCGGCCACCTGGGCCACCGCCGCCACTGCGGCTGGCGGGGCGCAACTGGCCGCACTTACCGGGCTCTGACAGGCGGATGAGCGCTCGCCCGGGGCAGGACCGCGGCCCGCCGCTCCGGTCCGCCGCCTCCTCCGGCCCTCCGCCTCGCCGCTCTGAGGCCGGGGCTCCGGCTCGTGCTGGCCGCCGTTGCCGCCAGCCGGGGCTGGGCTCGGGAGGAGACTGAGCCGCCGAGAGCCGCGCTCCGCGTCTGGCGCTGCCCGGCCGCGGCGGCCCCTCCCTCTCGGCCGTGCGCGGGGAGCTGGCGCTGCGCGCTCCGGGGCCCTCTGCTCCACGCCTCCCGGGCGCGGAGGCGACGCTGGCAGCCGTCTCTCAGGAATCTCTCTGCAGTGAGGACGGGGTCAGGATCTGCAGGCGAGCAAGGGCAGAGAGGAGAAATCGCACAGGTCGGCCAAGCGCCTGATTCCCACAGCCGGAAAGTACTGTCAACTTTGGGGTCATCTTTGCCGGGCACCGCCCCTCCAATTATCTCAAAAAGTGATAGCACTCTGGGCTTTCTTTAGGAGGCGATGTAATGTGTAATGGTGGAAAAGACGTTCTCTGAAAAGGTACCGAGGCCTGTAGGACAGGCTGTTGTGGTCCAGGGTTTCTCCAGTCTCAGATTTGAAGGGTCGCGACCCTAGGTCTTTAGTCTTACAGGCTGACCTTTCCTTTCAGGGGTGATGAGACTGAGACCCAAGATATAGTGCCATTTCGAGTCACTGGCAGAACTCCTGTCAGAGTCCAGCCCAGAGCTCCTTCCTGTCCTGTCTGGAAAGCAAGATCCCCTTGACCACAGAAATTGAATCAGGCTTTTGGCGATTAGAAGCAAGAATTGGGGACAGAGTGGGAGAAGATGACACAACAGATGATACGAACAGTATGGAGGGAAGACTTTGACCCAGCCCGGAGTTGACCACCACAGCTGCCAGGAGGTACCCGTCCCGTGAAACTTCTGTAGCTCTCAGCATTTCCCACCCATCCTACTTTTGTCCACCCGTTGAAGAAAGTTTCTTCATGCCCTTAGTATGGGGGTAATGTTAATTATACCCCGAGAGTTCATGACCTCTGATTTAAGAGTACACCTCTGTTCCCATACCTCCGCCTGCTCGCCCGAAGTCAAGAGATACGTGGGGAACTTAAAAATCCCGCCTCGACATTCCCAGGAGCTGGGATTACAGGCATGCACCATGGTTCTGGGATGAACTTTTTTATCTATATTTTTTATTTTGGAAAATTTCAAACACATACAATTGTAAAAAAAATCTTACAATGAACCTCCCTGGGGCTATCACTATCTTGAGCAATTATCAATTTATGGCCAATTGTATTTTCTCTATACTTCTTTTTCCCGTGCCATCAGTTCAAAGCAAATCCTAGACATCATATCATTTTATCTGGAAATATTTTCAGAAGGCAAGGAATCTATCAACTACTGCTAAAATGTTGTCAAAAACATCAGGAAACAATTGAAATAGGCTCCCAATGACCAGAGATGAGCCAGTGTGAGTATCATGGGAGAATTTGCAATTGTTACCAAACACATGAAACAGGAGTGTCTGTAACTTCATAAAAACATATCACTTGTGGTTGAGAGGGAACCAACTCTTTAATTTGAAAACTGTTTTAGGAAAAAGAAAAGAATTGTTAATTTATTCTGGCTTTTGGGTACAAATTGGACTTCTGGGCAACAAGTTAGGCTTTACTTTTACCCCGTCTTTGTTTTCCTATTTTAACAATCCTAATCTTCCCTGAGGCAATAGATGACTCTGGCTATGTAGGTTGAGGGGAAAGACTATCTTGCACAAAATGGTGCTTTAAAGAAAAAGATTATAATATATTTTAAAAATTTCATTCCTACAAACATGTATCCTCCTACCAGTATCCTTATAAATGTTATCCAGCAAACTCCCCCTATGAGCCAGTGATGACCCTGAGTCTGGATAAGGTGGGAAGGAGAAATAGGCCCAGATAAAGTCTTCAAGAGTCTGCAGGTTTGATCGGTTGGGGTTTGCTCTTGGCTACCTGTAATAGACATCTATCCTTAGTGATTGAACCAAACAGGAGTCTATTTTTCCCATGTAAAAAGAAGAGTAAAAGTAGACAGACTGTCGGTGGTTTGTACAATAGTTCTGTGATGTCATCAGGGAACATAAATTCTTTGATCTGTCTTCCTTAATGTATGACTTTTATTCTCATGGCCTCTAAATGGTTGTCTCTTTTCAGCATCACATCTGTGTTCCAGGCAGGAAGAAAGGAAAGGATGAAGGGTGAAAGGCAGAAGCCCTCCTTGCTAGGTTTTGCCTTTTTATTTAGGAAGAGACATTGTCAAAACTTCATTTACATTTCACTGGTCACAATTTGATCACATGGTCATACCTAGTTGCAAAGGAATGTAAAGAGTATTTTAAGTGGGTTCACAGTCACCTTTTTTTTTTTTTTGTAGAGACAGAGTCTCACTTTATGGCCCTCGGTAGAGTGCTGTGGCCTCACACAGCTCACAGCAACCTCCAGCTCCTGGGCTTAAGCGATTCTCTTGCCTCAGCCTCCCGAGCAGCTGGGACTACAGGCACCCGCCACAATGCCCGGTTAGTTTTTGGTTGCAGTTTGGCAGGGGCCGGGTTTGAACCCACCACCCTCGGTATATGGAGCCGGCGCCTTACCGACTGAGCCACAGGTGCCGCCCCATAGTCACCTTTTAGAACATCAGGGTTCTCTTAGTAATAGAGAAGGGGGAAATAAATCTTGGGTGAGTAACTAGCCAAGCTAGCTATGTGTATTTGACACATAGTTCCAAAGCCATGTCAATAAGATCCACTGGACTAAAGTTTTGGCAGTTGACCGACACCTGGGCAATCAACCACCATGACAGTTGAGGAGGCTAGAACTGACATCATGGTAGTAATGGAGAAAGGCATGGCCTATTTGTCTAAGTCACACAACATGAAAGCAGTAGAAGAAATGAACCTGTAGGTCTTCCAGATTCCCTGACCTTATTGCCTGGTCTTGAGGAAAGAGGAATTCATGAGAAATTTTACTAAGACTAAATCATGAGTTCTTAAACAGTAGCACTGACCAACTCTTTTGCTAACAGATTGAAGTATATTAATCAATGGGTCTCTTTATATTAGTTATTATACAAATAATAATTTCTTATTTTAAAGATATCTGTACAAGTGTAAACATTAATTGGCATCATGTTTACCTTTATATTAACTGTATGATTTGTATGAACACAGAGGTTTGGGGAGTCATTGGTAATGGCTCTTTTTATAATTCTGGAGAAGAGGCTTTCAAAAATAAATAATAAATTTAAAAAATCACCCGGTAATATTTAAGCTAATAAAAGATTTTAAAAATAAAACTGCCAAACTAGTTAATGCTAAGCACTTTTTATCATTCTTATAGAGAAAAGGGATGATATGATTAAAAATGGGGTTGGAACAACTACTTGCCCTCATCTAAAATGGCATCCCCACAAGGCTCTGAGCCTATAATTCCACCATTAGAAATTCATTACATTCAGGATCTTTTTTTAAAGATAAATAGCTCTAGAATCATAGTAATGATTAGCAATTTTATATTGTTTCTGACTTGATATTCAGTTTAAAGGAAAAAAAAAATCTAGTAAATCATCACAAGAGGAGATAAAAGAAATATAGCTCAGCCAGGAAGTTGTGGGCAACCTAGGGACAAAATAAAGTACAGTACTCATGTTTACTTGGTCAGTAAACATGTTACTGACTTTTGTTTCTGACTTTTATTATAGTCTTCAGCTTCTCTGTTATTAAAATCTGTAGGAAATGAGGACACATGTGAAGGATTCAATGTACACAAAAGCAGTAGTTCCCAACCTTGACTCCAACTAGACATTAAACTGTGAACATTTTTGTTTTTTAATTTCTGACAACAACCTTTACTCTCTTCCCTTTACCGTGAGCTCCTCCCATCACAAGAATCAGTATCATGCATTTCACAGCATCTAGGGCAGTACTGGACATTTGTTCAACACGTATCTGTGGAACGAATTAGGATGCTGGCAAACACAGTTACCTAGAGGAAAGTGAGTCAATCAGGAAGATGTAGGTTAGGCTGCAGTAAGAAAAAGCTCAAAACTCACAGTGGTTTAAAACAACAAAGTTTTAATTTGTCACACTACCTGTCCTTTGTGAATTTTGCTGTGTCATCCTCATTCCTGACCCCATGCTGCTAACTATAAGGAACATGGCCAATTGTTATGGAGACAAAAGATGCAGGGCAAATCCTGAATTTGCTTTTAAAGCTTTAGCTTGGGAGCAAAGCATCAGTGTTGCCCAGATCTTATTGGCTAAAACAAATCACACGACCATACCATATCTATTTTTAAGGGAGCAAGAAAATGCAGCTGCACTGTGCTTGGGAAGAGAATGGAAAGATTCAGTGGCCAACATTAATAATTACCACAATGGGCAACAGAATTTTTAAAAAGGGAACTTACATATGATGCATCTACCATGAACTACGGTTTTCATTTATCTCTCTTCAATTTCAGGACTTTTATCACTATTATTATTATTATTATTACTCCTATTTCACAGATAAACAAACTGAGGCTCAGCAAGGTTAAGTAGCTTATTGTATGTCAAACAGCTCTCATTTGAATCTTATTTCAGCTCCAAAGTTCAAGCTCTTTCTACTGTTCCTCATAGTATATGATATTTCCTGCCTAACTAAGAGTTAGTTACACTTTTCCTTTAAGATTATATACTTAGGGGTTCCTATAGATTTTTTCCACTGCCAGCTGGCCCACAATCTAGGATAGCTGTTTACTTCCTAAGAGGACCCATTTTGCTTACTTAAAAACCGCAGGTGTAAATATCAAAATACAATCCCGGGTGTTCTATAAAAAGGTTCTCCTCAGGTCTCCAAACCTGGGCTGATTTTGTTTTCTTTTGCATTTGGCTCATTTTATGGCCAGTAGTTTTCCCCTTCCACAGTTTGATAGAACCACAAAAGCAGAAAAGAAAATCTGTGGGGTTGAGGGATGCAAGTACAGGCTTCTTTGCTTTTGACAGCAGTTTCTGCAATAGTACTTAAAGTACCACACCCAAATTATTGCTCTTTCTTCTTATTTGTTTAGGAGGTGAGAAGTAATGAAAGTATATTATTTTTACAATATAAACAGAAATTTTTCTGATCTTAAATGCCCAGGAAGACCCAGTGTAAGATTCTCTTTGTAACACCTGCTCAGCTTCTTTGCTCTTGAGCACCCAGATAGGGCATGGTGCTAAGGCAAGGGCTTGGAGGAGGGCAGGAGTGTGGTCTGTCGATTTCACCAAGGGATGTGAACTCTAAAACCTTGGCTGTCTTCCTGATTTCAGCAGAGACTTTTTTGAGTGACCTCCAGGGTGCCCCCTTGTCTCTCAGAACCACATCAACAAAGAAATAAGGCTAAATTATTTTGGGAAAAGGCACGCTCGGGATGAGGGACAGAGTCAGGGCAGTCCATATGGAAGGCAAGCAAGGAGCACTTTTTATTAACAGTTCAAAAACATTGTGTTCCAGTTGCCCTCTTTCTTAAACCATCCTCTTTCTACCTATCTATGGCTCAGAATTTCAACATAAAATAAAGATTGAAATACTAGGAGAGGGGAGCCATGTGCCTTGAGCCTCAGATGGAGGACAAGCCAGAAGGAATGTGCTGCTATAGCTATGGTTTTTGAATGCTGAAATAAAATTTTTGTTTTATTTGAGTTTATAAAAGTACTAAAATTATTCAGTTTATAACATTGAAATGAATGTGTCACTAATCATCTTTCCAGCTCCATGGTGGTAAGTTCTCAAGGGTTCATTTGGAGTAAGCTTCCTCCCGTCCACCCCATGGTGTATGCGTGTGTGTGGTGGGTGTGGTCAGGGGTGTCCTGCTCTCCCAGTACCTCATGGGCAGACTTCCTTGGCTCAACACTGGGTTCCAGGTAATAAGTCTTTATCAAGTTCCCAAATCGGCCTTTATTGGTAATAATAGTGACAGTCTGTCTTCCACCCGCCACTCCTTTTGTTTATCTTTCAATTAGCTTGGAACCAAGATGGGAAGACCGGTGATACATATTGGGTCGTTCACAAAATCCAAATATTACTGTAAAACACATCGAAGACTGGCAATTGTTTCTCCACCCAAATCCTGCTTCCTGGTCTCTAAAGGCAACTATGTTAAAAAGTTTTAACTGTTTTTTCTTTTTTTTAAGCTTTTGTTTCCTAGTACATATTGCCATCTTTTGAAGTAGCAGGGTCACTTTGTTCTCTCTTGATTTTTCTGATTTGGATGTTAGCTATTAAATTCCTATCATGGAAGAGGAGGACTTCTTCGTCTTACAACATATCTCCACCTCCCAATTCACTCCCGCTCTGAAAGCTTCATCTCAGCACACTCCTTCCCTATCCCTTCAATAGAGTTAATATCACCATTTTGAATAAATAGTCACTATTTACAACCTTTAATTATGTAAATATAATCATCAGTGGAGCTGCATAGTATACTATTTCATGACAAACTCTTTGATAGAATCAGACATTTCTCCTTAATGTTTCAAAAATGTCAATTGATTTCCCAGTTTGTTGTTTTTCTCCTTAGAAGATGTTACTCTGGAGACCAGACCCTCCTGTCACCAAAGGGGTTGACAGCTCTCGAGCCTGCCCTGTGCCCCTTACCCTGGAAGTTCCCTGTGTCTCTGGTTTATATGAATATCCTGTTTCCTGAGTCTTCTCGCCTTACTCCTTGGCTTATTGTGCACAGCCTCTCCCCCAGAAGGGGACATAGAAGAATTTAAAAAAATTCCTTGTATGTCTTTGATGTCTTTATCCTACTCCCATTGTCTATTCAAAGTATAGCTTGGTGTAAATTTCTAGATAAGGCATTGTCTTCCCTCTAATCCTTATGGGATTTCTTTCTTCACTGTCTTTGATATTTCCTTGTTGCTGTAGAGAAGTCTGATGCTGTTTGAATTCCTGGTCTTTTCTGATGGGATCTGGTTTTCTTTTGAGAAGATTAAAATTTTTTCTTTTTATTCAGTGCTCTAAAACGTCATAATAATGTGCCTCTGAGTAGATCTTTTCTCATTCATTATTTTTTGCCTGGAAACTCATATGTATGCATATATATGAAGTTTGTTTTTCTGTATATTTAAAAAATAATTCTCTTCATTTCCCTCTTCTTTCTGGAATCCCTATTATTTTGATATTGATCTTCCTTACCTGGTGTTCTCTAATATTTTTTCTTTTCTCCATAGTCCATCAGTCAACTTTATCATTTAACCCTTCTGGTGATAAGAAGTTTTGTTATCACGTTTTTTGGTTGTTTTTTTCTTTTTTTGGAGACTCACTATGTCATCCTCGGTAGAGTGCTGTGGCATCAGAGCTCACAGAAACCTCAAACTCTTCCGCTCAAGTGATTCTCTTGCCTCAATCTCCCAAGTAGTTGGGACTACAGGCCACCCGCCACAGCATCCAGCTATTTTTTTGGTTGCAGTTGTCATTGTTGTTTAGCAGGCCCGGGCCAGGCTCCAACCCTCCAGCCTTGGTGTATGTGGCTGGCCTCCTACTCACTGAGGTATGGGCGCCAAGCCTGTTATCACATTTTTAACTTTTAAAAAGCTCCACCTTGTTCTTTGCATATTTCTTTTATATAGAGTTTCCCATCTAGTAACTTCTCTTGTATCTCTGAGATATTGTGGTAAGCTTCCTAAGGCTGTGGACTTTATCTGTTTTGTTCGGTACTTTGTGTTCAATGTCTAGAACAATGAGTCCCCACTATGGTAGATATTCAATAAATGTCTTTGAATGAATGAGAATATTTACTATAGCATATTGCACATTTTCTTCTGCTCCCTAGAGTTTCTGTTTCCTACAAGTTCCTTTTTTTTTGTTTGCAGTTTTTGGCCGGGGCCGGGTTCAAACCCACCACCTCCGGCATATGGGGCTAGTGCACCGCCCCTTGTAAGTTCCTTTTTATTATTTGTTCTCATCTGGTTTTCATATCACAGACCTTTCTAAAATGTCTGGAGATCTTTGGTATCTGTTATTAATAATTATGAATGAGGCTAATGGAAAGCTCTTGTTTGGTGTTGACCTGTCAAGTAGAGGGCTTTACTCTAAGGTAATGGGGTGAAGACTCAACCATCTCATGGCTAAAATCACAACTGTCAATATCTGTACATAATTTCTCTTCAGCTGATTCATTTTCCCAGAGGGAATCCTCCAAGCTCCTCTCTGGGGTGTTTGTGCATTGCTGCTAGCAGTATGAGAGTTGAGCTAGACAAGAGGCTGCAGGAGTTTCATTATTCCATTTATAGACTGAGGTAGCTTACCCTGGACTTCAGCTTTGGTTCAGCTTCTCCAGAGAGTCAGCATGCAGCCTTCTGCCAGGAAGTCTGCTGGCCACATGGGAAGGGAAGGGTGTTTTAATATCTAATCACACAGTTTAAGATTTTCAGTCAAGCTTCCTGTTTTCAGCCCCATCTCACACCTCTGCTTTGTTAGTTCTATTACATAACAAATTACCACCAACTGTGTGTTTTAAAAACAGGGTAGAACTATTATTTCTTAGTTCTGTGGGTCAAAAGTCTCCATAAGAACTAATTCTTTCCTTGAGGCTATGACTTTTTTTATATAATTGGATCTTTTAAAAATCCAATCTAAGATTAAATATCACTTAGTTTAACCCCTTTACTTATAGTTGTTTGAAATCTTTTATGTTAAATTTATTATCTCATTCAATGTTATTTATATTTTTAATGCTTCCTCATTTTCCTTCTTTTGTTCTTTTTGCATAATCATATGATTACATTTGCATTTTTGATCTGTCAACTTTAAATAATAGTATTGATTTGTTGCTAATACACAAGGCCATTTATGAACTTCATCTTCCTGGTACATTCCTCTCCCTATTGTCTAGAATACAATAATCCCTGCAGCCATATTTAGCCTTAGTCCTATACTCCGTAAGTTGCATACTCCATCTACTTCTTACAAAATTTAACTTCCTTATTCATATGGTTTTGGTATTAATTCATATCTTGGTTAGCCAGATTTAATTATCAAGTCATTTTTATAAGGAGGGTCTATGAGATATTTCATGTTGATAAATCTTTCTTTTGCTTTTAAATATGAACAGTAAGTTTGATCAAATCCTTTATATAACACACATGGACACTTTATAAGTGTAGACACTGTTTCACTGCCTCCTTCTGTCATGTGGATTGCTTATGCAGAGAAAAATGTATTCTCAATTTTATTTCACTTGCTCTTTCTGTTCCTATACCTCATTCTTTTCATTATTTTAAAGTTCTGTAACAGAAATGGCAAGCCTCACTGAGGAGCTATACCTATAGCTAGCCATACTTTTTTTTTTTTCTGGAATAAGGTACACCCTTTCTTTCTGAATCTTACTTCAGTTATGGCTAAAAAGTATATTCTTGCTTACTTTTTCCTGTTTCTGGTTTTATCATCTTTAGGAACAATTAGAATTATACACATGACACCTCTGTAGCTACCATCTCTATCGTCTCCCTCACTTCCATCTTTTTGTTCTATTGCATTTCATCTTATCTTGTAAGATTTTCAAAGAAAACCTATTCACTATTTTTACTGAATCTTTTAAAAATAGATTTTATTTTACTTCTTGTTTCTTCTAATAGGAATTTTATTTTCTTTCCATTTATTTATATCCTCTTTAATTTCTTTCAACAACATTTTGTAGCTTTCCAGAGCATATGTTTCATAACTATTCATATTTTTTTATTAATACATAATATTTGTATATATTTATGGGGTACTTTTTGTTACATTTAATCCTAAGTATTTTATTCTTTTCTAAGCTATTGTAAATGGTATTGCTTTTCTAATTTCATTTTCAGATTTTCCATTGCTAGTCTATAGATTTATAATTGATTTTTGTCTATTAAAATTACCTTATATCCTGCAACCTTTCTGAACTCATTTATTCATTCTAATAATTTTGGGGGGGATTTCTTCCCTATTAGTAAATGGTGGTTGCACACTTTTCATAGATGGCCTTATTAGGCAGAGGAGGTTCCCTTCCATTCTTAGTTTATGAGTTTAAATCATGAAAAGGTGTTGGATTTTATCCAATGTTTTCCTGCATCTATTAAGATCATCATGCACTTTTTATCCTTCGTTCTATTAATGCAGCATATTACACTGACTTTCAGATATTTGGAGATTTGATTTTTATAAGTGATATTCAAGCAGAAGTGTCAGTACTTTACAAGAAAGGAATGTTTTGGTTATTAATGTTGACATATTAATTTGATAAACTATCAGTGATTGAACACAGAATACTATTAAAACATATTATTCTTTTTTAAATTTTTATACATTATTTTATTTTTTTATACCAAACATCTCCAACTTTCTTTTTATTTTTTGGACAGAGTCTCACTATGTCATCCTCAGTAGAATGCTGAGGTGTCACAGCTCACAGCAACCTCAAACTCTTGGGCTTAAGTGATTCTCTTGGCTCAACCTCCCAAGTAGCTGGGACCAAAGGTACCTGCCACAACACCTGGCTATTTTTTTTTTGTTGCAGTTGTCATTGTTGATTTTAGCTGGCCCAGGACAGGTTTGAACCCACTAGCCTTGGTGTATGTGGCCAGCGACCTAACCACTGAGCTACAGGCACAGCCTCTAACTTTATTATTATTATTTTTTATTGTTTGGGATTCATTGAGGGTACAAAGAATTAGGTTACACTGATTGCATTGTTAGGTAAAGCCCCTTTTATAATTGTGTCCCATCCCCAAGAGGTGTCCAAACACAATTTTAATTACTCCCCAAGGTACTCAGCATTTTTTTTTTTTTTTTGTAGAGACAGAGTCTCACTTTATAGCCCTCCGTAGAGTGCCGTGGCATCACACAGCTCACAGCAACCTCCAACTCCTGGGCTTCAGCCATTCTCTTGCCTCAGCCTCCCGAGTAGCTAGGACTACAGGCGCCTGCCACAATGCCCTGCTATTTTTTGGTTGCAGTTAAGCCGGGGCCGGGTTTGAACCCACCACCCTCGGTATATGGGGCCGGCGCCTTACCAACTGAGCCACAGGTGCCGCCCTGTACTCAGCATTTTTTAGTTTAAATAACTACATCAAGTTTTATCCTTTGCACCACTGTGGAAGCTACATTTTGACCTTTAGCTTCTGGGTATTTACTTTGCTGTTGGTCCATTGTGGTGGACAGCGTTGAGAATAGGTCTAAGTATTTCCTGTAGAGCTGGTCTTGTTGCAGTGAATTTACTCAGCACTTGTATATCCACAAAAGATTTAATTTGTCCATCAATTTTGAAGCTTAGTTTAGCAGGATACAGAATTCTGGGCTGAAAATTGTTTTGTTTAAGAATGTTGAAGTGGATGACCATGCTCTTCTGGCTTGAAAGAGTTCAGCTGAAAAGTCTGCTGTCATCCCAATGGCTTTCCTTCTGTAGGTTAGCTGGCACTTACTCTGACTACTTGCAGAATTTTTCTTTCATCTTGACTTTGGACAGGTTCATTATAGTGTGTCTTGGAGAGGTTCTGTTTGAGTTGAGATGACCCAGGGTTCGATATCCATCTGAAAGGAGTATGTCAGGATTTTTAGTAAAACTTGGGAAGTTTTCATTTATAATAGTCTCTAATAGGGCTTCCATTCCTTTGGGACAATCTTCTTCCTCTTCAAGAACACTTATTATTTGTGTGCTTGAACACTTCATGGAATCTTGTAGTTTCCTAAGTGCCTGTTCTGCTTTCTCTTTCTTCTTTTCTGCCTCTTTAACTATCTGGGTTAACTCAAAAACTTTATCTTCTAGCTCTGAGGTGCTTTCTTCTTCATGGTGTAGTCTAGTTTTGATACTTTCTACTGTATCTTTACATTTTCTGATTGTCTCCTTCATTTCCTTAAGCTCTGCCATACCCTTTCTATATTCTACATATCTCTCATCTGACTTTCGGTTCTATCTTTCCATTTTCTCATCCATTCCTTTTATTGTCTTAATCATCCATATTTTAAATTACCTTTCTGCCAGGTCCATTAATTCTTTAATAGTGGAGCCTTCTGCAGTAGTTGCCTCATGGTCCCTTGGGGGAGTTTCTCTGTTTTGGAGTTCCCCATGTGTTCATTCTTCTTGTTCACCTCCTTGCCCTTCTTTTTCCTTCTTACTGCCTCCTTTGTTTTAAACAGAAGTCCTTGCTCTTGATGATAGTATGTTGCAATGTGTTGCTGGGACACAAGGTGGTGCTGTGGTTTTTTTAGGAAACAGCACAACCAGCAATCTCTATGGTCCTTATCCCAAACTTAGTTACCTTTAGTGATCGCCTGATTGTTTCTTCAGTATTCAGACACTGCCAAGTTGGTATCTTAAAGCTCACAGGGATCCTTCAGGGGCAAGTCTCACAGTGCCCTCTGACTCCAGTTCCTGTGGGGTACGGGAATCCCTCAGGCTGTCCCAAGAGTGGAGTTCTGATCCCAGAAGGTGGAATTAAGATGGCTGTGCTTTAGGTCCCTGCTAAGACCTCATGATCTTCCCACAATGGCAGCTGCCTGGCCACTGCAACCTTCTCAGTATGGCTGCCTCACTAGCCGCCATACCTATGGCAAGTCCACTCCAACTGGCATTGAAATCTGGTTGTTACATATTGTTTGGGTCCGCTTACTCTTCCAAGCTTTCTACTTAATGCACAGCTTCTTCCAACAACTAAAAACTCCAGAAATGCTTCCTCTTGTCCTGGACCTCTGTTGGGGGGCAGCCAATCCCAGCTGGTGACAATCACGTGTCTAATCCATCAGATTTGCACCACTCCAGATCATACACTGTATCCATCTCACCACCTCCTCATTGTGCTCCCTGAGCCATGACTCTGGGTCAGATCCCTGCGCAAGGTATGGCTGGGTTCTCCCTTTTTCCCAAGTTGTTCTAGGAAAGCTCAGCTGAATGATCCTTCTGGTCTGCCATTGTGCTCTTCCTCCCCCACCCCACACCCAAGGCAACATATTATTCTTGATACTGGTCAACACAACATTGTATGTGGTATAATGGTGACAATAATAGCTTTATATGAAAGCTTACCTACATTACATGGAAAATATTGACAAATCTTGATTTTGTCATTGTCATATCAACTTCAGCTCTTCAGCTCTTCATTTAGTAAAGATGCTTTTATTTTACATTCAGGTTGTTAGTAAAATAAATGTATGTGGCATTGCCATAGATAGACATTCCCTCTGCCACTGTTCTGGTGACTGCTGTCCAACTCTACATGAATCCATTAATGAATACTTTTAATGTTTGGTCATTCATCTAACAATAAATTCACCCAAGAATGCTATATGCAGAGCAACATTACTTCATTTTATTAAAAATACATCTTAGGAGATTAACTTGAATGACTATGGACTATGTATTGGACTTCTATTGGACTATATACTCTGCGATGGCAAGTACTTTGTCAATGGGATATCCCAAAGTCCTTAATCAGTGCCTGACACACAAATCAGTGCCTGACACACTCTTAATAAACATTTGTTGTATGAGTGAATGATTTCAATCCCTTGCTGTACTAATCTAGTAAGCAATAAAAACAAGAAAAACAATTAGGTTACCATGATTACTTCATGCCTTCAAAGGCATCCAGGCATCTAGGTTATTTTTTTTCCCCAGCCATCCAGATTATTGATGCTCAATACTTTCCCCACTGTTAGATCTGGTTTTTGTGTGGCCTGAAGTTCAAATACTTTCATGGGTCTAAAAACCAGAATTCAAACTTAGTTATAAGGCCTATGAAGGGGTCTGGGCAAGTGTGGGTCACCAAGGCTAAAGCTTTATTAGCTTTTCAATAAAATGCTAATATTGGTTGATACTTGTTGAATGAAGAAATGAATGATTTTTTTCTTCCTAAAAATTAAAGCAAAACTTTTTTATTTACTCCTTTTACTTTACTTTAGATGCTAAATCAGATGAAACTAGAAAAGGTATACTATTAATAAAATTATAGAATAATTTAGACTTACACTTACAAAATTAACTCATGATGGTTAAAAGCCTTAAACTAAGACAAACAACCATAAAAATTCTAGAAAAAGGTACAGGAAAATCTTTTAACAATATTGGTCTTAGGAAAGAATTTATGAAAAAGACCCCAAATGGCAATCATAGCAACAACAAAAATAAATAGATGGGGCCTAATTGAGTTAAAAAGTTTGTGCACAGCTAAGGACATAGTCAACAAAGCAAAGAGACAACCTTCAGAATGGGAGAAGATATTAGCATACTACAAATCTGACAAAGAACGAATAATCAGAATCTACAAAGAACTCAAGCAAATCAACAAAAAATAGCAAACAACCTTATTAAAATAATCAGAATCTACAAAGAACTCAAGCAAATCAACAAAAAATAGCAAACAACCTTATTAAAATCTAGGTGAGAGACATGAACAGGATCTTTTCTCATGAGGACAGATGAATGGCTAACAAACTCATGAAAAATTGCTTATTGTCTCTAATTATTAGAGAAATGCAAATAAAAACCACTTTAAGATATAACCTAAGTCCAGTGAGACTGGCCCACCTCACAAGGTCCCAAAGCAATAGATGCCAATATGGGTGCAGAAAGAAGGGAATATTCCTGCACTGTTGGTAGGACTGTAAACTTGTACGGTCTTTATGGAAAGAAGTATGGGGGGGTCCCCAAAGAACTAAAAGAAGACCTTCCATTTGATTTTGTAATACCATTACTAGGTATCTAAAAGGAAAAAAAAGTCATTCTATCATAAGGATATTTTCACTTGAACATTTATAGCAGCCCGCTTTATAATTGCAAAGATGTGGAAACAAGCCAAGTATCCTCCAACACATGAATGGATTAATGAATGAACTGTGATATATGTATACTATGGAAAACTAATCAGCCATCAAAAAGATGGAGATTTTGTAACTTCTGTTACCACTTGGATGGATTTAGAGAACACTCTCCTAAGAAAAGTATCCCAAGAATGGAAAATAAATCATACTATGTACTGAATACTAAGTTGAAATTTATAGATTAACAACAATGTGCACATACCAGAGAAAAACTCAATTAAATTCATGAAGGGGATTTGGTGATTTCCACCTAATGGATACAATATAGGGACAAATGGCACACTTCCTGGGTGAAGGTCACAATTACAACTCAGATTTTACCTTACAAGTGCAACAATGTAACCTAATCATATGTACCCTCATATGAATCTGAAAAATAAATAAGTAAATAAAGTTATAAGGGATGTAGCAGAATCAGCATGGTGTGAAGTCTGGGCAGATCATGGACACCACACATAGATGGATCAATAGGCGTTTTGGCTTCTAGACATTAACTAGTGTGTGACCTTAAGTAGGTTCCTTATTTCTTTGCAACCTCAGTTTTCTCACCTGCAAAATAAAGGCTCTGGACAAGACAGACTCTGGGTTTCCTCTGCTTTGAATTTCAATGTCTGTTTCTAAATCGAATGGATTTGAAGGCTCATTTCTGTAATCACAAAATCAGACATCAAAACAGACACTGAAGGAGAAAACAAAGGAGAAAATGTTAATTTTAAAATATCTCATTTGAATTTTTTTCTAACAAATAAAAAGAAACAGAAAATGGACTTAAAGTCTCTACAGCATTTGGAGAGCATTTGTTCCTTTTTTGGAAACAATCTTGCTGCCCTGACCCTTGAATTTCATAACCCAGATGGGACCATTTATAACCCCAAGAATTTAAATCAGAAAAGTGGTGTATTTTTATGATAACAAGGAACAAAAAAGAAGGCAATAGGTTTGAATTTATGTTAGAACTTGGCTTTTGCCCTATATCTGAATGCAGCACTATCATGGAGTCTTTTCTGTGAGTATAATGCAAGAAACGGTTTTACTAATTTGGCTATTCAATATGATATTTTATTTTGCTTTTCTCACATCCTTTAGGGAGAACTGATATGTTAGAAGAAAAACTACAAAAGTGTATTCTGTTAGAAGGAACAAGAAAGGAAGAAACTAGGTACATTTAGGAGGGAGGATAAAATGAATGGCTCCTGTAAATTGGTAGCAGCAACCAAATCTAAATATAAAAGGGTTACTATGACTACAAAGGTGGTATAATTTGAATAAAAATGGATATGAGTCTTTTAAATGCTAATTGCAATTTGAGGAAGTCTGTCGTTTGAAACTGCAGACAGTCCCCCACCTCTTTTTCTACTTTTTGTCTTCTGGATGGATTCTACTTTAAGCAAAACTATTGCCTGTGAAATTAAAAAATGTACTTTGAGTTCTCTTGCGTAAGGGCTCTCTTATACTGGTTCCAGCATTGTGACTCCAACTCTTCATTGGTTCAGAGTCAGGAGTCAGGTCTTTCCTGATAAAGAAAGAGAATAATGATCCACCTGAAAAAACTTTAAAGTATAAGCCATCCACTCTGATGATTATGACTTTCAGGCAAGTCAGAGAACACTTATAGAGCAAATTCTTAATGCAAGGCACTGTGGGGGAATTTCAGATAATTTGGGTTCTTCTCCCCACGGACCCCCACTAGATGGGTAGTTATACTGAGTGATCTTTTTGGATTGTTTCCAGATCTTATTTCAATATCCTAAGAGGTAGTCACTGTTCTTGTAGTTAAATATAGATTGTATTGGAAGGTGCCCGAAATAAAACCACCATGATAGTGTCAGCACTACGGGATGACACAGATGTACTTGAATCAACTGCAGTATTTTCCCTCATTTCTGGTAAGTTTAAAGAACATATATGAATTCTGCTTTTAAAAGTCATATGAGTAATGAAATTGAAACTCATTTTGTATCACATGAAAGAAATGGGTGACACTTATATAAAAAATAATTGACCATAGAACTCTTTGTCCTCAGAATAATGATGAAAAAATCAAAGAAAAAGACTTTTCTGATTTAGTGAGCAATGAACAATTTAAGGTTGTTCAAGAAAGCTTTTCTCTCTGGACCCCGTAGACTCTGATAAGGACTTAAGGAAGATGATGGGCCCTGACTTCCAAAGTTAAAGGTAAATAAAAATATCTGGATCGCCTGTAGTCCCAGCTACTCGGGAGGCTGAGGCAAGAGAATCGCTTAAGCCCAGGAGTTGGAGGTTGCTGTGAGCTGTGTGAGGCCACGGCACTCTACTGAGGGCCATAAAGTGAGACTCTGTCTCTACAAAAAAAAAAAAAAAAAAAAAATCTGGATCATTCCCCCAACTTCTTATGCGAAAGAGAAGCTTAAGCTTGGAGGCTGAGTCATGCAACACTCCCTTCCAAGATAATAGCTTTTACTCTGTTACTATATGCTGATATTATGTGTTCTCAGGCATCTTATTGTGGGTCGGGGGTCCCAGTTCCCAGAATCCAGTTGACCTAGTTGGATCACTCAGCTGAGCTAGAAAGTTCAGTTGAGGCACAGTAGTAATGGAAAGGAAAAATGAATGGAAACTGAAAATAAAACTGGAGCAGCATAGGCAGTGTGAATACAAAGTAAAAGTAACTTCTATAAGTTTCAGTGTAACAAAGAGAAATTTTATTGAGGAAGAACACAGAGAAAGTTTAGAGCTCTTCCAAAAAGAGTTGGAAGTGGGCTGGTCCCTCTCACGATGGAGAAGAGGTGAGGGAGACTGAGGCACAAAGGCAGTGTAGAGGTATAAATACCTGCTTAGTTTGAAATTGGCGGCAAGCATTCATTGGCCTTTCTGTGCCTCTAGGCAGTATTGCCCTTTTCTATTGGTCATTGATTATTGTCTCTTCCTATTGGTCATTGGTTACCTAGGTTACTTCATCCCCACATTTTCATGGGTCCTCCAGACTTCCTTGTTCAGTAGGCGGGGCTTTCCTCCCCTCTCCCTTGAAGCCCCATTTCCTAGTGTCCCTTCTCTAATCTATAAGAACAGCCCCACAGGTCATTCATAAGGAAATTCCTTGCTGGCCTTCCAAAAACAAAGACATGCAAATTTTAACCTTGAGTCTACAGTATAGTTCATAAAACTAAAGTCTGTTTGATTCCACATGCATAATGTTGGATTATAAATTTATCTTCCCAGATGCAGAACAGAGATAAGAAAAAACATTCTTCCAACCATTCAGACATCTACATTAATTGATGCTTCCTTCATTCCCATTTTTTCCCCTAACATTCACCTTATCGTATATAAAATACAGAATTCCTGGGCCTGCTCTCCTCATCCTTTTTTATTTCTGTAAGCCTCCTCCCTTTTAAAATCTTGTCCCAGAAAAAGTCATGGATGTGTGGTTTGTGTTTTTCCCAGGGCCTTAATAAGCCTCCATTGACTGAGATGTTTGCCTTATTCACTTATTTGGAATTGCCAAAACACTGTAGCATCTGAGTCTCAATTCTCACCCAGTCATGGACTTTGATTACATATTTGTAAATAAATGAATTAATGAATATGTTTTTCACCTATTATTTTATTCTTCTGTTAACTTTTTTTTTGGTAAATAAATATAGAGTTCTACTTCTTTTTCTTTCTTTTTTGGTTTCAGAATATTAGAGGGGTACAAATTTTCTGGTTACATGAATTACTTTTGTACAGTGTGAGTCAAACTTACAAGTGTGCTCCTCACCCAGATAGTCTGCATTGTACTTGTTAAGTGTGAATTTATCCCTCCCCACCTGCTCCCTCCCACTTGCTTACTTTCTATTGAGTTTTACTATCAAATGTGCACACGGGTTTTGATTGATTAGTTCCAGTTTAATAGTGAGTACATATGGTGTTTGTTTTTCTATTCTTGCAAAACTTCACTTAGAAGAATGGTCTCCAGTTCCATCTAGGTTGCTGCAAAAGGTATCAGTTTACCATTTTTTCTAAATGACTGAGTGGTACTCCATGGTATATATATACCACATTTTATTAATTCACTCATATGTTGATGGGCACATGGGTTGGTTTCATATCTTTGCAATGTGTTGCAATAAATAATCCAGTGCAAGTGTCTTTTTCATAAAATGGCTTTTTCTCCTTTGGGTAAATACTCAAGTGGGATTGCTGGATCAAATGGTAGGTCTACTTTTAGTTCTTTGAGGTTGTCTACATACAACTTTTTTTTTTTTATTAAATCATAACTGTATACAATGATATGATTATGGGGCATCATGCACTCACTTCATAAACCATTTGACACATTTTTATCACAGTGGTTAACATAGCCTTTCTGGCGTTATCTCAGTTACTGTGCCAAAACATTTACATTCTACATTTACCAAGTTTCGCAAATACCCCTGTAATATGCACCACAGGTGTGATCCCACCGATTCCCCTCCCTCTACCCACCTCCCCCTTTCCCACTTCCCCCTATTGTTAAGTTGTAGCTGGGTTATAGCTTTCATGTGAGAGTCCCAAATTAGTTTCATAGTAGGGCTGTGTACATTGGGTATTTTTTCTTCCATTCTTGGGATACTTTACTAAGAAGAATATGTTCCAGCTCCATCCATGTAAACATGAAAGAGGTAAAGTCTCCATCTTTCTTTAAGGCTGCATAGTATTCCATGGTATACATATACCACAATTTATTAATCCATTCGTGGATCGATGGGCACTTGGGCTTTTTCCATGACTTAGCTATTATGAATTGGGCTGCAATAAACATTCTGGTGCAAATATCTTTGTTATGTTGTGATTTTTGGTCTTCTGGGTATATGCCCAGCAGAGGAATTACAGGATTGAATGGCAGATCTATTTTTAGGTCTCTGAGTGTTCTCCATATATCTTTCCAAAAGGAATGTATTAATTTGCATTCCCACCAGCAGTGCAGAAGTGTTCCCTTTTCTCCGCATCTGAAATTGGACCCACACCTTTCACCATTAACTAAGATAGACTCTCATTGGATTAAAGATTTAAACTTAAGACATGAAACTATAAAAATACTAGAGGAGAATGCAGGGAAAACCCTTGAAGAAATTGGTCTGGGTGAGTATTTCATGAGGAGAACCCCCCGGGCAATTGAAGCAGCTTCAAAAATACACTACTGGGACTTGATCAAACTAAAAAGCTTCTGCACAGCTAAGAACACAGTAAGCAGAGCAAGCAGACAGCCCTCAGAATGGGAGAAGATATTTGCAGGGTATATCTCTGACAAAGGTTTAATAACCAGAATCCACAGAGAACTTAAACGCATCAGCAAGAAAAAAACAAGGGATCCCATCGCAGGCTGGGCAAGGGATTTGAAGAGAAACTTCTCTGAAGAAGACAGGCGCACGGCCTTCAGACATATCAAAAAATGCTCATCATCTTTAATCATCAGAGAAATGCAAATCAAAACTACTTTGAGATATCATCTAACTCCAATGAGACTAGCCTATATCACAAAATCTCAAGACCAGAGATGTTGGCGTGGATGCGGAGAAAAGGGAACACTTCTACATACAACTTTTTATAAAGATTATACTAGTTTGCAGTCCCAATAACAATTTATAAGTGTTCCTTTCTCTCTGCATCCACTTCAGAATCTGCGTTTTGGGATTTTTTTTTTTTTTTAATAAAACCATTCTCACTGGAGTTAAGGGATACCTGTGGTTCTGGTTCTCATTTCCCTGATGATTAGAGACATTGAGCATTTTTTATATGTTCATTAGCCATTACTCTATCTTATTTTAAAAGCTTCTTCTTATGTATTTACATTATAAAGTATAAAATGTCCAATTTCTTTAAATACTAAATTTGACAGTTGATATCTTTGACATTTCACCTTGATACTTCTAGTTTTCTTTAATTATTATTGTGAAAGTCCATCCTCATTCTTTCAAATGTGCATTTGGCTTGTAGTTATTGTTCAGTTTTTTTAGAACAATTTTTGTGAAACAATAGATAAGTCAAAAATTCATGTTATATTCAAATATGGGTTCCACCATAAATGCAGCATAGACAGCTTGAATACCAGTGAAACCTTTGGGAACGATGTGGCTAATGAATGTACTGTGGGTAGATAGTTTGAGAAGTTTCCTTCTGGTGATTTTCATCTTGGAAACGGGCCACGTGGGCAACCTGACACCAAAGTGGGTAATGATGGGCTAAAAGCTGTAATGGAAGCGAATCTGTTTCAACCAACACACGAATTAGCAGCAAGGATTGATGTCACTATTCTAACAATATTGGACCATTTGAAACAACCTGGCAAGAGATATGAGTTCCACATGAATTAAATGAGCATCAGCTGAGAAATAGTCTAGAAGCTTGCCTCTCTTTGCTGGCATGACATAAAGGTGAGCCATTTCTACATTGTATTGTTATGTGTGATGAAAATGGATTCTTTCTGACAATCATAAGCATTTGGCTCAGTGGCTGGATATAGATGAAGTGCCAAAACATGGTCCAAAACTGAATATTCAGCACACACAAAAAAAGCTAATGGTGTTCTTTGGTGATCCAGCACTGGTATTATCCACTATAGCTTTACAAAACCTGGCCAATTGATTACAGCAGATGTCTACTGCAAGCAAATGAATGACATGATGAGGATGCTTGTGATTAAGCAGCTGAGATTGGTCAATAGAGCCAGGTGAATTCTTTTGTAAGACAACACTTGACTATATGTCACATAAACCACACTGCACAAACCACAGAATCTGGACTTGGAAACTGTCATCCAGACCTTGTACCAACTGACTACATCTTCCAGGCTTTGGGGGCACTCCTTGAAAGAAAAATATTCCATTTCTAACAAACTCTGAAAAACATCTTTTGCAATTTCATTGCAATTTTCTCTTCAGGCTTCAGTTTAGTGTATACTTTGATTAATTGTACTGCTTTTTGTTTGAGATATTATAAGCCAAACTTTTGTTTCAAAATTGGACATTTCATATTTAACAAATATTACCTTAATTTGTTTTAAATGGCCACATGAATTATCTGGGTGATAGAATGATAGCATGGTTTTGTTTCTCTTTCTTATTTTAAAAAATCCACCAATAATATATTTAGGTAAAAATTAAATGAAACACCAAAGCCCATTGGATTTTCCTACCAAACAGAAACATTAAATGCTTTGAGATACAGTAGAGTAAAAAGATATAAAAACTTAAAAATTTTAAGGATTTAAAGAACTGGGCAAGACATGATTGCAAGAGGGACTTTACCTAACAATTGCAATCAGTGTAACCTGGCTTATTGGACCCTCAATGAATCCCCAACAATAAAAAAAAAAAAAAAAAGAAAAGAAAAATACTGGAAATCTGAAAAATAATAACCTGGTGCCTCTAAAAGGAATAGAAATTAAATTAGATAAACCATAAAAAAATTTTTTAAGGATTTCAAGAACTAATGTACCTGGTGGAGGATTATTTTCTTGGCACACCAATAAACAGCCTCTAGAATAGTTCACAATTTGGGAAACTCTGATCTAGCTCCTGGGGCATAGAGACCAGAGTGCGGCTGGAAGCACAAAGGATGAAGTTAGCCCTGAGAGAGGAAGGCATCTGAATAAAGGCCTACAAGTAGGGAGAGGTGGTTCCAGGGAGTAGATGAGGATGGCTAGGACACCCCACCTCCTCTAGGAGCACTTGTGCTCAGGCAAGAGCTAGTCTCAGGAGGGCAGATACCCTAGCCACTGAAAGGTTGGAAATCTAGAGCGGAGGGACCTCAGTGCATGAAAATAAGCCACCTTGTGGAGCAGATAGGGTTCATGTCTAGGGACATTTTATTTATTCTATTATTAAAGGGTTTGTAAAGGCTAGTTTCATTTTTTAAAAATCTCTACAAATAGGAAAGAATACAGAGAACTGTGATTAACTCAATCAGGCCAAGGAGAAATATGAAGTGTAACAAGAACATTAAGAACTGATTAGCTCTGGTGGTCACTGCCAGAAATGAGTTTCGCGTTTGTCAGCCTTCCACACCTCCGTGACTAAGTAGAAAGAGAGCATACCTATTTCCCCTCAAATGCTAACTTCTTCTAATTTCTGAAAGAGAAGAGCTAATTCAATTAATGAGACCAGTGAAGGAGCTGGTTATAAGAAAGACCATAATAAAATCCATTTCTATACAAACCAGTAACTTGTTAGAAATGTATAAAGTATGTAGAATATTTAGCTAGATAAGTAGGTATACAAAATATTACAATACATTTTTATTCTTTTTTTTTTTTTTTGTAGAGACAGAGTCTCACCGTACCGCCCTCGGTAGAGTGCCGTGGCATCACACGGCTCACAGCAACCTCTAACTCTGGGCTTACGCGATTCTCTTGCCTCAGCCTCCTAAGTAGCTGGGACTACAGGCGCCCGCCACGCCCGGCTATTTTTTGGTTGCAGTTTGGCAGGGGCTGGGTTTGAACCCGCCACCCTCGGCATATGGGGCCGGCGCCCTACTCACTGAGCCACAGGCGCCGCCCCATTTTTATTCTTTTAATTCAAAAGTAAAACAAGCTTATTGGGAATATTTTGAGTAACCCAAATTTTAGACAACAAAGTCTTACTCCTTATTCTCCTCCCAATCCCTTCCACTCCCTAGACGGGCCAGAGTTAGCAGTTAGTATCTTTCCAAACATGTTATAGACTGAATGTTTGTGTCTCCCCCATGGTGAAATCAAATCCCCAGCATTTTAGGAGGTAAGGAGTTGGAAGGTAATTAGGTCATGAAGGTGGAGTGTTGATAGATGGGATTAGTGCTCTTACAATAAGATGCCAGAGAGCTAGCTGCCCCTCTTTCTGCCAAACAAGTCAGCAGTCTGCGCCTCCTCATCAAAACTTGATGTACTGGCACCCTGATCTCACACTTCCGGCCTCCAGACCATGAGAAATGAATTTCCGTTGCTTATAAGCCTACCAGTTTATCATATTTGGGTATAGAAATCTTAACACAGAAAAAATATTTGGAGTATTTAGTTCATTTACATTATTGAACTTAAATTTGCAATGGGTATATTTATATACACTGTCATTATTATTATATTTGATTTAATGTTTTAGCTTTCTGTTTGACAACTATGTATATTTTTCTCCTTTTTGCCTTCTTTTGGATTAATCACATAATTTTTATTATTCCTTTTATTCTCACTATTAACTTTTATTTTACACTCTTCTGCTATTTTTTTCACAGGTTATCATAGACATTTCAGCACGCAGGCCTGATTAATTATAATCTAATATAGATGATCTTTTACCACTTTTCTGACAATGCTACAATTTTATTTACTTTTAACTTAATTGTTCCACTGCTCGCTTTTACTTTATATTTCCATACTTAGTTAAACTCTGTGAGACATTATTATAGTTTTGTGCACTCAATATTCCTTTTTTATTTATCCTTTCCATTGCTTTTATTTACTCCCCACATTTCTGCGTTTCAATCTGGAACGACTTTGTTTCTGTCTGAATCACTCTCTTTGGCATTTCTCTTAGTACAGGTTTGCTGATAAAAATCCTCTATATTGTTTGTTTGAAAATATCTTTATTTTGTCTTCATTTTTGAAGGATAATTTACCAGATATAGAGTTTTTAACTGAAAGTTATTTTCTTTCATTTCTTTTGATAGGCCATCTCATTATCTTAAGGCTTTGAGTTTTTCTGTGGAGATATTACTGCCCATTTTGTTGCTGTTTCTGTTGTTGTTTTTGAAGGAAATATACTTTTTTGTTGTGGTGGTTGTTGTCCCAGATTTATTAAAACGTTATAGCACAGCAGATAGATTCGAACAGTTTGACGTGGTGTTTTGAAATTTATGCCAACTGTAGGCTGAGTGCCCTGCAGGTTGGACAGACTGCCAAAATCCAAAACCGTCAGCATTTCCTTAGTGTCAGGACGGACTTAGCCATCTCTGCCTAGAGGGCTGAGACCTCGGGGACAGAGTTCTCTCTCCTCTCTCTCTCCTCCTCCTGCAGCCTGATGGAGTTGCCTCTCCCAGGGCCCCTCTGGATCCACTTCATCAGCGGCGTGGCACAGTCTGCTGTCTTGTTGTGGAGCCTCTTGCTGGGGATGAAGGCCACCTCCTCACACACGCGCTTGGTGTGAAAGTTGGTGCCCAGACGCCTGTAGTACTTCTTGATGATGACCGGGGTCGCCCTTTTCACGGTTTTGGTGCTAACGCGGCCCATGTTGGCGGGTCCTTGGTATAAGAGGTGAAGGTAATATGTTTTTATTCTCAGCTGCACTGTGGGGTGATTATTTTTCCAGTAGTTTTGGAAATTCTTATCAATGGTCTTTTCAACTTTGTGTCTATCTTCTTTTTTCTTTTATTTTGGGAATCCAATTAGTTTGTTAAATTTTAAAATACTAATAAAGGGAATACAAGTGTTTTGGTTACATAGATATCTTATGGAATGCTTAAGCCAGGGCTTTTGATGTGCTGGTCACATATATATATATGTATATATACACACCACATTTTCTTTATCTACGCATGAATTGAAGGGCACTTAAACTGATTCCTCACTGAGGCAATTGTGAATTGGGCAGTGCTAAACGTTCAAGTGCAGGGGTCTTTTTCATAAAATGACTTTGTTTGCTTTGGCCCAGCAATGGGATTGCTGGATAGACTGGTAGGTCTACATTTAATTTATTTCTTTGAAGAGTCTCCATACTATTTTTCATAGAGGTTGTACTAACGTTCAGTCACACTTACAGTGTTAAATTTGTGTTAGACTTTTAATGATCAAATGTGTCTCTTACTTACACTCTCCTAATTTTTCTGTCCTTGTTTCTCCTAATGCTTCACTCTAGCTACTTCCTGGCAACCTGTCTTTCTCCTTCTTGATCCTGGCTATTATGATCTCTAATCATTGAATCCTTAATTTCAGGCATTATGATTTTAGTCCTCGAATTTCCATTTGGTTCTTTCTATGATAAAATTCTTTAATTTTTTTAATCCAATTTTCTTTCACATATTAATCATTGCTATTTAAAAATCTTCAATAACTCCAATAAAGGAACCACCTATAGAGCAATATCTGTTGTCTAGTTTTTCTGTTCATTTTAAGTCTGTCTCTTAGATATATCATACATTTGTCAAAGTCCAAACATTATTTATTACTGTATAGCCTCCTGATGATTTTACTTCCCTCCAGAAGTATTCACTATTAATTAGTCAAAAAGAATTGGGTCTGATTATCTTATTTTATTTATACACTGAACTGTGATGTTTTAATAAGTCTCTGCCTACGTCTTTTTTCCTCTGCTCCTAAGATACCATGTACATGTGTAATCGGCCAGGGCTTCCAACTAAGAAGCTGATATGTTCTCTAGGCTCTTCTACTTGGAAGGTCCTGAATTCAAATCCTTGCCTCTCCACTGAAAACACTGTTCTATTTTCTAGAGCCTTTCCACTTAGATCCTTAGTCTCCTGCTTCTTGTAGAGTTTGGTAAATGGTTAAAGAAAAAAACAGCCACATGTCAGGCTTAGTTCTCAGCCCCCATTTGTCTCAGAGTCTTGGACCAAGATACTTTTTGACTCGGCAGCCCATGAAATCACTAAAATCTCTCCTGGTTTCTCTGTCTTTCCTTAGTAGCCCTCTATGTCTACAAAACCTGGAATCTCAACTTCTTGTTCTGGTTCAGAATGAGCAAATTCTCTCTGATCAAAAGCTGTTGCAAATGATTTGACTCATTGCTCCCTTATCTCCCTTTTCCAAAATCTTGGTCCCTGCTATGGTCTGAATGTTTGTGTACCCCCAAATTTGTAAGTTGAAATCTGATCACCAAAGTGATGGTATTTGGAGATGTGTCTGTTGGGGGGTGATTCTGTTGGGAGGGTAGAACCCTCATGAATGGGATTAGTACCCTAATAAGATCATGTCTGAAAACTGTTTCCTTCTTATGTCACATATTATGTTGGAAATGTGATCCTGAAATTTGGTGAAAATAAAACTCACAGAGCATTTTAAAAAACTATCTCTCAGACTGGTTGGTCTGCAATTTGAGGGTTAGTAAAAATGTTTGCTCTTTTAAAAGGTAGAGCAAATTTAGATTCTGGTTAATCTGGGAGAACTTTCCTATTAAGTTAATCACTGTGAACACTGGGCTGCTACGCACAGATGAGATTTAAATCCTGATGGTAAAAGCTCTCTTGGCACCCATTTCAATTGTATAGGAATAATCAGATGATTAAGAGAAAAAATAGTGACTGAAGAGGTCCTTGAGATTCTCCTAGAAATTCTGAATAAGGCACTTAATTTTTGTAATTCTCATTTCTTCCTTTCCAATCTGTTATAAAATCTGGTCTCTGAGGATATATGGCTTGTACTAATGAAATAATAACTGGAAGCATCCAGAGTTCATTGGATGAGCCCTGGAACCATTTTCCTAAAACCTGTTTCTGCCTAATTACCAGATCACTGAAAATTCAGCACTTTATTAATGTTTGTGCATCATTTGGAGCATTCACTTCTTTTTTTCCTTTTAAAAACCCTCTTTAAGTATTTCTAGGCACTACTCCCTTTAGTTATTAACACTGTAGAATGTATGCTATGGAACTTATCCCTAGAAAAATGTATCTACGCACAAAACCACCAACTTTTGCCTGTACTTTCACAAGAGTCCCAGACTCTTAAATTAAAGAAGCCAAAACACATTCTAAATTGTTTCTAATATGTACTTGTCAAGTTTTGAACATTTTGTAATCAATTAGGCTCTTTTGTATCCCTAAGGATATACTGCTACTTTTGAACATTATACTTTTCAAAATTTCAAGTTCATACCATCATACTGAATAATAAAGCACAAATATATACAACGGTGGTAGCTAATGTAGCTGGCAATGGAGTACATGGAATTCCAACCACTTCTCCATGCTGGGAAGTTATTGGAAATATTGTTAAAGTTGTTTTTTGCTCTATTTTCTACCTTAATCAGAATGTATTATCTCCTGGTGACTTTGATGGCTTGTCCTAGGCTTGCATAGTTTGTGGCCCAAGTCAACAGTCATGCTGGTCTCTTAGTTCCTGACACATGCACTTTACTACTAGCAGCACTTTGGACAGGCTTTCCCCTTTGTCTGTCTTTCTTTGTCTTTCCTCACCCTTGCCTATTTGGTGAATACCTCTCCTCCACATGGTTGTGTAGGGACCCAAGCTCTTTCCATTTTGTGACTCTACTATCTCTAGGACTTCAGAGACCTCTGCCACCCTACAGGGGAAGAGAGGATACAGAAGACACCCACTTATAATTTCCTTAATCCAGAAGTGACACACGTTACTTCCAAACACATTCTGATGGTAGGAATTACTCATGTAGCTCCACCTAAGTTATAAAGGGGTTTGGGAAGTGTAACTTCCGGGTAAATAGGCGTTTCCTAGGGATGTCTCAACACTGGAAAAGGGAGCATGGGTTTGGTGGCAGTTATCTGTCTCTGCCATACTGTAGGATGCCACTGGCATCTAGCATAATGGCACTTGATAAATATTTGTAGAGTGCATGAATGAAAATGAGTGCTGGCAATTCTTTGAAGTAGTTTGTGACCAGAAGTATTACAAAAATATCATCTCTGAAGTACGGAATTTGGAAAAGCAGCAGCTTCGTTAGGTGACAGATACTCAGTTTTCATAATCTCAAAATAATAATCCAGGAGGCACTCACTGCGTGTTCTCGGGTTTACTGTGTCAAGACGCACCAGATGGGCGGCATCACTCCATGCTTCTGCTGCATTCTGCTGGCTTGGATCGTTCCACAAATCACCAGAGGAAATGGAAAAAGCAACTGGAGTGAAGCGTGCCTGAAAATTGTGCTTGGATTGGCTTTATTTTGTCCATTTCAAATCGCGTCATTCATTAATTGCCCCAAAGAGGCAAAATAGAGTATAACACCCGAATAGATAAATAAACGATTAAAAGTGGGTTAAACCTAGGTTAACTGATCATAGGTAAAGAACTTTGGGTAAACTGACCTGTTCCCACTGGGTGAATTTATCTATTTCTATATATTTACTATCCATATTCAGGTACTGTATATAGTCTCTTAATATATTTATTTTATGTGTTATCATTGTATATTCATTAGTATGTAAGGTGTTCATAAAGTTTGTGTGCAATTTACTATGTTAAACTATTTAAAATTGCAGACAAACTTCATTTCCACCTTATATATTCATATATATTAATTTTTACAAGGGGCATACGGAAGATCTAGAATTAGGCATATATAGAACACATCAGGAAACAGTAATTGTGTGTTTTGCATGTTTCAGATAACTCCTTTGCTCATTTCATATTATAGTCAAGACTTAGTTTTAAAATATGCAGCTTGATTATATAATTAATGATTTGGTTTGAATAAAATATCTAAATTTTAGACTTACAATGTATCTTTAAATATGTACTTTAATAAGGAGTTTACAAGATTAATAAGGACTATGAAATTTGTCTATTTGTAATATTTGGTGCAATTCCCAGAGTCTTATTCCTTGCTTTCCTAATGCTCGTAACATTCCCACAGTTCATCCAGCTCTGTTTTCCACCGAATCCCTAACTTCTACTTAACAGAAGGTGCTCCATGTTCTCACCTGTCCTAGTTGTCTGACTGGAGAGGAGAGCCAGAGAATCAGAGATCTGCAACCTGGAAAGAGCATCAGCTTCAATGGGATCAATCTGCTCTGGAATCTGATAAGCTGTTTGAAAACAAAGAGCTAGTTACTTCACAAGTGATTTATAATAGAAACACTTTCATTAAAAAAATCACCAGGGTGCTATACAGTAGTGTACCATTAATCCACTACCTTGGATTAATGTGTGTGCATGGGGGAGATTACATTGCTGAGTAAGATTATATGATACAGCAGAAAGAGGTCTAGGAGGCAGTCACGCTGGAACAGGCCACCTCTGCCTGCAAACGTACACGTTCTCACTATGTCCTCATCAAAGACCTCCGTTGTAGTGTTTTCTGCAACGTCAAGGAAGCAGGCACATTCTAGACCCCAGCTTCTTATTTCCTTAAAGAAGTCTCCATTGAATAACCAAAAAATCATTCTAAGATGGTGTATTTTTGGAAAAATACTTCTTTTTACTTCAGAATCTTCAGTGATTCACATTGTTTTAAGGGAGTAGTTTTTAAAAAATAAAACTTTAATGGTTTCTAAATAGCTCTGGCTTACTTTTGAAATAAAATTTTGTCTATATATATATACACACACATATATGTATATATTATCTCTCTCTCTATATATATATAGATAGATATACATATTTTACTGGAGGTTTGTGAATGATTCCCATACAGGAGAGCTTTACATACAGGTGTGAAAGAGGCCAGTTTAACTGCCACACTTCTGTACTAATTTGTACTGCACTGTGAAGATTCAGAATATCTTGGTGCTACATCTGAGGGGAGAATCAAATTTGGTCTCTCAAATGAAATTTGATCACATACAATTTGTAATCTTTATTCTACATCTAGAATACACAAATAAATGCACAGTCCCTTTATTTTGTTTTGTTTTCCACAGTGGATACTTTTCCTCTACCCTTGCTCCCCATATACTCAGCCATACCCAACTTTGTTAAAGTACAGGGACAAACTTTTTAATATTTCTAAGTTGTCATAAGAACTATCAAGATGAGGGATGCTAACACACATGTCTAAAGTGAGTCCTGGGAGCCATCAGAGGGAGGAGCCCTGTGTCAGCCTTTGTTTTCTTACAGTAACATACCCTGGCAAGGTATGTTATAATAGAAACACTTTCATTAAAAAAATTTAGTCCAATTAGCTATTTATCTCCTCTCCCCAATGTGTTATTGTAGACCCAAGATGACTTGGATGAATGTGCTAGAAACTCTCTGAGTTCACAGGAGTGCTTTCTTCCTAGGAATGACAAATTAAGGCTCCTCTGAAAATGTTCCTTAACCTTGTTTTCTTGTTAGGAGCATTCACATGACCATGAAGAAAGAGCAAATACTTACCAGCACTAATTTTTAAAAGGTATTATGACCTTCATTGTCAAAGCCCCTTGATTCTAAGATGTCCATTTTATGAATCATCACATTTCTGGAATGGAAGTAAAGCTTTCCTTTCAATATACATGTGGAATGTGGTATCTCTTTGTTTCTTCTCTGCCTCCCTCCCCCAACCCCAAAATCAAACAAACAAGTCAACCCTCTCATTAAGTTGCTGTCACACAGTCAAGGGAATAGGATGATATTTTCTAGTTTCTCACTTCTGTCCCCCAGAGACATCCTTCCTGCTTATTAGCTGGATGTGCAGAAGTCATCTGCTTTAAAATGGTCCATTGAAGGTTAAGCATCCTTCCCTAGGGAAGTGACAATCTCTGAAATCACCCATGTATAAGACATGACTAGGCTATTTCCATTAGCTGACACCCTTTCTTTCCCTGCGAATCAAGTTGCACCTGAGTAATTCCCATGTGTTCACGTCCTTCTGCCATCCAACTGTCCTTCTCAGAGCCTTCAAGACAGAAAGCAACAAGGGATTAATTTTTAACAACCCAGCCTGGTTTTTATGATGGTTATCATTATTGTTATCTTTTTAAGGTCCAAATGGACTTACAATGATTTGATTACAAGTAGAAGTACAGGCATTTTGTTTGATAGATTGCTTTATTTTGCTTGAACAAAACAGAGTATGAATTAAATATTTTTAGAAACAGACAAGGAGGTTCATTTCATAGCATTCTGCCTGTAATTTCATATCTAGATTCACACTTAGACTGGGTAAATCATGTCCTGTGTCTGTCCTGAATTCTACACCCTGACCCCCTGCCCCAGTTTAAAAATTGGGTATGAGATGATTGAAGTGTTCAGACTGGACGGCTGTAAGGAATTCTTTAAAGTGGACAGGTGTCACAAAATAGCACATGGCTTGAGTGAGTATGTGGAGGGTAGAGGATGTGGCAGGTCACTCAGTGACAGCTGTTTTGCTGAAGCTGTGCGTGGGAAGAGTAGAAGAGGGAAAGACCTGCTGCTCAGGCCCAGAGATGCTCCAGTTCCATCTCAACATTCTATTTGCAGTCTAGGTGGGGTTATTTTTAACAGATTCAGCAATTCTCCCTCCAGGTCCCCAGGGGACCCCAGTAGTCCTCTCCCGCTTGTCCACTCATCTCCTCCACCACTGCCCCTCCACCTGCTCTTCAGCCATGCTCTTTGACTTCTCCTTCCTTTCCGTCTTTAACTCTGTTCTCAAACTCCTTTTGGTCACTACACAAGAACTGAAATCTGACTTTTCTGCAAAGCTCTCCTTGTAATGACAAGGAGCTCTTGTTAGGAGCATCCAAATGACCATGAAGAAAGAGCAAATACTTAGCAGCACTAATTTTTAAAAGGTATCCCTAACTGGATATTACAGGGACACTTTGTTTAGGCACCTGAAACACACAGAATGTGAGAATTTTCCCATTTTTCTCATGCCACTTTCCTGCTATCTCTGTCCTCTCTCTCAAGACTCCTCTTCTATGTAGCCCACAGGGGCCACTTGAATGGCCTGCAAGAAGGGGTGAAGAGAGTGGTTTGTAGCACAGGTGTGTTTGGTATTGGCCTCCACCATTTAGAGATGATAAGACCACACTGGGTAGTTGTGAAGATTAAAGAATTCACCGCGGCACAGGATCTAGCAGTGGGCCTGGCCTGTTGCAAATACCAATATAGTATTTGAAGACATTGATGTGATTTTGTTCATTCCTGTTAAGCAGAAAGTGGAACCTAAAAAGTCTTCAATTTTTTCCATCTTGCTTGGCTGTCAGAAAAGAAAAGAACTTTCTTTTTCCCATTAAAAAAATTTATACTTCTTTTGAGTTTTAATTCTCCTAGTATAATTATTCTTTTCCTTTTCTTTCTATTAAAGTTTGAGCTTTTTTTTTTTTTATTAAATCACAGCTGTGTACATTAATGCACTCATGGGGCACCATGTACTGGTTTTATATACAATTTGACATATTTTCATCACACTGGTTAACATAGTCTTCCTGGCATTTTCTTAGTTATTGTGTTAAGACATTTATATTCTACATTTAGTAAGTTTCACATGTACCCTTGTAAGATGAATCATAGGTGTGGTCCCACCAATTACCCTCCCTCCACCCATCCTTCCCCCTTCCCTCCGCTCCCTTTCCCCCTTTCCCCATATTCTTAGGTTATAATTGGATTATAGCTTTCATATAAAGGCTATAAATTAGTTTCACAGTAGGGCTGAGTACTTTGAATACTTTTTCTTCCATTTTTGAGATACTTTGCTAAGAAGAGTATGTTCCAGCTCCATACCTGTAAACATGAAAGAGGTAAAGTCTCCATCTTTCTTTAAGGCTGCATAAGATTCAATGGTGTACATATACCACAATTTATTAATCCATTCGTGGGTCAATGGGCAAAGTTTGAGATTTTATTGTATCTGTACTTTCTAGTCTCAAATTACCTGTAGCAATTGTAGTGCTACAGATGTCTTTGGATTCTCAAGTACATTGATTTATAGGTTTTTTAAATCTCCCCAACTGAACTTTAAAAGTGATTTCTAATAAGGAAGACATAATATTGTCTTAAAATTTATTCAGTCTTCCAGAAGACAAAGAAGAGAAAGGGACACAGACATCTGGTAAGTGATAAAAAACAATCTCAAGCCTTCTCATGCCAAATATTTATTTTTCTTATGCAATAAAGTGATTGCTTTCCAAATAAAGAAACCATTTAGAGCCAAGATATGCCATTCAAATCATAATAGCTTTTTCTTGCTAGACCTGGAAGAATGTATACAATAAAAAGTGTTAGTGATTCTAGAAGTAAACATTTTGCCCATGATACACATCAAATTAAAAACATTCTAGCATAATGGAAAATATAGCATTGCTGATCCAGCATTAGTTGGGCATTTGTTCTTTGTTTATTTTGTTGTTTGTGATGAACATTTTAGTACTGGGTGGATTCAGATTGTACCTATGCCTGCCTGCACTGTCTTAGCTAGTCATTCCCACAAACCATTGATGAAATGCCAAAACAGAGTAGGATTTTGGTTTCTTAACAGACAGAATCTAATTGGCTCAGGAAGAGAGGAAACCCCAGATTTTGGTCTAGTAAGAAGAGTATTTCAGCTGTAACCCGTAATAGCAGTTCCATTTAGAAGATAAACAGAGAGCCTATAATCTATGTCTTCAGAGTCATTTGGCTGATGATAAACCACTGACTACTCCAATTTATATCTGAGAAACACTGTTGTTCTTTACAAAACCATCTAAATCATTTTCTAGGCTAGACAGGAACCATTCAAACAAGTGATTAGTAACAGATTATGTCAAAATAATCAACTAAGTCAGGTTGTATAGGCTAGAAATTTCCAAAGTGAGTTCAGTGAAACACTAATTCATCAGGATGTTAAAAGATGAGAATTCTTAAAAAAAAAAAAACAACTCAGTGGCACATTACATTTGGAAATATTGTCAAATGAAAGTAAACAGAATGTTTAGTGTAGGATTTCTACACTGGTACAGATACAGACTCAGTGGTGATGAACCTGCATCTAATTAATCTTTCACCGGTTTTTGAAGAGTTATGAGACACTTTTTTCAGAAGCCATCATTGTGGGGGGGCGGAGCATGATGGCGGATGGGATGGACGTGTAACCCACCTCTCCCAAGTCATCAGGTGAAAGGAAGAGGGGTCTGGACCCTTTCCCTGTGTGGATTATTGGTGTGGACAGACAGGTGGAGACGTGCAGCGAATTGGTGGATTGCTGTATATGAGTTGTAATTTAAAACCACGGACTCTGTTGTAGAGATTTTCCCTGCCTGGCTGTGCTGGCCGGCGGGCCCCTCCTTCACGGAGGACAGCAGCCTGCAATTCCTAGCAAAACCCAGTTGACGAAAATTTATTCCTGAGCTGAGTGTGGCACCCAAAAGGGGAGCCAGTCAGAACCACAAGGAGCTAAGCAACCCAATAGAAAATTGAAGGGAAGGGATTCTGCCTGGGAAACAGACATTTTGAATTATCTGAAATGGTGGACATCTTCCCCTAGAACAACAGGAGTGATTAAATAGACTGGACCATTCCTGGTGGGGAATATTGGAGTGGGCTGGCAGTTCAGGCTGTGCAGTGAACTGGCAGTGGCAGGACTCAAAAGTTCAGATTCAAAAGTGAGACTCTGAGCTACAAAAACTGAGGTTAAAGTCTCCGTGCGCAGCAGCCACGGGGGCGGCGGTGGCCGCGGGAGCTGGCAGCAGCTAAAGCTGGCGGCAGCCTATGGTGCCCTCACCCACAGCCGATTGCAGTTGCCAATTTGCAGGAGAACATGGGAGCAGAGTGGCAAGATTTGTGAAGCGTGGACTCTTGCACTGAGTTGGGAGGTCAGATAAGAGTGCTGTCTGGAACAGAGCCGCTGAGGTTACACAACAATTAGATAAGAAACATTTACAGAAACTCCAAAATGGTGAGAGGCCAGGTAGGGTGGTTACCGTGGTAAGAGTATAAACTGTGAATCAGGTGTAAGTCTGGGAACCACTCACAGCACCACCTGCTGTCCAGAAAGTATATTGCATTATAAATGTATTCCTACGAAAGTCGATCCCTACATCATATATATACATGTATATTTCTACATATATACAAGAATAATACTTTTGTGGTTGCTGCCTTTTTTTTTCTATTTTATTTCCTCACTATTTTCTTGGAGGAGCTATTGTTAATTTTTATGATTTTATATATATATATATATATATATATACACACACACATTTATATATACATTTTTATTTTTATTTTTTCTATTTTTAATTTTTTTCTTTCTTCTTTTTTAACATTTTTATGAACACCACTTTTTTTCTGTTCCTTCTCTCTTCCTCTTCTTCCCTCCTTATGGTTTCTGAGAGTCCTTACATAGATTTTTAGAGGTTTATTGTTTGTTCATTTTGTTTGTATGATTTTTAACTTTTTTCCCCAATTATTTTACGATTATCATTATTTTTATTGTAATTGTTTTTTGTTGTTGTATGTCTATGTGTTTCTGATTGTTTGTGCATCTATGGGCTTGTGTGTCTGGTAGACTTTTTATCTGTTTATTTGCTCATTTGGTCTCAATGAGTTTGGTGTTTCGACCTGCAATTCTGAGCCTCCAGCACTCCCCTCCAGTCTCACTCTGAGGTCTGGAGGCCTGTCCCCCAGGAGTCCAGATTCTTCGGTGATTTCTCAAGGGGTGTGGACAGGGCCTGGGCTGCAGCTGGTCAGTGCTGATTCTGCAGCATGGGAGTGAGGAGATGATGGTCGGCTGAGAGGGAATTATGCCAAAACAGCAGTGCCCCGAGGAACAGAGCAGCAGACGTTTTTGGCAACAATAAGGCCCACCCCCAGATATCCCAAAGACATACCCCCTGTCTCCCTGGGCAATCAGAGGAGGCCGAACATCTTCTCAGATGGCAACCACCATGGAACAGACCTGGGACTGAAACATAGGCTCTGTGAGTAAAGGGTGCCTGAGGCAGTATTGGCCTGGGTAGAGCACGGGGACTAGAAAATGCATGTGCACAGTCAGGAAATTCCAAGGGCGGGGCTGACCCAGAGGACCACTTTACTAAGCCTAAGACACACCCGGCCCTCAGGGGATCATCAGCCTATAGATGAAGGAAGGCAGGAGGCTAGAGCTGACAGCTGGCTGTGCTGCGAATACAAACCTGCAGGAGTAAAGACAGGGCCTGAGGCACAGGTTCTGAGAACTCAAATCAGCTCCTCTTCTACAGAGGAATTTAGCAGGGACAGAAACAAATTCCCACAAAGTTGTTCTGTTCTGCCAGTAACATTAATCAGAGGCAGAACTGGCACTGAGTGAACACCCCCCAGCCTCCATCAAGTGCCCGACGTTGTCAGGCCTCACTGCCCCCTGCTGGATAGAGGCAGAGAGCAGTGGCCTGGCTGAGCAGATACAGATTTCCTTGTGATTCAGGCAGGTGCAAACCTCTGGAATATCTGCTCACTAAGACAACTGGGTCACAGCCCTGTGTGGCTATCAGTGACTAGGTGTGACATAGGTGCAAGGTGGGGAAGGAGGCATCAACCTTCCAAGACTAATCTATTTGCTGGGTGGGTCCTCCTGATTCACGGAGTACCGGAGAAAGTCATATCTGAGTTGTCGCCAGACCTCTGTGATCCAGTTGCCAGAGAGCTTTGAAACTCTCCCACCTGAGACAGGTGCTGACTGAGACAATTGATTTAGACATTTTGAACTGAGCCAATTGCTTAAGGACTATTCAAGTGGTACCCTGGGTGTGTGGCTGTAGGAAGGTTTGATTTTCCTTTTCCAATTGTTGCCTGTGGGAGATGGGGTGACTTAATTGCTGGTATTTCTCCACAGCTGAGACTTTAAACCAGAGTAACTGTTTCACTTGGGTTGAAAACAGACGAGCTGAAATCAAGACAGAACAACTTAGCCACACCACAACAATAGGTCCCCAGTTTCTCAGGCCGTAACATAGTACAGGTACTCGACAAGGCTGCAGGGGAAAAGTCAAATGGTGTAAAGTAGTCATGGGGCAGAATCAGTGTAAAAACTCTGGTAACATGAATAACCAGAATAGATCAACCCCCCCCCCCAAGGAAAGATATGGCAGATGTAACTGAAGATCCCATCCATAAACAGCTGGCCAAGATGTCAGAAATTGAATTCATAATTTGGAATGCAAACAAGATTAATAGAATGAAGGAAAATTTGGAATTAAAATTTAAAGAGCAATTCAAAAGTCAGAATTAAAAATTCGAGGAGGAATTCAAAAGTTGTCTCAAGAATTTAATGAATTTGAAGACAAAACCACCAAAGATTCTGATGCACTGAAGCAAGAATTTGCAGCCCTCAAAGATCTGAAAAATACAGTAGAATCCCTCAGTAACAGAGTGCAGCAGGCAGAAGAAAGGATTTCTGACATTGAAGACAAAGCGTTTGAACACTCACAAACTCTCAAAGCGGAAGAGAAATGGACGGCAAAAATGGATCATTCTCTCAGAGAGCTCTGGGATAATTCAAAGAAGGCTAATATGCACCTCATTGGAATCACCGAAAGTGATGAAGTGGCCTCGCAAGGCACAGAGGCCCTTCTCCATGAAATTATGAAAGAGAATTTTCCAGCCATGCCAAGAGATTCTGAAATTCAGATATCAGACAGTTTCAGAACCCCAGCACAACTCAATCCCAATAAGACATCCCCCAGGCATAGCATAATTAACTTCACTAGTGTTAATATGAAGGAGAAAATTCTGAAAGCAGACAGATGCAAGAAATCCATTACCTACAAAGGGAAGAATATTAGAATGACTGCAGATCTCTCTGCTGAAAACTTTCAAGCCAGAAGAGGGTGGTCTTTGACTTTTAACCTCCTAAAACAAAATAACTTTCAACCCCGGATCCTGTATCCAGCTAAAATGAGTTTCATTTATGATGGAGAAATTAAATACTTTAATGACATTCAGATGTTGAAGAAATTTGCCATAACCAAACCAACTCTTCAGGATATTCTCAGACCTATCCTCCATAATGACCAACCCAATCCTCTACCATAAAAGTAAACTCACTCAGAAACTTTTGATCATACTCCAACTTCCACACTGGTGAAAGGATCAAAAATATCCACTGAACTTTCGAAAAACTCGATTCCCAAAATTTTACCAGACTTATCAATATTCTCCATTAATGTGAACAGCTTAAACTGTCCTCCATAGAGGCACAGGTTAGATGATTAGATACAAAAACTCTGGCCAGATATTTGCTGCATACAAGAGTCATATCTTACCTTAAAAGATAAATATACACCCAGGTGAAAGGATGGTCATCCATATTTCAGGCAAATGGTAATCAGAAAAAAGCAGGCATTGCAATTCTATTTGCAGACACAATAGGCTTTAAACCAACAAAAGTAAAGAAGGATAAGAATGGTCACTTCATATTTGTTAAGGGTAATACTCAATATGATGAGATTTCAATTATTAATATTTATGTACCCAACCAGAATGCACCTCAATTTGTAAGAGAAACTCTAACAGACACAAGCAACTTGATTTCCTCCAGCTCCATAATAGTCAGAGATTTCAACACTCCTCTGGCAGTGTTGGATAGATCCGCCAATAAGAAGCTGATCAAAGAAATTTTAGATTTAAACCTAACCATCCAACATTTGGATTTAGCAGACATCTACAGAACATTTCATCCCAACAAAACTGAATACACATACTTCTCATCAGCCCATGAAACATACTCCAAAATTGATCTTAGGTCACAAGTCTAACCTCAGTAAATTTAAAGGAATAGAAATTATTCCTTGCATCTTCTTGGACCACCATGGAATAAAAGTTGAACTCAGTAACAACAGGAATCTGCATACTCATACAAAAACATGGAAGCTAAATAACCTTATGCTGAATGATAGCTGGGTCAGAGATGAGATTAAGAAGGAAACTGCCAAATTTTTGGAAAAAAATGACAATGAAGACATGAATTATCAGAACCTCTGGGATACAGCAAAGGCAGTCCTAAGAGGGAAATTTATAGCACTGCAAGCCTTCCTCAAGAGAACGGAAAGAGAGGAAGTTAACAACTTAATGGGACATCTCAAGCAACTGGAAAAGGAAGAACATTCCAACCACAAACCCAGTAGAAGAAAAGAAATAACCAAAATCAGAGCAGAATTAAATGAAATTGAAAACAAAAGAATTATACAACAGATCAATAAATCCAAAAATTGGTTTTTTGAAAAGATCAATAAAACAGACAAACCTTGGGCTAACCTAACCAGGAGAAAAGAGTAAAATCTCTAATTTCATCAATCAGAAACGACAAAGACGAAATAACAACAGACTCCTTAGTAATTAAAAAACTCCTTAATGAATATTACAAGAAACTTTATTCTCAGAAATATGAAAATCTGAAGAAAATTGACCAATACTTGGAAGCACGTCACCTTCCAAGACTTAACCAGAATCAAGTGGAAATGTTGAACAGGCCAATATCATGTTCTGAAATAGCATCAACCATACAAGATCTCCCTAAAAAGAAAAGCCCGGGACCAGATGGCTTCACATCAGAATTCTACCAAACCTTTCAAGAGGAACTAGTACCTATATTACTCAACCTGTTTCAAAAGGTAGAAAAAGAAGGAAGACTACCCAACACGTTCTATGAAGCAAACATCACCCTGATTCCCAAACCAGGAAAAGACCCAACAAGAAAAGAAAATTATAGACTAATATCACTAATGAATATAGATGCAAAAATATTCAACAAGATCCTAACAAACAGAATCCAGCAACACATCAAACAAATTATACACCATGACCAAGTGGGTTTTATCCCAGGGTCTCAAGGCTGGTTCGATATACGTAAATCTATAAGTATAATTCAGCACAGAAACAAATTAAAAAACAAAGACCATATGATTCTCTCAATTGATGCAGAAAAAGCTTTTGATAATATACAGCATCCCTTCATGATCAGAACACATAAGAAAATTGGTATAGAAGGGACATTTCTTAAACTGATAGAGGCCATCTACAGCAAACCCACAGCCAATGTCGTGTTGAATGGAGTTAAATTGAAATCATTTCCACTCAGATCAGGAACCAGACAAGGCTGCCCATTGTCTCCACTGCTCTTTAACATTGTAATGGAAGTTTTAGCCATTGCAATTAGGGAAGAAAAGGCAATCAAGGGTATCCATATAGGGTCAGAAGAGATCAAACTTTCGCTCTTCGCAGATGATATGATTGTATATCTGGAGAACACCAGGGATTCTACTACAAAACTCTTAGAAATGATCAAGGAATACAGCAGCATCTCAGGTTACAAAATCAACATTCATATATTGGTAGCCTTTATATATACCAACAATAGTCAAGCTGAAAAAACAGTTAAGGACTCTTTCCATTCACAGCAGTGCCAAAGAAGATGAAATATTTGGGAGTTTATCTAACAAAAGACGTGAAAGATCTCTATAAAGAGAACTGTGAAACTCTAAGAAATGAAATAGCTGAAAATGTTAACAAATGGAGAAACATACCATGGTCGTGGCTGGGAAGAATCAACATTGTTAAAATGTCCATACTACCCAAAGCAATATACAATTTTAATGCAATCCCTATTAAAGCTCCACTGTCATACTTTAAAGATCTTGAAAAAATAATACTTTGTTTTATATGGAATCAGAAAAAACCTTGAATAGCCAAGACATTACTCAGAAATAAAAACAAAGCAGGCGGAATCACACTACCAGACCTCAGACTATACTATAAATCGATAGTGATCAAAACAGCATGGTACTGGAACAAAAACAGAGAAGTAGATGTCTGGAACAGAATAGAGAACCAAGAGATGAATCCAACTACTTACCATTATCTGATCTTTGACAAGCCAATTAAAAATGTTCAGTGGGGAAAAGATTCCCTATTTAACAAATGGTGCTGGGTGAACTGGCTGGCAACCTGCAGAAGACTGAAACTGGACCCACACCTTTCACCATTAACTAAGATAGACTCTCACTGGATTAAAGATTTAAACTTAAGACATGAAACTGTAAAAATACTAGAAGGGAGTGCAGGGAAAACCCTTGAAGAAATCGGTCTGGGCGAGTATTTTATGAGGAGGAGCTCCGGCCAATTGAAGCAGCTTCAAAAATACACTACTGGGACCTGATCAAACTAAAAATCTTCTGCACAGCCAAGAACACAGTAAGTAAAGCAAGCAGACAGCCCTCAGAATGGGAGAAGATATTTGCAGGTTATGTCTCCAACAAAGGTTTAATAACTGGAATCCACAGAGAACTCAAACGTGTAAGCAAGAAAAGAACAAGTGATCCCATCACAGGCTGGGCAAGGGACTTGAAGAGAAACTTCTCTGAAGAAGACTGGTGCACGGCCTACAGACATATGAAAAAATGCTCATCATCTTTAACCATCAGAGAAATGCAAATCAAAACTACCTTGAGATACCATCACCATCTAACTCCAGCAAGATTAGCCCATATCACAAAATTCCAAGACCAGAGATGTTGGTGTGGATGTTGAGAAAAGGGAACACTTCTACACTGCTGGTGGGAATGTAAATTAATACATTCCTTTCAGAAAGATGTGTGGAGAACCCTTAAGAGATCTGAAAATAGATCTGCCATTCAATCCTATCATTCCTCTACTCAGTTTATACCCAGAAGACCAAAAATCACATTATAACCAAGATATTTGTACCAGAATGTTTATTGCAGCCCAATTCATAATTGCTAAGTCATGGAAAAAGCCCAAGTGCCCATCGATCCACGAATGGATTAGTAAATTGTGGTATATGTACACCATTGAATCTTATGCAGCCTTAAAGAAAGATGGAGACTTTACCTCTTTCATGTTTACATGGATGGAGCTGGAACATATTCTTCTTAGTAAAGTGTCTCAAGAATGGAAGAAAAAGTATCCAATGTACTCAGCCCTGCTATGAAACTGATTTATGGCTTTCGTATGAAAGCTATAACCCAGTTATAATCTAAGAATATGGGGAAGGGGGAGACAGAGGGGAGGGAGGGGGGAGGATAGGTGGAGGGAGGGTGATTGGTGGGATTACACCTGTGGTGCATCTTACAAAGGTACATGTGAAACTTAGTAAATGTAGAATATAATTGTCTTAACACAATGACTAAGAATATGCCAGGAAGGCTTTGTCAACCAGTGTGATGAAAATGTATTAAACTGTGTATAAAACCAGTGTATGTTGCCCCATGATCACATTAATGTACACAGCTATGATTGAATAATAATAATAAAAGACGCCATCATTGTCTTATTCCCAAAAGGTGTTGCAAATAAGTAGAGTTCTTGTTTCAAAGAGATAGATCCGAGGAGCCTCTCAATTTTCTATTACCTTGTTGCTATTTCTATTTTAGCAACATGCTCAAAAATAGGGCACATTTCTAGTAGGTGCACAGCAAAGTGCTTCTTTCATTCTTACTGTCCGTGTACCCAGGTAATGTTATTAGGACAGTGCAGTCTGGATTATATGTTTCTTTGTTTTTGTATTTCTTTATGGAACTACCTGATGTATTCTGTTGTGTATTGGATTGGAAATATAATTCAAACCATAAAAAATATATTTTAAAAAGAGAGGAACAATTATAATGATTGAAGTATGGGTTGAAATATGGGTCAAAATCTGGACTGGTTGAAACTGATGGAGAAAGATCACGACATTTAGGGACTTAACTACAGTTGGCAAAAGTTTTCCCATCAGTCTTCAAAACACAGTTTAACTTTAGTGATAATTGCAAGAAATTATGGTACAGTCATATGCTGCCTAATAATGTTTCAGTCAATAGTGGACCACAAATATAATGGTGATCTAGGCTTATAATGGAACTGAAAAATTCCTGTTGCCTAGGGATTCCACAACCATTGTGTTATAGTTGCCTATTTTTCAGCATAGGAACATGTTGTATGGGTTTGTAGTCTAGGAGCAATCGGCTATATCATATGATCTAGGTGTGCAGTAGGCTATACCATGTAGGTTTGTGTAAGTACACTCCATGAGGTTTGTTCAACAAACCAGTGCATTTCTCAGGATTTATACCTGTTGCTAAGCAATGCGTGATTGTATGTTATTTTCAAAATGGCAAAATAGATTCGAATATAAATAACATAAATCATGGGAAGTTTAAGGAGAATTGAATCAAATTCAATTCTCCTGCACAGACAGGTTAACTGTAGTTATCCATACTCACTGTAACAGTACCCATCCATATGGGATTTTCTTTAAAAGTCATGGAGGTAAACACTATCATTTCCTTATGTAGCCTCTTTCAGTAATTTACAATCCTTACAATTGTCACTCTTTCTAGAATTAAACCAGTACCCAGTACCAGCACTTGATCTGCTAATAAGTGATACCAAGATGGAATCCTGCATATGCCACCATTCCCTGAGGTCCCTGGCCAGCTACCTGGTGGCAGTTTGATTACATTAGACTTCTTCTGTCAGGGAGGGAGCAGAGATTCATCTTCACAGGAATGAAACATAGTTTGGATTTGGACTTTTCCCCTCCTGTTCACAATGCTTCTGCCACAATCACATCCAAGGGGCCTCAGAATACCTTCCCCACCATCATGGCATTTTTCAGTGTTGAGTCTGATCAAGGAACTCATTTACCACAGAAGAAGTAGAGAACTGGGACCGTAACCATTGGATTAACTGTTTTCACCACACACTTCCCCATCCAGAAGCCTAGCCTAATTCAAAAGAGGGATGGCCTATCAAAAACTCACTTATGATGCAGTTGGAAGATAACTCCTGAAAAAGAAGAAGTTCTACTAACAGGACAGAGTTTATCCTTGAATCAGGGTCCTCCCCACCTCCAGGCAGAATACATAGGTCAAAGAATAAAAGATGGAAGGCTTCTCTCACTATTGTAGGTCTCAGAAATTCTGCTTCATATCCTGGCAACTTTGGGTTATACTAGTTTAGAGATCTTAGTCTCCAGATGGGGAATGCTCCCACTGATGGACACAATAGTGGTTCCATTGAATTGAAATATAAGACTGCCACTAGAAATTATGAGCTTCTCGTCACTGTGCCAACAAATAGCTGTATTGCATTTTGTTTGTACTACACAATACTTCCATCTTATAATCCCCTCTAAAATTTCTAGTTTTCCTCCATTCTTCAAAACAGGGATCTCCCTCCCAGGGGATCTCCCTCCCAGGGGATCAATTTATATAATAAACAATTTTATACTCTGTGTTATCTCTGTTAATGTTGTACTATGACTAGTAAATTATAATTAGTTTTTCAATGTTTATACTTCATCAAAGGCAAGAATGTGTCTTTGTGACTTCTTTTTTTTTTTTAATTTTTTTATTAAATCATAACTGTATACAATGATATGATTATGGGGCATCATACACTCACTTCATAAACCATTTGACACATTTTTATCACAGTGGTTAACATAGCCTTTCCGGCGTTATCTCAGTTACTGTGCCAAAACATTTACATTCTACATTTACCAAGTTTCGCAAATACCCCTGTAATATGCACCACAGGTGTGATCCCACCGATTCCCCTCCCTCTACCCACCCCCCCTTTCCCACTTCCCCCTATTGTTAAGTTGTAGCTGGGTTATAGCTTTCATGTGAGAGTCCCAAATTAGTTTCATAGTAGGGCTGTGTACATTGGGTATTTTTTCTTCCATTCTTGGGATACTTTACTAAGAAGAATATGTTCCAGCTCCATCCATGTAAACATGAAAGAGGTAAAGTCTCCATCTTTCTTTAAGGCTGCATAGTATTCCATGGTATACATATACCACACTTTATTAATCCATTCGTGGATCGATGGGCACTTGGGCTTTTTCCATGACTTAGCTATTATGAATTGGGCTGCAATAAACATTCTGGTACAAATATCTTTCTTATGTTGTGATTTTTGGTCTTCTGGGTATATGCCCAGCAGAGGAATTACAGGATTGAATGGCAGATCTATTTTTAGATCTCTGAGTGTTCTCCATATCTCTTTCCAAAAGGAATGTATTAATTTGCATTCCCACCAGCAGTGCAGAAGTGTTCCCTTTTCTCCGCATCCACGCCAACATCTCTGGTCTTGAGATTTTGTGATATAGGCTAGTCTCATTGGAGTTAGATGATATCTCAAAGTAATTTTGATTTGCATTTCTCTGATGATTAAAGATGATGAGCATTTTTTCATATGTCTGAAGGCCGTGCGCCTGTCTTCTTCAGAGAAGTTTCTCTTCAAATCCCTTGCCCAGCCTGCGATGGGATCCCTTGTTTTTTTCTTGCTGATGCGTTTGAGTTCTCTGTGGATTCTGGTTATTAAACCTTTGTCAGAGTTATACCCTGCAAATATCTTCTCCCATTCTGAGGGCTGTCTGCTTGCTCTGCTTACTGTGTTCTTAGCTGTGCAGAAGCTTTTTAGTTGGATCAAGTCCCAGTAGTGTATTTTTGAAGCTGCTTCAATTGCCCGGGGGGTTCTCCTCATGAAATACTCACCTAGACCAATTTCTTCAAGGGTTTTCCCTGCATTCTCCTCTAGTATTTTTATAGTTTCATGTCTTAAGTTTAAATCTTTAATCCAATGAGAGTCTATCTTAGTTAATGGTGAAAGGTGTGGGTCCAATTTCAGTCTTCTGCAGGTTGCCAGCCAGTTCACCCAGCACCATTTGTTAAATAGGGAATCTTTTCCCCACTGAATGTTTTTAATTGGCTTGTCAAAAATCAAATAACGGTAAGTAGCTGGATTCATCTCTTGGTTCTCTATTCTATTCCAGATATCTACTTCTCTGTTTTTGTGCCAATACCATGCTGTTTTGATCACTATCGATTTGTAGTAAAGTCTGAGGTCTGGTAGTGTGATTCCTCCTGTTTTGTTTTTATTTCTGAGTAATGTCTTGGCTATTCGAGGTTTTTTCTGATTCCATATAAAACGAAGTAATGTTTTTTCAAGATCTTTAAAATATAACAGTGGAGCTTTAATAGGGAGTGCGTTGAAATTATATATTGCTTTGGGTAGTATGGACATTTTGATAATGTTGATTCTTCCTAGCCATGAGCATGGTATGTTTTTCCATTTGTTAACATTTTCAGCTATTTCTTTTCTTAGAGTTTCATAGTTCTCTTTATAGAGATCTTTCACGTCTTTTGTTAGGTAAATTCCCAAATATTTCATCTTCTTTGGCACTACTGTGAATGGGATAGAGTCCTTAACTGCTTTTTCAATTTGACTGTTGTTGGTGTATATAAAGGCTACCGATTTATGAATGTTGATTTTGTAACCTGAGACGTTGCTGTATTCCTTGATCACTTCTAGGAGTTTTGTAGTAGAGTCCCTAGTGTTTTCCAGATACACAATCATATCATCTGCGAAGAGCGAGAGTTTGATCTCTTCTGACCCTATATGGATACCCTTGATCGCCTTTTCTTCCCTAATTGCGGTGGCTAAAACTTCCATTACAATGTTGAAAAGCAATGGAGACAATGGGCAGCCTTGTCTGGTTCCTGATCTGAGTGGAAATGATTCCAATTTAACTCCATTCAATATGATATTGGCTGTGGGTTTGCTGTAGATAGCCTCTATCAGTTTAAGAAAAGTCCCTTCTAGACCAATTTTCTTGAGTGTTCTGATCATGAAGGGATGCTGGATATTATCAAAAGCTTTTTCTGCATCAATTGAGAGAATCATATGGTCTTTGTTTTTTAATTTGTTTATGTGCTGAATTACATTTATAGATTTACGTATATTGAACCAGCCTTGAGACCCTGGGATAAAACCAACTTGGTCATGACGTATAATTTGTTTGATGTGTTGTTGGATTCTGTTTGTTAGGATCTTGTTGAATATTTTTGCATCTATATTCATTAGTGATATTGGTCTATAATTTTCTTTTCTTGTTGGGTCTTTTCCTGGTTTGGGGATCAGGGTGATGTTTGCTTCATAGAACGTGTTGGGTAGTCTTCCTTCTTTTTCTACCTTTTGGAACAGGTTGAGTAATATAGGTACTAATTCCTCTTTAAAGGTTTGGTAGAATTCTGACGTGAAACCATCTGGTCCCGGGCTTTTCTTTTTAGGGAGGTTTTGTATAGTTGATGCTATTTCTGAACTTGATATGGGTCTGTTCAACATTTCCACTTGATTCTGGTTAAGTCTTGGAAGGTGGCGTGCTTCCAAGTATCGGTCTATTTCCTTCAGATTTTCATATTTCTGAGAATAAAGTTTCTTGTAATATTCATTAAGGATTTTTTGGATTTCTGATGAGTCTGTGGTTATTTCGTCTTTGTTGTTTCTGATTGATGATATTAGAGATTTTACTCTTTTTTTCCTGATTAGGTTGGCTAGAGGTTTATCTATTTTATTGACCTTTTCAAAAAACCAGCTTTTTGATTTATTGATCTGTTGTATTATTCTTTTGTTTTCAATTTCATTTAATTCTGCTCTAATTTTGGTTATTTCTTTTCTTCTACTGGGTTTGGGGTTGGAATGTTCTTCCTTTTCCAGTTGCGTGAGATGTCCCATTAAGTTGTTAACTTCCTCTCTTTCCGTTCTCTTGAGGAAGGCTTGCAGTGCTATAAATTTCCCTCTTAGAACTGCCTTTGCGGTGTCCCAGAGGTTCTGATAGCTTGTGTCTTCATTGTCATTTTGTTCCAAAAAATTGGTGATTTCTTTCTTAATCTCATCTCTGACCCAGCTATCATTCAGCATAAGGTTATTTAACTTCCATGTTTTTGTATGGGTATGCAGATTCCTGTTGTTACTCAATTCAAGTTTTATTCCATGATGGTCCGAGAAGATGCATGGAATAATTTCTATTCCTTTAAATTTACTGAGGTTAGACTTGTGACCTAAAATGTGATCAATTTTGGAGTAAGTTCCATGGGTAGATGAGAAGTATGTGTATTCAGTTTTGTTGGGATGAAATGTTCTGTAGATGTCTGCTAAATCTAAATATTGGATGGTTAGGTTTAAATCTAAGATTTCTTTGCTCAGCTTCTTTCTGGAGGATCGATCCAACACTGTCAAGGGAGTGTTGAAATCTCCAACGATTATGGAGCTGGAGGAAATCAAGTTACTCATGTCTGTTAGAGTTTCTCTTATAAATTGAGGTGCATTCTGGTTGGGTGCATAGATATTAATAATTGAGATCTCGTCATATTGAGTATTACTCTTAACAAATATGAAGTGACCATTCTTGTCCTTCCTTACTTTTGATGGTTTAAAGCCTACTGTATCTGCAAATAAAATTGCAACACCTGCTTTTTTCTGATTACCATTTGCCTGAAATATGGATGACCATCCTTTCACCCTGAGTCTGTATTTGTCTTTTAAGTTGAGATGTGACTCTTGTATGCAACAAATATCTGGCTTGAGTTTTTGTATCCAGTCAGCTAACCTATGCCTCTTTAGAGGACAGTTTAAGCCATTCACATTGATGGAGAGTATTGATAAGTCTGGTGGAATTTTGGGTATCGAGTTTTTCAAAGGTCCAGTGGACATTTTTAATCCTTTCGCCAATGTGGAAGTTGGAGTTTGATCCGAAGTTTCTGAGTGAGTTTACTTTTGTGGTATAGGATTGGGTTGGTCATTGTGGAGGATAGGTCTGAGAACATCCTGAAGAGCTGGTTTACTTATGGCAAATATTTTCAACATATGAATGTCATTGAAGTATTTAATTTCTCCATCATAGATGAAACTCAGTTTAGCTGGATACAAGATCCTGGGTTGAAAGTTTTTTTGCTTTAGGAGATTAAAAGTTGATGACCAGCCTCTTCTTGCTTGAAAAGTTTCAGCAGAGAGATCTGCAGTTATTCTAATATTCTTACCTTTGTACGTTATAGTTTTCTTTCGCCGGGCTGCTTTGAGAATCTTCTCTTTCATGTTAACTTTAGTGAAGCTAATTATGATATGTCTGTGAGATGGCTTATTGGGGTTGAATCGTGCTGGGGTTCTGAAGCTGTCTGCTATCTGAATTTCAGATTCTCTAGGCATGTCTGGAAAATTTTCTTTCATAATTTCATGTAGAAGGGCCTCTGTGTCCTTGGCAGCCACTTCATCATTCTCCGAAATTCCTATAACCCTTATGTTGTTTTTTTTCGAATTATCTGAGAGTTCTCTGAGTGAGTGATCTGTTTTTGCTCTCCATTTCTCTTCCTCTTTGAGAGATTGGGAGCGTTCGAAGACTTTATCTTCAATGTCAGAAATCCTTTCTTCTGCTTGCTCCATTCTGTTACTGAGGGATTCTACTGTATTTTTCGTATCTTTGAGGGCTGTAAGTTCTTGTTTCAGTGTGCCTAAGTCTTTGGTGGTTTTGTCTTTAAATTCGTTAAATTCTTGAGACAATTTTTGAATTTCTCCTCGAATTCCTAATTCCATTTTATTAATCTTGTCTGCAAACCAAATTCTGAATTCGACTTCTGACATCTCAGCCAGTTGTTTATGAATGGGATCTTCAATCACATCTGCCGTATCTTTTCTTGGGGGGGTTGATCTATTCTGGTTATTCATGTTACCAGAGTTTTTCCGCTGATTCCGCCCCATGGTTTACTCCCTTTGGTTTTTCCCCTGGGGTTTTACCGAGGGCCCGTACAGTGTTGTGGCCTGAGAAACTGGGGCCCTGTCTGGTGTGGTGGAGCAAAGTGGTTCTGTCTTGTTTTCAGCTGGTTTCTGTTCGATCCTATTGCAACTTCTACTCTGGCTTGAAGTCTCAGCTGTGTGGAAAAATCAGCAATTAAGTCACCCCGCCTGCCCACCTCTGGCCCCAGTTGGAAAAGGAGAATCAAACCTTCCTACAATCGCACACCCAGGGCACCGCCTGAAGAGTCCTCAGTCTATTAGCCCAGTTCAAAAGGTCCGAAACAACTGTCTCAATCGGCACTTGTCTCGGGTGGAAGGGTTCAAGAGGTCTCTGGGAACTGGATCACAGGGGCCTGGTGACTCCTCTGACACAGCTCACCCCAGTGCAGCGTGGAGTCAGGAGGAGCCATCCAGCAAACAGAGCAGTCTGGGAAGGTTGATGTCTCCTTCCCCACTTTGCCCCTCCATCGGACCCAGTCACTGGTATCTCTGCAGATGGCTAACCCAGTTGCCTGCAGTGAACAGACACTCCAGGGGTTTGCACCTGCCTGAATCGCGAGGAAGTCTGCCAGGCCCCCGCAGACTGCCGCTATCTAGCAGGAGGAGATGGGGCCTGACATCTTTGAGTGTTTGATGCAGGTGATGGGAAGGAGGTGTTCACTCAGGCTTAGCCCCGTCCCTGATGCATGCTGCTAACAGAACAGAACAGACAACTTTGTGAGGTTCTGTCTCTGTTCCTGTCGTCGCCTACAGGAGACGGGGTGTTTTGAGTTCAAACGTCTTTGCTGCTGGAGAATTGCGTCTGAACACCTCTCTGGGTCGGCCCCGCCCTGGAGGCTTCCGGGTTTGTGAGCCGTGTCACCGGTGGCCTCCTCTGGTTGCCCAGGGAGACAGGGGGTGTGGCCTCAGAATATCCAGAAGTGAGCGTTCTGCCGTTAAAGAAAAAACGGCTGTTGATCTACCTCCAGGGAACTGCTGCTCTGGTGTGGGCACTCAGGCGACCCTTTTCTCCTCTGTCCCGTGCCCCAGAGTCAGCACTGAGCGGCCGCAGTTTGTGCTGGGTCCACACCCCTTAAGAGATCCCCCAAGCATCAGAACTCTTGGGGGATGGGCCTGAGACCCCGATTGGGAGTGGGGCGGGGGGAAGCTAGAGTTTCTTTCAGTTTTACGCAATACTACGGTCCGGGGAGGGCTCCTGCACTGCACCGCAGGGAAGTGCCTCCAAGGCTTGATTTCCCCTCAGCAGAGTGCCCTCTCCTCGCTCACGTGTCCCAGAGTCAGCGCTGACCTGACGCAGCTCAGGCACTGTGCACTCCCCTCGAGAAATCACCCAAGGAGCCGAACTCCTGGGGGATAGGCCCTCAGACCCCGAGTGAGAGTAGGGGTTCTCAGCTCTCAGCGGGGAGGCCAGAGTCTGATTCAGTCTTGGGCCCCGTATGCCCGGGGAGGGTTGCTGCACTGCACCGCAGGGAAGTGCCGCAAGGCGTGACTCCCCCTCAGCCCGGTGCCCTCTCCTCACTCGGCGCGCCTCAGAGTCAATGCTGACCAGTCGCAACTCGGGAACTGTCCACTCCCCTTGAGAAATCACCCAAGAATCCGAAGTCCTGGGGGACAGGCCTCCAGACCTCAGTGGGCGGGAGGGGAGCGCCGGGGATTCAGGGTTGCCGGCAAAGGATTCCCAAAGTTCTATTCAGCCCTATGTCCGGCAGGAGAACACCACGGCACCCCAGTAGGGGAGGTAGGTCCAGTTTTTAGAAGGTCTCTCCCGTGGAGTGTAGTGGGAGGGCCTTTAATTTCTGCCCGCTTGTTCAATTGTGGGGCTCTAGAGCCGGTCTCATGGGGGAGGGGGACTCCCGTCCGCTTGGTGGTGGATTTTGTACCTTTTGTTTGCGTCCTTGTGATCACAACTTGCCTCAGCGGTGTTGATGTGCATTCTTCAGCCTTCTCTCTTGGTGAGGCTCAAGTCCACCAGGATACTTACTAAATTCCTGTCCCTTAACTCTCCTTCTGGACGGGAGCCTTTGTTGAAAGCTGGCTTCAGTCCGCCATCTTGTCTCCCACCCCTTTGTGACTTCTATGTATATCGCAAGGCAGTGTTTTTCAAGTGCTGGTGCCCACTCATGAACAATGCTGTCACCTGTCTATAGTAAAGGGAAAACAATAAGGATTATGTAGCCAGGATTTAAACTAATATACTTAAGTTAGGGGATTGGCTTTTATTTTGGAATCGTGCCTTTCATACTCTTATTATGCTAACATGTTTCTTTTTTTTGAAATTATAGTAATAATAGACGGTAGGATTTTCTGAAGTTTTCATTTCAAGAAGTTGAAAATTCAGAAGCTCTTTATCTGCTCCTCTGACTGCAAGGGATTACATTCCTCAATAAAACCTCAAAGTCTAAGAAATAGTGCATCCAGCAGTTGGTGAAATGCCTGTTGGAAAATTGTGGTTTAATATGTGTTTATTCACTGGGGACATTACTAATGACTGAGTCCTTTTTCTTCAGGAGTTGATAGCATTCTAATCTCTCCTTGCTCAGAAATTTCTACTTATATTAAACGTTGGAACAGAAATGTAGATCTGGCTCAGGTTCTGTTCATAGCTCCTTTCCTCCTTGTCTATGGACCTGATGGTTCTTAGGTTTTTAAAAATTTTGAAATATTAATGTTCACATGATTATGCAATAATTCAACCAGACAAATAACAATTTCCCTAGTTATTTGACATTATGCAATTATTTTATTAAGCTGTTTGTGGGGAGAGGGGTCTAATTCTACGTAGTTGCAATTAAATATGTGAGACAAAACAATAATTCAGAAAGTAAAAAAAGAGTATCCATTTCTGCTTCCTTTTTGTAAAACTTCTATTCATCTGTTAATTTCATATTACCCATTACTTATATATTGTGAGAGCAGCTCTTCGAATTTAACATAGGGAAAACCTTTGTGTGTCCCCAAAATAAATTGTATTATTTTATCAGATAATGCAAACTACATAATTTATTACATTTCTTCTTTAGCTCTGACTGCCAAGAAGTTCAGTTCTAAACAGAACTCGCAGGGGCATTAATCTATCTTCTCACTGGTTGCTGATATAAATCATGAATGTTTTCCTCCTCTCGTGTGTTCTTATTCTCCATCTCAGATTTTAAAAACTTGTTCTTACACATATGTGTTCTTGAGATAATTTGTCTCAATTACAAGAGTAGGAAAGTAAAAATTATAAATGAATCATTAATAAATAGAACTATCCACCTTTGGGGGGAAACTCAGATCTTACACAGGAGGCAAGCACCACGTGTGTTTTGCTGCGTGTCAGCACTTGTTTACTACCCACATAGCTGTGAATTTATTTTGATTAATTTCACTTTTTTCACACCAAGGAACAGTAGGTCATTTGCTCAGAACAAATAGATACGGAGTGTGTGAGACCTACAATACCACAGTGCCTGATGTGCTCCTGTGTATAATGGGCACCCATGGTTTTGGACTGAACTTTCAGGAAAAAATTCTTTGTTTTAATTTATTAGAGGAGGGTGAAGTGGCTGCTTGATGGCACTCCCTTCTCTTGTGAAAGGTATAAGGTAGGTGTGCCTCTAGCTGCTGCAGAGACTCTGGTAGTGAGCCCAGGTGGCAGGTAAGAGTGATCCAGAGGAACTGAGCACCCAACTGTCCCCTACTGTCCCCTCGTGGTCCACGCTCGTCCCCACATCCTCTCATTTCCTATTCACACCTGTGTCCATGGGTGGGAAACATGGTCTCTGCGGCTCCGCTGAGAACCCCGGCCGCCCTGCCTACCCCTGGCTGGTGACAGATCCCTGCCCTTTCCTGGCTTCCCCATCTCTCACGCAGCAGGCCCATCTGAAGCCCCCAGGACCTGTGTTGAGGAAGAAGATCTCTGTGTTGGGGTTTGGGAGACTTGGTTCTAGTAGTAGCCCACTGTTGTGACCTTGGGCCTCAGTCCCCAGGAAGTTTCTGTCTGTGAGGGTACCTGGCAGCGAAGCGCAAAGCTCAGGGCTACCTGTGCCCACAAATTATAATTTTGAGCCTGTGACTTCTCTGAACCCTGGGGGCGGGTGTAGCACAGAGGGATGCAATTACATATTCCAGGTTATTATTTGGAGCAGGGATATCGTAATTGCTTTCTAAAGTTACTCTTTTAACATATAAGCATAGATAAAGGAATTAAAAACATGTATGTAGATAGGGAATTAGTACCATCCATGTATAATTTTCCCTCAAAAATTTGGGCAAACATTGCACATTATACACAACAAAATATGGTAATTGCTTGGTCATTTTCTATTTGGATGGAGAAAAGGCTCCACCCTGGGTTGGCTGCAAAGCTTCATCCCAGCTTTGAACCTGATTGTCAAGGGATTTCTCCTTTTCAATAGGAAGCTGGACTTCAACTCTGGCAACAGCCAGTAGCTACCTTGTGACTGCAGTTCTCACACAGGATCATACAGTGACACATCCCTTGTATTCTTATTTAAACTATTCAGAACAAATGGATTTTTCTGAATTAGATGTAACTTGATAACACTAAACTTTTATAGGGTAGAAGGTTTTTTATTTATTTTTATCTTTTACAAACCTGGTTTCCTTTTTGTTTTTAAATTTTTTACCAACTTAAAAAAAGTTTTGGTTTTTAAAAATTGTTTACCATTCAAGAAGAAGCACTGACAAAGGAAGGGGTTTGAAGTGTAGATTTGCTGAAAATTTTATTGCTAAAACTCAGGGGACAAAGTAAGTGGGTTCTAATGTTGGCTTTCTTCTGCGTTTTTCTTTGTGCAAGGTATTTAACTCGCCTGTGCCTCTGTTTCCCAATCTATAAAGTCGTGAAATGGTAGTTATCGATGTGGAGAATAAGTGACATATTTAGCAGTATAGATAAAATATTGTGTATGTATTATATACATATAATGTATGTAAATTATGAGTGTAAATGGTATATGGTATTGTATGTAAATCAATTGAGTTAGCTCTTATTAACATAGAAATGTAATTATACAAGCATTACAAATGGCTATTTTTTAAATTTGCTTTCTAAATATATTATATACCAACTAACTTAAAGGGCATAGGTGAGATAAAAAACGTAAAAACCTCCTGATCACAAAAGATTTATCCTTTATTATTTACATTGTGACGTACTTCAAGTTCCCATGGTCAATGGAATTGCACCCATCCATTTTTGTGTGGCCTACTTGACCTGAGCACTCATTGACTGACGTTGAGCCACTGTTGACCTGAAATAATTGGAACTCTGACTGGCTGCTATTTAAAGGCCATATTTATTGAGTGCCAAGGATGCCTCAGGCACTGGGGATGCAAAGATAAATAAAACATGGATTCTGCATTTAAGGGATGCACATTCTAGCCGGGCAAGCAGACATGGAAAGGGACAGTAGCTTCCCCAATGAAGTGCCACATGTGCGAAATGTGCAGAGGGCTGAGTGACACTGATTGGCAGGGACCCTGGGGAGGAGTGGCTGTCACAGCAGGTTTTCTGGTGTGTGGCCTTGTATCTCACCCTTCCCTCTGCTCTGTGTTTGGGGGTTGGATTCTAAAGTTGGTGAATGTGGCAAGAAAAAAACATGCACGGAGAGGGCCCAATAAATTCTGAATAATCTCCTAGATGCCCATTAAGTAAAAATACAGAAAATAGATTCTGTAGATACATATCTTTATACATGTGAAATGTCTCAGATAATATAAAAAAAAGGATATAAGTAATATTTTACAGTATTTTAATTTTTAAAGTTATTATGATGAGGAGAGGGTTTCATTCAATTCAGTTAAAAGTGTATACGATATGCTGCTAAAAATAGAACATAAGGCCTATGTTTTAACAATAGTGACTAATGAAAGAATTGTACTATTCTTACATCTAAGACCCTAGTTTGTGAATGTTTCAATAGAGAAATGAAGCAATACAGGAAAAGAAAGCATTATATCTATTTTTAAAAATTGAATGCAATATCATAAAATAGTTGTACGAGCAAAAATAAAATTTACTCACAAATGTGTAGGAGATAGCCTAGAAATAGCATCTATTTTTATGCTATAGACTTTCTGTCGAGTAAGCAAATGTCTTTATCCTTCTGTGTCTGGAATGTTATGACTCTAAGACATAAATATAGGTGGCATCAATCTGCACTGTGAAGACCAAAACACTGAGATTATATTTTATCAACAATTAAGGATATTTAGGAATGTTTCTGCAATGGATTTAGGTATAAAAAGTTCTTAAAGCAGTTCTCAACCTGTGGGTCGTGACCCCTTTGTAACAATGAAAATACATCCTGCATATCAGAGATTTACATTATGATTCATAACAGTAGCAAAATTACAGTTATGAAGCAGCAACGAAAATAATTTTATGGTTGGGGGTCACCACAACATGAGGAACTGTATTAAAGGGTCGCAGTACTAGGAGGCATTAGGAAGGTTGCGAACCACTGTCTTAAAGGAAAAGAAAAAAAGCTGATATATGTCATCAAGATGTGAAAAGCAGTGAGCACATTCTCATCGGGATATTTTCCCAGAAAAGGTGCTCAAAGTCTAAATTATAAGAATAAAAGCTGTTTGTTTTTTATAGGATGAATATTATAATATAGGACTATGCTTCTGAGTAAAGCCCTGATGCTCAGCTTTACAAAAACGCTCCCCTGAAATTATATAAAATCCTGTACAGTATGAAGACTTTAACTAAAAAATCCATTAAGTAGACATCAGAATAGTGAATGGTTTAAAGTTACATTTAATATGATACCATAAGTTATTAAATGCTCTCATCTTCTTTCTTCACAATTTCTAGGCTATACTGCAATAAATTCTTTCTCTGTCTTATTTATGAAAATTTCCAAATGCAAGAAAAAGTTGCAAAAGGAGAACATATGAATTGTGTAGTTATCATCCAGATTTAACAATTTTTTTTTTTTTTTTGAGACAGAGTCTCTGTTGCCCAGGCTAAAGTGCTGTGGAGTCATCATAGCCCACTGCCACCTCAAACTCCTGGCTTCAAGCAGTCCTCCCATCTCAGCCTCCCAGAGTGCTAGGATTATAAATGTGAGCCACTGTGCTGACTCAGCTTTGGCAACTTAGAAACTCCTGAGGGCTCACTTTAAGGACTCCTAAGGTCTCCCTTAGAGACTGCTGTCCAGGGAGGGGACTTGAGGTCCTGGGAGGAGATGAAGTCCTCAGTGTTTTGGTGATTACGTCTAATCCCTTTCTTCAAGTCATTTAGAAGCTTAGAGGAAGAGTTCTTTATTTCACTGGGCAGATGCCAGAACACAGTCATTTCTAGTGGATAAAGTTGTTCTATCAGATCATTTACATGCATGTGCTGCCTTCTTCTGCCTTCTTTTCTATTTCTAATTTTCTGCCTCAGGTCATTTTCAGTTCTTTTATTTTATTTTATTTTATTTTTTTATTAAATCATAGCTGTGTACATTAGTATGATCATGGGGCACCATACACTTGGTTCATAGACCGTTTGACACATTTTCATCACACTAGTTAACATAGTTTTCGTGGCATTTTCTTAGTTATTTTGCTAAGACCTTTACAGTCCACCTTTACTAAGATTCACATATACCCTTGTAAGATGCACCGCAGGTGTAATCCCATTAATCCCCCTCCCTCTACCTCCCTCCCCCCTCCCTCCCCTCCCTTTCCCCCTTCTCCCTATTCTTAGGTTGTAACTGGGTTATAGCTTTCATGTGAAGGTCCTTCTATTCTTCACTGTACCTCGGGCTCTGAGAGGAGCTTGCTCATGAGTTAACTTCCTTCTTTTTTTTTTTTTTTGAGACAGAGCCTCAAGCTGTCGCCTTGGGTAGAGTGCCATGCATCACAGCTCATAGCAACCTCCAACTTCTGGGCTCAAGCGATTCTCCTGCCTCCGCCTCCCAAGTAGCTGGGACTACAGGCACCTGCCACAACGCCCGGCTATTTTTTTTGTTGCAGCCATCATTGTAGTTTGGTGGGCCCAGGCTGGATTTGAACCCACCAGCTCAGGTGTATGTGGCTGGTCCCTTGGCCGCTTGAGCCACAGGCATCAAGCCGAGTTAACTCCCTTCTAAGGCCTTGACCCTGAACTGAGTGCTCTAGTCCATCTTTAATGGATTTAGACATTTCAGCATTATACACTAGCTCAAGTAGTACAACAATGATGTTGTGATTCTTATATCTATTAATCCTGTTGTATATGGTCGCCCCACTGGAAACCTCGAGGGGAAAGGATGATTGGCGAGGCAGGATTTTGGCAGTCCTGGGTTCGTTTGTGACTATATTCCCTTCTACAATTTCATATCAAGTCCTAACAGGAACCAGGCAAGGACCAAGCTTCTTCCAGATCTGGGGTAATAAAGTCTGCCTCATAGTGCTAGGGATTCTCTCCTCACAAGAGATTCAAGATTGTTCAAAAGATCTGAACTGGTCAAAGGTGGTGTTAATGGTCAGATGGGAAAAGGAGGACCTGAGAGGTTTAGAATGAATCAGACATTATACTAATAAGCATAATCATTAAGAACGAAATTGTTTACCCTGTGTGTTTGATCACAGCAAGTTTTGAGAGGCACTATGGCCTTAGAGGGAAAGGGCTGGGCTATGAAATCATAGAGCTGTAGGTTTAAATGTCTGTTGTGCCTTAAATAGGTGAATTTGATCAAAGTGCTACACTTTTCTAAGGAAGTTTTCTCATTCAATTCTTTACTTTTTTTTATTATTTTATTTTATTTTTTATTGTTGGGGATTCATTGAGGGTCCAATAAGCCAGGTTACACTGATTGCAATTGTTAGGTAAAGTTCCTTTTGCAATCATGTCTTGCCCCCATAAAGTGTGACACACACCAAGGCCCCACTCCCCTCCCTCCAACCCTCTTTCTGCTTTTCCTCCCCCCCATAACCTTAATTGTCATTAATTGTCCTCATATCAAAATTGAGTACATAGGATTCATGCTTCTCCATTCTTGTGATGCTTTACTAAGACTAATGTCTTCCACTTCCATCCAGGTTAATACGAAGGATGTAAAGTCTCCATTTTTTTTAATGGCTGAATAGTATTCCATGGTATACATATACCACAGCTTGTTAATCCATTCCTGGGTTGGTGGGCATTTAGGCTGTTTCCACATTTTGGCGATTGTAAATTGAGCTGCAATAAACAGTCTAGTACAAGTGTCCTTATGATAAAAGGATATTTTTCCTTCTGGGTAGATGCCCAGTAATGGGATTGCAGGATCAAATGGGAGGTCTAGCTTGAGTGCTTTGAGGTTTCTCCATACTTCCTTCCAGAAAGGTTGTACTAGTTTGCAGTCCCACCAGCAGTGTAAAAGTGTTCCCTTCTCACCACATCCACGCCAGCATCTGCAGTTTTGAGATTTTGTGATGTGGGCCATTCTCACTGGGGTTAGATGATATCTCAGGGTTGTTTTGATTTGCATTTCTCTAATATATAGAGATGATGAACATTTTTTCATGTGTTTGTTAGCCATTCGTCTGTCATCTTTAGAGAAAGTTCTATTCATGTCTCTTGCCCATTGATATATGGGATTGTTGGCTTTTTTCATGTGGATTAATTTGAGTTCTCTCTAGATCCTAGTTATCAAGCTTTTGTGTTACTGAAAATATGCAAATATCCTTTCCCATTGTGTAGGTTGTCTCTTTGCTTTGGTTATTGTCTCCTTAGCTGTACAGAAGCTTTTCAGTTTAATGAAGTCCCATTTGTTTATTTTTGTTGTTGTTCCAATTGCCATGGCAGTCTTCTTCATGAAGTCTTTCCCCAGGCCAATATCTTCCAGTGTTTTTCCTATGCTTTCTTTGAGGATTTTTATTGTTTCATGCCTTAAATTTAAGTCCTTTATCCATTTTGAATCAATTTTTGTGAGTGGGGAAAGGTGTGGGTCCAGTTTCAGTCTTTTACATGTAGACATCCAGTTCTCCCAACACCATTTTTTGAATAGGGAGTCTTTCCCCCAAGGTATGTTCTTGTTTGGTTTATCGAAGATTAGGTGGTTGTAAGATGTTAGTTTCATTTCTTGGTTTTCAATTCAATTCCAAGTGTCTATGTCTCTGTTTTTGTGCCAGTACCATGCTGTCTTGAGCACTATGGCTTTGTAGTATAGACTAAAATCTGGTATGCTGATGCCCCCAGCTTTATTTTTATTACTAAGAACTGCCTTAGCTATACGGTTTTTTTTCCGGTTCCATACAAAATGCAGAATCATTTTCCCCAAATCTTGAAAGTACGATGTTGGTATTTTGATAGGAATGGCATTGAATAGGTAGATTGCTTTGGGAAGTATAGACATTTTAACAATGTTGATTCTTCCCATCCATGAGCATGGTATGTTCTTCCATTTGTTAATATCCTCTGCTATTTCCTTTCTGAGGATTTCATAGTTTTCTTTACAGAGGTCCTTCACCTCCTTCGTCAGGTATATTCCTAGGTATTTCATTTTCTTTGAAACTATGGTGAAGGGAGTTGTGTCCTTAATTAGCTTCTCATCTTGACTGTTATTGGTGTATACAAAGGCTACTGACTTGTGGACATTGATTTTATATCCTGAAACATTACTGTATTTTTTGATGACTTCTAGGAGTCTTTTGGTTGAGTCTTTGGGGTTCTCTAAGTATAAGATCGTGTCGTCAGCAAAGAGGGAGAGTTTGACCTCCTCTGCTCCCATTTGGATTCCCTTTATTTCCTTGTCTTGCCTAATTGTATTGACTAGAACTTCCAGCACTATGTTGAATAGTAAAGGTGACAGAGGACAACCTTGTCTGGTTCCAGTTCTAAGGGGAAAAGCTTTCAGTTTTACTCCATTCAGTAAAATATTAGCTGTGGGTTTGTCATAGATAGCTTCAATCAGTTTTAGAAATGTGCCACCTATGCCTATACTCTTCAGTGTTCTAATTAGAAAAGGATGCTGGATTTCATCAAATGCTTTTTCTGCATCTATTGAGAGGATCATGTGATCTTTATTTTTGCCTCTGTTAATATGGTGGATAACGTTTATGGACTTGCGTATGTTAAACCAGCCTTGCATCCCTGGGATGAAGCGTACTTGATCATGATGAATGACTTTTTTGATGATAAGCTGTAATCTATTGGCTAGGATTTTGTTGAGAATTTTTGCGTCTATATTCATGAGTGAGATTGGTCTGAAATTCTCCTTTTTGTTTGGGTCTTTTCCTCATTTTGGTATCAGGGTGATATTTGCTTCATAGAATGTGTTTGGGAGGATTCCTTTTTCCTCAATTTTTTTGAATAATTTCTGCAGTACAGGAATAAGTTCTTCCTTGAAGGTTTGATAGAATTCTGGAGTGAAGCCATCTGGACCAGGGCATTTTTTGGTTGGAAGATTTTTTATTGTTTCTTTGATCTCGGTGCTTGAAATTGGTCTGTTCAGGAGCTTTATTTCTTCCTGGCTAAGTCTAGGGAGAGGGTGTGATTCCAAGTATTGATCCATTTCCTTCACATTGTGAAATTTCTGGGCATAGAGTTTCTGGTAGTATTCAGAGATGATCTCTTGTATCTCTGTGGGATCAGTTGTTATTTCCCCTTTATCATTTCTGATTGAGGTTACTAGAGATTTTACTTTTCTATTTCTCGTTAATCTGGCCAATGGTTTATCTATTTTATTTATTTTTTCAAAAAACCAACTCCTTGTTTCATTAATTTTCTGAATGATTCTTTTGTTTTCAATTTCATTGATCTCTGATTTGATTTTGGATATTTCTTTTCTTCTACTGAGTTTAGGCTTCGATTGTTCTCCTTTTTCCAATTCCATAAAATGGCTTGTGAGATTGTTGATGTGCTCTCTTTGTGTTTTTCGAATGTAGGCATCTAAAGCGATGAATTTTCCTCTCAAAACTGCTTTTGCAGTATCTCACAGGTTTTGGTAGCTTGTGTCTTCACTGTTGTTATGCTCAAGAAAGTTAATGATTTCCTGTTTTATTTCTTCCTGCACCCAGCTGTTATTCAACAGAAGATTGTTTAATTTCCATGCCTTTGTGTGGGGTCGAGCGTTTTTGTTAGAGTTGAGTTCACCTTTAGTGCCTTATGGTCTGAGAAGATACAAGGTAAAATTTCAATGCTTTTGATTCTGTTGATATTTGTTTTGTGTCCCAGGATATGATCAATTTTGGAGAATGTTCCATGGGGTGATGAGAAGAATGTATATTCTTTATCTTTGGGGTGGAGTGTTCTATATGTGTCTATCAAGCACAGTTGTTCTAGGGTCTCATTTAAATCTCTTATATCTTTGTTTAATTCCTGTTTAGAGGATCTTTCCAGGTCTGTAAGAGGAGTGTTAAAGTCCCCTGTTATGATGGTATTATCAGATATCATATTGCTCAGACTGAGTAAGGTCTGTTTCAAGAATCTGGGAGCATTTAAATTGGGTGCATAAATATTTAGAATTGAAACATCTTCTTGTTGTATTTTTCCCTTGACCAATATAAAGTGACCATCTTTGTCTTTTTTGACTTTAATTGCTTTAAATCCACATGAATCTGAAAATAAGATTGCAACTCCTCTTTTCTTCTGAATTCCATTTGCCTGAAAAATTATCTTCCAACCCTTGACTCGGAGCTTTAATTTGTCTTTTGAAGCCAGGTGTGTTTCTTGCAGACAGGAAATGGATGGCTTGTGTTTTTTAATCCAGTCATCCAATCTCTGTCTCTTCAGTGGGGAATTCAAGCCATTAACATTTATTGAGATAATTGATAAGTGTGGTAGTATTCATCTTATTTTGTGAGAGTCCATTGCTTAGTGTTATCTTTTGCATCAGTGTGGAGGTTAGGTTCTGTCCTTTAATTTCTGAGTTCTTACTTTGCTGCTGATCCATTGTGGTGGTCAGTGTGCAGAACAGGTTGAAGTATTTCCTGTAGAGCTGGTCTTGATTTGGCGAATTTCCTCAATGTTTGTATATCCGTAAATGATTTGATTTCTCCGTCAATTTTGAAGCTTAGCTTAGCAGGGTACAGAATTCTGGGCTGGAAATTGTTCTGTTTAAGTAGATTAAAGGTAGATGACCATTGTCTTCTTGCTTGGAAAGTTTCATTAGAGAAGTCTGTGGTCACTCTGATGGATTTGCCCCTGTAGGTCAACTGGCGCTCACTCCTGGCAGCTTGCAGAATCTTTTCTTTTGTCTTGACTTTGGACACGTTCATCACAATGTGTCTTGGAGAAGCTCCGTTAGAGTTGAGGCGACCTGGGGTCCGATATCCCTCTGAAAGCAGTGTGTCAGAATCTTTGGTGATATTTGGGAAATTTTCTTTTATAATATTCTCTAGTATGGCTTCCATTTCTCTGGGGGATTCTTCTTCCCCTTCTGGAATTCCTATAACTCGTATGTTGGAACGCTTCATAAAGTCCCATAATTCTGACAGTGAACGTTCTGCTTTCTCTCTCTTCTTTTCTGCCTCTTTTACTATCTGAGTTATCTCAGGAACTTTGTCTTCTACCTCTGAAATTCTTTCTTCTGCATGGTCTAACCTGTTGCTGATACTTTCCATTGCATCTTTAAGTTCCCTAGTTGACTCTTTCAGTTCCTTCAGCTCTCCTATATCCTTTTTATATTCTTCATATCGTTCATCTCTTATTTGATTCTGTTTTTGGATTTCCTTTTGGTTATTTTCCACTTTATTAGCAGTTTCCTTCATTGTTTCCATCATTTCCTTTATTGTTTTCAACATGTGTATTCTAAATTCCCTTTCTGTCATTCCTAACATGTCTTTATAGGTGGAATCCTCTGCAGTAGCTACCTCATAGTCCCTTGGTGGGGTTGTTCTGGACTGGTTCTTCATGTTGCCTGGAGTTTTCTGCTGATTCTTCCTCATGAGTGATTTCTTTTATCTGTTTCCTTGCCCTAATTTTACTTTCACTTCCTCTTGCTTTTTAAGTTCTCGTGCCTGTGGGCTAAGCATTAGATGAGTCCTTTTGGTACAGGACCAGAAGGGTGAGGAGGTTGAAGAGCAAGAAAGGGATGAAAGAAAGGAAGACCGAGTGAAAAGAAAAAAAAAATAGAGAAAGGAGAGGGGGTGGGTAAAAGGAATATTGACAAAAAGAAGAGAGGCACAGAAAGAGGGAGACAGAACAATATAGGTGTACAGTAGGGTACTTTGACACAATCTTAAAAAAGACCCCACCTTCTGGGGGTGCCCAGTTGGGTGGTTCCCTTGAGGTCAGCCGCTCTTTGCTAACCTGATCAGACACAGTACCCCACCTCCATGAAGTAGAGAGGAAAGACAAAAATGCTATAAATCAAACCAAAACAAGCAAACAGAAAACTTTATGGGATAAAATTGGGTGAAAAACCAATATCAGTAGAAACACCAGCAAAAATGAAGTTCTAGTTATTAAAAAAGGCAGCAATGGGAAATTATAATTAAACTAGAAAAATTGAGAAAGAAAAAAGATCTGTACGGAAAAGGTTGAAATTAAAATACAAAACAACATCAACAACATCAAAATAGAGAAAAAAACAACTAAACCAAAAAAAACCAAACAAAGAAAAAAAAAACACAACCAAAACCAAAGCAGTATGTATATGTTGTTGAATATTGTCTGGGCAACACGTGCTCTTCTGGGGTATGAGATGTTAATCACAGTTCTGATACGACTGGAGGCTGCTGATTTCTCAAACCCCAGCAGGTAGACACCCTAAATCTCTCTTCAGCCCACTTAAAAGGCACTTTGAACTTGTAAACTTGCTGAGCAGAAGCTTTCCCAAGAAAGTGCTTGTCACTGGAATCACTGCTGAAGTGGCTATCCACTTACCCAGTGTGCCAAAACCAGTCTCACTCTGCCTCTGAGGGTTAGGGCTGCAAGGCGGCTCAGACCCCACCCTTAGGCTACTCAGTTGCTGGGTTACCAGCTCCCACCCATTCTAGCTCTGTGACCCTGAGGGCGGAGCTTGTCGGGGCAGATCTCTCACAATGGCTCCCTGTGGCCCACAGCCAAACACTGTTAGCTCCGTGTGGCTCAGCGGCTCAGACTGGGGCCCTAGACAACAGCCAAAGTTCTCCGCATTCCTGCTCAGGCTCTCCCCAAGGCAGTTCAACTGAGTGCCAAGTCCAAAGACACCAAACAGTTCACAGGTAAGGCCTTTCTGGTTTGCAGTCTCGCTGCTACTTAACTTACAGTTGTGGGCGGGTTTAGACCGATTGAACACACACGACCACTTGCTGGTTTTCCACTGTTTTAGTCCTCCTCTTGGGGTCTAGAAGTCTCTTGCTGACTCTCTGTATCCTCACAGGGGTGATGATAGGCAGATCCCACCAGCCAGAGATGCCTGGAGTCCTATCTCCCCGGACTCACGATGCCCAGATGCAAGGAAGCTGTTACTGAGCCGCCATCTTGCTCTCCTACCTTTACCTTTTTATTAAGAAATGTGCATTGATAATGTAATACACATACAGCATTCTATACCAAGTAAGCCATCTAGACCTCACCCTATATTGTTTTCACACTGTACTAGCAGCCTTATCTGGCACTTGGATGTGATAAAAAGTGAGTCTTCATTTATAATAAAAAACACAATGCTTCCTTAAATTTCACTTTCTTTTCTTTGAACTTGACCACAATTTTACATCCCAGGGTTAAAGGCAACCAAGTTTTTACTTGGAATATTGCCAAACTCAACAGGCCATAGACAGCTGATTTGTTTTCTAATTCCACAAATGTTCCTAAACTCTCTGTTTCAGTCTCTGGCATACGAGAAAGAAGATTTACTTTATTTTTTATGTATAATTATGAAATTTTTTCCCAGCTGAAGTTATTATTACATTGTAGAAACGTTGGGACTTCCTTCAAGTACCCATTTTTCTTGGCAGTAAAGTTAACCCAAATTACATACTGAGAGAATCTTGACCTCATCAGAGGAGGGATTGGGTTCCATTAGGTGCTAATTCTTAGAGGTAAAACTTCTATTATGAGCCTTTTGATCCCACCTCTAGGAATGGTGAGGGTAAAGCATATGACCTAGCACTTAATCTGCAAAATAGTCTGACTGGACTCCATGGTCTTGCTCAGTACCCCAAATCTCTATTTCCCAATATCTATCAAAATCCCAGTACACAAAAACAACATTTATTTCCTGCTTTAAGGATAACTAGTGCAATTGTTTCTCTACAGCAGAAGTTCTTAAAATTTTTGGAGCACTGGATTCCTTAGAACATTTGCTAAAAACTACATATTCCAATTCAGGCAAAATTCTATAAACTTGTACGTATAATACCTTTCAATCGATATAATTTATTGCATTGGAAATTTATTTCCTTCACAGAGATAGAGCAGAAAAACATTGTTCAGGAAGAATTATATCTCTCATTCTTATCTTTCATCTAAATATAATTGAATATAATTCTGAAGGATTATATTCAAGATGAAGGAAGTCATTATTTAAGAAGTTGGAAATTCTGGAATGGTCTTGAATGTGATAACATATGTAAACTCTGACCCAGATACTTTTCAAATTTTCATTTAAATAGATGAAAATATTTAGAAATGGATCTGGTATTAACAGTTCTTTTTTGCCAGAGAAGGATAGGCCCTATTTTTAGACACTTGAATTCCCTCAAGATCCTTCAAGTTGAATACCTAATCAATACATTGCATCATTTCATCCTGATCACTGAGGTCAGCTTTGTCTGAGTGTGTTATTGATGCTACTTAGCAATGGAATGAAGGTTTTTGAATCTGTGTTTCCAAATTTCTGCAAATAAGCAGAAGCATTGTTCTTCAGTGACTGTCTTCAGATTTCTGCCCAGAATAAAATTTCTAGGGCTTTGTCTTCTCTCTTCTATTTACAGAAGAACTTCTAGCTTTAGGAAGTTAGCTTATTAGTTTCTGAGGTCTATCTCTTGGAATCGTACACACACAAAAGAAATTAGTTCAGTCTAAATAGTTTTTATTTTATTTGTTTGTTTGTTTTTAGCTAGCATCTATAATAGTGACTATAACATCTTCAAAATGAAGATTTTACTCTTGCCTCTGGTGAGATGCATTACTGAGAAAACTAAAATATAAGTGAATATCTTCTTGTTAGATTATACTGAACACGTTTTCCCTTTCTCTCTCAGAAAACTGAAATCTCCTCCTGATGCTTCAATCAACACTTTCAAGACTTGTCCTCAAGTAAACCAGTGAACTTATGCTTAGTAGAAAGCATTTCTCTATTGCTCTCATTTCTTCACAAAATCATTTGAAAATGAGGTGGACAAATTCCCAGCTCTGATGAAATTGAGGGCTTACTTCTAAGTAGATGATGACAAAACTTCTTTCAAGTTGGTTGGCAGAGTCTCCAACCAAAAGCATGCTGATGAGGACAGCAATGAGTCACCATGACACATGGGGCCTCTTTGTTCATCAAAGCAACAGACCAGATGTGCTACCAAGTCCTGCAAGGGCTCCATCTGTGCACAGAATACCAAGATTATCCTCACGGGGAAATTTGCTTGGCAAAGGAACTTGTCACCATTTTGACAATAGTGATGAACTTTGAAATTTCAAAACAGGTTACAAGGTAGAGGAATTTTTCTTTGAAGTATAGGCCTGCCTGGTAGCGGAGAATCAGCTGTGGACTATGGGGAGAAACACAGTGGGCTTGTCCAGTTGCATGCTGAAAGGAATGAGTAGCTGCCAGACCTGCTCCTGATATGCTAAAATATGAAAAGAATTTTGGACTAAATCATGTCATTTGAATAAAACACTGTTTCAGATCTCTTCTTCTGTTTCAACTCATTAACTCGACCCTGTCCAAAGCACACGGGTTAACCAAGGCTCTGCAGTGTGCTCAGTAATGGGACAAGCAACCTTATACAATGCTTCCAAATCAGGTTTCGTCTTTGAGAAAGAGTCAAGATTTGATAAAATATCAAGCCTTTCTAAAACCCAAAAAACAAAATCTCAGTCTGTCAGACATTTTCATCCCATCAGGCAGTATTTTTCAACCTTGTCTATCTTACAGAACACCTGAACCTATAGTTAAACTTCCATGGTACACTTAAAATATGTTGATAAAAAAAAAAAAAAGTCAAAGAAAGAATATGCTTACTGTGCTTTTAATCTCTTTAAAAATAATTTAATCATCTTTAAAAAGGCTTGTGGCATATCTAAGATCCTCTCATGGCACACCACTGTGCCGTGGCACACCAGTTGAAAATCGCTGATTGAAGGTCTTCTTGCAGCAGTGTCAGCTCCAAAAAGTTTGGTTGTGAAAGCTGAAGCAAAGAATGCATTAGTGTCATTTTACTTCCTTTTCTTGACTATTTCCTAATTTAAGCCAGAGCTCACATGAACATAGAAAGATTTCTACAACCACGTACCCATGCACATCAGGGCGTGTTCTGTAGGGCACCGGGAGGCAGCACAGCACGCACTAAGGTCCTGAGCATGTTACAGGAGGATCTTATGACAGACCACATAAATTTAGAGTGAAACAATATCTCAATATGTGAAGTGACATTAAAATGTATGAGTGAAACAATATCTCAATATATGAAGTGACATTAAAATGTATGTTTTTAACAAAGACACTGTAAAACAGGAGTAAAATTGAAGTAAAAAATTTGGTGAAAGTTATGTGCCAATTTATAGAATTGGAAGCCATATGTAAAAGGCTGTGTCAAGAACTTGTGGCTGAATTCTTTAAAGAAGAGGAAGTCAGATCTGCGGTGAGGTATGTTCTTAACACACTTTAGATCCACCTTCCATACAACTGCTTTTTTCAAATAGTGATGCCTCCAGTTTAAGGTGAGGGTCACTGTAAGAAACAGTTTCGTGAACCTTGTTGCTATGTTAACCATGCAGATTTTATCAGAGATGTTTTCATCCCTTTACACAGATTTCTCTCTCTGCCTCTCTCCGGCTGTCTGTTTCTCTGTTGCCTTGTCTCTGTTTCTCTGATAGTCGTGGGAAAAGTCTATTTTCATTTTATGGACACCTTGAAATGCAAAGTGAATCATGTTCCCCCCCCACAGGGGTTGTTAGAAGATTTAAAACCATATTTGTAGATCACCAAAAATATTGAGTCAATATTTTTAAAATCTTGATCTAAGTCAGTTCAAGCTGCTATTTTAAAGCTGCCAGCTGTTTTCCAATTCATTTTTAAGGAGGATCACTTCCTACATTGGAAAGAATATTTTAATTGATCTTTTGCAAAGGTAAAGTCAAAATCTTCTTTCAGAATGGAAAATTTTGGACAAGATGGGAACTCAATTTTGGACAAGATGGGAGCTAAATGAACACTGACTTTTATTTGGGGGTACTCAGCCCATGCTGATTATCTGTTTAGAGGGCCTGAGACTGAGGGTGAGGGGAAAGTAATGCTCTTCCTTTTTTACTGAACCCTGGTGAAGAGTGGGGTCCTGGACTTACAACAGAGAGGGAAATCCCAGTAAGGAAAATTCCTTTGTGGGGGCTAAGCTGGAGCCTGGCATTAGACAAAGTCTGGGGGAAAAGGAAAGACTGCAGGGAAGGGAGAGACTATGGGGTTTGGCCTAAGGATTCTAAAGGCAGTGACGATTTTAATATTCAATTTACAATTTTCCTTTTCTGTGTCTTATCTATTCTATAAACTGACCCTAAGTGTGGAATTACCTAATGTTTGACATGAAGGAATAGGAGAAAGAGGCAGCAGTCAGACAAAGCTGGTTCTGAGCTGCTCAGAAGTGACCTGCCCAAAGTAAGATGGCAGGCTGGGGAGGGAAGTGACCACCAGGATAGAACTAACTGTGCCCAGTGTGGCTCTCTGCAGAGCTCCAGAAACACTCAGTGAAAGGGACTTGGAGAGAGACTGGATTACTGGTGGTCACGTGAAACAGGAACCTGGACTCTTGTTTTGGACATCAAAGGGAACAGTGGTACATTGGGGCTGAAGTAACCGGGACTTCAGGTTTCAAGAGTGTTTAACTTCATGGCATGCACTTAACTTGCATCATCAAATCTGGTTCTCTCTATTTTCTAATCCTTAAATTATCATTACTCATTCCTGTAAGTTCACTTATATGCTTATTTAATTTTTCTATGATGTGACCCTATGAGGCTTAGGGGTAACTGTAGAAGGGGCAGATGTTTTTGGCTAGAACTCATGGCCAAAAAGTCAGCAGATCTAGGATCACCTTGTACAGAGGCACTTTGGACTGAGCAGATCCAGAGAGCTGCAGGGGAGGAACAAAACTAATTAACTGTTCTTTTTGTGGAATGAACATAAAAACACCCCTGTCAGGGGGACTTCCTGTTGTTAATCAGCCAGAGGTTAAGTAGCTACTATTTGCAGCAATCCTGGGAAAATACCTGCATAGCTCCTGGAGATTTTGAGACCAATGGGAAGTTGGAGCCCTGGTGCTAAGGAGGATGTGGGATTGGATGCGGGTTCCTAGCGGGCCCTGGAGTAGGGCGAGTTCTAGCTGGCTTGCCAGCAGGTAATCCAAGATGACCTCTTGAGTTTTTATTATTATTATTAATCTTGCTTGTTACTCTACAAAATATTTGGGAATTATCCTAAAGGCCTTCTGGAAGAATGAAGGATGTAAGTAATTAATTAATGTCACAACAAGAAATAACATAGTGACTATAGTCCATGTCTATACCGACAATCTCCTTACACAAACAAATTACACCACCCAAAAATATTATCTTCAAAATAGTTTTTCTCTACAGAATGGAGACAACAATGACCTACAATTTAAAACATGTTTGGACTTCTCTTTGGAACCCACACACAAAGCCATTTGCCAACACAGGAAAAACACCTTCATCATAACGTTATAGCATCTGGAGGTTCACTCCCAGTCTATTAATCTCTATTTCTGCTTCCCTTCTTCCTTCTCTTTTTCTATTGAATGCACCCCCTTCCTCTTCTGTCTTTTCTTCACCTTCTGCACAAGCAGCAGTAATATCCCCAGACAGGCCATGTTGGGGCTGGCTTTGACTTATACCTAGAGCTGCCAGAACACAGGGTTGTGAGACCAGACAGGCTGGGAGTTAAGGAAGTCACGTGCAGCAGCCCTGAGAACAGACTGACAGTGGCGGGTTCATTTGTATGCAGTCTGCCAAGGGCTATTTTACAGTTGAGTGCTATATGCGTGAATCATGTTAAGTTGGAATTGCTGCGATAAGTCAAACTTCTCTGAGTTTAGGAAAATCTAAATATAGCATCATATAAATGCCTGGTGTAGTCACTATTACTTATTTATTTTAAAAGAAATAACAAGTTATTTTGGGCCCAATGGAACCTTGTTATAAAGAATGCTGAAAATGTTCTAGGTTTTATAAATCTGGATAGTTATTCTTTTATTTTCTTCATAGTAGTATCAGGAAATATTCTCTCCAAGCCAAAAATGCAGAAACTAAAAACCATGGATGAGAAAGGCTGATTAGAACTAAGTGCTGTTTCTTCAGGCTGAGCGAGGTGGCTCCCACCTGTAATCTCAACACTTTGGGAGGTCGACGTGGGTGAATTGCTTGAGCTCAGGAGTTTGAGACCAGCCTGAGCAAGAGCGAGACTCCCTCTTAAAAAAAAAAAAGAAAGAAAGAAAACTAGAACTAAGGCCCTTAAATCAACTCCATTTCTGTATCTCCTCCCCCCTCACAAGGATTAACGGTTATTTCAAATATGAATTCGAAAGTCAGCATTTAGAATTTTTATATTCTTCAAGTTCTTCCTCATTGCTCTTTAGTCCTGCCTCTCATTTTCCTAAAGGCCTAGAATGGCAAAAACAAAACCCCATTGAGGGTGAAAGAGGAGAGATCTTGAGAGCAGATGGAAGAAGAGCACATTCCCACATAGAAAATCTTATCCACAATAACTAAGAAAATGTCAGGAAGGCTATGTTAACCAGTATGATGAAAATGTGTCAAATGGTCTATGAAACCAGGGTATGGTGCCCCATGATCACATTAATGTACACAGCTATGATTTAATGAAAAAAAAAAAAAAGAAAAAAAATCTTATCCAAAAAAAAAAAAATAAAGAATTTTTATATTCTTGTTTGCTGAGAAGATTTAAGTATTTGCAAAGTGGAATGAGTAAATTTTTCTCACAAAAGTAACAAATCAATAACAATATCTTTTATAATTACCTTGATCTCCTTCTTTTTGAATATGAAAATGCCCTAAAGAACCCTATACCTGGTTCTTAAAATGTTTCTTTAACTTTCGTTTGGTTTATCAAAGATCAGATGGTGACATGTGGCTGATTTCATCTCTAGATACATAGATCTGTATCTCCATTTTTGAGCCAGTACCATGCTATTTTGATCACTGTGGATTTGTAGTATAACCTGAAGTCTGGTAACATGATGTCTCCAGATTTTTTTTGTTTCTTAGAATTGCACTGGGTATTCATGTTTTTTTCTGGTTCCATATGAAACAAAGTACCATTTTTTCAAGTTCTTCAGAGTATGATGGTGGTGCTTTGATGGGGATTGCATTAAATCTGTAGATTACTTTGAATAATATGGACATTTTAACAATGTGGATACTTCCTAGCCATGAGCATGGTATGTTCTTCCATTTGTTGACATCTTCTCTGCTATTTCTTTTTTCAGAGTTTTGTAGTTCTCTTTATAGAAATTCTTCACATCCTTTGTTAGTTCTATTCCCAGATATTTAATTTTCTTCAAAGCTTCTGTGAAGGGTATTGTGTATTTGATTTCATTCTTGTCTTGACTATTATTGGCATATTGGAAGGTTACTGATTTTGGACATTCATTTTGTATCCTGAGATGTTACTGTATTTATTGATCACTTCCAGGAGCTTTGTGGTTGAGTCCTTGGGCTTTTCTAAGTATAAAATCATATCATCAGCAAAGAGCAAGAGTTTGACTTCCTCTGTACCCATTTGAATACCCTTGACATCCTTCTCTTGCCTGATTACATTGGCTAGAACTTCCAGTACCATGTTGAATAGCAGTGGTGATAATGGACATTCTTGTCTGATTCCAGTTCTAAGTGGAAATGTTTTAAGTTTTACTCCATTCAGTATAATATTGGTTGTAGGTTTGTTGTGGATGGCCTCCATGAGTTTAAAAAATGTCCCATCTATGCCTATTTACTTAAGTGTTCTTACCAGAAAAGGATGCTGAATTTTGTCAAATGCTTCTTTTTGCATCCATTGAGAGTGTCATATGGTCTTTGTTTTTGATTCTATTTATGTGGCAAACAAGCAAACAAAAGCATACCATAGCGAGAATTCCTATTTAATGAATGGTTCTGGAAGAACTAGTTAGCCACATGTAGAAGACTGAAACTGGACCTACACCTCTCACTACTTACAAAAATTGACTCTTGTAAAAAGTTCACATTTAAGACATGAAATAATAAAAATTCTAGAAGAAAAGTGTGGAAAAAACTCTTGACAATGTTGGCCTGGGAAAAGATTATATGAAGAAGATCCCCTTGTCGATTCCCCAACACCAAAAATAAATGGGATATGATCAAACTAAAAAACTTCTGACAGTTAAGGGTACAACAAGTAAAGCTAACAGATGACATTTAGAATGAGAGAAGGTAATTGCATGCTACAAATCTGACAAAGTGCTGATAACTAGAATCTACACAAAAATAAAACTAATCAACAAAAAAAAGAGCAAAGAATTCCATTTATAAGTGGGCAAAAGACACGACTAGATCCTTCTCAGAAGATAGACGATTAGCCAAAAACACATGAAAAAATGCTCATCAGAGAAATGCAAATCAAAACCACCCAAAATATCACCTAAACCCAGTGAGAATAGCCCACATCACAAAATCCCAAATCTGCTGATGCTGGCATGGATGTAGAGAGAAGGGAACACTTCTATACTTCTGGTGGGATTGCAAACTAATTCAAACTCTATGGAAAGAATTATGGAGACCCCTCAAGAAACTAATAGTAGCCCTTTCTTTTCATCCCACAATCCCATTACTAGGTATCTACCCAGGAGAAAAAAAAATCATTTTACCATAAGGACATTTGCCATAGAATGTTCACTGAAGCTCAACTCACAATTGCCAAGATGTGGAATCAACCCAAGTGCCCATCAACTCATGAACGGATTAATAAACTGTGGCATATGTATACCCCAGAATACTATTCTACCGTAAGAAAAGATGGAAACTTTACAGCTTTAACCTGGATGGAGTTAAAGAACATTCTTCTTGTTAAAGTATCTCCAAAGTGGAAAAGCAAGCAGCCAATGTACACACTACTAATATGAAACCAATAAACAACTACATGCCCACAAGGGGATGGGGGGTGAAGGAGAGAGGAGTGGAGGGGGAGATACTTATGTTTTCACCTAATGGTTGCAATGTAAGCATATACAGCACATATGCGGGTGAAGGGCTGTACTAAGACTGGAACTTTAACAAACAGAACAATATAACCTAATCATTTTACCTTCATATTAATCTGAAATGAAAATGTTTTTTTAACTATTAAAATAAGATATTCTGAAAAGTAAAATATGAGAAAAATGAAAAAAAAATGACCCATAGGAGGAATGCCTAGAGTCAAATGCCATTTATGTTTTGGTTATTTTTCTTCTGGTATTTTTCTATGCATTTCCTAGGGTTATTTAGGATTATAGAAAGCACCATACTGTGACTAACTTTTTTAAAAAGAGAGTTTGTGGCAATGGTGCAATGGAATGAGAGGTAACATGATATCTTTTCTTCTTAGCCCATACAGGGAGGGTCCCAATGTTTCCAAGAATTGACTTCTATTAACACTTGGAGAACCAGAGGAGTCACTCAGTACTGGCTGGCATAGAACCTTACATCAAACCCCCTGAAGTTGTCATTTGATAGGGTTGATGCACTCACCACATTTGTAGCATCCTTATTGAACAGAGATTTAACTTGTCTTATGTCTACTTTTACAGAGTTGTCATTGGCAGAGACACTTATTCTTAGACCAGTGGTTCTCAACCTGTGGGTCACAACCCCTTTGTAACAATGAAAATACATCCTGCATATCAGATATTTACATTATGATTCATAATAGTAGCAAAATTACAGTTATGAAGTAGCAATGAAAATAATTTTATGGTTGGGGGGGGTCACCACAACATGAGGAACTGTATTAAAGGGTCGTGGCATTAGGAAGATTGAGAACCACTGCCTTAGACCAATATGTCATGGCCAGTGCAAGGACTGGTTTTTCTTAGTACATAGTATAGTCTCATAACAAGAGTCCAAGTGAGAGAAGTTAAAGTGATTTAGGATAGTAGCTACAGAACAGATCAAAAAAGCAGTAGGAGTCTTTATTTACTTAGAAGGCAATTCAACATCATTTGCTAATGGAATGAATGCGGGAATGAAAGAGTGAAATCAAGGTGGCTTGAGCAACCAGAATGTTGCTCAAGTTCAAAGTTCAAAGACTGAGAACTGAGATGCTCCAATCTGAGACTGAAGAAAGAGAGAAAGAAACCAGCAGAAGAGACTGAAAAGTGAATAGGATGAGAACAAAGATGGAATAATGTCCCCAGAAGTCAAATGAAAAATTTCTAAAAGGAATGAGAGATAAAGGTATCAGACCCCATAAATGCATCAATGTACAAAGTTATGATTTAATAAAAAATAATTTTAAAAAGGTATCAGGTGATGCGGTTAAGTTTAATAAGATGAAACTTGAGAACAACCTACAGAGTTGGTAACATAGCGATTTTAGGGGACCTTTAAGAAGAGCTACTCTGATAGCAAAGAACAATAAAGAGGTCACATGCAAAGTGACAGATTTGTGTCATTATACACTAAAATTACACTTATTCTGGCAAGATACCCCCACTGTGACAACTTCCCAGTCTAGTACTGTCCCAGAGAGAAACAAATTCACAGCTCATCTCATACTCACTTAGGGCTGCACACTTCATTGAGTGGAAAAACAAGCCATTGTAGTAGTGATTTTAGTAGTTATTTTTCTCATCTTATTTGTCACTAAGGAAATGAACTTGCACAAGTTAAATGACGTGATACCACTGTCTTATCATACACCAAGGCAACATAAGACATAAACAACCGCTCAGGACCGTTTTCTCACAAGGGAGCACAGGCAGTGGAAGGCACATGGAGTTTCATGGACATCGTCTTCTGTCCTACTTTCTCAGTGTTAAATCAGGGATATTTCTTCTTGTTATTAAACTTTATCAGACATATCATTTTTAATAGCTTTAATCATTCAACCTATGACCATTCCCTAATTCATGGAACCGTTCTTATTCTTTGTGCACTGATGGTGTTCACAACTTTTAATTGTTACAAACAACACCATAATGATATGTCATTCATAAATCCTTTCCACCGACTGACGGGAAAGACTACAGAAGAGATTGGGAGGGTGGATTTGATATAAGTTTGAAATTAATCTTAAATATCAACTTAAAGATGTCCAATGTTTGTATTTTAAGGGAGAGGAAGCAGGTAGAGGTATAATTTGGGAGTCATTGAGGAGGTGATATTGTGTAGTGCTGAAAGGCAGCTAGCTACTCTGGGGCCAAATTGCCTTATTTCTAATTATGTCCTCAGGTGGGGAGAGTGATTCTCCAATGTGGGATTAAAGTGTGGATATTTTAAGGGCTTTTAATGTATGTTGTTACATAGCTTTCTGGAAATATGTGTATCACACTGATACAAAATACACCCACAGAGTGCCCATCTCACCATACCCTGGGAACATACTTTTCTTTATTTTTATTTATTGAAATCTACATGAAAAAAATATTTATTTATTAGAGCACATTTGATCTGTGAGTTTAAAGAAATTTTTTCAGTATCATGACAGATTGGTTTCACTTTTGTCAAAGCACCAAAATTTTCAAAGAACAGTTAATATTTAGTAAAACAGTAAAGAATTTAAAAATTAAGGGTTGGAGGGAACATTTTCTTTTCTTTTTTTTTTTTTATTGTTGGGGATTCATTGAGGGTACAATAAGCCAGTTACACTGATTGCAATTGTTAGGTAAAGTCCCTCCTGCAATCATGTCTTGCCCCCATAAAGTGTGACACACACCAAGGCCCCACCCTTCTCCCTCCATCCCTCTTTCTGCTCCCCACCCCCATAACCTTGTCATTAATTGTTGGAGGGAACATTTTCTAAAGAAAATCTTTGGAGGTCAGTTTACTGCAAATAAAACATACTAAAACACACTCCTGATACACTTAAATACTAATGACCAAAACGGACATTCAAGATATGTCAGAGCTCTAAAAAATGGATGTCAAATAAATGCCTTTAGATACAAAGGCTAAAAAATGGTAATGAATGAAGACCATCTCTACCAACATCACACAGACAGGTTGAAATGAATGAACCAAATACACTTTCCCCCAATGTTTTCACTAGGGTGTTTTTGTTTCAGCTTGTGTACATTAGGTTTATTACAATAATTCTTTGCTTCATGAAAAAAGGTATCTGATTGCTGTTTTAGTTTCAGTCCAAAACTAGCATGTTTATTTTCTTACTCCATTTTTTGGGGGGAAGATTTTTATGTTCTAATTCTTTTGCCCTTTTTTCTTTTTTAACCTATGGTTACGTATCATCTTGATATAAGTAGGGTAGCTGGCTGGGTGGGGAGGTTAATGATTATAATCCCAGCACTCTGGGAGGCCTCATTCCTTGAGGTCGGGAATTGGAGACCAGCCTAAAAAACATAGCAAGACCCCATCTCAAAAAAAAAGTATGGCTTCTCTTCCTGTGACAGGTAGCTTCTAAGACTGTCCTTCCTCCTTACACTTTCCTTAGTCCTCTGAAAAGCAAGAGAGAAAAACGTTGGTAGAGGAAAGGGTACAGAAATTACAGTCCTGAGTGTAGCAAAAGCTCAGCATTGCCCACCGTTAGCTTTAACTCACTGGGGAGTTGGTCCCTCTGCAGCAGCTTTTTGAGGATGTACAAGGGTAAAGGATAGAAGGTGGTAAAAAAAAAAAATAGAAAATAGATTTCTACCTAATTGGGCAAACACTTTCTAAAGATATAGAAAACTGACCCATAGGTTGGAGAATTGAGCTCAGTGATTCAAATAAAAGCAAGCAGCAAGCAACATTGAATAACATCTAAAAAATGCCCATCCTGTAAACTCTGCTACACTGACATGCGCTCTGGTGAATTAAAAGGCTGGTTCACAACTGCAGCTGACATAGAATTCCTCTTAGGGCTCTCTCCATAGATAAGCAGTAAGAGTCATCACAATAATTGCACTCTAAGGGAAAGTGACAAACCATTTTTTTTTTATCAGAAATCCCATATATAGTATAATTTTATTATAGATCTTCATGTTATACATTAGATCTCAATTATAAGCATTTGATTAAATATTTGTGACTTAAAACACAAAATAATTAAAAACTACCTAATACTAGAGTTATAGCAATCAGGATTTTGTGTACTATTTTAAGCATTACTAGAACATTTAATAGGAATGTCACATTTCCATGAGGCAAATGTCTCTGTTTCTTTAAGATATTGTGATTTGCCACTCTAAACCATTTTATTATCCCCCCGGTGGCTCATTGAAGAGGGTATCAACTTCTAATACCTTAAGTAGTATGTTCAGACTGGAATTGTAAACAGGTACAATAAATGCTTTCCTGAATTATGTGTAAATCTAAGTTTTATATGTTCCGTAGAGTTAAGAAATGTATATCCTAAGCATAAGTTAAAATGAAAACTATATTGTAACATTTTGTAAAGCAAAACATTTATTTTTTTGAGCAAAGAATCTTCACCTAATTTATCTGCAAACTGTGAACTCGCTCAAAGTGCTTCCCATTATGGGCCCCAGTTCCCTCATCTGTACCATGTTTCCCTACATCATTTTAGATACATCTCTAAGGCTTCTCTCACAAGAGCTTTCAGAGTCTGTAGCATGTATAGACAGAAATTGGTCTTATTAAAGCTCTACTAAGGGTGGGACTTATTCTGGAAAAAGTCACGGAGAGTCAATGTATGCAGTCTAGAAATTCATCTCTAACGATCTTCGTACTTAGGACTTTATGAGAATAACATGTATTCATTTAGAATAGCTCAACCAAAACTATGAAATTTCTTTTTAAGGAATACAATATCTATGAGAGGTGTGTTTCTCTACTACATTTGACAAAGTGCCTTGTAATTAAGATGATTGTTGCTTGATGATTATCGATGGGTGGATGGATCTCATTCTGTGCATATCATCTGAGGCTATAACTGGGTTTGCATCTGGGTTTTCACTACTCCGAACGGTATTGGAGAGTTTGGAAAGGTGATTAAGAGCAAGTTCTCCTTCTCTCTACAATTTTCAATTGGAAAGTTTTCTATTTTTAATTCACATATATATATGAATTAATGATTTTTCAACTTTACGGTGGAGCAAAAGTTATATGCATTAGGTAGAAACCATATTTCGAGTATCCACACAGCGACTGTCTATCACTTTCAACACAATGTTGAATAAATAACACAAGATATTCAATACTTCATTATAAAATAGCCTTTGGGTGAAATGATTTTTTCCAGCTGTACACTAATTGACATGTTCTTAGCATATTTAAGAGAGGCAAGACTAAGTGATGATGTTCAGTAGGTTAGGTGTGCCAAGTGCATTGTTGACTTAGGATATGTTCAGCCTACACTGGGTTGATTGGGCTGTGACCCCATCCTAAGCTGAAGTATGTCTGTATTCTTACAGAAGGCACAGCGCTGGGTAGGACTGGCTATCAGGTGGACTGGGATTCTGGCAGGACTCTCTGAGTTCTCATTCACTCTGCATATCAGCTTTAATCTTCTGAGAGCCTTAAAATGGCAAAGGATGGGACCACCAGTGTCTCTGGGGACATAGCCTTATAGTTCTCGGCAAGAAAAGAAAGAAGATCCCCAAGAAGCACCTGATTGGAGTGGTTTAATGATATGCCACTCCTCACCCATAGCTGTGGCCAGGTACATGTGTAGCTTAGGAGGAGCGGCACCTCCATCACGGTAGGGAAGAACAGTTCTTCAGAAGAAAGGGAGCTATGCTATCACTGGAAGAAGGCCAGCAGGGTCCATGAGAGAATCAGGGTGGCTTCATGTGGATGAGGATGACACTCCACTGCAGAGAGTAGTTCCCAACTTATAAAGCGTACTCCCTCACACAATGTCTGTGAGTCCTAACAGAAACCTGGTGGAAGTTGGTTATTGTTCCCATTTTATAGACAAGGAAACAAGCTCAGAGTCATGTAGCAAGTGTGCTCTGTGCTGGTAATTAAGCACTTAATTATGATTAAAGATAATTCAAATGTGTTCTTCTGGCCTTTAAGTGAGATTTTCATATCATCATCCCGTAAAGAAATGTACCTCCATTATGTTTTAATTTTCCTGAAGAATGATTATATAATAGGACATGAATCTTTGAAATTCATTCCTGAACAGATGACTAGAAGTTGGACTCATGACCTCCGTTTCACTGCATTTGCCATCACATGCTGTTTTCCCTCTGTGTTCCCCTCATTTCTGGACTTTCTTGTTCAATGACAAAACCTGAAGTGACTGAGGAGCCCATTCTCCACCCTTTTGTTTAATATCCTCAACCTCAAGTGTGCAATGTGACCGTCCTTGTGGGGTTTCACTAAATATGCCATTTATGTGTAGGCCTAAGAGGTATCCTGAAGAGTGGATATGGGAAGCACTTGTGTTCAAATAAATTATGGTGCTGTTTGGGGTTTTATTGCTTCTTTTTTTGAGACAGAGTCTCATTATGTTGCCCTGGTTAGAGTGCTGTGGTGTCATAGCTCACAGCAACCTCAAACTCTTGGGCTTAAGTGATTCTCCTGCCTCAGCCTCCCAAGCAGCTGGGACTACAGGCAACCCACTAGCAATAGTGTCCAGCTATTTTTTTGTTGCAGTTGTCATTGGTTAGCAGGCCCAGTCCGGGTTTGAACTTGCCAGTCCCAGTGTATGTGGCTGGTGCCCTAACCACTGAGCTACGGGCACCACCCTCAGTTTTATTACTTTCTAGGGGTGTGAGGGAAGCCGACCTACTGTGAATGCTGTGAATTAGAAGTTTATTCTAGGTTTAAAACCTGCTGCCTCTGTGTCAAGAGGTAGCCTGAAGGTGCCATCGGTCAGCTGAAGGGGAAGTTGGGAAGAAAAGCTTCACATGAAGGGCAGGGTGGGCTGGAGAAACAAGGACAGTTAGAGCCCATGATAACAGTCTAGAATCCACCAGCATAAACTGGGACCTGGTCTGTTGCTCACCGTATCTATCCCATGACACAATGTCTTTCCAAAGAACCTGCTGGCTTTCTCATGGAGAATCACGTGGAGCCAAGCCCATTTGTGGCTCAGGCATTGGAGAAGCTAAAGAAGGTGATGCCCGGCCCCAGGCCATCATGACAACCTGTACAGTAGAGACACTGTGAATAAATTGGTACCTGGCACCCTGCACCAATTGCTGCTGCTTCACTGATACCAATCTAAGCCCTACATGAATTAACAGCCCTAATCTGGATTCATAGAGGTAAGGGAATTCTGGGACAGGTAGTTCCAGCTTTGCTAAATTAACAGGGTATAAGGACACTACACTGGATATGTCATTAATCCATCTGAGCTTCGGTTTCCTCAACCATTATGTATGGTTATGAAAGGGGGAAAAAGTCCCTAGCACAGTCCCTGGCATCTGGTTGGTGCTCCATAAATGATTATTATTGTTATATAGACAGAGTTTAATAGGATTGACTTCCTTTAACATTCATCTTTACTTGAAAGGAAATATAAGGGCAATCTGAGTAGTTCCAAAACTGTCCATATGCTTCCATTTATGTTTAGCAACCACCAAGGCCATCTCCTGAAGCAACACTTTTCCCTATAGCCCTCTTACAGGTTGGGGATGGAGTCCCCATTGCTGTTTCCAAACCATTTCCCCTCATTTCCTCTTCATTGACTTATAACCTCTTCTTGATTCTGTCTCTACCAACTTGCCACTGACGTGAAATCGTGAACTGATGGTACTGCCATCTGTCGTAATCATCCTTACCACAGTGCCTGTCCTGGATGACTTCCACACCCACATCAATGATTCACGGTACATCTTTATTTTTTCTATATATTTTTTTGCTCCATCTGAGCCTACTATCATTCCTCAATGCTAGTTTTGAAATCTCTAGCATTCTTCTCTGTACCCATTACCTCTTATCTTTCCTTCTCAGTTATTCTGATATTCCACCAAGACCTGTCCCATTAACCTACTAGTATTCCTTTGACCTACTATTCTCTCTTTCTTACACACTGAATATTGCCTCACTTCCCTTCTGAACTAGTTTAAAGTCTATGGACCACCAATATAACCATTCCATCACAAACCCTCTTCAATTGCATACCCATCTCTTTCTTTATCATTTGTCTGGAAAAATCCCAATCCAGTAAAACCTTCCATTTTCTCTATGCAAACACTCAAGCTAAATTCCAGAGAGTCAGCAAGATGGAAGCCACAGTATTTTTGTAACCTAATTTCAGAAGTGAAATTACATCACTTCTGCCGTATCCTACTGGAAATGCATCAATAGATGCAGTCCACGGTCAAGGGGAGGAGACGGCACAGGGTATGAACACTAGGAGGCGAGGATCATTAGAAGCCTCTGACCACACCCCAGGCACCAGCAACCCTTCTCTCACCAAGGCCAAGGAGAAATTTTCTGCCCTCAGCTTATTCTACTTCTCAGCAGCATTTGATACAATTGATTACTTTCTTCTTAAAACATTGGCTCTCTTGTTTTCTGTGTCAGCAAACTGGCTGTTTTTTTTTTTTTTTTTCTCATGGTGATTGTTTTTCCTCTACTAACCTCTAAATGTTGGAATTCCTGAAAGCTCTGACCTTGGTCCTCTTCTCCTAACACTTACATTCTTAGGTGATCTCATTCTGCCCCATAGCTTTTTTGTTTGTTTGTTTGGGATTCATTGAGGGTACAAAGAATTAGATTACACTGGTTGCATTTGTTAGATAAAGTCCCTCGTATAATTGTGCCCCACTCCCAAGAGGTGTGCCATATACCATGACCCCCTACTGCCCCCCTTTGTATTAGCTCATCTACTCTCTTCATATTAGAATTGAGTGCACTGGATTCTTGCTTTTCCATTTTTGTGATGCTTTACTAAGAAGAATGTGTTCCACCTCCATCCAGGTTAATACAAAAGATGTAAAGTCTGCATCTTTTTTAGTGGCTGAATAATATGTCCCATAGCTTTTAAGAGGATCCCTATCCTGCAAAGTCTCAGATCTGTGGCTCCTCCAGTACCGTTCTCATTAGTTACAGAGTCTTACATACAAATGCTTACTCAAATTTATTTCCACCTGATGTTTGATAAGCATCTCAAATTTGGCTTATCTCAAAAAAGAACTATTGATTTCTCCCATCTCTATCTTCTTCTTTTATCATCTGCTACCCCAATATCCCTCACTACTTCCGTCAAACACCTTTGATTTCTCTCTACTTATGCAATGGCACCAATTCATTAGCAAATCCTTTTTACTCCTCTCACAAAATATATCCTGAATCTCACCTGGTTGTCTCATCTCCATTAATGTAGCTCTTGGCTGCACTACCATAGTTACCAGCCATCTCTGTTTTCCTCCTGCTTGGTCCTCTTCAGAACAGCCCCAGAGAGACAGCCAGAGAAAACATTTTAGAACACAAGTCAGAGCATATCATTGCCCTGGTTAAAACTCTCCAAAGCCTTTCCATTGCAATCAGAATGAAATCTAGAATCTTCCTAGATAATATGTAATCTGCCTCCTCTGAACTCAGTTCTACCTCTTCAACTAAATGTACTTCTTTAAATTCAGTTCTTCCTTGTACCCTTCATTAGTTACTCCCTACCATCATCGTGGTTGTCACATGGGCTGTTTCTTCTGCTTAGAATGTTCTTCCTACAATCTTTGTATCTGCCTCTTTTTCATAATTCAGTTTCTACTAATCAATTAGCTCTCACAGTCACCTTCTCTGACCCCTTTTTCTAAAATGGGGCCCTGCCCCCTCCCTCATCTCAAGGCAGTCCTTATCACATCATCCTAGTTTGTTATTTTTCCATGGCATTTATCAGCATATAAAATTAGCTTATTTTCAGCTTTTTTTTTTTTTTTGGTAGAGACAGAGTCTCACTTTATGGCCCTCGGTAGAGTGCCGTGGCATTACACAGCTCACAGCAACCTCTAACTCCTGGGCTTAAGCGATTCTCTTGCCTCAGCCTCAATTTTCAGCTTTTTGTATGTTTATGTTGTCACTCTTTCCCACCAGAGAGTGAGCTTCTAGAGTTAGAGTCTTTGCCTCTCTGATCCCTCCCAGTATCCCCAGTGCTCGAAATAATGCTTGGTATAATGTAAGTGCTCTTTAGATGTCTGAATGTTAATTGGCTATTGACTGTCTACACATCCTCCAAACAGATCTTTAACATTTATTGTTAAGAGTGATCTAAAGGCCAGGCACAGTTACTCACACCTATGATCCTAGCACTTTAGGGAGGCTTAGGCAGGAGGATCACTTGAGTTTGGGAGTTTGAGATCAGCCTGAGCAAGATGGTGAGACCTCATCTCTACAAAAAATAAAAAAAATTACCCTGGTGTGCACCTGTAGCTCCAGTTGCTTAGGATGCCAAAGCAGAAGGATTGTTTGAGCCTTGGAGAGGCTGTAGTGAGCTATGCTGATGTCAACACTATAGTCCAGCTTGGGGAACAAAGCAAGACCATGTCTCAAAAAAAAAAAAAAAAAAAAAAAAGTGACCTAAGGACTGTGGAAAATCTAGCTAAATTATTACTAGTGAGCTAACATCTCATTAGGGTGTAAAGCTTATTCCACTCAATTAAGATTAACTGGATCAACTGTTTATTTCATGCCCAGAGAAATGTGTGGTTTATTTTTTCATTTGCGGGTAAAGAAACCAAAGCTTAGAGAAGGTACGTTCTTTTTGGCCCAAGGTCACACAGCTGATAAGTGGCAGATCGGGGATTGCAACCCTGTCTGGCTGTCTACAAAACCGTGTCCACCCAGGCGCTTCCCTGCCTCACTGGGCCAAAAGGCTGCCTGACTCCCCTCATATCAGGAGAGGGCAAAGTGACCAGGAAGAATAGCAGGGAGGGAGAGAAAGGAAGAAAACATGCAGCCCTCAAGTAAAGAAAAATCTTTTCCCTGGTCTCCCAGTGCATTCCACCAAAGAGAAATTCTCCCCATTGATCACACTCCCCCCTTCTTTTCCTGTTGCTCTTATTTTGGTCCAGTGTACAGGAGAATCTCCATGATTGGCATTGGGCCTTCATGAACCTATTCTGTAGGCTACGTACAGTCACAGCACACACGTCTGAATGGTGGGGAGAGGGGCAAGTAGGAGGGTCACCTTAGAGTGCGATAACTTGAAAGATGTAAGAGAGTTTTTACTATCATGTTCACCGCCCAGCCAATCATCAGAGTTGCTTCTCCTAGCCTTGCTTTCTAGCAAGGAGCCTCCCCCTCCACTGTCAGTCCATGCACTTCTTTCCCAAGGCTATACCAGTCTGGAAGCAGGCCATATTCCCATGGAAGGTGGAGGGCTAGCGTCCCTGGGAGGACTAGGTCGCAAAACTCCACACCTCCCAGACCAGATCAATGCCCCCCCTCACTGGTGTGACTGTTGGGGAATAGGGCTTTTTATTCTCTTCAAGTTTTGGACATTTTGGAGCAGAGGCTCTGAATGGGCAGAAAACATTCCTATACTAGTAGCTACTATTTATACTGCTACTATTGGCTACCTGGCAATATTCTAGCTGAATTAAAGTCATTATTATAAAAATAGATATTACTATCCTGATTTCATACATGATGAAACTGAGTCTCGGAAGATTTAAGGGTCTTTGTTTAAGGTCTCTTTGTTGGTATTAGATAGGGTCAGGTCTGACTGCAAGCGACAGAACCAGGAGTGGCTGAAACAAAATGCTAGTTGTGTTTTCCTGTCACAGGCCACATAGGACAGGTATGGTGGCTTCAGACTCATCAGACTCTGCACCTCACTTTGCTCTGCCATGGTCCACACAAGGCTCCCGGCTGACAGCCCGAGGTGGTTGCTCTAGTGGCCATGTTCATTGCCAAGTATGGTTAGCAGGAAGAAGAAAAGGAGAATAGGAGGTTTCCCACTTCTCTTCCTGGAAGTGACAAATACTACTTCTGCTTACAACTGTGGACCAGAAGTTGATCTCAAAGCTTTTTCCAACTGCAAAGGAGACTAGGAAACATCATCTTGTCTGAGTGGCTATATGCCTGACTAAATTCAGAATTAATGTTTTTGAGGAAGAAGAAAAAGATGGATATTGATGGACAATTAGAAGTTTAGCCCAATAGGGATGTGAACCCAGGGCAGCATTTTTCTGGAAACCTTTCCATCATCCCACACTACCTCCTAAATACCTCAGCAGCTGAGGAGAGGAGGCAGGCGCTAAAGTTAGCTTTGCCATGTGTCCTGTGGTGGCCTGAGTCCTCTGAAACGCAGCCTCTGAGACATGTGCTGCAGGCTAATTATTTCTTCGGTTTCTTACACCCTCAGCATTTGGAATTCTTTATATTCTCATTCCATGTGCTATCATTATTTGTTTTTACTTTTTATGACTCAAACGTTGGCTATCGGTAATGTCTATTACATGAATGATTAAATTGATGAACAACCCAATTTTGTTCATGTATCTCCAGCATAACGGCTAGCATTTCACAGGTGTTCAACACATCTATGTTTATTGAATGGATGGATGGGTGGATGGGTGGGTGGCTGCAGAGCCAACAGCTTTCTTAACTCAATATTTTTTCGTATTTTGAGTAAGCACGACCTACCTTCTTGGATCATCCCTTTTCATTCAGGGATAGAAGAGAGAAAAACAGAAAAGAAAATGGGCAAAAGTGAGGTGAAGTTATATTTATTACATGACTCTTTCACCCCCTACTTCCTTTCTCTTCCTTTAGTACTGATGATGATTTTTTTCTATCTATTGAAACCATGATTTTTTTTCAATCTAAGTGAACCTCCATAATATTCCTTGTTAAATATTCTGAGGATGGTCACATTCGAGCCTAATGACCAATGTATTCATATTTCAGAATTTAGAAATCTTTAAGGAAGTTATGGCTAATTTTATTCCATCAAACTTTATGTGCTCTCTCTTTAAGACGTCTTTGTTCCTGAAAACCTAAATGGAATTTCATATTTCAAAGCCCTAAAGATTAAAAAAAAAAAAAATATATATATATATATATCCCTCACAAGGTAGTACTGGTAAACGCATAATTATTCCAACTCCCCACAGAAGTAAGTAAGCATCATCACATTTCTCATGAAAAACTCCCTCAAGAGGCACTGGCACCGTTTACATCTAAACCCCCAGCACTTCATGACTTCATCGAGCTGCAATCCCCAAGCTCAGCAGTTTAGAGGAAATCAGCAGCTTTGCCCAGGCTTATTTATTTATTTATTTTCTTTTGCTGAGCAATTGGGTGTCCCAAAATAAAACACTATTACATCGAACTGCAGACAAACAAAAATCTGCATACATTCGCTGTCTTCCAAGGGCCTTTCTGTACCTGATCAACAAGCAGAGCACTGAGGCAGCAAAATGCTTCCTGCCATTAGGCGTGTGGAGGGGAGGCTCGTCCAGGAAGTCCTGACAGCAGTGTCAGTTCTGCCAAGGGAAAGAGGGGAAAGTTCAAAAGGAGTTGAATATTTTCTAATCGATGACAGAGAGATCTGACACATCCCTCCGACCTTTTCAAAGGAAGGCGTGATGCACTAACTGCATTAATCAGCATGCGGAAAAACTCCTTTTGGATTGCCAAGTGCGTTCCTGTGGGCTGTGGGAAAGCTGTAAACATGAGGTACAGCAATCTGTCAGAAAGAGCCAAGGTTTTGGACTTTTTTCTCTAAGTACATATGAAATATAAAACAGCTTAGCCAGGTATGTTGGGCTAGTCTTTCTTGTCAATAAAAAAGATGAACATGTGTCTAACAGTGCTTGGGCTTTGAAATGCCAGTTTGCTTAGGATATTGGGCATGGTTAAAAGAAAACAGTTTGGGCAGTAGTGTAAATGATTATCATAAAAAATCATTATCATGTCCAACATAAATAGCACTTCAACACTAAACAAACTATTTTACTGAATCCTTACGGTCACCATTGGAGGGAAGAGCAGCATGTATCACCAATGAATAGATAGCAACAATGGGCGATTGGAGGAGTCAAGTATCTTGGTCCCAGAGCACAAAGGCACCAAGTGAAAGAGTCAGGCTTTGTACCCAGGGCAGCATGACTATGAGAGCAGCTGGACTTCACCACACCAGGGTGAAGTCTATGCCCTTCTTAACTGGCTGCTGTTTAAAGTGCTGCTTAGCTTTGCTCTGCCTCTATTTCTTTGTCTCTAAAAGGGGAGAAATAATTTTGTATCGTTGGCATTGTGAGAATTAAAATTATATACTACATACAAAACATTCAAGAAAATGCTTGTTCCACGTACGAGGCTATTATTATTCTTTAACGTTACCTAAGTCAAGGGTGGAGAAGAATCTAATTAACACCCACTTTTCTTATTTGGTAAAGAGGAGTTAGACTGAGTAATGAAATTTATTACCACAGAGCTCTCTATCTAGACTGATAGAACCTGGAAGTGTGCACACTAAATCTTATTCCAGTAACTGATGATAAAATTGAACCCTGAAGAGTCAAATCCTCACTGGGGTTTCGGGTTGGGAGAGCCACGCCTGGGAGAGCTGTTGGCAAAGTTGCTGAGGAGCCTCTGCAGGAGCACCACGAACTCTTATCTCTCCTTCTGCTTTTGTTCTACTGCTGGAACAGGTCATTACATAAATAATGACCTCACATCAGTTATCAAATACATGCTACATTCAATATTTTTTCTTATTTACAAATGTGAAAAATAAAGTTTTTAGTTCTAAAAACTTAGAAAGCCATAGCCTATGAAAACTTACACTTCTTTTTGAAGCATATTAAAAGTTCATCATCCCTATGTATTAGAGAAATGCAATCAAAACCACCCTGAGATACCATCTAACCCCAGTGAGAATGGCCCACATCACAAAATCTCAAAACTGCAGATGCTGGCGTGGATGTGGAGAGAAGGGAACACTTTTACACTGCTGGTGGGACTGCAAACTAGTACAACCTTTCTGGAAGGAAGTATGGAGAAACCTCAAAGCACTCAAGCTAGACCTCCCATTTGATCCTGCAATCCCATTACTGGGCATCTACCCAGAAGGAAAGAAATCCTTTTATCATAAGGGCACTTGTACTAGACTGTTTATTGCAGCTCAATTTACAATCGCCAAAATGTGGAAACAGCCTAAATGCCCACCAACCCAGGAATAGATTAACAAGCTGTGGTATATGTATACCATGGAATACTATTCACCCATTAAATAAATAAGAGACTTTTACATCCTTTGTATTAACCTGGATGGAGGTGGAAGACATTATTCTTAGTAAAGCATCACAAGAATGGAGAAGCATGAATCCTATGTACTCAATTTTGATATGAGGACAATTAATGACAATTAAGGTTATGGGGCGGAGGAAAAGCAGAGTGAGGGAAGGAGGGAGGGGGGTGGGGCCTTGGTGCGTGCCACACCTTCTGGGGGCAAGACATGATTGCAAGAGGGACTTTACCTAACAATTGCAATCAGTGTAACTGGCTTATTGTACCCTCAATGAATCCCCAACAATAAAAAAAAAAAAAAAAAAGAAACATAGTATAGAGTATTTAAAAAACTATTTTGAGGGGGCTAACCCTGAGCCCTGACATTTTAATTTAGATATATATACATATATATAATTTAAACATATCTAAATGCTATTTTCTCCCTTGGGTAAACACCAAGCAATGGTAGGTCTACTTTTAGTTCTTTGAGGTGTCTCCAACTACTTCCCATAGATGCTGCATTAGCCCGCAGTCCCACCGGCACTGTGTAAGTGTGTCTTTCTTGCCACATCCACACCAGCTTCTGTTGTTTTGGGACTTTTTGGTGAGAGACATTCTCACTGCTGTTAGGTGATGTCTATTGTGGTTTTGATTTGCATTCCCCTGATGAGTACAGAGGTTGAACATTTTTTCATATACTTATTGGCTATTAGTTTATCTTTTGCCCACTTTTCACTGTGGTTGTTTCATTTTTTTTTCTTGCTAATTTGCTTGAGTTCTTTGCAGATTCTGGTAATTAGCCCTTTGTTGGATATATAGCATGCAAATATCTTCTCCTATTCTGTAGGTTATCTTTTTTTTTTTTATTTACTGGCTTTTAAACATATAATTTTATTTATACTATTAATTTTTTAAGCACCTAATTTATTTATCTTAGCAGTTTACTTAGGTTTTACTTATCATTTTCTTTCTTTTTTTTTTTTCTGACAGAGTCTTATCATGTCACCCTAGGTAGAGTGCTGTAGCATCACAGCTCACAGCAACCGCCAATTCTCGGGCTTAAGTCCGCCAACTCTCGGATTTAAGTCATTCTCTTGCCTCAGCCTCCCAAGTAGCTGGGATGATAGGCACCTGCCACAATGCCTGGCTAGTTTTTGGTTATATTTGTCATTGTTGTTTGGCAGGCCCGGGCTGGGTTCAAACCCACCAACTCCCGTGTACGTGCTGGTACTCTAGCCACTGAGCTACAGGCACTGAGCCTGTAGGTAATCTTTTTTCCCTATTAATTATTTCTTTGTGCATAAGGGTTTTAATTTCATCAGGTCAAATTTATTTATTTTACTTGTCATCAAGATTGCCTTTGGAGTCTACTTTGTAAATTATCACAAGGACACTTGCACTCACATGTTTATAGCACCATGATTCACTGTCCAAAGATGTGGAAGCAACTTAAGTGCCCCCCAATATATGAGTGAATTAATAAAATGTGACATACAGGGTGTCCATAAACTTTATATGTATTTATACAGTGTATACGTGTATGTATACAGTGGAGTACTACTTAGCCATTAAAAAGACGGTGATCTAGTATCTTTGTTAACAACCTGGATGGAACTGAAGAACATTCTTCTGAGTTAAATACTGCAAGAATGGAAAAACAATCACCACATATACTCAAATTGAAATTAATTGACCAAAACCTATGTGGAAGTAAAAACTCACTGAAGATTAAGCAGGCAGGAGGAGGGGATGGGTAAGTTCACACCCAACTGTACAATACACAGTTTCTGGGTGAAGGGAACACTTTTATCGTTGATTTGAAGTGTATGAAAGCAAATTACGTAGCTAAAATTTGTGTACTCCCATAATATCTGAAATTTAAAAAAAAGAAATATTCTTTATTTTTAAAATAAATATTATTTAAAAGAAATATTATTTCTGTTAAAACAATGTATTTTATGAAGGTATTTGTTTTTACTTTGAAAGTCCTATAATAAATAAGTATTAAAATAATTCTCGTTAAGATGTTCAATAGACAAATGCCCTCATCATATTTGATTTCTGAACATTGGTTATAAAATAGAAAGGGTCTGATATTTGAGTCTACTATATTCACAACACTTTAAAACAGTGTTTTTCAACCTTTTTTATCTCACAGTACACTTGAGTCTGTAGTTAAACTTCTGTGGCACATTTAAAATATATTGATTAAAAAAAGAATAAAAAAATACACTTACCATGCTTTTGAAAATAATTTAATGACCTTTAAAAATATTTGTGGCATACTTAAAGTCCTCTCGAGGCACACTGGTTGAAAACGACTGCTTTAAAATATTCTCATTTAATCATGAATAACCCCTTGAGGTACGTACTATGATCCACACTTCAAAATGAGATAACTGGGGATTAGAGATATGTAGTAATTTACTGAAAATCAAATAGCTATAAGGGGGCAAAGCTGAGATTAGAACTCAACTCTTTACCACTCCCAAAGACCAATTTTTTTCCCTTATCCTCAGCTGCTTTGAACAGAATTGTGTACTGCAGATTTATTTACCCACCCCACTTTTCATTTCGGTGATTGTATTGATCACAATCTAAGTGGAGAAAGAGAATTACACATTTTAGAAATCACGAATTTAGCATAGGAATTGGAGTTTACCTGGCTGTAGAGGAGAGGAGAAGATCTGGAGGAGGGAATCAGAGGGTCAGAGCACAGGCTCCAGCCACTTTCCCAGGAGCACCAGTGCCTCGGGTAAGTCGAAGCCCTGGGAGAATCTGAGGAGTTGCCACCTGGGATGGCACAGGAGAAGGTGGCAGAGGATCCGTGGAGGCAGGCGCCCTGTGGAAGCTGCTGCCCGCATGTCTGCAACCAGGAGCGCAGTACAACCTGACACGCAAGCCGGGGCATGCACAGCCCACACATGGGACAAAGCCCCAGCTCAGCCACTGCACAAGAGACCCCACACGATCCCTCTTACGTCAATCGTGCCAGCCTTGCCCCACACCACTGCATTAACGCATTTTTCTCAGCTGTGCAAACTGTACTTATCTCTATGGTTTTGTGTAAGAACCCAAAGGGATGGGGAATCAGATGGTGCCTAGGACACAAAACAGATGATCAATGATGACTCTACTTCTAGGCTGAAAACAATAGAACCTACTGAAGCTGCTGGGCAGGTGATGTTTATTCCAGGTTATTAGGTGCTTCGGAGAAGTTCTGGAAGGGCCAGATCAGCTTGGGGGACATACAGACAGAAACAAGATCCAAGCCATACCCGAGTCTGTGCCAGCAGCAACTCGCCCACAGCCAGTACTCGGCAGAGACGCCACACTGGGCACAGCAAACAAGGGTCCCTGGGCTCCAGAATCGCTACCACTGTTGTTCCCAGAAATCAGAGGCCTCAGTATCAGGCTTGCCCCAAAATGAATTCTATGCTCCCGTGTTCTTACCTGGCTTCTAAACCAAAAGCTTTCACGTGTGCCTCTGACTGGCAGAACCTGAATCATACGCCTATGCCCTTGCGGCAGGGAAGGCAGGAAGAGAAAGAAAGAAAGCGAAAGTTTGTCCCCTTGGAAATTCGTTCAAAACTGATTCTCTTCAGGCTGCCTTCTAGAACATGAGTTGCCTCCTTGCAACTTAGTGGAAACTGGCTCCAGCACAGCACTTACCGGAGTCAGTCCTGGCCAACCACAAGTCCTGTACCGCAGGAGAAGGCCGGTATTTCCCCAGACTGGAATGCCGATTGGTGTGCTGGGACTCAAGTCAACAGCTTGCTGTGTTACACAGCTGTGACAGAAAGCCTTGGCCCTCAGCTTCTGTACTGTGCCAGGGGAAGGCCTGGACTTCCCTAAGCAGTGAAAACTGAGGGTAGGGCTGAAGAGATGTCATATGACTGTGGCACCCTGACCCCTAACTCCCTGAGGGGGGCTCGAGTGTACTTAATCATGTAGCTCTAAGTGCTGTGGACCAAGGTCTTTCTCTGAGAATTTGCTGTCTGAACCGGTTAGGCCTCTATGCACTGCCCCAGAATGCAATGGATTATAGGGCCCGTCCACTTTGCTGCACTCCAGGCATTTATTTCTTCCTTCAGACTATCTTGGTGTGGGCGATAAATGGCATTCACCCTTTTTGCCCAAGAGCAAGTAACTGGCTTCTATCTTTGGGAAGTTGGATTTTTCAGTGTGCAAAATTACCTACTTGAACCAAAGAGATTCAAAGACACTGGGTTCCCACAGCTTGACAGATATCTATTGCCCCAGTAAATGTTAATTCATAATTAATTTCCTCTCCATCTTCCCTACCCATCTATTCCTGACAGACTCTATTATCTTAAGGGAGTTTATTTTGGCATCACACAGGCCTGGGCAGGCTTGGTTCCCAATTTTGCTACTATTAAAACCATTTGACCTTGGGAAATTAACATTGTATCTTATAAGTTTCAGTTATTCATTTGTAAAATAAGGCATACTGCTAAGACTTATCTTAAAGAATAATTGTTATGATCAAATGAAATAAAGTATGCAAAAAACTTACTGTCATATCAAGCACATAATAAACACCTAACAGGTGCAAGCAATTTTCACAGGACGACTTCAAGGAAAGTAGTTCTCTCCTATAGGGCTTGGTCTGGTAACAGTTTACACTGTTCTCTTGCTAACGCTCACCCCGAAACCCAACCCAGTGACAATGTGGGAACTATCTTCTCTATCAAAGAAAGGTGAAAAAGAGAGAAAGGACTGGAAAAATGGGTAAGGCTCATGGTAGTTCACTCCTGCATAACATAGGGAGACAACACACTCCTTAACTTGAATTCCAAAAGTGCAAAGCAGGGTGGTGCAGGGAAAAGGCAGGCCTAGGGGGTGGGGATCTTATCCAATGTTGAAGTCCAGCATTCTTTTTGTCCCAGCCGTGGGACCTTGGTTAGCACTGGCACTTGAGACCCACTCATTTATTCCTTCAGCCAGTCACTCCTTCAGCAAACATTTATTGATCACCTGCCATGTATCAGATTGTGGAGTGGTGTGAATGATACAGAGAACTCTGTAAGGGAGACAGACACAGGGCAAATATTCCTGATTCACTGTGAGTGTTGAGATAATAGACATTTTTACAAGATAGCTCAAGGACAGTGTCAGTCTTCCTGGGTGGAGGGACAGACTCAGGGACTGCAGCACCCCTGACTGGGCAATGTTGCAGCTGGGTTTTATAGACAGAATAAAAATTTTCAAGGTAGCTAAGGGGCAAAAAGATATTTCTGACCAAGAGAAAAGTGTAACGCCTATGTCTTAGGACAGATTAATCCTGACCTTAGAGAAATCAGAGGAGCTAGATAATCAATAATCAGATATTTATTAATGAATAAAGCCTTACTAGCTAAATGCTTATTCTCCTCTTCCTCCTTGACAACAAAGCACAAATAAGCTGTTAGTTTATGTCCACAGGGCCTGCCCAGGCAGATGGGAGCTCTCTGTATTCAGGGAAGGTTCATTCTGGAAGAGGATATTGAGTTGCCTAAGCCTCTGGAATTTTCATCCTCCTACTGTTGAGTATAATGGTGAACATTATACGTTGATCTGGGTCTCCAGAACAAATTTGATTTTCAGAGTGGGAGGACAGGAAGATGAGGTAGGGCAATCAATACGTTACAATTAAGTTAGAAGGGAAGGTGTGGGCTATGTGAACATTTCTGACGTATGGTGTGAGTGTGGCTACAGACACAATATATTTGGTATAATAAACCAATATAAATTTATTTCCTCCCTAAATAATATTCCTCTACAGCCTTTCAACTCCATGTCTAAGCTAGAGGTGATGAGGACCCAGTGACTGGTTCCTTGCTCCAGGGAAAGAGAGGGCAGATCTCACCTAGAAAAAAGAGTCACTGAGTTTCAAGGTCTCCATTCTATAGCAAGTCTTGAAAATCAGACTTTTTTTTTTGATAAGGAAGTTTCTAATTTTCTTTAACACCCATTTAACAGATCAAGTCCCAGATGATGTGGTAGTTAGCTCATAACAAAATTCTATAGATTATGTGGATTAAACAAGTGTTTATTTCTCAGAGTTTTAGAGCAGTGTTTTTCAACCATTTTTATCTCACAGCACACTTAAACCTATAGTTAAACTTCCACAGCAAATTTAAATTATGTTGATCCAAAAACAGAGTTAAAAAAAAGAAGAACATACTGACTGTGTTTTCAAGTTCTTTTGAAAATAATTTAATTAATGACGTTTAAAAATTTTCTCAGCACACCTAAGATCCTCTCACAGCACACTAGTATACCATGGGATGCTGGTTGAAAATCACTGTTTTTAGAGGCTGGATGTCTGAGATCAGGGTGCTAGCATGTTGTTTTTGGTGAGGGCTTTCCTTCTAGCTCATAGATATCTTCTTTCTTGCTATGCCCTCTCAAGATGAAGGGGGTGGGGAATGCTTGGGTCTCTTTTTCTCCTCTTGTAAGGGCACTAATCCCATCACGGGGGCCCCATCCTCATGATTTCATCTATACTCCCACAGTACCCACCTCCTAATACCATCACTTGGGGGAATAAAGCCTTAATATTAATTCTGGAGGAACACAAACATGCAGATCATAGTAGGGAAGCCTAATTCAGGCTATGGCAGAGAGGAGATAAAAGCCCGCCCTTTCTCCCTCATATGGGCTGCAGCAGAAGAGAGGCAAAGGTAGAGTGAGCCAGAGGCACTTTGTAATTCTCAGTTTTGCTCTACTGAAGCTGCACTCTGATATAAGACCTTGCAGATAGCTAGATAGACATGAGCAATCTACAGGGGTTTGAGGTAGAGGGAGAAGGAGGAAAGCTCACGAACCCCTGCATGTTGCCTCTTCCAATTTGGTACAGGAGATGGCACAAAAGCAGTGAAAAGGAGTTCTAGAAGTGAGTATGATGCTTCACTCTGGGCAAGTCAGCCTTGTAGACATTCAGGGAACCCAGATGCCCCCCGCCATGTCCCACGAGTAGTGCGTGTACCCTGAGACTGTCAGAAGACCTGGCTCATGTAGAATCAAAGAGGTCCTAATGCACATAGATTCTGTGACTAAGAGAAGGTGGCCGAGACCCTGGATGCCAGTAGTTGGGCACCCACGTCACCTCAGAAAGTCTAAGGGGATAAGTCATACCTCATTAGTGAGCAGCCTGGAAGCTAAGAAGACTAGACATGTGGTAGCAGAGACCACAAAGACAAAGGGTATCCAAGGACAGCAGAATCAACATCACTGAGGTCCTGCCAGACATGCAGAATCTCGGGTAGCCACCTAGGCCTACTGAGTCACAATCTTCCCTGACAAGACAGACAGGCAATTCAGGTTGGATGAAAGATTCAGAAGCAGAAGCTGTGATATAGAAGATGTTGCATGTGTCCGATACCTTGGTCTTCCCCTGTAACCCACCATGAGATCACATACCACTGTCACACTCAGCAGCCCCATGTGCTGTCTTAGAAGCAAAGGGCAGGGGAGAAAATGTGAAAGCCTGAAGAACCTCATCCAGAGACTATCTCTTTATCTAAAGAGACTATCTGAATGCTTGAATTGGACTGAGTTTACTGGATTGGACCAAATCTGGTCCCCCCAAGATCAAATCAGAGATAAAAAATAATGAAATCACATGTTCTTTGTCCATGTGAAAGTAGTGGGATTAGACTACACATCCTGCCATCCATGCATTTGTGTGGCAAATCCAGACTATTTTCCTGGTTTTGTTTGTTTTCACTAATTATGATTCTTTCTCAGGCAGTACATATAGTGGATGGTTTCTCCTTTGCTGTTTAATATTCCTTACCTATTTTTATAGTCTTTGGCACATTTAGCTTTTTTGACTCACTCCTTAACAAGTGGCTCCATGTGTCTATGACATGAAATACCTCTAAAAATGTGCACAGCAGGGGGGGACCTTCCTTAAAGCCTGGCTTTTTATTTTTCTTGCTCTGAGATTTAGGCATGTCTGGACAGATCTGCACAGCTGGTGGAGAAGGCTGGCAGGCTCTATTTACTTCAGGGAATAAAGGCCCTCTTAATAAGGAATTCATCCTCAAGGAAGAGAATGAAGGTAACGAAGCAAAGACCACTGAGGCTCAAAAGCTACAGTAGATCTGGACAACTAGGCTTTTTGGTCACTGTTTGAAGAAGCTTCTAAACGTCTTTAATTCTCATTTGATTGATCAAGTGCCAGGCCTCGTGGGACTCACTGATGCTTAGGGAGCATTGCTCAGGGTTGGACAGAGAGGAAGCAAAAAGCCCAGCCCTTTTGGCTCATGGAGCCCTTGAGGAAGAGTGGGAGGGAGGGGATCTCACTCAGGCTGTCTCTTACCTCATCCAGGACATGACCCCCATCAGGTGTAACCTCCTGCACTTCCCAGTATTCCCTTGATAAAAATATCTATATTTTAACCCATTTTCTCTTGTCTCAGAGGATGTGATATTGCACCTTTAGTGAAATACCTGTGTCCTCAGCCTCATTCCTTCCCACCTCTCCCAGGACCTGCCATTATCAGAAGGGAAAGGATTCTCCTCTGGAAAAACCTCCCCTTAGGTTGAGTCACTGGGGGCTGCAGATTAAACTACCAAAGACAGATTAGCAGGAGAAAAGGCACGTGAGTTTTATGAATACAAATGTGCACAGCAGTTCACAGAAAAGAAGTGAAGCCAAAAGAAGTGGCTAGAGTTGGGGGCTTGCATATGATTTTAATAAAGGAAAGGGGATTTGGGCTTTAAATAATGATCAATCATGGGGGAAGTAACTAGAAAATATATAAAGGAGCTAATGGAAGGTGAGGGTTAGTTCAGTCTGTTCATGCAAGCTCATCTCTGTGAGTTCATGCCCTATCTCTGGTGATTACATTACTTTATTCTTTTTTTTTTTTTTCCTAGTGGTGGTGGGAAATTTCCCTTCACAAAGGAAAATGTGTGCCCTGGTTTTAAGCATTGACGGGAAGGCCAGCATCTGTTGATTCTTAGTTGCTTTCAGTTCAAAATAATCCTTATGCCAAAGTGGAGTATTTTGGGGCAGTGTATCCCGACCTCCTTAACTATGTCCAACACACCCTCCCTCTGCTACGGCTCCACTTCTTCCCCCCATCGCTTCTTTCTCTCTTCTGCAAATATGGTCAGATGTTCCTCATCTCAATGGTCCTTCCAGTGGCCCTTCCACATTCATTCATAGTGATATTTATGGAGGGCTTATTCTAGGTGCTGAGGGTGCTGTGAGTGGACGATACAGATGTAGTCTGTCTTTCTCAATGTCTAGTCCAGCATCTCTACTCTCTCTAGCTACCATCCAATTTCATTTCCTTTTCCTCCAAACCTCAGAGGAAGTGACTCTCTTTCCTATAATCTCTTCTTAAATTAGTACCATCCCACCATTCAAACCAGAAACCAAGGAGCTCAGCCCAGTTTGTTCCTGCTTCTCATTTTACCACTGAATTTACCACTGAATACAACTGATATTACCTAAATATTTTTAAAAATAACTCCCTTCCTCTCCATCCTACCACCACGTCTCTAGACTGGCCTGGTCATCTGCTTGTCACTGGCCCGTCACAGCTGTCTTCCTGCCTCTGGCTCCAGCTCCACTAAATCCATCCTCCAGATGAGGGATCAAGAGATTGTTCCCATGTATCTAACCCCCTCAAAGATTCTTGGTTTCCTGGTTCATCTGTGGAGATCCACAATTTTGCCACTGCCCTCTGCTCCAGGCTCACTCCTGGTAAGCCCTGTGCTTTCCCCACTGGCAGGTCTCCCCATATAGCCAGCGTGGTCTGCGCATGTGCTTATAGCCACCTGAACACCTTTTCTGGACCCTTTCTGCACACCAATACCTGCCTCTCTACCCACAGAGGTCTAGCTTTACTCTTCAAGGCTCAGCTTTTTGTTACCTACAGTACTCTGCAAAGTCCTCTCGGATAACCCTTCCTGGGGGGGAGGGTTTCTGTGATTCCATCATGCCTTTTCTATTTATAACAATGGGCTGTCTTTCCCCCAGGCTGTGAATCCTTTAGAAAAGTGATTGGCAGATGGTGGTGCTTAAGTGATGTTGTGGGCTTAGGTATCAGAGGAGGCTTGATCTGAGCTTTTCCATGAGTAGATGAGAGTCCCTAAGCCATCAACCTGGAAGCCAGTCCCAGCTGTGGCTTCATCCCCGCGTACCACTGGAGAGCCAGCTTGTCCTCCTAGAGATGAGATGCAATGACTCACTGCCTTCCGCTCGCTGCCCCATTAAGCCTGTTCTGCGGTAGGAAATCTACTTGACCCATAGGTATGATATAGTCATTATTGTTCACGTCCTCAAACTGCGGCCCACGGGCCACATGAAGAGGTGTGAATTGTATTTGTTCCCGTTTTGTTTTTTACTTCAAAATAAGATATGTGCAGTGTGCATAGTAATTTGTTCATAGCTTTTTTGTTTAAACTATAGTCTGGCCCTCCAATGGTCTGAGGGACAGTGAATTGGCCCCCTGTTTAAAAAGTTTGAGGACACCTGGCCTAGATCTTATGCAGTGCCCTGGATTCTCTTTCTACTTAGACTAAAGCAGACATACAGGTGAACTTGGGGGTGGGTAGGAGTTTAAAGAAATAGCTGTGGATACCTTTGAGCAAGAGAACATCAGCACTACATACCACTGAACCACTGAGAGCCTAAGACCTGAGGTTTTGTCTCCTCACTTAATAGTTTCATGCAACTATTACTTACATTTTAAGAATCCGTTGAAAGCCACCATATAGCTTCACCATGACCATAGAATAAAGATTCATGCTTACGGAACAACATGGTGGTATTCAAATCCCCATGGTGGGGACTGAGGCCAGAAGTTAGATGTCAGGCAAACTGTCTTCTGCTGAGACACGTGTTTGCCTTATACAAGCACAGACATAATGTCAGAGCTGGAAAGGACCTCAGGGGTCATCTTATGAAATCTTATTTTGGAGACAAAGATGCTGAGCTTGTTAGAGATTTAAGTTAATGTTCCCATGGATGGTGGTGGCTAGCACTGAAATGTTTTGGAAAAATGGTTACAAATACTGCATGAATTCCCCGTGCCCATCCAGTTGACAGGGATTTAACTCATGTGTATGTTAGACATCAGTGGTTTCTGTGAGTTTCCAAGTTTCCCTGTCCTGGCCAGGATTAGAACATGGATTCTCTGGCAGTGCCTGTGGCTCAAAGGAGTAGGGCACTGGCCCATATACCAGAGATGGTGGGTCCAAACCTAGCCCTGGCCAAAAACTGCAAAAAAAAAAAAAAAAAAAGAACATGGATTCTCTGCTATCTACAGTACAAGTGGCCTTTCTTTGTTTATCTAACAAGTAAGATCCCTCTTTTCCATTGATGTGGGACTCACTCAGTCTATTCCTCTTAGCTTTGAGCTATTCAGAAATTGGATAAATAATCTTTGTTTGCATTTACATAATTCATAAAATGCTTCCAAACCAGGACTAAACTAGAGCCTTTTAGCTCACATTAGAGCCTCTAATGGTGAATTCCTTTCCCTTGACCTGCATCCCTTTGGGATCCTTCATTTGCCTAATTGATAATCCTTCCATCTGAACTCCACCCCGCCCTTATTTCTCTATCTTGTCCCCAAATGATGTCTCGAAAGATGTCACACACTTGGCTCACACCCAGAATCACCATATTCTACTTTTTCCTCAAATTGCAGGTTGGTGAAAGTACCACAATTTTCTAAAAATATTAAGATGAAACTAGTCTGTATTTCCTAATAGTCTCTCCTTAATGTTAACAAACTCACGAGGGGAATTCATGGTGCTTGCTGCACAGAAAGCCAATTACCGAGACAAGAAGGATTGTCAAAGAAAGGATTTATTGCAGGAGATGCATCTGCGGGGAGGGGAGGTATGAACAGCCTTAAATCCACCTCCCCAACCCACAGGGTCAAGGGGTTCTTATGGAGGTGAAAATGAATAATGCATGAAGAGAGTGAATATCATTATGTGTTTGGGGTGAGTACAGAGCATACATGCACGATGAAAACAATTTCTTATTCAGTGGTAGATAAGTTCCTCCCAGGGTGGAGATTTTAGTATTACAATGAGCTAGAGGTTACTATTGGTCATCCTTTCAGCCTTCTGCACAGGCTCAGTGGGTCCTTGGGCACAATCTGTGGTGGCACATCATTTGCCTTTTCCCAATGAACAGGTGGTATAAGTCTCTACCCTGTTTCCCCGAAAATAAGACCTACTTACAGGAAAGATAAGACGTCCCCTGAAAATAAGACCTAGCGCATCTTTGGGAGCACACCTTAAAATAAGACACTGTCTTATTTTCGGGGAAACAGGGTAATTATCCCATGGCTGCAAGGATGCTCTACTATTCCTGGGAAAGAAACTCAAAGGGAATGCATCAGTGCAACAGAAAGTTACAAAGTTCTGGTCAGCAATTCTTTTTTTTTTTTTTTTGTAGAGACAGAGTCTCACTTTATGGCCCTTGGTAGAGTGCCGTGGCCTCACACAGCTCACAGCAACCTCCAACTCCTGGGCTTAAGCGATTCTCTTGCCTCAGCCTCCCGAGCAGCTGGGACTACAGGCGCCCGCTACAACGCCCAGCTATTTTTTGGAGGTCAGCAATTCTTATTGGTCTAGAAACTTGAAGCATAAGAGATCTACAAAGTAAAAAAAAATTTTTTTGTTTTGTTTTGTTTTGTTTTGTTGTATGGAGCTGGTTACACTAAAAATCTGATACTCAGCTCTCTGGTTTTTTCCAAATCTCTGTGACAATTCTCTAATTCATCGGCTATTTTGCTGTCTGTTCCTATAGTCCAGCTCACATCACATCTACATTCTCATATCATTCTTTCTATACTCTCCCAAGGTTGTCTCATCTCAACCAACAAATTCAACCACTATTTGCTAATGACTCCGAAATCTCAGGCCTCTCTGTTCAAAATGTAGGCCTCATTCTCAGCCATACCTGGATGTTTGGCTGCAGCCTTATACCAGAGATGCCAGTCACTTTTTGTCTGCCAACATCTCAGAAAAGCACCTTCCCACAGCCCATAAAAAGTAGCCAAAGAGATCACTCTGACTTCATCCTCAGGCCATAGCTGATTTAACCCGAATAGCTACCTGATGCAGCTGTGCAAGTCAAACTCTGTCCCCTGGCAACTACTTTCTGTTTCTATAGTTTGCTGACTGTATTCTGGACATTCTGTATGAATGGAAGGACAGAAGACATCATTTGTGTCTATTTCTTTCCCTTAGCATAATGTCTGCATGGCTCATCCATGTTGCAGCATGTTCTTTTCAACTGAGTAATAATATTCCACTACATAGGCATACCACATTTTGTTTGTCCATTCATCAGTTGATGGATGTTGTTTCCACTTTTTAGCTACTGTGCATAACACTACTACAAACATTCATGTACAAATTTTTGTGTTAACAAATATTTTCAGTTCTCTTGGGTATACGCCTGGGAGTGGAATCAATGGGTCATTTGGCAAATCTTTATAACTTTTAAGGAATTGCCAAACTTTTTCTAGAGCACCGTGCCATTTTACATTCCTACCAGGGTATGTAAGGGTTCCAGTTTTTCCACATCCTCACCAACACTTATTATTTTTATCATTATGATGATACCCATTCTGGTAAGTATGAGGTAGTATCTCATTGTGTTCTTTATTTGCCTTTTCCTGATCTCTACTGAGCAACTTTTCATGTGTCTATTAACCATTTGTATATATTCTTTGGGGAATATCCATTCAAATTCTCTGCCCATTTTCCAATTGGGTATTTGTATTCATCCCGAACTGTGAAAATTCTTCATGTATTGTAGATACTAGACCCTTCTCTGACATAATATTTGCATATATTTTCTCTCATTCTATGGGTTATCTTTTTACTTTCTTGTTTTTGTGATGCATGAAAGTTTTAAATTTTGGTAAGGTCCAGTTTATTATTATTAATTTTGCTACTTGTGCTTTTGATGCTGTATTTAAGAAACTGTTGCCTAACCAAAGTTTATGAAACTATGCCATAGCTATATTTCCTTCTAAGAGTTCTATAGATTTAGAACTTACATTTGGGTATGTCTTTGATCCATTTCCAGAGATAATTTCTATATATGGTGTGAGGTAGAAGTCCAAATCACTCTTTTGCATGGGATATTCAGTAGTTCTAGCACCATATATTGAAAGACCACTCTTTCCCCATTGAATGGTGTTAGAACCTTTATAGAATATTTATTGGCCATGCATGTATGATTGATTTCTGGAAACTCAAAACTAATCCATTGATAAACATGTCTCTATTTATGTCAGCATTAGGCTGTTTTGATTACTATAATTTTGTACTAAGTTTTTAAATTGGGAAGTGTGAGTCCTCCAACTTTGTTCTGACTTATTTTAGTAATTTAAAAGCATGTGTACATCTTCTAAAATAATTTTCAAAGTAATATGTGTTTATCTTATACATCTTAAAAATTTACCTAAGAATTTAAGAAAAAAATGAAAAGAGAAGTTTTATCATTCAACCCTCTGATAACATTCTGAAGCATTTCCTTCCAATTTTACAGATAAGTCTCCATGTACATATATACTTTTATATTTTACTTTTTTCCACATAGAATTATATCATGAGTAATTTTACATATTGGGGTTTTTGTTTGTTTTTTGAGACAGGGTTTTGCTGTGCTTGGGCTAGAGTATAGTGGCATCTTCATAGTTCACTGCAACCTCAAATTCTTGGGACTCTGCCCCAGCTTCTGGGGTAGCTGGGACCATAGGTGAGCACTGCTATGACCTGCTAACTTTTCTATTTTCTTGTAGAGTTGAGGGAGGAGGAGTCTCACCATGTTGTGAAGGCTGATCTCAAATGCTCGACTTCAAACAATTCTCCCACCATGTCTTTCCAAATTCCTAGAATTACAGGTATGAGCCACCATTACCTAGCTATGTTATTAAATATCTTGGGAAATATCATTTTAGCTGCTACATTCCGTTATATGGACATATAATTATTAGTCACTATCCTATAGCTACTCATATAGGCTACTTCCTGTGTCATGATGATTTTAAAGATTTTGGATTTTATGGTTAAATTCCAGATAATTCCTGATAAGGTCCATGAATTCCAAGTTGTTTAAGTATGGATGCAAATTCCTTATTCATTTTATTTGTAGCTAATTTTCTTCTCGTTTTTTGTCTGTATTTAATTTTGATAAATATTTACACTTAAAGAAGCTTCAGATTTTTCTTTCTTTTTTTTTTTTTTTTGAGACAGTCTCACTTTGTCGCCCCTGGTAGAGTGCCATGGTGTCATAGTAGCTGGCAGCAACCTCAGACTCCTGGGCTCAAGCAATTCTCTTGCCCCAGCCTCCTGAGTAGCTGGGATTACAGGCACCTGCCACAATGGTGGCTGTTTTTAGAGATGGGTCTCACTCTTCCTCAGGTTGGTCTGGAACTACTGAGTGCAGGTAATCCACCTACCTCGGCCTCCTAGAGTGCTGGGATTATAGGCATGAGCCATCATGCCCAGCTTAGCTTCAGATTTTTCTGTAAATTAGCTTTTCTAAGTTTTTCTTTTCATGTGTTTTCTTTACCTGCTTTTAGATTGGAATGTCCTTGTCCTGAAAAGGACCACGAGGATGTTTGTTTCTCTCCACTTTTAAGTTTTGCATTGTTTTGATCTCACTCAACCACCTGAAGTTTACTTTAGTCTTATATCTTTAGGAAAGACCTACTTTGACTTGCTTCCTAAAATTTTAGGTACACTATTATATTATGGTCTTAAAATTTATATTTAGTGGACTAGATCTTCTTGATTATGCTGCCTTTTTTGTGGTCTTCTTTGGCATTGAATGTGTATTTTTACCTCCAAATGAAATTTGTCAGCATATTATCAATTTTTTAAAAATACCATTGAGATTTGGATTGGGATTTCATTAGACACATACGTTAATTTGGCATCTTTACAATATTCATTTTTCCATCCAGGAACCTCACGTATCTCTCTCTATGTTTACAACTCACAGCCAGGTGTTATAATTTTCTACATATAGATCCCGAGTATAGGCTTATCCGTCAAGTTTTTGTGTGTCTTGTTAAAATTGTGAATTGGAAATTTTTATTTTTCTATTTAAAATATATTCTCACTTATAAGTAATAAATGTTTCAATTTATATTTTTGTCTCAGATCTGTACCTTGATAGGTTTCAGTAGATGATTTGGTTACACAATGATGTCATTTGCATACAGTCCTTATATTGTCTCTTCATTCCCAACAACTATACCTCTTTTCTTTCCTAATATAATGGACTATTTAGAACTTTTAAAAACAGTATCATATGACACTGAAGACAAAGGAAATCTTTATCTTATTCTTGTTGGTAATGAGAATGCCTCTAATGCTTGTGTTGCCATTAAGAAAATGGCTGGCCCACGGCAGGTGGATTGTTTCTGCTCACGAGTTGGAGAGCAGCCTGAGCAAAAGGGAAACCCCATCTCTACTAAAAAATAGAAAAACTGAGGCAAGAGGATCGCTTGAGCCCGAGTTTGAAGTTGCTGTGAGCTATAACGCCAGGACACTCTACCCAGGACGACAGCTTGAGACTCTGTCTCAAAAAAAAGAAAGAAAAAAGGAAGGAAGGAAGGAAGGAAGGAACGAACAAAAAAGAAAGAAAAAACAGAAAAAGAAAATGGCTGGCTATTGGTTTAAAATAAATATTCTTTCTCATGTTAGGCAAGCATTCTTCTATTCCTGGTTTGCTAAGAGATTTTTAAAAATAAGGAACAGGAGTTGAACTTTGTTACTATTTTCTCACGATGCTTTGAAATAATCATACATTTTGTATTCTTTCAGCAACTGACATTGCACACGTATGTATGACTATGCATACATGTGCACACATTTCCTAATAGAAACCATCTTTATAATCTTGGGAAATATTTTAGTTGCTTATAGTATAGCATTTATTTAATTTCCTGCTGAATTGTTTTTTTTCTAACATTTAGCATGTTTCATATCTATGTTCACAAGAAAGACAGGCCTGACATTTTTGTTTCTGTTGTTATTTGGAGTTATTTGTGTCATCTTTTGCTATGTTGCTATTCTGTCTTTATCAAAGGGAAGCCTTTGGTCATTTTGAATCCTGTGGAACAGCTTGTGGGTTTCAGATTCATTCCGTGCAGTTTCCCTCTCTTGCTCGCCTTGCTCCCCTCCCCACAGCTCTGCTTAACTCCCCACACTTTGCCCCAGCCTGTCTGTGACCCAACGTCCACAACCAGAGAGCATAAGGCACTCTGGCCTCTACAACAACACAGAGCTCTAGGGGAGAAGGACAGAACATTTACAGAATCTGCAATATTCCGGAGCCAGATATGAGAGGCAGAAGACTGCGTGTGCATTACACAGTCCGAAAAACCCACCTGGGTCTTCACACTAGATCTGCCCCTGTTTGTCTGTGACCTGGGCAAGTTATTTAACCTCTCAGTACCTATTTCTCTGTGAAAGAAAGATAATTACAAGATTGCTATGAGGATAAAGTCAGTGGATACAGGTACCAAACTGAGAATAGTGTTGATGCATACCCTGTACTGTTTATTCATATTTATTATTGGGGGGCTCCAAAGTAAATTATCAACCTCTCCCAACAGTGCATCCGTGATAAACAGTTACCATTTACATTTACCTGTATTCTCCTCATTTTCATTTAATGACATTTCATTTAATGACTTTTTCACAGTTGCATTATCCTTACTAAGAATTTAGAACATATCATGTCATGTGCAATATTGAATAATATGACCTCAACTGAAAGAGAAATCATCATTTGGGGGCACATTTATACTCCTTACCTGAATGTATTTTGATAAAGTTTAGTTGAATTTTATCTCTGTAGAGATAACACAATGTCTGGGCACACATCTCCCTAGGACCTCCATTCTACAAGGTCCCATTCCACCCCTGGCTTTATCTCTTTAGCTGCCATCTTTGTTGCTTAGCAGACAAGAGGCTCCAGGCCTTGCTGACAATTCACATTACAGAAAGCACATCTATTATTTATATGGAATTTGAATTGAATGTGATAGAGGCAAATCACTTTTCAAAGTGGCTGAGAAAGGAAAAGGCTTAAGGAGATACTTCATGCAAGACACAAGTTAAAAGCATAAGAAATGACCCTCCTGTCCTAAGGAGTCTAAGTGGGTTTTTAAGCTCTTTCAATGCTTCTTGATTCCTCTGCTCCTCTTCCTACACGTTCGCATGTTTGTCCTTCCTAAAGCAGCTAAAGAAAAGAAGTCGGATAATTCAGCCTTTTTCCATCGTCTTGAAAGACGAGGCTAAGAATTCTGAAAAGTGGAAAATTTATTGTTTCACTCAAAAATTTTATTAGCCATCTCCCTAAGTATGAAATTGCTTCAGGGAGTCGTATTATTTCTGTTAGTTTGTCCCTAAGTATTTGAGCCCATGTTTTTTCAAGGGAGCCAAGAGATCACTTAACAAATTGCAAGGGCTTCCTAGAATGCGTTAAAAAGCAGCAGCCATTTACAGTTTTTCCCTGATTTTGAGAAATTCAATAAAATCTTTTTACGTACCCTATTTATTTTCCTAGACACTTAAATTGTTCATGCCTGGCATGCTCGGTAATTCAAATAGAGTTTAAAATGGCCAGGTTTTACTTTCCAAGGATTATCCTCAGGGACTGAAGGTTTAAAAGAATGACAGCCATGAAAAATCCCAGGCCTGCCTCCAGCTGTGCACACTGAACTATCTCCACCCAAAGTAACTTCTGCCTGCTACACGGGAGGCATCTCCATGCATCTGGACAGTTGCTGTAAATCACACTACATCACAGAGCTGACTTTAGAGCAAGGGGGCCATCTACATTTCAAATACGGAAATGCTGACTAGACCAAGTCTCTCTGGGATGTGTTTCTAGAGGCACTTGGAGATCTGCATGTTTGGGAGGTAAAAAGAAAAGCTTATACAGGTCCGAGTCCCTTTAGTACATGATCAGAGACAGCTCAACTGCATGATGACTTTCTTCCATAAAACACATCAAATGCTAACTTTAAAATACTTATAAATATTTAAATTTAATATCTTAAATATGAAAAACTATATTTTATGAGTGTGTTAGTCTCAAGACAAATATATTCCTGTTATATATTAAAATATTTTATTCAACCTCAAAGTTCTTTTTCTTCTTTTGATTTTAAAAGAAATGAAAACTTTTTTTTTTTTTTTTGTGGAACCCTAAAAGCATTGTGGCCCTACCCACTATGTCTAGTGGATAAATTGGCACTGGTGGCATATGCCTGGGAAATCAGGGGGTAGTAAAGTCTGGAAGTCCTTCTTCCCTTGTACCTTTAGAATGCTCTGAGAGGTCTGCAAGCATACTGCATGGTTTACCATATTTCTTGGTGTTTCATGCATTTATTTCATATTTTAATGTTTCTTTTAATGTGTTGCATAATAGGTGACACATTTAACATAATGGTGGTAGTTCTCTGTTCCCTAATTATTAAATCAATAATACTTTAAAAATATGTAACATCTTAGAATGTGGGACGTATGGCACCATAGCCATGATGAGAAAAAATGATCATCTCTGCAGAACCTCCCTGGCTCTCTCCCCTCCTTCTCCACCCAGGCACACATCAAGAGACATTTACTAACTCCATTTTGGAAGCCACATAGCATCGGTTCTGTTGTCTATTGGTTGAAGTCACAAGACCACCCGATTCATGGAAGGATGACAAGGTCACAACATAGAATATGTGGGACAGGGGAGATTGTTGTGGCCACCTTTGGAGAGAGCAATCTGCCAAAGATCCCCCCGCAGAGACAAATACATAGGGGTTTGGGATCATTCCTGAAGGGACGTGGACAAGAAAGGTGATGTACAAAGAGAAAGGACATTTGCTCCTTTGGCTATGCCGTCATCCTCCCCTGAGGGGCAGGAACAGCTGACCGGGCATTTTCTTTAAGGAACAAGAATGGGGGTTAGGCAATGGTGCATATTGCTGAGCTATCTGCAGAGGAATGAGGAAAACAGAAATGACAGCATGACCAGGACGTCCTTCTCAGTCGGCTTATTTGGGGTGGTCGTGTTGTTGTGTCGTCCCCAGCCTCTGATATCAATCGCTCCCTTCTCGAGAGCTCTGCCATTAAGGCTGCCTGCTGGGGCGTCCACCCCTCTTCTCTTGCAGTTACCTGCCTCCCTGCTTCTCCCCTTTCCATGGTCTCCACCCCCGTGGCTCCTAGCAAGGTGTCTTGGCCAAGTTTCCATCACTGATCTCGTCAGCTGTATCCATCAGGGGCTCAGTGTTTCTAGACATTTTCCCAACAGAAGTTGCTGAGGGTGTTAATTTTGATTTTATTGGTGATCTTAGAGCACCAAGGAGGAAGGTGGGAAAGGGAGTAACTATAATGTCTTTGCTTATTTCAAGGGTTGTACCATAGTAGATTCGATTAGCACCCTTGTTGGAGCTGAAGATGGATTTGCAAGAGCCCATATTAAATGCTTCTGTGAGCGTAATCAGTTATCACAGGCATCACTGCTTCAGAAAGGAGTTCTGATTCTTCCTCAAGGGCCAATAAGAAGCCCATCCCATGTCACGTGGTTCAAGATAAATACCTTTCATTGCCTACAGAAGTGAATTTCCTAAGTTTGGGCCCAAGGTGAATAACTAGGGATAAAAGAAGACTGGATCTCCGAAGGTAAAACACAAAACTAAGGGAAATAACTTGTTCACCAAAGCAATCACTAAACTCCCTAGTATCTTCCTGCTTTCCTATCTCCATCAGAGTCTATTGATTGCCTCAGTAATTGCTATCCTGGAGTTCATTTGGCCCTTAAAGCAGAGTCCTCAGGCCTTTGAATGCAGTACAGACGGAACCCACCCAACTATTCTGAGCTTCCAGGCTCATGTGATCGAAAGTCAGTCTTCAAGTGGAGTCAATTCCATGGGGTCTTTGGCCCCACAGCAGGTCAGTGCATCAAACTGGAAATTTCTGTAGCTCCCTTAGACCCCTGGTCTGCCGTAGCAAAGCAAAGCACAGCTTGCCTCACATAAAGGAGCATGCACTATCACCCCAGAGTGACCAGGGGCCCGCAGGCCTGCGCAGATGAGCTGTGGAACAAACAGTGGACCTTCTCTGTCAACAGGTCTGGACTGTGCCTTCATCTGTTCATTCAGCTAAAGATACACACATTCATGGTGACTCAGGGAAGAATGCACAGGACTGCATTGTTCACCATGTAACACTGGCAGCAAGAAAGGAACTTCTCATTCATGTGAAAATTTTTGCTATAGTCAGGTACGCTCATTTAGGTATACATACACATTTCTAAAAGTGTAACACTTTTTATGTTCATATGTGTTTTATTCCTAACATGTCAGTTCTTGCTGCTACAAAGCTCTATATTTTATACTATTAATCAGTGAACATTAGTACACAAGATGATCCTCAAATATTTTGTATTTAAAAATGGGAAAAAATCTGCAGACAAAAGAGTTGGCCAGAACCAGTAAGTAGTTTTTCAAAGGAAGGCTAATTATTAGAGAAGAATAAAACTTGGGTTTCCCCGACCAGGGAGTGAATTCTGGCCAAGACTCCCATGTGACACGGTCTCCGCCCCTTCCTCTTCAAAACATAGGGAATGTTTGGCTTCTGGATATAGCAGAAAACGGAAGTAACAAATAACCTTTATTAATAAAGAACCGACTGACTTTTCCTGACAGTGATTTTAATCATGTGCTACACACGTGAATCCTTTTAAAAGAAATTGCTAGGGGCTGGGGAATTTCCAAAGCGCAACCTCCGTTAACCTACAAATTGAGCAAGACACACATCTGTTCTTTAATTGCACAGTATTTCGAATAAAAACAAACAAGTTCTTCCACGGAAAGGGGCCTACTTTCCTGGTGGTGTTTTTGGCTCAAGTTACCCTTTGTGCTGCAGAACAGTCCCCTGTTGCGAACAGAAGGTAGCGATCTCACCGAGACTTCGCTGCGTCAAGATCACTCGCCGCAGTCTGTGTTGCAGTCACCAATTACGGCCACTAGATGGCGAGAGAGGACTGAGTTGGGGCCCTGGCGGCGCTTCCGTCCCCCCTGCAAGGGGAGAGACACTTTTGTTTCTCTGCTTTTTCTTCCAGCCCCTTTGTTTGACTCCACCATGTTCTGTCTCCCTTTCTCAACACTGTAGTTACATGGCTCACCTTTCATTCAGCACCTTTGTTCCAGGATAGCCCTTTTGTCCAGCCGTTTGGGCTGGGATCACACACAGCTCTTGCTGGGCCCGGTCTCTTCCGCTCTGGCCGCCCGGCGGCCAAGGGCAAGCACTTGCTCCCAGATCTTTCGCCCACAGGATTCTCTGCAAATGTCATCCAATCCGTGGCCAGGTGTTCACAGCTCACAATAGGCCTACTGCTCTGCATAACTAGGGGGGAGTGCTGTTTATGCAGGTATTACCAAAAGGGGAGAGGAGAGCTTCAGACTATGTGAATCAGATTATAGTCTTTCGATACTGGGAATAAGAGAAAAAGATTCCGGTGAGGGGATGAAGACCAGATTGGGCCCCAAACCTGGCTTCTCTCCACTGTACTGGAATTGGCTCTTCGCTGTATGGACCCAGGAAAGAATGCAGATGGCCCTGCTGTGAGAGCTGGTTTTAAGAGACATTCTAATGCACACGTGAGTTGTATTTTTTTAAATGAGTGACTAACCTGGGAGATGTAACCAGGCCTGGAGAGGCTGGGGGAAGAGCCCTTGCCAGACCTTTGCCACCCTTGATAGAGACCAGTAGAAAATGATTTAAGGAATCACGGTGGCAGAGGAGAAGGGCGTCTCCCTGGCCTCTCATCATGGCGATCGGAGGTCCCTGTTCCACCTGAGGGAGAGGGATCACATAATTGTTACATAAATGTTAACGGGACTCAACGAGAAAGGGGGACATTGAGGGCTGTCTTCCACGCTAGCAAAAGAGGCACAGAGTTCTACTTCTTCCAGTGGGACCTGCCAGGGTGTCAGGGAATCCTGGAGTCAGAAAGGACCTTAGCAGGCGGTTCTCACCAGCGCCCCCAGCCTTCACCTGTGAGCGATGCCCCGCACATGATGGCCCAGCCCCTGCTACAACTCTTGGGCAGAGAGTCCCCATGCCTCAGACTAGAACATCTTCTGTGCCATTTACATGAGTGCCTCAGCACATACTTGCCTGGGTTTACAGCCCCTCTCTAAGTTGCCAGCCGAGACTAGTTTCCTCCTCCATCAAATGGGGATAATAATGGTACCTACTTCATTTGAGGATCAAATGGAATAATGAAAGTTAAGTACTTAACAACTAGCCCACATCATGTTTGGGCCTGGCATTGACAGCTTACTGGGGTGAGGCAGAATCCAGCTCTAAGGAAATACACCTCCCTGCCATGGTGGAAACATTTCATGCTGAAAGCCTAGCAGCTATGCAATGAACACCCCCCACCCTCCCCAATACACACACACACACACACACACATATATTTGGGGTAAATGACCGGGATGGGCCAAGTTTCTCATCTCCTCTCCTTTTCCCCTCTGTGGCAGCCCTGTGATTTGTGGCTCTGAGGGGAGAGCCGACCCAACTCAGTTGTTTCAGCTGACCTTCCCTGGGAGTTTTCAGGTTGATTTGAAATCCAATGAGGTGTGAACTGAAACCCAAGAACATCTTCTGAAAGCCCAAGGCACTGAGCTCTGTTAGGAACCAAACCAAACCTCCCTGTCTTGGTGCTCCTGGAACTCCCAACACGAGCCTGCCACTTCTGAGCCTGAGTGCTCTGGAGGGGTAGCTGCACCTGGCTGGGGCGTGGGTAGAGGACAGCAGAGAGGCAGCAGGTTCCCTGCTCACCCCTAGAGCTGGCCCCATGCCAGCGTCCTTGGAAGCCAGGCAGGTATTTGTCCTGGGGACTCTGAGGGGCTGGTGACACAGGGAAATTGGGGCTCTACTGAAAGATTCTCTGAGGCATGGGCCTGCTTTCCTCCCCCAGCCTGTGCACAGGTTCTAGAACTTCTAAGCTGAAAAGCTGCTGCATACTGAGAGTTTAGGCTAGGGCATGGAGGTGGGAGAACTCATTAAAGGGAATGTTAGTGTCTCTCTGAAACAGCAAGGTTTCTAGGAAATTCTGAAATGACAAACTTAACACAAAGCTAAAAAGATGGCAAGAGGCTTCTGGATAGGGGGTGAAGTACATGGGCTTTGAAGCCAGGTAAAGCTGCGTCCAGCTCTTACTCTCAATAGCTGGGTGACCTTGACAAAGCCACTTGATCCCTCAGAGGTTCTCTTTGTTCCTTTTCTGTCTGCCAACTCTTCATTTCACCCTGTCTAGCCACTTCTAGCCTGACACTTTCTGCAGTTCATGTTCTAATCAGAAGGAAACAGCAGTGAGAACTGGCGTTTATAATAATTATAATCATCAAAATTGAGCACAGTGCTCAGCACTTTATATTAATTTCATTTAATCCTCAGAACACTTTTATAAGGTAGGTATTGCTATGATTCACATTTTACCAGTGAGGAAATAGAGGTTTAGGGAGGTTGCCAAAGACTTAGAATGACCTTCTAAAATATGTCTGCTTGTTAGTCCTTAGTGTAAAATCCTGCCATTGTTTTGTCTTAGGATAAAATAAAATTCTTTAGCCTGGTACATTGGACCTGCCATGGTGCAACCCTTCATGATTTGAAAGTTGTTAACCGTGTGGTCTCTGTCATTTCCTGACTTGCACTGAGCTGCTCGGCCTGGCCAGAGGTGTTCCTGCCCCTCCACGGTTCTGCATACACTCCCTTTCTCTCCCTCCTCCCCTACCTCAATAACTCTGACTGTCCTGCAAGATGTGGCTCAGGCATTTCTTTGTCTGGAGAGAACCTAAGGCCTCCACAGTGGGGATAAATGAAAACATCTTTCCAGGTGTTCTCATAGCTTCTGATCTGCCCTAAGCAGAGTGGTAAGTGTCTGCTCACCAACTTGTCCCCACACCTAGGCAGTAGCAACTTGGTGGCAGATGATAGGTTTTTTGCTTTTGTATTCTCATGTCTTAGCACAATCCTTGGCCCATAATAGATTATCAATAAATACTTTTAGAGTGACACATTTTTAAAAGGTGTAGAAATGATGGGAAGGCAGATTTGGGCTCTAGTTAAAGAATTTTCTAACAGGGCTTTCTGTGGGTGGCAACTCCAAATCTTAAAGAGATGAGGTATTCTCATTGAACAAATTTGTGATCTACAAACTTATCATTAGCAGCAGTAACTCTGTTTATATTCATTCAGTGCTTACTATGGGCCAGCCATGTGCTAAGTACACCGCCTATAATATCTCATTAATAGCCAAGTGATGTATCTATAGCATTAATGCCCCCACTTTTCAGATGAGGCAACTAAGCACAGAGAGGTTAAGCAACTTGTACAAGGCCACAGAGCTACTAGTGGTGGAGCTACCCAGGCAGTGTGACTTCATTAACAGGCACTGGTGAAGAGAGGTTGTGGCTAACACTGGTACTGGGAAAATGCTATGTTCAGTAACATCCCATTCTTAGGGGTTCTGGGAGTTGTCTGATGAAAACTTGCTCACATTCTAACTCAGCACCCCACAGCTCACTGACCACACTGCCTTTTGGGGAGGGTGGGGTGTTGCCTGTTAACATGTCTCAAGTCATTGGAGTTAACAAGGAACACAGTTGAGGAAATGAAGTCCTGCAAAGTCACTGGTAACCCTCAGGCTCTTTCCAGATCATTCTGCCACATTGATTCTGTCTTGCCCAAAAGAAACTTCTATCAAGTCAGTTCCCTTCTCAGACACTGTCTACAGGCCTCCCCATTTCCAAGGTTAACTCCACATTCCTTGATTTGAAATTGAAGAGAGCTCTTTTTGCCACCCTAACCCTGGATTCTCAGCAATGCAGCCACCCACTCACCCTCAACAAGCCACCCATGTTTCTCATTTTGGAAATTTTGATAGATTCTGCAACTTGGTCTTAAAGAAGCTAGTGGTAATTTTTTTTTTTTTTTTTAAACTTACACACTCAGGTGATACATAATAATGCTTTGGTCAACAATGGACTACATATATGACTATGGTCCCATAACCTGATAATGAAGCTGAAAGAAAATCCTATCACCTAGTGATGTCACAACGTCATAGTGTAGAACATTATTCGTGTTTGTGGTGATGCTGGTGCCAACAAACCTACTGTGCTGTCCATTGTATAAAAGTGTAGCACACATAACTGTGTATGGTATGTAACACTTGATAATGATAACAAACAATTGCGTTACTGGCTTATTTATGAGCTATGCTCTACTTTTCACTATTATTTTAGAGTATACACCTTCTACTTATAAAAAGCCACTTACCTATAAAACAGCCTCAGGCAGACACTTTAGGAGCTATCTAGAAGAAGGCACTGCTGTCACAGGAGATGACAGCTCCGTGCGTGCCTTTGCCCCCGAAGACCTTTCCAGAGGACAAGGTGTGGAGGTGGAAGACCGTGATACCGATAATCCTGATCTGTGTAGGTCTATGCTTATATGTGTGTGTGTGTCTTAGTTTTTAACAAAAAGCCTAAAAAAATTAAAAATAGAAAAAAATCTTACAGCATAAAGATGCAAAGAAAGAAAATATTTTTTATAGTTATAAAATGTGTTTTAAGCTAGATGATATTACAAAAGTCAAAAAATTAAAAAAGTTGATGTTAATGTAAAAAAGTTATGATGAAAGAATGTTTTTATAAATTTAGGGTAGCCTACATGTGCACTGTTTGTGAAGTCCACAGTCGTGTACAGTCGTGTCCTAGGCCTTCACATTCTCTCACTATCCACCCACTGACTCGCCACACAACTTCTAGTGCTGCAAGCTCTATTTATGGTAACTGCCCTAGATACAGGTACTATTTTTTTACCTTATATATGTATTTTTACTGTACCTTTTCTATGTTTAGGTATATTTGATGCAAAAATAATCACCACTGTGTTACAGTTGCCTACAGTATTCAGTACAGGTTTGTAACCTAGGAGCGAGGGGCTCTGCCATAGAACCTCAGTATGCGGTAGGCGGTGCCATCTAGGTCTGTGCAAATATACTCTCTGATGTTCACACAACGATGAGCTCTCCTGAGGACGCATTTCTGAGGATGTATCTCCATTGTGAAGTGACCCGTGACTATACATCATATTCTGCCACCAGCGTCTTTGTACTGACCATTGGGCTCAGGCGTTCTCAGTCTCTAGGATAAGAACTACTTTGAGAATGTGTGGGGAGGCATGGAGCCTCTTGGGGACAGGGGTGCCCAAGTAGAAATATTAACTAAATGTATTACACATCTAGTATCGGGAAGGTTCACAGATCTCCTCAGGACTCGGGGCCATGACAGAGTCCAACTTTCTCATCCATAGCTAGGTAACAGGGTGCCAGAGACTTTATGTCCACATTCAGGTAGCTAGAACGTGGCCAAGCTGGGATTTGTACCCAGTTTTTCAGACTCTTTAAGCCTATTTTTATGGTTTCTGATGAGGGAAACTTTATTAATTTTATTGCATACCACAATAAGTCAAGTATGAAATGCTTATCCCTTGTACTTCAATATGGGATTGGCTTTAGCAGAATTCATTAAATTCATGTGACACTGGCACTGAACAACAGTGACTGACCCTTTTTTTTTGTAGTTTTTGGCCGGGGCTGGGTTTGAAACGCCACCTCCAGCATATGGGGCCGGTGTCCTACTCCTTTGAGACACAGGTGCCGCCCCAGTGACTGACACTTTTCATGAAAAGACATTAAGTAATAATGATGACTGCAAAATGCTAATTAATAGGGTGAGAAGTAAAACTTCATAAAACAAAAACTAAAAACACTCTATACCTGAGAAAGAATGGCAACATCAATAGCGATAACCAACACCAACAAACACAAGACCATCCTTCCAACCAAATAAGACAATCCAAAGATGGGCACATCAGGCTGTAGTCCGATCACATTGTCACAGCGAAAATTTATAGCAATTGTAATTGAGAATCAAGAAGAATTGAGAAGGTGAAAACTCATGTAATGTCCACATTTAAGAATGCAACTTAAAATGTACTTTTTTCACTGTAATAATATAAAGGAAGATATATTTAACACATAAAAGAAAAACAGCGATTCTTTTTTCATCATGCAAAAACCTATTTAGAATGTTAAGGATTTTCATTTTTTTCCTCAATGTCTTGATGTAATTAAAGCATGCAAACATCATACTCAAATAGAACATTTATTCACTTACCAAAAGGAGATGTAGACAACAGAAAATCTAAATCAAGGAAAAAAAATCTATTGTTAAAACTTTCAGATTCAAATTATAGATAAAAAAGTACATGTCACCTTCAAATTAGATCTTCTGCAAATTTATAGTGAAATTTAGCTTGTAGCAATATTATGAACCTGAATTAATAATTTTACTAATGAAGGTGCTGCAGACAAAGAAAGAAGATGGGGAATTATATACTAAACTGCTTATCTTGAATTTATTTATGATTTATGGCAAAATTTAATGTATATTATGATTTTCCATTTTACTGTATGGGTAACTTAGGTCATGAGAATTTACCCAAGTTCACTCCTTTGGTATGTGGAAGAAAAGGGCTAATACTCAGAACTTTTGGCTTCTAGGCTGGTATTCTTTTTAGTTTTCAACTCTTTTCACCATGATCAGGCTTTTTGAGGCCTTTGAGAATCTAATGACAGGTATATACCCTACTCCATAAAAAAATATAAATGTGCACAAGTCTGCTTCTCACAGTTATAAGATCTGGGATGAGAGCCCAAACGGAAGCCCATATACTGTTTGCCACAGCTTTCCCCTCCCCTCACCCAGTCCTGCTCTGTCTGAATGTTCTTGGGTCCCCTGTAATCTGGTATCATCATCCTTTTAAACTCTTCAAAGGAAACTAAGGCTGAAAGGCCAGGCTCAAATTAGAATTCATGGACTTTTTGGAGCTTCTTTCTGGAAAGTTGTGGCCTTCCCATCCATGGATTTGGGGAAGAGACAGAGCATTCCTGGGTTCTAGGAGCAGAATCATGTGCCAAAAAAAGGAGGGAACAGACTTATGGTGGGCACTTTCCTTTGGTCTCCTGGATACCATGTCCTGTTGAGAGTGACATGGCTAGAGCAGAGCACTCTCAGGTAGTGGTCCCCGATCTTTTTTGGCACCAGAGACTGGTTTCCTGGAAGATAATTTTTTCATGGGTGGGGAATGGGGTGTGTGGGAAGGATGGGACAGGTGGTAGAATGCAGGTGGTCATGCCACGCAGCCAGGTTCCTAACAGGCCATGGACTGGTACCAGTCCTCAGCCTGAGAGTGGGCACTGCAGCTCTAGAAGGGCCTTTAGAAGGGCCTTCTCTTGGCCTGATCTAAAGGCTATATTATATATGTACATACTTGATTCTGTATATAAGATTCACAACTGTCCTAAATCTCATCCATAGATCTCAGCTCTTCCCAGGTAGATTCCATAGATCGTCCATGAACTTCTGATATCATTACTTAAGAACAACAGTAAATCCCATTGGTATTGCTCTTAAGAGAGTATAAAATCTTTCACACAGAAAAGTTTATAATGTTTATAAAGTTTCACACAGCTGATACTTAGTTTCATTCATTTATTTATTTATCCACTTGTCAAAAGACGTGTCTGGAGCTGGGCTATCAACTGGGTAGGTTAAAAACAGTTAAAGGTTCCAGTTACATAGGACCAAGGAATGCTCTTAAGTACATATTCAAAAGAAAGAAAACATAGGTTCACTTTAAAACTTGGACATGAATCTTCCTAGCATTATTTCTAACAGCTGAAAATTAGAAACAACCCAAATGTTCATCAACTGATGAATGGCTAAACAAAAGTGGTATGTCCATACAATGATATGGAATAGTATTTCAAGATAAAAAGGAATAAAGTACTGATACACAGTACATGCTACAAAGTGAATGACCCTTGAAATATTACGCTAAGTGGACAAAGCAGGAGCAAAAATCCGTGTGTAGTGTGGTTCCATTTATATGAGACGCTCATAGCCAGAGCAAGTAGGCTAGCAGTTGTCATCCGCACTCCCTGAGGGAGGAGGCGCCAGAGGGTTTCTTTTGGGGGTAATGAAAATGTTCGGGACTTAGTGATGGTTACACACAAATGACATACTAAGTATGCTATACTTCTTGAGTGTACTAAAAACCAGTGAGTGGCACACTTTGAAAGGTGAATTTTATACCATGTGAATTCTGCCTTAATAAGAAAGTTTCGAAACTAAGCAAATTTTCAGAACAAAACAAAACCGATCTTGTCCTTTCTTGGAGCCTACAATCTGGCCCTTCTGGAAGCCTCAGCACATTTTAGATTTCAAGACAAGATAGTTGGGCCCCAAAGCAGACCCACCATATTATCTGTCACCCCCCACCTCCAGACATGCTGTAGCGGGAGTTGGCACCAAAGAAACAGACGGCTTAGACCCCAGTGTGGTTTTCCTCAGCTGTGTCTCCCAGCCTGGGCACATACCGTACCTACCTGCCCGCACCCCTGGCCCGCCGGGTGCGCCCAGGTGCACCCTGCACGCCGTCACCCCGCACGCAGTCACCCCTCACACGGTCACCCCGGCGCGCACTCTGGTCCTGCACCCAGCAGGTGCACCGCACCTCGTTAGTCCCCAGCTCTGCCTGTCTGGCAGCATGCGACACAGGCCAAACAAGCAGCCGGCACATCCTGACTAATGTAAGTGGGAATTTCCTCTGGGGGTTTCACTCAAGTGCAGCCCTGGGGAAATCCCATAGAGGAGCTTTCGGATAGGAAATGTTAGGAACCTGGGGCCTTACCGCCGCACGGGGCCTTCAGATCCCTGACTGCGGCCCCTGGACCGAATCCAAACTTCACAGAAATGTCTAATAAAGGGATTTGTTCTGTGAAGTTTGGATTCAGTCAAAAGGCGGCGCTCAAGGATCCAGAAGGCCACGTGTGTCCCAAGGAACTGTCTCCTTCCCTTGATGAGCGCAGCTTCCCGGTGCCAGTGGAGGATGGGGGCAGTGTGTCCCTTTGTGGTTTCTTCTTTTTTTTTTTTAATTTCAAATTAATATGACAGTACAAATTTTAGGTTACATTGTTCTCACTTCCAAGTTCTCACTTCACTCCTGGCTCAGTCACCCTCCCCTTCCCCCAGGCCCCTTCCTCCTCTCCTGGACCCCATGCTAGACTACACTTGGGTTTTATGTTCTCATGGGTGTGTGTTTATATATTGGTTTCATATTACTATTGAATACATTGGATCTATATTTTTTTCCATCCTTGCGATACTTTACTAAGAAGAATGTGTTTCAACTACTTCTTCTGGGTAGATACCTAGTAATGCCACTACAGGATCAAAGGGAAGGTCAACTTTCAGTTGTTTGAGAAATCTCCATACTTCTTTCCATAGAGGCTGTCTTAGTTTGCAGTCCCACCAACAGTGTACAGGGCTCCCTTCTCTTCACACCCTCACCAGCATCTGCAGCTTTGGGACTTTGTGATGTGGGCTATTCTTACTGGAGTTAGGTAATATCTCAGAGTGGTTTTAATTTGCATTTCTCTGATTAAAGACAGTGAACATTTTTTCATGTGTTTGTTGGTCATTTGTCTGTCATCTTCAGAGGAGTTTCTGCACAAGTCTCTTGGCCACTTTAAAGGGGGTTGTTTGCTTCTTATTGACTAATTTGAGTTCTCTGTAGTTTCTAGTTATCAGGCCTTTGTCAGATTTAAAACATGCAAAAATCTTTTCCTGTTCTGAAGGCTGTCTGTTTGCTTTAGTTGTGGTAGGAGCAGAAGGTGAGAGAAGAGAAAGATTTTATTTATGATTATTATTATTTTTTGAGACAGAGCCTCAAGCTATAGCCTTGGGTACAGCGCCGTGGCATCACAGTTCACAGCAACCTCCAACTCCTGGGCTTAAGTGATTCTCTTGCCTCAGCTTCCCAAATAGCAAGGGACTACAGGTGCCTGCTACAATGCCCGGCTATTTTTTGGTAGTAGTTGTCATTGTTTGGCAGGCCGGGGCTGGATAAGAGAAAGATTTTAAATGTGGAGATTAGGGGTGGAGGAGGGAGAGCTGGCAGCAGTCTCACGGACTTGAGATTTGGTCATTTTTGTGCCTCTGGAATTTTGCTTTCCTGGTGATGAAGTTTAGTGTGGTTGTTGGTTGTTGGCTCCCTCTTTAGCCATAGGGTGAAGGGGAAACAGTGGGGTGAAAAACACTCCTCAAAGTTGACCCAAACCACGTGCATTTGCATCACTGGGGTTGCTTATAAAAATAGATCCCCAGCGCCCACCCTGACCTGCTGTATTAGAAATGGGCCTGGAGGACAGGGACGTTCTAGTGCAACAATGTGTACTTTAACAACCTTGCTGGATGGTTATTAAGTAAAGTTTAAAATCCTCGGGTGGCCACAGTACTTGGCTCCTGCGGAGTTCAGTTCTGGGTGGGCTAAGAGGGATTCACAAGAAGATCAGAAGTAACTAAAACCAAAAAGTAAAAACAGCACTTGAGAGCAACAGTGTTGAAAGGGACACGGTAGAGAATACAAAATAATGTCTCATTCTATTTGAACAAGTTAGATACACAAAACAAAACTTCCACATGACCCCATCCCATTCTACCCGCCCCAGGCATTCACCTGCCCGGGTGCGAGCTCAGCCTGCGTGCAGGGTTGATTCTCCTCTGGTTCGCGGCCCTTGTGCATGGCATGTACGCAAAACTCGGCTTTTTGTCTGTCTACCGAGCGGCTGGTGCTGAACGGCATGGCAGGAGAGGCTGTGTCCAACCTGCTGCCTTGCTGTTGTCTTTGCCGGTGCTGTTTGTTGTAAACGCTCTTCCCCTTTGTGACTGATGTGTGTCCCAGTGCCAGGAGCTCATGGGAGGAGAGTCACCAAGTCAAACCATGGCAAAGTGTTTGGAGACAGACCTGTAAAACCCACCCCTCTGACTAAAGTCAACCCAATCCGTCACCCTGAGCCCTGGAAGGAACTTCCCGATGGGGAGTGAAGAAGACTAGGAGGAGCAAAAGCTTTGCCTCGGAAAAGGAGGATTTAAGAAGTGCCTTAAATTTTTTAGAAAACACAAACTTTGAAACCTAAAGCTTCACGTAACCACAAAAAGTTCTGACAGGAATTCACCTGGGTAGCAGAGTAGATGTTAGCAACTCATGTTCAAGCATCAGTTTAAACTCAAATGTTAGGTGTAACAGTAAGTGAGGCTGAGGCTATAATGAAACTTGGCGCTTACCGTGATGGCTGAGGACTAGCTAACCTGCGTTACCAGCCTTTAGTTTTTCTTGACTATTTAGCTTTGTATACATTATGCAGACCTGGTGGCCTTATAATCCTTACATTTGTGCCACTTGTCTTTACTCTTTAAAATGAAGCAGCTTACAGTAATACAAGTGATTAAAAAGCTGGGAACGGGAGCCTTTGACTGTAAGGTTTACGTATTTTTTTTTAAGTTGAAAAGGTAAGAATTGTAGAAGAACAAAAAATAACAAAATAAATATATTGGAGGAGGAGGACGCTTAAAATAAATGAGCTAAATCCTCCCCTTTTCATATTAAGGTGTCTAGAGATACTATCTCAAGTTGATAAATGGAGAAAAAGAAGTTAAGCTTATCTAGATTTATGGATGTAACTACTAAAAAAACCAAAACAAACAAGTAAAAGAGGTTAAATCTGGGGACTGTGTTGGGCTGGAGGCAGAGAGCAAAGAGATGCAGGCTGCAGCTTTTCAGACCTTGCTTAAGTTCTTCGGTCCTCATGGATATGTTCCCACGCATGCGTATTACTTTAGTGGATTTTTTTTAAAGCAAGAAACAAACAAAAAAAATAGGAGAAAGGAAAACATGCTAGGAACATAAAATTGGGTCAAGAATTAGGTTTAAAAACATTGCCACACTGATTAGCAGCAGCTGGGCCACACATTAGGTTCTGACCTGTGCAAAAGCGATCACAGAGGGACCCCGGCTGGCCCGTTCATAATATCCATAGGTGAAAACAGACCAATGCTTTGGAAGAATTTTGGTTGCTATTTGCTATTAAAATGTCAGAAGGAAATTTCTTCAGCAGGTTTTCCTAAAAATGACACGGCGAGGTGATTAACATCCTCAACAAAGTCTTTGAAATGTGTACAATAATGGTTTTCATGGTTTTTTAAAGAAAAATCCTTAGAACGATTCCCAACCCAGATTTCTGGTGTTACGCTAAAGTGCAAATTAAACAAATACTTCCATGGGAACTCAGCTCCGTCCTTGATCTAGGGATAGATTTTAGAATATTTGGAAAAATAGATACAGTTTATAATAAAATGGATGTTACTTTTAATTTTAAAAAATTAAAACTGAATTTCTCTCAACTGAGCTATTGAAAATTATTAGGTGATAATGAGCTTGAAATTATATTTTCTAATGAACAACTATAGCTAATCAATGTTGTCTATTGAAATAGATGCATGTACACTAACAGGTGATCAAGTTGAGAGGTATTTTGTTCATGATATTTATGTCTATGCAAACATAAAGTACTATTATAAACAGAGCTATGTACACATATACACATTTCCTGTGCCTCTCTGGACACCAAAGCTGTGTTCCTATGCTGTCTTCAGAGTGCATGTGGAAAGGACAGCTTTATCAATGAAATGTTGTATTTCTGCTATTTTAGCAATTAGATAATGTTACACAGAAACCTTAATTTTTACACTAACAATTATAGTTCTTCATTAGAAAGGTAATGTATTTATTAAAAATTAAAATATATAAAAAGAGGAAGTAGGATAATTGTTTATAGCATTAATACTATTAACCACTTAGTGAGTTTTTTCTACATAGGCATAGATAGCTAGATTAAAAATAGTATTCGTCTTTCCATGTCAGTAATTCTTGCAGAATTTCTTGCAGAAATTCTCTTTTAAAATCTGCTTAATCTATCACTTTGGTATATAGTTGGGTTATTTCATCAATTGCCTAGTGTTGAACATACGTTTTTTAAAACATGTTGTAAAAACTCAATTTTAAAGGTTGAATTGTTACTTTCACATGTCTATTCCCCAAAAGAAAAATCTGAGAAAACTGAAAGACATTCTAAATAGAACAGAAATATTTTAAGGTCCTGTTTGACTTATATGGACATAGTTTTCAGGCTACTGTTATTAACTTCTCACTTACTTTCAGTTTTGAAAGAGAAATTTTATGGTGATAAATAGAAGTATGGCTTATTGACATGTCTTCAATTAAAGAATTGACTACAACACCAAAACAGTTTCCTTATGTTTCATGTCTTTAATGTTATTGGTTAGGTAAGACACTAAAACTCACTTGGACCTACTTATTTATCTGCATGATCTACCATAAATAGTTAGGTAAGTCTCCAGTTCTTTTGTCCTTATTTGAATACTTAGGTGACTAGGAAATACGACTTCCCCTTGTTTGTAGCCCATTAGTACAATGTTTCTTTAATTGCTGCATGGATCCTTGGATCCCTGGTAGGTTTTTTTTTTGTTGTTGTTTGTTGTTTTTGAAACACAGACTTGTTTTGTCACTGGACTAGAGTGACACGACCTCAGTCTAGCTCACAGTAACCTCAAACTCAGGTGATCCTCCTGCCTCAGCCTCCTAAGTAGCTGTACAGATGCCTGCTACCAGGCCTGCCTAATTTTTCTATTTTTTAGTAGAGATTGGATCTTGCTCTTGCTCTCACTCAGGCTGGTCTCAAACTCCTGACCTCAACCAATCCATCCACCTCAGCCTCCAGAGTGTTAGGATTACAGGCGTGAGCCATCATGCCCGGCTAATTCTTGGTGATTTGTAAGGTGAGATGACCAAAATGTTTTATGTTAAAATTCAATAATGTGTGTATTTTCCAAGTTACCAGAAAAAAGAAAGTTGCTAGACAGATTTTCTCATTTAAATTTTTTTACTCCACAATTTTACTTAAAACTTTGGCATCTGCTGCAGATTATCTCCTTGACATTATTTACAAAAAGATGAATAAATAACCTAAACCAAACCAAACCAAAGCCCTTACAGACAAGTAATGAAGAAATGGTGTTTGGAAATGAAAAACACTGGTCAGGAATCTGCTGTGTCTAGATTCACTTTGATTTCATCAACAACTATTTATGGTAGATTGTGCAGATAAATAAGTAGGTAATATATGTCTCTATTACAGAAATTTTGTCTCTAGATTCTAGTTTATGTAACAGAGCTGAATATATCAACAAATCCCAGTGTTCTGCCAAAAGTGTGGTGTCACCTGGTGTTTGGACTCTAAACCTGAGAACTATGGTCATGTGTTGCTTAATGACAGGGATACCTTCTGAGAACTGCCTAGTTAGTTGATGTTGTCATTGTGTGAACATCATGGAGTGTACACACAAACCTACATGACATAGCCTACTATGCACCAGCTACACAGTATATTCTATTGCTCCTAGGCCACAAACCCATGGCATGTTACTGTCCTGAATATTGTAGTCAACTGTAACACAATGTTAACTATTTGTATATCTAAACATAGAAAAGTTACAGTAAAATTACATAGAAAAGTTACTGTAAAACTAAGGTAGAAGATTTAAAAAATAATACCCTTGTATAGGGTACTTAACATGAATGGAGCTTGTGGGATTATAAATTGCTCCAGGTGAGTTTGTAATAGAATGGGGAGTGAATGTGAGGGCTCAGGACATGATGCTACCATAAACTTTATAAACACTGCACAATTACATGATGCTAAATTTATGAAAAATAAAGTAATTGCTTGACAATATTCCCACTGTTATGAAGTCACTAGGAGATAGGGATTTTTCAGCCCCATTCTAATCTTAGGGGCCCACTGTCACATTGGTAGTCTCTTGTTGACTGAAGCCCCCTATGCTCTGTGTGACTGCTCTCAGTAGAGCACCAGCTGCCAGCCCTTAGTGAATTACACCTCTGCGAAAAATCATGACTTCTGCCAACCACTTTGTCCAGAAAAGCCTGGTGCGTTCAGATAAAGCGCTCCAACTCATGCAGAGTGCGTTGTGGTAGCACAGGCCTCCAACATGGTTGTACTCCACCCCAGGCTGTAACAGTAACGCTGCAACTGATCAAACACTCTGTGTACCAGCTATCTCCCTTCTCATGACAGCTCTGGGGTAGGCGGGAGGGGGAGAGTGCTGCCATTTCCACTGTACCCTCAGGGTAGTGAAGGTGTGGAGGATGAGACACTCATCCAAGGGTGCCAAGCTTTAAGTACCACTTTTGCATTGTTTTCCTTTGGGGTTTTTCTCTGTGTTGCTCCCAGCTTCTATCTAAACTTAGTAGGAACAGGCATCTGGTATCCCTTAAACATGGGATTTTGTAAATGATACCTAAAAGAGGAACACAAGCCAGAGGATTTTACTTAGTATTAACCTATAAGCTCTGTGACATGGTATTTTATATAGAAGTAATAGTCAAGGGTACTTTTAAGGACAAGGCCAGGTGAGCTTTTGAGGCCTTATCATGTTTCATACATTGGCCAAGGGGGCCTCCCTTTCTAGCACTCACTTGCTCTGCAACCTTGGAAACGTACGTTCTCGTTAGGTATCTGTTTCCTCATTTACACAGTCAAGGGCTTGGACTAGATGAGTGCTCATCACCCTCAAACCTAACCTTTTCTAACGCTATGACCCTTATCTCAAACCTCACCCCAAAAGGCATGTGCGATCTGCAAATCCTACTGTGTTTTTCACGAGTGTCTTCTGTGGGTTTGCTATGTCAGTGGGTCTGTAGATTCAGCTCTGAAACACTGCTGACCCAGGCCCATTTGCTCAAGGTGAAAAGTTAGAAAAAGGTGATTTTATTTGGGATGAGCCTTCTGGCCTACAATGCCTGCTCCCAAGGGTGCCCTCGCAATGCACAGTTCAAAGCACTGTCTAATGCACATGCTGATCCCAGTGTGGCTTTTTGTAAAGCTAAATGCCACTGACAAAAAAATGGGAAAGCCTCTCTCATTTTTATTGTGTTCTTGGCGATTCCAAGAGTCATTTCCTTTCCTTTCAGGGAGATAAAGAGACATATATTATGTGGGCAGAAGATGCTGTGTTCTGGTCAATAACGCAGGGCACAGAGGTCAATGGCTTTAAGCCAAGCCTGGCTGAAAGCTGCCATAAATTTTCAAAGGTTGGGGGAGGAAGATTTAGAGACTGATGTACACTGGCTGAGAGGAGGAAAGACACTGGGCATAAATGGCCCTCTAAAAAAGAACAGAGTTATCAGTCCCATAAAATCCTACAACAGTCTCTACAGGGTCCCTGGAATGGGGAGAATTTTGCCCACTCAGATTTTACTGTGGAGCAGAGACAAATAAAAAAGATCTGAAAACAAATCTCTGAGGCCAGCCCGTCCCTTGAGACTGAAACTTGAAGACTTCTTCTCTGATTTTCCAATTCATCAGCATCTTTAGTGCTGATGAGCTGACTCCAAGCTTGACGGCACAGCCCCATAAAGCCTCCATTTTGTCTGTTGTTAACTTGTTTCTTTATCTTTCTCAAAGTCTACTTTAGGAATCACATCAGCGAAGCAGCACTATGTATTCAAACATCTCTCCCTACTCCTCTTTTCCCCAAAGCACCTGCTTTTGAAGGCCACCGATTTATTTACCAGTTTTTGTACAGGACTGTGTGTGTCTGTGTGTGTGTGTGTGTGTGTGTGTATGAGAAAGAGAGAAAGAGAGGATGGCTTCACCTCTTCTAACCACATCCAGGCTAAAAGGCACATCATGTAGCATTTATACTTCCACATTTACAAGAAGCACATGATAAATAATTTTTGAAAATAGAAGTGATTAAGGATATTACACATGACAAGATAGTGAATGAATATGCCTGCCATAAAGGTCTGTTTCCATTCCTTAAAACACAATATTAACATAAGAAAATATGAACAATCACTCATCGCTAGGACTTTGAATGCCACAAGGGCTACTTTGTGGCTATGTGTACATGTATGTGTGCACTTCCATGTACACGATAAAGGTTTCCCTCCAAAGATAAAGTAATGACAATGTAGGGATTTTAAATAAATAGTAATTACTTTGGAGGCTTAAAAAATTTTTACTTTACGTTTTATTTACTACTCTAACTCTTTGCTTTGGTTGCATTTTGTAAGCCTTCACATAGCCCTGGATAGTTTTCTATGACTTATCATACTTTATCTCATTTTGCCAACCCTCTGAGAAACTGAAATTCAGTAAGAGTAAATATTTTGTTCAATAGTTTTCAGCAATACAGCCAGGGAAGAAATAACAGTAAACTCTGACAGTGCATTTGTAAGTAGCTGGGTCTGTGCTAAGCACATTCCAAATATTAACTCATGACACTCCCAGAAAGTCTCAAAGATGCAGGTGCTATTGAGATTGCTGTATTACAGATGAGGAAATCAAAGTACAGAGAGGTTAAGTCACATGGAGAGGCAGTGTCTGATTTAGAATTTATGTCCAGGTGATACTGAGGCCACATTTCCTCTACAATGAATTTAAAAGGAAACTGCAGGACAGGTTAGGTGGCTCATGCCTGTAATTCCAGCACCTGGGAGGCTGAGATGGCTGGATTGCCTCAGCTCACAGGTTTGAGACTAGCCTGAGCCAGAGCGAGGCCTCGTCTCTAAAGATAGCTGGGCGTTGTGGTAGGTGCCGGTAGTCCCAGCTACTTGGGAGGCTGAGGTAAGAGAATCGCTTGAGCCCAAGAGTTTGAGGTTACTGTGAGCAATGAAGCCATGGCACTCTACCAGAGGGCAACATAGTGAGACTCTGTCTCAAAAAATATAAATAAATAAATAAAAATAAAAATAATCAAAAAATAAAAGGAGACTGTATTCAAATCACAATCCAGGCAGTGGGTACATTTATATCAACTACAAAAGAAGATGAGAATTTCTTAAGGGAAAGTTTACTCTTGATTTAACTTAGCTAACACAATTGCCTTGTCAGCTGAGTATTTAGAATTAAGATATTTATAATCAGCTGTTCACAAGTGCCCTAAGGCCATCATTTATATCCATCTTGCACTATGCCCAGGAAGATGTTCTGTGCCTCACAAAGTCCCTACTGACTCCCCAAGAGAACTTAGTGTAAGTGGAGGCAGGGCCCACTGTACTGCCATACCCGCAGCAGGGAAGCACTCCATGTCTACGGTGTAGCCTGCAGGTACCAAGGAGCCAACAGAGACTTGAAGTTGTAAATAAAATTCACTATCTCTTCCATTGCTCAGATCCAAAAAAATGCCCCAAATGAGCTTTCTAGAGAAATCTAGAAATTTCTATCAGGGAATGAGTTAGAACAAGAAATAAATCCTCTTCAAAGCCAAATAAATTATTGGTGATCTGAATGAGGGTCTTAGACTATTAAAAATAAATGCTTAAATACAGTATCAACAATTGTGGTATATTTGAAATGATGACATGTACCTGATGATGTCTTTAACATACACCCCTAAGTACAATGCACTATAATTGTGCTATTCACAAAATAATTACAGAATATATAAAAATATTAATTTATAGTATTCCTTTGGGGAAAATATTCCATTAGTGGGACACTCATTTAAAGTTGTAAGATGAATTTCTTCTTTCACTGTATTAAAGAGAATGATTAAACCTGGGCTTTCATGTACTCAACCCTAATTACTTTCTACCCTGGAATAATTTTATTCTGGAGTCTACTATTCTAGCTATCTTTCATAACCTGTTCCCTGCAGGGAAGCTGGACGTGGAAGAACTATTTATTTTCATTATATTTCTTAGGTCGCTTTTCATTAGTTCTCTCTTTTACTATAATTCGAGGCGTTTCTTTATTGTTTTACAGTATACATGTATATAGTTCTTTTGAGCAATTGCCCAAAACACAGTTAGTTGCCAGCAAGATTCATGCTAAAAGAAAACTCGAGGGGGGCAGCGCCTGTGGCTAAAGGAGTAGGGTTCTGGCCCCATATACTGGAGGTGGCAAGTTCGAACCTGGCCAAAAAAAAAAAAAGAAAGAAAACTTGAGGAGGGTATGTTTATGCCTCTTCTCTGAATTAAGTAGAAGAACACTTTGCAGATAACACTCTGTGATAAATCTTATCAGAAGATAAATTTATATCTTGGGTATTTTTGACCCAAGATATAAAAAGGTATTATTTCCAACATTCCATCGTTTTATCAGTATATCAAGTAAGAAAGATGCTACCTTTTATTTTTAAAAATTTACAAAAGCTATTTAGCCTGTTCTGTTCACTGACATTTAAAAGGTACTACAACTTATTCCTTTATTCATTCATCAAAAATGTGTTGGTATACTTGGTGGAAGATACAGACTTAGAAATTCAGAAAACAAAATAGATTTTTAAAAAATTCCTACTCTTGGGCGGTGCCTGTGGCTCAAGGTGTAGGGCGCCGGTCCCATATGCCGGAGGTGGCAGGTTCAAACCTAGCCCCGGCCAAAAAACCAAAAAAAAAAAAAAAAAAAAAAAAAATTCCTACTCTCAAAGAACTTAATTCTAATATTATATTTTCTTACCAATTTAAACATGATTTACATGCATGATAAAGAAAATAAGTGACCTATCAAAATAGTACAACTTAGAAATAATTGTTTAATTTAGGTTTGCAATTACTTTTAGTTCATAATGGGATGTTCTCATTAATAGGAATGCATTTCAAGATAGAAATGCTATTTTCCACCAGTCTTACCCCTTTGCAACATCCTATACAGGATAGTGCCTTTCCGAAGCTTCTATATTCTTTTGTTTCTATCAGACCATGAGGCAGAATGTTCATTCCAGTATAATAATGATAATACACCTAAAGGCGCCAAGGTACTGGAGGGAAATTGGAACCTTGAAGCCTTACTTTCACTTAACTGTGTCTTCACTACTCTGTCCATAAAGGTGTATGTGCATGTGACAAATATATTTACCTATATTTTACATATAAAGAGTGTCCCAAAGGTCATCCATCCATGGGGGAAATGGGAAATTGTAGGTAAATGTACCTTTATGTACAAAATATTTATTACAAAAATTTTACAAAATATTCTCTATGTGCTGGCCACCTCTTTGTTAAACTTTGTAATAAATATTTTATAAATAAAGATACATATAGTTACAATTTCCCATTTTCCTATGTATGGCAATTTTATGGGCAACGGTCGGGACACCCTGTGTATATCACACCAAAAAAAAAAAAAAAAAAAAGTTCCAGGAAAAAAAGACCATTCCAAATTGTGGGACTTAAAGGAGTCAGACAAACCTTTTCCAAGAAAAGGGTTGTCTAGTTTCTGTTTGATCCACTTCATATGTGTTCCCTCAGTAATCTCTCTCTAATCTGGATGAACTGGTCTTTCTTCACACACATCTCTTTGTGCATGTAGAATGCTCCTGATCGGTTAAATCATACACATCTTACTCAGCTGCTTTTCTTTGAACTCAAGAATCAGAACAGCAAAATCAGAAGACTTAGCATGTTCAACACAGTATTGAGTTGTCACGAACAAGCATAAAAGACATTAAATGGTAGATGTGGCTGGGACAATTTCGTGATTACTCTGAATTAGAGATGAGGTGCTTTGCTTTATGAAGAAAATGCTGGCAGGACCAGGCTCTTCTAGCATAAAAGCAGGTAGCGGGATAGAAGGAGGGAGGGAGGGAGGGAAGAAGAGAGGGAGGGAGGAAAGGAGGATGGGGAGGCCAGAGCACAAGGAAGGTGCAGCAGGTCTCTGGAAATGGACTCCCTTCATGTAAGAACAATTACCTAGGCCTTGAAGGGGTTCTCCAGACCTGATGTCCAAATAATTTTACATCTATGTTTCCTTTATCCTTCTCCATGTTCATTGATTTACACAGTTAAAACTAGAAGTGGAAAAGAGTAATCTTCCCTTGCTGTAGAGAGCAGATCACAGCAAGCATCTTTGTTTCCGAAATGCTTAGTAAATGTCGTAGTAAGTGCCATACAAATATCATCATGTGGAATCTCCATTACCATGCCTTTAAGTTGGGAATTATAAACCTTAATTTAGAGATGAAGAAATGGAGGCTCAAAGACTTCATAGCAAGATGCAGAGTCAGGACTTCTCCAAAGCCCATACTTGAGATTCTAATGCTCAACTCATTGCTGATCACTGAAATGAAGCTTTCTTCCCTCTTACCATGTGAACAGACTGGTTTTATCTATATGTCCCACCAAGGAAGGTCCACCTTTTTCAAGACACACTGCCGAGTTTTTATTCCATACTGGCTATTACTTTGGAAGTAGCCTAGCATGTTAGGGACTGTCTGTGGGAACCACACCAGGGTGAGAAGATTTCCACCTGAAGGTCCCAGTCAGTTTCAAAAGTAAAACTGCTAGGACTTTGGGTTTTAAGTTTATTGTGGTCAATGGCGAAGACAGGTTAAAACTGTCTGCTTGCTACCCCTGCTCCCTCTTAACCCTCCCTGAGACAGCCACGTGCATCACTAAGTCCGCCCCCATGCTCCCCCCTTGAGTACTGCTGGTAAGTAAAACTTGCTGGATAGTTTAAGTGGAGCCCTAATTAATGAGTCTGATTCCTGCCTGACACCGGCTCATTTTTAACCTGGTAAACTCATTAACCCTCTGCTCTTCATTTAGCCACGGGTGACCAGAGTATCATAATTTCAACTAAGTGTGCTCACTGATTTAATAGGCCTTGAGTTTCCCACATTTCCATTGTGTCCCATCTGAGGAGCTCAATCAGTATCGTTAGAAGTTTATTTAGTGCAAGGAGAGATCTTTCTGATGTATCCTGAATTCAACTGAAGGCTTTAAAGACGAATGAAAGCAAACTGCTGGTTCCACGATTTCAAACGACCCATTTTACTTTGACTGTAAATCAGCCAAGGGGGTTGAAATGCAGACAGTTTCCAGACAGACCAGGTCATCTCTTGAGTTAATGAGATAAGCGTGTGTACTCAAGAACAGTCCCTACCTTTACCAGCAGATGCCAGCACTTCCTCTTCTTGGATAAGAAAAGGCCCCCAGGCTTTGGTTTGTACATATTCGGAGATTTTTTAATAAAGGCAGATTAAAAGCAACAAAACCAACACATACACACAAACACAAAGATTGCTCTCTGCTCTTATTCCAAGTTCTTGCCCAATTAATCACATCAAAGAGAACTCCCAGAAAGTGCTGTTTGCTCATTGCTGTACTGCTGTTTGTGGGGACATGTAGATGTCTAATAAACGGCTTCCTTCTCACATTAACATTTTTTTAAAAAACTGAAACAGGACATGGATAGCTAGTTTCTAGGTTCTTATAAATCCCCTGTCAATAGTGAGTCCCCGTAAGTGTTTTATAACAGTGACAGCTTTGCAAATACTGTGACATATGTAAGTTGGACTGGGTCAATACATGGCAGGGAAATCAGACTGAGATGGTCGAGCTGTTCATTTTGGCTGTCTTTATAATCAATCAGCCAGACCAACCGAGCCTGCAGTGATACTCACTGATTATTGAGAAAGCTAAAACAAAGGGATGGGCCACTCTGTCTGCCAAGGCCTCAGTAACTACACCCTCTGTCGAGACATAGACGGTGCTGTCTTCTGAAAACCAAAGGTATTAGAAATAACTCCCAGGTCCATCCAAAAGGGAGGCTGTACTTCAGCTCACTAAAAAAGGGGGCGGGGAGCTAGTTCAATTTATTTCAATGTGCTTTGTTGAGTAGGTTTTGCACATTGACCCATTTCAGAAACCCAAAGTTTGCAGGCTTCTGAGCCAGGCCACAGCAATAATAACCTCTGTCTTACCCAACTTGCTTCTTGTTTACTTCTTTGGCTATCTTTGGCTTTTTTGCATAATTCGAAAGCTTCTGAACAATCATCTCAAATATATTTCCCAACTATGAAGATCAAATTCTTTAAAAAATATCCAAATACTAGAAATAAGATAAAGGACCCCTAAGCCGTTTCTTATAACCTACACAAGTAACTGGATGTTTTGAGCTTGTACGGTAGCTCACTTCATTCTTTGCTTCCAGACAACTCAGCCATGACTGCTGGAAGGATAAGCGCATCAAGTGAGTGGCCTAATCCAAACGTCTCTGTGTCCAAAACATTCCAATAAAAATGAAGGCAGCCTCCCAGTCTTTGCCTAAACTTGATTCAAATCACATTTACTTAGAATGAATTACCTTCACAATATTTTCTTCAGGGCCTTCTCTAGTTGTAAGAGATGAGAAAACAAAAGCTGCTTATAAACATTTCCAGTTGGAGAAAAAGAGAAAAATATAAACAAAATAAATCTATTTAAGGACAGTACTTCCAACTTCGTTGAGTTTCTTTAAGAATCTTCAATCTACAGATTGAAGAATAGATGGGACACTAAAGATAAAGATGCTAGTGATAACTAAAGAAAAAGGAGTCTTAGAGATTTAAAGTGTTTATTATTTACTCATCCTAAGCTACCGACTATCTTCAGGGTGTGTAAAAGTTTATCCCATCCCCCTTCCATTTAATCAGAGCATTGGAGGAATCAAATTAAAGGAGATAACAGTGGTAAATGAGTTTTCCTAGACATAAAAGAACTCGTTTGCAGGTCAGCAAAAGAGAGAGAGAAATGTACATGATCATACTAAGAAGACAGACATAACAAGATGCGATAAAATAACCAAAGGCTTTCAGATTGACTGTGGCCAAGACTGCGGGTGTCTTGCCAATCTGCATTTCTCCATTTTAAAAGGTATTTTAGTAATGGAAGAGCCTGAGTTTTAGCTGAGTGACTGTCCAGTTGGAGACTACATTTCCCAGACTTCCTTGCAGCCAGGTATGACCTCATGACTATATCTGGCTAATAAGCAGTGTGCAGACGTGTTCTATAACTTCTGGTGATGCGCTGAAAGCAATCTGTTTGCTCTCTACTTTCTCTGTCCTGTTTTCCAAGGACTGGAATATAGGCATGGTGATGGTTTATTATTAGCCATGTCGATTAGGGCAGCCCCCCGTGGATGGCGGAAAGAAAGAAGGCACTTGGATTGGACCACTTGATGGAACAAAACCATCCCACATGCCGGGAGTGCCTACCAGATTGGCTGTTTATGAGAGGTAATTTGGTGGAGTGCCTTGCTGAACAATGTGTAGTCCTCAGACCACCAGCAGCACCTGTGAGCTTATTAGAAACACAGAATTTCAGACTCATCTCAGTCTGAATTATAATGTGCATTTAAAAAAATCTCCTGTCAATTTGTACACACATTAAAAGTGGATAGTATTGGTGTAGTGGTTAAAAGTATAGATTCTGGAGCCAGATCCTGGGTTCAAATCCAAATCTGTGACTCAGTTATATCACTTGGAAAAATTCTTAAAATTTTCTGAGAAGCAGTTTGTCTCATTTGTAAATTAGGAATATTAATAACGTAATATTAATAATAGGTCTCTCATTAAGGATATCAGTTAGAATTTGTAAATAGGTTGGTATAAAGCTATACATGAGCTTATTATTATTTTATTACAAAGAATAACTTCTATCTTATTTAAGCTATTTGGTCTCTGATAAAGCTGTCATACCAACATCTTAACAAATTCATCCACTACTAAAATAATAGATCTGGTTGAAGATTTGAAGAAGGTTAGAAATTGTGTCAAGTCTTATAATTAGAACTACTACATAATAATTAGAACTACTACATATGTTAACTCTTTCAGGATAACCTTAGGGTAAAATCTATTCACTTTCAATGAAGATTTATTAAGCACATACTAAATATCAGGCATTTTTTCCAGGTGCTGAGGATGCCTCAGGGAAGAAAGCTGATAAAAATCTCTGCCCTCCCGAAGCTTATATCCTAGCAGAAGGGTGGGGGTGGTCTGGCAATGGTGATTATCTATGAAGTTTAGGTTTCGTTATCAGATTGTGGTTCAGAGGATGTTTCCTAATTACTGGTTTTAAAAATTGAAACACACTAACAAGAGGAAATGAAAAATAGAAACTTCCTGGGGCCTATGAGGAATAGGTTACTATAAAATCTGCCCAGGGCAAGCAAGGTTTTTGTATATTGGGGACACTTTGTGACCAAAGGAAAACTATTTTCCAAAGTAAGTCAGCAGCACATCGGAAGTCAAAAGCTCTGCCAACTATGGAGTGGGGGGAGTCTCTAGGTAAGTAGCATCTTCCTATTCAGTGCTACAGAACAGGCAAAGGGTCCCCTCAGGCCTTGATGAGTTCTGACAAGAAAGTATCACTTCCTCATAATGAAGTTTGACCATAAAGGGAATGTATTCGTAGAAGTTTTTGGAAACTGTCCAAATCCTTCATGGCTGAAAGATTCTTTAAGATTGTGTTGTTTTTCTTCTTAACTTGTCAGCAATCTTTATACAGGGTAGACATAAAGTTCTCATGCAATTTACTATGTTAAACTATTTTATTTTATTTTATATTTTTTATTAAATCATAGCTGTGTACATTAATGTGATCATGGGGCACCATACACTGGTTTTATAGACCGTTTGACACATTTTCATCACACTGGTTAACATAGCCTTCCTGGCATTTTCTTAGTTATTGTGTTAAGACATTTACATTCTATATTTACTAAGTTTCACATACAACCTTGTAAGATGCACCACAGGTGTAATCCCACCAATCACCCTCCCTCCACCCCCCTCCCTTTCCCCCTATTCTTGGGTTATAACTGGGTTATAGCTTTCATGTGAAAGCCACAAATTAGTTTCATAGTAGGGCTGAGTACATTGGATACTTTTTCTTCCATTCTTGAGATACTTTACTAAGAAGAATATGTTCCAGCTCCATCCCTGTAAACATGAAAGAGGTAAAGTCTCCACCTTTCTTTAAGGCTGCATAGTATTCCATGGTGTACATATACCACAATTTATTAATCCATTTGTGGATCGATGGGTACTTGGGCTTTTTCCATGACTTAGCAATTATGAATTGGGCTGCAATAAACATTCTGGTACAAATATCTTTGTTCTGATGTGATTTTTGGTCTTCTGGGTATATACCTAGTAGAGGAATTATAGGATTGAATGGCAGATCTATTTTTAGATCTCTAAGTGTTCTCCAAACATCTTTCCAAAAGGAATGTATTAATTTGCATTCCCACCAGCAGTGTAGAAGTGTTCCCTTTTCTCCACATCCACGCCAACAACTCTGGTCTTGGGATTTTGTGATATAGGCTAGTCTCACTGGAGTTAGATGGTATCTCAAAGTAGTTTTGATTTGCATTTCTCTGATGATTAAAGATGATGAGCATTTTTTCATATGTCTGTAGGCTGTGCGCCTGTCTTCTTCAGAGAAGTTTCTCTTGCCCAGCCTGTGATGGGATCACTTGTTCTTTTCTTGCTTATACGTTTGAGTTCTCTGTGGATCTGGTTATTAAACCTTTGTTGGAGACATAACCTGCAAATATCTTCGCCTATTCAGAGGGCTGTTTGCTTGCTTTACTTACTGTGCTCTTGGCTGTGCAGAAGCTTTTTAGCTTGATCAGGTCCCAGTAGTGTATTTTTGAAGCTGCTTCAATTGCCCGGGGGGTCCTCCTCATAAAATACTCACCCAGACCGATTTCTTCAAGGTTTTTCCCTGCACTCTCTTCTAGTATTTTTATAGTTTCATGTCTTATGTTTAAATCTTTAATCCAGTGAGAGTCTTAGTTAATGGTGAAAGGTACGGGTCCAGCTTCAGTCTTCTGCAGGTTGCCAGCCAGTTCACCCAGCACCATTTGTTAAATAGGGAATCATTTCCCCACTGAATGTTTTTAATTGGCTTGTCGAAGATCAAATAATGGTAAATAGCTGGATTCATCTCTTGGTTCTCTATTCTATTCCAGACATCTACTTGCTGTTTTTGTGCCAGTACCATGCTGTTTAATCACTATCGATTTGTACTATATGTCGGAAGTCTGGTAGCATGATTCCTCCTGCTTTGTTTTTATTTCTGAGTAATGTTTTGGCTATTCGAGGTTTTTTCTGTTTCCATATAAAATGAAGTATCGTTTTTTCAAGATCTTTAAAGTATGACAGTGGAGCTTTAATAGGGATTGCATTAAAATTGTATATTGCTTTGGGTAGTATGGACATTTTAACAATGTTGATTCTTCCCAGCCACGACCATGGTATGTTTTTCCATTTGTTAACATTTTCAGCTATTTCTTTTCTTAGAGTTTCATAGTTCTCTTTATAGAGATCTTTCACATCCTTTGTTAGATAAACTCCCAAATATTTCATCTTCTTTGGCACTACTGTGAATGGAATAGAGTCCTTAACTGTTTTTTCAGCTTGATTATTGTTGGTATATATAAAGGCTACTGATTTATGAATGTTGATTTTGTAACCTGAGATGCTGCTGTATTCCTTGATCACTTCTAAGAGTTTTGTAGTAGAATTCCTGGTGTTTTCCAGATAAACAATCATATCATCTGCGAAGAGCGAAAGTTTGAGCTCTTCTGACCCTATATGGATACCCTTGATGGCCTTCTCTTCCCTAAGTGTGATGGCTAAAACTTCCATTACAATGTTAAAGTGCAGTGGAGACAATGGACAGCCTTGTCTGATTCCAAGTATTGGTCAATCTCCTTTAGATTTTCATATTTCTGAGAATAAAGTTTCTTGTAATATTCATTAAGGAGTTTTTGAATTTCTGAGGAGTCTGTTATTTCGTCTTTGTCATTTCTGATTGATGAGATTAGAGATTTTACTCTTTTTTTCCTGGTTAGGTTAGCCAAAGGTTAGGTTACTGACTTTTCAAAAAACCAACTTTTTGATTTATTGATCTGTTGTATAATTCTTTTGTTTTCAATTTCATTTAATTCTGCTCTAATGTTGGTTATTTCTTTTCTTCTACTGGGTTTGCAGTTGGAATGTTCTTCCTTTTCCAGTTGCTTGAGATGTCCCATTAAGTTATTAACTTCCTCTCTTTCCGTTCTCTTGAGGAAGGCTTACAGTGTTATAAATATCCATCTTAGGACTGCCTTTGCGGTATCCCAGAGGTTTTGATAATTCATGTCTTCATTGTTGTTTTGTTCCAAAAATTTGGCAATTTCCTTCTAAATCTCATCTCTGACCCAGCTATCATTCAGCATAAGGTTATTTAACTTCCATGTTTTTGTATGAGTATACAGATTCCTGTTGTTACTGAGCTCAACTTTTATTCCATGGTGGTCCAAGAAGATGCAAGGAATAATTTTTATTCCTTTAAATTTACTGAGGTTCAACTTGTGACCTAAGATGTGATTGGAGTATGTTCCGTGGGCTGATGAGAAGTATGTGTATTCAGTTTTGTTGGGTGAAATGTTCTGTAGATGTCTGCTAAATCCAAATGTTGGATGGTTTGGTTTAAATCTAAAATTTCTTTGCTCAGCTTCTTATTGGAGGATGGATCCAACACTGCCAAAGGATAGTTGATATCTCCAACTATTATGGAGCTGGAGGAAATCAAGTTGCTCATGTCTGTTAGAGTTTCTCTTATAAATTGAGGTGCATTCTGGTTGGGTGCATAGATATTAATAATTGAAATCTCATCATATTGAGTATTACCCTTAACAAATGTGAAGCGACCATTCTTTTTCCTTACTTTTGTTGGTTTAAAGTATACTGTATCTGCAAATAAAATTGCAACACCTGCTTTTTTCTGATTACCATTTGCCTGAAATATGGATGACCATACTTTCACCCTGAGTCTATATTTGCCTTTTAAGGTAAGATGTGACTCTTGTATGCATCAAATATCTGTCCTGAGTTTTTCTATTCAGTCAGCTAACCTGTGCCTATTTAGAGGACAGTTTAAACCGTTCACATTAATGGAGAATATTGATAAGTCTGATAAAATTTTGGGTATCGAGTTTTTCGAAAGTCCAGTGGATATTTTTAATGCTTTCACCACTGTGGAAGTTGGAGTTTGATCAAAAGTTTCTGAGTGAGTTTACTTTTGTGGTAGAGGATTGCGCTGGTCATTATGGAAGTTAGGTCTGAGAATATCCTGAAGAGCTGGTTTGGTTATGGCAAATTTCTTCAACATATGAATGTCATTAAAGTATTTAATTTCTCCATCATAAATGAAACTCAGTTTAGCTGGATACAGGATCCGGGGTTCAAAGTTATTTTGCTTTAGGAGATTAAAAGTCAATGACCACCCTCTTGGCTTGAAAAGTTTCAGCAGAGAGATCTGCAGTCATTCTAATATTCTTCCCTTCTCTTTGTAGGTAATGGATTTCTTCTGTCTGGCTGCTTTCAGAATTTTCTCCTTCATATTAACTTTAGTGAAGTTAATTATGATATTCCTGGTGGATGTCTTATTGGGATTGAGTCGTGCTGGGGTCCTGAAACTGTCTGCTATCTGAATTTCAGAATCTCTAGGCATGTCTGGAAAATTCTCTTTCATAATTTCATGGAGAAGGGCCTCTGTGCCTAGCGAGGCCACTTCATTGGATTCAGGGATTCCAATGAGGTGGATATTACCCTTCTTTGAGTTATCCCAGAGCTCTCTGAGAGAATGATTCATTTTTGCTCTCCATTGCTCTTCCTCTTTGAGAGTTTGGGAGCATTCAAAGGCTTTGTCTTCAATGTCAGAAATCCATTCTTCTGCTTGCTCCACTCTGTTCCTGAGGGATTCTACTGTATTTTTCAGATCTTTGAGGGCTGCAAATTCTTGCTTCACTGTGTCTAAGTCTTTGGTGGTTTTGTCTTTAAATTCATTAAATTCTTGAGACAACTTTTGAATTTCTCCTCGAATTTCTAATTTTGACTTTTGAATTGCTGCTCAAATTTCTAATTCCAAATTTTCCTCCATTTTATTAATCTTGTTTGCAATCCAAATTCTGAATTCGATTTCTGACATCTTGGCCAGCTGTTTATGAATGGGATCTTCAGTTACATCTGCCATATCTTTCTTGGGGTGGGGTTGGGGGGTTGATCTATTCTGGTTATTCATGTTACCAGAGTTTTTCCGCTGATTCCGCCCCATGATTGTTTTACACCATTTGATTTTTCCCCTGGAGCTTTGTCAAGGACCCGTACAGTGCTATGGCCTGAGAAACTGGGGACCTGTTTGGTGTGGTGGGGCTGAGTGGTTCTGTCTTGTTTTCAGCTGGTTTCTGTTCGACCCTAGTGAAACAGTTACTCTGGGTTGAAGTCTCAGCTGTGGAGAAATACCAGCAATTAAGTCACCCTGCCCCCCACACTCAACAATTGGAAAAGGAAAATCAAACCTTCCTACAACCACACACCCAGGGAACCCTCTGAATAGTCCTTGGGCAATTGGCTCAGTTCAAAAGGTCCAAATCAATTGTCTCAATCAGTACCTGTCTCAGGTGGGAGAGTTTAAAAGGTCTCTGGCAACTAGATCACAGGGGTCTGGTGACTACCCTGATATGGCTTGCTCCAGTGCTGCATGGAGTCAGGAGGACTCACCCAGCAAATAGATCAGTCTGGGAAGGTTGATGCCTCCTTCCCCACCTTGCATCTCTGTCACACCCAGTCACTGATATCCCCGCAGTTGGCTGACCTGGTTGCCTGTAGTGAATAGATACTCCAGGAGTTTGCACCTGCCTGAATCACAAGGAAATCTATTTCTGCTCAGCCAGGCTGCTGTGCTCTGTCTCTAACTAGCAGGGGGAGGTGAGGCCTGATAACCTCGGGCACTTGATGGAGGCTGGGGGGTGTTCACTTAGTTCCAGCCCCGCCCCTGATTGATGTTACTGACAGAATAGAACAACTTTGTGGGAATTTGTTTCTGTCCCTGCTAAATTCCCCTGCAGAAGAGAAGCTGTTTCGAGTTCCCAGAGCCTGTGCCTCAGGCCCTGTCTTTGCTCCTGCAGGTTTGTATTCGGTTACCTGTCAGTTCTAGCCCCCTATCTTCCTTTATCTATAGGCTGATGATCCCTGAGGGCTGGGTGCATCTTAGGCTCAGTAAAGCGGTCCTCTGGGTCAGCCCCACCCTGGGAACTTCCCGGCTCTGCGCGTGCGTTTCTAGTCCCTGCGCTCCACCCAGGTTGGTACTGTCTCAGGCAAACCCTTTACTCACGGGGCCTGCGTTTCTGTCCCAGATCTGTTCCATGGTGGTCGCCACCTGAGTAGATGCCTGGCCTCCTCTGGTTGCCCAGGGAGACGGGGGTGTGGCTTCAGAATATCCGGGACTGAGCCCTATTGTTGCTAAAAGACAGCTGCTGCTCTGTGCCTCAGAGGGCACTGTTGCTCCGGTGTGGTTCCCTCTCAGCTGACCATCCTCTCCTCACTCCCGTTCCCCAGAGTCAGAACTGACCAGCTGCAGTTTAGGCCCTGTCCACACCCCTCAAGAAATCACTCAAGAATCTGGAATCCTGGGGGACAGGCCTCCAGACCTCAGAGTGAGAGTGGAGGGGAGTGCTGGGAGCTCAGAGATGCAGGTAGAGAATATATACAGTTTTATATATTCTGAGTTTTATGCCTGGCAGGAGAATGCCGTGGCACTCTAGTAGGAGAGGTAGGTCCAGTTTTTAGAGGGTCTCTTCCATGGAGTGTAGTGGGAGGACCTTTGAACTCTGCTTGTTTGTTTGTGGGGCACTCTGATCCATTCTCACAGGGGAGGGGACTCCCGTCCACTTGGTGATGGATTTTGTACCTTTTGTTTGTATCCTTGGGGTCGCAGCTCGTCTCAGTAGGGTTGATGTGCGTTCTTCAACCTTCTCTCTTGGTGAAGCTCAAATCCACCAGGTTACTTGCTAAATTTCTGTCCTTTAACTCTCCTTCTGGATGGGAGCCTCATGCTGGGAGCAGAGCAGAAGCGCTGGGCACCCATGGAGCGAGGGTGGCGGCGTGAATGCGGAGCTCCTCACAGCAGCCCCTGCCGTCCCGGCTGCAGACTGAGCTGCCTGGTAAAGTATTTTAAATTGCACATGAACTTTATATTCACCTGTATATTTTGGATGGTTTTTCAAAGCCATGACTTAGCTTTTCACTTTCTTAACAGTGTCTTTTCTTTCTTTCTTTGAAGACAGGGTTTTGACCTGTTGCTAAGACTATAATGCAATGGCATCATGATAGCTGTTTGCAAGTGATTCTCTTGCCTCAGCCTCCTGAGTAGCTGGGACTATGGGCATTCACCACAATAACTTGCTAATTGTTCTGTTGTTAGTGGAGATGGGGTCTCGATCTTGCTCAGGCTAGTGTCAAATTCATAGGGTATCATGGGATACTTTATTTTTTGAGGGAAAAACATATCTTCAATAGCAATAAGGCAGGGTACAAACTACTAACTCAAGAGTGTCATTTTATTAAAAAGACACTTGTACTTGAATGTTTATCACATCACAATTCACAATAGCAAAGATATGGAATCATCCTAAATGTTCATCAATTGATGAGTGGATTAACAAAATGTAGTACATACATACACCATGGGGCACTACTTAGCCATAAGAAGGAATGAAATAATGTGATTTGCAGCAACTTGGATGGAACTGGAGAACACTGTCCTAAATAAAGTAATTCAGGAATGGGAGAACAAACACCACATATGCTCATTAATAACTGGGAGCTAACCGATGGGTACATATGATCAGAAAGTGATATAAAGGACATTGGAAACTAAGAAGAGAGGAGGGTGGGAAGGGGGTGAAGGATAAAAACTTACCTGACGGGGACAATGCACTTTGTTCTGGTGATGGGCACACGAAAGCCCTGACTTCAGCATTATACAATTCATCCATGTAACAAGAACACTTGTTGAAGTGTTGAAATATAAAAACTATAAGAACAAACAAACATAAAACCTCTAAAAGTTCTCTTTATTAAGGAGATATGTCCAAATAGGTGAGTAACTTAATTTTTATGTCCTAATAATAAGTGGCTATTAAAAAATAATAAATATATTTTTATTTAATTCTTAAATAACTATAATTTACTTAGGGGACATATGTCTGTTAGGCACTGGACAACTTTTGAAATCTTAGTTTGGATATTACTGATCTACCTGTTCCACGTTTATTTTCATGAAGTACTTGCTTTTTATCACAATTGCTGAAAACCCAGTCTATCAAAGTATTGTTACTAAAGAAATGTGGTATCATCTAATATCAAAAGTATAGACTATCTTGAGTTAGTAGTTTTCAAATTGTCTATTGATATTGAATACCTGTTTTTCCCTGCAAGAATAAAGTATCCCAGGATATGCTATGAGTTCAATGTAGTGCCCTGAGGTACCTCAGCACAGTTTGGGAATCATGGGTCTAGGGGAAACAGAAGAAAGCTGAGAAGAAACTTTATTTGAGGGTTTAAATATGTTAAATCTTTAAAGTTCATCAAAGGGGCATTGTGTTCAATTAAACATTTATATTTATTACATTTGTATATGATTTTATAATTATAAGGATGACCTATATTTATTTTATTGATCCCTATATCCTTTGAGACCTCATAGCATAGTCTTGGTGATACCTTTACTGCAATTTGAGAAACAGGATCTAGCAGTATAAATAAGATAATGTATGCAGAGGAAAAATTAACCAAAAATCCAAGGCAACACAATTACCAAATAGATAAGGAGGAAGTAAAGCAATGTGAGGAAAAGAAAATACAATTTATGGTCTTAACTGGGATATTTCTGGGACTCAAAGGGGATGGGGTTCATAGCAATGTTGGACAAACAGGCATCAACATAGGCTTCCCCAGGCAAATAGGGATGTATATTTCTCCAAGAATTATTGGGAATCATTGATTTTGCAAATTCAGCAAGATTGTACATGTGTTAGCCCAAACCCCAGCATTTTCCACTGGCTTTTCCTACTCTCTCTTATTTTGAAAATCTAGAGTCAATATTATATCCACCTCTGGTTCTAACAATATTGAAATGTTTCCCTGGGCTTTGCAACCCCTTCTCTGGAGAAAACAAAGCAACCAGGTATTATTATTACTATTATTTTTAACAGAATGCCCATCTTTGAGAAGTCTTTTTCAATGTGAAAGTTTCCCTGAGGTACAGAGTTGTTGCTTTTTTGTTGGGGGAAGTTCTCTTCATTAGTACACATTTATGAGAAGAGAATCTGGAATCAGTAATACACAACAATCTTGTAGGTTAATTATTACCATTTATAAATTAGCAAACTGAAGTCTAAGTAACTTAAATAAAACCCAGCACTTGGATAACATTATCTATGCCAATATAGGAGAAAAGAGGAGGTGGCCATTTATTTTTGTAGTTCGATTAAATGTATAAAAATGTATATATATTTCTAATTATGATAACATTATTTCATTTCTCTGCATTTTATTATGTCTGCAACTTTCTAGTCTCAAACTACCCAATCCCCCTTCCTTCCTTCCTTCCTTCCCTCTCTCCCTCCCTCCGTCCCTCCTTCCTTTCTTCCCTCTTCCTTCCTTCCTTGTTACCTACGTTCCTTCTTTTCTTCCTTCTTTCCTTCCTTTTTCTTTTTCTATTGAGAGGTAGTAAGGATTTTTATTGTCAAAACAAGTAGAAGATTCAAGCATAACAGAGGAAACAAGTTAATTGTGTTGATAATATTAGACACCAGGGTGTCTATGGAATGGTCATCTACTTACATAGACAAGATACTGTCCAAAACAAAATCACAGGTATTTGAGAAATTGTTCAGAACAATGGCTGAATATGTATGCAGTATATAGAAATAAAAAAGACTGTTTTCCAATTTCTTCTCCTCAGTGACATGTGCAGGCATGTAAAGGAAGGAGGCTATTTTTGGAGAAAAATGTTTTTCATATGGAAAAATCTTAATTATCTAAACTTCTTCCATTCCTCTTGCAACACACAAAAAGGTTTTAAGCCCTGGGATAGGCAGAGAAATCCAGATAGACTGCACCAGTTTTACACAAACCTGAAGACTATAATCTAACAGGAACAAACACTTTACTTAAGAATTTTTAAATACTCTGGGAGGTTGAGGCGGGTGGATCACTTGAGGTCAGGAGTTTGACACCAGCCTGAGCAATAGTCCAACTCTGTCTCTACTAAAAATAAAAAACTAAAGCAAGAGGACAACCTGAGCCCAGGAAATTGAAGTTACTGTGAGCTATGATGTCATTGTACTCTACTCTAGTCAGGGCACCTAGAAAAAAAGAATTGTTTTTTTGAATACCTTTTTATCTATTCCAAACCAGTACATTGAATTTTCTCCCTTAGAAGGTTTTCAACAAAATCAGAATTAAATCAATCTTATTATAAAATGCAAGAAACAATACCTAAGTCTAGTGTTTGTTCTGTGTGATTCATAAAAGGGAAGCATCCCTCCAGTGGCACTAGCCCTTAAAAGTGCCACCTTATAAACTGGCTGTAGGACAAGGTAACCTTTTGGGTCTACCAAAAGGCAGAGAGAGCCTAGTTTCGACATAGATGAGCAGTCCTTGCTAAATCAGGCTTTTAATTATAGCCAGACCTTAAAAAGATCCTATGTCCTCCTAACTGACAAGGCCACAACACAGTACCAGCAGGGTGCCAAGAAGCCAAAGTTGTGTAAATTACTCTACAATTTGTCAATGTTCACATTGATAATGAGAAAGGTATCAAGAATCTTGAATTTTATTTGCTGCTTTTTAAAAAAGAAGCTTGAGTTTTAACAACTTAATTATTTGCTATAGACTAAATGTTTATGCTCTGCCAACATTCAAGTGTTGACAATTATCAGTGTGGTGGTAACTGGAATGGGGCATTTTGGTGGTGATTATGTCATGAAAGCATAACCCATGCATAAGCACGCCCTTATAAGACAGCTCTGTCACACCTCCTGCCATGTGACAGCACAGCAAAGAGACAGCTGTGTATGAATCAGGAAGGAGATTCTCGCCAGACCCCAAGTCTGCCAGCACTTTGCTCTTGGACTTTCCATCCTCCAGAACTGTAAGAAGTAAATTTCTATTATTTATGATTTACCCAGGATATTGTATTTTTTCTAGCAGCCCTAACTGACTAAGACAACATTATTTATCTAATAAGCAATGATAAAAAGTCTTGTCTAGGGTAAATGGCCCAAAATATTATGCATCACTACTAATAATATTATTCCGCTTGACTGTAAAGCATTCTTCCACACAATATGCACAAGCTTTGTGCTAATGTTTCTTAAAAGCCAATTATGTCTTCAGCTCTAGCCTCAGTTTAACAAGTTTTTTTTTCTTTTTTTCTTTTTATTTTTACATATACATTAGATTTCCATTTTTTTTGCCTTCACAAAATTAAAAAGACTTAAAATTTAGTAACAATAACAATGTTTAAGATAAAGATTAGAAACAAAAACCTTGTAAAGAACGAAGAAACATAAATACATTCAGATTCCTTTTCTGAATGTGTTTGGATTTTTTTTTGGCTATTCATTGTAATCATATCGAATACTTTCTCTCATTTCCTTTTTGGGATGATTTTTTTTTTTTATTGTTGGGGATTCATTGAGGAGTTTAACAAGTTTTTAAAAGTACACACCTTTCCTATGTCACAGCCCAGGTGAAAAGGGATGGGAGAACAAAACATCTTCTACTCAGATTCCCCAGACTAGAAAGAGTTCTAGTATCCAACAGGTTATGAGCATGTCCAAGTTTGAGATTATGAACTATAGCAATTTCTTCTCTTGTATTTCTGGGATGTCTGTCTTGGGTAGCTTAAAAATTGCTGTATACTCAGCCCTTCAGGTGGCCTGGACATAGTCTGGGCATAGGTCAGCTCCACTGGAAAGGGTGTCTTGGCCCCTTTGTAGGTCCGGGTAGAAAAGCTTCTTGAATTAGTTTTCTGGTGATGGTACGTCGTGGTTCAAAGAGGCTCCATTTATCTAAAGAGTTTCTGTCCTTATCCTCAATTCTAGAACTAGGTCAGGTAAGACAGTATAAGAAGCAGAAGTGAGGCAGCCTCTGTGTGTCTGCTTATAGGAAGGGTGACGGGTTGCTGCTTGGAGTGGGCCATGCAGGCTCTCTCTGCTTTTGTTCTCTCTCCCCTGTAGAACCTGACTTTGTGCAGTGCTTCTGCCAGTCAGAGGCACTTCACCTCTTAAGTGGGGAGGTCAGTGGTGGGTGTGTAGCCAGCATCTCTCAGGCTTGCCTTGTCCTCAAAATGCCAAATGCCTCCTGGGGTCTGTTTTGTGATCAGAGAATTCAAGATGACAACAATAGCTCTATTTCTTACCAACCGCACCTTGCCCATACTGTTAGCCAAAGCACAGGGTCGTGGCAGGGGTGATACACTGTTTTCTCTTTGTTCCACCTTATGGTCTGGAATTTCTATAGTTAGGTCAGCATTCCTTCAGTTCATTTATTCATCACACAGTTATTGAATGCCTACTATGTGCCAGAAACTGGGCTCATTTATAATGATATAGTAAAGTTTTTTAAAAGTGGGAAATTTTAAAATGTATAGGATGCTGCCTATGTCTGCCTATGTGATCGTGTAGGGTCCTTAAGGCACCGTCACAGCTGGGTGGTATGTACTGATGGGCAGGGGTTTCTTGCCTGGTGCCCATTAGGCTTAAGAGCAGGTACTTCTCATCTTGATGACATTGAAGCACAGATATCTAAGTGAGCCATAACTAAGTCCCTGCCACCCCAGTGAAATGATGTGAGAATTATGCTGACAAAGCAATGAAGAACACTGTCCAGTAGCTGTAAATTAGCAAAACTTCCTTGGACGAGCATACCCAGAGGCCTGTTTCTCTACCACTACGGGGCTGCCTGCAATCTAATCTCTAGCACCGAAGAGGTTCTCCTGAGACTGTGGGACAGTGGGGACCTAAGCCATGGGGTGGGCAGCAAGCATTCTGCTAACACCGGATATGTCTGGGCCTCAGGCACAGACCAGCAAGCACAGGCTGTGCACGTCTGAGATTCCAGCATTAACTTTGTTCTTTCCTAGCTAAGTGACACTGGGAAAGACTCAGTCTCTCTGAGGTTACTTTCCTTGTCTAAAAAGGAGGATCAAATACCTGCTCTGTCTACTTCATGGGGTTCTCACAACATCAAACGGTCCTATTCTCATTGGTTTTATGAGTCAGTGCAGGCATAAGATAAATGTATGAAATAAAATACAATGTGTGTGAAAGCATTGTGTAAGATTTAAAGGGGCACACAATGTAAAAATTACTGTTTGTGAGTTTTTAATAGTAAATACAGATGAAAATATCAACATTTTTATGTTCAGTTAAGTCTGGCCAACATTTTTAAGGCCTGCTTCCGTACATGATTCTTTGGGACATAGTATTAAATTATCTGCATGCATTTTAAGTATGGATAATTTTTGTGTTAAGTCTCCTACCTCCTTCCATAAAAGCAAATACATATGTCAAAGAATTAGAAAGCAGTGTCCTGGTGTACTATAGCAAATTCCCTAAGACCCAAACTTTTCTTCTTGCTAATATTAGCACCTGTCATTGGAAATGTGTATAGGAAAAAAAAAAGTGAGTCCCATGGTTTAGGGCTAGAGAGAAACTGGAAGAACATGGGAAGAAAACCAGTCATAGAGACAGAGAGTGAAGGAGAAAATAAGTGACCAGGAAATGGAAAGGTGAAAAGACAAGATACAAGTAAAATCAATCCTCTCGACTGGGCATGTAGAAAGAAGGAACCACACTAAGAAAATGGAAAGTTGGGGACATCAGAGTCAATCAATTGAATGCCAGGTGGATACAGCTTTAAAAAATGAGGCCATTATCACTGAAGTTCATTTGACAGAGCTTATGTATAAGAGTCAAGCGATGATCACTCTTGTCCACAGTCATAAAATAAGGTGCCAGTGTGATTTATCACTGCTCTTCTCATATTCCCCAACTTTAAGAAGTGCCTATAAATTTTAAAGGTTCCCACTTTTAAAAAACTCTTACTATATCATTGTAAATTAGCCCAGTTTCTGGCACATAGTAGGCATTTAATAAGTGTTTGATGAATAAATGAACTGAAGGAATGCTGACCTAACTATGCTAATTCCATGGTGTGGAAAGATTCAAAACTGAAAAATAATGTATTATCACTCTCACCCTTTTATTTCCTTAAACATGAGACTCTGGTTTAAGATTAGTCTATACAGATGACCCAATAATAACTAGTACGTTACCCTTTACCCCCAACCTTTTTCTTTTTTAAATAGTGTCTCTTTGTTACTTGGCTAGAGTGCCATGGCATCAGCCTAGCTCACCACAACCTCAAACTCCTGAGCTCAAGCAAACCTGCCTCATCAACCTCTTGAGTAGCTGGGACTACAGGGGTCTTCCACAACCCAGTTAATTTTTCTATTTTTAGTAGAGGCAGGGTCTCCTTTTTGCTCACGCTGGTCTCAAACTCCTGAACTCAAGTGATCCTTACATCTTGACTTCTCAGAGTGCTAGAATTATAGGCATGAGCCACTGCACTCAGCCATAGCTAGGAGGTTTTTGAATGATTACTTTTCTAGGCACTGTACAATGTGTACGCAATCTCATTCAATTCTTGCAACAACCAGTAAGGACAATTATGGGAAAGTAACAGGGAAAGTAGAATTCAGGGAGGCACCCTTAGAGTGTAACTTGCCAAAGTTCACACATCTAGTAAGTTGGCATCAGGTTAACTAATTGCATATAGTTTTCTTTAAGAATTATACTTTCATAGAAAGGATGCAAAGTAGTGGATCAAGAATTGTAGCTGCTCTTTTCTATGTTGCTATGGCCAGAATAAAATGTACATATTGAGGGTGAGCTATTGGCAGTGACCTTAAAAACAGCAGGAATGGCCAGAGCAGGCATTTGGTTGCTTTTGAATGACAACCAAAGAAACATCCCAACACACACGCAAACACACAGCTACACATACATAGGTACATAACCGAAATAAAACTTTCACTAAGCAATTCTTACTGCCATTATGAGTGATGCATGCTAATATTTTCCATTCCGTTTCCTTTCCTTTTTTTCTCTTTCCTTCCCCTTCCTTCCTTTCCACTCTATTCCATTCTAGTACTTTAAATACTGGTTGGACCCACTTATAACTGCCCTCATATGTGTGAACAGGCCGTGATCTGCAGACTGGAAACCACTGAGCTGGAAGGCAATGCAGGTGGCAAAGGGGCATGGACTTTTGATTTCATTGTGGGCTTGAAGCCTGGGCTCCTGCTGTATTAACTGTGAGGGCTAAAGCAGGTGGTATCGTCTTTGACCTTTAGTTTCTTGTCCATAAAATGGTGATAATAACACCTTTCTCAAAAGGTGGCTGAGAAGAGTGAGCAAAAAACACCGGCACCCAATGTGAACTGAGGTGTGGTAACAGCAGTGTCAGAGGTGGTGAGGAGTGTGGAGGACCAACTCTGGCACTAACTAGCTCTAAGCTTCAGTTAACTCCTGTGTAAAAACTGGGGAAATAAATAGTAGTGCACACCTCACAGGGCTGTTCTGAGGATTCAGCATGCTGATACGTGGAAAGCACAGTGCCTGGTGCTGAGTGAACACTCAAGAAACTATTGGCTACATCTGTTCACCCAATCTAGCTGTTGTTACTGTGCAACCACTTAGAGTTAGTCTGGATTTCCTTGGACTTGGTTACAATGTCTCTTTTGATGAGACAAACTCAGGCTTGGGTGTGTGTGTGTGTGTGTGAGAGAGAGAGAGAGAGAGAGAGAGAGAGAGAAAATGCAGAAATAAATCAAAATAAATTAAAATTGGTTTGTTTATTTTGCTTATTGGTATTTTCTAGCAGCCAAATCAAACTTGGCTGAAGCAAAGGAAATTATTTCAGTAAAAGATAGATTAGATCCAAACTGGATTCCCTCTCCTTATTCTTCTCCAACAGTATTTTCATAATCTTTGGCCTGGGTGCAAAGGGTTTTTTTTAAATAAGTAGACTGTACCAAAAAAAAAAAAATGAATAAAGGAAAAGAAAAGAACATGAGTATACACTCACTAGAGGAAAGTGAGATTAATTTTTTTGAGGTGAGCTAAAGAATGCTATGGCATGTCCCCCATCCTTTTCTCCTTCCCTCTATGTGTGAGGAAGCCTCTGAGATGGCCCCCAGCACTTGAAGACATTCATGGTCTGTGTAATCCCCTCCTCCCATATAAGTGACTCACTTCTAGCTAATAGGATACTATGGAAATGACACTGTATGACTCAGAGACTAAGTCATTAAAGGCCGTGTGGTGTTGTGTCTCTCCTGTGGAGCTTGCCCTGTGGGAAACTAGCTGCTATGCTGTACTAGCCCCATAGAGAGGCTCACGTGATGAGAAATCAAATTCTCCTGCCAATAGGCTTATATGTGAGCTTGGAAGCCAATCTTCCAACCCCTTTAAAAGTCTACAGCCCTAGCTGGTAGTTTGAATGCAACTCAGCAGATGCCCTGAGCCTGAGTTACCAGACCAGAATAATCCCAGACTCATGACCCTCAGAAATTTTGAGATAATAATTATTGTTTTAAGCTGCTAAATTTTGGGGATATTTTGTTACGTAGTAATAGATTGGTAGTGCACTGCCCTTGAATCTTGCTTCCCTCAGCACCTCTCTGTTAGTTCAGTTAATTATTCATTCATTAATCTCTCATTTATTCCACGCATTTTTGTGAACTGCTTGCTATGTGTTAGACAGTGTAACTGTCTTCAGATGCTAATTTTAAGGAGCTTCAGTCTGGTAACAGATATAGAGTGGGCAGACTAATACCGAAATTAAAGTGCTAGGTGCAACACAGCTAAGGACACACAATTACAGCAGACAGACAACTTTCAGAATGGGAAAAGATATTTGCATGTTATGAATTTGACAAAGATAACCAGAATCTACAAAGAACTCAAATTAATCAACAAAAAAGAGAAAACAATCCCATCTATCACTAGTCAAGAGATATAAACAGAAACTTCTCCATAGAAGACAGACAAATGGTCAACAAATACATGAAAACATGCTCATTATCACTCATTATCAGAGAAATGCAAATCAAAGCTACCTGGAAATATCGCCTATCCCTAGTGAGAATGGCCCACATCACAAACTCCCAAAGCTGAGATGCTGGGGTGGATGTGGAGAGATGGGAACAAACACTTCCACACTGCTGGTGGGACTGCAAACTAATACAGCCTCTATGGAAACAAGTATGGAGAATCCTCAAAGAACTAAATCTTCCACTTGGTCTTGCAAACCCATTACTCAGTATCTACCCAGAAGAAAAAAAATATCATTTCACCCTAAGAACATATGCACTAGAATGTTTACTGCAGCTCAATTCACAATCACCAAGATGTAGAATCAACCTAAGTACCCATCAACGCTTGATGGTATATGTATACCAAGGAATATTATCCAGCCATAAAAAAGATGGAGACTTCACATCTTTTATTTTAACCTGGATGGAGTTGGAGAACATTCTCCTTAGTAAAGTATCACAAGAATGGAAAAGCAAGTGTCCAATGTACTCAATACTAATACAAAACCAGTAGATGAACACCCACACAAGAGAAAAACACAGTTAAACTCAAGTGGGGTGCGGGGAGGAAGGGGGAGGGAAAAGGAGAGAGAGGGAAGGAGGGAGGAGGATGGGTGTGCTCTCACCTAACACGCACAATGTAAGTTTATATGGCACAGCTCCTGGGAGAGGGGCACACGTGCAACTTGGACTGTATCCACCAGAAATAAAAAATGTAACCTAATCATTTGTATTCTCATATTAATCTGAAGTTTAAAAAAAAAAGCCTAGGTGTAAGCTGAAGGCCACCATGTGGCTTTGATAGAGGCCTTGGGGACTCAGAGGAGGAAAGGAGAACTTTATGCCCGAGCAGATGAAAGAACCACAAAGGGGAGACAGCATTCGCCCCATGTCTGGGTACGGAGGTGGGCAACTTTGTCAGGTGTCCACTTGGTTGGGCTGAAAAACATTCCCCAGAATTCCCTTTTTTCTATGTTTCTAGTTAGGGTGGGCCACAGGGAGATCCCACTGAGGGCGGGAATCAGCAGCCAGTTTATGGCAGACACGATGCAGCAGGTATAACTTACCTTGCTGGTGTGCAGCAGCGACTGGGCCCGGGACTGGTCTACTGTGCCTCGTGTCTTTTCTCTCTCTCTCTCTCTTCAGAGTCTCATTTTGTTGCTTTCTGTATAGCGCCTGGCATTGCAGCTCATAACAACCTCAAACTCTTGGCCTCAAAAGATTCTCTTGCCTCAGCTAGGACTAGCGGCCCCCGCCACAATGCCTGGCTCTCTTTTTAGACTGGGCCTCACTTTGCTCAGGCTGGTCTCCAGCTCCTGAGCTCAGGCAATCTAGCCGCTTCCTCGGCCCAGAGTGCTGCGATTGCAGTCATGAGCCACTGCACCTGGCCTCCTGGAGTCCTCTCTGAATTGCCTGACTCCGGGCCAGGTGTGTTTGTTTAGCTCCAGGATGAACGGCTTTCGCTTCCGAAGGAAACTCTCTTCACCCCTGAGACAGGACACGTTTTCAATCTTTTTTTTTTAATGCGACCAGTGCCAGCCTTATAGGTGGAGACAGTAGTCCTATAGAGGCTGCTTAACCAACTCCTACACTGGTGGGACAGACAGAAGGTAAGACATGGACAGGCAGAAAAGATGAAAGAGCCTTCAAGGCAGAAGGAATCACGGCAATAAAGGCAAGGAAGGGAAAATGCAGAAGACAGGGAAGGGAAGAGGTAGAAGGTTACAATAGTTAAAACAAGGTAATACCCGACTCCACACATGGCACCAGTACTGACCAATCAGAATGAAGGCTGCCCCAGAACTGGCCAATCAGAACAAATGCTTGCCCCAGTGCAGAGGAGGGGGTCCTGCAGGGCCTGGCTGTGTCCCTTTTACTTATGAAGTATGAAGTCTGGGTGGCTCTGGTGGTGGTGAAGGGCTTGGAGGTAGGACCTCAGAGACACAACTCCATACTAACTGGTGCAGTAATGTTTTAATATTTTAACAACTTGTATTAACATACTGACACAGTCCTGCTGAGTGCCAGCTCTGGGTCAATATATGTGGACTGTGTGTTACACAGGAAGTTGTTTAGCACACCTGGGATGTGGCTGGCTTGGTGTATCGCTGCCATTCACCCCACTGAAATTGATTTAACCTTTTATGTTTTATGTGGCCATAGTCGAAATAGCTATTAAATCTATTCCATGGAGAAATGCTATTTTATGCCAATGACAGAAGACCAGGGCCTTATCTTTTGAAAGAATGATACATCAGAAAGAGGAAATTTTAGCCTCTGTTCTGCCACTGTCACACTGTGGCCTGGGCAAGTCACAATGACCCATCCTGAAGCCAGAAAGCAATGGTCTTAAGTGGATTTTCCTCTCTCTGATTTTCTAGAGACCTGGAATGACTCTCCATTTCCTCAAACTGTAGCCACTAGGACCTTCAACTCTGGAGTGAACTCTTTACCTCTTTGCCTCCTCACCAAAATTTTAGTCTGTGGCAATCGTTTAGTATGAGTTGACTTGTTGTTCCTCTATAGACAGCATGGTAAGTGGGCTGTTTATTTCTCTTGATCTTTAAGCAGCTGTGTGATTTATTGGATATTCCTTTTATACTCTGTAATCCCTCCTGGTACCTAGAGGTCTGCATATAGCAGATGCTTAATAAATACTCAAACGTTTATATATCATTTTAGTAAAATTTCCAGTTCCAAATAAAGATCAAACAAGATACTCCAAACTAAAATATTTAAGGATTTTGGGTTGTGTGTGACTCTGTATATTCTCGGCCTCCCTTCCACCAACATGAATAATTAAGAATAGAGTTGGATCTCTGTGTGTGCATACCCATAATAGTATTTGTGTACATATATTAATGGTGTATAAATTAACTCCTTTTGCTCTAAATGAAAAGCCACTCTTATTTAAAGATAAGTAGGTATGAATATGGAAATCATTTCAGCATCTCAGACCACTATTTTTTCTTAGATAAGCTCAAGCTAGCAAAAATTAATATTTGTCAGTACGAAGAAATTCAAATCTTGAACAGAGAAAAATAATACAGTCAACCCCAAGATAATTTAAATATTCTCATCTTCAGAGAGTTAGGGCAGTTGGGCTTAATTTGCCACATTCTCATCATTAAAAATTTCACTATTGAACTTACCAACATTTGGAAAGTGAGAAATTCAGATAGAGCATCTTATAGGGAAAAAGAAGCATAGGAAAATGTCGGACTATAAAGTGCGCAGCTCCCCCTCAAAAACTGGATATATAGACTAACAAAAGGTTGGTATCTGAATGTGATTGCTGAGAATATGGAATTTTGAATACAAATTCTTTCTTCCCAAGCAAGGAAGGAAATGTTAAAAAAAATACTGGAGAGATGACTATAAATGATAAAAACCTGGAGGCTTTTGATATTACTCTGAGGCAAATTTTCCTTCTTAAGCTTGGAGGAAAAATGATGAGGTGGATTTTTTATCCTTTTTGCCTGACTTATTTTCCTATTTAGCATGCATATATTTAATTGAATTTGAATATGTTTACTGCACCCAGGGGTGAAACAAATTTAACATATATATTTAGCATGACTGTGAGGTATACAGGCAGAGAAGAATTTTTCTTCTCCAGTCTATTCCCTGGGAAGAAATCATAAATTTTTCCATTGTTATTAAACCTTTTTTTTAATAGTTCAACTTCCAGAATTAGCATGAATAGATTTCTCCTCTCAGCATAGAAAGCAGTCACCATTTATTTTAACTTTCTTAACACATCCATCTTTCAACAAGTTCATTTGCCATACTAACACATACAATTAGGTATATATTGTTCTTAATTCTTAGAAAACTTCTCCCCCAGTACATAAAATGTCTCACAATCCATGTCAGGACTCTTTAGCCAGAATTGGTCTTCTGAGTCCATATTTGATCACCTATTCATAAGCATAACATGGGGTAACTCCAATTTATATTTAATTCTTCCAATGCCTGTTGCTCTTTCTATCAAGCCCTCCTTTTAGTGCAGAGGATAAGTGAGCCAATTAGCAAAGGTTTTGAACCTTGGAAAAATGTTATAAAATACACCAAAATGCTGTGATCTGAGTACAGTCTTCGCTAGAAATTTCCAGCAGCTGCTTCCTGGAGCTACAGCACAGCCTCACTCACAGTCACCATGCAGGGGGCAGCACTAGTTCATATCACTGGACAAATGTCGACATCTCCTTGTGCATGTTCATTAGGGCCAGGTGGGAAAGCACAGGTGTGGAACTTTTTGGATCGACTCAGGCTTATGCATTTCTGAGCACCTTGACAAACCAAAAAGACTAGAATTGAAAACTTGCACCTTCACTAATGAAAGTGGAGGGTATTCTTTCCTAGCCGCGTGGCACTGGGCAAGTCGCTTACTCTCTGTCTCTGTTTTCTCATCTATAAAATAGGAATGATAATTTTATCTACCTTGTAGAGTTTGTATGAGGATTAAATGAGTCCATCAGATAAAGAGCATTGAACAGAGCCTGGTAAGCTTTCCCAACCATCATCTGTTTTTTTGTTTGTTTGTTTGTTATTTTTAGACAGAGTCCCACTGTGATGCCCTCAGTAGAGTGCTATGACATCGCAGCAACCTCAAACTCTTGGACTTTTCTCGCCTCAGCCTTCCAAGTAGCTGGGACTACAGGTACCCACCACAATGACCACCTATTTTGTTGTTGTTGTTGTTGTTGTCATTGTTGTTTAGCAGGCCCAGGCTGGGTTCAAACCTGCCAGCCCTGGTGCATGTGGCCAGCACCCTAACCATTGAGCTACGGGTGCTGAGCCCATCATCAGCTGTTTTGCTAACTCTGCTTTACCTGGTTCCTCTGAGCACCCTGGGAAGCCCACGGCAATCCAAATGGCTCACAGACAGTGATGTGACTCTAAAGCACAGTAGCTCTTGTTCTTTTCTCTTTTTATCTATGTCCTTGGAACACTTCCTAAATGGCAGTCACTAGGCTAAACTGTTTGCAAACAATTTATCATGCAAATCTCACCAAAAGTTTACAGGACAAATATTACTGTATTATAATTTCCATTTTATAGATGAGAACATTGGAGTTTGGAGAAGCAAATTTGCTTATTAAGCAAAATCTGCAGACTAAGAATTGAATAGACATTCTATTGCATATTAACTTTGTTTTAGGTGTTATACTTACCTCAAGACTAATCATGATGCAAATTTTTAAAGCTGAAAGGGCCTTCCCCATGAAGGACATAAGACTCAGAGAAATGAAAGACCTTACTCCAGGTCGCCCAGCCAAACAGTACCAGAACATTTGTCTGCCCCTACAACACTCTACTTTTTCTCTACATGGTATTTTACATAATTAATAGATCTTTTCAAATGTGGAAATATTTTAATTGTGCATTCCTTTCAGGGCATGAGTTTCTCCAGCAAGGAAATCATATACCTAAAGGGAAAATTGATTGAAGGGAGAAAAGAAATACTTGGGATAGGTTTTTAAAATTTAATTTAAAATTCAACACAATGGCTTTTTAAGTAAGTAACATCTTAAAAGATGGCATTAGAGTCATATCCCAGCAGCCACAAATATGATAATAAAAGGTTTATGGTGCCTGTTCTACCAGACATTCTTCAATGCCATTTCTTTTCAGTGTTTATAACTAGCACGGAACTGAGGGAATTAAGAACAGTCTTCTTTCAGCTTTGCTAAGACTTCTGTTTTAAACCTGAATTCCTGAGGGCAGGGAGGAAAAGGGAATTCCCTAACCTCTGCAATGCGCCACCCTCATTGCGCTCCACACACGCACACAATTATCCTTGCCATAATGAAGTCAATTTTTCTTTTTTCATCTATTCTTTCTCACAACATCCACTTCCTCCCCTTAAAACCTAAACTTTGGAACTTGGCTCAGTGACATACTCTCAAGATCAAAGTTAAATGATAATTTCCATGAAAACCAAAGTCATTTTAGTCTCTCTCCCTCTCACTGTGTCTCATGCCAGCGAAACACAAAACATTCCGCTCTCCTTTTCTCTCCAGGAGGAAACGCCACATTCCTTCTTATTTCTTCTGGTGTCTGTTCACTTCTATTCATATTACTGCTTTTTATTTTCTCAGAGATGTACACAGAAAATTTCAACTTCATTTTCAAGACATAACTGCTTTTCTTTTTTTTTTTTTTTGCAGTTTATGGCCGGGGCTGGGTTTGAATCCGCCACCTCCAGCATATGGGGCCGGCACCCTACTCCTTTGAGCCACAGGTGCCACCCAAGATGTAACTGGTTTTTACTGTTTTTCTCCCATGGATAGGCAGTGTCTATGAGACTTGAAGATATTTGGGGAGAAAAGGACCAAGAAGCCAGAGGGTAGAAAGTTGGAAGACAGAGCAAGCAGTGATGAAGTAGACATGGAGGAAATTCATATTTAGTGACTTTCTATATGTCTGGTGCCACTGGAGATGTAAGAAATGTATTCTCATTTTACATGTGAATAACCTCAAGTTCATAGAAATCATTTCAAATTTTCAGGATCACAGAGCTTGTAAATGGCCCAGTAAAAATACTAATTCTAGGCTGTCTGACTCCAGAGTCCAACATTTGTGCAGGAGTGAGAGGTCAGTGACATGATATGGGGAGGAGTGGGAGAGATACCACCTTCACACGTGTGTTGACCAGCTTCACCTGTCTTTAGGAAGGATTATCCATCTGACCTTACTCAGGTCCATTATCCACTCGACCTTACTCAGCACAAATAAAGGTCCCAAAGCCATGTAGAGTTTGGACAAGGCGCCCACCTCTCTCCTTTCGCCATTACCCCTCCATACACAGTCACGTCTATGCCCAGATAGCTTCTTGATTGCAGGGGGAAGGAGGAGGTTCTTATTTTGCCCTTAAAGTAGGAGATCCTTTCTGAAATCATTGATGTTTTTCAGGAAACTTTCCACAAAGTTGCTAACTAGAGACTAGAGCGTTATCTGATAAAAGGGGATTTTATATTTCTCTTTGCCCAAGATGTCACCTGAGAAGTTTTATGCAAATGAAAATAATTTTCTTCCTCAAGGGAACACCTGCAGAAGGGAAGATGACAGTGGGATTTTCGTTTTCTTATTTGGAAGGAAAATAGAAGAAAATATCAAATTTCTAACACAGGAAATCTCCCCAGAGTCTACCTTCAGTAGGAAAGCTCATTTTATATTTTGCAAGTTTTATGAGAAAAGCATTAAGCTCTAATAAGTAGCTATTTTAGTATTATGCCTTGGATGTTAAATTCATTTGTTGAGAATACCATAATACCATGGGATGAAGCCTGCTCCCAATAGGAGTTATGAACTATCCTAGGGATTATCACATGAAATGTTCATATATCCATTATTAAAAATGATTCTGCTTTCTGTGGCTACTTTTCTGCCTAGCAGGAAAAAAAATACTCTATAGATTCTGTTTAAACAAACACTAAATTCAGTAACATCTTGGCTTGGTATAAGGTCTGACTTGGTCATATGAAGCAACAAGTGGTTTTCCTGACATGAGTGGACAGGAATGTGAAGTAATGGAAGGCAGAATTAACATTTGATGAGCACAAGCCCCATGTCTGTTTCCATGTAAACGCTATTCCACTCATATTCTGCATTCAGCCTTGTGGCCTGCTTTGGTCAATGAGATATTAATAAATGTGGTGCAAGCAGAGACCTGAAAAGTACTTGTGAGTTTCCACTTCTTCCTGTCTTCCACCGTATCCATGAACATGTCTGCATTAGCCTTCTGGAGGGTGAAATGAGTCAAATTGCCCCAGTCATCTCAGCCAATCCCTGTACACATAAGACAGTCCAACTAAGACCAGAAGAATTGTTTGGCTGACCCCCAAACCAGCAAAGCCTTCTAGCACCCCTCTGAGACACATGAATAATAAATGTGTATTGTCATGTGGTTGGTAGTGGTTTGTTGTGCAACATTATTGTGGTACTAGATAACTCATACAAAACCTACAGTGGGAAAATGGTTTCTGGATATCAAAACATTTGTATATTGTGTTACATGTTATATTAAAACTACAGGAGGGATATGTGTTAAATAGACTGATGGGCCTATGTGGGAAGTCACTTTTAAGAAGGAAAAGGAATCACTTCTCGGACTTTTGGCTATGATCAAGCGTTAAGAAGGAAAAGGATTCTCATTCACAAGGTAAGATTATTCCTGGAGCAATCACCCTGGGAAAAGGAGTATCTTTACAAGTAGAAATTGGATCTAGGAATATGAAGCATTGTCAGATGGGTGATATGGCAGGGTCTCTCCTCGGTGGGAGCCCAGGAGGATGTTTCTCTAATGGGCCATTTATAATGATATCTGGTGAGAGGTGAAAGACCCAGGAAGTCCTAGGTGATGGCAATAATGATGATGTTGATGATGGTGGCTGACACTTACTGAGAAGGCTGCTTACTATGTCCAGGGTATTATACTCAGCTCTTGATATACGTGAATATGAATTCATATAATCTTCATTATACTCTTCCTATAAGGCATTACTTTCTCCCCATTTTATATTTGAGGAAACTGAAGCCCAGAACTATTAAGTGACCTGCAAAGGATAAATAACAATTAAAGAGTAGAACTGGTCACCACCAATCTGGTTCTAGAACCTCTATGCCAAAGGGCTTATGGAATGAGTTGGGTTGAGACCAGAACTTCATACATCATAAGCTGGGTGGTTGATTGTCCTTGCACTCTATTTCTAACCTTGCATGTGCAAAAATTTTATCCTACTATGAGGAGGAGGAGGAGAAGGAGGAGGAAGCGGAGGAAGAGGGGAAGGAGATGAAGGAGGAGGAGGAAGAGGGGAAGGAGGAAGAGGAGGAGGAGGAAGTGAAGGAGAGAGAGAAGAGGGAGAAGGGGAGGAGGAGGAGGAGGAGAGGGAGCAGGGGGAGGAGGGGGGAGGAGGGGAGGGGAGGAGAACAGCAACAACTTGAAATTGGAGCACAAAGTTGAATGCTCATAGTCAGGGAGTTTACCTCATTCCTACTTTTGTTTTTTCAATTTGTTAAGTAAACTCCCTCTTCATCCTGTTTTTATTTTATTTTATTTTATTATTAAATCATAGCTGTGTACATTAATGTGATCATGGGGCACCATACACTGGTTTTATAGACCATTTGACATATTTTCATCATACTGGTTGACATAGTCTTCCTGGCATTTCCTTAGTTATTGTGTTAAGACATTTATATTCTACATTTACTAAGTTTCACATATACCCTTGTAAGATGCACCATAGGTGTAATCCCACCAATCACCCTCCCTCTGCCCACCTCCCACCTCCCTCCCCTCCCTCTCCCCCTTCCCCATATTCTTAGGTTATAACTGAGTTATAGCTTTCATGTGAAAGCCATAAATTAGTTTCATAGTAGGGCTGGGTACATTGGATACTTTTTCTTCCATTCTTGAGATACTTTACTAAGAAGAATATGTTCCAGCTCCATCCATGTAAACATGAAAGAGATAAAGTCTCCATCTTTCTTTAAGGCTTAAAGCCCAAGTGCCCATCGAACCACGAATGGATTAATAAATTGTGGTGTATATATACACCATGGAATATTATGCAGCCTCATTCCTACTTTTTTTCAGGAGATTCTCTACTAGTACTTTGTAATATTTCCTTAGAGATTCTGGGCTTAAATTCATTGAAGAGAGTGGCATTTCTGTAAGTCTTGCATATGCCAGGTACTTTTTAAAGCTTTTCACACACATTCTGCATTGAATCCTAACAACAACCCTTCACTGAAGAGATTTTTGTCCTTAGCCTTAAACATAAGCACTATTCAAAATGGGGTCCCTGGAGGGATGGCAGGCTGTGACCACTTTCTTTCCAGTCCACAGAGAGATGATACAGAAACTGAAAGTGGGTGTTCAGAAACTTATAGAACGTAATTTTCTGCTTGTTGAATATAACAGCCCAAAAAATACATATATATTTTGTGTGTCTCAGTTTTGTATTTCGTTTTACTGGTAATTGATATAATGTATTTTACAAAATACTTTTCCTCAAATGGATTAGAAATCTAAGAAATACACTTTGGGAAGCACTGTTCTAGGTAATGTAATTGAAGCTCAGAAAAACTGAGTAACTTGTCAAAGTCTAATCATTAGCAGTCAGGGTAAGAGTCAAACTCAGGTCCTAATTCAATGTCCATCAAATCATTTGTTTTTATTAAAGTAACATCCGACTTGACTAAAACCATGCCTGCCTGCACCTGCCTATTAAATGACTATTTAAGCTTGTTTGGGTGAGTGTGAATAGTGGGCATTTGGTGTTTCTGTTGATGATCAGACCGACCATCACGAAGTATAGAAGTAGAACTTTAATAGTCAAAATGAAGCTTGGTAGGGTGGCACCTGTCTTTACTCCTAGCTGCGGTGGAAAGATTACTTGAACCCAGAAGAACAAGGCCAGCCTGGGAAGCATAGTGAGTCCTCATCTCTTAAAAAAAATCAAAATGATGCTAAACAATGATGTCTGTGTGGGAGACACAGCCATGGCATAAACGGCTCTAATCCTGGAACGTTATCATGCAGCACCACTTGCTGCTTCTGCAATCCCTGAGGGAGAGAAATAGGTATACATAAAATTTTCATTTAAGAAAAATTGTCTAACAGACCCTACATCCAGTGAAGCAGTTAATTTTGTGGTTTCAAATTCAAAGAAAGTTCTTCCTATCATTTTTTAAAATAAAATCATGCTGCGATTATGACAAGGCGCATAGACAGACATGGGTTTTGGAGTTTAGATCTGGGTCCTGCCTTCACCATTTTCTTGCTCTGTAACCTTGGCATCCCACTCATCTTTCTTTTTTTTTTTTAATTTTTTTATTAAATCATAACTGTATACAATGATATGATTATGGGGCATTATACACTCACTTCATAAACCATTTGACACATTTTTATCACAGTGGTTAACATAGCCTTTCCGGCGTTATCTCAGTTACTGTGCCAAAACATTTACATTCTACATTTACCAAGTTTCGCAAATACCCCTGTAATATGCACCACAGGTGTGATCCCACCGATTCCCCTCCCTCTACCCACCCACCCCCTTTCCCACTTCCCCCTATTGTTAAGTTGTAGCTGGGTTATAGCTTTCATGTGAGAGCCCCAAATTAGTTTCATAGTAGGGCTGTGTACATTGGGTATTTTTTCTTCCATTCTTGGGATACTTTACTAAGAAGAATATGTTCCAGCTCCATCCATGTAAACATGAAAGAGGTAAAGTCTCCATCTTTCTTTAAGGCTGCATAGTATTCCATGGTATACATATGCCACAATTTATTAATCCATTCGTGGATCGATGGGCACTTGGTCTTTTTCCATGACTTAGCTATTATGAATTGGGCTGCAATAAACATTCTGGTACAAATATCTTTGTTATGTTGTGATTTTTGGTCTTCTGGGTATATGCCCAGCAGAGGAATTACAGGATTGAACGGCAGATCTATTTTTAGATCTCTGAGTGTTCTCCATATATCTTTCCAAAAGGAATGTATTAATTTGCATTCCCACCAGCAGTGCAAAAGTGTTCCCTTTTCTCCGCATCCACGCCAACATCTCTGGTCTTGAGATTTTGTGATATAGGCTAGTCTCATTGGAGTTAGATGATATCTCAAAGTAGTTTTGATTTGCATTTCTCTGATGATTAAAGATGATGAGCATTTTTTCATATGTCTGAAGGCCGTGCGCCTGTCTTCTTCAGAGAAGTTTCTCTTCAAATCCCTTGCCCAGCCTGCGATGGGATCCCTTGTTTTTTTCTTGCTGATGCGTTTGAGTTCTCTGTGGATTCTGGTTATTAAACCTTTGTCAGAGTTATACCCTGCAAATATCTTCTCCCATTCTGAGGGCTGTCTGCTTGCTCTGCTTACTGTGTTCTTAGCTGTGCAGAAGCTTTTTAGTTTGATCAAGTCCCAGTAGTGTATTTTTGAAGCTGTTTCAATTGCCCGGGGGGTTCTCCTCATGAAATACTCACCCAGACCAATTTCTTCAAGGGTTTTCCCTGCATTCTCCTCTAGTATTTTTATAGTTTCATGTCTTAAGTTTAAATCTTTAATCCAATGAGAGTCTATCTTAGTTAATGGTGAAAGGTGTGGGTCCAATTTCAGTCTTCTGCAGGTTGCCAGCCAGTTCACCCAGCACCATTTGTTAAATAGGGAATCTTTTCCCCACTGAATGTTTTTAATTGGCTTGTCAAAAATCAAATAGCGGTAAGTAGCTGGATTCATCTCTTGGTTCTCTATTCTATTCCAGATATCTACTTCTCTGTTTTTGTGCCAATACCATGCTGTTTTGATCACTATTGATTTGTAGTAAAGTCTGAGGTCTGGTAGTGTGATTCCTCCTGTTTTGTTTTTATTTCTGAGTAATGTCTTGGCTATTCGAGGTTTTTTCTGATTCCATATAAAACGAAGTAATGTTTTTTCAAGATCTTTAAAATATGACAGTGGAGCTTTAATAGGGAGTGCGTTGAAATTATATATTGCTTTGGGTAGTATGGACATTTTGATAATGTTGATTCTTCCTAGCCATGAGCATGGTATGTTTTTCCATTTGTTAACATTTTCAGCTATTTCTTTTCTTAGAGTTTCATAGTTCTCTTTATAGAGATCTTTCACGTCTTTTGTTAGGTAAATTCCCAAATATTTCATCTTCTTTGGCACTACTGTGAATGGGATAGAGTCCTTAACTGTTTTTTCAATTTGACTGTTGTTGGTGTATATAAAGGCTACCGATTTATGAATGTTGATTTTGTAACCTGAGACGCTGCTGTATTCCTTGATCACTTCTAGGAGTTTTGTAGTAGAGTCCCTAGTGTTTTCCAGATACACAATCATATCATCTGCGAAGAGCGAGAGTTTGATCTCTTCTGACCCTATATGGATACCCTTGATCGCCTTTTCTTCCCTAATTGCGGTGGCTAAAACTTCCATTACAATGTTGAAAAGCAATGGAGACAATGGGCAGCCTTGTCTGGTTCCTGATCTGAGTGGAAATGATTCCAATTTAACTCCATTCAATATGATATTGGCTGTGGGTTTGCTGTAGATAGCCTCTATCAGTTTAAGAAAAGTCCCTTCTAGACCAATTTTCTTGAGTGTTCTGATCATGAAGGGATGCTGGATATTATCAAAAGCTTTTTCTGCATCAATTGAGAGAATCATATGGTCTTTGTTTTTTAATTTGTTTATGTGCTGAATTACATTTATAGATTTACGTATATTGAACCAGCCTTGAGACCCTGGGATAAAAACAACTTGGTCATGATGTATAATTTGTTTGATGTGTTGCTGGATTCTGTTTGTTAGGATCTTGTTGAATATTTTTGCATCTATATTCATTAGTGATATTGGTCTATAATTTTCTTTTCTTGTTGGGTCTTTTCCTGGTTTGGGGATCAGGGTGATATTTGCTTCATAGAACGTGTTGGGTAGTCTTCCTTCTTTTTCTACATTTTGGAACAGGTTGAGTAATATAGGTACTAGTTCCTCTTTAAAGGTTTGGTAGAATTCTGACGTGAAACCATCTGGTCCCGGGCTTTTCTTTTTAGGGAGGTTTTGTATAGTTGATGCTATTTCTGAACTTGATATGGGTCTGTTCAACATTTCCACTTGATTCTGGTTAAGTCTTGGAAGGTGGCGTGCTTCCAAGTATCGGTCTATTTCCTTCAGATTTTCATATTTCTGAGAATAAAGTTTCTTGTAATATTCATTAAGGATTTTTTGGATTTCTGATGAGTCTGTGGTTATTTCGTCTTTGTTGTTTCTGATTGATGATATTAGAGATTTTACTCTTTTTTTCCTGATTAGGTTGGCCAGAGGTTTATCTATTTTATTGACCTTTTCAAAAAACCAGCTTTTTGATTTATTGATCTGTTGTATTATTCTTTTGTTTTCAATTTCATTTAATTCTGCTCTAATTTTGGTTATTTCTTTTCTTCTACTGGGTTTGGGGTTGGAATGTTCTTCCTTTTCCAGTTGCGTGAGATGTCCCATTAAGTTGTTAACTTCCTCTCTTTCCGTTCTCTTGAGGAAGGCTTGCAGTGCTATAAATTTCCCTCTTAGAACTGCCTTTGCAGTGTCCCAGAGGTTCTGATAGCTTGTGTCTTCATTGTCATTTTGTTCCAAAAAATTGGTGATTTCTTTCTTAATCTCATCTCTGACCCAGCTATCATTCAGCATAAGGTTATTTAACTTCCATGTTTTTGTATGGGTATGCAGATTCCTGTTGTTACTCAATTCAAGTTTTATTCCATGATGGTCCGAGAAGATGCATGGAATAATTTCTATTCCTTTAAATTTACTGAGGTTAGACTTGTGACCTAAAATGTGATCAATTTTGGAGTAAGTTCCGTGGGCTGATGAGAAGTATGTGTATTCAGTTTTGTTGGGATGAAATGTTCTGTAGATGTCTGCTAAATCTAAATATTGGATGGTTAGGTTTAAATCTAAGATTTCTTTGCTCAGCTTCTTTCTGGAGGATCGATCCAACACTGCCAAGGGAGTGTTGAAATCTCCAACGATTATGGAGCTGGAGGAAATCAAGTTACTCATGTCTGTTAGAGTTTCTCTTATAAATTGAGGTGCATTCTGGTTGGGTGCATAGATATTAATAATTGAGATCTCGTCATATTGAGTATTACCCTTAACAAATATGAAGTGACCATTCTTGTCCTTCCTTACTTTTGATGGTATAAAGCCTACTGTATCTGCAAATAAAATTGCAACACCTGCTTTTTTCTGATTACCATTTGCCTGAAATATGGACGACCATCCTTTCACCCTGAGTCTGTGTTTGTCTTTTAAGTTGAGATGTGACTCTTGTATGCAACAAATATCTGGCTTGAGTTTTTGTATCCAGTCAGCTAACCTATGCCTCTTTAGAGGACAGTTTAAGCCATTCACATTGATGGAGATTATTGATAAGTCTGGTGGAATTTTGGGTATCGAGTTTTTCAAAGGTCCAGTGGACATTTTTAATCCTTTCGCCAGTGTGGAAGTTGGAGTTTGATCCGAAGTTTCTGAGTGAGTTTACTTTTGTGGTATAGGATTGGGTTGGTCATTGTGGAGGATAGGTCTGAGAACATCCTGAAGAGCTGGTTTACTTATGGCAAATTTTTTCAACATATGAATGTCATTGAAGTATTTAATTTCTCCATCATAGATGAAACTCAGTTTAGCTGGATACAAGATCCTGGGTTGAAAGTTTTTTTGCTTTAGGAGATTAAAAGTTGATGACCAGCCTCTTCTTGCTTGAAAAGTTTCAGCAGAGAGATCTGCAGTTATTCTAATATTCTTACCTTTGTACGTTATAGTTTTCTTTCGCCGGGCTGCTTTGAGAATCTTCTCTTTCATGTTAACTTTAGTGAAGCTAATTATGATATGTCTGGGAGATGGCTTATTGGGGTTGAATCGTGCTGGGGTTCTGAAGCTGTCTGCTATCTGAATTTCAGATTCTCTAGGCATGTCTGGAAAATTTTCTTTCATAATTTCATGTAGAAGGGCCTCTGTGCCCTTGGCTGCCACTTCATCAGTCTCCGAAATTCCTATAACCCTTATGTTATTTTTTTTCGAATTATCTGAGAGCTCTCTGAGTGAGTGATCCGTTTTTGCTCTCCATTTCTCTTCCTCTTTGAGAGATTGGGAGCGTTCGAAGACTTTATCTTCAATGTCAGAAATCCTTTCTTCTGCTTGCTCCATTCTGTTACTGAGGGATTCTACTGTATTTTTCATATCTTTGAGGGCTGTAAGTTCTTGTTTCAGTGTGTCTAAGTCTTTGGTGGTTTTGTCTTTAAATTCGTTAAATTCTTGAGACAGTTTTTGAATTTCTCCTCGAATTCCTAATTCCATTTTATTAATCTTGTCTGCAAACCAAATTCTGAATTCGACTTCTGACATCTCAGCCAGTTGTTTATGAATGGGATCTTCAATCACATCTGCCATATCTTTTCTTGGGGGGGTTGATCTATTCTGGTTATTCATGTTACCAGAGTTTTTCCGCTGATTCCGCCCCATGGTTTACTCCCTTTGGTTTTTCCCCTGGGGTTTTATCAAGGGCCCGTACAGTGTTGTGGCCTGAGAAACTGGGGCCCTGTCTGGTGTGGTGGAGCAAAGTGGTTCTGTCTTGTTTTTAGCTGGTTTCTGTTCGATCCTGTTGCAACTTCTACTCTGGCTTGAAGTCTCAGCTGTGTGGAAAAATCAGCAATTAAGTCACCCCGCCTGCCCACCTCTGGCCCCAGTTGGAAAAGGAGAATCAAACCTTCCTACAATCGCACACCCAGGGCACCACCTGAAAAGTCCTCAGTCTATTAGCCCAGTTCAAAAGGTCCGAATCAACTGTCTCGATCGGCACTTGTCTCAGGTGGAAGGGTTCAAGAGGTCTCTGGGAACTGGATCACAGGGGCCTGGTGACTCCTCTGAGATAGCTCACCCCAGTGCAGCGTGGAGTCAGGAGGAGCCGCCCCGCAAACAGAGCAGTCTGGGAAGGTTGACGTCTCCTTCCCCACTTTGCCCCTCCGTCGTACCCAGTCACTGGTATCTCTGCAGATGGCTAACCCAGTTGCCTGCAGTGAACAGACACTCCAGGGGTTTGCACCTGCCTGAATCGCAAGGAAGTCTGCCAGGCCCCCGCAGACTGCCGCTATCTAGCAGGAGGACATGGGGCCTGACATCTTTGAGTGTTTGATGCAGGTGATGGGAAGGAGGTGTTCACTCAGGCTTAGCCCCGTCCCTGATGGATGCTGCTAACAGAACAGAACAGAACAGACAACTTTGTGAGGTTCTGTCTCTGTTCCTGTCGTCGCCTACAGGAGACGGGCTGTTTTGAGTTCAAACGTCTTTGCTGCTGGAGAATTGCGTCTGAACACCTCTCTGGGTCGGCCCCGCCCTGGAGGCTTCTGGGTTTGTGAGCCGTGTCACCGGTGGCCTCCTCTGGTTGCCCAGGGAGACAGGGGGTGTGGCCTCAGAATATCCAGAAGTGAGCGTTCTGCCGTTAAAGAAAAAACGGCTGTTGATCTACCTCCAGGGAACTGCTGCTCTGGTGTGGGCACTCAGGTGACCCTTTTCTCCTCTGTCCCGCGCCCCAGAGTCAGCACTGAGCGGCCGCAGTTTGTGCTGGGTCCACACCCCTTAAGAGATCCCCCAAGAATCAGAACTCTTGGGGGATGGGCCCCCAGACCCGGATTGGGAGTGGGGCGGTGGGAAGCTAGAGTTTCATTCAGTTTCACGCAATACTACGGTCCGGGGAGGGCTCCTGCACTGCACCGCAGGGAAGTGCCGCCAAGGCTTGATTTCCCCTCAGCGGAGTGCCCTCTCCTCGCTCACATATCCCAGAGTCAGCGCTGACCTGATGCAGCTCAGGCACTGTGCACTCCCCTCGAGAAATCACCCAAGGAGCCGAACTCCTGGGGGATAGGCCCTCAGACCCCGAGTGAGAGTAGGGGCTCTCAGCTCTCAGCGGGGAGGGCAGAGTCTTATTCAGTCTTGTGCCCGGGGAGGGCTCCTGCACTGCACCGCAGGGAAGTGCCGCCAAGGCTTGATTTCCCCTCAGCAGAGTGCCCTCTCCTCGCTCACGTGTCCCAGAGTCAGCGCTGACCTGACGCAGCTCAGGCACTGTGCACTCCCCTCGAGAAATCACCCAAGGAGCCGAACTCCTGGGGGATAGGCCCTCAGACCCCGAGTGAGAGTAGGGGTTCTCAGCTCTCAGCGGGGAGGCCAGAGTCTTATTCAGTCTTGGGCCCCGTATGCCGGGGAGGGTTGGTGCACTGCACCGCAGGGAAGTGCCGCGAGGCGTGACTCCCCCTCAGCCCGGTGCCCTCTCCTCACTCGCGCGCCTCAGAGTCAATGCTGACCAGTCGCAACTCGGGGACTGTCCACTCCCCTTGAGAAATCACCCAAGGATCCGAAGTCCTGGGGGACAGGCCTCCAGACCTCAGTGGGCGGGAGGGGAGCGCCGGGGATTCAGGGTTGCCGGCAAAGGATTCCCAAAGTTTTATTCAGCCCTATGTCTGGCAGGAGAACGCCACGGCACCCCAGTAGGGGAGGTAGGTCCAGTTTTTAGAAGGTCTCTCCCGTGGAGTGTAGTGGGAGGGCCTTTACTTTCTGCCCGCTTGTTCAATTGTGGGAGTCTTGAGCCCGTCTCATGGGGGAGGGGGACTCCCGTCCGCTTGGTGGTGGATTTTGTACCTTTTGTTTGCGTCCTTGTGATCACAACTTGCCTCAGCGGCGTTGATGTGCGTTCTTCAGCCTTCTCTCTTGGTGAGGCTCAAGTCCACCAGGATACTTACTAAATTCCTGTCCCTTAACTCTCCTTCTGGACAGGAGCCTTTGTTGGAAGCTGGCTTCAGTCCGCCATCTTGTCTCCCCTCTGCCACTCATCTTTCTGAACTTTTTTTATTATTTGTAAAATGTGAATAATTTATACCTCATAGGATTTGGGGATACTTTAATAAGGTAACTCATATAAACTGTTTCCATCAAATATAAAGTAGGAGATAATTATATCAGATATCCCCAAACCAGAAACACTTAACCAGCTTGTTTGAGATCCTCTCAAATGCTGTGGCTGTACAATTTCAAAATAATTAACTGAAAGAATTTTGCAAATGTTTAGTTATTTAGCTAGTTGGCTTTATTCAACAAGGAATAAAACAAAGTTGTCTGACTCAATTTGTAAAATTGAATTAGCTGAATGGTTTGCTTGTTTTGTTTCCCTTCAGAGAGCGTCTAATAATTCTGGATTATATTCTGTTTTATCATGCACTGAAAACTGGTTTCATTAAATTTATAATTTATTCCCATTTACAGATTATAATCTTATCTCATAAGGATGTTGGGAAAGTCTGATTTGATTATGTAATACATGGTTTCTGGTACATGATTAGCACCGAATAAGTATATTTCCGTCTTCTTCCACTTTACTTGCAAGCGCTATCATTTTTAGGCCAATGTCACTTCATGGCATTTACTTATAAACAATGATTAATATTTTTGCAAACTCTTACATTAAGACTTAACAGAATGAAAAAATTTCTACTTTGGAAGTTGGAAATAGGGGTACCAGTGATCTAACACTGCTATGAATGTGCCCAGAAACCCTATAATGAAATTTCTCCAAACAAACAATAATAAAATCTCTGTGACCCATTCTTGAGGTCTGTACTCTAGTTTCTAAAGAGGCCCAGAGCCTTTGGCATTTCCTCAGTGACTGGGGCCTCAGTTGTGTCAGCCAGTGCTTGTGAACTCACAGCTTTGCCTAACCGTTTTTGCCTCTAACCATTCCGATATTCCTTTCTGAGCAAAAGACAAACTATGCTTCAAATATAAAGTAGGATTGCTTCAAAACATCAATTGATTTTCCTTAACTTCCCTAGGGATCTGAAGTCCAAAGCCTCTTTCCAGAGCCCATTTTAGGCAATATTGGAAACTATTTCAGAACACCATACAAGATTAGTTAGAAAACCACCTGGAAACATTTGGTAACTTTATTTCTACCATTGGTCTGTCACTTAAGTCAAATTTACAGATTTTTAGTGCCTTCCAGAACACACATATTAACTAGCTCACAGAGTTATTTGAGTATTAAATAAGATTAGGTCTGTAAAAGTACTTCCCAAACAGTTAATGATATGCAAAGGCTGCAGAATAGTCAGATGACTATAACTTCAGAGAACGTCTTTGCTGTTCTGCAGTCCTTTGGTGGTCACAAGAAAGCTGCCATGGCCTAATGTCACATACTCGTATGGCAGTGTTCCAAGCAGGAAGGAAAGGGAGGAGAATTTTTTCCATAATTTTCTTTCTTTTTATCAAGCAGGCAAGTCTTTCCGGGAAGCCCCGACCCCAGTAAATTTCCTTTATATTTGCATTGGCTAAAACTGGGTCACATGGTCATCCCTAAGGGAGGGTAATGGAATTACCAATCTCAGGCAAACAGAAATGGCCTTACCATGACTGGTTACAAAATGGTCTGATTGAAAGGTCTGTAACACCTGGGCTCTAGTTCCAAGAGCCTAGCTCAGCTCCTTTGAGCTCCCTTACATCTTGGCTCCTATATAGATAGATCTGTTTCCATATAGATAATTCCATTTTAACACTCCCTTGACATCCTGATTATACATTCTGATTTCCCCTGTTAAATATACTTATCATTTCCATGGAGGAAGTATGGTAATCTCAGAAATCTCTTCCAAGTATGCTGAAACTCCACCTTGGGCTCCTTCTCTCTACCTCTTGTCCATCCAGGGCAACACAGTGTATATAAAATAAAAATATTTTTTGACATATTTGACTGCAGATTGAAGATTTACCCCTAAACACTTCTATTTATGAGAGAGAGAGAGAGAGAGAGAGAGAAAACTATAAATCAATCAGTCAGATAAATATAAACAACTGGTGAATCTGGGTAAAGGGTGTATCTGTCAGCTCCTTGTACTGTTCTTGCAATTTTTGTTTTTTTGTATGCTTGGAATTATAGCAAAATAAGATGCATTTTTTAAATGCACATACATTTCAATAAGTACTCACAACTAGAGGTATATGTTGAATACATTAGAGTGGGTGCTGGGGGGCATGGTAATTGAACTAGAGAAAAATAATGAAATAAAACTAGAGTAGGGACTCACTTTTACTGATTGATGATGGTTGTGGAGCATAAACTAAAGACAGTGATGGCCTTTTCTCTCTGTAGCAAGGTCAGGAGAGGTTGATGGAGAGAGAGGTGCAAGTTTCTTACACTGAGAGTAGTCTGGTTACTCTCCAAAATGTTAATTTGTGCTTGACTTACTACTCTTTCCCATGCCTGTGTGTGTTGGGCAAGGAGATGGACCCTTGATATTTTCTTGTTTCAGTGATTTTTTTCAGCACAGAAAATAGCAGCATATTTGAAAACCGTTGTATCTCTTGCCTTTTGTAAAAGCCTAAATCTAATGAAATTTAGCTGAGGCATTTATGTGAGGGTATTTAGAGAGAAGGGAGAGTTTTCATCTAGAACAAAGTCAGATAAGAAAGCAGCAATCTAGGGCACGTGGGTTCTGGACATAGAGCTCCCAGTTCCACCAAATAATTCTGTATCCCAAATGGACCAGAAAAGACCATGTGCCTGAGATAATGAGTATCTCAAAAGTAACCAAGGTGGCAGATGAGTGGTGGCCAATGAGGTTTCTCTGATAATATGCTGCCAAGCAAGACATTTGCACACCCTGGGCAGAGTCTTAGTTATAAATAACATTTCCTGCCAGTATAAATAGATTGGTACTCAGACTTAGATTTAATTCTATTGAAGAGGACAAGGGAGTGGACATTTCTCCACTCCTGGGTTTATAAACTATAACATCAATCTGCTTCAAATGCTTGTTTCTGTTTAAAAAATAGCCATTTACAAAGCTGGTTTCCCAACTTCATAAGTGTGTACAATACCTTATGTAATACCATGTTGCCACCTGCCTCCCGTGACATCTGATGCCATCTTTAGCAGAAGGATATTGGTGTCACTTTTATCAATTCCCTTAAGAAGAGAGTCTTCAAGGGAAATGATAAGTTCCAGCGCATTGTTCTTCAGAAGTAATCCTTGCTTGTTATCTGTAGCATAATCATCGTTGGTTGTTATCTGTAGTATAAATACTATTTATTTCTAAAGTTACAAATGTGTAACTCAAGTAGACAGAGGAAATGCGACCTTAGTATAGGTTCTATAGTCTTAAGAAAGCTCAAGGTAGGGGACAGGTGGATGGCAAAAGGGAAAGGGAATTGTGTCCATGCAACTGACCAATCTCATGATTCCTAGGACAAATTCAAGAGAAAGAAAAGGCGTATTTTTTCTTCAAAGTATTTAACAATTTTAGAAATATCAATTGCTCCCCATCTCCCTCTACGCAAAACAAAAAAGGAAGAGATATCCACATCTAATGTGGGGGGAGAGTGAAGAAAAGGGAAATTAATTCTATAAATGGGCAGAATTGAGGTGAGTGAAAAGTTATCTTCTTAATGAATGGCTGAGAGAAGAGCCATTCAATAGCTCTATTGAATGAAAGGGCAAGTTTCCCTGCATGTTGGGGGAAAAATGAGTAAGGCCTGGCAAAGGAAGATTTAAAAAACAGGCCATACATGTCATCAAAGGTTCAGATACTCTCCATGTGCTTGTGGTGGCACGTGTGTGCTCTATCTTTGTTAAGGGGTAAATTAGATCTTTGCCTACAGGTATGTGAAGATCAGAAGGGTGAGCTAATGAGCCCAGCATCCTGCAGGTAACTGAAACATTCCTCTTTCTGGCAGCTTTTCAGCATTTTGAGTTTAGACCTATGGCAACCTGTCCTGGTTTACCTGGGGCAGTTCACAATAGTGCTTAGTGATAAATCACCTAGGTTTTTTGTTAAAAATGCAGATTCTGATTCAGAATTCTGAGAAGTTGCCTGAGTTTCTGCCTTTCCACCAATTTCTAAGTGATGACACCTATGATCTTCCTCAGATCACATTTTGAGTAGCAAGGGACTGGGACACACAGTCAGAGACACACATATATATATATATTTAAAGATCTATGCCCACACATACATGCATCTGAGCATACATATGGGGCAAAAAGGACATTTATTTAGACAAATTTTGAGTGTATTGTTTTAGGGCAGGCACTGTACATACATAGAACAATTTGAGGGACCTATCCTAATAAATGGACCTTAACAGCACCAAAGACTTCTCTGCTTCCCTGAGGGATTCCATCATTCTCCTGCAACAATCTCTATGAGGGGCCTTGTTCTTTTAGTTACTAGCTCACTTTAGGATGGGCAGCTGCCTATCTGACACTATTTATATAGAGAAGATAAATGATAGTCTAATGTATTTCTCTTCATTGTCCCAAATGGACACAGACAATGAAAAATTTTCATGACTTGGAGATGAGAACAGGGCTGTTTGGAATCAGAAGACCTAGGCTAAAATCTTGACATTGTCGCTTACAACACACCTAAAAAGTCTCCTTTAGCTCTAGTTTCTGCATTTGCAATACAGCAACAATAAGGCCTCCCTTGCAGATGGCCACTTACTTAATTCACCAAATAACTATTGTAGGTTGATTGCCAGCAAAGTTCATAAAAATAAAGAATAATTTCTCAACAGAAAGAACTCACTATCTAGGAGAGAAAACCACACAGAAGAAGTGACTAACTTATCCAGGGGTTGAGGATAAGGCTTTCTTGAGGAGGTGAGGGCTAAGTTGAACAAAAGAGATATCTGGTACAAAAGGAGAGAATAGAGCCATACTTGACAAGTTTAGTCTGTACCCAAATTGCTGAAATTGCAGGTGCTGAATCAGTATCTGAGGCAGGGGACATGATTCTGCTTTTCTAACAAGCTCTAGTTACTGCTGATATTGTTGGTCTTCAGACATACACACGAAGAAACAAAGGAGTAGGGTATTTGAGGTTAAAGAAATATCGGCACAAAGGTGGTAACAAGAAGCAACATAGTGGGTTTGAAGAACAATAGCAGCTCAGAATGGTTGCACCATCAAGTGCAGGGAAGAAAGTGATGCTGGAAAGTTGGCAGAGTTAGATCAAGACGTGAGTGACTCTTCTGGCATCTAGGGGACACTCAAAAATGACTCTTACTTCATTTCTTTACGCATTCTGCTTAAAATCTCACCACTTAAAAAGGGACGGAGAGAATACCTCATATGAGACAGCAAGATATTTAATTATTTACCTTGACTTGAGGCTGACTTTATGTAATTCATAGATTTCCTCCGATGGAAAGACATCCAGAGGTTGATCTTACCTGCCTCAGAGAAAGAAATTAATCCTTAGGCTCACATGGGGCTAACTAAGCAGAAATCACTTTAGAGAGTCAAATATCACATCAGGACAAACTTAGTGAGAGTTATGTGAGATAACATGTGCAGCTCTCGCATGTAAGATGTGCTTAATTAAATTCTTATTTTAAGGGAAGGGGCCAGTCTGTACCATGACTTTAATGTACAGGACAGATGACTTATATCTCCATCCTAATATACTACTCTTAACCACTTTACATTATAAAAATGTTATTCATTTAAGACTTTTATCCTTCCTAAAAAGAAAACATTCCCAAGACGGTATCACTTGTTGTCACTGTCATCTCACCTTTATGATGAAGGTATCTCAACGCAATGAAGAGACCTCACTGAGGATGCAATAAGGACACATCAATAAGGGAGATGTAAAACTTATTAGTAAAGAACTTTTTATTGTTTCATACTGTTTTAAAATGGCAAGGATACCCTTAAAAGCCTTGAGTATCCCCCAAACACCCTTATTGTTATGCTGCTGGCTAGCTCTGATTACATTCATTTATTATTCATTCATTCTTTCCAAAAGCACTTAATTGGGCACTTAGTATGTGTCAAGCATTTTTCTTTTTCTTTTTTTTTTTTTTTTTTTGTAGTTTTTGGCCAGGGCTGGGTTTGAACCCGCCACCTCCGGCATGTGGGACCGGCGCCCTACTCCTTGGGCCACAGGCGCCGCCCGTGTCAAGCATTTTTCTAGCCACTGGAATACAAAGAACAAAATAGAATCTAGAATCTCCAACTTCAAGGTTCTACTACTACTAATAAAAAAACTATGTGTAGTATTTCATTTCCTTTATAAAAGAAATGGAGAATCTTAAGCAAATATGATGAATTTTCAATTCTGTGTGTTGGTACATGGAATATTTGCTATAGCATTTTTGGTATGTTTTTCTACTTTTGAAATCTCTAAAAACAAAAATTGTATTAAAAAAATCTACTGTCTCAATAAACTATTGCCACAATAATGCTACCACCATAAACAATCCCAATGTAATCATCGGTAGGATGATCGAGGCTTGGCTTCGCAGGGTGACTTTGCTTCAAGCTGGTGTCACAGGCTGCGCATGGTTTCACACTAAGTTGGGCTTGGGTCAGCTCTATGTATGTTCATTCTGGGGCTCAAGCTAAAGGGGCAGTGGCAACCCACAGGATGTTTTTAATAAACCAGTGGCAATCCAACTGCATGTCCAGATTTTAAGTCTTTATTTGCATGAGGTCTGCTAATATCCCATTGACTACCTACAGCAAGTCATTTAATCAAGCCCAGTGTCATGGGGAAGAGAAGCCTAATCTACCTACCCACTGGGAGGCTAAATCAGTCACACATTAAAGCCTAATATCAATGAAGGAGGGAGGAGGAATGGAGTGTTTTTAAAATATCTATTACATCATCCAGCCCAGGAGAAAAAGGTAACAATAGGTAGCTGAAGAGATTGCAATGAAAGAATAGCACAGAAGTATTTTACTCTGGCTAGAGGAAGGAAGGTGTCTGGGAAGACTTCAGAAAGGAGGCGATACTTGAACTAAGTGTTAAAGATAAGGATGTGTTTGTCAGCTACATGAGATGGGCAATGAAACACTAAGTAGGAAATAGAATGTACAATGGCACAAAGGCTGAAAAGAGCTTGATTCATATTGGATTATGGCTCAAAATATAAGTCTGTGTATGGTTTGCATGTTTGGAGAGAGGGGGGAGCAAGGAGGTTGGTGGGTATCTAAAACAGCAGTAGATTGGCTGGGCACAGTCACTCATGCCATAATCCTATCACTTTGGGAGAATGAGCCAGGTGGATTGCTTGTGCTCAGGAGTTCAAGACCAGTCTGAGCAAGAGACAAGACCCTGTTTCTACAAAAAAAATAGAAAAATTAGCCAAGCACAGTGGTGTGCACCTGTAGTCCCAGTTACTTGGGAGGCTGAGGCAAGAGGACTGCTTGAGCCCAGGATTTTGAGGTTGCTTTGAGCTATGACACCCTGAACGCTAGCTGGAGTGACTGTCTGAAAAACAAACAAACAAAACAGCAGAAAATGAACCTGAAAAGCAAATAGAGTCAGTTCATGAAGGGCCTTAAACATCATAAACAGGAATTTGAACCTTACCTCACAGACAACTGGGAACAACCAAAACACTTATAGCAGTGACGTCACTTGAGTTTGGAAGATCACTGTTCACGATAGCAGGGAAAACAGATTAGAAGGTGATGAGTATAATGAGTGAATGAAAGTAGTTGTGATGTGATTGGCCTTGGTTAAGTGAACTAGTGAATTCTATGAAACAATTAAAGAAAAATTAATACCAATAATTCTCAAACTCTTCCAAAATATAGAAGAGAGTGAAACACTTCCTAACTCATTCTCTGAGGACAGTATTATCCTAATACCTAAAGGAAGGCAAAGACATTAAAACAAAAGTATAGATTATTATTGCTTATGATTATAAGAGCAAAAATCTGAAAAAAATGCAGATAAACAAATCTAACAGCATATAAGAAACTTACATATTATGACAAAGTGGGATTTATACCAGAAATGAAAGGATCATTCAACTTAACATTAATCAATTTAATAAACCATGTTAATAGAACATGAGAATAAAATCTCACAGTGTGGTAAAAGGATTTGACAGAATGTAACATTATTTCAGAAAAACACACTCAGAAAACTAAGAATAGAAGAGAATTTTCTCAACATGATAAAAGACATTTATTAACATGCCACTGTTAAAATCACCCCAATGGTGAAAGATTGAAAGCTTTCCCCCTAAATTGGAAACAAGATTGGATGCCTACTTTCATCATTGCTATTTGACATTGTATCAGACATTCTGGCCAAAGCAATTAAAGGGGAAAGAATAAAAGACATCCACATTGGAATGAAAGAAATAAAATTATCTCTATTCACAGATGACATAATCTTATATATAGAAAATCTCAAAAAATCCATTTACACACCAACAAACGCAGTCTTACTAGAGTTAGTAAATGACTTCAGCAAAGTTGCAGCATACAAGAACAATTTAAAAAATCATTGTATATTTGTTTATTGGAATGACCAATCTGAAAAAGAAATTAAGAAAAAATTCCATTTACAATTGCCTGCACCTCAATATAAATACCCAGAAATAAATCTACAATAGAGAAAAGAATATAATGCCTAGAAATAAATTTAACTAAGGAGATGAAAGATTTGTGCACTGAAAACAACAAAAAAATTACTGAAAGAAATTAAATAAGAACTACATAAATAAAAAGACATTTCATGTTCATGAATTGGAAGATAGTACAGATGTTCTTCAACTTACTTAAAATGATGTGTGTGTGTGTGTGTGTGTGTATGTGTTTTAACTTTGCAAGGGTATAAAAGTGATACAACCCTCAACTTACAATGGGGTTATGTCTGGAGAAACTCATCATAAATTGAAAATATAATAAGTCAAAAGTGTTCTTTTTTTATTGTTGGGGATTCATTAAGGGTACACAGAACCACAGAACCAGGTTACATTGATTACTTTTGTTAGATCAGGGCCCTCTTATAATCGTGTCCTGCCCCCTTTTGACTTATGACATTTTCAACTTATGATGGGTTTATCAGGATGTAATCTCACTACAAGTCAAGAAACATCTCTATTGTTAAGATGGAAATACTACCCAAAGGAATCTACAAATTCAATTAAATCAGTATCAAAACTCTAACAACATTTTAGAAGAAATGAAAAAGCTGATTTTCAAATTCATGTAGAGTTGCAAGAAGCACTAAATAGCCAGAATAATATTTAAAAAACAACATTGGAGGATTTATATTTCCTGATTTCAAAACTTACTACAAAGCTACGGTAATCAAAACAGCATAGTACTGACATAGGATTCATATAGACCAGTGAAATGGAATTGGAAAGTCTAAAAAGAAACCCAAACATGTATAGCCAATTTATTTATTCATTTATTTTAATTTATTTTTTTATTGTTAAATCATAGCTATGTACATTTGTGCAATCAAGGGGTACAATGTTCTGGTTTCATATACAATCTGAAATATTCTCATCAAACTGTTCAACATAGCCTTCATGGCATTTTCTTAGTTATTGTATATAGACATTTGTATTCTGCATTAAGTAGGTTTTGCCTGTACCCATTCTAAGATGCACTGTAGGTGTGGCCCCACCCATTACCCTCCCTCCACTCTGACTTCCCCACTCCCTTCCCCTCCCTTGGCCCTTTCCCCATATTTTTGTGCTATAGTTGGGTTATAGCCTTCATATGAAAGCTATAAATTAGCTTCATAGTAGGGCTGAGTACATTGGATACTTTTTCTTCCATTCTTGAGATACTTTGCTAAGAAGAATATGTTCCAGCTCCATCTGTGTAAGCATGAAAGAGGTAAAGTCTCCATCTTTCTTTAAGGCTGCATAATATTCCATGGTATACATGTACCACAATTTGCTAGTCCATTCGTGGGTTGATGGGCACTTGGGCTTCTTAGCCAATTTATTTTTGACAAAGATGCCAAAACTATTCAATGGGGGAAAGAACAGTCTTTTAAACAAATGGTCCTGGGAGAACTAGATATCCACATGCAAAATAATGAAGTTGCATCCCTACCTTACACCATATGCAATATTTGTGGGGCAGGGAGAAAGAAGCATATGGGAACTCCCTGTACTTTCTGTGAAATTTTCTTGTAAATCTAAAAGTGCTCTAAGAAAAAGTCTAATAAAAAGACCATATGAGACATAAATGCACATTATTAGATAAAAGACTGACAATAACAAGTGTTGTTGAGGAGTTGGATCATCTAAAAATTGCAAACATTGCTAATCAGAACTGACGTTGGAAGAGTTTAGCTCACTTGGAAAAGAGTTTAGCAGTTTTATGAAGTTAAATACACATTTACCATATGACTCATCAATCCCACTCATGGGAATTTATCCAAGAGAAATAAAAACATATGTACATAAAGAGACTTGATATGAAGTGTGCGTAGCAGCTTCATTCACAATAGCCAAACACCAGAAGTAAAAGTCCATCATCCAGTGATTGGATAAACAAATTGTTTCATAGACATAAAATGGGAGTACTATTCAGAAACAAAAAGAACACACAACAACTTAATGTGCATCTCAGAAGTGTTATTATAAGTGAAAGAGCCAGACACAAACATTATATTCTACATAACTTCATTTATATAAAATTCTAGAAAAAACAAAGTTATATTGCATAAAACAAATTAATACTTGCCAGGAGCTAGGGTCAGAGAGATTATTGGCTATGATAAGAATCAAGTGAGCTTTTTTGAAAATAAATTTTAAAAAGTAAAAACATGATCAAGGGTGGTGCCTGTGGCTCAGAGGGGTAGGGTGCCAGCCCCATATGCCGGAGGTGGTGGGTTCAAACCCAGCCCCGGCCAAACTGCAAAAAACCAAACAAACAAACAAAAAAACATGATAAATGATTTAACACAAAAGCTAAAACTATAAAATTCTTTTTGCGGAAAAAGGGTGTATCTTCATAACTTTGGTTGTGTGATGAGTTCTTGGATATGAACTTGGATATGATACCATGAGCAACAAAAGTAAAAATTATACATTGAATTTCATCAAAATTAAAAACTTTTGTGTTACAGCCACCTGATATTTGATAAACCAAATAAGAACATACATTGGGGAAAAGAATCCCTATTCAATAAATGATGTTGGGAGAAGTGGATAATCACATGTAAAAGACTGAAACTGGACTTGTGCCTCTCACTGCTTACAAAAATTAATTCAAGATGGATAAAAGATTTAAATCTAAGACATGAAACAATAAAAATCCTCAACAAAAGTGTGGGGAAAACACTTATAGATATTGGCCTGGGGAAAGATTTTATGAAGAAGTCTTCTGTGGCAATTCCAACAACAAAAATAAACAAATGGGACTTTTATTTTATTTTATTTTATTTATTTATTTTTTTGAATTTAAGGTTTTTTTTTATTAAATCATAGCTGTGTACATTGATATGATCATTTATTTATTTGATGATCAAATAAATCATTCACTAGCTTCACAGACCGTTTACCAAGTTTCACATATACCCTTGTAAGATGCACCGCTGGTGTAATCCCACCAATCCCCTTCCCTCTACCCACCTCCCCCCTCCCTCCCCTCCCTTTCCCCCTTCCCCCTATTCTTAGGTTGTAACTGGGTTATGGCTTTCATGTGAAAAGCCTAAATTAGTCTCATAGTAGGGCTGAGTATATTGGGTACTTTCTCTTCCATTCTTGAGATATTTTACTAAGAAGAATATGTTCCAGCTCCACCCATGTAAACATGAAAGAGGTAAAGTCTCCATCTTTCTTTAAGGCTGCATAATATTCCATGGTGTACATATACCACAATTTATTAATCCATTCATGGATCGAAGGGCACCTGGGCTTCTTCCATGACTTAGCAATTATGAATTGGGCTGCAATGAACATTCTGGTACAAATATCTTTGTTATGACGTGATTTTTGGTCTTCTGGGTATATGTCCAGTAAAGGAATTACAGGATTGAATGGCAGATCTATTTTTAGATCTCTAAGTGTTCTCCATATCTCTTTCCAAAAGGAATGTATTAATTTGCATTCCCACCAGCAGTGCAAAAGTGTTACCTTTTCTCCACATCCGTGCCAACATCTCTGGTCTTGGGATTTTGTGATATAGGCTAGTCTCACTGGAGTTAGATGGTATCTCAAAGTAGTTTTGATTTGCATTTCTCTGATGATTAAAGATGATGAGCATTTTTTCAAATGTCTGAAGGCCGCATGCCTGTCTTCTTCAGAGAAGTTTCTCTTCAAATCCCTTGCCCAGCCTGTGATGGGATCCCTTGTTCTATTCTTGCTAATGCGTTTGAGTTCTCTGTGGATTCTGGTTATTAAACCTTTGTCGGAGACATAACCTGCAAATATCTTCTCCCATTCTGAGGGCTGTTTGCTTGCTTTACTTACTGTGTTCTTGGCTGTGCAGAAGCTTTTTAGTTTGATCAGGTCCCAGTAGTGTATTTTTGAAGCTGCTTCAATTGCCCGGGGGGTCCTCCTCATAAAATACTCGCCCATCCCGATTTCTTCAAGAGTTTTCCCTGCACTCTCCTCTAGTATTTTTATAGTTTCATGTCTTAAGTTAAAATCTTTGATCCAGTGAGAGTCTATCTTAGTTAATGGTGAAAGGTGTGGGTCCACTTTCAGTCTTTTACAGGCTGCCAGCCAGTTCACCCAGCACCATTTGTTAAATAGGGAATCTTTTCCCCACTGAATGTTTTTAATTGGCTTGTCAAAGATTAAATAACGGTAAGTAACTGGATTCATCTCTTGATTCTCTATTCTATTCCAGACATCTACCTCTCTGTTTTTGTGCCAATACCATGCTTCAGTCAGCCATCTTGTCTCCTTCCCAAATGACTATTTTGAAGTCACAGAAGAGGTTGTGCACATTTTCTGGCTTTTGTGTTGTCCCAGCATCCTCTGAGCTACAGATTACTAAACCTTACAGACTGAAGAATCTGGAAACTGAACCAACAAATGGGACTTAATTAAACTGAACAGCTGAGAAAACAATCACCAAAGCAAATAGACCACCTCAGAATGGGAAAACATATTTGCATATTATGAATTGGACAAAAGCTTGATAACTATGATCTATAGAGAACTCAAATTAATCAACAACAACAAAAAAAGACCTAATAATCCCATATATGGCTGGGCAAGAGAGATGAATAGAACCTTCTTTAAAGACAGACGAATGGCTAACAAATACATGAAAAAATGTTCATTGTCCCTAATCATCAGAGAAATGCAAATCAAAACTACCCTGAGATATCACCTAACCCCAGTGAGAATGGACCATGTCATAAAGTCTCAAAGCTGCAGATGCTGGTGTGGATGTGGAGAGGAGGGAATACTTTTACACTGCTGGTGGGCCTGAAAACTAATACAACATTTTTGGAAGGAAGTATGGAGAATCCTCAAAGAACTCAAATTAGACCCACCATTTGATCTTTCAATCCCATCACTAAACATCTATCTAGAAGAAAAAAAAATCCTTTTATCATAAGGACGCCTGCACTAGACTGTTTATTGCAGCTCAATTTACAACTGCCAAAGCATGAGAATAGCCTAAATGCCCACCAACCCAGGAATGGATACACAAGCTGTGGTATTTGTATATCATGAAATACTATTCAGCCACTAAAAAAGATGGAGACTTTACATCTTTTGTATTAACCTGGACAGAGGTGGAACACATTCTTCTTAGTAAAGCATCACGAGAATGGAGAATCCAATGTACTCAATTCTAATTTGAAGGCAGTGGATGAGCTAATAAAAAGGGGGTAGAGGGAAGAGGGAGCAGAGAAAGGGAAGGAGGAAGGGGGTTGGGGAGCCATAGTGTATGGCATGACTCTTGGGGAGCACAAATATAAGAGGGACGTTATCTAACAAATGCAATCAGTGTAACCTAATTCTTTGTACCCTCAATGAATCCCAAACAATAAAAAAAAAAAAAAAAACTTTGGTGTATCAAAGGATATAACCAAGAAAGTGAAAAGACAACCTATAGGATGGGAGAAAATATTTGCAAATCATATTACACATATCTGATAAGGGTCTAGCACCCAGAATATATAAAGAACCATTATAATTCAACAATAACAAATTCAAAGAAGTCAATTTAAAAAAATAGGCAAAGGACTTAAATAGAAATTTCTCCAAGAAAGATATGAAAATGGCCAATAAGCACATGGAAATATGCTCAACATTTTTAGTCATTAGAGAACTAGAGGTCAAAACCACAAGATACCAGAAGGATGGCTCTAATAAAAAAATTGGAAAATAACAAGCATTGATGAAGATAAGGAGAAATTGGGACCTTCATACATTGCTGGAAGGAATATAAATAGTTCAGATGCTGTACAAAACAGTATGGCAATTCCTCAAAAATTTAGGCATGAAATTAAACTATATGACCTAGCAATTCCACTCCTAGGTATAATCCCAAAAGAAGTGCAAGCAATTACTCAAGTAAATACATGTACACATATGTTTACAGCCACATTAGCCAAAAAGGTGAAAACAGCTTATATGCTTAAATGTCTACCAACAGATAAATGGATAAACACATTGTGGTATAGATCTACCACATAATATTCAGACACACACACACACACAAATGAGGTACTGATACACGTTACAGTATGGAGGAACCTAGAAAACATTATGCTATAAGAACAATGAAAGACAAAAAGATTATACATTGTATGATTCCATTTACAAAATGTCTAGGTAAATCCACAGACACAGAAAGCAGATTGGTAGTTGTCAAGGGAAGGGGGAAGTAGGAGTAACCACTTAATGGGTAGAGGTTTACTTTTAGGATGAAAAACATTTCAGAATTAGAAGAGGTGGTTGCACAATATTGTGATTGTACTAAATACCACTGAAATGTTCACTTTAAAACAGTTAATATCTTTTATCCAGTGAGAGTCTATCTTAGTTAATGGTGAAAGGTGTGGGTCCAGTTTCAGTCTTCTGCAGGTCGCCAGCCAGTTCACCCAGCACCATTTGTTAAATAGGGAATCTTTTCCCCACTGAATGTTTTTAATTGGCTTATCAAAGGTCAAATGTAGGTAAGTAGCCGGGTTCATCTCTTGGTTCTCTATTCTGTTCCATACATCTGCTTCTCTGTTTTTGTGCCAGTACCATGCTCTTTTGATCACTATTGATTTATAGTATAGTCTGAGGTCCGGTAGCGTGATTCTTCCTGCTTCGTTTTTATTTCTGAGTAATGTCTTGGCTATTCGAGGTTTTTCCTGATTCCATATAAAATGAAGATTTATTTTTTCAAGGTCTTTAAAGTATGACAGTGGTGCTTTAATAGGGATTGCTTTAAAATTGTATATTGCTTTGGGTAGTATGGACATTTTAACAATGTTGATTCTTCCCAGACATAAGCATGATATGTTTTTCCATTTGTTAACATCTTCAGCTATTTCTTTTCTTAGAGTTTCATAGTTCTCTTTATAGAGATCTTTCACATCCTTTGTTAGGTAAACTCCCAAATATTTCATCTTCCTTGGCACTACTGTAAAAGAAATAGAATCTTTGACTGTTTTTTTCAGCTTGACTATTTTGGTATATATAAAGGCTACACATTTGTGAGTATTGATTTTGTAACCTGAGACGCTGCTGTATTCCTTGATCACTTCTTCCCTGGGGTTTTCCAGATATACATATCATCTGCGAAGAGTGAACTTAAGACATGAAAGTATAAAAATACTAGAATAAAGTGCAGGGAAAATACTTGAAGAAATCAGCCTGAGAGAATATTTTATGAGGAGGACCCCCCCAGGCAATTAAAGCAACACCAAAAATACATTACTGGGATCTGATCAAACTAAAAAGCAAGCAGAAAGCCCTCAGAATGGGAAAGGATATTTGCAGGTTATGTCTGCAACAAAGGTTTAATAATCAGAATCCACAGAGAACTCAAATGTATTATCAAGAAAAGAACAAGTAATCTCATCTCAGTGTGGGCAAGGGACTTGAAGAGAAACTTCTCTGAAGAAGACAGGAGCACGGCCTACAGACACATGAAAAAATGCTCATCACCCTTAATCATCAGAGAAATGCAAATCAAAACTACATTGAGATATCATCTAACCCCAGTAAAATTAGCCCACATCACAAAATCTAATAACCATGGATTTTGGCATGGATGTGCAGAAAAGGGAGCACTTCTGCACTGCTGGTGGGAATGCAAACTAATATGTTCCTTTTGGAAAGATGTTTGGAGTTCACTTAGGGATATAAAAATAGACCTGCCATTTGGTCCTGCAATTCCTCTACTAGGTATATATCCAGAAGACCAAAAATCACTTTATAACAAAGATATTTGTACCAGAATGTTTATGGCAGCCCAATTCATAATTGCTAAGTCATGGAAGAAGCCCAAGTGCCCACTGGCCCATGAATGGATTAATAAATTGTGGTATATGCACACTACGGAATATTACACAGCCTTAAAAAAGCTGGAAATTTTATCTGTTTTATGTTTACATGGATGGAGCTAGAACATATTCTTTTTAGCAATGTATCTCAAGAATGGAAGAAAAAAGTATCCAATGTACTCAGCTCTACTATGAAACCAATTTATAAGCACCCACACTTCCATATGAAAACTATAGCCGAAGATGAAGGGAAAAGAGGAGGGGGAAAGGAGGGGAGAGGGTAGGATGGGTGGAGGGAGGGTAATTGGTTAGAGCACACCTTTGGTGCATTTTACAAGGGTACATGTTAAATTTACTAAGTGTAGAATATAACACAATAACTAAGAAAATGCAGTGAAGGTTATGTTAACCAGTTTGATGAAAGTATTTCAAATTGTATATAAAACCAGCACATTGTACCCTATAATTGCATTAATGTACACAGCTATGATTTAAGAAAAAATAAATAAATGAAACAGTTAATATTATGTCAATTTCAACTTAGTAAACAAACAAATAAATAAAAAATATTGTTGGTCCTGGTGAAAGATAATGAGCTTGAACTCAACAAGAGGTGTGGCAAGGGAGGAAAAGAAGGAGACCATGAGAATGGTACAGGACATCAGAGTGGGGGAGAGGATGGAGTCAAGGGTGGTACCGAAACTTCTCACATGCTGATGCTCTTATGGCTATGATAGGAATGTAGAAGGAAGATCAGGTCTGGAGTGTGAAGGACAGTGAGTCTAGTTAAATCATGAGGAGTGGAGGCATCTGTGGACGTGTGCAGGTAGACGGGTCTCACAGTCAGATGGACTTCTGGCTCCTGGCTATATGATGGGAGAAAAGAATCATAGAATACCTTGACTGACAGACCTTATTAGTAAAATTTCCTTATGAATCAAAAAATTGACCATGAACAAGAAATCACTAACTTCCTGCTGTCTTACTACTATGACACAAGTCCTTTCTGTAGATTAAGTTTTGCCATTTTTATTGATTAGTGAAGATTGAGGATTATACTATAATATTAAGGATTCGTCATGGGAGCCATAGCAAATGCGTCCCATAGCCAGAATCGGTCTAGTGCTCAAGCTCTCACCACTCCAGCTTAAGTGCTAGCAGCCACTGTTAACCTGAATGGCCATTTTATGCCGGGCACTGCTGGTCAGGCCCTGGCAAGGTGGGAGGAGCCTCTGTGCTGACATTAGAGAGTGTTTATTCACTTCCAAGGCCCAGTGTCATGGGAAAGTTGGAGAAGTAGACTCAATGGTACCTACCTGTCAAGGACCCAGCGCACTCTGTGCACCCAGCAAAGTGTTGACTAACTATAAATTTAGTGTAGGGTAAAAGTGCTTTGAAGTTAGAACCGCTAGGCTTTGAGCCTATAAGGAAGATACTGTGTAACTTTGCAACCTGTGAAGGGGAATTTGTTTGAGGTTTACTGTGATGAGTAGTAACATTGCGGATGTTTACTTTTACTGTGGGAATAAAAAGTAACAAAGGGAAAGAGGAGGGCAGAACACTTCTTTAGGGAGATATCCTGGCTGCTCTCCGGGACTGCTGGCTTTTCTGCAAATGAAAGTGAAACTATTGCTCTGTCATCAGCTTCTCCATTGATTGGCTTGGGTGACAGGTGGATGGACTCCTTGGTCCAGCAACATAAGCACCACACTCACCAAGTTTCATTTCACCACTGACAGCACCATTTGGTTGGTTGCCCTCCTGGGGAATTGTATCTATTTTCCTAATAGCCCCTCCAATTCCAGAAAATTAGCTAGTGCAGGGGTTTTTTTGGATATTAAAGCCAGAACGAAGTTATTGCTCTGAACAGAGCTTTAGCCTGAGAATCCTTCAGCGCCTCCCGTCACTATCCTGTTTCTCTGAGCCACTTGTGCTGTTCTGTCCTCTTCACGTGGTTACTGCTCTCCCCACAGAAACGTGAACCCGGGAATGCTCAAGCAGAGGAAAATGCCTTCCTTTGCTGTGGGGGCACTGAAGCAGCGACACCACCTCTCTAAATTTTTACCACTCCTCACATTGTGTTCATGCCCCACAAGCTTTAAGTTTGGAATCTACTGAAAATGTCAATTTCATTGAAAACAAAAACACTTTTTGTCGCCTGTAGTCCCAGCTGCTCGGGAGGCTGAGGCAAGAGAATCGCGTAAGCCCAAGAGTTAGAGGTTGCTGTGAGCCGTGTGACGCCACGGCACTCTACCCGAGGGCGGTACAGTGAGACTCTGTCTCTACAAAAAAAAAAAACCAAACACTTTTGTAAAAGTGTTTTTGTTAAAACACTTGAATGCTAAAGGCATTCGAGAATTGAGGAAGAAATTATGAGTTCTGTAGAAATGGTTCTTTATTCACATCTGGAAACCATTTGGTAGGGCCTTGCGCAGAGACAGATGAACCACAGGTACACAGAAGAATCCAAGGTTTTTTTCCTGCTTTTCTTAAACATCCTTCTCTTTAAAACTCCTTTGGCTCCTCCTTAGTCTTCCTAGAAAAGCTATCTTACAAACCTGCCCTTGCAAAGTTCTCCCGACCCAATTTAATTCTCTTTCCTCTTTTGTAGCTGATTTTGAGCCATGCAGCCCCAGATGGTCACTCAGGGAACAGACACAGGCTTTTTCAAAGAGACAATATTGATTCCCTGTAGACCCACAATGACCTCTTTCTTCTACCTCTTCTTACTCCAGTCCACAAGTCTTTTAATCCTCACTGAACACAGCCCTTCAATATGGGTCAGAGGATGGGCCACAACCCAAAATCAACTGTTCCAATCCAGGAAGCTTCAACTGGCACAAGCAGCCTTCCATTAAGCAGGGTCTGGTGCCATTGTTTTTCACAAGGCTTTCACCAGCTGGCCTTGCTATGCTTGGCTAAGAATTAGACAAGGGAGGGAGGATCTGGCTTGAATAGAAAGAGAGACAAGAGCTGGCTTTAAAAGGTGACACCCTAAGGACAAGCTTGAAGCGAAAGGCATAGGCAGTGTCCCCCACCGAGGTGATTCTGCTTTTATGGAAGAATCTAGACGGGCAGGGGAGAAACAAGTTGACACATACTTATCAGGCTCCAAAACAAAACCCAGATCAGAAGAACACCGAATCCACTCATTTCCAATCAAACACGCCTTTTGACCCCAGATCAAAGGAAAATCTCCTATGAGGACATAAAATGTAATACTTTGGTTAAAATGTTAATTTTCACAATGGGCTTGTGCAGCACAATGGTGTTTGCAGCCATTTGATTTTCTTCTGAGGAGCTAATTTTCCTAAAGTCATCTGCTTGAAGAGTCATTTGTCCAGCAGCAGAGAAATATTGGAGGTCCTACTTAAATGAATTCTGCAGTTTGCTAACATGGCAACATTTTAAAAATGTAAACAATGCCATATAAAACATTTTAACAGAATATATTTTAATTATACATATTAATCATTATAAATATGTTGTGCCAATATTTCCCCATACCTGTTTAAGTAGAATTTATCAACCATAATAACTTTATAAAAAGACCATAATATAAATGGTTGAGACCCCGAGCTCTAGAATTAACAGAACTCTGCCGTTCACTAACTGATTACCTAAAAAGAGTCTGTTAATATCTCTACACCTCATTTTTCTCATTTGTAAAATGGGAGGGGGTGATAATACTACTTACAAGACCAGTAAGTCAAAAACTCTTAACATAAAAACACTTAGCTTAATGTTAGCATATCATAAGCACTTAATAAACATATTAATGTGTGATTGTTGCTATTAATAACTTTTGGTGATTTTAGAGTCATCACAAAGAATGGCAATTATTGCACCTAGCCGAGTCTGTCCTTGTATATAAGTAGTTAAAGGGACGTTAAGTCTCCAATGTCTTTATGGGCTATGCTTGTATGTTCTGCCACTGTCCTGGTCCTCCCTGTTCCTTAGCTTTTGCTTCCTAGCATGCTGTCTTTTTATAGTCCTTTCCTTTGCTGCTTTTTATTTTATTTCGTTGTTTTATTTTTTGAGACAGAGTCTCACTCTCACCCTGGGTAGAGAGCCGTGGCATCACATCTCATAGCAAACTCCAACTCTTGGGCTCAAGCGTTCCTCTTGTCTCAGCTTCCCAAGAGGCTGGGACTATAGGTGCCTGCCACAATGCCTAGCTATTTTTAGAGATGCGGTCTCACGCTTGCTCAGGCTGCTCTCAAACACCTGAGGTCAGGCAATCCACCTGCCTCAGCCCTCCAAATGATAAGATTATAGGCATGAGCCACTGTGCTCAGCCCCCTTTGCTGCTTTTAATATTTGATGTCCCGGTCAACTAAGAAGAATCTCCCTCTCCTGCTCCTGAAGGAACCTAGACAATCACACATGTTAAGTCACTAGGCTTATATATCCACTTACTTCTAAATAAGTATACTAATCCTTTAAGACCTTCCTACACAGAAAAGTAGGTGGGTTTTATGACAGTTATTTCTTTCAACCTGCATAGGGATCTCTTGGAATGAGGGTATTTCCACTGCAGGAGATGAGACTAGTACTGTGCACATAGGGAATAGCCAGTGCAAAATCATAGAGACAGGCAAAGACCAGGCTTGTCAAAAAAAGTTAAAGTTTGCTGTGGCTGAAACACAGGTGGCTGGAGAAAGGCTGAGCAATAAAAAGACGAAAGAGAGAGGGCTCAGTTCTTCAGAGTAGTGAATAAAACTAAAAAAAAAAAATGGCTAAAATTATAAATATTTTCAATATTTTATGTATTTTGTTTTACATGTATTATCTCATGTATCCTTGTCACAAGCCTGTAAAATCTGTAATATAATTAAGTGCATTTCATAGATAAAGAAACCAAGCCTTAGGAAGAGTAAATAAATGTCTAAGGCCTTTCCAAGACAGTAAAAGCACCCCCTTCTCCACAGTGTTGCTTTCCATGATTTCATTTATTCATGGGCAATTGAGTTTAAAACTATTAAATATTCCAGAAATAAACAATTCACAAGTTATGAATTACATGCCATTCTAAGTAGCATGACAAAATCTTGGGCTGACCAACTCTATCCCACCCGGGACATGAATCATCCCTCTGTTCAGCAAATCCATGAAATATATCCTACCTGCCTGTTAGTCACTTAGTAGCCACTAGCTTATCAGATCAAAAAACATAGAGTGTATAGGGTTCAGTATTTTCCATGGTTTCAGGCACCCAGTAGGGGTCTTGGGACACATCCCTTATAGATAAGAAGGCACTGCTATATTTAATTCCAAATGTGATCCTTGTAACTACCACCCTATTCCTGCCTGAGAATTAGTGCCTATGATAATATTTTGGCTTTGTTGTGTGGGCAATGGGGACCCAGGGGGAAGTTTTAAGTGAAAAAGTAATATGATGAGATTTATTTTTATCTTTTTGCAGTTTTGGGCCAGAGCTGGGTTTGAACCTACCACTTCCAGCATACGGGGGCAGCGCCCTACCCCTTTGAGCCACAGTCGCTACCCCTTATTTTTATCTTTTTTGAGACAGAGCCTTACTCTGTCACTCTGGATAGAGTACTGTGGTGTCATAGCTCACAGCAACCTCAAATTCTAGGGCTCAAGCAATACTCTTGCTTTAGCCTCTGAAGTAGCTGCAACTACAGGCACCCGCTATGAGGCCTGGCTACTTTTTTTTCTGTTTTTAGTAGAAACAGGGTCTTTTCTTCCTCAGGCTGGTCTGGAACTCCTGAGCTCAGGTGATCTACCCTCCTTGGCCCCCTAGAGTGCTAGGATTACATGTGTGAGGCACCACACACTCTGAACAATGAATTATAAAGGAGAGAGGTTGAGAGAAGGGAAAATAGTTTAGATATTAAAAATAGACATGAACAGGACTTGAAGGCTTTGGCAGAAAGGATGGAGAGGAGAAGAGGGGCCCTAGAGACATTTGCAAGGTAGAAGCAACCAATAGCACTTGGGGACTGACTGCCTGAAGGAAAAAGACAAGCAGAGTAAGTCACCCAAGGTTTAAGATTGATGAATGACTGGATGGTGTTGGCAGCCACCAAAGCTGGGATAGCACGTTTTATTCTGTTTTCTAGGAATCAGAAATATTAATGTTAGCACTTTAAAAGAGACCTACCATTAAACATGACTGGAATAAACTGAATTGTTTGGTCCAGGACTTCTCAACATTTTTAAAAGCTACTGTGTATTGAGAATCTCTAAGAGAACAACTCCATATACACTGGTATAGTGGGTCTGGGCCTCAAGAGGGACAGTCTGGAGGGAGAGGGGATTATTTTCTCCAAAACATCTTTGATGAGGTTTTCCACAGTGTTTGCCCATGTGATATGTGTGGCTGAATAAACATCTTTTTAAAAGTTCTGAAATTGATGGCTTGGAAGTGCAAAGTAGGGGAGAATTAAAATATATCTACCTCTGGGAGGAACCAAGAGGTTATATAAACCCTGTATCATTCGATTCAAATTGTCTGGCATTTGAAACCTTTGGAAGAAAATGTTCATTAACCTAATAAAAGACCAGAGACAAGAACTAGTTAATTGTTTCATATGCCTCTGAAGAATCAGGAAGAGTCTAGGACTTCACTGGAGTAGAAATTCAAAAGTTCCAAGTAAATTCATCTCAGCCAACTGAGTACTTCCAAGGGCTACAGGAAAAACCACTCCCGCTGCCGTTTCTTCGCATCACATCAGCTCTTTGTACATTGGCAGGAAGATGCTCCCAGCTGCCCAAGTGTGTGGTTTATCTGGTCATACTGTAAATGTACTTGACCTTAAATAACCCACAAGAGTTTGAATGTCACAGCTGGGAATCTCATCCTGGGAACCACAGGGCCATCTGTTGACCTATCATTTTTCATCAGCGTGGGGCAGGTTAACTCTGCTATCATTGACCTACCAGAACATCTAGTGCACTGATGTTCACCTCAATTTTTAAAATTCTTATTCTAATTGAACCTTCACACACACCAAGCAGTGTTTTAAATGCTGCATAGACATTAAACCTTCAACGCCAAAGGTAGCATCATAATTAACCATGCCTAATAAAGGAGGGAAGTGAGGCACAGAAAGATGAAAGCAGTGCCCGATCGTACAGCTGCACACAGCAGAGCGATTCCTTTCATCATAAGATCCAGAAATGGATCATATCACATCCAGAAAAATTTCCCAGATTTCATTCTCATGCCCCATATCCACATACCCCCTTTAATATTATTTATTTAATGTATACGTTAGCTTTTTTCTTAAAGAATAAACTATATAAACTCATAGAATTGACAGCTAGTTAATTTTTTTTTCAAAAATGCATGAAAATAAATTCACAACTATTTAAAAATTTTGTCTTTGTCCTTCTTGCAATTTATTCTATAACAATTTATGGACGAGTGCTTTTCCTCTGAACAGCTTTTATCAGTATTTTTCAAACTTTTGTTAATCTCATGTCTCACTTGAACCTATATGTAGTTAAACTTCTGTGGCACACTTATATTATTTCGATCAAAAGAAAAAAGTAAAAAAATATATACTGACTGTGCTTTGAACTACTTTTGAAAATAATTTAATTAATGATCTTCAAAATTTTTTTGCAACCCACCCAAGATCCTCTCATGGCACACCAGTTGAAAATCACTGGCTTATATCCTAAACTAGAAAGTTATTCATCCCAAACATTAAATATGTGCAATCTTCAATACAGCTAACATTTCTAGAGTACCTGCTGCTATGTCAGGGCAGTGTGCACACTCACTCTTCATTCCACATCACCCACTCTGTGAAGCTGAGCCTGATGAGCACAGCCCGTGCAGACCGTGGGCTAAGGCTGTGCAGGAGGTAATTGAGCATTTTGCAGGACTGTCCTATTCTCTAACTGTGTCTTCTCTCCCAGAAAGTTGTTAGTCCCTCCAGAATATTACCTTAATATCCCCCATTGCCACTAGTAACAGAGCCTTGAACTTAATGCTTAGGGGTTGATAAAGCACAGTCATTAATGTCCATGGTGAAAGCAATCAGTTCTAAACTCAAAAAGTGAAAAAAAGAAAAACACAGTTATTGAGCTCCCACTATTGCTGGGCATCCTTCCATCATTATTTCATTTATTAGTAATTAATCTCCACAGCAGCCCCATGCATAGGAAACTGAGGTGAAGAGAGGCCAAGTAGTTTGCCAAAGTTCACCCATTTGGCAGGTGGCAGAGCTGGGAGAAGAACCAAGAGCTGCTAGGCTCCAGGTGAGCTTCTTTTCCCACTGCAGCAGCCCAATACACCTGCTACTCATGGGAAAGAACACATTAGGAGGAGTGAAGACAAACTCCTCCATCAGGGAAAGACACTGTGATTTCTCATTATTTCAAAATATGAGTCCTCTGCCACCAACTGCTAAGTTAAAAAGCAGTAACAAACTGTGACCATTGGCAAAAGACTATGGAAAGACAGCCTAGGCATGAATGACCAGGGTAAAAACCCATCCACCCAATAAATTTTGTGGGTTAGAGTCTTGACCAAGCTCTCACCCTCCACTCTGAGTCATACAAATTCCTGGCTAATACATGGCCAACTGGTTTGTGCCCCAATGGTCTGGATACCTGTGGGTCCAGCAGATGCTAAGTTTTTCATCTTGGCTCATTCATAGTAGATTAACAAATAATGCCCAGGAGGAATTGATGACCAGATGCTTAGCCTGTTTAAGCTTTGCTTCGCATGTCAGATTGAGAGGTGGGACTTGGCGTGCTATAATGGAATTCCCATGGGGAGAGCCAAGTGGCTTCTCAAGGACCTCTGAGGGCCTCTGCATGTGTGAGGATGGGACACTGGCTGCCATCTGCTCCCTGCAGATGCCATGGCTTCACACATGGAGCCTTAAGAGCTCTCTACACACCCTGAACACTTTCTTTAGTTTGCACTGGCACTAGCTGTGAGTTGTGAAGTCTGTGCACACTTGCAGAGATAGACACGCTTGACTTAGAAGTCCCTACCAGCATGCAGAGAAGGGTGGAATCTGAGGAGCATTTCTCCAGAGAATGTATATTTTGTTAATTAAAAATAACTAAAATAATATCTTTTGCCTTAAAATGCCACAGATATTGAATGTCAGCAGAAGGAAATGCCATGATGTTTTAAGTTGGGGGAGGGGGAGGGGACTTAACCACTGTGTGATCTAACATCTCAGGCCTCTGGGGTTTTGCTGTTCTCCATAGAAGGATAATGGTTTCCTTTATATAGGACTATTATGGGGATTGAAGACTGAAAACTGGCACAGAAACTTGCAACACATATTAGCTCCATTTTTCCCATGCAGTTCTCTTAAACTTAAAACCATAATTTGGTATGTGAATTATATCTCAATGAAAACATCATAATCTTATTCAATTCAACATTAAACTTTCTTCTTGACCTGTATTTCAGGAATGTGGTCCTTGTTCAGTCTCTTTCAGCACGTTTACTCCGGAGGTAAAGGGAGGGTAGAGGTTTCAAGTGAGTGCCATAGAATGCCCTGGCCTGGGCTTTATTTCCAAAGTACCCTTATCTTTTGAATTACAAAACCAAGCTTGTGAGGACACCATGTGAAAACGCCTGGGGACCAGGGGCTTTTCATCAGGACAGTAGAAATTTCCTCCCAGTAGCCAGGAGTGGATAAGAATGGTAACAGCTAATAATGTTCATTCAGGTGCCAGCTACTCTTTGAAGCATTTGAACTCTTTGATCTTCTTTGAAAAATTATTATCCTGCTGTAATCTCCATTAAATACAAGAAGAATTTGAGGCATAGAACAGTTAACTAGTTAGTCCAAGATCACCCAGTTGATATGTTGGGGAGCCCATATGTAAACCTATGCGGTGCAGCCCTAGCACCTAGCATTCAATCACTCATCATTTCCTAATGTTCAGGAGTTGAGGGACTAAGTGCTTAGTCAAGGCAGCCTGGCACAGGCCTCTCTCCATATTGGACATGAGAAGGCACATGTGTATGCTGAGCTAATCTTTAGAGCCATCTGGGGAGAAAGTCGGACGGGCTTCTTTGGGTGAAGAAAAAGTTGAAACAGAATCACCACCCTCCAAATTTAAGAAGACACATGGCAGAGTTGAAAGAGGAGAATTCCATAGATGCTTGTAACTGACATTGTCTATGGACTGCAAGTTGCGTGGAGTGTTGGACAGGGTGGAGTTGGGGAAGAAATACGAGGCTGGAAGAAAAGGCTGGCTCTAGATTTCAGAGGGTTTTGTTTATGTCAAAGAGTTTGATTTTATCCTTCAGGGCAGTGTTTCACCAACTTTTCCATTCTTAAGTCTTAGGAGAGTGATTGCACATCTCCCTAAGCTCTGGGGCATGGTCAGGAGCCAGTGACTGCAAGTGTGAAATTCCTTTGGGATCTCATGTTTAGTCTTTAACATCCAAGCAAATAATGTGTTCCACTCCTTAGAATATACATGTGTATTAACACAAAGCTCTTTTACATTTATCATCCTTTCCCTTACAGAAGATCCATCATGATTATTTTATGCCTTCACACACTCTGTGATGAGTTACTACTTACCCCAAGAGGTACCCTTCCGTGCTTTGAGAATATAGTCCTAGGCATGAGAAGGTATTAAACTGAACAATGCCATCATTTGATTTGAATTTTAGAAAGTCCTCTATGCTACCAGGGAATGAGGAAAAGGGAACAAAGCACGAGAGAGAGGGAGACAACCAGTCTATCGGTATAGAGACAATCAGTCTATCTATACCGATAGACCGGTAGACTATCTATCGGTATAGGCAGAAGATGGTGTCAGATGCCCAAAAGCAAACAGTAGGCTGAGCTGGGTGTGCTCTTTGAAAATAATTACCAGGGAGAGAATAAGACATTTTCCTCAGGACTGGAAGAGATATCTAGATTTTAGTCTTCTAAATTTTACTTTTCCTTCTTAATAATTTTTGTAATCTGATCTCAGTGTTAGATTCTCAATAGCCAGAGTAGGTATGACTTTAGTGTACCACAAGGAAAGTGAGGGCACACAGGGAAAGGGAGAGAAAGAACTTACAGAAGATACAGTAACTCCAGAATACATTTAATCTTTACATCCCTTTAAGTTTATTTTATAATTTGATACTGTTTTCATTTTGACTTTCAAATGGGAGTGCGGATACCGTCATAGCTCAGGTTGTGATTCCTTTTATACTCCTCAGATATTCTTGTTGAGGAATCTGAGTTCCCCCATCTGTGAGCCTGAGAGGACCAGAGAAAGGGGTCAGGATCATTCTGCACTTGCCCAGGTTAAAACTCACCTAATGAGAGGAAAAGAAATCCCACTCACTATTTCCAGGGAGAGGCACTGAGAGAGAGTGTACTGAGTGGTTAGAAATTACTCTATTGATGAAAATGAACAGACATACACCAGCAGCTGGGGGCCTGGCAGACAAACTTCCAGTCTTCACAATTCCACACAAGGTCAGGTCTGTTTAGATCCTACATGATGACATGGATGGAATCAAGCAACGCATTTTATTTGCCAGTGGAAACACTATTTGTATAAACAGTTATAAATAATTAGTCTCTGTCTCTCACTGCAAGGGAGAAGCTCTCATTTTTCCTTCCCAACTTGAGCCAGATTTGAATCAGAATTTTATCAATAGAAGAGTCAGTATTAATTTTCTCTGACTCTTTCCAATAGGCCCTCCTAGTTACTGTCTCTTAGTTTGTATCTGGCATCCTCATTATTTGGCAAAAAGCTAGTAACATTGGGGATAAGCCATACCATAATAAAAATTATGGTAATAATAATGCATCTCTCACTATTTAGCACTTTACTCTTTGCCAGAGTTTATGCTAAGCGATTTACATTCATTGTCTCAACTGATCTCCACAATGACACAACAAAATCTGTAATTATCTTTATCTCCATTTCTGAGATGCGGAGATTGAGACTTAGTGATGGCAGAGCTGGGATAAACCCTGGCAGATGAATTCTGAGTCTATCCCTCTTCGCCTGTGAGCTTTACTGACTGCTTTTTTGCCAAAAGCCTTGAGTCTTCTATTAGGGAGCAACTCACAAATTAGGTATTAGCCCAGAAATACCTCTTTTTGAGTTTAACTTCCTCCTGGTGGCAGTGCTTCCTGCTGCTCTGTGATTCACTTCCGGGTCACCTCTACCTTCTAGGAGCCTTGGGAGACATTTTAAATACCAGGCCACATTTGTTCATGCTAGCTACAGCATATTTTTTCCTGTGGACATGCCATTTTCATTAGGATTAAAACAGCCCACAGCAATAAATATTAAAAACCCACCAAGTGAAAAGAGCAGCTTCCTCAGAAGCTTATGAGGATTAGAATTTTTAAGTAGGCCCTGCTTCATATGACCACCCCTCTTCTCCATCCTTTTGTGTGCTCCCACATGGGTGTGCTTTCAGCATCAATCAGATTTGGTGTTTTGCTCAAATCCCTTCATACTAATTGTCTGTCCATATTGCTGTGTGCTCTGGACAGAATGGATGGGGGAAATAGAACCTCACTCCTTCTCCCACCCCTGGAGGGAATTCAGATCTTATATGTTTGATCTTTGTAGGTGGCAAGATAAAAACACTTGCTATACATAGAAGCTTTCCTCCTTCATGTTCAAGGGCAGCCCTGGTGATCGGGACCTCACCCATCCTATTTGTTATAAAGCCACCCACAGAAGAATCACACCATCAGAAGCCAGAAATAAGCTAGCCAAGGCTGTGAGTCTCTTTATGTGTGGTGATCTAACAGAGAGACTTGGGAAAGTCAATTATTTTCTATATGGATTGTGGTTCCACTGCTTCATGGTGGGAGGTAATGAGCCCCAGTTTATCTACCCATTGGGGTTGTTGGGAGAATTAGAGGAGTTATATAAAGTGTGTAGTGAAAGGCTTGGAGTAGGGAGATGCTCTGCGCCTTGCCCATTCTCTCCCTCCCCTCTCTGGCTACAAGCCTGAATAGTAGGTGAGGCATTTATTATCCATGTTCACAAACATCCCCAAAGACTTGTGGTTTCTGCATTAAAAACCACATTGACTGTTACCAGCTAATTGGGTGTCCTTGAGCCTGAGTTTCTCCATGCAAATACATGAGCTTGGGGTTTTTAAAAGGTATACAGTAATTATGTTCTTGGACAAATGGTATATTTTATAGAAAAGCATAGAGAATTCTTTCAGCACCCAGAGCTGGATAGGAATTGCTTGATATATGGGTAACTGGTGATTTATAATAGATACTTCAACAAAGAAAAGTCTGAGTAAACCTTATATTTCATTTTTCTGGCAATGAGCTACAAAAGGTTTGCATCTTAAATCAACTAGTGGTTGTACCCCCAGAAGGATGTGGTCTAAATAGATTTGTGTGACAGGGCAATTACTCATCATGGAAAGGATCCCAGCTGTCATCGTGGCTTCCCCATAAACAGTGAATGAATGAGCAGTCGCAGAATTACAAGGCTGACTTCCTGTCCACTGTCCTAAAATCTTCCCAAGCGAGAGTCACAGAGTGTTCATCAGGGAGATCCAGGACGTACAAACAACAGGCAGTAACCAGGGTGGAGAATATGACATCTAGAAGGAGACTTTTTCGTACCTCTTCATTCTGGTCCCTGGTGGAAAATTTGACAGCCCCAGTTCCCAGTTCGGGATTCTGGCAGCCTAGGTGCTATGGAGAGGTGCAGAGACTCCAGTCTTTGGGGTTTGACAGATCTAGGCTGGAATCCCATCCTGCTGCTCACTGTGTGATTGATCTGGGACTAAAAAGCTACATTGCTGAATAGTGCCTGTGGCTCAAGGAGTAGGGCACTGGCCCCATATACTGGCAGTAGTGGGTTCAAGTCCAGCCCTGGCCAAAACTGCAAAAAAAAGGTAAAAGAAAATGTTTTTTTTTTTTTTTTTAAAGCTATATATCTCTGATTTGCTATTTTCCTAGCTGTAAAATGGGGGTGGTGATTTCTATTTAAAAATATTTTGAACCAGTGTGCATGAAAGTGGTTGGCACTTAGTGAATGGTATTATTTAACCTTATATTAATGATAGTTAATATTTATGAAGTGCTACTAGATGCTAGAATTGTACTAAGCATATTACACGGACTTTGTTCACAATTCCCCAATGTATAGATTAGGAAACTGTGAAATAAAGGGCTTAACTGACTTTCTTCCCACATGGCTGATATAGAGCTAGTAAGTAGCCCAGACAAGATTTGACCTAAGTGGGTTGGAGACAGACTGCCCTATAATTGTTACAGGGAAGAAACAGAGACCTAACTGGCACTTATGGAGTGTTTCTGTGTTAGGTCCCAATATCCAGTGTACAGATTCTCTGTCCTCAAAATGTTTACCCAGTCTCATTGGAGAGCAAGGTAGAAATGGCAGAGACAAATAGCGCTGAGTCTAGACCACCGGGAAAGCTACAATAACTGCTATGGGAGCTCAGCAAAGATCATGAACCAGCTCCAAGAGACACAATCCCTTCTCCCACAGCCTCGAGATAAGTCACCTGTTTGCATCTGAATTTCTTAAATGTCAGCATCTTATAATTTTTAAGCTCTAATTTCAAACTAGGGAATAAAACCTGGCTTTGGCTTAATAAAAAAGATAGGAAATATACATCCTGGAGAGACTAAGTTAATAGTAAAATGTGAGACTCTTCCTCCTCTATACACAGAGAAATCTTTCATGGGAAAAGAAAAATCACTATTGAGATAGGAAAGTTATGTGTGAGAGGGTGTGAGGAGGGAGAGAGGGAGAGAGCAGAAGTTGGAATTATTATTTTTGGAGTTTAAAGGGTTACCTGACTGCAATGGATAGTAAGATGAATATTATCTCAGTATCCAAGAGCAGAAACCATGTTTTAAGGCCCTTTTATCTCCACACCCATTGCTCTAATGGCCTCACCCTCTATTTTAAAATAAATAACCAAATAGAAGAGTGATATCTGCATCTCACAGGTCACAAAGGAGCAAGTCATCAGCTCTTTGTGTCCAATAGCAGATGCTGCCTTGTCCCTGATGTACTAGATAGACATCCTGTCCTAGATCCCAGAACGTTTAGGGTGAGGGTAGGCAGGGTACATGCATCCCCTTCTGGGAAGTTGCATATTTATCTGTGGAGAGCACGCGGCATGCATTACAGTGCACTCATGACCATCCTGTGCTCTGTGTTAGCTCAGACCTGTGTGGGGAAAGAGGGAACTACCCTGCAGAAGGAGCCTGGATGGGGGGTAAGCCTAGCAGGGGAGGGAAGGAGACACTGCAGCCAGTTGATTTTCCTGTGCTGCTTAAATCATTCTCTCCCAACCTACTGTGCTGAGAATGAGCATTACTGTTTCCAGGATGTCAAGGCTCTGCCTTGTTTTTGCGTAATCACTTGAGAATCAAAAACACATCTACCTGTGCCACTCTGAAAGGAAAACTGAGCCCACCCCAAAATGGCAATGCCTGCGTTTGGTGGCTTTTCACCTCTTCTTCATGTCACCTGCCAACATAGAGACAAGCTGGCCACTAAAGGCATTGTCAAACACTTGCCTACTGAGTGTTCAAGATTGTTATTCCATGGACTTGGGTATTAGACACAAAGACATGCCCTTTATTCATGAGGTCTTTAGCTAAAAGTTGCTTCTCCCAAAGAAATAAAGTTTCACAAAGCAACATCTACTTTGATCCATACTAAAATATTCGCGCTTGTGGCTCAGTCGGTAAGGCGCTGGCCCCATATACTGAAGGTGGCGGGTTCAAACCCGGCCCCGGCTGAACTGCAAACCAAAAAAAAAAAATAGCCGGGTGTTGTGGCGGGCGCCTGTGGTCCCAGCTACTTGGAAGGCTGAGGCAAGAGAATCGCTTAAGCCCAGGAGTTGGAGGTGCTGTGAGCTGTGTGATGCCATGGCACTCTACCGAGGGTGACAAAGTGAGACTCTGTCTCTACAAAAAAAAAAAAAATTCAGTAGAGCAATGTCTCCCAAAATGTGTTTCTTGAAACATTCGTCCTATGTATGATACATTTCCACAAGAACAATGTATCATACATTTGTCCTGTGTATGATACATTTCCACAAGAACAATGCACTTGTGGAAAATATATAACACAGCCACTTCTTAGATACTTATATAACACACCATATTATATGATAAGAATTAAAGATAAGCATACTACTTATATAAGTTTAATCCAGCATTTCCAAAATTTATTTGTTTTTAGAATTCTTTCACTTTTCATCATCTAGGTAGCCCTCAGCCCTGCTTTAGTGGAACATACTTAGGTAAATGCCTATTGAATACACAAAAATTGATTGAGTACCATCATCTCTAGTACAGAGCAGGCATTCTGCTTTTCACAAGATTTTGACACCAGAGGAGTGACTGTAACCCCAATCACACTGCCGTTCTGTGCCTCACTTTGTCTGCAGATTCTGGAGAGCAAGTGCTGTTTTACCAAGGGTTAAAAGATGTCTCTGAACAACGCATATGGCTTCCGTGTGAGAAAAACAATAATCATGTTCTTCTACAAAAAGGCTTACTGCAAGCTATCAACTGTTTTTTTCCCAGTAAAAATGATCACTTTGGTACCCCCTTTAAAAAGATGATAGCATAACATAAGGAACATTCATATATGACTCAAGGATAGTCAGGCATGAAAACAGGAGGGCCTTCACTGCACTTACCATTGAAAGAAACCCTATGAGGCAGGTGTTCTTAGTAGGCCCATTTTATATGTGAGGAAACTGAGTGTAATGTCTTCAAGGCCTCACTGTTACTATATCACAGAAAGGCAGGGAAGTGATGGAAATTCCAGATAGGTGCTGTCAGAGCGACTGCCACCAAGGAGCCCACAGAAGTGCCTGGCCCTCTCTCTTCTAGATACAAAGAAGCCAAATACTTCTAGATCTTCTCTCTTCCATGCCCGCTGCTCACATTTGATAGTGTCAGGAGGGATTAACAGCAGGGACCAGCTTTCACTTAATGGTGTCCTTTTTATTTTTTTTTTATTTTTTTTTTTTTTTAATTTTTTATTAAATCATAAGTGTATACAATGATATGATTATGGGGCATCATACACTCACTTCATAAACCATTTGACACATTTTTATCCCAGTGGTTAACATAGCCTTTCCGGCGTTATCTCAGTTACTGTGCCAAAACATTTATATTCTACATTTACCAAGTTTCGCAAATACCCCTGTAATATGCACCACAGGTGTGATCCCACCGATTCCCCTCCCTCTACCCACCCCCCCCTTTCCCACTTCCCCCTATTGTTAAGTTGTAGCTGGGTTATAGCTTTCATGTGAGAGTCCCAAATTAGTTTCATAGTAGGGCTGTGTACATTGGATATTTTTTCTTCCATTCTTGGGATACTTTACTAAGAAGAATATGTTCCAGCTCCATCCATGTAAACATGAAAGAGGTAAAGTCTCCATCTTTCTTTAAGGCTGCATAGTATTCCATGGTATACATATACCACAATTTATTAATCCATTCGTGGATCGATGGGCACTTCGGCTTTTTCCATGACTTAGCAATTATGAATTGGGCTGCAATAAACATTCTGGTACAAATATCTTTGTTATGTTGTGATTTTTGGTCTTCTGGGTATATGCCCAGCAGAGGAATTACAGGATTGAATGGCAGATCTATTTTTAGATCTCTGAGTGTTCTCCATATATCCCTCCAAAAGGAATGTATTAATTTGCATTCCCACCAGCAGTGCAGAAGTGTTCCCTTTTCTCCGCATCCACGCCAACATCTCTGGTCTTGAGATTTTGTGATATAGGCTAGTCTCATTGGAGTTAGATGATATCTCAAAGTAGTTTTGATTTGCATTTCTCTGATGATTAAAGATGATGAGCATTTTTTCATATGTCTGAAGGCCGTGTGCCTGTCTTCTTCAGAGAAGTTTCTCTTCAAATCCCTTGCCCAGCCTGCGATGGGATCCCTTGTTTTTTTCTTGCTGATGCGTTTGAGTTCTCTGTGGATTCTGGTTATTAAACCTTTGTCAGAGTTATACCCTGCAAATATCTTCTCCCATTCTGAGGGCTGTCTGCTTGCTCTGCTTACTGTGTTCTTAGCTGTGCAGAAGCTTTTTAGTTTGATCAAGTCCCAGTAGTGTATTTTTGAAGCTGCTTCAATTGCCCGGGGGGTTCTCCTCATGAAATACTCACCCAGACCAATTTCTTCAAGGGTTTTCCCTGCATTCTCCTCTAGTATTTTTATAGTTTCATGTCTTAAGTTTAAATCTTTAATCCAATGAGAGTCTATCTTAGTTAATGGTGAAAGGTGTGGGTCTAATTTCAGTCTTCTGCAGGTTGCCAGCCAGTTCACCCAGCACCATTTGTTAAATAGGGAATCTTTTCCCCACTGAATGTTTTTAATTGGCTTGTCAAAAATCAAATAGCGGTAAGTAGCTGGATTCATCTCTTGGTTCTCTATTCTATTCCAGATATCTACTTCTCTGTTTTTGTGCCAATACCATGCTGTTTTGATCACTATCGATTTGTAGTAAAGTCTGAGGTCTGGTAGTGTGATTCCTCCTGTTTTGTTTTTATTTCTGAGTAATGTCTTGGCTATTCGAGGTTTTTTCTGATTCCATATAAAACGAAGTAATGTTTTTTCAAGATCTTTAAAATATGACAGTGGAGCTTTAATAGGGAGTGCGTTGAAAGTATATATTGCTTTGGGTAGTATGGACATTTTGATAATGTTGATTCTTCCTAGCCATGAGCATGGTATGTTTTTCCATTTGTTAACATTTTCAGCTATTTCTTTTCTTAGAGTTTCATAGTTCTCTTTATAGAGATCTTTCACGTCTTTTGTTAGGTAAATTCCCAAATATTTCATCTTCTTTGGCACTACTGTGAATGGGATAGAGTCCTTAACTGCTTTTTCAATTTGACTGTTGTTGGTGTATATAAAGGCTACCGATTTATGAATGTTGATTTTGTAACCTGAGACGCTGCTGTATTCCTTGATCACTTCTAGGAGTTTTGTAGTAGAGTCCCTAGTGTTTTCCAGATACACAATCATATCATCTGCGAAGAGCGAGAGTTTGATCTCTTCTGACCCTATATGGATACCCTTGATCGCCTTTTCTTCCCTAATTGCGGTGGCTAAAACTTCCATTACAATGTTGAAAAGCAATGGAGACAATGGGCAGCCTTGTCTGGTTCCTGATCTGAGTGGAAATGATTCCAATTTAACTCCATTCAATATGATATTGGCTGTGGGTTTGCTGTAGATAGCCTCTATCAGTTTAAGAAAAGTCCCTTCTAGACCAATTTTCTTGAGTGTTCTGATCATGAAGGGATGCTGGATATTATCAAAAGCTTTTTCTGCATCAATTGAGAGAATCATATGGTCTTTGTTTTTTAATTTGTTTATGTGCTGAATTACATTTATAGATTTACGTATATTGAACCAGCCTTGAGACCCTGGGATAAAACCAACTTGGTCATGATGTATAATTTGTTTGATGTGTTGCTGGATTCTGTTTGTTAGGATCTTGTTGAATATTTTTGCATCTATATTCATTAGTGATATTGGTCTATAATTTTCTTTTCTTGTTGGGTCTTTTCCTGGTTTGGGGATCAGGGTGATATTTGCTTCATAGAACGTGTTGGGTAGTCTTCCTTCTTTTTCTACATTTTGGAACAGGTTGAGTAATATAGGTACTAATTCCTCTTTAAAGGTTTGGTAGAATTCTGACGTGAAACCATCTGGTCCCGGGCTTTTCTTTTTAGGGAGGTTTTGTATAGTTGATGCTATTTCTGAACTTGATATGGGTCTGTTCAACATTTCCACTTGATTCTGGTTAAGTCTTGGAAGGTGGCGTGCTTCCAAGTATCGGTCTATTTCCTTCAGATTTTCATATTTCTGAGAATAAAGTTTCTTGTAATATTCATTAAGGATTTTTTGGATTTCTGATGAGTCTGTGGTTATTTTGTCTTTGTTGTTTCTGATTGATGATATTAGAGATTTTACTCTTTTTTTCCTGATTAGGTTGGCCAGAGGTTTATCTATTTTATTGACCTTTTCAAAAAACCAGCTTTTTGATTTATTGATCTGTTGTATTATTCTTTTGTTTTCAATTTCATTTAATTCTGCTCTAATTTTGGTTATTTCTTTTCTTCTACTGGGTTTGGGGTTGGAATGTTCTTCCTTTTCCAGTTGCGTGAGATGTCCCATTAAGTTGTTAACTTCCTCTCTTTCCGTTCTCTTGAGGAAGGCTTGCAGTGCTATAAATTTCCCTCTTAGAACTGCCTTTGCGGTGTCCCAGAGGTTCTGATAGCTTGTGTCTTCATTGTCATTTTGTTCCAAAAAATTGGTGATTTCTTTCTTAATCTCATCTCTGACCCAGCTATCATTCAGCATAAGGTTATTTAACTTCCATGTTTTTGTATGGGTATGCAGATTCCTGTTGTTACTCAATTCAAGTTTTATTCCATGATGGTCCGAGAAGATGCACAGAATAATTTCTATTCCTTTAAATTTACTGAGGTTAGACTTGTGACCTAAAATGTGATCAATTTTGGAGTAAGTTCCGTGGGCTGATGAGAAGTATGTGTATTCAGTTTTGTTGGGATGAAATGTTCTGTAGATGTCTGCTAAATCTAAATATTGGATGGTTAGGTTTAAATCTAAGATTTCTTTGCTCAGCTTCTTTCTGGAGGATCGATCCAACACTGCCAAGGGAGTGTTGAAATCTCCAACGATTATGGAGCTGGAGGAAATCAAGTTACTCATGTCTGTTAGAGTTTCTCTTATAAATTGAGGTGCATTCTGGTTGGGTGCATAGATATTAATAATTGAGATCTCGTCATATTGAGTATTACCCTTAACAAATATGAAGTGACCATTCTTGTCCTTCCTTACTTTTGATGGTTTAAAGCCTACTGTATCTGCAAATAAAATTGCAACACCTGCTTTTTTCTGATTACCATTTGCCTGAAATATGGATGACCATCCTTTCACCCTGAGTCTGTATTTGTCTTTTAAGTTGAGATGTGACTCTTGTATGCAACAAATATCTGGCTTGAGTTTTTGTATCCAGTCAGCTAACCTATGCCTCTTTAGAGGACAGTTTAAGCCATTCACATTGATGGAGAGTAAGGATAAGTCTGGTGGAATTTTGGGTATCGAGTTTTTCAAAGGTCCAATGGACATTTTTAATCCTTTCGCCAGTGTGGAAGTTGGAGTTTGATCCGAAGTTTCTGAGTGAGTTTACTTTTGTGGTATAGGATTGGGTTGGTCATTGTGGAGGATAGGTCTGAGAACATCCTGAAGAGCTGGTTTACTTATGGCAAATTTTTTCAACATATGAATGTCATTGAAGTATTTAATTTCTCCATCATAGATGAAACTCAGTTTAGCTGGATACAAGATCCTGGGTTGAAAGTTTTTTTGCTTTAGGAGATTAAAAGTTGATGACCAGCCTCTTCTTGCTTGAAAAGTTTCAGCAGAGAGATCTGCAGTTATTCTAATATTCTTACCTTTGTACGTTATAGTTTTCTTTCGCCGGGCTGCTTTGAGAATCTTCTCTTTCATGTTAACTTTAGTGAAGCTAATTATGATATGTCTGGGAGATGGCTTTTTGGGGTTGAATCGTGCTGGGGTTCTGAAGCTGTCTGCTATCTGAATTTCAGATTCTCTAGGCATGTCTGGAAAATTTTCTTTCATAATTTCATGTAGAAGGGCCTCTGTGCCCTTGGCTGCCACGTCATCAGCCTCCGAAATTCCTATAACCCTTATGTTATGTTTTTTCGAATTATCTGAGAGCTCTCTGAGTGAGTGATCCGTTTTTGCTCTCCATTTCTCTTCCTCTTTGAGAGATTGGGAGCGTTCGAAGACTTTATCTTCAATGTCAGAAATCCTTTCTTCTGCTTGCTCCATTCTGTTACTGAGGGATTCTACTGTATTTTTCATATCTTTGAGGGCTGTAAGTTCTTGTTTCAGTGTGTCTAAGTCTTTGGTGGTTTTGTCTTTAAATTCGTTAAATTCTTGAGACAGTTTTTGAATTTCTCCACGAATTCCTAATTCCATTTTATTAATCTTGTCTGCAAACCAAATTCTGAATTCGACTTCTGACATCTCAGCCAGTTGTTTATGAATGGGATCTTCAATCACATCTGCCGTATCTTTTCTTGGGGGGGTTGATCTATTCTGGTTATTCATGTTACCAGAGTTTTTCCGCTGATTCCGCCCCATGGTTTACTCCCTTTGGTTTTTCCCCTGGGGTTTTATCGAGGGCCCGTACAGTGTTGTGGCCTGAGAAACTGGGGCCCTGTCTGGTGTGGTGGAGCAAAGTGGTTCTGTCTTGTTTTCAGCTGGTTTCTGTTCTATCCTATTGCAACTTCTACTCTGGCTTGAAGTCTCAGCTGTGTGGAAAAATCAGCAATTAAGTCACCCCGCCTGCCCACCTCTGGCCCCAGTTGGAAAAGGAGAATCAAACCTTCCTACAATCGCACACCCAGGGCACCACCTGAAAAGTCCTCAGTCTATTAGCCCAGTTCAAAAGGTCCGAATCAACTGTCTCAATCGGCACTTGTCTCAGGTGGAAGGGTTCAAGAGGTCTCTGGGAACTGGATCACAGGGGCCTGGTGACTCCTCTGACACAGCTCACTCCAGTGCAGCGTGGAGTCAGGAGGAGCCACCCCGCAAACAGAGCAGTCTGGGAAGGTTAACGTCTCCTTCCCCACTTTGCCCCTCCGTCGGACCCAGTCACTGGTATCTCTGCAGATGGCTAACCCAGTTGCCTGCAGTGAACAGACACTCCAGGGGTTTGCACCTGCCTGAATCGCGAGGAAGTCTGCCAGGCCCCCGCAGACTGCAGCTATCTAGCAGGAGGAGATGGGGCCTGACATCTTTGAGTGTTTGATGCAGGTGATGGGAAGGAGGTGTTCACTCAGGCTTAGCCCCGTCCCTGATGGATGCTGCTAACAGAACAGAACAGAACAGACAACTTTGTGAGGTTCTGTCTCTGTTCCTGTCGTCGCCTACAGGAGACGGGCTGTTTTGAGTTCAAACGTCTTTGCTGCTGGAGAATTGCGTCTGAACACCTCTCTGGGTCGGCCCCGCCCTGGAGGCTTCTGGGTTTGTGAGTCGTGACACAGGTGGCCTCCTCTGGTTGCCCAGGGAGACAGGGGGTGTGGCCTCAGAATATCCAGAAGTGAGCGTTCTGCCGTTAAAGAAAAAACGGCTGTTGATCTACCTCCAGGGAACTGCTGCTCTGGTGTGGGCACTCAGGCGACCCTTTTCTCCTCTGTCCCGCGCCCCAGAGTCAGCACTGAGCGGCCGCAGTTTGTGCTGGGTCCACACCCCTTAAGAGATCCCCCAAGAATCAGAACTCTTGGGGGATGGGCGCCCAGACCCGGATTGGGAGTGGGGCGGGGGGAAGCTAGAGTTTCATTCAGTTTCACGCAATACTACGGTCCGGGGAGGGCTCCTGCACTGCACCGCAGGGAAGTGCCGCCAAGGCTTGATTTCCCCTCAGCGGAGTGCCCTCTCCTCGCTCACGTGTCCCAGAGTCAGCGCTGACCTGACGCAGCTCCGGCACTGTGCACTCCCCTCGAGAAATCACCCAAGGAGCCGAACTCCGGAGGGATAGGCCCTCAGACCCCGAGTGAGAGTAGGGGCTCTCAGCTCTCAGCGGGGAGGCCAGAGTCTTATTCAGTCTTGTGCCCGGGGAGGGCTCCTGCACTGCACTGCAGGGAAGTGCCGCCAAGGCTTGATTTCCCCTCAGCGGAGTGCCCTCTCCTCGCTCACGTATCCCAGAGTCAGCGCTGACCTGACGCAGCTCAGGCACTGTGCACTCCCCTCGAGAAATCACCCAAGGAGCCGAACTCCTGGGGGATAGGCCCTCAGACCCCGAGTGAGAGTAGGGGTTCTCAGCTCTCAGCGGGGAGGCCAGAGTCTTATTCAGTCTTGTGCCCGGGGAGGGCTCCTGCACTGCACCGCAGGGAAGTGCCGCCAAGGCTTGATTTCCCCTCAGCGGAGTGCCCTCTCCTTGCTCACGTATCCCAGAGTCAGCGCTGACCTGACGCAGCTCAGGCACTGTGCACTCCCCTCGAGAAATCACCCAAGGAGCCGAACTCCTGGGGGATAGGCCCTCAGACCCCGAGTGAGAGTAGGGGTTCTCAGCTCTCAGCGGGGAGGCCAGAGTCTGATTCAGTCTTGGGCCCCGTATGCCCGGGGAGAGTTGGTGCACTGCACCGCAGGGAAGTGCCGCGAGGCGTGACTCCCCCTCAGCCCGGTGCCCTCTCCTCACTCGGCGCGCCTCAGAGTCAATGCTACCAGTCGCAACTCGGGGACTGTCCACTCCCCTTGAGAAATCACCCAAGGATCCGAAGTCCTGGGGGACAGGCCTCCAGACCTCAGTGGGCGGGAGGGGAGCGCCGGGGATTCAGGGTTGCCGGCAAAGGATTCCCAAAGTTTTATTCAGCCCTATGTCCGGCAGGAGAACGCCACGGCACCCCAGTAGGGGAGGTAGGTCCAGTTTTTAGAAGGTCTCTCCCGTGGAGTGTAGTGGGAGGGGCTTTAATTTCTGCCCACTTGTTCAATTGTGGGGCTACAGAGCCGGTCTCATGGGGGAGGGGGACTCCCGTCCGCTTGGTGGTGGATTTTGTACCTTTTGTTTGCGTCCTTGTGATCACAACTTGCCTCAGCGTTGTTGATGTGCGTTCTTCAGCCTTCTCTCTTGGTGAGGCTCAAGTCCACCAGGATACTTACTAAATTCCTGTCCCTTAACTCTCCTTCTGGACGGGAGCCTTTGTTGAAAGCTGGCTTCAGTCCGCCATCTTGTCTCTCAGTCCATGGTGTCCTTTTTAGCTGTGGCCTCCACACACATCCTCTACCCACATGTAGCACAACTTCATGTATGTGCAAGCTACCCTTTCTCAAAGGACCTCATGCTTAGAAAGGCTCTGTGGTTAGTTTAATGCTTTTCTGTTGCCATCTTGAAATTCTTAATAACTTTTGGAGAAGGGCCTGCCATATTTCTTTTATAGTAGGTACCATCAAATTATAAAGCTGATTCTGCCTGCCCAGTTTAGTATTCATTTTATGTTTGTTTAATTAATATTATGGTAAGAGAATGATTTTGGTATAGCAAATATATGTATGAGGATTTCTCTCAAAATTGTATGAAGAACAGCCATTTAAAAAAAAAGGGAGACTTTACAGCCTTCGTAAAGGGTAGAAGTGGAAAACAAACATTCTTAGTAAAACGTCACAAGAATGGAGAAGCATGAATCCTATGTATTCAATTTTGATATGAGGACAATTAATGACATTTAATGACACGGCAAGGGGTGGGGGAAGGGGAGAGCAGAGAGAGAGAGAAGGAAGGAGGGAGTGGGGGAAAGGAAGAGCAGAGAGAGGGAAGGAAGGAGGGGGGTGGGGTCTAGTATGTGCCACACCTTTTGGGAGCAAGGCACAACTGTAAGAGGGACTTCACCTAACAAATGCAATCAGTGTAACCTGGTTTCTTGTGCCCTCAATGAATCCCTAACAATAATAATAAAAAAAAAGAATGGCAGATAATATATGGAAACTAGCCAAACAACAGAACACACAGTACACATTTATCTCAGAAAACCAAGCCACAACAACAGGAAAAAGATGCTTCGAAGACTCCACTCCAGGAATTAGCCACATATCTACAGGTCAGTCAAAATCCATGTTTGTTCTGTGTGTCCGTATGGGAAGCACATTATTGTTAAGCAGAGATGCACCCTTATAGGACAAACTGCTTTGTTTCATGAGGTTTTTATCTAGAAATTATAAGCTATCAAAATATTCATACATTTTGGTACAGTAATCCTACTTTGTAGAATTTAGACTAAAATTTTTTTTTTCTTAAAAAAGGGAAAAGTGTATGACCCTTGAATGAAGGAGCTGAGAGCCAGCTAAATGTTCAGGGAGTATGGCTAAATAAATTATGGAGCATCTACCTGATGAAATATATGTCAAAATTGGTATGTAATGGGCTAGAGCGGATCATAGGGTTACTGTCACAACCATTAGCTCTGCTGTTGTAGAATGAAAATAGCCACAGGCAATTCAAAAATGAATGAATGTAGTTGTGTGTCCCAATAAAACGTTATTTACAAAAAGAAGAAATGGGCCAGATTTGGTAGGTGAGAAATAATTTGCCAACCACTAGTACCATTATTAAAATGATGATTATGAAGACCATCTTAACATAGGATGTTTAATGAAAAAGAACAGGATAAAAATCTATGTATTTTTAATGATTCCAACCGGTAATATGTATTTAAAAAATTGGAATATGGAAAGAAAACATATATACAGTAGAAACACTGTAAATTGACCACTCAAGAGACTGTAACAAACTGGTCAACACACAGAAGTGGTCAACATAAGGAACTTGGCCTACTCTACTGATATATACACATGGTGCACATATGAGCTATATGAAAATTAGGTCAACTTGAAGTGGTCAAAGCAAGGAGGTGGTCAACTAAGAGGTTCTACTGCATATGCAAATAGTAGGTAGCCTGGAAAACTAAAATTCTGGGTAATTTCTTTTCTTTGCTGTGAGAGATGTTTTCTCAACCTTGATACCCTTTCATATAAATAACACTGAATACATATGTGCAAAATAAGATAAATGTAGATATACAGATCCCTTCTAACCAGGACTCCACCAACCAGTCAAAGGATGGTAAGGGAGCATGGGGTACACTCATGCAATTTCCATTGCTTAGTAGCCGTTGCTCCTCAAGCACTTAGCTTCCTACCTTTGGAGGTTTCCTTCCATCGGCCTAGCAACAGAGAGGGGCAGGACATTTTGTTGACCAGTGCTGAGCTAGGCCTGTGACTGCTGTGTTGGTTGTTCGTTCCTAGGGAATTTGGGCACACAACAGAGCAGCTGAGAATCTGCACTGGGCAGAGGGAGAAAAAAGAAATGACATTCTGACATTCATTAAGAAGGAAAAAGAATGGTGCTAATTCTATCTTACCATGAATCCTTCTAGTTAATAACCAAGCATAAACTAGCATGAATTTATGTACAAGACTGCTTTTCTAAAAGACTCTTATTTTGTTTTATTGAATTACAAAGTGATCTCCACAAATGGATTTCACCGTATACAGATTTGGTCAAAGTCATTAGCTTATTTAAATTTGTTGAGCTATAGTTTTATAAGGGATTCATTCCTAGAAGAAATTGACATGGTTTTGTATATGTGTTCATTTCAAAATACAGTATCTTCTTTCATTAAATCCCATAGAATGAGAGATTACAGCAAAACAAAGCAGGTACTGCTTTTACTAAGCAGATCCAACAATGTGTTGTGAAGGCGACGAGTTTTATTTTTTTCCTTTGGGATTTTGGAATTGAACTTGAGTTGATGTAAAGAGATTTCTGAATGAGGCAAACTCGAAAACACTATCACTTTTTTTTTGAAAAAAGTATCATTTTCTTTGAAGGATCTGATATTAAATGAGACATTTTCTCTCTGCTGCTCCAGTCTGTTGGTTATCACAATGAAATAATTTCCCAAACTATATCTTTCCAGTTGTCATGGAAATAATTTCACTATGTCCAAATTTGAGCATTAAAATGTTACAATAAAATCCATAGAGAGAAGGATGCCTGGAGAAAAGTTTCTTTTATTTTAACTGTATGTATGATAATCACCTCAAAGATAAAAGGTTACCACTTTCTTTGTCCTCAATTCAATACAAAGTTGGGCAAATTAGAAGGCCTCTTTCTTTAACACAAATTATGGACCCAGGAAATCATCCCACAGCAAGAACTAGGACAAAGACGTTGAACCTCTGGCAATCCTAAAAGTGTTTAAGAAATAATAATAATTAAACAAATTTTGAGGGCTTGCTCTATACCTAACATGGTGCTAAGGGCTTTACATATTAGCTTGTTTAGTTTTCACAGTGGCCCAAAGAATAGACACTGGTTTTGTACCCATTTTACAGGTGAGGATATCAACAACAAGGTGAAATGTCTTGCTTAAGACCACAAAACTACAAAGATGCTGGGCAAAGATTTGAACCCAGTTCTCTAAGGTGCTAAAACTTCTTTTATTAAGGAGTCCATTATACTACCTAACCAAAGGAAAGTTCCTAAAGGATGATAGGTGGGCATTTCTTAAGTTTATCAAGGAAAGGTTCTCCCAGAAAAAAAAGTTTTACTATGTGCACATGGAGGAAAATAATTTTACACTGTTTGCAGAACATGAAATTGTTCTATGAAACCAAGGGCCAGTGATTTAACCAGGTGCTAGAGAGTGAACATATGAGCCTTCAAAACTGGTCAAGAACTCCAAGATTCTATTTCCTGTTTGTTTTTTTAAAGGAAAGAAATGAAAAGAAAAAAATCCTGAAGTTTATTTATCATACAAAAATAACCTGAAAATGAAGAGTGGGACATAGGGTCAGCACCAGCATTTCAATAGCTCCGCTTAGGAAATTTTTATATATATTCTATCATACCACATACATGTACTTATGCACACATAAACATAGTCACATATGGAAATACCCTATTTTTTGGCTTAATAAGAGACTATATAAATGTCTCACACACCCAAACACACACACATATATAGTAGAATACAACACATGCACATAATAGGCTCTTTTTCTTCAACATTTTAAAACAAAATTAAATCTATATTCTGTATTTACTTACTTTCCCTATTTGTAGAACATATTAATTTAATATTTTCTTAATGGCTCATAGTAATCATCATAAACATTATGCATTATTTTATTTTAAAATTCATGCCTTTAAGTCTCAACAAAGCCTAGGGGATTCTCAGCCCCTACATTGTATGACAAAGGCTATTATTATGCTCCTCGAAATCTAAAGACTGAAATTTAGGGAGTAGTCTATATAATGTCAAGAAAACAATATACGTTTTGGAGTTACCAAGATCTGGAATTAACAACCAATTGTGTTTTCTTATGTAAGCCACTTAAGTTTTGTGAGCCTAAATAAGGGTGTATAGATGTGTGAATATATATGTATAGAAATTCATATCCATAAATCTATATATGTGTTTATATATTTATTTATTTATAGGTATATTAGGTAACCACTTTATTGAAAAATATTAATGCAATGGGGATTTCAACATGAAACGATTTTATGTTTCACTAATCACTGTTCTCCTGATTAACATCAGATGTTCCTTTGGGCATATTCCATTATTTTCTATTACAACTTAGTTATTTCAAAAAGAATTAGTTCAGCCTGTAGTCCCAGCTACTCAGGAGGCTGAGGCAAGAGAATTGCCTAAACCCAGGAGTTGGAGGTTGCTGTGAGCAGTGTGATGCCACGACACCCTACCGAGGGCAATAGAGCGAGACTCTGTCTCCGATGAAAGTATTTCAAATTGTATAGAAAACCAGCACATTGTACCCCACGATTGCATTAATGTACACAGTTATGATTTAATTAAAAAAAAAAAAGAGTTAGTTCAGGCCAGCTTGAAAGTCTAATCACAAAACTATTACAAATCTGTTCTCCTTTTCTCTCCTTCCCAGAGCACAGTCTTGATCTCTATTTTAAGAGACCTATACAGGTGAAGTATCTTAATGTGGGCTTGTCTTTTAATTCCTCTTCCCCCTCATTTTCTTAACTCTGACTCCAGAATACCTCTCCTCCAACCCTATTTACTTCTGGGTCTCTGGCTCCTCTGAGAAGAGGATCAGAGGAGAAGATGTGGATTTCTGGCAGGTTGTCAATAGTAGAAACTTGGGCATGGATCTATCTGGCACTGGTGTCTTCCGTACATTTCATAGCTTTTTCATTCTTCTAAAAGATAGTGGTCACCGTCACTCTACTCCTCCATTGCTGAAAGGTAATTGTGTCAATATCTGTCTCCAACCACAGTTCCACACCTCTAATCCCTTCCCAGATGGGACAACTCTCACTAGTTAGGTATGCTGACAATCCCACAGCTTCTGCTTACTGCATTGAAGCCCTAGAGAAGTCCTCTTATACATGCCAAAAAGTAGAGTATGCTCCCATTTTCTTTCCAAGAACACTACACCATTTTGATCCAATCTGATATCTTCAGAGACCTCTAAGGAAAAAGCAGGGTCTAGACTCCACATGCACTCATGCCCCCCAAATGCAGATGATGTATCAAGTTCTGCCATTTATTTGCTCTTAACCCCTACTCTACCCCACTGGCAGCAACAAAGAGGCCTTCAGTTTCCCAGCACAGAAGAAATATACAGAGAGTGACGTCAGCAAGATAGTGGGATAGGAGTCAACTGGCTTCACTGTCCCCCACAGAAATCTAACTAGGAACTATACACAGGCAAGAATGCCATCCTTAATATCCTCAAAATATCCCCTTAAAATGTAGAATAGAGAAAAATTGCAATTGAATGGTAAGAGGAACACTGCCTGTGGCCACACTGCCCCTCTCTCAAGATGGCAGAGTGCTGTGCACAAAGAATTCTCCTGGATCCATGATTTCTACAGTGGGTAAAGTTGGAGGTAGACATTCAGCTTCCTCAATATTCCAGGACCCTTAACAAGAGGCTCACTCCAGTCTTGTTCCAAGGGAAACATTGTGAGTGCCAGCAGAGGTAGATCACCAGGGGCTAGTCAGAAACAAGAGTGGGATGGGGCTCACAGCAAACATCACACTGGTCTTGGTTGTTGCTCTGCATTCTAGCCAATGGAAGCATCACATCAGATGAACTAGCTAAAAGCATCTCACTGCAAGAAACATAGTCTATAGCCGGGCGTTGTGGCGGGTGCCTGTAGTCCCAGCTACTCGGGAGGCTGAGCCAAGAGAATCTCTTAAGCCCAGGAGTTGGAGGTTGCTCTGAGCTGTGTGAGGCCACAGCACTCTACCAAGGGCCATAAAGTAAGACTCAGTCTCTACAAAAAAAAAAAGAAAGAAACATAGTCTAATGTCTTTTAGGATTGGATCCCTGACCACCTTCCCATGCAGCTTTCCCATAGGTGCTCTCCTTAAATTTTCCCTTGGTCAAGATGCAACTGTAGGTCAGTAACTACCTGCATAGGGAGTATTTGGCCCTTCACAGTGTTAGTGATGAAATGATCCAACTAAGCTCTGATGCTCTCATTAAGAGCTGGGAGGCAACTGCAGGCCAGAAATCACCCGTGGAAGAAGCAGCTGGCTCCGCCTAACCCCAGCTGCAGAGCAGTGACTTCACAAATTTCAGTGTTCTGCTTAAACCTACCCATAGGCCCAGAGGCAAGCTCAAGTCAATACATTTGTGTGTATTAGAGTCTCTGGTCCTGCTTATCTCATGTGGCGAGGTAACACCTCTAGAAAACTCACCCAGCCTCCAAGACCATCACATAGCTCTGCCAAACTACAGATTCCAACTAACAGTATTGCCTAGCCAGGGAAGATACTCTGCAACCCTACCTAATCAAAGATAATTGCAGAGTGCAAACAGCAGCCCCATGTGACAGCAAAGTCCAGACAGTGGTCTCACTGCACCACAGAGCACAGCCAGCAACCCAGCCTAACTGAGAACTTGACACCAAGATCAGCCTGCTTGGCATTGATACCAGCCAACTCATCCACAATTCTAGGCTAGACTCAATAGCAAAGGAATATTACCACCAAAGAACACCATCAATAGCCAGAAGAGGTAGCCTTCTCTTCAAATATACAGGCATCAGTGTAAGATTATGAAAAAGCAGGAAATTCTTGCATCACCAAAAGAAACTAATGAAGGTCCACCAAGGGAACTAATAGACTCAGGAGAAATAGAGATCTATGAAATGAGTGACAAAGAATTCAGAATAATCCTCTTAAAGAAGTTCAGGGAACAACTAGAAACTATGGATAAAATTAAATACAAATTGGAAAATAATTCACAAATAAAATGAAAAGTTGGATAAAGAAATTAAAATGATTTAAAAAAATAAATAGAAATCCTAAAGATAAAAATACAATAATTGAACTGAAAACTTCAATATAAAATTTCAACAACTTATTTGATCTAGCAGAAGAATCAGTGAGCTCAAAGGTAGACATTTGAAATTATCCAATCAGAAGAGCAAAAAGGAAAAAGAATAAATAAGAACAAAGAAGGCCTATAGAAATTATGGGTCACTATCAAGCAAACTAACATTCTCATAATAGGAATTCCTGAAGGAGAAGTGAAAGAAAATGGCCTAGAAAGCATATTTAAGGAAAGAATGATTGAAAAATGTTGCAAATCAAGGAAAGACAGCAATATCCACATACTGAAATCTTAGACATTGCCAAGCAAATTCAACCCAAAGAGGGGTTCAACAAGATACATCATAATCAAATTATCAAAAATCAGAGACAAAGAAAAAATAATGAAAGTAGTAAGAGTCAAGAATACATTGAAAGCATCATTCACCATGATCAAGTGGGATTTACCCCTAGGATGCAAGGTCAGTTCCACAAAAACAAATCAATAAATATGGTATACCATATTAACAAACTGAAAGAGAAAAACCATCTGATAATCTCAATAGACACATGAAAATTTATTTGACAAACTTTAACACCCTCTCATGATAAATACTCAACAGATTAGGTGTAGAGCAAATGCACAGTATAATTCACAACAGCTAAGACATGGACACAACCTAAGTGTTCACCAACACATGAATGGGTAAAGAAAATGTGGCATGTATATGTAATTGGAATACTATTCAGCCTTAAAGGAGGGATTATGTCAGTTTACAACATAGGTTAATTTGGAAGACATTATGTTAAGTAATATAAGCCAAGTAAAGAAAGAAGAATATTGCACAACCTCACTCATATGTGGAATATAATAAAGTTGAACTCATGGAAGTAGAGAGTAGAATTGTGATGACTAGAGTCTGGGAGGAATCTGGGAGGGAATGGGAAGTTATGGATGAAAGGGAACAATGTTTTGGATAGGAATAAAGGGAGGTATAGATTTTGAGACCTGTTGCTCAGCAGGGTGATTATAGTCAATATTTATTATATGCAGTGATACCTTGGAATTCAAACTTAATCCCTTCTAGAACCCCATTCGAGTTCCAAATCATTTGTGTTCCAAGACAATTTTTCCCCTTTAAAATAATAGAAACTGGATTAATCCATTCCTGGGTCCCACAGACTCAAATTTCGAAAATTATTTTAATAATAAATATACTGGATTTTAAGGTAAAATATTAACAAATAATAATAATTGAATAAAAATATGAATTAATAAAATTAAAAATATAAAAACCTATATTTACCTTAAAAAGAAGTGATGATGGCACATGTGAAAGCTGGAGGAGGAGAGAGATTGCTTCGAAGGTGAGTCACCTTTTATGATGACATCAGGTCACTGCATTTCTCATGGTTCTAGTGTCTGTATCCTTTGCCTTTTCATGTACTCTGCTAAGGTACCGCTTGGGGTCACTGGTTGTGTCTTTTGAGCCCTAGTATCAGGCATGCCTTTCTCTAAATCATCGTGGAGGACCTTGACTTTCTCACAAATTATTTCAGAAATCACATCACCAGCCAGCTGTTTTTCATTAATCCAAACTAAGAGGAGTTTTTCCTATCTCTTCCATACTTTTCAATCTCCTAGCGGTCAGCATCATAACCCCTTTTGCCACATCAGCTGTTTTGATAGCTTATTTTTCAAAATCATATAGTTGATTTAGGCATCCCTAACATAGTAGTGAGATCAGACACGTGTACTGCTTTCATGCTTAGCTGTAAGATCTTTCTTAACCTCAATTTTAGCTCCAGCAGCTTTCTTCTTACTCTTATTTTCCTCACTACACTTTTTCAGGTACACTTAATTGTTATTATATTTAAAAAAATACAAAGCCAGCACAAAAGCATAAAATTAGCGGTTGAAAATCACACAAGATGCTTTCACCACAGCTCCTGACAACAAACTGAACCACAAAGCCTATGGTTGGCCCGAGCACTGGAGAAACTTATATACAAAAACAAACACAAACTATGTCAAAAACACAAACACAAACAACATGCTAGGCATTTGGATTCCAAAGCAGCATTCAGAACTGGGGCAAATTTGCTTGAACTTTTTGTTCGGATTCCAAGTTGTTCAAGTTCTGTGGCATTTGGATTCCAGGGGCAATACCGTATTTTAAAATAACAAAGTGTGAATTTCAAATGCCTCACCATAAAACATAATAGGTAAGTGTGGTGATGGATACATTAATTAGTTTGTTTAGCAGGCGTAGGTAGGGTTCGAACCTACCACCCCCAGTGATAATTTGATTTAATTATGCTACATTGTATACATCTATCAATATGTCACATTTTACCCTATAAAAATACACAATTTGGATTTTTCTGTCAAAAAATTTTTAAAATGTAAAAATAAACCAAGAAAAGAAGAGAAAACAAAAGAAGAACTTGCAGTTTGGGTAGGGATATTCTTGTCTGTCAGAGGATAGACAATCTCTAGGTGATTATCTTGTGTCTATTCTTTATATATGTATGGTTTATATATAGCTGTTGTTTCCACATCTGTTGTTGGGCCTAATACCAGCAGGTTAGGAGCTCAAAAAGGCAAGACAGTTGTGAAGTGGAGAGAGAAAGGTTGTATTGGAGATCATATCATTCTCTTACCATTTCCAAGTATTATCAGTGGGTGAGTCTTATCAAAGCTGGTGCTCTTTGCCAAGGAGTTAAACATATTTCTGACCCCAGAATTAAGCCACAGGAGAAAATATGGTGGGAAATAGAAGAGCTATGAACTAGATTTCTGCTTTATGCTTATGAAATCAGCTCAATGTGCTTGGGCTGGAGTAGCATCTGATTTCCTGAGAGTAAACATGGCTGCTCCTTCACTTCCACCTTCTAGTTCTCAAGCAAACATCCTTTGTGGCTGGTCTCAGCCTGGACCATACAGAGAAGGGAATTCTGAGAAACACAGTAAAAAACACCATGAGGCCAAAGACTTCTACTGGTAGTGATTTCCTCCTCCTCCACCCATTTCCTGTCTTCTCATATAGACTTCTAAGAGGAGAGGAATTGGGTGGTGGATAATTACAGCTAAGATAACTTCTTTTTTTGTGTGTGTGTGTGATTTTTGGCCGGGGCTGGGTTTGAACCCACCACCTCCGGCATATGGGACCGGCACCCTACTCCTTGAGCCACAGGTGCCACCCTGAGATAACTTCTTAATAGTTCTGGATGGGATCTAGCTTGGTTGTTAAAAATCTTTCTAAAATATGAGCTCCTTCATGGCTGGGAAGAATCAACATTGTTAAAATGTACATACTACCCAAAGCAATCTATAGATTTAATCTGCATCAAAGCACCTATGTCATTCTTTAAAGATCTTGAAAAAATAGTACTCTGATTCATATGGAACCAGAAAAAAAAACTTGAATAGCAAATACAGTTTTTAGAAATAAAAATAAATCTGGAGGCATCGTGTTGCCAGACTTCAGCTTATATTACAAGGCTATAGTGATCAAAACAGCATGGTACTAACACAAAAACTGAGACACAGATCTATGGAATAGGATAGAGAATCTAAGATGACCCGGCCACATATCATCATTTAATCTTTGATAAGCCTAACAAAAATATGAAATGGGGAAAAGGATCCTTATTTAATAAATGGTGCTGGGAGAACTGGTTTTCCATAGGGAAGACTGAAACCCGCACCTCTCACCACTGACAAAAATTGATTCTCGTTGGATAAAAGATTTAAATTTAAGACAAGAAACAAGAAAAATTCTAGAAGAGAGTATGGGGAAAACACTTGTAGATATTGGTCTGGGAAAAAACTTTATGAGGAAGACCCCCCCACCCCCCAGCAATCGCAACAACACCAAAAATAAATTACTGGGACTTGATCAAGCTAAAAAGCTTTTGCACAGCTAAAAGTACCACAAACAGAGCAAACAGCCCTCAGAATGGGAGAAGATTTTTGCATGGTATAAATATGACAAAGGCCTGATAACTAGAATCTGCAGAGAACTCAAATTAAACAATAAGAAAAGTGCAAAACCCCTCTCTGTAAGTGGGCAAGAGATTTGAACAGAAACATCTTTGAGGATGATAGACAAATGGCCAACAAACACATGAAAAAATGCTCATCTTTAATTAACAGAGAAAAGCAAATCAAAATTACTCAAAGATATCGCTAACCCCAGCAAGATTAGCCCACATCACAAAGTCCCAAAACACCAGATGCTGGTGTGAATGTGGGGACAAGGGAACACTTCTATACTGCAGTGGGATTGCAAACTAATATAGCATTTTTGGACAGAAGTATGGAGAATCCTCAAAGATCTGAAAGTAGACCTTCCATTTGACCCTGCAATCCCATTACTAGGTATCTACTCAGAAGAACAAAAATGATTTTACCACAAAGACACTTGCACTAGAATGTTTATTGCAGCCCAGTTCAGAATTTCCAAGTTGTGGAAGCAACCTAAATGCCCATTAACCCATTAATGGATCAAAAAACTGTGGTATATGTATACCATGGAATATTATTCAGCCATTAAAAATGATGGAGACTTTACATCTTTTACATTTACCTGGATGGAGCTGAAATACATTCTTCTTAGTAAAGTATTACGAGAATGGAAAAATAAATATTCAATGTACTCCATACTAATATGAAATCAATATATAAACAATTACATGTCTATAAGAACAATAAAACACTGTTATAGTCCAGTTTGGGGGTAGAGGGAAGCAGGAGGGGTATAGGGGGAAAGACATATGACAGGAGGAGGAAGGGCATGAGGTGGGATCTCACCTAATATGCACATGGTGAGGGTGTATAACACACCCCCTGGGGGAGGTGCTCTTCTACAAATGCAACTTTACCCTGGAAGTGAGAACAATGTAACCTAAATATTGTACCCTAATATTAATTTAAAAAAAGTTAAAAAAAAATAAATACGAGCTCCTTGTTTCTTTCTATTTGTAGCTTTGGACCCTAGTCACTAATTCCAAGGCAGTAGGAAAAGTCCCATGAAATATCCCATTATATAAGATTGCATTTTAAGAATCTTCTGAATGGGAAGTGATAAGTACTGGACACCATCTTAGTACAGCTTTAGTTATTTGATCATTTCTTTTGTTATTGCCTTAAAATGTTCACAGGTGTAATAGCAAATTCTAAAGTGTATGTGGCAGAAGGAGGCAAGATGGCTGACTGGAGCCAGCTTTCCACACAGCCTCCCATCCAGAAGGAGGGTTAAAGGACAGAAGTTTAGCAAGTAAGCTGCTGGTTTGGAGCTGAGCCAAGAGGGAAGATTGAAGAGAGCATATCACCCCTGCTGATACAAGCTTCGATCCCAAGGAAACAAACAATAGGTACAAAACCCATGGCTAAGCAGACAGGAGTCCCCTCCCCCATGAGAATGGCTCACAGTATACTTTCTTCAAACAAGCAAGCAGAGTTCAGATCTCCTTCTATTTTATCCCACGGGAAAGACCCTCTAAAAACCAGAACTCCTTCCCCAGAGAGGACCCACTAGTGTGACATGGCACTCTCCCACCAGGCATAAAACTGAACATACACTCTACAAGCAACTCTGAACTCCAGCACTTCCCTCTACTCTCATCCCATGGTCTGGAAGCTTGTCCCCAATGGAGTCCAGATTCTTGGGCATTTTCTTAAGAGGTGTGGATATGGCGTGGGCTGTTATAAGTCTGTGCTGAATCGGCAGCACAGGTGTAAAGTGGGGACTGTGCAGCAAGGGAGCCATATGGGAGAGGGAGAGATGGTGCCCCAGGGCACAGCAGAACATCAGCAGCAGCAGGAACAACAGGGCTCACACTCCTGGTGATGTTTTGGAGAAACACTTCCCGCCTCTCTTAGCAAGCAGAGTGAGCCGGGCCTCTGCTCCAGTAGCAGCCACAGGTGGAATAGATCTGGGATGGAAATAGAGGCCCCATGAGCAAAGGGTATGCCTGAAGTGGTACCTGCCCGGGCAGAGACAGAGAATAGAATCTGCACATGTACAGAGGTGGCATACTCCCAGAGAGAGGTTGAGTCAGAATTGCTGCTTTTGTGAGCACAAGATGCAACCAGCCCCCAGGGGAGCATAGCTGGGACAAAAGCAGGCATGGCAGCAGCATCAGCCCAGGGAAGGGCAGGAACTGAGAGCTGTTTGGGAGCTCTAACCACCCCTGGCCCCAAACAGAGTACAGCAGAGACAGAGACAGCTCTGTGAGAATTGGCACAGCGGCATCAGCACAGGGTGGGGATGAGTCACAGTTTCTGTGACCTCAAACAGTGCCTGGCCCTCAGGGGAATATAGCTGGGACAAAAATACAAATTCTGTGAGAATATAAGTGGCAGCAACATCAATCAGGGGTGGAGCTGGAAATGAGTGAAACTCCTCAGCCTCCATTAAGCACCCAAGGTAGTCAGGCTTCAGCTCCCTCTACTGGCTGATGGCAGAGTGCAGCGGCCTTGGTGAGGAGACACAGATCTCCCAGTGACTCAGGCAGGCACAAATCCCTGGTGCATCTGCTTATTGGAGGGAACTGGGTCATAGCCCTATGGGGTTACCAGTGACTGGGTGTGACAGAGGGCAAGGTAGTGAAGGAGACATCAACCTTCCCGGGCTAATTCATTTGCTGGGTGGGCCCTTCTGACTCCACAGAGCACCCGAGTGAGTCCTATTCAAGCTGCCAACAGACCCTGGCTATCTAGTTGCTGGAGACTTTTTGAACTCTCCCACTTGAGATTTTGTGCTGACTGGGACAATTGATTTGGAACTCTTGAACTGGGCCAATCAACTGAGGAACATCCAAGCTGAGACTTCAACCCAAAGTTACTGATTCACTAGGATCGGACAGAGACCAACTGAAAACAAGACAGAGCCACTTAGCTCACCACACCAAGCAGGTCCCCAGTGTCTCAGGCAGTAGTACTATATGGGTCCTTTGCAAAACTCTAGAAAAGCCTGCAGTCGCCAGTGCTAGCTCTTGGGCAAAGGGCTGGTTAATCACTACTCCAGGAGCCCCCAGTCCAATTTCACCTTATCTGTTAATCTAGCCAAATGGTGAAAAATAATCATGGGGTGGAATCAGTGGAAAAACTCTGGCAACATGAATAATCAGAGTAGATCAACTCCCCCAAGGAATGACAAGATGAACACACCAGAAGATCCCATTCATAAACAAATGGCTGAGATGTCAAAAATCGAATCCAGAATTTGGACTGCAAATAAGATTAACAGAATGGAGGTAAAGTTGGAATTAGAAATTCAAAGACCATTTCAAAAGTTGTCTTAAGAATCCAATGAATTCAAAGACAAAATTACCAAAGATTTTGACACATTGAGGCAAGAACTTGCAGCCTTCAAAGATCTGAAAAATATAGTAGAATCTCTCAGTAATAGAATGGAGCATACAGAAGAAAGGATTTCTGATATTGAAGACAAAGCTTTTGAACGCTCCAAAAGGCTCAAAGAGGAAGAAAAATGGAGAGCAAAAATGGATCATTCTCTGAGAGAGCTCTGGGACAATTTGAAGAAAACTAATATTTGCCTTATTAGAATTCCTGAAGGTGAGGAGGTTGTTTCCAAAGGCCCAGATGCTCTACTACAAGAGATGATCATGGAGAACTTCCAAAACATGGCAAGAGATTCTGAAATTCAGATAGCAGACAGCTTCAGAACCCCAGCACAAATCATCCCAAATAAAGTATCTCCCAGACACATTATAATGAACTTCTCCAAAGTTAATAAGAAGGAGAAAATTCTGCAACCTGTAAGACAGAAGAAAATCATAAGCTACAAGGGAAAGAATATTAGAATGACTGCAGATCTCTCTGCTGAAACTTTTCAAGCTAGAAGAGGGTGGTCATCGACATTTAACCATCTAAAACAAAATAACTTTCAACCCAGGATTCTGTATCCAGCTAAACTGAGTTTCATTTATGATGGAGAAATTAAATACTTTAATGACATTCACATGTTGAAGAAATTTGCCATAACTAAACCAGCTCTTCAGGATATTCTCAAACCTATCCTCCATAATAACCAGCACAATCGTCTACCACCAAAGTATACTCACTCAGAAACTTTTGATCAAACTCCAACTTCCACAGTGGCAAAAGGATAAAAAATGTCTACTGGACTTTCAAAAATCTCAATACCCAAAATACTACCAGGCTTATCAATACTCTCAATTAATGTGAATAGCTTAAATTGTCTTCTAAAGAGGCACAGGTTGGCTGACTGGATACAAAAACTCAGGCCAGATATCTGCTGCATACAAGAATCTCATCTTACCTTAAAAGATAAATATAGACTCAGGGTGAAGGGATGTCATCTATAATTCAGGCATATGGCAAGAAAAAAGCAGGTGTTGCAATGTTATTCACAGATACAATAGGCTTTAAACCAACAAAAGTAAGGAAAGATAAGGATGGTCACTTCATATTTTTTAATACTCAACATGATAATATTTCAATTATTAACATTTATGCACCCAACCAGCATGTGCCTCAATTTTTAAGAGAGACTCTAACAGACATGACCAAAAAAATTCCTCCAGCACCTTAATAGTTGAAGATTTTAACACCCCTTTGGCAGTGTTGGATAGACCCTCCAATAAGAAGCTAAGAAAAGAAATTTTAGACTTAAAGTTAAACATTCAACAATTGGATTTAACAGACATCTACAGAACATTCCATCCTAACAAAACTGAATACACATTCTTCTCATCAGCCCATGGAACATCCTCCAAAATTGATCACATCTTAGGTCACAAGCCTAACCTCAGCAAATTCAAAAGAATAGAAATTATTCCTTGCATCTTCTCGGACCATCATGGAATAAAAGTTGAACTCAGTAACAACAGGAATCTGCATACTCATACAAAAACATGGAAACTAAATAACCTTATGCTGAACGATAGCTGGGTCATAAATAAGGTTAAGAAAGAAATTACCAAATGTTTGGGACAAAATGGTAATGAAGACATGAATTGCCAGAACCTCTGGGATACTGCAAAGGCAGTCCTAAGAGGAAAATTTATAGCATTGCAAGTCTTCCTCAAGAGAATGGAAAGAGAAGAAGTTAGCAACTTAATGGGACATCTCAAGCAACTTGAAAAGGAAGAACATTCCAAATCTAAACCCAGCAGAAGAAAACAACCAAAATTAAAGCAGAATTAAATGAAATTGAAAACAAAAGGATTATACAAAAAATCAATCAATCAAAAAGTTGGTTTTTTGAAACGGTCAATACCATAGATAAAACTTTGGCTATCCTAACCAGGAATAAAAGAGTAAAATCTCTAATTTCATCAATCAGAAATGACAAAGATGAAATAACAACAGACACCTCATAAATTTAAAAAAATCCTTAATGAATATTACAAGAAACTCTAGTCTCAGAAACACGAAAATCTGAAGGAAATAGACCAATACTTGGAAGCACACTACCTTCCTAGACTTAGCCAGAATGAAGTGGAAATGTTGAACAGGCCTATATCAAGTTCTGAAATAGCATCAACTATCCAAAATCTCCCCAAAAAGCAAAGCCCAGTACTAGATGGCTTCACATCAGAATTCTACCAAACCTTTAAAGAGAAACTAGTACCTATATTACTTAACTTTTTCCAAACTATAGAAAAAGAAGGAATACTACCCAACGCATTTTATGAAGCAAACATCACTTTGATTCCCAAACCAGGAAAAGACCCAACAAGAAAAGAAAATTATCGACCAATATCTCTAATAAACACTGATGCAAAAATATTCTATCAGATCTTAGGGCAGCACCTGTGGCTCAAAGAGTAGGGTGCCGGCCCCATATACCAGAGGTAGCAGGTTCAAACCCAGCCCTAGCCATAAACTGAAAAAAAAAAAAAAAAAAGATCTTAGCAAACAGAATCCAGGAACACATCAAACAAATTATACACCATGACCAAGTGGATTTTATCTGAGGGTCTCAGGCTGGTTCAATATATGTAAATCTATAAACATAATTCATCACATAAACAAAATAAAAAATAAAGACCGTATGATTCTCTCAAAGGATGCAGAAAAAGATTTTGATAATATCCAGCATCTTTTCATGATCAGAACACTTAAGACAATAGGTATAAAAGGGACATTTCTTAAACTGATAGAAGCCATCTACAACAAACTCACAGCCAATATTGTATTGAATGGAGTACAATTGAAATCATTTCCACTCAGATCAGGAACCAGGCAAGGTTGCCCATCATTGTCTCCACTGCTTCTTAATATTGTAATGGAAGTCTTAGCCATCACAATTAGACAAAAAAGGTGATCAAGGGTATCCATATAGGGTCAGAGGAGATCAAACTTTCACTCTTCACAGATGATATGATTGTATACCTGTAACCCCCCAGGGATTCAACTACAAAACTCTTAGAAAAGATCAAGGAATACTGCAACATCTCAGTTTACAAAATCAACACTCAAAAATCTGTAGCCTTTATGTATACCAACAATACTCATGCTGAAAAAACAGTCAAAGACTCTATTCCATTCACAGTGGTGCCAAAGAAGAGGAAATATTTGGGAGTTTACCTAACAAAGGATGTGAAAGATCTCTATAAAGAGAACTATGAAACTCTAAGAAAATAAATAGTTGAAGATGTTAATAAATGAAAAAACGTACCGTGCTCCTGGCTGGGAAGAATCAACATTGTTAAAATGTCCATAATACCCAAAGCAATATACAAGTTTAATGCAGTCCCTAATAAAGCACCACTGTCATACTTTAAAGACCTTGAAAAAATAATACTTCATTTTATATGGAATCAGAAAAAACCTCGAATAGCCAAGACATTACTGAGAAATAAAAACAAAGATGGAGGAATCATGCTACCAGACCTCATACTATAAATCAATAGTGATACTGGCACAATAACAGAGAGGTCGATGTATGGAACAGAATAGAGAACCAAGAGATGAATCCAGCTACTTACCATTATTAGATATTTGACAAGCCAATTAAAAACGTTCAGTGGGCAAAAGACTCCCTATTTAACAAATGGTGCTGGGTAAACTGGCTGGCGACCTGTAAAAGACTAAAACTGGACCCACACCTTTCACCATTAACTAAGATAGACTCTCACTGGATAAAAGGTTTAAACTTAAGACATGAAACTATAAAAATACTGGAAGAAAGTGCAGGGCAAACACTTGAAGAAATCAGCCTGAGAGAATATTTTATGAGGAGGACCCCCCTGGGCAATTGAAGCAACACCAAAAATACATTACTGGGATCTGATCAAACTAAAAAGCTTCTGCACAGCCAAGAAAACAATAAGTAAAGCAAGCAGACAAACTTCAGAATGGGAGAAGATATTTGCAGGTTATGTCTCCAACAAAGGTTTAATAACCAGAATCCACAGAGAACTCAAATGTATTAGCAAGAAAAGAACAAGTGATCCCATCTCAGGGTGGGCAAGGGACTTGAAGAGAAACTTCTCTGAAGAAGACAGGTGCATGGCCTACAGACACATGAAAAAATGCTCATCATGCTTAACCATCAGAGAAATGCAAATCAATCACTTTGAGATATCATCTAACTCCAGTAAGATTAGCCCACATCACAAAATCCCCAAACCAGAGATTTTGGCATGGATGTGGAGAAGAGGGAACACTTCTGCATGGCTGGTGAGAATGCAAACTAATACATTCCTTTTAGAAAGATGTTTGGAGATCACTTAGGGATCTAAAAATAGACCTGCCATTCAATCCTTCAATTCCTCTATTAGGTATATATTCAGAGGACCAAAAATCACTTTATAACAAAGATATTTGTAACAGAATGTTTATTGCAGCCCAATTCATAATTGCTAAGTGATGGAAGAAGCCCAAGTGCCCACTGGCCCATGAATGCATTAATAAATTGTGGTATATGTACACCATGGGATATTATGCAGCCTTAAAAGAACATTGAGACTTTACCTCTTTCATGTTTACATGGATGGAGCTGGAACATATTCTTCTTAGTAAAGCATCTCAAGAATGGAAGGAAAAGTATCCAATGTACTCAGCCCTACTATGAAACTAATTTATAAGCACCCACACTTCCATATGAAAGCCATAACTCAACTATAGCCTAAGATGAAGGGGAAAGAGGAGAGGGAGAGGAGGGGTGGGTGGAGGATGGGTGGATGGAGGGTAATTGGTGGGACTGCACCTATGGTGCATTTTACAAGTGTATGTGCTAAATCTACTAATGGTAGAATATAAATATCTTAACACAATAACTAAGAAAATGCAGTGAAGGCTATGTTAACCAGTTTCATGTATATAAAACTAGCACATTGTATCCCATAATTGCATTTATGTATACAGCTATGATTATATAAAAAAAGAAGTGTATGTGGCATAACCCATACCACCCTCCTTGATCTCATCTAAGGTGTACATGACAATTTTATTAAATACTAATTCAGATTTATACTATAGATTGGAAAATCTAGGCTAGTGCTTTCTAAACTGTGAGAGGGATGTACAAATTGATATCAAGTAAATCCCTGTTTAACCTATCTACATATTCCATCCCCTTTCTTAGAAATATCATATTTGTATGGAACCAAAATGTTATTTTTTTTAGCTTGATTCGATTGTATTATTAAATAACTCAGAGTCCTTTTATTGTGACATTATTACTAGGACAAACGTGAAAATGTAATAGATACATTATTAATTTATACGTACAATATCTAATTCTAGGGCTTGGATTAGAAGGTCATCTACTCTGGAAATAAATATAGATCTATAATAGAGGAACTTAGGCAAAAGTTCATGAGGTTAAGTGAACTGCATGTAAAATATTCTACATTGACTCCTAAGTGATTTCCTGAACATATTTTTCTAATAATGTATGTCTCATTAGCCCATATCCATTCACTATCAAAAAGGATTTGAGGTGACTGATTTTCTAAATTTAACCTAATTCTGTGTATAATTAAGATAAATAAACTATGAATTATGTATAATTTATTTTACTCTTCAACTAAAGCTGTGTCAATATTTTCTCTAAGCACTAAATATTTCTAACTCAGAGAGAATATTCTTAAATTCAATGACTGATTTGTTGAAAGTAAATGCAGCTAAACTTCTAACTACACACACACACACACACACACACACAAACACACACATTTAGAAAAAGATATAAGAGGATGCACTCCCAACTATGAACAGCAGTTCTGAGGAGGAAAATGGGACAACAAAAGGCAGGAAGGAGGGGCATAGTCAGTGATCAGGAGTGGTAAAAGAGGGCTTCCACTTGCAAAGATAACATGAGTTTTAATTTTAAAAGACATAGATCCTGGCCAAAAATAAGTTAATCTAAACATTTGTAACAAGGCTGGGCATGGTGGCTCCTGCCTATAATCCTAGCGATGTGGGAGGTCAAGATGGGAGAAATGCTTGAGGCCAGGAGTTTTGAGACCAGCCTGGACAGCACAGCATGATCTCAGTCTCTACAGGAGGCTGAGGCAGGAGGCTTGGCTAAGCCCAGGAGTTTGAAGTTGCAGTCAGATATGATCCTGCCATGGCATTGTAGCTTGGGCAACAGAGCAAAATCCTATCTCAAAATAAATAAATAAATGAACAAACAAACATTTATAGCACTGTATGCATATTAATAATGACAACATGACATGAAAAGATCTTTATATTACTCAGTGCAAATAACAAGGATATTAAAAAGCATGTTTGAGGTGGTTGCAACTGTATAAAACTATCTATATCTATGTATTTATTTTTCTATTGAGAGTGTACGTGTTTTTGCATGTGTGCACAGAGGAACTCCCGCAAGGCTAATCAGTAGGATAGAACACTAGCGTGATCATCTGGAGGTGGAGATTGCAGAGAATCTCTCTCCTCCTCCTATGCTGCTGCTGCTTCTCCTTCCCTTTCTCCTTCTCTACCTTCTCTTCCTTTATTTATCTACTCCTTCTTTTTCTCTTTCTCCTTATCCTTTTTTTCTCCATGCTTGTCTATATTTTAACTATGTATTACTTTTATAATATAAAAATTACAAATACAAAAAGTGCATGTCAGGTCACAGTAATAATAATCATAGTAGAGCTTTGAGAAGCCACAATAGGGCGTTCTTAACCACTGTCTGATTGAAGTAGGTATTACTATTACCATTTGGTGCATTAGAAAACCCTCACATCTTAGAAAAGGTGAATGTCTTGTGCAGGTTTATACATACAGACAGAGAAATTTAAATCTCTTGGCCTTCAAACCTTGGGCTCTTTGCCCTACATTGCAAAGAAGAGTCACTAAGACTTTTACCTTTACTCCTTAAAATTTAGGAAAGTTAAATGAAAACACTGCAATCAAAGACATCATTAAATTCAACATAATTTAAATAAAAATACATGAAAGAGCACTTCCCACCTGGCTCTTTCCCACTTGTCTTTATTTTTTATTTATCTCCTCGGAGAATTACAAATCAGAAGTTTTCCCATAATGTACACTCACATAGTTTTGAGATCACATATTGTATGTCTAGACATAATATATAAATATACATATACATATTCATTTATAGATGTATGCAATCTAAATACAAGACAAGAAGACTGACAAATAAGCATCCTCGCATTAAAATAAGTAACTGTTATTGTAAAAATAACAATTTTCATATTTTAAAGTGTTACATAAATTGGAAAGTAAGTGTGGATCAATGGGTGTCAGTGTATGGACAATCCATTTGTTCTTAAACAAAAGTCTTTAGTAATTGCTTCTCGGCCTTTTGGCTAAGATCAAGTGTAAAAGTCTTTAGTGACTCATGCTAATTTTTCCTTTTTTATAATTAAGGCTTTTATGAGGAATTATGGAAAAGCTTTATATATGTATATATATTTGTACTTGTACACACATACATATACATACACGCATAGATGTACATAATCTAAGAAGCTATTCTAATTGCTAGTAATCCAAACAGATCCACAAAGGACATAACACCAAGGAAATGAGCTCCAGATTTTCTTGCCCTAGAGCAGTGTTCTTCAGCCTTGTTTAATCTCACAGCACACTTGAAGCTATAGTTACATTTCTGCAGCACACTTAAATGATGATGATCAAAAAAAAAAAAGAATGAAAAAAAGAATATACTTAGCGTGCTTTGAATTTCTTTTGAAAATCATTTAATTAATGATCTTTAAAACTTTTTGTGGCACACCTACGATACTCTCATAGCACCAGTTGAAAATCAGTGCCCTGGAGTATTTTCCTTGGGGCAAAGGCCATTAGACACAAGATAACATAGGTTCACACAGAATCATACAGTAGTACCAAAGAAATTCCAAGCATGTAGGTTCAGCATAATCTTTGGTATGGACAACTCTACCCATGGTGTCTTCCTTTGTTTATCTTCCAACTCCCTTTCTAAACTGCAGCACAGATTTTCCCTGATGTGTTGGGTTACTCCTAATAACCATTTACTTATTTTACATCTAGTCTTTTCACTATAGTATTATCAGCATGAGGAGCCACTGGTTCCCTGGTGCCAGCATCACCTGTCATGTCTTGCAGGGGCTGGCGCAGAGCAGCTTATGCCCAGCAATTCTGTTTCTTATTGACTTAGTCTCAGCTGGTTGAACTCCAACCATGATCCAGACTCATCTAATTCTAGTGACCCCCCCAGAATATTAGAGCCTACTTTCTCCCCTTACCTGTTTCTCTCAATGTCTCCCTAAAAATCCTGATTTAATTTATTCTATATCTACTATCTAAAACTGATACATTTTCCTTTTTTCCATTCCTACTACACTTAAGTTATCTTTACTAGTCAATGTCGCCCAACACTCTAACTGCTGCTTATGTCTTTCTAAAATTTCCTCCCTTCCTCTAAAAGAAAGTACATCTTTGTGTTTTCTTGCACTGTTTTCTTTTTTTTTAAATTTTTATTATTTTTATTGTTTTTTTTTGAGACAGAGTCTCACTCTATCACCCTCAGTAGAATGCAGTAGTGTCACAGCTCCCAGCAACCTCCAACTCTTGGGCTTAAGCAATTCCCTTGCCTCAGCCTCCCGAGTAGTTGGGACCACAGGCGCCCACCACAACGCCTGGCTATTTTTTGTTGCAGTTGCCACTGCAATTTTAGCTGGCCGGGGTTGGGTTTGAACCCACCACCCTCGGTATATGGGGCCGGCACCCTACCACTGAGCCACAGGTGTCACCCTTCTTGCACTGTTTTCATCACTAGATTACTCATCTACTCTCTTTCCACTATATGCCACAAAGGTCATTTCTGAGTGCGTAAAATACCCAAAATTTAACACATAAAAGAAAATGAAATGACACTGTTTAAATACTGAGCAGTCTGCAGAATTGTTCCACTCAGTTATAGTACAAAAGCTACAATAGACTGATTCTGAAATCACATCCATTGTATATTTTCACAATAGATTTCAGTGAGGACATGGAAATAAAATATATGGTCCAAAGGTTTGAAATAATCTATTTGACCCAATGTCAAAGTGTGGCAACAGAATATAGTTAATAAGATCAATACATAAAGGATGGGTTTCCCATGCTTACTTTTAAAGAATATTTCATGTAAACCACTCTGTATTTCCATGGAAACACAAAGAGAACTTCATAGTGAAGCGAGCAGGAGGTAACAGAGAAAAGGGAGAGAATTAGCATTCTCCACTACTTGTAATAATTACCTGGGTAGAAATTATTGCTTTTAGAAATTGTACAATCTTTGTAGCTGCCACCCATTTGTGCCCTCAGATCTCACTTGGTCTGGAAACCAAAGTGTTGGTTCATTTCATTTGCATTCAAAAAGCCCCCCACCTACCAGCACCAATCCCAAGATAGGAAAGTACATTCCCCCAACCCCCAGCTTGAGGAGAAAAGGCACAATCTGTTTAGCCTTAAGGTATCTACTTTTTCATTTACCCAGCTTGCTCCCAGTGATTTTGTTCAGAATTAGGGAAGAGTTAGCCAAATGCCCGGAGAAACAGCTGTTCCTCAAAAACAAACTGGAAAGGAAAACAATTGTCCCTCCTGCCCCCCACTGGAGGAAGGCAAATGGCTCCAAAAGTGATATCTTTAAGGCTTGTCTACCACTCTAGTTAGGAATATATTTTCCCATAAGCTAAGGCGTTGTGGACATCCTAGAACAGGGAACTTCTGTGCTGTAAAGAAACATGATGCTCAGACATAGCATCAAGAAAAAGTGAAAAGAAGACAGAGCTGGTTAATCTAGCCTTTAATTAGCCACATTTCCCCAGAAACACTTTCCCATTTTCCCAGTTGTCTCTGTAAATCAATTTAGAGCTGTTTTGCTTAGGCTCCAGGCAGACAGAGTGGAATCATATCCCTTCAAAGAAGTGTGAGCTTCCCTCATTTATCATGCTAGGGTGTTGCTTCAAAGCCTAGTTGGAGGACTACTTAAAGGAAAACAAATCTAAACAGAATGGACCCTGTTGTCCTGATTTGGTTGAAACTCTTAAGAACGTGTGGCAGAAAATTTCAAGCACAAACCTTAAAAGCAATCTGTAAGAGATCTCACAAAAGGCTTAGAAAAAATAAACAATAGATGAACTCACATCCACAAACACACATGCACACAAGCAATGGGACTGGAGTAGAAATGTGAACTCCATTGGAACCACGTTTGGCACAGGCATTGGTTTTCCTAGCTTTGGCCATCAGCAAGTAGGTGACTACTGAATTTTTGACAAGGCTGCCAAGCTTGTCAGCCTTTCTATATTCATTTGCTCCCACTCAACCCTGTAAATATGTAAGCTATCTGTGGCATTGGGGATGTGATTATGTGATTAGAATGAGTGAATCTGCTGATGAAGAAAGACTTGTAGTTTATGAATTTAGACAAAGTGTAAAAATACATGTGTGTTTATACGTGTGTGTGTGTGTATCTAAGGAACAACAGATCACTGATTTTAGTCACTACAAATAAGGGAGAGAAAAGGTTTTAAGGCCACAGAAGAGAACTAGTCCCAAAGCACGAAGCATCTGAGCCCAGAGAGGTTTTGGACTAGTGTTTTCAAGTGTTTCTCAGTCTCTGGACATCTGTTGACTTACTGAGAAACACCTGAGGGGCAAATGTAATTCAGCCATCTGGTCATCTCCTTGTTCAAGCATCTGTCCTCTGTGCCCTCTTCCTTAGACCACCAAGCCAGTGGCATTTAATGCTTTTTGATCTCAGCCTATTGTAAGAAATACATTTTACAATGCAAACCAGAATGCTCACAACACTTCATAAATACTATGGAAATAAATGTCCATGAAATAATACTTACTAGAAGTTCATTCTTGAATTGTCTATTTTACTGTATTCTGTTTTATTTTCTTTAATGTTTGTCATGACTCACTAAATTAATTTATGTCACACTAATGAATTATACCCTGCTGTTTGAAAACACTGCACTAGAATATATTAACCTTAAGGGCAAGTATTCTAATCACTCTATATCCTAGCCCCAAACACTTGGTCACTTGGTAACTATTTGCAGAATAAATGAAGTGGCAAGTGAATAAATGAATAAATTGTATCTAATATTCTATACTCAATTTATAAAACAAGAATACTGATCAACCTAGATAAGTAATATGTAATCTACAAATTAATCAGGAAAGATTCAATCATAAAATAAAAGGTAATATTACCCTTCAGGTGGTTATAAATACTTGGTTGAACATTATTATCTGCTACTTGGTCGTAGCAGATAATAATAATGATGATGATGATAGATGGCTTGGTGTGATGGCTCACACCTGTAATCTCAGTATTTTGGGAGACCAAGATGGGATAATTGCTTGAGGTCAGGAGTTCAAGATCAGCCTGGGAAGGATAGTGAAATCCTGTTTCTACAAAAATAAGAAAAATTATCCGGGAATGGTGGTGGGTGCCTGTAGCCCCAGCTATTCAGTAAGTTGAGGCAAGAGGATCACTTGAGCCCAAGAATTCTAGGTTGCAATGAGCTATGATCACACCACTGCACTCTAGCCTGGACAAAAGAGCAAGACTCTGTCTTAAATAATAATAATAGTAACACTAATAACAATAATGATATCAGATATGATCATAGCAATAATAATAGGCCGTATTTATTGGTTACCATGCCCCAGTTGTTTCTGTGCTAGGGGAAGAGCTATCAAGATAAATGACACTAATTCCTAATCTTCAAAATCTGCTATAGCACCCTTCTCACACATTCCCAATGACCTGAAATTACCTAATGATCTGGATTATAGTCCTTGGATAGCAAGGAAAAATGCTAATTATGTCTATGAGAAAAGTAGAAGTGGAAGTGGCAACATCTAAGTGCTGATGGTTTTTATAGATAGCTGTTCAGTGAACTGAAAAGTGGGGAGATAGGAAGAGGTAGAAGGGATGCCTTGGCTGTTAGAGAATCATGCAGGCCACCTTCTCTTTTCCTTGATGAAAGACACTGTACCAACCTGTGGACACCTCACCATCACAGCATAGTGAAGGGAGATATTGTATTGATTAAGAGCTTGTTCTCTAATGAGAACTTTTTGAATCCTATCATCCTAGCTGTACAACTTTGGTTACGTTGTATATTCTTTCTTTGCCTCAACAATACATGGAAATTACATATGATCTACTTCATCAGGCTGTTCTAAGGCAGAAATCAAAAATGCAACTACCTATAAGGGCCATTGAGAAGTTAAAGGAATTAAGGCAATAAAATATAGGGAGTGGTGTTGATTATAGAAAACTGGAGAGCACAGGCTGCATTTAGCCCATTCAATTTTTCAATTCAAATTTCTATTATGAAAGCCCAGGTCCAGTCCACAGGCCAGTTTTGCCTGCATGCCACCAGTCCAATTAAATGAGACAGTGATCCTAAAATGCTTCTCACGGTGCCTAGCACATAGTAAGCACTCCATAAAGCATAGCTATTATTACCTACTATTTTATCACATTTTAAAAATCCCTGCTCCACTGGCAGATTCTCCGTGAGAGAGGAAATAAATGGCCTCAGAAATACTCCTTTGCATGCCTTAGTTAATGGCATCATTAAAAGTAAACAGATCTTCAAGAACACACAATGGGGAAAGGACAGTCTCTTCAATAAATGATGTTAGTGAAACTGGATAGCCACAGGCAGAATAATAAAATTGGAGCCTTATATCTTAACATATACAAAAACCAACTTAAAATGGATTAAATATTTAAATGTAAGACCTAAAACTATGAAACTACTAGGAGGAAACATGGGGAAAAGCCCCAAGACATTGGTCTGGGAAATAAATTTTTGGATAAGACCTTAAAAGCAAAGGCAAAAAACAAAAATAGGCAAATGGGATTATTTCAACTAAAAAGCTTCTGCACAACAAATGAAACAATCAGTAAAGTTAGAAGACAACTCACAGAATGGGAGAAAACATTTGCACACTGTATATCTGGCAGGAGGTTAATATCCAAAATATATAAGGAATTCAAACAACTGTATTGCAAAAGATAAAAAACACAATTTAAAAATGAGCAAAAGACCTGAGTACACAATTTTTAATGGAAGACATACAAATGGCCAATAGGTACATGGAAAAAAATGTCCAACATCACTAATCATCAAAGAAATGCAAATCAAAACCACAATCAGATATCATCTCATCCTAGTTAGAATTACTGTTACCAAAAATACAAAAGAAAACACGGAGAAAAGAAATGCTTGTACACCATGGGTAGGAATGTAAATTAATATATCCATTATTGAGAACAGTATGGAGGTTCCTCAAAAATTAAAAATAGAGGCTGGGCATGGTGGCTTATGTCCATAATCCTAGCACTCTGGGAGGCTAAAGCAGGTGGATCTCTTGAGCTCAGGAGTTTCCCTGAGCAAGAATGAGACCCTGTCTCTAAAAATAGCTGGGCATTGTGGTGGGACGCCTGTAATCCCACCCACTTGGGAGGCTGAGCTAAAAGAATCACTTTGAGCCCAGGTGTTTCAGCTATGATGCCATGTCACTCTACCTAGGGTGACAAAGTGAGACTCTGTCTCGAAAAATAAAAAATTAAAAATAGACTCACTATACGATCCAGTAATCCCACTATCGGGTATATATCTAAGGCAAGGAAATCAGAACTTCCTTGTTTATTGCTAAACTACTTACAATAGCCAAGATATGAAATCAACCTAACTGTATGTTAAGAGATGAACAGATAAGGAAAATGTGGCATATATTCAGCCATAAAAAGGAAGAAAATCCTACCATTTGTAACAACGTGGATGAACCTGGAGAACATTTTGTTAAGTGAAATAAGCCAGGCACAGAAAGACAAATACTGCATGTGTGGAATCTAAAAAAACATCGATCTCACAGAAGTAGGAGTAGAATGATGGTTACCAGAGGCTAAGGTGGTTGGAGGCAAGTGGGGCTGGGGAGGCGCTGGTCAAGGGACCTACAGTTGTTGTTAATGGGAGGGGTAAATTTCCAGCGAGTCCCATGAAGGCGACTACAGTTAATGATATATGGTATGTTTTGGAAGATGTAAAGAGAATGGATGCTGTGTGCTCTCATCCCAGAAATTCTAACCATGTGAGGTAATGCATCTGCTGATTGGATGGATTTAACCACTCCACAACATATGTATACTTCAAAACATCATGTTGTACATGATAAAAACGTACAGTGTTATCTGTCAATTAAAAAAATACGGCCCTAGGGCAATCCAGTGATAAAATAAGTAGGGGAGCCAGCAGTCAATTGTCTGCAGATGACAGCACGTGAATAATGTCATGTTTAGTAAGCCACGACTGTCCCTGGGGTGCAGGAAACAGTTGGGGAGATTCTTCGACCCACATTGCAGGGACCCTATACCATTGCAAAGATGAGTAGCAAGGAAGGTGCTTAAAGAAACAGAGAACAGATTTCTGCCAGCTGGTATTAAACTCCACCTGCCCTGACCCTTCCAAGGTAAATAGAAGGTTTGGGAGCCAGACGGACTTGGGGGTACAGTCCTCATCTCCCTCGCTTGCCACATACAAGATGAATTTAACCAGTCTGAGCTTTGTGTACCTCCTCGGTTATGGCAGGGACGGTAATGGCTTAGCACCCTGCCCTTAGCAGCATAAGCAGGACTTAATACTTTTAACCTTTTCTCCTCCTCATTTCCTGTAAATGGTTTAAAATTGTTTGGTGTCTCTCTCTCTCTCACATCTCCTTGATCTCCATTTGTCTGAAAATGGGGGCAGGACCGTGCCCAAGCCTCCTTTGTCCAGCTTACTCCTCACGGCTCCTCTCCCTTGAATAACTCCAGCTCCAAATGACCCAGATGGCTTCCCACCCTTCCCTCATTCTTCCGTCTTTCACAGAAATGTGCCATTCTGCTTGGGCTTCCGTCCGCGCCTCCCAGGGTCTATCACGCTTACTAGAAAGCTCCCCAGAGGACAATCAAAAGTTATGTCCATCTCAGACCCACCTGCAGCATCTCCCGAGCACACATCCTCCTGTCTGTCCCCCTCCTTTGATTCCAGGCTTTGTAAATCTTTTAGCACATGTTGTCAGAAGCCTGGCAGATCCCCCAAATCCTTCCCTGATAACACTCATTCTCTTTAAACAACCTGGCAGCACTTCTAAGTGAGAAAAAGCCCTAAAATAAAATACACCATGTTTAGTCTCTAAGGTCATTTCCTGGCTTTGTCCTGCAGTTTCTGTTTCCTTTAACTAATCACCAAGCAACAGTCCTGGATTTATTGTAGAGGCTACTTGAAAGTTTGGGTGAACTTCTCAAACCAGACGATACACACCCTCCGTCACTCTTCCTCCCAGTTTCCAATTTATCATTCACTACGATTTACCATATGGGTTTGAGATGTAACTGTAGCAGGAGCCAGATCTTTGTCACCAAAGCTATTTGGAAAGCAAAGCCTCAAACCAGCATGGTCTGCATGGCTCAGCACTGCCATCATAGGAGAGCCCCTGGGCCCAGTCAGGGGACAGCAGCCTCCACTTCCTAAGCAGTGACTGGAGCTATGTGTCCATTTGGTGTGCTCATCATTCATTTTCAACTGTCAGTAGGGGCTGATCAATAATGATATGTAATATTTTAAAGTATTCACCTGGGTGAGTTGCATCATTACTATTCACAACATCCATGTGAGGTAAGAGCTCCTATTAAGCAATGTTCAGATATACCACAGCTCTGGCCTAAGCCCGCTGACCGCAGAGTCCAGGCTCATGCCAAGGCTCTGTTGGGCTGTGCTATACTCACCCACAGCGCTAGTCCTACAGTGTTGACTGGTGCCTGATCAGAAGGGAAAACAGGCATAGTTAAGTTTACTGAGCACTTAGGAAACATCAGATAGTTTATGAGACACCATATAGATTGTCACATTTAACCCTCATAACAACTCTATGAGTGATTATGCTAATAAGCTCCGTTTTACAGACATGGAAATGCTATTCCCTGCAAAACCACAATGTGAACCCAGGCAATATGACCTTTAACTCTCATGCTAGCTAAAATTGCTGGGATGTGTGCATGTGTGTGGTGGGGGATCAGGGAGAAATAAGCAAGCAATTAGGAGGACAAGCCCCACAGGAGGGTTACACAGAGGGGCCTGTGGGAACATGGGAGATGGGCCTGCCTTCAGGGGTCCTCAAACTGCGGCCCACGGGCCATATGAGGCGGTGTGATTATATTTGTCCTCGTTTTATTTTTTTACTTCAAAATAAGATATGTGCATTGTGCATAGGAATTTGTTCATAGTTTTTTTTTTTTTTAAACTATAGTCTGGCCCTCCAACTATCTGAGGGACAGTGAACTGGCCCCCTGTTTAAAAAGTTTGAGGACCTCTGGTAGAGAGTTCATAACATCTGAATATTGAACTAACAAAGCTGGGAGCATAGCTCAGACCTGGAGAGCAGCAGGGGCAAAGGTGTCCAGCCCCCGGGGCAGGAAGGGATTTGAGAGTGGAGCGGCTGCCAGACATGAAGGCCCATTTCAATCATCCTATCACATTTGAAATTCACTATGAAGGTTATGGGGAGCTTTCAGTAGAGGAGTCATGTGATCACACCGGTACTGTAGGTAAATTGCTATCTAACGAGTGGCTCACAGCTGTCATCGTATCTGAAGTCCGGGAAGAGCTGCCTCATTAATCCAGTGACTCACTCCTCAGAAATAGACTCTAAGTGCCATACAGGGAGGCAGGTGGGGACCAAAACCAGCCACCTGGCCACGTATCGCATCTCCTATGCTCCTGTGACACTGGGGGACTAGACTCACAACTTCCTGGACAAACCCCCTTTCCTGCTCCATGGTTTTGCTTATGCTGAATTCTTTCTCCACCTCCAGTAGCATCACTTACAGAGCTCTCAGTATGTGCCAGGCACTGTGGTAAATGTTAACTTGTTCAATTCGTGTAAGGTGGGAATGAGGTGGGGATAACTATAATCACAGTTTTACAAATGAGAAAACTTTTACTATTGAGTGAAATGATCCATTTTAGGAAAACGGCTGGAAGAGAGAAGTGAGAAGGGAAGACAGTGGATGTGGTCTCTTTTTGCACATGGTGCTGTGCAGCGAAGCCCTGAGTTCGTCCTGTCTTAGCCTCCACCCTCTTCCCTCCTTGTATCATCACCAGTACCTCCTGCCAGGGGAGAGAAAATGTTGGTTAAACTGCTTCAATATTCCTGGGTCCCTACAAAGACTTCGTGTGTGCTGTGACAATGCCCCTCTGCCTTCAATCAAGCACTAAAGAACCAAAGACATAAATTATATTCAGAATATATTCAAGGTCTGACAAATAAGTTTGTGAACTCATCCTAGAAAAAGCGCTACATACCTCACTGCTGAATATCACTACAGTCACCGTGACGGCCTAAGGGGAGTACTTCCAGGTGATATAGGGTGAGTTTGTGAACTTCATTGTCAGATCTCCTATACACGCACACATTTGCTTTGTAAGAAGAAAAATCTGTTGTTTTTTGAAATGCTAAGAATGTATTAATTTTTTAAATTAAATCATAGCTGTACATTAATGCGATCATGGGGCACCATACACTGGTCTTATAGACCATTTGACACATTTTCACCACACTGGTTAACATAGCCTTCCTGGCATTTTCATAGTTATTGTGTTAAGACATTTATATTCTACAAGAATGTATTAAATTTTTAAAAGGAAAGAGTAGGACACCCACAAATGGGTTATAAATAAGTTTAAAAGTAGCAGACAATAATTGCGATGAAATGATGTACTTTTTAAAAAATCAAAATACCGGGGCGGCGCCTGTGGCTCAGTGAGTAGGGCGCCAGCCCCATATGCCAAGGGTGGCGGGTTCAAACCCAGCCCCGGCCAGACTGCAACCAAAAAATAGCCGGGCGTTGTGGCGGGCGCCTGTAGTCCCAGCTACGGGAGGCTGAGGCAGGAGAATCGCCTAAGCCCAGGAGTTGGAGGTTGCTGTGAGCCGTGTGACGCCACGGCACTCTACCAAGGGCGGTACAGTGAGACCCTGTCTCTACAAAAAAAAAAAAAAAAAAAAAAAATCAAAATATCAGTATGAATAATGTTTCTCTCAGAGGCATGTGAGGATTCACTGAGATGAAAAACCTGCCACAAGGCTTGTCGCAGAGCACAGACTCAGTGCCCATCAGTTCCATCCCCAGGTTCCCAGGATAGCACTATAGTCTGCAGGTCGGCCTCAGTCCTGGCTCTAGGATTTTGGCACTTGTAATCAGACAACCTAGGTTGTCACCTCTCAGCCCCAAATCATTCCTGCTGCTCTAGGGACAATGGTGTGCTGTAAATGTTTGATGACCAGCACTGTTTTCAGCAGGCTACCGCCCAAGAAGACTTCAACCATGTGTCCAGTCTCATGGGCTCCTGCCCACCTTCTAAGCTTGGATTGACACCTGAACACACTTCTGTTAAGCCACACATCTCGTCAGGCTCTTCAGTCTGAGATACCCTGGACTGTTTTAAATGGCTCACGCTTTGGGTGGGAGTTGAGGCAGGAAAATGCTCTTGTCTCTTTTGAATGGAAGATACTTCATTCTAAATTCCCCAATTCTCCTTGTTACAATGATTTCAAATCTCCTCACTGTTTAATTAACAGAGAAGGAGAGCTGTCTTGTATATTTGGCCCAGAGCAATTAAGCCACCAGCAAAGTTTGCAGGGAAAGGAAGGATGATGATTTAATTAGAGGTTAAATAATGAATTATTAATTATTGAATTGAATTAATATTCATTAATTAGTTTATAAAGTGCAATAATTACATCTTTTGTGTTTCAATGTGGAACTGTGCTTTATAATTATCTGCTAAGTCAATTATGTAGCCATTAGCATCTTGCCCCAGGGTCAGGTTACCATTGTTTTTTGTTCTCTGCAGACTGTAGACAGCAGAGAAATACCGTAAACGTTCTTTCACATAAATGGTATCCTGTTTACAGTAAAATGTTGGACAATTTGGGTCACTAAGAGCTCAGCTCTGCAGTTAATGTAGACAGGGGATGGACGATTCTGTGTCATTTGCACTAGAAAGCATTCTTGCCATGAATGAGGTGGGAGCAAAGACAGGAAGGACCCAAACCGAGAAGGAGTGGGAGAAAGGTGAGGCGAGGTGGGGTAGGGATGGTAGTGAAGATGGGAAATCACACACTGTATTTCAAGCTGATTTAACCATTCCTCATTTCCAGCTGACTCCAAACTAGAAAATGACAAAATGCAGTTCCAATTTCTTTCTTTTACGCTGGTATTCTTTGCCTTTTGGGGGTCAAGAACCTCTGAGAATCTGACAAAAGATATTTTCTGAATGATATACATACATGAAACATTTGCACAAAAAGTTGAATACAGTTTTAGAGTTCATTTATAAACGCACTGATTTGAATTTCCTAGGTTTAGAAAACTGCATCTTTTTTTATTATTAAATCATAGCTGTGTACATTAATGCAATAATGGGGTACAATGTGCTGGTTTTATATACAATTTGAAATATTTTCATCGAACTGGTTAACATAGCCTTCCTGGCATTTTCTTAGTTATTGTGTTCAGACATTTATATTCTGCATTTAGTAAGTTTCACCTGTACCCTTCTAAGATGCACCGTAGGTAGGTGTAGTCCCACCAATTACCCTCCCTCCACCCATCCTCCCCCCTCCTCTCCTCTCCCTTGCCCCTTTCCCCATGTACTCAGCCCTACTATGAAACTAATTTATAGCTTTCATATGAAAGCTATAACCCAATTGTAGTATTAGAAAACTGCATCTTAAGCATGCAAAGGAAATTTTGTGTTTCTGACAAACATGACCCAATGGCTTTTTTAGGTTAAAAAACCTTCCTCCTGTTTTCAAAAGGAACTTGAGTGGCATACTAGTGAAAAGAATAACAGCATTAGGCTCAGACAGACTGGGGTCCAAATTCAAGTTTTTCCACTTCATTGCTGGGCATATCAGTTAATTGTTCTGAACCTCAGTTTCTTCATCTGTGAAATGCCTAATCTGCAGGGCTATGAAGAGAAATACATGAAAGCATGAATTAGAAAATGTTGGCCAAAAAAAATATTTGCGGTCACCCTTTTAATTTTTAGCAGAAGATAAAGACTTGATAGAAACAATTTGTAACAGTAGACAGAAATCTCATTTCTGAGTCTGCGAAACATGGAGTAATTGCTGAAGAAATGTGTGATTTTCAGTATCTGTTGGCAGCATCTGCTGTCAAAGCATATCATTATACTCATACCCTTGATCTAGTAAATTATAAACGTCTAGGCCAGGGAGAAGGGGTACTAGTCTGAACAAAACGCCATAGCACTGTAGATATTTTTCTAACATAGATTAGAGCAGAGAGGACAAAGTTGATCAAAGAGAGAAGGTTAAAGACATGGGGATGTGTTGCCAAAGATCTAAAAAGAAATGAAAATGCCTCAAAAGCACTTTCAGATCTTTACTTGCTATCCTCCATGTTTGGTTATCAACATGATCCCTTCTTTATAAAATGGCTTTAAGCTGGTTAAAATTTTTTCTTTACTGTAAGAATATTCTTCAGTTTTTGTAACAGAAGTCAATAAAAAAGCACTATAGTTGCTCTACACAAATTTCCTTTGTGAACTACATCTCAGATGAAATAGAAGATGGCTATATAGATTTTTGCCATCTTTTTAAGGTACTACATAACATTTGCCTTCACCCCATTTGTTAAAATATTTTACAAATGAACTCAGCTGCTAAGGAAAATGTGCTTATTCCTAAGCACAGCACGTTGGCCTTTTGAGATTCAAGAACCAGTATATACTATTTAAAATAGAACTAGCACTGATCTCACAATGGTGAATGCTCTATAGAAAAAAGAAATCTCCATTTTAAGGGAGCTTATGTTATAAAATTATATTGGTGAGCATGAACACTGGAAATTCTTACTGTATTTTCTTTATAGGAATATCAGAAATTGTGATATTTCCCTGGTTTTCAAAAAAAAAAAATCCATCTGACTAGAATGCAGTTAAAATATACTGTATAATTAAATAGAAAACATATGCAACACATACTAGGAAAAAATATGATTTTTCTTATAGAAATTGGGGAAAATGGGCATAATGACAATAGTGAAGCACTGAAGACTTGAGATCAAGCCCTCATTTTGACTTTTACTGACTTTGGGGAAATCATTTATACTGTCTGATTATCCACAAACTTAAGTATGCAAACCCTGAACTTGATGCCTGGAATGAAAAAAATTATAGAATGAAATGTGATAATTAAATAATATTTGTAAAGCACTTGGAATGCCCATTACATAGTAAGTGCTCGATAAATTTTAGCTATTTTTGCCAGTGTCATTCATTTTGAACTGTTGAAAACTTAATTAAGATGTACAGATTTGCTAAGAATACACATGTGCTAATTCCTGAAAAAAATGTGGAGACTTTCAATGAAAAATGAAGCTACAGAAGAAAAACCCCATCAAGACTTATTACATTTAATTTTTATTAAATCATAACTGTAAATATTTATGGGATACAATCTGATGATTTGATATATAATGTGGAATGCTTAAATCAAACTGATTAACATAACCATTACCTCACTGACTTATTTTTTGTGGTAAGACATTTTAATATACTTAATTGTTTTGAAATGTACCCTTGCATTGTGCATGTTAGTTAAGATCCCACCAAATACTCCTCTCCCTTCCTCCTCCCCTCTTTCTTTCTGGACTATATTTGTGTTTTAGCATTGGTATGAATGTGTAAGTGATTTTATACTGGTTTCATAATAGTATTGAGTACATTGGATACATTTTTTTCCATTCTCAAGATACTTTATTAAGAAGAAAATGTTCCAGCTCCATCCAGGTAAACATAAAAGATGTAAAGTCTCCATCTATTTTATGGTTGCATAGTATTCCATGGTATACATATACCGGGATTTGTTTATCCATGCATGGGTTGATGGGCATTTGGGCTGCTTCCACTACTTAGCAATTATGAACTGGTTTGCAATAAACATTCTGGTGCAAGTGTTTTTTTTTGTAAAATGATTTTTGTTCATTTGGGTAGATACCTAGTAATGGAATTGCATGATTAAACAGTAGGTCAACTTTTAGTTCCTTGAGAATTCTCCATACTTCTTTCCAAAAAGGCTGTATTAGTTTGCAATCCCAACAGCAGTGTAGAAGTGTTCCCTTCTCTCCATATCCACACCAACATCAGCAGCTTTGGGATTTTGTGATGTGGGCTAATCTTACTGGAGTTAGATGATATCTCAAAGTGGTTTTGATTTGCATTTCTCTGATGATTAAAGATGATGAGCATTTTTTCATGTGTTTTTTGGCCATTTGCCTGTCATCTTCAGAGAAGTTTCTGTTCAAGTCTCTTGCTCACAAAGAAATGAGGTTATTTGTTCTTTTCTTATTAATTTGAGTTCTCTGTGGATTCTAGTTATCAGACCTTTATCAGAATCATAACGCACAAAAATCTTCTCCAATTCCGAAGGCTGTCTGTGTGCTTTACTTGCAGTGCCCTTAACTGTGCAAAGCTTTTTATTTTGATCAGATCCCAGTAATATGTTTTTGGTGTTGTTTCAATTGCCCGGGGGTTCCTCCTCATAAAATACTTTCCCAAGCCAATATCTTCAAGTGTTTCCCCTGCACTGTCTTCCAGTATTTTTATAGTCTCATGTCTTAAATTTAAATCTTTAGTCCAGTGAAAATAAATTTTTGTTAGTGGTGGGGGTCCAGTTTGAGTCTTCTACAAGTTGCCAACCAGTTCTCCCAGCACCATTCGTTAAATAGGGAATCTTTTCTCCAATGTATGTTTTTGTTAGGCTTATCAAAGATCTAATGACAATACGTGGCTGGGTTCTAGATATCTCTAGATTCTCTATTCTGTTCCATATATCTACATCTCTACTTTTTTGCCAGTACCATTCTGGTTTTATTACCATAGGTTTGTAGTATAACCTGAAGTCTGGTAATGTATTGTCTCCTGATTTGTTTTTATTTCTAAGTAATGTATTGGCTATTCGAGGCTTTTTTCTGATTCCGTATAAAATGAAGCACTATTTTTTCAAATACTTTAATGTATGACATTGGTACTTTGATAGGGATTGCATTAAATCTGTAGATTGCTTTGGGTAGTATGGACATTTTAACAATGTTGATTCTTCCCAGCCATGGGCATAGTATGTTTTTCCATTTATTAACATCTTTTACTATTTCTTTTCTCAGGGCTTTATAATTCTCATTATAGATATCTTTCACATCCTTTGTTAGATAAATTCCCAGGTATTTCATCTTCTTTGGCACTACTGTAAAAGGAATAGAGTCCTTGACTATATTTTCAGCTTGACTATTGTTGGTATATATAAAAGCTACTGATTTGTAAGTATTGATTTTGTATCCTGAGATGCTGCTGTATTCCTCGATCACTTCTAAGAGCTTTGTAGTTGAGTCCCTGGGATTTTCCAGGTATAAGATCATGTCATCCATGAAGAGTAAGTGTTTGATCTCCTCTGACCCCAGGTTAATACCTTTAATCTCCTTCTCTTGCCTGATTGTGATGGCTAGGACTTCCATTACTATGTTGAATAACAGTGGTGACAATGGGTAGGTATGTACCCATTTCTAGTAGTACAGATCTGAGTGGAAATATTTTCAGGTTCACTCCATTCAATATGATATTGGCTGTGGGTTTGCTGTAGAAGACTTCTATCATTTTAAGAAATGTCCCATCTAAGGCTATTTTCTTAAGCGTTCTCATCATGAAAGACTGCTGGATATTATCAAAAGTTTTTCTACATCAATTAATAGAATCATATGGTGTATATGTTATTTATTTAACATATAATCATATGTTATTTATTTATGAACCAGATTTACGTATGTTGAACCAACCTTGTAACCCTGGGATAAAACCAACTTGATAGTGGTGTATAATTCTTTTGATGTGTTGTTGAATTTTATTTGCTAGGATCTTATTGAATATTTTTGCATCAATCTTCATTAATGATATTGGTCTATCGTTTTCTTTCTTTGTTGGGTCCTTTTTTGGTTTAGGGATCAAAGTTATATTTGCTTCATAGGGTGTGTTGGGTAGGAATTCTTTCTTTTGCTGTTTTGGAAAAGGTTATGTAATATAGGTACTAGTTCCTCTTTGAAGGTTTGGTAGAATTCTGATGTGAAGCCATCTGGTCCTGGACTTTTTGTGGGGAGATTTCATATTGTTGATGCTATTCCAGTGATTGATATAGGTCTATTCAAAATTTCTAATATCTTCTGGTTGAGTCTAGGAAGGTGACGTGCTTCCAGATATTGGTCCATTTCCTCCAGATTTTCAAGTTTCTGAGAATAGTTTTTTGTAGTAATCATTGAGGATTTTTAAAATTTCAGTGGTATCTATTGTTATTTCTCCTTTATCATTTCTTATTGACATTATTAGTGATTTTACTTTTCTATTTCTGGTCAGGCTAGCCAAAGGCTTAAAAATTTTATTAATCTTTTCAAAGAACCATCTTTTTGTTTAGTTGATCTTCTGAATGATTCTTTTGTTTTCAATTTAATTTAATTCCTCTCTAATTTTGGTTATTTCTTTTATTCTTCTGGGTTTGGGGTTGTTCTTTCTTTTGCAGTCACTTGAGATGACCCATTAAGTTGTTGACTTTTCCTTTTTCTGTTTTCTTGACGAAGGCTTCTAATGCTATAAATTTCTCTTAGGACTGCCTTTGCAGTGTCCCACGGGTTTTGATAATTTGTGTCTTCATTATCATTTTGTTCCAAAAATTTGATGATTTTCTTCTTAATCTCATCTTTGACCTAGCTATCATTCAGCCTAAGCTTATTTAGTTTCCATGACTTTGTTTGAGTATGAAGATTTATATTGCTGTTGAGTTCAACTTTTATTATGTAATGGTCTGAGAAGATATAGGAATAATTTCTATTCTTTTAAATTTGTTGAGGTTAGACTTGTGTCCTAAGATCCCTATCAAGATTTTGAAAAGGGAGCTTCCCCCTTGGGTTTCCCCCTCCATTGTCACAGGTTCTGTTCACCCTGTTCCTTTATCTATTTATCAATAAACTTTGTCCTTTCATTTAAAAAAAAATATTTTGAAAGGAACATCTGTTCATACTTTTGAAAGGTTTAAAGGTTGATGATGCTAGATTTTCATCTCACCCAATTTCATGTCAAAACAGCTGCCTTGTTTTTCACTGGAAAGAGAGTTTTCAATAGTAGAACAGTCATTGCTTATCTGAAATGCCTAGTATTGTAATTTGGCTCAGATAGGAGTGAAGAGTGAGAAGAACAAGGAAAAGAAAGGGAGGAAGTAAGTGATTCATTTAGGGAGTTGGAAAAGAGAAAAGAAAAAGAGAAAAGCTGTGGGGAGAGAATGAGGTGTCTAAGGACTGAGTGATTCTCTCAGAGCAGAAGCACCTTTGAAAAGGAAGATAAATAGATTTAAACAGCTTTGCGTACCATCTTTAAGAAGGCAATCACTTTTTTTTATTTCAAGTTCACGTTTTATTTATTTTTATTATATATTGGCAAATTGTAATTATATGTATTCATGGGGTACAAAGCCATGTTATGATTTTTGAGCATAATGTGGAATGATTAAATCAAGCTAATTAACCTATCCAACACCTCAAACAGTTGACACTTTTTGTGATGAGAACATTTGAAATTTTACTTGCTTAGCAGTATGGTAATGTACAGTACTCAATTATTAGCTATTCACCATGTTGTGCGATAGATCTCAAGAAATATATGATTTATTTCTCTTAGTTGAGGCTGTGTATCCTTTGATTATCATCTCCCCATTCCCCCAACTCCTCAGTCTCTGGCAACCATCATTCTGTTCTGCTTCTGAGTTCAATTGTTTTAAGACTTCACATACAAGTGAGAACATGTGGTGCTTTCTGTATTTGATTTATTTATTTCACTTAGCATAATGTTCTCCAGTTCCATTTAGTTTGTCAAATGATAGGATTTCTTCCTTTGTAAGGCTGAATAGTATTTCATGGTGTATATACAGTCATCCCTCAGTATCCATGGGGAATGGGCTCCAGGACCCCTGAGAAAACCAAAATTCAGGATGCTGGAGATTCATATATAAAATGGCATGCATTTGGATATAACCTATGCATATCTTCCTATACACTTTCAAGCACCTCTAGATTACTTATAATACCTGGGGCAAATGCTATGTAAATAGTTGTTATACCGTATTGTTTAGGGAATAATAAGAAAGGTCTGTACATGTTCAGTAGAGATGCAGCCATTTATATTTTTCCCTGAATATTTTTGATCCTTGGTTAGTTGAATTTGTAAATGCAGAACCCATGAATGAGAGCCAATTGATTACCACATTTCCTTTATCCATTACTTGGCTATTTGGCATAAGGCTGCAATAAACATGGGTGTGCAGATATTTCTTTGACATATTGATTTCATATCTTTCCCATAAATAAAGTGGGATTCCTGAATTGGCAATAACATTTTGGTATAGCTTCAGGTTAGGGGTAAGTGAGTAAAATGTAAAACACAGACCCATACAGATTATTTACAAGTTAGGTGCTTATGACACGTAGGCGATATCTACTACAATGGTTCTCAACTGGGGAGTGATCTGACCTCCCATGGGGCATTTGATAATGTCTGAAGTTATTTCTGATTGTCTTGCCTTCATGACTCTTGGGAAAAGGAAAAGAGACCAAGGGATGGGTGCGTTACTGATGAAGCCAGAGATGCTGGGAAACACCCTGAAATGAACAGCTGAGATCCTCAATAGTTACCTAGACCAAAATGTCTGAAGTGCTAAGTTTCAAAGTCTTGACCCAATGCAATAAAAAAAAAAAAACACCTAAACCTATTTTTTAGGATTATAATTACAATATTACAACTTTAAAAAGTTAGTTCTAAAAATATCAGGATTGGCTGCGTTTAGAGAAAATATGAGTTTCCATTATTTGACAACGTAAAGGTTGATTGCATCAGGAATTCTGCTATTTGGGGTCATCTTAATTCCAAGTGTGGCAAACTATTTTAAAATTGAATCTTTCAGAAATACTCCTATATAATTAGAGGCACGGACTTCAGAGTTAGGGTTCCTACACTGGAATTCTAGTGATGCTATTTACTAGGAATGTAAGCTTGGACCAAGTAACTTCTAAGTTTTAATTTCTTCATCTGTGAAGTGAAGGTAATCAAAAGACAGCCCCCGTGAGAGATAAGAGAGGACCCAAGACTAGAAGCCTGATTCTCAATGCAATACTCTCTACAGGTGACCCTACAAGTGAAAATTCAACATATAATGCAGAAAAACTGAGTGTGAGGCACTTTTATACTCAGGCTTGCCCTTCTCCTATCCTTTCCCTTTCTATGATCTTTTTTCAGCAGAGTCAATAAAAACACTAGGAAGAAAATGTTTTTCCTCCAAGATAAAATCAAGAATTAAGTTAAAACCACCAGTTTCCACATTTGCATTTTAAAATTACTAGTTTCACAAATAATAAGGAAAACAGAATGTTAGATTATAGTCTGGATATCACAGTGGCACAGATAATAGAAGCAGCAAAACTACATTGAGGCAGAAAATAATTTCTGCTGCAAAAGAGGCAGGAAAGATAAGTCCAGAAAAGTGCCAGGAAGAAAGAATTGAACTGATTTTTTTTAAGTTATATAAAAATTTTTAAAAGGCATTCTCAGAATGCGTGTGTGTGTGTGTGTTTTAAGAAAATGGATGAGTTTTAAATGGAAATGGAAATTCAACATAATATAAAATGTCACAGAAATAATGGACTAAGAGAGAACAGATGTTAAAACTTAAATTAAAAAGGTGTGGGTGAAGGAGAAAAAGAAAGCAAGAGGAAAATAGAGACATAGAGGAAAAAAGAGGCAGCATGGTATGAAAGACACTGATAGAGACAGCATCTGGCCCTGAGTCTTAGCTCTGGTTTGTCTAGTCTGTGACCTTGACAAAATTCTGAACTTCTCCTGAGCCTCAAATAATCAAATGGGGGCCTGGGCTAAAAGTGTTCTGTTATCTCAAGACACCTGGGCCTGTCCTCCAGGTGTGTGGCTACATCAGCAGGAGCTGGAACCTGGAACTGGGTATGGCCCCTGTGCCTACTGGGGTGGGGCAGCTGGGTCAGGCTGAGTGAAAGGGCAGGAAGGAAGTCCAGTCCAGGGACAGAGGGAAATATCTGGAGAGTGCAAGAAAAATGATGGGCACTGGAGAGCAGAAGGTGTGATAACAATGGTGTTGCCACAGGTGATTAGAATTTATGGGCAGGTAAGACAAGCAGAAAGGTAAGATGCCGGCATTGTGGAAATTGGCAGAAAGGCCCCAATTCTGAGGTATAAATGTAGGGACATGTTTCCACTCCCCATGGGTAGCTTACTGGCAGCCCTCGGGTCTCAGTGGTGGAGACTTGGAGGTACAGGGCACAGGGGAAGAAGATGGAAGAATGCAATAGATACGAAGTCACAGAAACGAGGATTAAAAATCTCTCCTATACCAGGAGAGGGGCAGAGCTAAAAATGTAGGGAAGAGATAGGAAAAATCAAGGGCACCAGGTGTGGGGATGTTGAGAAAGTTCTCTCAAGTTGTAATATTTATTCATTCACTCATTGTCCACTCAACATAGGCAGAGGTTAGATACTGGGTTCTAAAGATGTGCTAAGTTATGGTCAAATCTTATCTTTCCCATTTTCCAGCTTCATAGCATTAACAGTAAGTAATTTAACACTTCTAACTTGCAGTTGTAAAGTAAGGTTGAGGGCATCTCATAAAAGTATAGTTCCAAAGACAAGGTATGTGCTTAATAAATGTAAGCTATACTCATTCAGTCATTCAACATGTACCAACACGTAGCATCTTGTGAGTCTAAGTCAAGAGAGATGGAGCAACTTTTTGTTTTTATTATTGTAAAGAAATCTTGGTGCTAAATACAATACAAACAGGTATATGGGGGGAAATTTGCAAGATACTTTTCTGTGAGGATTATGAAAAGCAGCCAGAGAAACTCATGCTAATGTACACAGTGCAGAATGATTCCAGCTTTAGTGTGGGAAGGAGGGTTGGTTGAGATGGAATAATGAATCAAATGATGGCTTTGCTTTGCTAGGACTTCTGAGCTTGCAGCAAGACACCAGAGGGCCTGGCTCCATCCCAATGTGCGTCATCCAGTTCTTTTGAACCTCCACCAAAAGACCGAGGCAAAAATGTCTTCAAGTGCAGGAATCTGAGTTCCCTTTGGCTGTATTTTCCCATGATCAGCTTTCAGACTTGTTCTTTGTGGCTGCATGAAAATACATGAAGTATGTTCTGAGGTTCTACGTGGCTCCAGAACTAGCTGGGATTGCCCAGAGTCACCGTGGTGTCCACTCAGGAGTGAAGATGGAAATAAAGGGAAGCATCACAGCTATTCACAATCAATGTTTTACCCCTGGCAAGCTAACCTGGGGAAGGGAAAAGGAGAACACGATCCCAGACCCTATGCAAGTTGCTTTCCACAAGCATTGTGTAGTTTAGTCCTCACAACAAACCTGAATGTTGAGTTTTTGTCTACTTGTGGCCAAAAAGTTGGATAACTTTCTATGGGTCACACAGCCTGTAAGGATGGGAGATAGGATGGGAGCCTGGGCCTATTTAACTCCTAAGGTAATGCATTTATTCTCTCCTGCAAAGAGCATTTCTGCCAATAATAGGTCTGAATTTTTAGTACATCTACATTTTTAAAAAGCAGCAATATCTAAAATAAAGGAGGTTGACCTGTGTGCATACATCTGAGAATGAGGAGTGAATATGCGTATGTGTGTGTGTGCACATGCATTTGTGAGAGAGAGGGAGATATTTCTTCTTTCATGTACAAAGCAGCGTCCCCTCCCTTCTCTTTTTTGTTCCTTGTAATCTATGCACATGCAAAATAATTACTTCTTCCTGTAGGAAGTGTCAGTCCTCCAAGCAAAGAAGAAAAGGCTATAGCATATGTTACCAACACATGTTTTTGCTAGTCTTGTCTCTGTTCCGCCTGCTGTGGCAATCAGCTTTTGCAAATACTGTCACTTACTAAATACAAAAAGCATGTGAATGGTTTACCCCAGCCAATGGCCTGGGATAAACACAACGAGGCTTTCTGACTTGGAACATCCACCCAGAACAGGGGTTTTGTTTCAAAAGAACAAAACCAGCCTTGTATCATCAAAATCATTGGTAGGGCGAGCGAGGGGGCAGTTGGGGTAGAGGAAAGACATGGACCCAACCCAACAAATTGCTTCAGGGTCTGCCTCATACATATGAAGGAAAATTGATAGTATTTGATAGTGGGTCTGCTCAATCCAGCCAAACTAAAGATGGGCAGGGCTCAAAAACACTGCTGGAAAAGTTGGTATTTGGCCAAATGACTAGGTAGCCAGTTGGGGATCTGAGAAGCACATGCACAGAAGGGCTTTGAGCTCTGCCTCTTGGCAGGATGCCCATCCATCAAGTTCTTCCAGAGGGGGGAGTTGGCAGGGGGCACTCCTAATCCCAGAAGCAGTTGACAGGTAGGCTTGCCGCCGAGAGCCCCCCAGCCTCCCCATCAGGTGCCAGACTCTGCACTGTGGCCCCAGTAGCTCTAAGCTCTACCATGAGACAAAGGAGGGAGCCTGCCATCTTGGTATAGGGCATTCATTTGGTGCTTTCTGGCCTGGTATATGTGGCATTGAGGGAGTACTGTCTTTGGTGGGCAAACAGTGGCAGGAATTGGCTAAGGACAAGAGCATCCAGCTCTAGGGATCTTCAACCTGTCACTAGTCCAGCACTTTCCAGAGGACAGCCTCTACACTACTTAAATAATGAACAAGGAAGAGATGGTAGAAATTTGTGAAGTATGGGGGGTGGGGGGAAATGAACAACCTCATTTAAGGATAGTCACAAAAGAAATCTGAGCTAAGATTACCTCCCTGAGGAACTCTGGGATATCTGAGAAGGCATCAGCAATTCCATTGGTATAAGGACATCTGAGTCTTCTGGGAGAAAGAGTATAAAGGAATTGGAAGCTGAAGTCTAGATTTTGCAATCCCTACAATGAAGATTCCTGAAGTTAGAATGAAAACTAAGGCTGCCTTACTCTTGGGGACTGAGTCCTAGCTGGAGGCACCACCAGGTAGGTGTGAGAAGATATAGACTTCTTTCTGGGAACTCTGTGGGGAGGAACACTACATAGCCTTCCAACATCCACCACTTCAGTCTCTGGGAATGCAGGAATACCTCATTTTATTGCCCTTTGTTTTATTGAACTTTACAAATAATGCAGTTTTTTGTTTGTTTTTTGACAAATTGAAGTTTGGTGGCAACCCTGTTTTGATTGGGTCTATCTGTACCATTTTCCTAACAGCAAATTCTGACTTTGTGTCTCTGTGTCAAATTTTGGTAATTTTCCTAAAATTTCTAACTTTTCCATTACAATTATATCGGTCTTGGTGATCTGTGATTGGTGATTTTTGATGTTTGGGGGCCCTATGGACCAAACTCACATAAGATGGCAAACTTAGTAAAGTTTTGGGTGTTGCAGCTGCTGATCCACTTCTTAGCCATTCCCTTATGTCTCTCCTTAAGCTTCTTTATTCTCCGAGGCAAAACTATATTGAAATTAGACTGATTAATAATCCCACAATGAACTCTAATTGTTCAAGTGGAAGGAAAAATTGCATGTTCTCACTTAAAATCAAATGCTAGAAATGATTACGTTTCATGAAGAAGGCATGTCAAAAGCCAAAAGAATCTGAAAGCGAGGCCTCTTTCCCCAAACAGTGAAGTTGTAACAGTAAATAAAAAGTTCTCAAAGAAAATTAAAAGTGCTGCTCCAGTGTATAAAAGAATGATAAGAAAGCAAAACAGTCTTATTACAGATATGAAGAAAGTTTTAGTGGTCTGGATGGAAGATTAAACTTGCTATAGCATTACCTTAAATCAAAGGGTAACCCAGAACAAAGCCCTAATGTTCTGCAAATCTATAAAGGTTAAGAGAGATGGTGAAACCACAGAAAACAAGTTGGAAGTCAGCAAATCCAGCAAAGGTTGGTTCATAAGGTTTAACGAAAGAAGTCAGCTCCATAACATGAATGTGCAAAGTGAAGCACCATGTGCTGATATAGAAGCTCCAGCAAGTTATGTGGAAGATCTAGCTAAGATCTTGGATAAAGGTGGCTACACTAAACAGATTTTCTATGTAGATGAAACAGCCATGTATTGGAATAAGATGCCATTTTGGACTTTTATAGCTTGAGAGAGGAGAAATCAGTGCCTGGCTTCCAAACTTACTCTATTGTTGGGGCTATTGTAGCTGGTGACTTAAAGTTGAAGCCAATGCTCATTGACCACTCCAAAAGTTCTAGTGCCCTTAAAAAATATGCTGAATCTACCCTGCCTATACTCTATGCATAGAACACCACCCAGATGACAGCATATTTGTTGAGAGCATAGTTTATTGACTATTTTAAGCCCAGTGTTGAGACCTACTGCTCAGAACAAAAGGTTCTTTCCAATATATTAATGTTCATTGCAATGCATCTGGTTACCCAAGAGCTCTGATGGAGATATATAAGGAGATAAGTGTTGTTTTTGTACCTGCCAACATGACATCCATTTTGCAGCCCATGGTTAAAGGTGTAATTTAAACTTTCAAGTCTTATTATTTAAGAAATATGTTTTGTAACCCTAGAGCTGCCATAAATTGTGATTCCTCAGATGGAGCTGGGAAAAGTAAACTGAAAACTTTCTGTGAAGGATTCACCATTCTGGATGCCATCCAAAACATTTGTGATTTATTGGAGGAAGTCAAAATATCAGCATTAAAAGGAGTTTGGAAGAAGTTGATCGCAACTCTCATGGATGACTTGGAGGGATTAATGACTTCAGTGAGGGAAGTAACTGAAGTAACTGTGGTGGAAATAGTAAGAGAACTAGAATTAGAGTGGGGCCTAAAGATGGGACTGAATTGCAGCAATCTCATGATATAACTTTAATGACTGAGGAATTACTTACGGACGAGCAAAGAAAGTTGTTTCTTGAGGTGGAAACTACTCTTGATGAAGATGCTGTAAGCATTGTTGAAATGACAACAAGGATTTAGAATATTACATAAACTTAGTTGATAAAGCAGTGGCAGTGTTGGAGAGAACTGACTTAAATTTTGCAAGAAGTTCTACTGTGGATAAAATGCCACCAAACAGCACTGCTGTTTGTGAAAGGAATTGAGTCAGTTGATGCAGGAAACTTTATTGTTGCCTTATATTAAAAAATTGTCACAGTCAGCCCAAGCTTCATCAACTACTACCTGATCAGTTTGCAGCCATTAACGTCAAAGCAAAACCTTCCACCAGCAAAAAAGATTATGACTCACTAAAGACTCAGATGATTGTTAGCATTTTTTTTTTTTAGCAATTAAGTATTTTTAAAGTTAAGACATATACATTGTTTTATTAGATATAATGCTATTGTATACTTAATAGACTACAGTACATAACTTTTATGTATACAGTACATAAAAACATAACTTTTATGCACACTGGGAAACCAAAGTATTCATGTGGCTCTCTTTATTGTGATAATCATTGTTTTGCAATGGTCTGGAACCTGAACTACATTATCTCCAAGGTATGCCTATATATGCAACAACTTTGCAGAAGTGCCTTGTGGCCAAAAGGGATGTAATTATAAGAGAGGAACCCTTCCATTTGTTCTGAAGAAGGAGCAGGGTTTGTGAGAGCAGGATCCTGTGCCACCACAGACTTGTGGGTAGAGCAGGGAAGAGCTTTCTATTCATTTATCATTGGGAGGCAGGGCTGTGCTCAGGCCTGTTGAGGTACCTTCTACTTCATTCTCTTTGCTGGATCAGAAGGCCAGGGTGTCTAGGGGGAAGAGTCTGGGCTTAACTCCATACTGGTTTTTTGGCATAGTTTCATATTTTCTCTTATCTAGTGAGCTGGGGATTATAATTATGCACAATCCAGAAGATCAGAAAGGAAAACGAATGTGTAGCTATAAGTTCGTAGAGTGTCAAAGAAATGTGAATTATTATTTTCTACTATAGAATTAGAATTCTTCTAATTATCCTATTTTTTTTGCTTGTTCATTTGTGTATACATGCTCATGCTACAATGATGCATACATCCATTACGAAGTCATTAAGCCTCCATGCAGTGAAGCGAACATGACACTAACCACTCACGTTGGTTGCTGTTAGGGTGACTCATCTGAGGGTGGGCACACAGCTTTATCCCCATGTGCTGTGATTTATCTGATACATGGCGGTCAATTGCTTATTAGAAACTTCTTGAGGATAGAAACCATGTTTTCTATCTCTGCCTGACCAGCTCCTACCACAGTACCTGGTACAGGGTGAATGGCACATTATATGCTCAGCATGTTTTGTTGAGTTAGATAAAACTTATCAACTTATTTGCTGTAGGTTTTTCTACATGTGGATCATACAGAGTCACTTGTGCATTTGGCAGAAATCTATTGAACCCACTATACACTAACCTCTGTGCCAGGCACTGGGTATACAGTATAAAAGGATGCTCACAGCCTGGTGGGGAAGAAAGACCCCACTGAATGACCACACTGATGAACATAGGATTGAAAAAGCAGCCCAGATTTCTCTGACAACATGTACAAAGCAACTGACCTGCCAGGTGCAGAGCTTCCTTGAGGCAGTGACAAAAACAGTGAGATTTGAAGAAGAGGATTAATATGGTTAAGGAAGACATAAAAGGCAGACACTGAAGGCAGTGTTTCCATGTGTCACACACTGTTCATACATACTCGTCTCGTTCCACAAGCCTGTCATGGAGCTACTATTACTGGGCCTAATTATGCAAGTGAGAAAATCAAGGCATGTGCGGTCAAATCCCCTAAGAGCCAGTGAAAGATGGGGTTTGAGCCTGGTAGGCTGGCTCTCACTTCATGCTTCCCATGTATGGAGAGAACAGTTTGTGCAAAGGGCCTGTCCCTTAATAAGGAACAAAGAATAGGGCTGTTCACTCCTGGGCTGGCCAAGCTCCTAGCTGCTGTCATGCCAAAAGTTCCTCACAACACTGACAGCTCTCCTTTCCAAGCAAGAGTTCTGGTGAGTGCGATGCCCTTCATCTTGATTCATCTGTTAGGCACCTTTTATGGTGCTAACTAATACAGTCTTGTGGAGCCAAGGTGCTGAGGCTGAATGGCCCTAAATAAAGGAATAAAGACAAGTGCCCACTGTGTAGGGTGGCCAGTAAATACCCCAACACAGAGGCTTGCTGGCCTTCACCACCATACTGTCTAATTGTGCCTGAAAACAAGAGAGAAAAGAAAAAGAAAAAACATGGGCTGACCCAGCAGGTTTCTCTGTTGCATCTGGCGACTGTAACTCACAGAGTAAGGAAGTACTTAGGCACACAATGTCCAACCTTCTGCCAGAATGGCAACACCAAGGGCTCTTAAAATTAGTTGTCAACAGAAATGCAAATTGAGTCCATCTTTGTCTTGAAGCCATATGTCCTCTGGGATGCAAACAACATTTTTCCTGCTGCAAATTCTGTCCAGAGTTTACTTGGTTACAGCTTGAGTGCACACATATGGTAATCCGGGGCGCAGTAAGAGAAAAAAAAGAGAACACCCAAAGAGTTACAAGTCAATCTCAACAGTCGAGGGGAGAGGGGAGAAGGAGAGAGAGAACAAAAATTTGCAAGCTGAGAAGCAGCCTGTCACCTGCAGGGATGTAAGGAAAGCTCCTTTGCAGTGCGAGGCTGACCCATACTTCACTGGGCTCCCACTCATCCCTTCCCATCCTTCAAGAATCTCATTTGCTATTTGATCTCACTTACCACCTTTCAGTTTTTTAAGCAAAGCTTTCCTCTCCTCTTAAAACTAGGTCTCTTCATAGTAAACCTCCAGAGTATTGCTTCTTTATACTTTCTCATTGAACTTGAGATTCTTTTTTCTTCTAATTCCTTTTTCCACTGTCCACTTGGAACAACTAGGAAGACTGCTTTGGGAGTCCTTACTTCCTAAGGGACTGCTGTTTCTCTTCCTAATTATCTAACTCTCTAGCTCTTCGCACCAGAGCTTAAGAGGGGGCCAGGCTCTGCAAGAGGCTTTCTGGACCAAAGACCCAGAACAACCTCTGCCTGATCTGGGTTACAATCGGTGGAGCTGACAGGAAATCCAGGGCCCAGGACACGTGGCCTGGCATTTAAGAACATAAGATTTTGAGGAAAGTTGGCTGGACACAGATCCCAGTTCTGATACTTTCTAGTTTGCTTAATCTTCTAAACTTCCGTTACTAAAAAGTGAAAAAGGGGAGGAATAGGACCCATTGTGTACTATCAATGACATAATACTTACAAAGAACTTGACACAGTAGCTGGCAAAAGTTACATCAGATTGAATGCTAGCTGTTACAATTATTAAGACAAGGGGCTCAACAGCAGTGTGTAAGTGGGTTTGGGTTGCTACAGCAAAATGCTATCGACTGAATGGCTTATAAACAACAGAAATTTATTCTCACAGTTCTGGAAGTGGGTAAGTCCACAATCAAGGGGCTGGCAGATTTAGTATCTGCTGTAGGCTTATTTCCTCAGACAAGACCATGTTTCACTGTGACTTTACATGGTGAAGGAAGGCAGCTAGCCCTCTGGGGTCTCTTGTAAGGACACTAATCTCAGTCATGAGTGCTCTGCCTTCATGAGCAAATCACTGGGTTCCCAAAGTCCCCATCTCCTAATATTATCACTATTGAAACATTTTGCAGCATTTCTAGGTTATCTCTTTTGAATACACACAATTTGCTTGATGATTCAAACACGGAGGCAATATTCCTGGTATTTGACTTTTCACCACTTGAAGCACAGCCGAACATACATACATACGTGAGCAAATACATTACTAGGATCTTTCTACTTTGGTTAAAAAAAAAAAAATTTCTATATTGGTGAAAAAACTTTTCTACATTGGCCTAGATTGAAGGAAATCAACACAAGCCCACAGTGTGTCAAATGGGATTTAGAGAAATTGCTTCATGTTTTATAGGCACATGGAGCCAGACTGAAAAATACTCTCTTTGGTAAATGTACGTAAATAACAATAATAACAAATAATTACTTTGGTCAATAATAAAGTAATTTAAGGAGTAAACATTTAAAACAGGGAAGTGAAAATCTGAAACAGGCACTGAGATAAAAAAAAGAGTACAACTTCAGCTGAGTAGGGAAATACCAATTAATAGAGCTATCCAAGAGGAAAAAACGAAAGTATCTTTTTCTTAAGCAAAGATCTAAATATTTCTATTATGAAAGTATTTTATAAGTAGCAAAACCAAAGTTTAAAAATAGTCCCAGAATAATTTCGGTCCAACCCCCCATTTTATTTTTACTTATTAGATGAGATCAGCATTGTCAGGTGTTTGTTGTAGAGAACAGATATCATAAAGAACAGCTATGTGTGGAAAGACTTCCCTGGAATCATCTAGCAACAGAAGAGATACCCAGATGGGCAGAAAACTTTGTTTTCTTTCAAGAAATGAAGTAATATCCCAAGCAACAAAGGCACTATTTTCTATTTTGGTTATTGTATCAGAACCCTCACGTTGACTTATCAATGACTCTCATATGTTTGAACAACTATGAAAATGTCCATATAATTCATAGTGTCACACTTCACCAAGTGAGTACATTGTTATTCAGTGATGCCAATGAATTTTCTTGCCTTGGAATATCTAGCTAGCTCATAGCTTAGTAGTTACCTTTTTGGAGCTGTGTGTAGGAAGCTACAGTCACTAACGTAGGTGACACCCTACTTTAATTTACTCCTAAATACTCACAAACTCATAGACACACAATCACATTATTTCATTCATGGTCCCAAAACTAGGTACAAAGGCAGACATTTAATCCAGGGGACTAGTCACAAAGACAATGGGATATTTGAGAGATCACGTGGTGGGGAGGATACAGAGGTAACCAGAGATTAGCAACATTAAGAAGCTGTTGTCACTCATTAAGTAGAGAAATTCAAGAAGGTTTACCAGAACCGAGGGGCAGGAATCAGTGGGTGGAAGTTAGAAATGCACCACCTCTGCTCAGAGAAAGTCAGAACCATGTGACACACACAGCCACTCGGGAAGATGGCCCCTGATGCAGAGAAAGGAAAAACCACCCAGCTTTTTCCTTCCTTCTGCCCTTAATCTTGCTGTATGTCCCCCTGAACAAACCCAGCAAAGACAAGCCACTAGAGACACTGAGAGATATTGCTTTCAGGTCTTAGTCACCAGCAGCTCTAAGCAGAGAAGGAAAAGGGTGAGAAATGTACCTGGTATCAACAGGCCAAGAACTGACATACATGTATAAATATCCACATGTGAACACCCCCCCACACACACACACACATATCTTGGTTCCAACATCAGAACTGTCATTTACTGAATTTGAAGTTAATTGAGTAAATGTAAAATAAATAAGGCCAGCCACTTACAAGGTAATTTAACTTTCTAAGTCTATTTGACTCTTAAGAATCTAGAATGTCTTTCAACTGGTAAAGGTACAACTTAGAAAAAGAAGAAATTATAGATCTAACACTTATCATGTGTTATGACCAGTGTTTGATGCTTTTTTACATTATCTGACTTTATTTTCACATCAACTCTGTATGTATCTTACAGGGTGCAAGGTTATAATGATATATCAATTTCATTTCATAGGTGAAGAAACTCAATGAGATGAATTCATTGTCCCGGATATGATGACAAGTAAATATTGGAACCTTGCTTTGTGTAGTGGTGGGTCTGACTTACAATTTTTACTGTCTGTATGCAATCTGGGATACAACCGATATAAAGCTGTAGCATATTCAAACTCTTTATTCTGCTGTTCGTTGTAATGATGTTAGGATTACAAAGAGGAGAAGAAAAATCTAAGCTAAAAAATAATGAAAGGGTAAAAGACTTACAAATTAACATAGAAAAACTGTGGAAAAAATCAAATAACCATAATATGGTAATAAAAGAAAAATGTGTAAAATAAGAAACATTAGAAAGTACATAGGAAGATATTAAATTTAAGCCCCAATATGCCACTATGTTAAATGGCTTAACTGGACTAAATGCAGCAGCTACAGATCATCAGACTGGATAAAAACACAAAATTCAACAATTATTTATGAGTAAGACAGAGAAAACAGAATAGATATAGCCTAAATGCAAAAGGATAGGAATTAAAGATGAGCATTTTTTCATGTATTTATAGGCCATTTGCGTGTCTTCTTCAGAGAAGTTTCTCTTCAAGTCTGTTGCCCACATAGAAATGGGGTTAGTTGTTCTTTTCTTATCGATTACTTTGAGTTATCTGTGGATTCTTCTTATCTGACCTTTGTCAGAAGCATAACCTGCAAAAATATGCTTCCATTCTGAAGGCTGTCTGTTTGCTTTAATGACTGTGCTCTTGGCTGTGCAGAAGCTTTTTAGTTTGATCAGATCCCAGTAATATATATTTTGGTGTTGCTTCAATTGCCCTGGGGGTCCTCCTCATAAAATATTCTCCCAAGCCAATTTCTTCAAGTGTTTTCCCTGCACTCTCTTCTAGTATTTTTATAGTTTTAGGTCTTAAGTTTCAATCTTTTATCCAGTGAGAATCAATTTTTGTTAATGGTGAAAGATAGGGATCCAATTTCAGTCTTCTACAGGTTGCCTGCCAGGTCACTCAGCACCATTTGTTAAATAGGGAATCTTTCCCCCACTGAATGTTTTTGATAGGCTTATCAAAGATCAAATGATGATAAGTAGCTGGGTTCACCTCTTGGTTCTCTATTCTGTTCCATAAATCTACATCCCTGTTTTTGTGCCAGGACCATGCTGTTTTGATCACTACAGATTTATAGTATAGCCTGAAGTCTGGTAATGTGATACCTCCTGATTTGTTTTTATTTCTGAGTAATGCATTGGCTATTCAGGCTTTTTCTGATTCCATATAAAATGAAGCACTATTTTTTCAAGTTCTTAAAGTATGACAAAGGCGCATTAATAAGGATTGCATTAAATCTATAGTTTGCTTTGGGTAGCATGGACGTTTTAACAATGTTGATTCTTCCCAGCCATGAGCATAGTAGTTTTTCCATTTATTAATATCTTCTGCTATTTCTTTTCTCAGAGTTTCATAGTTCTCTCTATAGAGATCTTTCACATCGTTTGTTAGGTAAATTCCCAGATATTTCATCTTCTTTGGCACTACTGTAAAAAGAATAGAGTCCTTGACTATATTTTCAGCTTGATTATTATTGGTATTTATAAAAGCTACTGATCTGTAAGCACAGATTTTGTATGTCTGAGACACTGCTGTATTCCTTGATCACTTCTAAGAGCTTTGTAATTGAGTCCATGGGATCTTCCAGGTATAGGATCATATCATCTACAAAGAGTGAGAGTTTGATCTCCTCTGACCCTATTTGGATACCCTTGATTGCCTTCTCTTTCCTGATTGTGATGGCTAAGACTTCCATTACTATGTTGAATACCAGTAGAAACAGTGGGCATCCTTGCCTAGATCCTAATCTGAGTGGAAATATTTTCAATTTTTCTCCATTTAATATGATATTGGCTGTGGGTTTGCTGTAGATGGTCTCTATCAGTTTAAGAAATGTCCCATCTATGCCTAATTTCTTAAGTGTTCTGATCATGAAAAGATTCTGGATATTATCAAAAGCTTTTTTTCCATCAATTATGAGAATCGTGTTGTCTTTTTTATTTTAGAAATGCAAATAAAAACCACCTTGAGACATTATCAACTCCAGTAAGATTAACCCACATGAAATCCCAAAACTATAGATGTTGTCATGGATGTGGAGAGAAGGGAACACTTGTACACTGATGGTGGGAATGCAAGCTAATATGACCTTTTTAGAAAGAAGTTTGGAGAACATTCAAGGAACTAAAAGTAGATCTACCATTTGATCCTGCAATTCCTCTATTAGGTATATACCCAGATGATCAAAAATTATTTTACAACAAAGACATTTGCACCAGAATGTTTATTGCAGCCCAATTTATAATAGCCAAGACATGGAAATAGCCCAAGTGCCCATTGAACCATGAATGAATCAACAAATGTTGGTATATGTATGCCATGGAATACTATACAGCCATAAAAAAGATGGAAACTTCACATCTTTTGTGTTTACCTGGATGGAGCTGAAACTATTCTTCTTAGTAAAGTATCTCAAGAATAGAAAAAAAAGTATCCAATGTACTCAATACTACTATGAAATCAGTATATAATCACCTACACATTCATACGAATGGTAAAACATAACTATATTCCAGAAAGTAAAAGGGAAGATGAGAGTGAGGGGAGAGGAAAAGGGAGGGTATTTGGGGGAAATCACCTAATGTACATGATGCAATGGTACATTTCAAAACTCTTAAGAAAAGAGTATAATTGTCTTGTCACAACAAATAGTAAGTGAGGTGATGAATGTGTTAATCAGTTCGATATAAGCATTTCACATTGAATATCAAATCAGTACACTGAACCCCATAAATGCATCAATGTACACAGTTATGAATTAATAAATAAAAATTAAAAATAAAAACCCAAAAGGATAGGAAAGGTGCACTGTGCAACACTGACCAAAATAATTAATAACAATATTAATACTAAAAACAAAGTATAGCTAAACACAATGAGGGTTACTTGATAATGATAAACCTTTAATCAGTATTAAAGATTTAGTCAATCTAGCTTTTTGTATGCCTAACATAAAACCTTCAGAACATACACGTATAAAGTAAGTTATTCAGAAGTAAAAGAAGACACAGATAATAGTCATAATCCTAGGACATTTTACATTTCTCAGTAAATGACAGGACGGACAACACATCGGTGTGGATAGTGACTGTGTATACAACATGATTAACAAACTTGATACAATGGACACATATAGACCAATACTGCCAACAACTGTAATGTGGGTATTCCCCCGTCAGGCACACATTCAACTTTTACTAAAAGTTGCCATATGCTGAGCCATAAATTGAAACAAATACATTTGCCATCTTCGTCCCTGCATTAGTGTGTGTGTGTTTAGCATTTCTTCTCACCCCCTGCCTGTGTTTGCTTATCATGGTCTTTGTATTTCATTCAGAAAGCTTTCTGAAATGAGTGGTGACCTTTGTGATCTGTCTGTATTTAGGAGTGAGACATTGGAGAGCTGGTTTGAAACTCCAGATATGGAGGCAGAGCTTTCATTATTCACTAGGGACCCACTAACCCAGTGGTCTTTTCTCTGGGCTGGCTCATTTTCACTGAGGAGTAATCTTTTAATCCCATGGTTTTTTTGTTTTGTTTTTTTTTTAATATAAACTCAAGATAATAAGTGTTCCTAACTCACAGAGTAATTGTAAAGATTAATGATAATCCACATGAATGCTTAAAATAGGTCCTGGCACGCTGAAATACTCAATGTATATTAGCTATTCTTATTTAGAGTTTTAAGCTACTTTTATAGTTTCGCTCTTGCTGATTAGATATGTCAATGATGCCCAGTGTTTATATCTAATCACTCCCTTAGTATCTCCGCATGGATGTACCTCAGCCATCTCAGTTAACATAGCCACTCTCCTCTCATCTCAGGAAATACCCTGTTTCCCAAAAAATAAGACATCCTCCGAAAATAAGACCTACTTACAGGAAAGATAAGACATCCCCTGAAAATAAGACCTAGCGCATCTTTGGGAGCACACCTTAAAATAAGACACTGTCTTATTTTCAGGGAAACAGGGTAGTATCCTCACCTTCGCAGTTGATGAAACCAGAACCCAACTCACCCTTGATTCTTCCCCTTTATTCATTCATGGCCTTTCTACCTCAACCAAGATGACAGCTATGACATGGCAAAGACATTTTCTTGTCCTTTAGGGTTACGGAAAGTGTGTCTCTGCACAGGCTGTGTCTGAATCAAGTGAATAAAATACAGTTAGGCACTGAAATAAGGAATAATGGCACCCCGTTAACAATGTAGTTGTAATCCTTTATCATTTAAATGTTGGATTTGTTTTAAACTCTTTGATCTTCTTCTGGTTCCCCCCTTTTGCTGTGTCTTTCTTTCCCTCTTTCTTTCTGGCCTTCAGTCCTTCTCCAGTTATTTTTGGATAGAGCCTCAATTCTTTTCTCATTTGGATTTTGCTTCATCTCGTTTTATTTCTATTTCCTCATAACATTTGCTGGTGAGGACTCTCCCTACTCCAATTGTCATGCCCTGACTGCTGTTTCCCGGGCTCCTAGGCATCATAAAATATCACAGCAGACTGTTAAATTTGGAAATGTAGACTCTCATTCAGATATTTTTGGCTTTTCCTTTCAGACTGCACTGTTAGGCCTTTGGGGCTTCGTGTTGTTTATTCTCAGAGACTTCTCGGAGCATCAAAAATGGCTTAAAACGATTACTGTGCTGTGCATTGGCATATATGACATTCAATCGCCCTGTGCTGAGCTGAATTTCAATGAGTTTTGTGTAAATGAATCAGAAACATATGGAAATTATCCTCCCTAACTATCTCTACTTTTTTCACAAAGCAAGAACTCAGCGTTTGGGTTTTGTTGAATATAAAATATTTGAAATTGACTGAGCTACGGCAAATCAGAGTGAAAGAGGCTTCCTTTTCTTGATAGCCATCTTACCTCTAATAACATCCTAGTTAGTGATGACATGTTTATTAATTTCTGCTCAACTTTACTCTGCTCCGCTTGCTTTGAAGTTTTCCTTCCTTACTGTAAATCCCCATTTATCTACCTCATCCACCTAACCCATAAATAGCTACTTGTTGGCTATGGCCTGTCCCTACCTGTGCTCATACCCTAGAGAGGTGACCAGAGAATTCCAATACATCATGCAAGCGCCACAAAAGAGGGGCAGATACCGAGCTTTGAGGAGAGAGCAACTTTTGTGGCCTCTTCACTCTCGTTTGCTTTTCTTTTCATTCTTGCCACAAAATCCCTCTTTATTTTACTTTATTTCCTTGCTCTGTTCTCTATTTTGTCTTTTTTCTCCCTGCTATGATCTGAGCATATCCCTCCAAAATTTATATGTTGAAACCTAACCCCCAATGTGATGGCATTTGGAGACAGGGTTTTTGGAGGAGATTAGGTCCTGAGTGTCAAGCCCCATGAATAGGATTAGGGCCCTTATAAAAGAGACCCCAGAGACTTCCACCATATGAGGTTATAGCAAACCTTTTATTATAGCTGATTTTATATAGAGATACTCCCATCTGAGTTTTCTACAGCCATATCTGTCTGCTTTCCAATTCTCCACTGTGAACATTTTCCATCCGGCACTGCATGTGCATGTGGAATTGGTGCTCTCCTCTTCTTAACTCTTCTCATTGTCCTGGATGGAACCCCCATGGGTGGGGTGCTTTGCTCCTCTCAGACTGCCTCACTTCCATGTAGGGCAGTTTGGTATTTGTTATTGAGAGAACAGAGCCAGGTCCTGGCAGGGTAGAAGCTGAGTGACTACATTGAGATCCCCAATTGCACAGTACAAAACATGTGGCCAAGACTGATACAATTCTAACATGGTGTGGAAATAGAATTATGTGTTGAATGACATAAGTAAATAGATACCTATACGATATAGTCCATAGATCAGTCAGCCACTCTGACTAATGTTGCCTCCTCCACCCTCATAATTGCATTAACTTAGAGCCAGTGCCCCCAATCATAAAAACCAAGTCAGGAGAGAATGTTTAACTACTTCAGTGAATTAGTGTCATTTCTATTCACTTGTACTGCATTTTGAAGCATTATGCTAAAAGGCGACATAATTCTATCAGTTATGAGTATGTCAAGCAAGAAAGGAGACATTGAGGGGCAGAAATGTCACAGCTATGAGCTTCAGGTAGGCACAGGTGCTCATAAAGCTCCCTCCTTTCCAATCACCTACACTTCTCCTTGCTGCATCAAGACCTTCATTAGAATGAGCCAGTTAAACAGCTATGGAAAGTGCTGCCATGTGAGGATAAATGACAAGATGCTACTTCTGCAAAATTTCTCATTATGGGGTGCATAATAAAATTTAGGAAAAATTGAAGGAAAAAAGAGAGGCTAAAGTATATTTTATTTTATTTTTAACATTTTATCTAGTGATTATTAAAATAGTTCTTAACTATTTGCTAAGGACCATTCTAGGCATCTTACAACTAGTAAGGGCAATTTTCATAATGCCTCTTCAGTAGGGGCACCACTATGATCCACGATTTATGGAAAAGAAAACTGAAATGCTGCAAGATTAAGTGATTTGCATGTAGTCACACATTTAAGGGGCAGAGTCAAGATTTAAATCTGGACATACTGGCTCAAAAGTCCATGTTCTTACCATTCTACTACACTACTGTGCTATGGCAGAAGCAGTAGATGTGTGGGGCATTTAAAAACTTAGAAATTGAGATTCAGTATTCAATTTCTAGCAAGAACCAAATATGTTCTAGAAGACATATGCCTCACAATGATCATATATAAAATGGTAATAGTACCTATAATATAGTAAATTGTGAGATTTAAATGGCCTCATGTATTTAGCAAAGAGTCTGGATTTGGTAAAAATACCATTTTTTCCAGGAAGCAAAAGGCAAATTTAGCACTGTTTATGTGCTTTCGTAGATAAATAGGGGGCTGGCTGGATAGATGATAAAATAAGCAAATAAATAAATAATATATCTCCCAGATTCAAGAGGAGTGAAAACAGACTCACCTATTGATAAGAGAAGGTCACAGTCACATTTTTAGTAAGGATGTGAGCTTGAAGATATGACTTTGCCATCTGCAAAATAAAATCTGCCACACAAAGTTCTATTCCCAATTCTATGAATGACCAATAAATGTTTTGAGTTATTCATTTGAAATTCTCACAAATTCTCTGGACAAACTGAGTACATACATTTCTTAATGAATTAATCATGTAACTGGTAATGGACTTTCTTTTTTAGTTTATTAGTATCTAAAAGTTCTCTTTATTTGAGGGAATTCCCTATTGAATAACTCTCAATGGAAATCAGATTCTTACCTTCTACTATTGAATCTGCTGATAATCCAAGCAAGGGCAAATAATCTCAGCCAAATCAATCCCCCTTTGGTCTTTGAAGCCTGATTACATGGCATCAAGACCACAGATAGATGGATGTGGACATATGGCTGCTATCCAGCAATGGAATTGTGGGAAAGTGACTTGTGCAGCTCCATGGACTTGAATGACAATAATGAATGAAGGAGTTATATTTCCCTCTTGTTTCTCCTTTCTCAAAATAAAATATCAGGAAAAACTAAAAAAACCTGTCTCTACAGCATCACATTCTCCAAATCATTTTAAATTATTTAGAGAGAGACATTTCTGTTAGCTCTTCTTGGGTAATATTGGAAGAAATTCTCTCTTCTGTCACATTAATTTTATTTCAAACCCACAGTGGAGATTGAAGACATAATAAAAAAAACCCTCAAGTAATTTTTTTCTTCACTCAATTGAACTCCAACTGTATATGCATGTGTATCTATGAGTACATATCATATATCTAGTATATTCACAAATATTGAGCCAGAAGGTTCCTATCTCAGTGAATTTCACTTTAAATCACTCATGTTATTTCTAATGCTATCATTTTTAAAAGACTAAATTTGAGGGTGTGACACTCCTCATCATTTATAAATTATTAAATAATTATTTCAAGATATTAGTGATCTTCTGATGTACCCGACAAAGTGTTTCATTTTACTGGTATAAACTTGGCATCTCTGACCTGTTCATAAAGGGGCTTATGTCCTCAGCTCCTTCCTCCTTCAGTAGGGGTAGATTGTCATGTCTATCTAGTCTTTCCTAACCAAATACCAATTACTTGTGAGATGGCTGGTCAGCAATTGGCTGTGGCTAAAAAGGGGAGGGAAAATTCACTTGCTTACATGGAGACAAATGAAAATAAAATGTCTGCTGCAGAATTGAGACACTTGAAACATATCATACCCTTAGGTGGAGTATCTGTCCACACAGAATAAATTCATTCTTGATAATGACAATTCACATATATGCAAGTCAATTATTACTATTCAAGATACAGTGTTTTTCTTTCCACTTGAAAGTACCGGTAATCAATTTCATTTGTTCAGTACATTATAATTTTCAAGGCATATTCTGGTAACTTCTTAAAACTGTCTGAGATAGGTATTAGCATCATTTTACAGGTGAGAACACTAAGACTCTAGGAAATTATTTGACTTTGCCAAGGTTATTTAAAAGTATCAGAACCGGGACATGAACACGCATCATCTGACCACATACCAGTAGACTAACAAAACTGTTCTCACGTTATTTACCACTAGATTTTGCATTTATCTTTCAAAAGTCCTTACCTTGGTAAACAAAAACTTTAAAATAGAACCTAACAAAGGAACATCAATATTTAACATTGAACTCACTGGTCAGAAACTTCCAGGCTCACAACTAGAGATTTTTAAATGATGGAAAGAGGGCAGTTAACATGTTGTGATGTTCTTTCGTTCAGCCATAACTTTTCTTGTAGGTTTATAGTTATGGTTTGGCTGTGGAGTACAAAGCAGTAAAACTTAATTGAATAGAAGTCAGATCAAGGTCTTTCAAACTGGATATAATGTGAGTCACACAAATAAAGATGAACCAACAAATTTTTTTGATTGCAATTAAAAAAGACCCTAGTGGAAAACATTACCCCTATTTTATAAAATCTCCCAACTATGAAGCATATTTTATGTGACATGTACAGGAATAAGCCTATAACTATTATTATTGAGAATAAAAACTATATCATAATACTTATATCTAGAGGTTCAATGTCTGCTTCTGACATAAACCTTGCCCTGAGGAAAAAAAACCTTTTTTTTTTTTTTTTAATTTGGGAGAAACTCAGATTTTCTCTCTACTTTGGAGCCTAAAAAATACTCTACCACGTAAAACCTCTCACCAAGTCACATTAAATATAATAAATACATTAAATACAGTTTCTAGCCTAATTTCCATTGTACCGTAATGAAATTGAAGTCCCCTTTTATTTTCATAGAATAACATCCATCATTCTGATAGTTCTGGGACACTTCAAAATGCAACTTTGGTATTGTTATTTTGCCTCTATGCTATTGTATTTCATAACTTTCACCCTAATTTTGAGTCAGTGGTCTCCTACCCTAGAGGTAGTGAGTGTTTTATCCTGGACCCAGAAAATATTGTAGATAATTATTTAAAGCATGACTATATAGTTAATGTGATAGGCTGAATAATGACATCCTAACAATGTCCACTTTTTAATTCCTGGGAATCATAAAAATGTTCTTTTAAAAGATAAAAAGGTACATTGCAGATGTGATTAAGTTAAGAATTCTGAGATAGCCAGGTGTGGTGGTTTATGCCTATAATCCTAGCACTCTGGGAGGCTGAGGCAGGTGGACTGCCTGAGCTCAGAAGTTCAAGACAAGCCTGAGCAAGAGTGAGACCCTGTCTCCAAAAATTAGCCAGGCATTGTGGTGGGTGCCTGTAGTCCCAGTTAGTTGGGAGGCTGAGGAAAGAGGATCACTTGAGTGTTTGAGGTTGCTGTGAGCTATGATGTCAGGGTACTCAATAAAGGGCACACAGTGAGACTCTGTCTCAATAATAATCAGAAGAATAGTTCTGAGATAGGGAGATTATCGTAGATTATCCAGCTAGATCAAATGTATTCCCAAGGGTCCTTATAACAGGGAAGCAGGAGAACATTTAAGATATAGAGAACTTGAACAATAATATTAACCAACTAGACCTAAGAGACATGTACAGCAAACCTTGTTCACCACCAGCAGAATACATTCTTCTCATATCCATGTGGAATATTCTCTAGGATGGACTGTATACTAAACCTTAGAACAAGTATCCATAAATTTAAAAAGATTAAAATCATACAAATTATCTTTTCTAATCACAATGGAATAAAACTGTAAATCAACAAAATAAGGAAAACTAGAAAATTGACAAATATGTGGCTTTTAAACAATGCACTCTTAAACTGGTCAGAAAAGAGAACACGTGGAAAATTAGAAAATGCTTTGAGATGAATGAAAATGAAAACACAACATAGTTAGGAGATGCAGCAAAAACAGTGCTCAGAGTTAAATTTATAGCTAGCTGTAAATGTCTACATTAAAAAAGAAAAAAGCTCTCTCTCAAGTCAATAACTCAATGTTTCATTGCAAAGAACTAGGCAAAGAATAGCTAACCAAACCTAAAGCTAGCAGAAGGAAATAATAAAGATTAGAGCAGATACATGAAATGGAGACTATAAGAATTATAGACAGAATTGAAGAAACCAAAAGTTGGTTTTTTGAAAAAATCAACAAGTTTGACCAATCTTTAGCTAGATTGACTAAGGAAAAAAAAAAAGAAGATGCAAATCACTAAAATTAATAATAAAAGTGGGGACATTACTACCAATCTTACAAAAATAGAAAGAACTGTAAGAATACTATGAACAATTGTAAATGAACAAATTGAATAATTTAGATGAAATGGACAAATTCCTGTAAACATACAAATTATCAAAATTGGCTTATGAAGAAATAGAACATTTGAACAGACTTATAAGTATAGAAATTGAGTCAGTAATCAAAAACTACTCAACAAAAAAGAGCCCAGGACAAGATAGTTTCAATGATGAATTCTACCAAACATTTAAAGAAGAATAACAGCAATCCTTCTCAAATTCTTCCAGAAAATAGAAGAAGAGGGAACATTTACTAACTCATTCCAACAGGCCAGCTTTATTACAGATAACAAAATTAGAGACCTTACAAGAAAATTATGGTCTAATATTCCTCATAAACACAGATGCAAAACTCCTTTCAATATTATCAAACCAAATTCAGAGACACATAAAAAAGATTATTATTAAAGACCAAGTGGGATTTGTTCTAGGAATGTAAGCTTGGCCTAATACATGAAAATCTATTGGTATAATATACCGTTATAACATAATAAATGTCAAAACCCACATGACCATCTTAGTAGATGCACAAATAGCATTTGACAAAATCCAACATATGATTAAAATACCTCAACAAACCAGGAAAAGAAGTTTGGTTTAAAGCATCCATGAAAAGTTTTCAGCTAACATCATACTTAAGAGTAAAAGACTGAATGCTACATGCCAAACAGATTGGCACATAGCAAATTTGAAGATGATATGATCCTCCAGGTAGAAATTCCTAAGGAGCACACCTACACATGTGTGCAGAACTACTAGAGTAACTTCAGTAAGGTTACAGGATGCAAGATTAATATATAGAACTCAATTGTATTTCTTCAAACTAACAACTAATACTAAAAGAGATAATTTATGAAAATAATTTCCATTTGTGAAAATGAAACAGCATAGGGCACTTAACCAAAGAAATTCAGGATGTGTACAGTGAAAACTACAAAGCATGTAAAGTTAGCAAAGGTCTCAGCAATTCTAAGTGTAAGAATCCACTTGAGAAATAAAAACATATGAAATGACTTGAACATAAATATTCATAGCAGCATTGCCATAAAAGCCCAAACTGGAAGCAATCCAAGGGTCTACCTACCCGATGAGTAGACACAATGTGGTATATATCCATAACGTAGAATATTTCCAACCACTGAATGACAATGCGGATACATGCTAAAATATGGATGAACCTCAAAAACACTTACCAAGTGTGAAAAAAGCCAGATCCACAAAGCTACATACTATGTGCTTCCAGGTAGGTGAAATGTACAAAAATGAAAATTAATAAAGACAGAAAGTATATCTATCATTGTTGGGCCTGGGGGGTATATAAATGGGGACTGATTGCGAGCAAGTATGTGGGGAATTTGGGGGTGATGGAAAATTTCTGAAATCAGATTGTGCTAATGTTTGCACATCTTTATACATTTATTAATAATCATTGTAGACTTACCTGTGGTATATAAATTATACCCCGATAAAGCTTAATTTTTAAAAAGTCTTTGAAGGGGAAAAAGTAGTTAGCCAAGAGAAAAAAAATGAAGATTAAGGTATTCTTTATTTACATAGGATGATATGTCTACTTTTCTTGTAGCACTTAATTATAATCTCTTCAAATCAGCTGCCTAATTCTCTGACTTCTCCATTGGAAATATACACAGAAGCACAAGTGATCAATTTGAGAACTATACTTTACTTCGTAGGACATTATTCCTCACTAAGTCTTTGGGTGGGGTGTACTTTTTCTGACCAAGTGACATCTCAAGCTCCTGGCAGTGAAGCCAAAGGCAAAAAGTGGGAAGACCCAGGAGAGAGCGAGATAAGAGGCGCACGGTACCGGCGCAGGCGCACAAAGACACGTTTCATGGACTGTTCAAGGCGCCCTAAGAGCCCAGTGTGCCCAGCACCGGGACAACTGTTCACGGGCCTGCCAGTCACCCTGAGGCACGGAAGGGGTACCAGCCTGGAGGAGAAAAGGAGGAGTAGAGAAAACAAAATGTGGGCAAACTACCTTTGTTACTGGCAAAACCAGCGTCCAACCGGTAAGCTGCTGCCGACGCGTGAGGGCGCTTGTGTTCTCAGACACTCAATACACAGTCCTAAACGGGCAGTCCTAGGAGCTGCCAACATTATATAGCTTTGCAGAAAACCAGAAAGAGCACAGAGAGGGCAGGGGTTCAGAGAGGATGTGCCTCCTGCTGAACCGGGTCACCCCACTTCCTCTCTGCGCACAAGAGTGGGGTCTGAGTGGGCCCTGCCCCCCGTGGCCTCCCAGGCTAGACAAAGGGTCTCATTTGTGAGTAACAGCTTGACAGGCAGGCCAGTGTCCCATCTCCCCCACCTTGCCCCCGTAAGGTAGAGAATACGGGAAGAACACCGGTTCCCCATCCCGTCAGCACCTGTGGATGTTACCAGGACCAGACAGAGGCATAGGGAGAGAACAGGAAGCCATCCGTACAGAAAACCAGGGTTTCTTCAGGCACCATATGACAAGCGCTGTTGGGTACTTCTATTTAGCCCTTCCAGCAACTCTGTAATCTGGGCACTATTTTACCTACCTTACCCACAAGAAAGTGAGGTTCAAAATCTTTTTTACCTGTAAAATGGGTAACATTATACATTATATCTATATACATGTAAGAACCTAAGGCTTAAAATCTTGGGTGACCAGTGCTACACATTTAATAAGTGGCAGAGCTGGGATTTGAATTCAGGGCCACATGAGCCCGGAGTTCCTGTTCTTTCTACTACACATACCACATTCTCCACTCAGGTTTAGATGGTTTTTAAAAATGTCCAGCCTTTTCACTTAGGCTCTCTGATTTCTTGTTTCTGGATGATAATGAGCAAGCCAAATGTCCCCCTGGGAATTCTTTTCTCCCCAAGGGTTGTAAGAATAAAATAATAATAATAATAAAAAAACCACACCACCGTGCCCTTGAAGCTTCACTAACAATCACAACTATAAAGACTGGAGTCAGTGCTGAGAGGATATTATTAACAAATGGCTTAAGAAAAACCTTCAGAGGGTTTGCAGCCACCCACACCATTTGTAAAATCTTAGGAAAGAAACCTGATCCAATAAATGGTTGGGAGAAAACAAACCCTAGTATCAGAAATATAAAAGGAGGAGGATCATTGCCTTTAGACAATTTGTTTTATTGTGAACAATAAAAATGTTCCAGTTGATTCAACAAAAAATAATCAAAAACAAGGCTATTTTTAAAAAGGCATTTATAGGACTGCGGTTTCATTTCCTTTGCCTTTAGATCTTTAGCCACTCATTCTGAGCAGCAGATGCTGTCATATAAGGAAGACCACCTGCTTTCCAGGGCATCTCTGCAACAAATAGCTTTGAGGGAGAGAGAAGAAAGATCACGGGATGAAAAGGAAAGAATTAGAAAGGGAGAGAACGGGAAATTAAGAAGTTGGCTTAATGCACATCTTCTGAATTATTCAACTGCTAAAAAGCCGACAGATTTCTTTTGACACTTGACTGTCTCACTCTGTGTCTATATCCATATTCCACTTTTTAAGGACCTACTTTAAGAGAATTCTGTCCATCTGCACAGCCCAGCTTTGTGACATATTTATCTTTCTTTGCAAAATGGAGACATAAAAAATTTATAGAGCCTGGGTATTAATTAAATGGTATTTTAGTCCAGAGAAGTTGCCCAGCTTTAAAAAGACTTCTAGGAGTGAATCCTTTGTAAAGAAATATTCTTTTGGAAATAGAAATAGCCCACATTCCCTCATTGCCTTCCCCCCAGCAAAATGACTTAGACAGAGTGTTTCAGTCCTAAGGTTTCTAAAAGCTTGTTAAACTCTCACTTAAAGCAACAGGTATGACTTCAGTCAGTTGAAATTATGACCTCAAAGTCTAATTGTGTGGAGAGAACTGGGTTCCTGCATGCCAAGGAAAATAAGACATTAAGGAAATTATTCATATAATTTCAACCCAGTCAACATACTCACCTAAAACATATGAATAATAAAAGTAATAACATGAAAACGTTTACAGGTTGGAAGTCTTGGGAAATGATTTGTTCTTGATGATTTGTTTTATAGTCCATACACTGAAGGTTTTCTTTTTATTTAACACCCAAATTTGTTATTTTAAATTTTAACTGACTTTGAAATCTTGGTCAAATATACATTGCTTTGCCTCCTTAAACAGTGCTTATTTCGTTATAATTTGTTCTGTTGATACTTCCAGAAAATAACCCAGAGAATTATTAAACACTATTCTAAACATAATTTGAATTCTGAATGATGTTCCAAGATCTTCATATCAAGCACAGTGAGAACAGGGCCTGTAACAAGGCACTGCCCTTGGGAAGACAAGAATACTTGCTCTTCTTGTGCTCTGGTGGCCATATCCTGTGTGTTGTTTTAAGTCTTATGTCTGACTTTCAAAGTCGTCTGTTATAGGGCATCCTCTGAAAGTCCCTTTCCCCTTGAAAAGCATTGCTTCTGATATTCTATGAGCTTGGAAATCCCAGTAAAATAAAAAGATGCTAAGTTAGGGCCCAAAAGAGGACCTACTAGGAATAATACCCACACACTTTTGAGCTCTTCTGAAGTGTAGCTCAATGAGGCAGAAAAAAAGGCAGGCTGAAATAGTTTTCTCTTAGAGATGAATGAAATTCAGGATGCAATATTTGGGATATTGTTACACTCCAAAAATATTTATTTATCTGAATTCAAATTTAACTGTATGTTCTATATTTTTATTTCTTAAATCCGTCAACTCTGAGAGGTGCTGCTTTCCTGTTTCAGCCTATGTTAGCCATGCAGACTCATGATTGCAATAGTTGATCCCATCCAGTTGGAGTTGATCCCATCCAGTTGGCTCACAAAGAATTCTTTAACTCCAGATATTATGGCAAGAAAGATATTCATTGAAAGAGGACTAAAATCACGCTTTTTCTATATAGCTAACATGTATAAAAATATATCAGTAAACTATAAAGATCCCACCTTAAAGTTCTCTAATAGTATCAATCTCCAGCTTTCTTTTTTTTTTATGCGAACACTTACCCTGCATGGCTGAAGGAAGAGTCTCTGGATGATGCTGGATTATTTTATTTTATTTTCCTAGATTTTACTGATATTCTCAGATGATCTGTGCTTAGGCATTTTTAAAACTATTTGAAGAGTTCTTAGTATCTGTTCATGTATTTGTGTAAAGTGATTTCAAGAAATAAATCTTCAAATGTTGTTTTTTCTGGGGTATGTAACTTCCTTAAACCCATTCTGCAGAATGACAATAAGAATTCACATTTTCACCTAGGCTAGCTTGTTGCAGACTTAATCTAATATACTGCCAAGATGCAGAGGTTAGTAGTCTTAATGCTTTGGCAAGAATGCTTTTCTTTTTCTTTTCTTTTGTGGTTTTTGGCTGGGGCTGGGTTTGAACCCACCACCTCCAGCATATGGGGCTGGCACCTTACTCCTTTGAGCCACAGGCGCTGTCCAAAAACACATTTCTATCAGCCCAAACTTGGGTGTCATAGGACTATTGGTATAATAACATTAACAACCCCCCCAACACACACACACACACACACACACACACACACATACACACAAGCAAATCAGAGTTATTAAAAATGTAACATATGTGGATGAGAAGATCTAACTTTGGTGGCACTCATGCCCTTTTAAACTTTCTTTTGGGTTATTGAATGTCTTCCAAATAAAAACAATTGACTCAATAGCTAACATCTAGATAAATACAATGTTTTAATATTCTAGCAGACCAGATAAATTAGAATAATTCTCTACTTCAGTGAGGCCATGTTTTCTGAGATATTCCCGAAAAAAATGCAGCATACAAATTTAATCATGAAGAAACAGACAAATTCAAACCGAGGAACAGAACATTCCATGGAATAATTGGCCTGTTCTCTTCAAAAGTACCAATGTCAAAGAAAGATGAAGTCTTAGGAACTACTAAAGAATTAAGAGATATGACAGTAAATGCAATGTGTAATCCTGGATTGGAGTCTCAAAAAATAGATCTAAAGGATTTTCCTGGGACAATTGATATTTAATATAATCTGCGGATTAAATAATATTATATCAAGGTTAGATATTTATGATTTTGAACGGTGTATATGCTATAAGAGAATGTCCTTGTCTAAGATAAAGAGTACAGTGGTTTGAGTTAAGTACATGATGTCTCCAACTTATTTTCAATATATACATGGAAAGAGAGAACAAGAGAGAAGAGAGAGAATGGAAAACAGAATGAGAGAAAGAAGAGAGAAGCAAATGGGGCAAACGTAAACAATTAATGAATCTGGATCAAAGGTATACAAGGAGTTCTTTTTAATGCTATTCTGTATATTTAAAGTTATACCAAAATAAAAAGTTACCCAAAACATAAGGTAGATAACCGTTATCTTAGTAATAACCTCAGACTGTTCTAATAACGTGGAAAATAATACCATATTGGAATTCTACTAATAGCCCTAATGATTCTGAGATCTCCATGAAGTAAAAACTTAATTTTAATTAAATGTTCAACAGAGGACCTATTACTTTAAAGCAAAAATTACAACAACTTGAAATAGGAAGAGATGTTAGGGTAGCTAAATGAGGGAAAGACTCACAGGAAAACAAATGATGACCAGTTCTTTGTCATGGTACTGCAGTCCCAACTGCTTAGAATTTACTTTTTTCTGATTCAAAGAAAATAAAGACCCAGCTTATAAAAGTTGTGGGAAAATAATATATCACAAAGCTACATTGATTCCCTTTTTAAGACAACTATATAATGATCAACTCCTAGACAAATTACAGAGATTAAAATTTTTCTCGAAAAATTCTAAGTATACTCACATCTCAATATCTTAAGAAAAGTATCCAAGTCATACATAATAAGAGTGTTTCCTTTTAGCCATCCACAGATACTAGAGACATACCAATTGCTGCTATAATTAAACAGGTATAAGATGCTAGGAGAGAATGCCATAAGAATTTGAGTTAGTTGAAGGATTCAAGGGAAGTCTTTGAAGAAGTTTCAAATGAGTTGGCAGATGGATAAAAGTAGATGTTCACCAGGCGTATTTCAGGAAGATGAAAAAGCCTATGCAAAGGCCCTTTGGTGAGAAAAGGTATAATATATTTGTTAAAATGAAAACTGCTCAGCAAGGCTGGAACACCCAGAACAAAGGACTATGATGGAGATGACTCTGACCAATGGCCAGACCACACAGAACCTTGCAGGTTGTGTTAATGACTTTGATCGTTTGAGCAATAGTAAGGAGAAGGACATGATCAGGTAAGTTTAAATACAGCATGTACATGTTTGGGAGAAGTGATGACAGAGAAAAATGGCAAAGCTTTTTAACAATGCTAAGGTGAACAAAAGAAAGAATACTAAAGTTGTGTTTGTGTGAGGGTATGCAGAAGCAAGAAGATAATCCCCGATGGAGGGATTCAGCAGTTCAAACCAAGGAAGAGTAAAAAGGTCAGATTGGCTGGAGGTGGAGCATGAGGTGAAGACCTGGATTCTGGAGCATCAAACTGGGATCTCTGTTTTGATCAAGGTGCTACAAGAAGAGGGTCAAAGGATTGCATGAGAAAAAAAAATGGATGATGTCTCAGGGACACTAGTGCTCTAACTTCATGAAAAGAGGTTTGAACACGAGAACAAGAACAAAACTTGCCCTGAAACTTCCAGCAGCCTGTGTGAGTCGTTTTGCAATTTTATTCTTTGTGATCAATCTTTGAAATACTTACAATGTTGAGCTGTCTCAAATCACCAATATGGATATGGTTCCACTCACATTTGATGTGCCATCCAGCAGAACTGTGGATGTCAAGGGAGCAAAGACTGTGTCTGTTAAAACCAAGGAACATGAGACAACACATTTCCTTGTTGTTCTAGCCTGTTGTGCAGATGGGACAAAGCTACCACCTATGATCATCTTTAAAAGAAAAATATTTCTGGCTAGGTGTGGTGGCTCATGCCTGTAATCCTAGCACTCTGGGAGGCCCAGGCAGGTGGATCACCTGAGCTCAGGGGTTTGAGGCCAGCTTGAACAAGAATGAGACCCTGTCTCTACCAAAAATAGAAATACTTGTGATACTTAACTGAGAAGAATGTGATTCAACATCATCCAGGTAAACACAAAAGATGTGAAGTGCAAATATCCAATGTACTCCATAGTAATATGAAGCCAGTAGCCTATTTAATCCACACCCACATAGGAGAAAAAACTCATTTCAATTCAAATTGGGGCGAGGGAGAAAGAGAGAAGGGAGAATGAGGGAAGGAGAGAGAAGGAAGGGACTTGTGGGGCTCCCACTGAATGGGCACAATGTTGGGGTATATGGTACACTTTTGAGGTGTGGGGCACAACTACAAGAGGCCCTGTGGTGAGACTTGGTTCAAATATTCAAATTCAAATATTGTGACTTGGTTGTTTGTATCCCCTCCCATTAACTTGAAATTAACAAATAAAATAAAATAGAAAAACTATTTTGGGGCATTGTGGTGGGCACCTGTAGTCCCAGCTACTCAGGAGACAAGAGGAGTGCTCAAGCCCAAGAGTTGACAGAGTAAGACTCTGTCTCAAAGAAAAAGAAACAAATGTTTCCAAAAGAAAAAAATTCCAAATAGAATTACTGTCCAGGTGAATAAAAAAGAATACATGAATGAAAAAGACATGAGAATCCGATTTAACAAAGTCTGGTCACGAAGGCTGGAGGATTACTGAAATAACCAGCTTTGCTTGTTTTTGATCTCTTCAAAGCTCATGTTAGACAAAGTGAAAAAGCAATCACAGCAGCCTTGAAAACCCAACTTGCTGTGATACCTGATGGGTTAACCAGACAACTTCAACCTCTTGATGTGTCAGTAAACAAGCCTTTTAAGGCTCTAATGAAAAGGAGTAGATGCTGTGGATGCAGCCAGCTGGTAATGATTTAACACCTACAGGCAGAATGAAGAAAGCACCCATCGCCCAGGTTTGTGATTGGATCCTAAGATCATAGAACAATGTCAAGAAGCAAGTGGTTGTGAAATCATTAAAAAAAAATGCAGCATCAGTAATTCTGTGGATGGAATTGAGGTTTATGGAATTTACTGGGGTGAGGAAAGTGACTCCTCAGAAGACACCTATAATGTAGACATTGAAGAAGACGATGCTTGGGATATTAACAGTGATGAAGAATTCTTGGCCTTCTATGATGTGTAAATATTGTACATTTGTTACTGGAACATAAAATTTCTTGTATCTATTCCTGTGTTTTATAATTATTAGGTAAAATTATTAGATAAAATTTCTTGTACAATAATATGTTAAAAAATAAACGGTAAATTCCTTTATAAGATAAAAAGCTAGTACCTAAATATAAACAAATAAAATATTGAATTAAAAAAATAAAGCAAAAGATCTTTTTCCTGAAAATTTGGGTCAAAAATGTGGGTGTGCATTATACATGGCAAAATATGGTATGTCGTTTCATTAGGATTTTAAGAAATTCTTGCCAAATGTAAATTTTTGCTTTATATCTTAATTTTCCATAAAATATTGCTTATAGTTTCAAATTTTAGTATTCTTCCTTTTATAGCACTTGTCAGACAATACCATGTGTAATTGGATATTTTAAAAATTTTTTTTTTTTTTTTTTTTTGTAGAGACAGAGTCTCACGGTACCGCCCTCGGGTAGAGTGCCGTGGCGTCACACGGCTCACAGCAACCTCTAACTCTTGGGCTTACGCGATTCTCCTGCCTCAGCCTCCCGAGCAGCTGGGACTACAGGTGCCCGCCACAACACCCGGCTATTTTTCTGTTGCAGTTTGGCCAGGGCTAGGGTTTGAACCCACCACCCTCGGCATATGGGGCCGGCGCCCTACTCACTGAGCCACAGGCGCCGCCCTTTAAAAATATTTTTATTATAAAATAAAAACATTCAAACAGGGCGGTGCCTGTGGCTCAGTCGGTAAGGCGCCAGCCCCATATACTGAGGGTGGCGGGTTCAAACCCGGCCCCGGCCAAACTGCAACCAAAAAATAGCCGGGCATTGTGGCAGGCGCCTGTAATCCCAGCTACTTGGGAGGCTGAGGCAAGAGAATTGCTTAAGCCCAGGAGTTGGAGGTTGCTGTGAGCTGTGTGAGGCCACAGCACTCTACAGAGGGCCATAAAGTGAGACTCTGTCTCTACAAAAAAAAAAAGCAAAAAACATTCAAACAGAAAAGCGCATACATTTGTATGTACAGTTTCACACAAATCATCCTAAACAAATACTTGCATGATTGCAATATTCTATTTCTATGTCAAGAAATAGAACATTGCTGGCACTCCAAAGACACCCAGGCATCCTTTCCAGATCACAGTTCTCTCTCTCCTAAAGTAGCCACTATTTTGATTTCTATGATAATAATTTAGTTTCTTTTCTTTATATTTTTACCACCAATGTATGCATCTCTAAATAATACTGTTCAGTTGCCTTGGGGATTTTTTACATTTATAGAAATGGAATTATGTTTATGCATTATTTTGTTCTTGCTTTTTTAAAACTCAACATTATATTTGTAAGATTTATCCATATTGTTTTATGTATCTGAAGTTTTATTTCTTTTGTTTTTTATAGACAGGGTCTTAGGGTCTCTGTTGCCAGGTTGGAGTATTCACAGTAGCCTTGAACTCCTCCTTTCAAGTGATCCTCCCACCTCAGCCTCCCAAGTAGCTGGGACTACAGGTGCACACCATTGCACCCAGTTAATTTTTTTTTCTTTGTAGAGATGGTATCTTGCTATGTTGCTCAGGCTGGTCTCAAATTTCTGCCCTCAAGCAATTCTCCTGCCTGGGCCTCGCAAAGTGCTAGGATTATAGATGTGAACCAGCACAGCTGGTCAAGTTTTCTTATATCGACACTGTCTGTCTCCCCCAGTGGACTCTCAGCACTGTGTCCCTTCTGTTCTCTGTCATATATCAACTATTTCCTCGTAAGTACTCAGAATTATTTGTTATGAAAACTGAAACCTATCTGTACCTTCACAACTTACTGTCCACATTCACATGACCTTATTATGCCACTGTCTTTATCAATGCAGCTTCATTATTCCTGGAAAATCTTGCCTAGAAAGATAAAAGTTGCAAAATCATTCTATCGTTTATTGCAGAAACTTCCTTAACAAAAACATTTAAATGAACATTAAATAGTCCAACTCCTTGATCAATAGTGTCAAACAAAAACTGCCTACTCTCCAAGATTCTTTAAACCACTTAGCTCTAAATCTTGGCATTGTCATTTCCACCAATTTTAAACTATTACAATTCTTACCCATCCTAATCAAGTCCCCATATTGAAAAACTTGTCTTAAATCTTCTGCTCCTGGAAAGGCCTTAAGACTTTGTAAAGGTACTACGTAGCAATTACGTAAGTATTTGCATTACCACTACTTATGACTGTTACTATGGCAAGAATAAACTCAACTTTGCCATTTTAACAGGTTGTTTTGAGGATATTTTCAGGGAACCCTCATTGTACATTTGATTGAGTTCATAAATGAACCAAAGAAACCACAGACAGAACATTCATGTTAGAAAGGCAGTGTGCTTGGCACCACCCAGCATTCCTGCTAACTGCTAAAGCATCTAGCACTTCGTAAAGAATAACAGAGACAGCCAAAGTCTTCCATGGAAGTCAATTTATAAAGTCCTTACACTTAAGGATTCTTCTTTATGCAAGGGCAAGAAAAGTCTGAGAACAGATCCTCAGAACAAGGTAGGAGTGATTCTTAGCAAGAGTTACAAACAGACCTTCAAAATAATACTTCTTAGCCCAATCCTTATGCTTTCTTAGAAACAGTGAAGAGAATATTTCCAGCCTGCCTATACAAATATGTGTCATGTCTAACAAACTTACCAAAGCCTCAAGCACACTGAACTGAGAAATTGGAGTTCCACTCATTAAAAGTGTTAGAGGCTTTACCATTGGTTTCCAACATCACTACTATCAAAAATGCCTCACTCTCAAGGAATCACCATAGGATCAAAATCCTGCAATTTCCATCGACTTTGGGATGATGTGAATTTCTTTTGCATGTGAGATGGATGTGAGTCTTTGGAGACCTTTGGATGGATGAATAATGAACCCCAAAGGTGCCCATGCCTACTCCCCACAAATTATAATGTTACCTTATATGGCAAAGGGAACTTTGCTTATATGATTAAATTAGGGATTTTGAGATGGTGAGATTATCCTAGACTATCTAGCTGGTCTGATATAATCACAATGATCTTATAAGAGGGATGTGGCAGGATTCAGAGGGGAGGGTGATGTAGTGATGTAAGCAGAGGCTGGTGTGGTGTTCTTTCAAGATGGAGGACGGGGCCCTTGTTAAGGGATACGAGAAGCTTGAAAGGGGTAAGAAAACAGATTCTCCCTCAGAGCTTTCAGAAGGAAGCAGCCATGCTAACGAACCACTGAAACTGATTTTGACTTCTGACCTTCAGAACTGTAGAGAATAAATTTGTTTTGTTTTAGGCCATTAAATCTATGGTGATTTGTTCTAGTAGCCTGAAGAAAATAATAGAGATATTATACTACAGTTCCGCTAATTAAATTAAGACACTGTATTAGTTTTCTTTTGTTTTATAACATTACTACAAGACTTAAAATACACATTATCTCTATTTTCATCTTTCAGATAAAAAGATAAAAAATTCAGGAACAACTTAGCTGGGTGCTCTGTTCAGGATCTTACCACTCTGTGATGAAGGTGTTGTCTGGGGCTAGAGTCTCATGTGTGCCTTGGGACTGTCTTTGAAGGTCAGATGTTTGTTAGCAATATTCATTTTCTTATAGCTGTAGGACTTACAGTGTTTTGGAAAAAAGGATCTCTGACTTCTTCCATCTCTGACCTCTAGACCCTATTTTAAAGACCTCATTTGATTAAGTCAGGCCCATTCAGGATAATCTCTTAATTAGTTCAAAAGTTAGCTGATTTTTTTTTCACCTTTGCCATATTACATAACCTAATTATGGACATCCCCTTCTATTCATGATCCAGATGGTGGAAATATTGGGGGCAGTCTAGTAATTCTGCCTACAACAAACACACAAAATGTCATTTCATGTAGTGTTTTGATATTTTTAGTGGAGGTTAATATGTTTAATTTCCACAGGTTTAGTTAAAGTTTCATTTACCAATCCTATTCTTTTCCATAAATTCTTGGGATCCTAAACTTAAATTTTCATACTTATAGGAACTCTGAGGAAATTACATATATATATATATAGAGAGAGAGAGAGAGAATACTAAAATTTTCATACTTACAGGAAATCTAATTGAGGAAATTACGTACATACATATACATATCTATATATATATAGAGAGAATACATATGTATATATACAGAATACTAATAAGAATATCATATACATATATATCCATCCTTACAGAGAAAATTATTGTTTTACAAATTAGGAATCTTAGTGAAACACAAATTGAGTTACCTAGAATTATGAAATAAGCAACCCAGTGGAAGCCTGGCATCAAGGTCATAGGAATTCTCATTGAAGTTCTACCAATTGAACCATAATATAATCAGTATTTGCTTCTCAGAAAACACATTATAACCTCAGTATTAGAATTCAAATTTATATGCCATTAATGTCAATACTTTCCAGCAGGAGGCTATAATACATGTCCTCACAAATGCTGCTGTTTTCCCTTCATACTGCTAAGGACGCTTTAATTTTCTATCAGTGAAGCAATGCCCTGTTCTTATTGTTTTGTGCGTATCCTTAAGACACTGACATGGCAGTTGCTCATGGCACACATACAATTTCAGGCTAAACACATAGGAAATAGTGGAATAGTGGAAAGAAGGAAGGATGGAAGGAAGGGAGAAAAAGGAAGGAAGGAGGGAAGGAATGTGTATTTTTATTTTGTACTTCCTTCATTCAGGGTTCCTTCTGGTAGAAGCCACAAGTCAATACAGATCATGTTATTATTTAGTATGCTTCCCCTCCAGCTCTGGTAAGGATCTATTAATAATAGGATTATAATTTTCTCTAACATTCCAAATTGCAAATAATGCTTCTATTATTCTGTTCTCATTTGCCTTCTCTTGGACATCAGAATTTCAACTAAAATGGATAAAACTGTAGGCAAGAAGCTTAGGGGCTGTGGCTTCTAGTCCCAACTTTGTCTCTATTAAGTTATAATATTGACAAATTACTCTGAACCTGGTTTCTGCAGGAAAGAAATAACAGAAAATTTGTAAGCTCAATTCAGCTCTAAAGTTCTGTGATTTTCTATCAAACTAAATTCAAATGAAATTCCACATCTTTTTTACAAAGCATTTTTTCATGTCACTACTTTGGTATTACTACATTTATTGCTTTTTAATGGCCTGAAAACAACTCATATTAACAATAATAGCAAAATAGAAATGAAATTGGGAAAAGAAATAATGACAAAATAGAAATGAAATTGGGAAAAGAATAATGACACCGGACACTGCTATCCGGTGACCACTTAGTATGTGCCTGGCACCAAGCTAAGTGCTGTACACATTTTATTAAGTCCTCTGATAGGATTATTACCTCCATTCTACAGATGAGAAACTGGGGGCTTAGGATGGTTAGATGACACCCCCAAGATCATACTACTAAGCTAGTCATCAGCAAAGCGGACATTTGAACCTGCATCACCAGACCCTAAAGACTGAACTTTCAAGCGTTAGGTTCTCCATCACCACCCGGCCTCTCACTTGTGGACAGCCAATCAAGCCCAACGCTGTAAGACTGTGGAGTAACTCCTCCTACCAGAGTGCTCCAAAAAGGGCATGGACTATGGTTCACATCCTCCCTCCCATATCCTTTGTGGATGACTTGTAGGTATGGGCTCACTCATTTCTGCTTTTAAATACAGTAGAACCTCCATAGGTGACCACCTTCTTAAGTTGACCTAATTTTCATAGATCAGACATGCACCACATGTATATACCCTGTTTCCCTGAAAATAAGACATCCTCCGAAAATAAGACCTACTTACAGGAAAGATAAGACGTCCCCTGAAAATAAGACCTAGTGAATCTTTGGGAGCACACCTTAAAATAAGACACTGTCTTATTTTCAGGGAAACGGTATCAGTACAGTAGGCCTCGTTTCTTATGTTGAGCACCTCCATATGTTTACCACTTTGTTACAGTCCTGTGGGTGGTCAACTTACAGAGGTTCTACTGTATTCCACTCCCGAGGGTCTGACCCACATCCCCATCAGCATTCCCCCCGGCTTTAAGAATCAGGGAGGTAGAAAGTAGATTTTCCAGAGGACTATTTGCACTACTGCATTTCAAAATATTCCCCTTTACTAGTATATAACTGCTGGCAGAAATTTACCTATATTTCCCCTCATTTTAAAAAAATATTGTAAAATTTATACAGTCTTCCCTCAATATCCACATAGAACTAGTTCTAGGACCTCCCACAGATACCAAAGTCTGAGGATGTTCAAGTTCCTGATATAAAATGTTGCAGTATTTGCATATTATCTACACACATCCCCCCTGCACTTTAAATCATCCTTAGATTACTTATAATATGTAGTACAATGTAAGCATTATGTAAATAGTTGTCATAATGTATTGTGTAGGGAATAATAACAAGGAAAAAAGGCTGTACACTTTCAGCACAGATGGAACCATCTATTTTTTTTTCCTGAATATTTTTGATCTATATTTGGTTGTATATCTGGATTTGGAACTTGTAGATACAGAGGGCCAACTGTATATGACACATAAAAACCTTAAGACAGAGCAAAAGGATAAAAGTGAAGTGTTCCCTATAATTTAATAGTTGGATAAGCATTATCATTTTCTTTTCTTTCTTTCTTTTTGCAGTTTTTTTTTTTTTTTTTTTTTTTGGTCAGTGCTGGGTTTGAACCTACGACCTCCAGTATATGGGGCCAGCCACAGGCGCCACCCAAGCATTATCATTTTCATTTCCTAGGTGATAAAAAACAAAAGAGAGTCATTGAGATTGTAAGAGTCACCCAGCTACTTAGTGTGGTAGGAATGGGATTGACACCAGTTTCTTGATTCTCCTGGTGTGGTGCTTTTTCTATTGCTAAGCAGTTCCAAATAAAGACAGCACAGAAGACAGTTCTACAGGGGAGAACCCATGTAGAGACAGAGGCCGAGACTGAAGGAGGCAGAGCATAACTGCCAGCCAAGGAATGCCAGGGACTGCCAGCAGCCAGAAAGAGGCCTGGAAGAATTCACCTGGACAGCTATCAAAGGGAGCATGATCCTGTTGTGACATCTTGATTTGGGGCTTCTAGATTCCAGAACTGTGAGAAAATTGATTTCTTTTGTTTTAGGACACTGTATCTGTGATACTTTGTTAGGGCAGTGGTAGGAAACCATACATGAAACCAAATGGGACAGGTCCTGGGGTGGCAAATGGGAGCCAACAAGGGACAGGTAAAGAAAAGTACAAGGAGTGGTTAGATTAATTCCTTATCTTAGCCATTGTGAATGATGCTGCAGTGAGCATATAAGTGTTAGGGAATGGCTAAATAAAATGTGGTGTATATATAGTGGACTATTACTCCACTTTAAAAGGAAAGCCTGTCATTTGCCTCAACACAGACAGACCGGGAGGACATTATACTAAGTGACATAAGCCAGACACAGAAAGAAAAATATTGCATATTCTCACTTGTAAGTGGAATCTTTAAAAAAATGTCAGATATACAGAAAAAGAGAAGAAAACAGTGGTTATCAAGAGCGAGGAGGAGAAAATGGGGAGATGTAGTAAAGAATCAGGATGCACAATAGCAGACCTGTAGGATGAACAAATCTAAAGGTCTAATGTACAACAGGAGGACCCTTTTATAAAACTGTGTTAAGGATTCGCGTGTTAAATAAGCAGATTTTAGTGGCTCTTGCCCAAAAATAAAAGTAATCATGTGAGATGGTAGATATAGGAACTCTTTCACTATCGATATGTATTCCATAATATCTTACTGCAAACCTCAAATATACACAATGAAATTTATTTTAAAAAATAAATACAATGCAATTTTTTAAAGAATATAGTTAGAATTTCAAGGACAGTAGGGTTCTACTTCACAACTGACTCCCCACTATATAGCGCCTGAGGGAAGATCAGTTTTCAGTTGGGAACTTCCTGCCTCCTGGTTGCCCCAACCTTCTGGGGAGCTAATAGACAGGATGAAGCTCTGAAGTGCCTTTAGCAGAGGTCCTCAAACTTTTTATACAGGGGGCCAGTTCTCTGTCCCTCAGACCACTGGAGGGCTGGACTATAGTTTAAAAAAAAACTATGAACAAATTCCTATGCACACTGCACATATCTTATTTTGAAGTAAAAAAACAAAATGGGAACAAATAGAATCACACTGCCTCATGTGGCCCGTGGGCCCTTGTTTGAGGACCCCTGCTAGGGTCTTCTCCTAAGCTTGATCAGAGGTACTGATGATGCTTTGACACCTGGGAATCAACAACCATCTTGTGCAGCTGAAGACCTCAGGAGAGGAAGAGACCTCTGTTTACCTGGGAAAGCACTTAAGAACCTCTAATAGTTGAAAACTTAACTTCTATGATTCCCAAGTCAGTGCTGCTAATCCTTTCTGATGCCTTTTGTTTGTTTGTTTTCCAATAATCCATGCTGTGAAAAACCACAGCATGGATTTTTTCTGCCCATTCTATCTATAAAACATTCCTTCCCAAGTGCCAGCAAAATAAGATATCACAGGTGCAAGAACTGAGTTAGAACTGGAAGCTGGGCCTCAACAAAGGGAACATGAAGGGAATGTACAAATGCTGGTTGGGCGGGGGTGGGGGCAGGAGTGGCATAGCTCTATATGGGGGTAGAGGTGCTTTGTGGCCTTGACTCACATTGGATCTGCCGGTATCTGCATCTGGGGGAAAAGGTGTTAGTAGCCCACAGGTGGCCCATACTCACCACAGCAATGAAGGGAATTCCCAGAGGCCTCTGGGCACCAGACCAGCTCCACCAGGCCTGTGTTTACCGCACTTGCAGCAGGAAGTGTGAACAGCTCTGAGTAGAGCCTCCCTGTGAGATGCCTCTACTGCAATTAAAGGGCTCCCTTCTATTTCCAGCATCCCCTTGCCAGAGCAGGTGCCAGAGAAGCCAACTAGAATGGCAGCATCTGAGCAGCGCTCAGCCGAGACAGTCCCACCTGCCACAGAGCCTGGCTCCCGGGTCGACACAGCTTGCCAGGGCTTCTAGGCCATCTCCCTCAACCCCAACCTGTGTGTATCTCCCCACGGGCTGCAGTGATCTGAAACCAGTACAAAAGCAAGACAATAATGTGTATCTTTTCACCCTGCTACCCTTCCACTATCCAGAAATAGACTTCAATAACCATAGCTGTGTGAAATCCACAAAATCCCCCCAGGTAGACCATGCCTGTGTAGAGCCATCAGGCCCAACTTCAGCTTGCTTTCAGCCACCTCCTCAGCTCTGACCTGCCACCCTCTCTGCTCTGCTCCTAGCTGGGCTCTGACCTTCCACAGACGCTTACCCAGGCTGCCCCAAACTTAAGACTCTTTGCTGCAAAGATCCCTCCCCATCCCCACTTCTCACCAAAAAGCATTCCCTATGGCAGCCTTCAGTCACCACTCAGGAAGAAAACAACTGGGAGAGAAAGAGAAATGAAGAATGGTACATTCTTTCTAATGAGCTTCATACAGCTATACTCATGGAGTATTTTGTCTTATGGTGACTCCAAAAGCTGTTACACCCTAACCCCTGGAACATGTGAATGTAACCTGATTTAGAAAATGGGTTTTTGCCAATATAATCAAATTGAGCCCATCCGGACTAGCCAGGTGGGCCCTAAGTCCAAAAATAGATGTTCTTATGAGAGCCAGAAGAGGGGAAAACACGGGGAGGCAGAGGTTGGAGTTAGGCACCCACAGCCCAGGGACGTCTGGAGCTTCCAGAAGCTGGAAGAGACAAGGATGGGGCAGAGCCATGCTGGTGCACTGGTTTTGGATTTCTAGCCTTCAGAACTCTAAGAAAATTAAATGATGTTGTCTTAAGCCAAAAACTTTAGGGTAATTTGTGATGATGGACCTGGGAAACTGTACACGTGCTGATTGAAGCCTCTTGGGTATAATTTGAGGTGAATGTGGTAGGAGGACAGGGCAGAGTATCACGATAGACAACATTGGATTGAAAGTCAAATGAAAGTTAAGTAAGTTTAAAAAAGAAAAAAAGCACACAGTCATGCGACCCCTCCCAAATGCAAACATGCTTAGCAGTTACTTCTACAACGTTCTGTGGGAGCACACACACACGATTTGCCTTTTCTCTTGTTTAACTAAAATAGGATGATACAATTATGTTTTGCCACTTATTTTTTCCATTTAATATGTCATAGACACATTGCACACTGGCCACAAAAAAATTTCCTCATCTTCTGAATGGCTAAAGTATCTTCAATTGTTTAACCCCTCCCTAGGGAAGGACATTTAGTTTGTTTCACGGCAGTTTACATATCTCTTCATGTACTTGGCAAGCACAGCATATCTGTAAGATAAATTTTAAAAACTGGAACCATAGATCCATCTAGGGCACGGCATATACGATCTCATCACCTTCCAGAAGGATTGTACCTAGGTTTGCTGTCACAGGGTCTAAGAGGACCCATTGACCCACATCACTGACCTTACCAAATGTCGTCAACAATTTTAATTGTGATTGGCCTATGTTTTTCATATTCCTCATACAGAATTGGGTGGAGGTGGGAGAGAAAACTTCTGTGACTGGGTTTATCACATAAATTCAAAATAAAAGTTCTAATTAATATTATTTCCCTCACCTCAGGGACCATCTCCTCCTCTGATAGACTATATTGTAGCTCTGTCCCCTCACCCCTGGTATATATCACGGGGTTAATTCCAGTCATCTTTCATGGAATTCTTACTCAAACATGAAAAATATTTTGACGATGCTGGCTTGATGACTTGAATGAATTGCATGCCAGATAAATTTATTTACACTTAGGCCTCTGTTCCAGTTGACTCAGATTTGATTTGGTGGTTGTCTGACCACATTCCAAGAATATAAACTTGATGCCCTCAACCAGAGTGCCTGCCTGAGTGGCTGCTGTATATATTTAGGATAACTCACCCTTATTAGCCCTGATTTTATATGTATGCACATTGCCTTAGTTGCATGAGAGATCCAGGTCCTGAAAAGATTTTTCTTTTTTTTGCTAATTTTGCTTCCAAGAAAATCACATGGAGAGTATCTTGGAGGAACCCACAGGACCTCCTTCTCCCAGTTGCTCCGTCTTCTATTTGTGGAGCTCTGTAAGTGACACTCACGGCAGCAGCCATGCCGTTCTGCAAATCCGCTGTTCTCCTGGCATCTGAGCCAGGAGCGCTGCAGCCTGTGATCCCGCCAGCCTCCGTGCTCGGAGATGTTTTCCTTCTGTGTGGCTGCTCCAGGGTACCATCACCAGCTGGCCACCTGTCAGCAGTGTGAGATGTAAATGTCCTTGTGCTTCCAGCTCTCCTTTGCCGCTTCTTGACATTTTACTATAATCTAGGAAAGGAAATGGAAGGTTGTGTGTTTCCCACCTCTGTCCCCCAGGGTGGGATCTGGGGGCCCCATATTGCTGCTTGGAATGGATTTAAAATTCTTTCTAAAATCATATTAAGAATTTTATGTTATTAGCATTTACCATCATAAAAAAACAACAAATATTAAGAGCTGGGAGCACCCCAATTATTTCCCTCTCTAAAAAGCCTCCCAAATAAAGCAATTTTGATCCTAACAGTGTCTCTCCCCTCTCTGGATTATGATGTCTTTTTTTTTTTTTTTTTTGAGACAAAGTCTCACTTTGTTGCCCTTGGTAGAGTGCTGTGGCATCACAGCTCACAGCAACCTCAAACTCTTGGGCTTAAGTGATTCTCTTGCCTTAGCCTTCCAGTAGCTGGGACTACAGGTGCCCACCATAACACCCAGCTTTTTGTTAAAGTTGTCATTGTTGTTTTAGTTAGCCCGGGCTGGATTTGAATCCACCAGCCTTGATGTATGTGGCTGGCACCGTAACCACTGTACTACACGTACCGAGCCTGGGTTATTATGTCTTAATAGAAGAATACAGTGGCTGTTGTGCCTGTCCGTGGCATGACTGCTCTGACGTCCAGGGTGCTGGTAAGATATTTGCTACGGTGGTGGGAACATGAAGTATGTCTCTGTGTGTCTATCTTACTTGGGCAGCACATGATTAGAGAGTGAATTCTGAGCTTCTGAACTTTATACTCAATTTTTCAGTGAAGCCATGGATATTTTCACCTCTGGGTTCCCTCTGACCTCAGCTTTCACAGTACTTCAGATGAGCAGAATACACACACCGGGAGAGGCATGATGAAAAAAGGTGCATTGCTGAGCTCCCCCTTCTTCCTGGCTTCTCAGCCTTGCTCCCTGCTCCGCGGAACTTTAGAAAAAGGTATCTATGCCTCTGATTGCTTCTTGCCACCAGTGGTGCTTCACCTCACACCCAAACAGATGCTCAGACTGGGATGAAATTGCAGGGGTCCTCAAACTTTTTAAACAGGGGGGCCAGTTCACTGTCCCTCAGACCGTTGGAGGGCCTGACTATAGTTTAAAAAAAAGACTATGAACAAATTCCTATGCACACTGCACATATCTTATTTTGAAGCAAAAAAACCAAAATGGGAACAAATACAATTACACTGCCGCATGTGGCCCATGGGCTGTAGTTTGAGGACCCCGTTAGACTGTCCTTTTCACACTACTACCCAGAGACATGGGCAGGGAGCTGAAAAGGTGGGAAAAGGTGAGAGGTGAGATGAGGACCACAGACTGGATGGGGGTCAAAGTTGTAAGCCCAAAGAAGCATAGAGAATTAATCCCACCCAACAATATGGCCTCATTACTGCACCTTCTCACATGCGGTATTAGAGATGCATTAGCAGCCGAATTGCCATTCAGCCAAGTCTGCCAATGTCTGGAAATCATTTTAAATACCATGTGGTAACATTTAGATTATTTTATAATAACACAGTACCCACTGAAAGGATTATTAAGCTCATATTTACAGTGGCCTGGGAAAAAAAATTAAGACTTATCTCTTCACAAGCTGATCCCCGCCATTGCCCCTTCAGCAATGACTCACTTAGAAGCCTCTCTGCCTACAGCAGGACCTGGTGTAAATTGGCCTGTGCTAATACAGGGCTCTGCTGTGGGTTTCTCCTCCAGGAGTTTGATTCTCATTACCTACCAACCGATGCACAGGATCCCGGACCCCATTTCCTTCAGTTTGATGTCACTGTTATATTGTTTGCTCTGAGCCAAACTCATTTCTTTTCCTTTCCTATTGCCCCTTTGATAATGGGTTTCCAGAGCAATATTGCAAATAATAAGCCAATGGTCACAGCTCATTTGCTTACATCCAAAAATAATACCTCATTAGACAGTAGACCTTGGCTTTTCACTGTGGAACAGAGATATTTTATAAAAAGCATCACTTGTCATGACTCCCAGCGTCTGTAACTTGTTCAAGGAAGATAGCATTGCCGAGTTAAACCTAGTGAGCTTCTCAGCGGGTATGTGAAAGTTAAAATTTCAATAAGTAATATTTTAATTTTATAAGCATACTGTTCAAAAAATATATTCAATTAACATACCTCATGTGCACTGGGGTGCTAGAGAGGACTAGTCCTAGCTTAGGATTACTGGTGGTGCACCTGTACTGAACTCAAGTTCAGTGATTTGGCGCCACCTTGGTAGGCTGAAATTGGCCATGAAAACTGGGAACATTGCAAATCATAATTTCCTTCATTCCTTTCCTTCCTTCTTTCCTTCTTCTTCTCCTCCCTCTCCTTCTTTCCTTCTCTTTTGTCTCAGCTTATTATTAAACATTTACCATACCCCATCACTTCAGTGGACTCTCCAGAGTGAAACAGGTCCCAGACACAACAAGTTCACAATCAAGACCTCATTGATCACTGAAGGTTGACCATGAAAGGAGGCTGACTGTTCCCCAGATAGCACCAACTCTAACCACAGGCTCATTATTTCTATGCAACTCCTTTAATCCAATCTCTATAATTTCAGCTTCTCACATATTCTTATAGATTGCAACCCAGAAACTTCTGCAATGAAAGTACCATGGGCCTGATTATGCTCAGTTTTGGAAGAGAAAAAAAAATTATTCTTTTGGGGAATCTAGTGATAAAAGATACTGAGAGGTTAGTTGTATAGTTGAGAGATTTGAGAGGTGGCAGAGATTGGGAAAGTATTACTTCTGTTATTATATATATCTATTGTTTTCCTAAAAAACAAAGCAAGTCTCAAGATATGTTTTTAATTCTTTTCACTTAAGACTTTAATTATTAATGAACCCAAATTCAATTTTTTAAACTTTTATCAGTATTTCTATTCTAATATGAAGAAGAAAGGTTTTGATGGTGGAATGGAAGATATTGAGGAAAGAAGGTTCATGAGAATAAAGCTTTCAAATCAAAATTTTCTCACTTTATCAGTATTTCCAGGACTAGCCTGCCCTATGATAGTATTGTTTGACTAACATTTTAATTACACAGGCACATTGTTCAAAAATATCCAAGTAGTATGAAGGGTACAAAATGGAAAGCAAATTCTTTCCCCATCAATTCAGTACCCCATCTCACTGTTCATAGCTGGCTTATGGCAAAAGTTTATTGTATATCTTTACGATTTATAATAGTATGTTTGAATATTAACTATACTACTGCATTTGATTATTTAATATTCATTATGAGCCTATAATTTCCAAATATTTGTCCAAATATGCTTTTGCTCAGACATACAGACATCAAACAACGCCCATTAATATGAAACACTTGGCTTGTTTGCTGCATTAATTTAAAAAACTTGTATTTGAGATTTTTTTCCCCAACTTAACTTGAATACATAGAGAAAATGCATTGGAAAGTGAGAATCCAGAATTGACTTAACTTCTCCTGGCAGGATTTTCTGCTCAGAAAGATCCCTGCTCCCAGAAGGGGGCCCACTGCTGCCTCCCACATGCTGCTGGATCATAGCTCACTGGACCCATAAAACCAGACACTACCTCTGCTCCTCCCTTTCCAAATAAGGAACTCTGGAGAGTCAACTCCATCAATCTCTGAAAATGTTCCCAATGGCAGTCCTGTGACATCTCCTTTCTAGAGTCTCTGGTGGGTTTCCTCAAACAGCTCATCCTTCCTATTCCCCACTGGTCCATGAATTGGACCCCAGGGCACATGTTGCCAGGGTACCTGGCACAGACCTCTCCCTCTGTCTCCTGGGTTCTGTGGCTTCAGGTTCATCACATGCCACTCTCTTGGTAATTTATTTGGTTCATAAAGGTTTTAGACAATAGTTCCTTTCATTTTTGTCTCTTTTAAATTTTAGAATATTTGATTGGCAAATAAAAATCGCATATATTCAAGGTATACAACATGATGATTTGATATATGTATACATTTGTACTTATTACCACAATCAAATTAATCAATGCATCCACACCACCATTAATTACCATTTGTGTGTGTGGGAGGGAGGTGAGGACACTTAAAATATGTTCTTTTATCCATCTCTTATCCCCAGAACTTATTCATCTTATAAATGAAAGTCAAATTCACAGAAGCAGAGAACAGAGCACTGGTTGAGAGTTGTGTGGTCACAGGCAATGAGGTGATGGTGGTCAAATAGCTTCTTTCTTTTACAATAAAATCATAGCCAATATAAATAACCTTTAGTTCTGTTTAATGATTTCTGATATGAATTGTACCTTGAGAACATTTTGATTCTTACTTCCTTTATACTTTCAGTTTTTTAAAATGCATTTATGCCTACTTTTTATCCTTTTTGAGTCACTCTTCAAGGTCTCTTTAAAATAGTACATAAATGAATTTTTCTTTTGAGCCCCTTGAAACATTTGTCTTTTTAACAGAAAGAGTAATGCATTTACCAAAAACATGTGAGACATCTTGTGCCACAAACTTTGTCTTCTATCACTCTATTATAGTTTTACATTTAGTATTACAAAGGTAAGTTGATTATTTTTTATTCCTTTGTAGAAAACTACTTTTGTTTGCTTGGATGTGTACAAAACAACGGTTTTTTTTTTTCAAAACAATGGTTTTAAAAGTATAGTCCGTAGACTCATGTGAGTCCCTGAAACCTTTCAGGGAGTCCAGGAGGTCAAAACTTATTTTCATAATACTAAGGTGCTATTTTCTTTTATGATACTGAAATTTGCACTGATGGTCCAAGGCAATGATGCCTTAACAAGACAGTAGCATTACATCACACTGTTAGTCATTTTATACTCTGTTTGACAACAGGGAAAGTATACACAAGGCTCTTCTGCGGGATCCCAAAGTTTAGCAACTAATGAGGAAAATCACTTGGGCAAGTGTTTGAGTTACAAGTTATAACCGCCTGTTCCTGGAGAAATCTTTTTAAATTGAAAGAGCAACTAACAGAAAACCAATAAATCAAACGTGAGTATTTATCAAGCATATTTTTTAAATGAACTAAGTAAGCTTATCCCTTCAAAGAAAAAAATTGGCAGTGGTCAATGATACAATTCAAGGCTCCAAGTGAGAACTCAAATTTTGGAAAACTTTTAACACCACTGTGAGTTTGTCAGCTTTTCAATACCCAGATATTTCTGATAAAATTGGAGGTGACATTGGCTATGCCCACTGCCTTTTATGTGGCTATTTCTTCTCTTCTCAAATCCACATTTGGAAGGCAGAATGATAAGCACTGAGTCCTAGCCTAATTCCCAGTTCCTTATAGCTTCCATCTACAAGAGTAATTCAAATAGACTCTACCAAAGAAATAGATTCTCTTTTTTCTGCAAGTTAATTTTCAGCCACTGTGAGCCAAAATAATACAAGAAAAATTATAATTCTTGGGTTGAACTTATAACCAATATCCTCAACTGTCCACCCTGTGACCTTCACTTAGGGACCACAGCTGTGAGAGTTAACTCTGCCGTCTCCATGGCCCCCTATCTGCATCTTTCCAGCTCCTTTTTTAGCATCTATCTCTGATGGATATACTCTGATGGTGAGGGGAAAGGATGATGGTGTTCAGATTGCCCCACAATTCATCATACCTTGAGGTGAATTCCGAGTAATTTTTTTTAATACACATCAACCTGTTTATATATGTAGTCAGCAAAGATTCACCAACAGAAACTGGCATTTGGTTGTCTAATAAATTTAGTTTTTAGTGTTGCTATGAGTTTTTCTCATTCTTCCATGTCTTTATAAGTATTATAATTGGATGTTGGGAGGTAATGTAATGGGGACTCAGAGATGTCACTTTGAGACCCTTGGTGACATTAAACCATTCTTTAGGTTATTACAATTCTGGAAGCCCTATGTCCTAGTTCTACATGTGCTTTCTTCTAGTGAGAATGCACAGCAAACTTCTTACAGCATGGACAGGGTCTCTGGTTCCCCCTGAAGCTGGCTGAGACAGGCCCAGCGTGCAGACGTGTAGCCCACTGAGTAGAATAATGTCAAGATTGGGTCCGGGGTTTCAGCATCTTAAACAACCTTAAGCAGATGGCCAGGTAATCCACGTACTAAAGTACACACATAAGGATAAAAGTTGGGGAAGGAACTCAAGGGTCAAAGCAGAGAATGTTACCTAGTGACTGGGCTCCAAAAAATGAGCAAAGGGACACACATTATGTATAGCTTATAAAACTCAAGGCCATTTGTTCAACAACACTTATTTATAAATATTCATTGACTACAGACTATGTTATCAGTGCTCAAGTAGTAGAAATATAGAACTCCAAAAAGAATTCAAGATAAGATGAGTGGATGAGTGGAGAGGTCTAGAACTTTTGTTAGAAAAAAGGATATGAGGCCCCAAATGCCTTTTTCTCGGGTGCTGGGTTTTGCTGTTAAAGAAATAGGATTAAGATAGATTCTGAGAGATATTTCTGTGATATCTTACGTACCTTATATACCTGCATTTGACTTCCTGTCACCACTCTCTAGGCCACCAGCAAACAAGCTATGGTGTCCCTTTGACCAAGGAGGAAATTGGTCCTTTGTTCCTCACCTACATAAAGAATTTGGCATTAGGCCTAAGAGAACTAAAAGCTTCTGGCCAACTTCCCAAGGATACTGACTGGGCAGTTTTTCTTTTTCCCTCAAGCGAGAGGAAACATTCAGGCTTATCATATCCTCTGAAAAAGCTTGCCAGGTTATAAGCCTGTCTGAAAACGATTTCTAGAGAATCTGTGTTCCATATGGGATTGTCTCTCAGTAAAACACAGGATGGGGAAGATACAGTTAAATCCGAGTCAAGCTCTCTCAGGGAAAAAAATCTCTCATAATTTCTTTACTTATACAAGAAGTAGCTCTGGTCTGGTATTTTCAGAGGTGCTCCTAGCTTACTTCTTAGCTCCTCTGCCACTAATTTTGGATACTGCTTTCCTTTCCAAGCATTGATTTAGAATATGCACAACTTAATGAAAAGAACCAACAGAGGAAAAAAAGCTTTAAAGCACATCATTATGCAAATGATAATGTATTTGCTGTTTCTGCTGCCAACAGAACAGAAAGATAAAGGTGTATGTAGCAGCCGACAAATTTGGGTTAGACACCAGAGAAAATTAGACATTACCCATCAAAGGACGACAATAACATGGCAGAGGTTTCCCAAGGGAGATCGTGTAGCTTGTTTAATAGGCCTTTGAAAGAAATTGTTGACAATGCTATTTCTTGAAATATGTAAATAGAACTCTATGCCGAGATAGGAGAAATGATGTCCCCTCCCTGTCCCTTGCCATCCAGTGATTATATACCATATAACTATAATAATTCATTCACCTGGAAAAGGACACTTGTCTTTATTTCCTTCTCCCTTAAGCAATGAAATCATTACCCTTTCTGAGTTGAAATCTGCTCACAGGTTGCATTTTTGTACTGACTTTTCTGTTCGTTTATCAGACTGATGAAAGTATGTATATCCCATAAGGCCTATTAATTGTAATGAAATCCCAGAGCTCTTCCTTCAAAAAAAAAAACTTAAGGAAACAAAAGAGTAGGTTTCAGCAGGATGAAATGAAGACAAACTGTTCTGTCTTTGTGTTAAAGGCCAGATCCCAAAAGCCTTCCAAGAATACTTTTCAGGCTTTTTCTCAGGACTGTCCAAACATCAACCCTCCCTAAAACAATGAGAGATTGGAGCTATAGTTTTTTCCTTCCTCCAAAGTAAACTAATGAGACTCAACAGTACTTTCTAGGTACCTCAGTACTATGGTTTGCTCCATTTCATTTCATAGAAAATAGCTGTGATACAAAAAGGCCATAGTAATGGTAAAATATTAACAAGGATTTCTTCCTCCAACCCTTTCCTACCCAAATAAGGCCAAGTCCCACCTCTCCTGGCAATTTCCTAAGTCTCTTTGAATAACCGCCCACCCATGAGGGCGGTTATGGTGTGAAGACTTTTTCAAGTCTTCAAACTTGAAACCACCCATGAGGGCGGTTATGGTGTGAAGACTTTTTATGTTGTGCTGACCACTTACATAACCCTATTTTATTATGAGGCTCCCTTCTTTCTTCTCCTATTCACCATTCAGTTCTTAGCTCAAATGTCTCTTTCTCAGGCAAGACTTTCCAGATGCTCCTGATCAGGTCAGGTATCATTACCGCACACTGCCACACACTGCCACATTCCCCTTGTACACCTCTCATCACTAGCGAAGATGTCTGGACAAGGTCTGCTCCTCACCAGACACCTAGTTCATGAATGTGGAAACCTCTCACCAAGTTCACTACTTGTTTCCAGCATCAAACCCATTGAGTAAGTTACTCAACGAATGCTTCAATTAAGTAATTTACTCATTGATACAGGTTGAATATGTCAATGACACTATTATTACTCTAGAAGGTTAATAATGCTTCTTGTTACTACCACAGATTTGAGTTTTAAGTCTTAGTATTTCATTTCCCAGCCTTCATTTAAATTTCCTCTATCCTGTTCATTTTCTCTTTTCAAGGATGGTTTCTGTTTTGGTTTGGTTTGGTTTTCATTCCATTCTACTACCTGCTCTCCTAGCTCTTTTATCTTAGAAAGAAATAAAATCCTCATAATATGCTCTTTACAGAGGCATTAGGGTCTCTTTAGAACCAAACACATTAGTGGGCATGAATCTGTAGTGATAATTCACACAGGCAGACAAGGCTACTCTCCCTTGAAACCATGGTCTTATTTCCAGAATTTTGAAGACATCATTTCCACCCCTCCATCTTTCTAATTCTGACAATTCCACTGAGAGGAGAGATGTTGAATTTCACAGTCAGAGGGATGGCTTTGAATGTTAATCCTTGCAAAAGAAATAGTACTTTTATCCAAATCTCCTTTAAGGTCCCAAGAACTTCTCATATGCTTTTCTGCAAAAGCCTGAGACAGGCAAAGCCAAAGGGAAATGCTGGAGGAACATAAAATAACCAATTATAAGATGAAATATGGTGGGTGTGTTCATAGCACCTGCGAATTCAAGAAAAATGTGTTACTGGATATCTTCCTGTTAATCATCCAGTTCCACTTTCCCCTTCTCCACCTTGCTAGGGGCCTTGGCAAACCAACTCATATAGATGGCATCAACAATCTCTTGCCCAACTGCTTGTCGCTGGATTTAGCAAACAAGAGACACGAGCAGGAGAGCTGGACAGCAGCAGGAGGATGATAGCAAGGGGTATTCCAAGTCTCCACCCATTTCTCCCTACAGGGTCCTATGCTCTGGCTGGATCCCTTTACTGAATGCCAAGGTTGCTGTCAACACAGCCATCCCTCTCCAGATATCAACCACTGTCTTTCCTGCCTGTTGCTATCTAGAGCCAGTGCCATCTCCAGCCAGGTGTTACTAGCCTAGAGGCATTGTACCATCTTTTGTTGCTTTTCCAAACAATGTCTGGCCATTAAAAAACCCTTTATTTATCTCTTCTCGAATTTCCAATTTGAATATGCCATCTTTTTCTTCCAAGACCCTACCTTGAGAAGCTATGCACCAATGCCAGCACCTAGTCCACCTTTCAAATCAGAACTCCTTTTATGGAATAGTCATCAGAGATGTTATTGTATGGGGACTGACAATTAAGTTCACAAACTCTTCCTAGAAAAAGTACTTGGAAGGGGAGAACTAGGCACTGGCATCAGTGCATAGCTTCCCAAGGGGAGTACTTTGAAAGTAACCATAGAACTCCTGAGCTCAAGCGATTCTCCCTCCTCAGCCTCCCACAGTGCTGGGATTACAGGTGTGAGCCACCACAACTCGCCTGAGCGACAGTGAGACCCTCCCACTCATGAAATAAACTGAAAAACCCAGCTGGGTGCCGCGGCGAGCACCTGTAATCCCAGCGGCTTCCAGAGGCTGAGGCAGTGGGGTGCCCTCAGCCCCAGTCTGAGGTTGTGGTGAGCTACCACGCCCACTGCACTCGGCTCAGGGGCATAGGGTGGGACCCTGTCTCAACAAAAAAAAAAAAAAAAGAAAGTAACCATAGAAAATTCAGCAATGAGGGATGTAGCACTTTTTCTAGAATGAGTTCACGAGCTTAATTATCCATCCTCATACATCAGCTAAGAGCTGGTTAGAAATATAGACTCTGGGCCCCTCCCAGACCATTTAAAACAGAATCTGTAACTTAATAGGATCCCCGAATGAGTCAGGTTATATTAAAATTTGAAAAGTACTGGTTTAACACATCAGTATATGTGATCAAATCTGGCATAGAATGTTAATGTCTTATTGACAGACTATTATCTGGTCCTCATTGTCCACTGGGGGCTGCTTCTTCTGTACTTCTTTCATTATTTGTACCAAAAAGATAATACAGAATCTGAAATGAGAATGTTCTTATTTGGCAAACCTAAAGAATCTTATGTAAAATATTATCGAGTCTTATCTTCAAGATAATTTCAGTTTAAAATCAGTAGCACATTTGGAAGGAACAGAAGAAAATAGTGCTTACAGATATAGTTATGAATAATACCAAGGTTCACCTACCCTGAACACCATTAAAACAAAAGTAGATCTAACTAGCTAAAAATCTTTGCCGTATAGCATGTAAGTATTGGTAAGTGGAGCATCTGTCAGCACTAAGCTATTCCTATTGATTTTTCTATCTCTGCAAACTGAAAGTCTGGGATGCAGAATGAAGAAGTAGTTGTAAACAAGATCTCTCTTTCTACAGTTAGTCAAATTAAGAACACAATCCTCAATAATTTCTAATGCTTGTCGGGCTACAGAAAGCAAGACACAATCCACAGGAGATTTTAGAACTGTGTGAATTTTCTGGTCTGATTACAATAATTCTCACATTATTCAAAGGAAGGATCAGAATGTGCCAGGCATGTAGATAGCCTTACAGGCTTCCTTCCAGGTTAGAGAAATTTATGGGAATGCAGTTTAAGTTATCCACCGTCCTTACCATGTAAGATTACTTCACTTTGCACCAGGTGTTCTTGAAAATAATCTGAAACTTCCCTGTATTAAAGGACAAATGTTTGATTTATAGCTTGTGTTTAAACCTACAATAAGACATTCCATTCTGAATATTTACTGACATGGTGATGTATTTGTAATATTATGTTTAATAACAAAGGGTAGATGTAAATCATATGCCCAAAGCAATAATAACCCCACGGGGTCAGTGTACGGGAAGGCTTGGCTAGGTGGACATTCTGCACGGTCTGTGACAGCCCTTCTTCTCCCTGCTCAGATTTTCTGGGGGCCCTGGGGCGCTTTGAGGGGCCTTAGCTAACCCTTCATTTTAGTGTGTCAATCTCGAACAGGTCCTCTCACCCATCCCCACTTCCCCATCTTTCTTCTATCTAGTTGGTAGAGTGCAAAAAGATGAAGTTAGGTCTCTGATCCATGGATGTCAGACTGACAGTCATGTGGTGAGAAGCACTTGGTTACAACTGGAAAAACACAGGTGAAGCAGTTAACTTTGAGTTCAACTTGAGGCTCTTTTACGTTAGCTGTTTGGCTCATGACAGGTCTGGCAACCGCCCTACCCTGTGTTCTGTCCCCAGAGATTTTAGATGTAGAACTCTCTTCTGTAATAGAGTATCTCCAGGTCTCTTTGCCAATGCCTTGGTCCTCCAGTCACCTGGGGCTCTGTCCCAGACTCAGTCAAGAAAGCCTGTCCAGCCCTTCCTTACATCATAGATCTGGGGAGCACGGCAGCATAGTATGGTGACAAAGAACAGACTGGACCCAACTGCCTGGAGTCACCATTTACTAGCTGGGAACAGTGACTTCAACTCTGTGCCTCAGTTTCCTCAATGGAGACCTAATTATTACTACTTATATGCTTATTGTGAGGATTAAATGATTAATATATAAAAAAGCACTTAAACTAGTGCTTGGTAAATAAAAGAAAGGCTATTTATATTTATGATGATGATGATGGTTATTAAAAATAGCACAGTAAATACCCTGATACACTAAAATTTAGTTTTCCCGATTCTTTACTGAAATCCTTATTGTTTAAAACCTTGATGCTTTTATTACATGATTATATGTTGGCTGTAAGGATTTGTAAAATATGGCACTATTGACATTTTGGTACATTTGCTTTCAAGTCATTTTTCCTTAACATGTTTGTGAAATGCACATACATCTATCCAGTATGTTAAAGACCACATATATGTCCTTTTATACATATATTAAGATATACATATAAAATAAATTTTATATAAAGTATTATGCTTTTATGTTTAATTTATATGCTTAATTTATTATAAATGTGTATATTAATATTTAAGATATTTATTAACTTATAGAACATATATGTTATGTTATATAGACATACTATAACTTAATTTGTATATTGAATTTAATGTACACTATATATTGAGTATATAATTATTTATAAAGCATATAATTATATTACAGAGTATATAATACATATACATTTTATAAAAATGAAATGATAAAATTAGATTTATATCTACCCTTTGTTATTAAACATATTACAAATACATCACCATGTCAGTAAATATTCTTTAAAAACATGATTTATAATGGTTGTAGAGTATCACATTATATGGATGCCACAATATTGAACCATTTTCTGTTTTCTGTTTTTGTCTTGCTTATTGCCTATTTTCAATTATTCTTCATAAAAAATAACAGTGATGAATGGCCTCCTACGTAAATTTTTATGCACTGACTTCCTGTTTTAGTCAAGATGGAGTAACTGTGATCAGATTTACATTTCCATGTCAAACAAGTAAAACAATGAGAAAATAATATGAAACAATCATTTCAGACACTAAACAACAGGCAGTTTAGGACAGCAATCCCCAAGAGAAAGGAAACAAATGAAGTGAGCCCTATAATTGCCCCAGCTTTGTGCCCAGAAAGATATTCCAGACCACATCCCAGGAAAAGAGAATTCAGATGGCAGCCGGGGGTTTTCTTAGTTTCAAGAGACAGGCTTGGGAGTTCAGAAAGGCTAAAGTTGCTTGAGTTTGCAAAAAGAGCTGAACAGAGAGTGGTCTATAGATCTGCACAGGAACCTTACTCCCAGGCCTAAACAGCACATGTACCCATATATATGAGGAAACTATTTGAGGCCAAGGAAAGAACACCCCAAAGGAGCAGCTCACACAGAGCCAGGAGGAGTCTGTGTTCCCTTCAGCCATATGGGAAAATGTCATAATAGCTGGGGTATCAGGAAGGAAATATGTTGCTCAGAAGACAAGTACCTTAGTTAGGGGGCTAAACTAGCCCTAGGGTAAAGGCTGCTGTGGTCCTAGCTAATACTAATAAAGCCTAAAGCAAGATATGAAAGGACAAACTGTTGTCAAGGAACTTCATTGCTAGTATTTTCTCATATGCAAAAATCAAAAAAAAAAATCCTAGAATAATATAGTACACCATCACAAAACTTTCATATCAAACCTAAGGAGAAATGTTTGGTAGAAAAGAAGCCCATCCTGTCATGGGGAAGGGGATAGTCTGGTCCACTAATGTTGATTCATTCATTCATCCATTCGAGTGTGTAATGATCACCAAGTGCCATGAGCCTCCATACATTTAAGCAACAACCAGTAGAGTCACCTCCTTCTCCACATTCCATTCACAGAGCTAGTGCTCAGCCACCCAATTGCTCAGTTGACCCATTTCCCTAACAGTCTCTGTCCAGCCTCTCTGGAATTTGCTATAGGGGCAACAGAAAAATTCCTTCCATCCCTGAAGGTTTGAGTCTATAAAATAGACAATAGACAGACTAATAAGAGAAAACATATGCAAATTTATTAGTGTGCAAGTGCCCAGAAATCACACAAAATATGAAATTCAAAGAAAGGCCAGATGGTTGAATCTTAACTATACTTTTCATGGAAGAAAAAGTAGTATAGGCAATTTTAGAGGACGAATAAGTGATTTTTAGGGAAAATGAATGGATTAAAGAATGGACAATAGCCTAGAATGAAGTTCTTCTGGGTTCTTGGAAGGGAGGTAGCAGCAAGTCTTGGAAGGGAGGTAGCAGCAAGTGAGGGGTGGACTGCTTGGGGTGATCCAGGGCTGTCTTATTACACAGGTGAAGTGTCTCAGGTTGTTACCTAAGATAAGCCCTCAGAATAGCAGATAAGACACAGGTGTCCAGGTAGGTGTGGTGATGACTTTTAGTTTCTTCTTTAGTGGTAAATCTTCCCTTGTTAATAAAATTCCAGACAGGAGATTAAGTTAATTGTTTTTCTTATGGAAGGACTTCTCTCAGATAAGGAAACTTCAGAGAGAACCCTTCCCTGAGCTTGAGAGAGAAATAAGGGAAAGTCGGGGAGACCTTGATAATTGAGGCAGTTTCCTAGGCCTTCTGATTTCCTTTCATTAAAAGTGCCCAGTGTGCACCATACTTTGGAGTATTGTTTTCTTAGCCCCAACAATGCCAGTGTAAGGAACACAAAGGAAAGCATCGGAGGAACATGTCAAACCTGAATTGTTAAGACATGATCAAATTGTGCCTTCTCTGAAGGCTTGATTCGATGTGTGCTAAACCAACAAAAGGATCTGTGGTGAAGAACACCCCGTTATGAAACTCGCTGATGCTTTGTGTCCAAGGCAGAACATATTAAGAGTTCTGCTTTTCTATTGTTGGATCACACATGCAATGAATGGACTGTCTGCAGTGTGCTGATTTCTCCCATCTTCTTCAGTCTAAAATTGGCTATTAGATGGTTTCAACTTTAGACAATTTCAAACAATGATTACATCAAACTAGAATCTAATTTGGGGGGAAGTAATTTCTGGCAAAATTCCAAGTCAAGAGATTTTTTTTTTTCTTTTTTCTATCTGAGAAAATTATATACTGAGGCTGCCAACCCAGAATGGAAAGTTTAGCAGCATTAAACACAGCTCTGCCACTGGCCTTTTTATTCCTTGTATTTGGCAGCCACACAGGACAGGGCAGAAGTTACAGGGATTTATTCTGAAGTTGTTTCAAGATCAAAGAATGAGATACTTGTACCATTGGGAAAAAACTTAGTGATAGCATCTTAGTCCATTTTCCCATGTCAGGAGCCGAGCCTTTGTTCAAATCGCTCTCACACAGGAATGTCATTCTTATAGCTCTACATCTATCCCAACCCTTCTTGATACTTCACTTGTCCAAAGCTTTTGCTGTGTGCTTTAGCCTTTATACATGTGCCTCTTCTCTTAATGCACACATATCTTAGAACTCTTAAGCATTTTGTAAGGTGTGGTTTTCAAAGAGAGTATTTATTGTTTGCTGAGTGTTCTGAGAGAGTGCTCAGAAAGCGAGGCTAGGTCTTGTGCTTCTCTCAAATTCACCACATCATCCGTCAGAACAATGAGTGCAGTTCAGAGTCATCTTGCCCCTTGGTAGTTCTCCAATGGGCTCTTCTAGCACCCCGTGCTTAATTCTTTCTCACCATCTACCACAATGTGTTGTGATCTTTTCAATGCTTCTCTGTATCTCTCAATTACAAAATGAGAGTTTTCTGAGGCCTGAAATCATGGCTAGGATGCATTAATATTCCTAGAACATAATGCAAAGTAGAAGTTCAGTGGATATTTACAGAATGTGTTTAACTGAGAGAATGAACAAATGAATGCACAAATAAATGGATGAATTCTAGAAACTCAATAACTACTTATTGATCAATTCATTGACTCTGGGACAAGAGAACAAAAAAACAGTTATTCATCCTCTGAGTTTAATGAAAGTTGAAGATAATAGTTAACTTAGATCTCCTTAGCAAGAAAGAGTTGTATAATAATAAAGGGGAGAAATGAGAGACAAAAGCAGTCACAGTTATGCCAAACCCTGTTAATACCCAAAAAACACAGGATCTGTCTTCAAGCATACCAGCCTCTATCTTTTGAACAGTTACATGGTCTTTTTTCCTACCCTCATCCCCCAGGAGACATAACTCTACCACTTTGGAGGGAAATCTAATCTCTCACTTTCATTTCCTCCAGTAGAATTGGAGATGGCTAGAAATGTATGTTGGCAGTGACTGATAGCCCTGCCTACCACCCCATCACTGTGCCCAGAGGAAGTAACATCTCCTTTTCTTCCAGTTGGTGTGGTTGGACAACTAGGTTCTGGCCAGTGGGGTATGAACAGAAGTGAACACACAACTTCTGAAAAATTTCCTCAAAAGAAACAGGCATGTTCTCTCCTTCCTTTCCTTCTTATCCCAGAGGTTGTAATGTAGAGGAAGGCAGAACAATAACATGGAAAGAGACTGCGTAGTTGATATTAGGCTACATACTAGCTCCTGACATGAAAGAGAGAATTTCATTATTTGTTCTTTCAGGGTCTTTTGTAACAGCAGCCTAGCCTGTCTTTACTAAGGCAACAAGCTGCCACCTTTGCATATGATAAAACTACCAAGAAAGTACTGAAGAAAAGAAGAAGAAAATTCTCCTTTTTAAAGTACACACCATAAGTTCTTTTTACAGTGTCTGATAGACAACAAGTAGATGCCATGCCAGATGATAATACTAGAAAGTACTTATCATGTTTATCACTTTAGAAATGAGAACATTGAAGTTCAGAGATGTCAGCTAACTGTACAAGGTCACATAGCTAGTAAATAGTGATGCCAGGTCTGCTGGATTCCAAAGCCCCCATTCTTTCCTTTTTAATAACCATAATAGTAATTGCTAAGATTTGTTAAGTGCTTATTCTATGTCAAAACCTGTATTGAGCATTATACATGGATTAACCTCATTTGATTCTCCCGACAACTCTTTGAAATCAGTAATATTATTGCAATTATGTTACAGATAAAAAAAAAAAGTGGGAATTAGAGTTATTAAATAACTTTTCCAAAGTCTCTAAGCTACTCTTAGCTTAGGCTAGTAAGACTAGCCTGTGTCACAGTTTAAACAGGTTTTGACTAACTCTAGAATTCCCAGTCTTACCACTCTCTGCTTATTTATGACTACAATCCTTGTGTTAAATTATTGTTCAGTTACAAAAGAAATGTCCAGTGCCTGGTCTTTGCCTTAGGCTGAAGAGTAACTCAACCTTCTGAACCAAATAATTTAATATGCATTTGGTCACGCATTTGTGGCTTATCTACCCTGGTATAGAGCTGGTGAGAAAAGAAACATTTTGTAAATTACTTAATACAGAAGAACTATGCAATAAGAACTGTCACTACCACCATACAACTTACTGTCACCTGCTGCTAATTTATCAACCCAGATCAATCAATCATTATATAAAAGTTGAGAGAAATGCATTATACATGTTTTGAGCTATTTAACTTTAATTCTGCTGAAATTCTATCAAGAAAATAGGAACATTATGAAGAATGATTGAGAAAAGATAGAGGCCCTTGCCTGAGGCTTGAGAGATGACCAATATTTTTTAATGGCCATTATAGATTAACTCCTGTGAAAAAAAAAAACACTGGTACTGTTTTCAAGTATATTTTGTTTTGTTTTACAGCAAATGTTCCACTAACAAAAGCTTAGGTATTCTTATCAATAATTAAACCTGGTATTTGCTCTGAAAAATCAGCTGAAAGTGAGAAAAAGAAACATATGAAAATGAAAAACATTTTCAAGAATCATCTGTATAACTCTAATAACAGTACCTAATAAAGACCTGAGAAATCAAGAATCTCTCATGAACATAGATCCTGTGAGGAGCCTAGGGCCCTATTGCCTTCCAGTGTTCATACCCTTGAATAATCCACTCCCCCTTGAGTGCAAGTGGGAACTGTGACTCGCTATTAACCAATAAAACATGTAAAAGGTGATGGGGTGGCACTTTTATGGTTACATTACATTATTTTTTTGAGGGGGGGGACAGACTCTCACTTAGACTAGAGTGCAGCATCAGCCTAACACCTCAGCCTCCCGAGTAGCTGGGACTACAAGGCACTGGGCACAATGCCTATTTCTAGTAAGAGGAGGTCTCCCTCTCACTCAGGCTGGTCTTGAACTTCTGAACTGAAGGGATCCTCCGACAGTGCTAGGATTACAGGCGTGAGCCACAGTACCTGACCTACATTACATTATTTAAGACTACATCTTTCTAAGAGACTTGCCTTGGAGATGGTGCTTAGCTGGCTTTGAAGAAGTGGCCATGTTGGGAAGTCCATGTGGTGAAGATGTGAAAATGGTCTCAAAGAACTGAGAGCAGCCTTCAGCAATCGCAAGAATCCAGGGCCCTTCCTTGTACAACTGTAGGAAAATAAATTCCACCAATGACCCAAACAAGATTGGAAGCAGATCTTTTCCTAGCTGAGCCTTCAGATGAGAATATAGCCTAGCCAACGGTTTGGTTACAGCCTTGTGAGACCCTATACTAAGGACCCAATTAAAATGTAACCTGCTCTTGACTACTCTGGCTTCTAGAGACACCCCAAATTCTTTGGCTTGTCACCCCCTTTCTTCAACACCAGCAACATTACATCTCTCTTACTATTCTTTACAAACAAATATTTTTTCTCAGTTTGTGGCTTACCTTTTAGTTTTCTTAGCAGTATCTTTTAAGAAAAGAAGTTTTAATTTTGATTAGATCAATTTATCCTATTTTTCTCTCCTGGTTAGCACTTGCCTATGTCTTACAAAAAATATTCACCTAACTCAAGATTGCATAGCTTCTAAATATTTCATAGTTTTAGTTTTATGTGTTGGTCTGTGATCATTTTTAGATCTATTTCAAATTAATGGACATGTGGTGTGTGGTGTGTGGCGTGGATCAAATTTGGTTATCTAATGGACCCAAATCTATTTGTAAAAAAGATTATACTTTTTCCATTGAATTACCTTGTCATCATTACTGCAAATCAATTGACTGTATTTACGTAGACCTATTTGCAAACTTTATTTTATTCCTTCATTTATTTGCCTATCCTTTAGTCAGCATCAGACTGCCTTACTTACTGATGTTTTATAATAAATCTTGACATTAGGTTAGTATGGCTTCCCCAATTTTTTTCTTCTTTCTTAATGTTTTCTCAAGGTTGTTGTAGCCATGCGAGATGCTTTCCATCGAGAATCACCTTGCTAATTTCTACAGAAAAGCCTGCTGGGAGTTTAATTGGAACTGCACTGCATTTATAGGTAAATGTGGGAATAAATGGCAGGCTAGCAATATGAAGTCTTCCAGTCCATGAACGTTGTATAGTGCTCATTTATTTTACCTTAACTTTTCCCAGAAGTGTAATACAATTTTTTCAGCATAGAGATTTTGCACATTTTTCATTAGACTTATTTCATATGCTATTATGAGTAAGATTTTCTTAAAATATCACTTTACAAATATTTGTCCAGGGATTGGCAAACTTCTTTTTAAAGGCTAAAAAGCTTAGGTGCAGATTGTGTGCAAAATGTCCTGAAACAAAAAAATTTAAGTCATATTTTATTTCCCATCTGTCAAAGTTTGGTTTAGCACTAACTATATAGAAAGCTGTAGTTACCCAGGAATGCAAAGTTGATTGCATACAAATACTCTGGAGGATTTTTAAAGAGACATTATATAACTGCTCACAAGATCATCCACTTTTACCAGCAATTTTATAACTTAGTTTTTCTCAATGCTGGTTGCACACTACAAAGACCTAGGATGTTTTAATAAACTTATATACAGACCCTGCCCAAATCAACACATAAGCAGAAATCTAAAACTCCCCTCTAAAGAAGCAATTCTAAAGCATTATTGTGCTTAACACATTCATTTTGGCCATGTGCTGCTATTTTTCCTTTAAAAAAACAAATCTCACCTTCTTCTTACTGTATTGCTTTCATCCTTACACACCTAGAGCTTTATACATAGCATGCATTACACATAACTTGAAAGAATTCAGTGGGAGATTGCTTGCTAACAAAAACAAAAGAAGGGAAATCTGCTAATGCAGCATTCCAAGGTATATCCTGAAATTGTGTTCATTGGACTGAGGGCATTTCAGTGAGGTGAGCTGGAAACACCAAATGTTCTAAGCCAGACATTGCCAGGCCAAGTACAAACTAAAAATATGTGTTTCATGTTGAAAATTTCAAGACAGCAATAGCACAGCATTTAACCAAGAATGCGCCTCTTCTAAGCATGGGTCGCTGTGGAAATGCACAGGTTTCTTGGCTACTTGTCCATGAAGCCAGCCCTGGTTCTGAGAACCAGGATGCTCCATGACCTATTAAGTTTTGTTGCTCGTAATCAGCCATACAAAAGAAAACAGTTGATTAAATTTTAATCCTAATGGACACAGTTTTGTTTTGTTTGTGTAAAACTATTTCTTAATTTTGGACTTTTCCTCTATTTTGACTCCTGGAGAGGTCATTTGAAATGAAATCATCCTATCTTCTTCCCCTTGTTTTAGATAAGCATGCATATTTTTAAGTGTTGCACATTCTTTTTTGACCAATTTCCATAAAACTTGAAAATCTGAGATGATACTTGAAGTTCAGCTCCATTTTTAATGAGAGCCAGTCACTAAATGTCATTCCTGGAGCTTTTAGCATTTATCTTAAAAAGAAGCAACATTTACTGAGCACCCACTAAATGCTTTATATTTGGCTTTGTATGGTCTGCTATAACTAGACTAGCTTATAAATAACAGGAATTTATTTCTCATAATTCTGAAGTCTGGGAAGTTCAAGGTCAAGGTTGATTCAGTTTCTGGTGAGGATTTGCTTTCTGGTCACAGATAGCACCTTCTAGCTGTCTCCTCACATGATGGAAGGGACAAGCGAGCTCTCTCTTTTATAAAAGCACAAATACCACTCATGAGGGCTCTGTCCTTGTGACGTAATCACCTCCCAAAAACCCACCTCCTAATAACATCACCTTTGGGGTTAGAGTTTCAACATATGAATTTGGGGGAGACACAAACATTCAAACCATTGTTTACTGATTTTCTCCTCACAACAAACCTATGAAGGAGAAAATACTTCCTGTACTTTTCAAAAGACAAAGCTAAGATGCAGAGAGGTTAAATAACTTATCCAAGATGGCAGTCCAGAGAAATAATCAAAATCAGGCAGATCTAGGTTTAAATCTTACGTTTGTACTTACATACATGAGACTTTGGAAAAATCACTGAGGTCCTATGAATTATGTTTTCTTCAACTGTACATGTAAAAAATAATATCCACCTTATAGAATTGTCATGTGGATTGCACTAATACAAGCAAAGTGCCTACCTAGTACAAGTACACTCAATAAAACAGTAATTATTAAATTCATGCAGCTGGTAAGTAGTAGTGCTTGAGCTCTTTCTCCTTTTCTGAAGACAGAACTGGTAAATTTTTGATTCCCTTGTTAGATAATTCTTGGATTAAAGAAAAAGTAATGAACATTAATTAACTTCAATTTGAGCTTGAGGCTAGGACAAAAAACTATCAGTTCCAATCCTAAAGACAACACAAAGTACAGTGCTGCCTAACATTTTGAAAACACTACACCAGTGTTCAAAACTTTGGCTTTCTTCCCGACTCCTAGGCATTATGTTTAAAATACCAAGAGTATCTTTAACTCGTAGAATAATATGAAGAGTTGTTTTACAGATGTACCTAAATGAGTTGACAGCCTCTCTGATACTTTCTATTTATCCTGAACACAATGGTGGACACCAGGCAGATGTGACTCCCATTATAATTTCCCTGTCAACATACCTCCTGATCATATGTTATCCTCCTGATATACTCTGTGTGTGGCAAAGGGCCCTGCATGCACTTGGCAGAAGGATATTGTGGTTGGTTTTAGTAGGCAAGGGAGAGGAACTTCAGACTGGACTATTTTGAAGGTTCCCACCACCACCCCTCAAACAAATCTGTGATTCTGTACTATAAGCCTATAGAGAAGAACAGGCAAGTGATATTTTTTAAAATAAAGCTTGGCAGTTTTTTTTATTACAGAAAAACCCTGCTCATTATAAAAGTTTTGAATACAGAGAAATTAAAAAGAAAAAAATCCAAGTTTCCACTCTCAAAGCCAACCACATGCCTTTTTCTCCGAGGCCATGATGTCACTAAGTCTCTGCCTGTGTCCTTCTGTCCCTTCTTCCCTCCTGCCTTTGTCACACACCACATGCCATCATGCCAGCTTTAATTCATTCTCACTCCCACCTACTCTTCATATGTCGTGGCCCAGTATTGAGACCCGGTGCCCCACACCCTGCATGTGTCATAATCCTCTCACTGCACAGAAGTTCAATGTTCCCTAAACACCCTCTCTTAGGGCTGCATGTAGCCTCTGTCTAAACTAATCTGGCAACACATCTGCTTACAGCTGGTAACTATACTCAACAAGCCTTATTACTTGCAGAAGAGAAATCAGAGTGTAAGAATTTCAGTTAGATGCATCTATTGAAGTAATACCATCAACTGCATTAAACAAACATGCTGAATACAGCTGGAGGTAGCCTTGTGTATGGCAGGAAGACCATGGACAAACAACAGATCTAGATTTAAATCCAACCTCTTGTGAGCAGGGGACCCACCTTAACTTTTCTGGGCCTCAGTGAAATGGTAAGGTCAAATTCATAAGCTTACCATGAGACTTTAATGAATAACAAGTGTAAAAATGCTCACTTCCTAAGAGTTTTTTTTTTTTTAGAAAGATGAGTACAAAGTGCTGTGAGATATTTTTAGAAAACAAATTAGAGCTTACTATCTAAGAAGATAAATAATACGTACATAAAGGTAATCATATATAGTAATTCTCAATTTTTAAAACTCTTATTAAGGCTTGAGTACTTAAACCCACTTCACAGATGAGGAAACTGAGGCTCAGAGAAGGGAAGTCACTTGTCCAAGGTCACATACATAGGGAATTGCAAAGCTAGAATCTGAATGCTTGACTGCCCACCTTTACCCTGCAACATAAGATAACATAGGCACTTATATTTAAACCTGTTTATAAGACTAACTTTGGATATCAGCAAATACCATCTTCCTGAAGCAAATTCATGGATCCCATTTTGAAATTTTGCCTGAAGTTTAGACCTTGACTTAGCCCAGGAAGAAGGCAGAGGTTGGGACAAGAGAACTACAGCCTCAAATTTAGATTTTTCACCCCTTCTTCAAATGAGGTTATACATACAGTCACAGAGACACATTGTAACTTAAAACTAGTCATAATATACTATATTATATTATAATACATTATATGTATAATTATGTATACCTAATATACATACTGTTAATAATAATGCGACTAGGCACTTAACTAGTCACATTATCGGTATGAGGAATCTCTTGCAGTCTCAGTATTAGTGTCTTTTATAAATACCATAACTATCATGTCAATATCTTAATTATATTGCTTTATATGTGTGTACATGTATTCTAATAATGTTAAAGATAACTTGTTCTATTTAAATATTTTAAATGTACCAAATCCTAAGTCATCACTTAACTATGTTATTCTGAGAGCCTCAACTATGTAAGTATCCCTGATAATTTATTTTTAAATTCTATCTGTTTTTAAGCTTTATGTTAATAGAATCCATTGAATATCCTCTGGCCTTATATTGTACACATTTTACCTGTTCTACAGTGTCTTTTACTCAACATCTGTTTTGGGGGGAGGTTTTTGTTTGCTCTTGGTTTGGGGGTCCTTTTTGTTTGTTTGTTTTTTGAGACAGAATCTTACTCTGTTGCCCAGGCTAGAGTGCTGTGCCATTAGCCTAGCTCACAGTAACTTCTGGTTCAAGTGATCCTGCTGCCTCCTCAGTAGCTGGGATGATAGGCACTATCACAATGTCTGACGAATTTTTTCTACTTTTAATAGAGATAGAATCTCATTCTTGCTCCGGCTGGTCTCCAACTCTTGACCTCAAAGTGTCCACCTGCCTCAGCCTTCCAGAGTGCTGGGATTACAGGTGTGAGCCACTGCGCCTGGCTTTCAATGTCATGTTCCTGAGATTTACTCACAATGATGCAAATGTATCTCACTAGGAAAAGTCCTTCCCAAAATGATTCATCCCATTTACACTTCTGCCAGTACTGTGTGAGGGTCCTATTGTTCTACATCCTTACCAACCTTTAGTATTGCACGAATTTTTAATTTTTGCCACACTCATATATGTAAAAACCTATCTTCCCATGGTTTCAAGTTGCAGTATCTTCATTAGATTATGTTTGTATGCTTATGAAAAAGTTTTGTATTTCTTCTGCTGTGGTAATCTGATCATGCCTTTCACTCATTTTTTCTCCCAGATTGTTCATTGTCTTATTGAGCCGTAGTTGTTTTTTTCTAGATGTTAAATTTCTATCAATTAATTGCCCTTAAGTATCGCACTTCCACTAATTTACCCTTAACAGCCAGTTGCAGGTTAACTTTCTGTAGAAACATCACTATACATGTCTACCTAATCACCCCTAAATTCTTTTCAGATTTCACCAAGCTAAATTAAAAAAAAATGCACTTGAATACAGTTGACACAATCGAACATAATTTTTCTTTCATCCTGACCTAAAAGTTAGGGAAAGTGCTGGAAATGAGTGAAGTCTTTAAGGATCAAAAGTTTTCAACAAAATCTTAGGAGAGGAATTTTGCTCATTCACCACTCATCTTTATCTGTTTGGTTTGACATCACAATTAAACACGCATAGATTGGATGTTCATGCATATTCCTTAATTCCCCTAATTATGCCTGTTCTGAATTGTAGACAGGAACAGAATGTGTTGTAAGGTGGTGGGAGGAAGAGATGTGGAGAATCTGGAGCCAGAGGCAGGGAACTTTATTGGTATTGCCTCTGTCTATAGGGTATATCATATTTTTAAGAAGAGGAGGAAAAGAATGCATTCTGAACTGGTTCCAGTTACTTACATTGCAGAGGGGATATCCATGCTGAGAACAACTTTGATGGATTTGTCAATTGACATAAATTAAAACCAGACCAAACGTTATTCCATCTCTAAGCTTTTTACTTCCATATATTTCTGTTACCTCCTCCTGTTTTTCTTTACCCTGCCCTAACCCCTCTCTTCTTCATGTCTTTGAAAATCATTTTGCATTGCCCACATTTTCTGCTTTCTCAGGACATACTTTCTCATCTCCAATTCCCTTTCTGCCTGAGGGCATGTTTTTTCCCTCCTTCATTCTAATCCTCTAAATTGTCTAAACTCCTGCCCAAAATCCCCAGTAAATATCCTGAAAGAGGGAAGGGGCTCAGTCTTGCTGATTGAGTGATTTTAATTTTTTTTAGCCAGGAAACTTCAGTTTAAGTCTTTTTCTTTTATGAAAACATTCTCTTTGTATTAAGACAATCATTTACATGTTTTAGTCATTTTAACAACAATGAAGAGGATACCTTAAGGTCATAAAACCTTCTAAGCACAAAAGCTTATCCAGCTCTAGAGAGGCAGTGATGGAAAAATAAAGAACATTATGCTCAATGTTCAAACTCCAGTTCTATCTCTTCCCAGGGCCTCCCACCAAGCCTTAGTTCCCTTCTCTGGAAAACATTCATTATGCAGGTGTGTTCTGGAGAATTTCTTTTTTTTTTTTTTTATTAAATCATAGCTGTGTACATTAGTATGATCATGGGGCACCATACACTTGGTTCATAGACTGTTTGACACATTTTCATCACACTAGTTAACATAGCTTTCATGGCATTTTCTTAGTTATTTTGCTAAGACATTATGTACACCAGGGAATATTATGTTCTGGAGAATTTCAATGAGATAAGGTGAGGAAAGGCTTAAGTCACTGTTCTGGTTAGGGTTCTAACTTAAAATCAAGGACACTTTATTAGAGGGATAAGAGGAGTATTGGAAGGTTAGAGAACACCATGACAAGGAGCACTAACCTGCTGCTCCAGGACACTCTAACCAGAGCAACACCAGGCAGCAGGCACAAATAATTACAGCCATTCTTAGTCCAATGGCAGTTGTCTGACTAGAGGTGAGCTGGTTCCCTATCAACATCCAAGTGTTTTCCTCAACCAGATAGCTAATTTCCCAAAGAAAATGGAGAATCTTTTAAGAAGGGAAGGAGGTGCTACATGGACAAAAATCAACAAATGTCTACTAGAGGAGAGCTCAGTGCCAATTCCGTTCCTTGAACCTTCAGTTTTGCTTAAAGTCCTCAAAATATAATCCCTAGAAGGAAATTTTCAAAAGATAGCACACTTCATATGAAATGCAACAGTCACCCGTTCAGAATGGCCCTGTTCTGAAGCCAAGCCTTACCACCCTTTAAGGATCAATAAAAACAACATCTCCTCCATGAAACTTTCTAAACCCAAACTGAATCCCAATACAGGACACACGCAAATCACAATCTTAATGGTGTATGTGCGTGTGAGAGATAGAAACAAAAGCTTTACCAAAAAAACTCGCTTTAATATGGGTGATGCATATTGATATTTTAAAATTTTATTCTATTTTATAAAATGCTAATTGATACTAAATTCATTTTACAACCCACTAATGAGCTATGACAAACAGTTTGAAAATATGTAGCTGAATGTGCATTATAGACTTAGAGAAACCAGATTCAACACCTGGCTTTGCCTAATGTGTGACCTTGAACAAGTCACTTTATCTCTCTGAGATTCAGATTTTGTCAAATAGGAATCATAAACTATTTCCTCCAAACTGAAGTGGTATGCATAGTATACAGCATGGTGCTAGAAATATTGTAATGATAGCTACTATTAACATTAAATATTTGATAACCAGTTTAATGACCAATAGAATTGAAATAAAAAAGTAGAAGACTGTGAAATGGAAATAAAAAGAGAAATGTAAACCCAAATAGAGTAATTTAGTATCATTTTTCAAATGGACATAATCTCTTTATGAGCTTTGGTTCAGGGAAGTCTATAGATTACATAGAGCCTTCTTTTACCAGATTATTTGAATGGTCCTCTGTCTTGGACCTGCTATTATCAAGGACAAAAAGAGGCTTGAGTTTGGATTTGTCAACCAGGTTAAAAATCTCTTCATTGATCCATCATCTTCCTCCCTATTCTCCCACCCACCTGTCTCAGTCCCTACTTTATTCCCCATTTCCACCATTGGTACCATATTCCACACAGTTCTCCAGACTATAAATCAGGCCTAACTCTTCAACAACTCCAACTTCTACCCCAACAGCAAGCCCTGCCAATCTTACCTCCAAAATAACTTTGGAACTCATCAACTCTCTGGGTTACATCCACATCAATGTTACCTTAGTTTAAGCTCCCTTACACTGTAATATGATAATCTTCTAAATAATCTCCCTTCCTATCTCCCCCACCACAAACCCATTTTCTACTGTGTTCCTTGGGTATTCATTCTGATATACAGATAAATTTTCATATAATTGTTTGTGTCTCCCACCTCTGCCACCAACTCAGGCTGATCTATGATACATGGTTCCCCATATGTCAGGGTAATCTCTGAACTCTTTCATGCTATATTTGAGCTTCCCCACAAATTTACCCTTGAATGCTTTTCATTCTCATCTGCCACCCAACCACCCTCACATTTTTCTTACTATTTGTCCTATAGTGGATGAATCACAGTTTAAGCCTCCATGCCCTTGTATGTGCTGTTACCTCACTCTAGATTTCTCATCTTTCTCTTTTCTGTATGGAAAACTCTTACTCATCATATGAGCCTTGACTCATCCATTTATTCAATACATAAATGCTCAAAATTATTTCCAGTAATGAAAGAAGAGAAAAAGAGAAAGAGGGAATCTCACTCTCAAGGAGCTCTGTCTAATGGAGGAATTATGAAGCCTTGGGCAGAATTAACAACTCTTTGCCACGTTTTTCAACTATTTTGTAAATACCTTTAGTGAAGCCTTTACCACATTACAAGTTCAGTGCCTATGTGTCTCTATCATTAGATAATAAATGTCTCTAGAGTGGGACATACCTTTTAGATTCTTAGAAATTCAGAATCTACCCTAGGTCCTGAAACTCTGTGAATAATGTTTGCTAAAGAAAAGAAAGTAAATGCCATAAAAAATGGAATAGTGTGATTTCAGTGGGACCCATATTCCCTGCTCCAGGTCAGATGAGTCTTCTTGATGGAAAAAATATAGGAAAGGCAGATGGTTTGGGTGTTTCAGAAATAATCTCATACCATATTCTACATAATTTTTCTTCCCTCTATTCATCATTCAGTTCTTAGGATTATGGAAGGACTTGCCCAGGAAGAGATGCCATCTTCAAATGTTGCCAGATGACAGGCCCTGAGTGGGCATAGAGAGCCCCAGCTGCCTCAGCCCCAGATAACCTCAGCCCATAGAATCCAAGTGCCTAAGAGAGCCTGTTTCTTGCTCAACCAAGACTCTGCCCTCTAACCTCAACTGCCTCCTCCCTGCTTGGTCCTGACCCTTCTCTCCAAGAAAGATCTACCGCCTTCTGCACAGCTCCACTTCAAGCTCAGGGGTTTTGCTTCTGGCTCCACCCCAGTCCTACCTCTGAAGGTCCCACCGGTGGAACAGCAGACTCTGACCAGAAAGGCCTGGGGTGACTGCTTCAGCAGGTCCTGGTTAGGGCAGAGAGAACTGGGACTTCAACTTCCCATGAATGACCTGCCAGTTGCCAGACACAGATCAAAACAGATCATCATGCCTAGGGGATCATAATGGAGTTATAACAGTGATATTTTTAAAATGACAAAAATTGAATTCAGAGTGCAGATGGCAAATAAGATGAATGGAATTGAAGAGAAAGTTGAAAATAAATAAGCCCAAAAAATATTTCAGGAAATTAATGAAAAAGTCACCAAAGAGCCTGATAAAATTAGAAAGGATTTTAATGAACTTAAAGAAATGAAAGTGTCATTCAGGAATTTTCAAAACAGCAGGAAATTCCAGCAATAGATTAAACTAAGGATAAGAATGAACCTGGAGCTTGAAGAACAGATTCTCAGGATAACCCAATCATTTAAAGAGAAAGAGAATCAAAAGACAAGGGCAAGGCAATTACTTAGAGAGATAAGGGAAACACAAAGTGAACAAATATGTGAATTATAAGTGTCCCCAGAAGAGAAGAAAATGCTAAAAGCATGGAAAAATCTATTTGAGGAATTATCAGGGAAAACTTTCCCAGTATCACCAGACATTTAGATACAAGATTATCATTGAACTATGGAAAACTTACAGCAAACAGGAAATCTCTAAGACACATAGTTCTTGTATTCAACCTGGCCAAAGTCAAAATCAAAGTAAGAGATAAAATTCTACAAGCACCTAGATGTAAGACGTAAGGCACAATTGACCTACAAGGGAAAACCCATCAGCATAACAGCAGACTTTTCAGCAAAAACTTATAAGCCATAAAGGAGTACACTTACATCTTCAATCTTCTTAAAACAAACAACAGCCAGCCTAGAATTTTGTATTCTGCAATCTAAGTTTTGCATTTGAAATTAAGTCTTTTCCAGACGAGGGAATGCTGAGAATTCACCAAGTCTAGACCTGCCTTGCAAGAAGTACCTAGACCTACACTCTACACAATAAATGCACACAAGTTTAAAAAAATCCCCCAAAAGTAAGGTCAGAACCTTTAGTGACTAAACGTTCTAATTAGCTCAATCAGGAATGAAAAAGGAGAAATCACAACCTATGCCAAGGATACTATAATAATCTCTACACACACAAATTAGAACCTTTAGTTATCGCAATGGGTCAAGAGGTCAAACAGAGAAATAAAGCTCTACTCACAAGGAAGATCAGAAATACACCTCACTTAGCAATTCTTTTTTCTCCATAAAATATAGGCTTTCTGAATAGATAAAAAAAAAAATATATATATATATATACAAGCCAAGTATCTGTTGTCACAAGGAAACAAATCTTACCTACAAAGATTCATTCAGACTCAAGGTGAAGGGATGAAACAGAATATTCCATGCAAACAGAAACCAAATGAAACCTGGCATAGCAATTCTCATATCAGATAACAGACTTTAAATCAGCAAAGTAAAGAAACACAAAGATGATTATTATATAATAGTAAAGGGAATAATTCAACAAGAAGACATAACAATTCTAAATGGCTACACACCTAACACAGATACTCCCAGATTCATAAAGCAAAACCTATTTGATCTCAACAAAGTGACAAATAGTAGCACTATTTGTGAAGATTTATAGCTGAAGATTTCAACATCCCTCTGACAGAACAGGACAGATCCTCCAAATAGAAAATAAACAAAGAAACAATGGATTTAAAAAGAACATTAACAAATGACCCTAAAAGACATTTATAGAACATTCTATCCAAAACCCACTGAAATATACATTCTTCTCATCAGCTCATGAAACATTCTCTAAGACTGATCATATCCTAGGCCACAGATCATGTTCCAACAAATTTAAAAAACAGAAATTATACCATGCATTTTCTCAGACCACAGTGGAATAAAAATGGAAATAAATTCAAACAGAAACACTCATCTCTACACAAAGTCATGGACACTAAACAACCTACTGCTGATCAATAATTGGGTCAAAAAGGAAATTAAGACAGAAATCAAAAGTACTTTGAACTAAATAGTAAAGGTTAACAAAATCTGTGGGATATGGCTAAAGCAGAACTGAGAGGAAAGTTCATAGCCATAAATGCTTATATCCAAAAGACAGAATGATCATAAACCAACAATCTATTTCAAGGAAGTGAAAATGGAAGAGCAAACCAATCCCAAACTCAACAGAATAAAAGAAAGAACCAAGATTAGATAAGAATTAAATCAGTAACAAAAGAGCTGTTCAGAAAAATTAATGAAATGAAAAGTATTTTTTTTTTTTTTGAAAAGTAACCAAAATTGGCAGACCACTCACGAGGTTAACTGGAAGCAGAAGAAAAAGGACTCTAATTAGCTCAACTGGGAATGACAAAGGAGAAATTACAACCAAATACCACAGAAATACAAAATGTCATCTCTGGATACTATAATAATCTCTATGAACATAGATTAGGAAATGGACAAATTCTTAGAAATACACAAGCTCCCTCAGCTAAATTAGGAGGAAATAGATTTCCTGAACAGACCAATATCAAGTACCAAAATTGAAGCAATAATAAAAAAAAACCCAACAACAACAACAACAAAAAATCCCAGCAGTCTACAATGTACACAGCTATGATTTGATAAGAAAAAAAAATCCCAGTCTAGATAGGTTCACACCTGACTTTTACAAAGAAGAATTGGTGCCAACTTATAGAAATTATTCCATGACATTGAACATGAAGGAATCCTCCCCAACACATTTTATAAAGTTAATATCATCTTGATATAAATGCCAGGAGAGGACTAAACACAAAAGAAAACTATGGACCAATATCCCTTATGGATATTGATGCAAAAATTCTGAATAAAATACTTGCAAACTGAATTCAGCTGCACATCAAAAGAAATAATTCACCACAACCAAGCTGGCTTCATCCCAGAGAGGTAAGGATGGGTCAACATATGGAAATCTATAAATGTAATTCACCACATAAATAGAAGTAAAAACAAAGACCGTATGTCTTTTAATAGACACAGAGAAAGCATTTGACAAATTTCAGCACCCTTTGATAAGAATGGTTAACAATATAGATATAGATGAAACATACCTCAAAATTATAAAAGCCATATACAACAAACCCACACCCAACATCATACTGAACAGAGAAAAATTGAAAGAACTCCCATTGAGAACTAGAATCAGATAAGGTTGCCCACTGTTATTCAGCATAGTTCTAGAAGTCCTAACCAGAGCCATCAGACAAGAGAAGGAAATCAAGGGCATTCAAATGGGAAAAGAAGAGATCAAACTATAGTTCTTTGCTGACAATATGATCTTTTAACTAGAAAACCCCAAACAATTCTGCCAACAAACTCCTGGAATTGGTAAATAAATTCAACAAAGTCTCAGGTTACAAAGTCAATGTACACAGATCAATAGCATTCATATATGCCATCAGGAGTCAAGCAGAGGAACAAATTAAAAATTCTATACTCTTCACAATAGCAACAAAGAAAATAAAATTCCTAGGAATATATCTAATTAAGGAGGTGAAAGACCTCTACAGGGAGAATTACAAAATACTGAAAAAGAAAATAACAAAGGATGTAAACAGATGGAAAAACATATCATGCTCATGGACTGGCAGAATCAACATTGTTACAATATCTATTCTAGCCAGAGTGATCTACAGATTCAAGGAAATCTCCATTAAAATACCAATGTCATTTTTCACAGATCTAAAAAAATAATTCTATGTTTCAATGGCACCAGAAAAGAGCCTGAATAGCCAAAGCAAAATTAAGCAAAAAAGAACAAATTGGGGGCATAAGTTTATCAGACTTCAAGCTATACTACAAGGCTATAGTAACCAAAACAGCATGGAAGAGGAACAGGAACAGACACATAGACCAGAAAAGCCAGACAGAAAACCCAGATATAAAATTATCCTCCTATTGCCACCTAATAGTGACAAAGCAAACTCATATTAATGAGTATTATTTCCAAATGTGCAAATAAGTATTAATCGAATGGTTCCAAGTTAATCATGAGTATACATGGTGTTTGTTTTCCAATTATTGTGATACTGCACTTAAAATAATGCTCTTCAGTTCCATCCAAGTTTTTACAAAATGTATTAGTTGACCATTTTTTGTTAAGATTGAGTAGTATTCCCATAAAGGGTATATAGCCAGAATCTATAATGCACTTAAGCAAATCAACAAGAAAACAAACAATCCCATTAAAAAGTGGAGAAAAGATATGACCAGAAACTTTTCAAAAGAAAATAGACAAATGGCTAAAAAAACTATGAAGAAATGTTCAACATCTCTAATCATTAAAGATATTCAAATCAAAATCATAATAAGATATCACTTAGCACAAGTGAGAATGGCTTTTATCATAAGTCCCAAAAGAACAAATACTGGCATGGATATGGAGAGAAAGGAATACTCATACACTGTTGGTAGGACTGCAATATAATACAATCTCTATGGAAAATAGTGTAGAGATTCCTCAAAGAACTAAAAGTAGATCTACCATTCTATCTAGCAACTCTGGGATTGCTAGATAGAATGGTAGATCTACTTTTAGGTCTCCACATTTTTATAAAGTGTCTTTTTTACCTTTGGGTAAATTTATAAAAAGATACTCTATAAAAAAGACACGTGCACTTGAATGTTTATAGCAGCACAATTCACAATTGCAAAGATATGGAAACATCCTAAGTACCCATAAACACATGAATGGATTAACAAAATGTGGTATATGTATACCATGGAATACTACTCAATCTTTAAAAAATGGTCAATTAATACCTTTTGTAACAACCTAGACGGAACTGAAGACCATTATCTTAAGTGAAGTATCACAAGAATGGAACAACAAATACCACATATACTCACAATTAACTTGGAACCATTCAATTAATAGTTATTTGCACATATGGAAATAATACTCATCAAATTCAAATAGGTGGGAGGGAAGCAATGTGATGGATAAATTCACATCTAATGGGCACAATGCACACTGTCTGGGTGGTGGGAGCTCTTATAACTTTGCTTCAAACAGTACAAAAGCAATTTATATAAACAAAACATTTTTACTCCATAATGTTCTGAAATTAACAACAAAAAATGTTGCCAGATGAAAGACTCATGCTCTGAAAGAAATATTAACCTAATATTTATCATTGGACATATGTCTTTTTTTTTTTTTTTTCTTTTTGAGACAGAGTCTCACTCAGTCGCCCTGGGGTTGAGTACTCTGGAGTCACAGCTCACAGCAACCTCAAACTCTTGGGCTCAAGTGATCCTCTTGCCTCAGCCTCTCAAGTACCTGGGACTATAGGTGTCCATCACAATGCCCGGCTGTTTTCAGAGATGGGATCTCACTTTTGATCAGGCTGATCTCAAACTCCTGAGCTCAAGCAATCCACCTCTCTCTACCTCCCAGAGTGCTAAGATAAAAGGTGTGAGCCACTATGCCCAGTGGATCATACATCTTAAAACATTGTTAAGATTCATGTGAACACCATCTATAATTCCTATTACTGTTATGCTAATAATAATGCTATTATTTCAACAGTAGATTTTGAACCCAAACCTGGATAATTATGATTTAGTTAACTATTGGTCTACATTACCCTGTGGTAAAACCAGATTAATCAGAATAACTTTGACAAGACAGCCTAGCATTTTCAAAGGCTTCTTTCCCAAGGATCTGAAAATATATTAGTATAAAGTAAGATTTCCTATAAGCTGGGAATCTAGACACAAATCCTTATTTCTATTGTCAGTTGATTTTCAACAAAGGTGCAAAGACTACTCAAAGGGGAAAGAGTAATCTCTTCAACAAATGGTGCTTGAACAGTTAAATGTCTAATGCAAAAGAATAAAGTTTGACCCCTACCTCACATCATATATAAAAATTTAACTCAAAAATTAATTGAGGAGATATAAAACTCTTTGAAGATAACATAGGGGTAAATCTTCATGACCTTGGATTCTTACACATGACACCAAGAACATCGGCAACAAAATTAAAAATAGGTAAAATGACTTTACAAAATTAAAAACTTCCATGCATCAAAGGACATGAGCAAGGAATATGAAAGACAATCCATAGAATGGAGAAATTATTCTCAAATCATGTGCCTGATAAGGGCTTATAAAATAGAACATATAAAGAACTCATAATTTAAGAACAGAAAGGCAAACAACCCACTTTTTATCTGGGCAAGAAACTTGAGTAGACATTTCTTCTGAGAAAAATGGCCATTCAAATAGTCAACAAGCACATGAAAAGATGCTTCCTATTAGTAGTCATTAGAGAAATCCAAATCAAAACCATAATAATCTCACTTTACACCCACCAAGATGGCTATACTGAAAAGAAAAACCCACAAAAACAAGAGTTGGTGCAGATGATATGGAGACATGAGAATCCTTATGCATTGCTGGAGGAAAGGTAAAATAATGCAGCTGGTTATGAAAACTGTTTGGTGGTGTCTTTTATTATTACTATTATTAAATCATAGCTGTGTACATTAATGTGATCTTGGGGCACCATACACTGGTTTTATAGACTATTTGACATATTTTCATCACACTGGTTAACATAGCCTTCCTGGCATTTTCTTAGTTATTGTGTTAAGACATTTATATTCTGCATTTACTAAGTTTCACATGTACCCTTGTAAGATGCACCATAGGTGTAATCCCACCAATCACCCTCCCTCCACCCATCCTCCCCCATCCGTCCCCTCCTTCTCCCCCTTCCCCATATTCTTAGGTTATAACTGGGTTATAGCTTTCATATGAAAGCCATAAATTAGTTTCATAGTAGGGCTGAGCACATTGGATACTTTTTCTTCCATTCTTGAGATACTTTACTAAGAAGAATATGTTCCAGCTCCATCCATGTAAACATGAAAGAGGTAAAGTCTCCACCTTACTTTAAGGCTGCATAATATTCCATGGTGTACATATACCATAATTTATTAATCCATTCGCGGATCGATAGGCACTTGGGTGTTTGGTGGTGTCTTGATAAGTGAAACACAGAATTACTATATGATTAGGAATTTCACCAGGAATTTACTCAAAAGAATTAAATACTAATGTTCAAACAACAACTTGTACATGACTATTTATACAGCACCATTCACAATAGCCCAAAGGTAGAAACAACCCAAGTGTCCACCAGCTGGTCAATGGATAAACCAAATGTGATATAGCCATACACTTGAATATTACTCACTCCTGAAGAGGAATGAAACATTGATACACAGATATGGTGCAACAGGGATGAACCCTGAATATATCATGCTAAGTGAAAGAAGCAAGACAAAAAGAAGCCACCTGTTCTATGATTCCATTTATACAAAATGTCCAGAATAGGCACATCGATGGAGGCAGTAAGCAGACCGGTGATCACCAGGAGCTGAAGGGGGACAGGGCCTGGAAGTGATGGTTCTTTGGGATATTGACAACGTTCTGGAACCAGACAGAGCTGATGGTTGCACAACATTGTGAGCGTACTAAGTATCACTGATGATAAATTTTACATTATGAGTAATTTACCATACTAAAGTTAGGTTTTTCTAGCAATAGCTCTTTTTGGCCTACAATTCCAAGTTTCTGCTCATCTGAAGCTGTCCTCAGAGATTTGCTGTCTTTGAATCTAAAACTTAATCCTCAGTCATAGTCACACCCTTTGTCACCATTAAGGCAACATAATTCTTCTCTGTATAAGTCTAAGAATGGCTAATAATTGTGTGCCAGGAATGTTTTATTTATTTCTTACTTACAAAACTTCAACTATGTGGCAGTCACTGCAGTAGATACTGGAGACACCATGGTAAACAAGACAAATGAGGTATCTCCCTTTAAGGAACTTAAATCATAGAAAAAAGATAGGAAATAAATTAATGAAATAGATAAATTTCGTAAGTTCCAAATGTTATGAAAAAGGAAAAAACTGTGTGGCATTGTATAAAAGACAGGAGAGAAGGGAATCGGTTTAGCTTACGTGAACAGAGAAGGCCTCTCTGAGGTAATATGTGAGCTGAGATCCTGAATTCAGGAAGGAGCTGGCTGGAGAGGAGAGGAGAGACTTCCAGGCCGAGGAAGCCTGCACGTGTGAGTGGCTAAGGGCGGAAAGGCTTTGGGTTGTTCAAAGAGTTCAGAAAAGCCTAGAGTAGCTGAGGCTAACAGGAAGGAAGGAGAGGACATTGATAAGGTGGGAAACATAAGCCTGAAACAGATCCGATAAGGCCTGTAAGTTTATTGGGAAGCCATTGGAGAGTTTTACACAAGGGAAAACATGATCTGGTTGGTGCTTTAAAAAGATCACATTCTGGCTGCTATGTGGAGAATGGTTTATAGGATGTAGCAAATCAGGTAGGAGACTGTTGTGTTAAATTCCAGGCGAGAGGCAACAGGGCTCAGAGCCACGTGTGAATAGTAGAGGTGGGAAAAAAAAGTCATCCAAGTGCCTTGCCCTGTCACCTGCCTTCTATTTTTGGCCCACTCCTGTTTGGTGAACAATGTATCTGACACGCCACCCCACACCCAGCCTCAGATGCTTGCCCTAACATGGCTGTCTTTCCTGCTAGCCCCTTGTCAGGGCCTGGCCTGGTCTTATCTGCTGCAGGGGCTTAAGGGGCAGAGCATCCACGAACAACCACAGTAAAAGAAGAAAGAACAATAGCCCAAGATTTTGTCTATTTTCAAGAATGTGGTCTCTGTAACAAATATGCTGGTCCAGATACTTCCTGTTTATAAAGGGGGGTCCTGCACTTCAAAGTGGGGCTTGCTTTAACAGGAAGCAATAGGAGCCCTGCACACAGGGTGAAAGCAAAGCCTCTTGGCACTGTCCTCATCCCATGGGAGCTGATCTTCACAGGCCACCCTATCATCTCACCTCTGAGAGCCGGTTATTATCCCCTCATCAGTGGGGAGCCCAGGCTGCACTCCCAGATTCTAGACCCCTCTGTGTTTCCCACTGCTCATCCTCCACGGCCTGTCTGAGGACCCAACCAGAGGCAAAGAATGTGACTGGAGAGAAGAGGACACTTGGTAAGGTGAGCCTTGGAAAACAAAGCTGCTTCACATTTCAGCTTCCTCAGGAAAGGACCAAAGTCCTAAAAGGTGATCCCTTCCCCCACAGACTCCCTGTTTAAAGAAAAGTATAACTTGGGCAGCACCTGTGGCTCAAAGGGGTAGGGCATCAGCCCCATATGCCGGAGGTGACAGGTTCAAACCCAGCCCTGGACAGAGACTGCAAAAAAAAAAGAAAGAAAAGTATAACTTTAGTGTAGCAAGCAGTCAAAGGCCTAAAAAGTAAGATTCAGGAGCTTTCATGTGATGAGGGGAAGCTGTAAGCTGCAGGAGGCTTCCAAGTATTCTTATTCCAATGGGTATTACACACTGGAAGGGAAGACAAGCTGGAGAGCTATAGTAGACTCTTGCAGAAGTTCAGACATGGGGCAGTTAGAGCAAGGGCACAGGTCCTTCTAAAATTTTTAAACTTACAAGCAGAGGACCAGACAGCATGTGCAGACCACTGAGCAAAAAAAGAAATAATCTAAAAGGACTGAACATACAGGTTTAGTGTCAGAATAGAATCAAATTAATTTATGGCCAGGTTAATCTCATATACAGATAACTAATGGGGTGCATAATCATGACTGTTTTGTGGGTAATTAGGCATTAGTGATAAACAGTTTATATAATTAAGCGTAACTGGGGTTACTTTTACAGAACTAAACACATTTCAGCTGTTTCTTTTCTCATTTTAAGTTCCCCGGTATCCACACTGCTATCAGTGTGGCCAATATTCTCTGATATGAACACTAATATCTCCACCATGAGGCAGACCCAAACCATTAGCATATGAACTTTTGCAGTCTCTCCCTTCTGCCTACTGCGAAGTCTTTAGAAGTCCCTTGTCCTCCAAGGAGAGACCTCCTTTGGTCAATATGCCATTTGGGACTTGACCATGTTGTAAGAGAAAGGGGAAAATGAAAACCAGTACAGCTGGGGCTGAGAGAGAAAATTTTGCAGAGAAAAGTGCTGAAGTACAGCATGAGGGAGTTAGATGATACAGAAAAGATGGATTCTTTTACAAGAGTCACCATGATCCAGTACTGCACTGAGAAATCAAAGTAAAATCCTTAAGATTATTTTGAAATTTCTGCTAATTGCTGGATTTTTTTTAATTAATTAATTTTTTTTTTTTTGCTATGATACAGCTGAGACTGGACCACAACAGATTTTGTGTTTTAATATTTATCATCATAAAACACTGGTATGCCATATTTTTCCATGTATAATGCATACTTTTTGGCCAAATTTTTGAGGGAAAACTAAGGATACACATTATATACATGGGTAGCACTAATTCTGAATCTATATAAATTTTTATTCTTTTATTCTCACGCGTTGAAAGTGTAACTTTAGAAAGCAGTTACTGTATCATAAGCAAAATAACCTCCTGGAATCTGGTAATCGCGCCACCTCCTCCCTGGCCACCCCTCCCTCGGCAGGTACCTCTGCTCCCAGCTCCGGGAGCCTCCAGTCACACGGCCAATTGCACCAGACACGGCCTCCGCCACCGTCCTGGAAGCCCGCGTGCCTCTGACGGCGGAGGGACGCAAAGGTTAGCGTCAGGACCTTGGCAAAGGGAGGGCCGAAGCGACCGTGCAGTCGTGCGTCCTTCTCTCGGCAGGGGTGCGCGGGGCAGAGGCGGCTGCCTTGAAGAAGCTGGGAGCGAGCCCAGGCAGAGGACTCGAGAGAATGGCCTCGCAGCCTAAGCTCTCCATCTCCCCCAACTATCCTCTCCTTTCCTATTTCCACCTATGTCCATTGGGCTTATTTCCTGGGAAACTAGCGTAAGAGGCCAGGGCCTGAGCTGCCTATCTCAGGCCCCTGATGGTAGATTCCTGCCCCTCTGGACTGCCTGGTCTCTCATGCGGCTGGCCCCCTTCTGAGATCCTCCCCACCTCCCACCTCCCATCACCATACTGAGGAGGAAGGTCCCTGAGCTGGGGTCTGGGAGACCTGGTTTCCAAGACCTGGTTCTCCTAGTAGCCTGATTTTGTGATCTTGGGTCTCAGTCCCTATGAAATTTCTTCCTGCCAGGGTACCTGGCGGCGAAGCTTGAAAGCTCAAGGGTACCTGAGCCCATAGACTGTAATTTTTAGCCTAGGACTTGTTCGAACCCCCAAGATACTAAGTTGGTATAATTTCTCAAACTTGCCAGTAGGAAGAACCATCCAGAATGCTTGTTAATGGAAACAGTACCTGGGTCTTTCTCCTGGAGAGGTGATTCAGAGTGTATTGGGTGTGGTTCAGAAGACTCATTTTAATCTGCGTCCTGGGTGATTTGAAGGCTTTTCAAGTTTGAGGAAGGCTGGTATCGTTCATTCTGACATTACGTGCTCAAGGTCTGGATGGCTCAAGGAGGTCATTAAACAGAAATGTAAATACACAATACTTCACTGGCCTACCATCAGGGAAGGCTTCCTCCTCAAGGTGGAGTCCTGGGGGCCTTGGAATGGGGCCAGCTTGGCCAAAGTAGAGGCAGCTGAGAAAGGGTGGGCAGGGCTGGCCCTGGCCCCTCACACCAGCTTCCCCCAAAACAAGCCTCCCTGGGGTTCCCAGCAGAGTAGCTGCGGTCACATTCCTACCAATGGATATAGGTGGGAATAGGAAATGAGAGGATGTGAGGACAAGGGTAGGCCGGGAGGGTACAGATGGGAGAGGTCAGGTCATCCAGAGCACTCTCACCTGGCAGGCGGGCTGGCTTCAGGCTTCTCTACGGGGGCCAGGTCTGTACCTGCATCTCTCCTGAAAAAAGACGGTGCCCCTGCCTGGCCACTTCCACCTTCCTTTAAAAATTAAAACAAAAGATTTTTTTTCTGAAAGTTTGAACTAAAAACATGGGTGCACATTATATAAAGGAACACTTTACACACAGCCAGAGACAATAAATAATCTTTTAAAGACCTCAAATTTCACTTCCTAGTGGCCTGAATTCTGTCTGCCCTCATTCCCAGACTAGATCTTGGGGCTCCAGACCCTCCTGTGCTACCCAATTCCACTCTGCTGGTATCTCTGTTGAGTAAAGATTTTCTTTTCCACATATATGCAAAGTTTTATACACAAAAAGGACTATTTACAGTTATTGAGTTAATCATAACTGCTAAACTTACAAATGCTGAAGCCTATAAAGGGAGGAATAGTGCATGTCTTTTTTTTTCTCATGAGGTTTCTCCCCCAGCCCTTCATACATCAGTCGGCTGCTGTGGTCACCTATTTGGATGTCATTTATATTCCCTAAACGTTTCCCAAATTTCTCATTCCTTGAGTACTTACAGGATTTGTAGAGATTAAAGGTCATCTTTTTAAAGGTTTAAAAAAAAATGCTGAAGCCTAGATTTTCGTATGTTTTTAGCTTCCTTTTATAAATTTTGTTGTTCTTTTTAGAAAAACCTGCAAATCTACCTCAAAAGAAAAGCTATGACTTGTACTTCTAGTTTGCATTATGCTTCATTGTAAGTTTAAAAGGTTAAATATTACTAAAAGATAGACCCTATTTACAAATTAAACTAATTACAATATTGGAAACATTTTGTGATAATATTTTATTAACTTGGCTGGGCTCTAATTTCCCAGTTGATTAAGCAAACATGAACCTCACTGCTGTGAGGAAGGGATTACAACACTTACTCTGCTTACTTTTAGGTAGGGAGATTATGCTGGGTGAGCCTGAGTTAAACAGTTCCAAGGCCTTAAAAGCAGGGGTTAGGCTTTCATGAGAGAAAAAGAAATTTTTCCTTTGGATAACTGTTTTGGCTTATGTTTATGGGGTTCCAGCCTACTCGTGATTTTTCCTTGCTAACACCCTGCCTTATAGACTCAGACTTGCTTAGCCAGCCCCCTCATGGCATAAGCCAATCCCCTATGATAAATCTCTCACATACAGAGAGAGAAGAAATAGATATCCTTCCTGCTAAATCTGCTTGTCAGATTGAATCTGACTCTCAGATTGATACATATTCACACATTTCAAATCTGGTGTAACTGATTCTTTAACAAACTTCGAATATCTGCTAGGGCAGACTTACAACCTTAAAAGCAAAACTTCTCTAAATCTAATACAATAAACTTTAAATGTTTACAAAAATCGAGTTTTCTTTTTCTTTCTTTTTTTTTTTTTTTGTGGTTTTTGGCCGGGGCTGGGTTTGAACCTGCCACCTCCAGCATATGGGACCGGCGCCCTCCTCCTTGAGCCACAGGCGCCGCCCTAAAAATTGAGTTTTCTTAAACATGCAACACTGTTAAAAAACTAATTGTATGCTTACTTTTTTCAAATTAAAAATCACAAATCTAGTAATAATAATAATAATAATTATTATTATTAAATCATAGCTGTGTACATTAATGCGATCACGGGGTACCATACACTGGTTTTATAGACCACTTGACAAATTTTCATATGAAAGCTATAACCCAGTTACAACCTAAGCATATGGGGAAGAAGGAGAGGGAGGGGAGGGAGGGGGAAGATGGGCGGAAGAAGGGTGATTGGTGGGATTACACCTACGGTGCATCTTACAAGGGTACATGAGAAACTTAGTAAATGTAGAATATAAATGTCTTAACACAATAACTAAGAAAATGCCAGGAAGGCTATGTTAACAAATCTAGTAATAATTAAGCATTGCAAATTATAACTGCAAAGCTAATATGCAGTTTCTCTAAGTTGCCATTTCTCTTAATATTTCAAATGCCTAAAACAACAAACAAAAAAGATTATGATAATTATTCTAATCTATTTCCCTGAACACTAAAGTATATTTATTTCATGATTGTGATTTTATTTGTGTACATTGCCAAAGTTATAATATCATTTATCCAACTTTTAAAAGTCATAAAAGCAAAACTGAATTTGAACCCAAGATAAGGACTTTAAACTTCAGCAAATCGTACAAACCACTGAATAGCAGTCACGGCCTGCCTGAAATATATTTAAGAGACTTTATTTCACAAATATGTTGAAGAGAATTTTTAGAGATGAATACTTTTCTTAGGTGAAGTATCTGAACATGAATTTCAGTGTAACTTAGTAAGATAAATTCTACTTGAATCTTTACTGTTTTGACAGGAGAAACTGCCAAAAAGCTGGAGGTGTCTGAGCTGTTAAGGAAAGCTAACAAAAGCAGAATATGGAGGTCAATGTTTAGGGAACCAATTCAGTGGCCAACAAACACATTCACAGCCTTCATGAAAATGATGATATAAATGAGACTTCAAGCTGTGGAAATGGAGAACTAGAACGATATTCGAGAAAACTTCCTATAGAAAAATTGGCATAATTTGGTGAGGCCACTAGAACACTCTACTATAATTGGAGAGGTAATACTCCAAGTCAATGAATTGATTCTGAATACTATCTTTACTTAACTTTAGAAGTATGCAAGGTCTGACACACTCATCCTGGAAAAAAGTACAGCATACCTCATCACTGAATATTACTATGGTCACCTTTGAAGTACTTCCTTTGGTGGGCTGTGCCCCAACACCAGTGCCGAATTCACTCTTCAAAGCAGTTTTGAAACTGTTCCTGGAATGATGGTAGAAGATCAGTACCCCTGAGAAATATACAATCCTATGAAAGGTAGATAGTTTTTTTGGTCACTGACTATAAGAAAAGAGATGACTTTTTGGAAATCAGATTGGCTCTGCTGGAATAGTTGATACTTGTACTTTTGCAGGCAGCAAAAGTAGAACTGTTGACATACCACACACAAAAATGTGGACAGCAATAATGAATACCACTCAGCAAGTCACCACCACATATCAACATGAACACACTTGTCAGACACTGATATACAAGGTTATGAAACCTTACTGAATTGTTTGTACAGTGCTGTTAAGTGCACAGTGGCAAGTTCATGTTCGAATTAATTGTCAGACCTCATATGATGACAGTTCTGATGGTCATTCCAGAAAAAAGAGTTTTAAAATTGCTTTGAAGGGTACACTAGGTGCTTGCCTTGGTGCATAGCTTCCCCAGAGTACTTCAAAGGTGACTGTGTAATATTCGGCAATGAGGTACGTAGCACTTTTCCTAGGATTAGTTCATGAACTTAATTGTCAGACCTTGTATATAATGCAGTTAGGAAGTTTTGTTGTTGTCATTTATATTTTTTTAGCAAAATTTCTCAAGGATAATTTCCCTTTCAAAAAAATCAGTAAAGGGAATATACTTCTAAGGATGAGCAAGGGAGAAGGGAGGTCTGGAGTCATAGAGGGAATTGCACAGGGGAATCACAGTCTGGCATCCTCACAGCTACTTCCAGGAGAGACAAAGCCCCTGGGACTCTAGAAACAGAAACCAACAGAGCCCTTAGGTTAAAGGGTCTCGTGGAATCTTGCAAAAAGTTCTAGGGATAGGGATTTAGAGATTGGTAGGGATGAGAGCAGCTAAGGGTATAAAAAAATTAGAAAAGACAGAAAGAGGAGGATTTTCAAAAGAGCTATTAGATTCCCTGTAATTTTCTTTGAAAAGTTCAAATGAAGCCTGGAATGACATCTTAATTACTTTTGTTTGCTGGACTTTATGTCTAACTATACCAACATTCTGAGTCTGGGCCACCAGGCAGTCTGGGATTTATTTAAATCACATATTTTCCAAAATGCTTTACTACATTCTTTTCTGCATAAATGGAAAGGAATACTTTTTGTTGCCTGCAAAAGTACAGTTATCAACTACTCCAGCAGAGCCAATCTACTTTCCAAAAAGTCATCTCTTCTCTTATAGTCAGTGACCAAAAAAACCTATCTACCTTTTATAGGTCTGTTTATTTCTCAGGTACCACATTATATGAGCTCGAAAGAAAATTTGTAACACTGGAAGAAATGTCTCTTTATTCAATAATCCATCCAGTAGACATCTGTTTAGAAGCCCCCACATGCCCAGCACTGTGCTGGGTGTTGAAATCAGGCAGATAAGATTCAAATACTTCCTTTGAGAAATTTGAAGTCTGGTAGGGAAGACTAAATTGATTCTTAAAATCCTTTTGGAAATTAATTTAGCAATGATTATTAAAAATCATGCAAATTTCAATTTTAACCCAATACATCCATTCTAAGAAAATCAAGCTAATGATAAATTCTTACTTTTTAAATTTAGAGTTTAATTAATTTAACTAAAGTTTTTAATTTTTAATTTTTCATTACTTTAGTTGGCCAGATGTCTGTTCAAATAATGTTTCTACCATTTACTAAATGATGACTTAACTAATCCTGATAGCACTTAGTTGTCTTCAATATAAAGATGATGATTCTAGCATACAAGGTCACTGTAACTGTGAGAACATATGCAGAGTTTATCACTATGCCTGGAACATGGAAGATGCTTAATAAACAATCTTGTCTGTCCTTAAGTCAGTGTTTTTCAACCTTTTTTATGCCACGGCACACTTGAATCTAGTTAAACTTCCATGGCACACTTAAATTAGGTTGATCAAAACAAAAAGAGTAAAAAAAAAGAATATACTTACTGTGTTTTGAACTTCTTTCAAAAATAATTTAATTAATGATCTTTAAAAATATTCACAGCACATCTAAGATCCTCTCACAGAATACCAGTTGAAAATCATGGCCCCAAGTGATAACCACAAAGGGGTTACAACTACAGAGAAATCAATAAACACGTGAATGAGACCAGAAAATGATGTGTACAAATTAAACAATTTGGCTAAGGTGATATGATTCCTGGATAGATGTTATACAGGTTTTAAGTTTTAATTCCCTAGAATGCTTTTCAGGATCCAGAATCCAAATAATAATCAAATATTTCTTCGAGTTGGAGAGTGTGTTTTTCTTCTCCCAAAGGCAAGAGACATTTTGAAATATAATAAAGAAAGAACAATGCTTCTTCCTGATTTCCATTCGTAACTGGGGTTGGGTATTCAGCAACACAATTTAGCCACCCATTTCTCACTCAACAAACATTTATCAAAGGTCTGTGAACACCAGACACTGGGCTGGGGAGCTGGGTGTGTGGAGTGAAATGATGTGATCCTTGCATTTGAGGGGTCCATTTCTGATGTTTCCAGACAAATAAGTCTACTATTATGGAACAATTAAATTCTACCACAATGTTATGCCTTGTACTGCTTTGGGAGCCTGAAAGAGAGGCATCTCAAAAGGACTTGCTAATTAGAAACCAGTTCCTGGAGGACATAGAGCTCAAACTGAGTTTTAAAGGATGACAAGGAGTAGCTAGATTCAAAACAGAGAAGTCACGCCAAGCAGAAAGAAAAGTATGTGCAAAAACAAAGACATGGCATGAGTTGTGGAGGCCAGCCAAAAACAGTCATTCCACACATAGTATATATATTATACTCCCTGGAATTGTACTTTAGGTTACTTTAAACCACTTTTCTAAATTAACGAATCTTTCTCATGAGAGAAGAAAGGAAGCTTTAAGTCTGAAATTGCTCTAAAATATTCAGCACTTTGCTCCTTGATCATGGCCTTTCTCCAAGGAATACTGAACAACAGCAAAGTTTCAGAAAAGTATGGAGACAGAGCACCACCTAAAACATTTATTTTCTTGGCCATCTTAGTGTGGCAGAAAATAGATTTTCTTGGAGCTGCTGAAGTACCTTTCCCCAAAGGTCTACACACCTCTTCTCTTACCACCTTTTATACCATGTAACAAGGACATGTTCATTTTCCTTGCATAAAGAGCAAGCAGAGGAGATGGGCAAATTGAACATGACTAGCCAAAAAGGTGTCTTTTAGGCTCATTAAAAGTGATAATGCTGTCTGATGCACAGACATGAATCCCATCTCACTCAGGGTTTAGGTCTCAAGTCAGCAGGGGAGGCACATACTAAGTGTGGCCCAGGTGCTCTTGAACATGCCATAAGCCTCTCATGACGAACATGTTTTGCGTTGACAACCCTATTCCGTAATGTGTGTGTAAACCAAGAATGCATACAGTAATAAACATCTACAATAAATGGCACATATGCAAAATAAAATTTAAGGCATTTTCAGGTGAATCATTTAAAAGAGTATTTGCATAGTTGAATTTCAAAATTTACATATGTGATGTGTCTTCACTGTTCAACACTTAATACCAATTGAGGAATCTAGGGTTTTACAGTCTTGAGTAATATTTTCAGGCAGAGAGAACACTGGATTTGGAATCAGCAGACTTAGGTTCAAGTCCTACCATTTTCCCTTATTGAAAAAGAGGGCTTAATTCTTAGGTGACTTCTTTAGTGCCCAAGCCATTAAGATATTTGTGTAAAATCTAAATATTCATCTCTATATGTGGCATTTAATATATTTGGCACCATGCACTAGAGATGGGAGTAAGGGAGTCCCGGGCCACCAGGCCAGGAAATCACAGCTTCTATCCCCTTCTATGCTTAGTAATAAAAATCAGTCAAGGACCTTTTTACTTCACTTACATACCTTCACTTATTCTCTTATTCATACACAATAAATGTTTAGACTGTGAAGCTATTTTTAAGCAGAGAGAAAGACGTTTCCCCTGAAGCCTGACATAAAGAATGAAAGACGGCCGCAGGAATTGTAATGTATACAATAAATTGATAACAGGTTTTTTTGTTTTTTTTTCCAGAAAACAGTCAGCATTGTCATTCAACATTGACAATGACTGACTTTCAAAGTTACGGAATAGCGTGAATAGCTAAGTGTTTAAGCTATCTGCCAAAACTAGTACAAGAGGAATCAAGAAAGAGGGAGATAGACAGAGGACCCTGGTGTGAACACTCTGCCACTGGCCACAGGCCTCGCTCAGGACCACACATCTATGGAACCCTCAGAATCTAGAAAAATCAGATGCCTTTTTAAATTGTAACCTCTTTATACTCTAATGGAAATAGCCTCTTGGATGTGAAATGGTTTGATTTTTTTTTAAATTTCAGATTGATGTGAGGGTAGAAACAGTGAGATTCCATAGTTTGCATTTGTAAGGTTAAAGTCTTATTTGTAGGTTCATCCTGCACCCAGGTAGTATGCCTGATACCTGTGGGTGGGGGTGGGAATTTACCCAACACCTTTCTCCCTCCTTGAATTTTGTTGAGTCTTTTTCTCAAGTGAGCATGTGTTACTCTACTAGTTCAAATTTAGTACTGGGTACGTGTGATGTTTGTTTTCCCATCCTCATGATACTTAGGAGAATGGTCTCCAATTCCATCCAGGTTGTTGCAAAAGGACGTAATCTCCCATCGTTTATGGCTAATATTCCATAGAATATCTATGCCGCAGTTTGTTCATCCATTCCTGCGTTGAAGGGCACTTGGGCTGTTTCCACCTCTTTGTGATTGTTTGTTGTGCTGCTGTGAAAATCTAAGTGTAAGTATCATTACGATAAAATGTCTTTTTTTTCCTTTAGGTAAATACCTAGCAATGGGATCACAGGATCAAACCGTAGGTCCACCTTCAGCTCTTTGAGAAATCTCTATACAACTTTCCATAGAGGCTGCACCAGTCTGCAGACCCACCAACAGTGTATAAGTATTCCTTTCTCCCCATATCCACACCAGCATTTGTTGTTTTGGGACTCCATGATGTAAGCCATTCTCTCTGGGGTTGGGTGATATCTCAGTGTGGTTTTGATTTCCATTTCTCTGATGATTAGAGCGATGAGCATTTTTTCATGTGTTTCTTGGCCATTAGTGGATCTTCACAAGCAAAGTTCCTGTTCACGTCTCATGCTCACTTTTTAAGTAGGTTATTTGATTTTCTTTCCCCATTGATTTGCTTGAGTTCTTTGTAGATTCTGGTTATCAGCCCTTTGTCGGGTGGGTAGCATGCAATTATCTTCTTAAATTTGATGTTTTAAAGATGGTTGGCGAACTAGATTTCCTTTGGGATGTCTCAGGTATCTTGGGACTGTCTTCCAAGTAATTCAGGCTCAATAAAACTGCCAAGTATACTTTGTCATTTGACTTTTTTTCAAATACGGGTAATTTAATCCATATGTTGCTCATTCATAAAAATCTCTACAATGCAGCTGAAGATTTTTAAGAGCCACTTGTTTTCCCAGGAGATAATGGGACTTTGCTTATTATTTTTCTAGGTACTATTTTTAAATAAAATTTTAAAACTAGTAGTAATCTTTTCCTTATGATATCTGCACCTGAAATTTGAGGTTTCAAACTGTTTTGCCTGATATTTGATTTGTAGACTATTTGTTCTGTGGTCAATTTTTATGGGTACTTTATCTCAGTTTTATATGGAACTTAAAGTCTTGTTGGGTGTGGGGGAGAACTACTAACAAATGCAAACAACAGTAGGTGGATGGATCTCATTGCACAATTTTTTAGAAGCAAGCAATGCCCTCTCTATCCCAGGAGCTTATGAAAAGATTCTAAATCTCCTTTCTCATGTAGGAGCTATATTTTCTCAGGAAACTAAGGTTTCGTTTAGAAAATTACTTTTTCAGGGTTCTCATTATTTTATTGGCCCCAGAAAGTTAACTCACCTCCCTCCTGCAGACCTGAGGTGGCATTTCTGAGGCAGCATGAAGAATCCTCCCCAGTGAATGAGGCTCAAGTCCTAACCTCAGAGAAGTCATTTCAGTCCCAGGTAAAGACTTCACCAATTATGCCAATTCAAAGTCTCTGCCTTTATTTTCTCCTTTGTTCCGACTTCATCTTCAAAAAGATAAAATCTACCTCAAGAACAGCATAGAAATCTGTTCTCACCCTCACTTCTCCCAGCCTCATGGTCACCCTCCATTTCTTTGGTCTGAAACCAATTGTGTAAATGAACTCACTTCTACATTGCTAATTGCTGGAAGCTGAGAACACAAAGGCTGCAAATATATCTTTGTTTTTCTTGTCATTTTTAAAGGAGAGCTAGTCTTTTAACTGACCTCTCCTCCCCTCTCCTCTTCAAATGGAATAGACCTAAGAGAATCCCTATTATGTGATAAAATACTGGGCCTCTGGAGATGGACTGCCTGTGTTAAAATCCCACGACACCACTTGGTAGCTGTGTGTCCTCAGGCAAGTCACTTTAGTCCCACTGTGCCTTAGTTTCCTCATTTGTAAAATGGGAATGACAACAATACTTACCTAAAAAGATGATTGTGAGCAATGAATGAAACTAAGAGTTAGAACAGGGCCTGGCATACTGCAAGGCATTTGACAAATTGTAGCTTTAGCAAAATCTGCCCACTCCGTCTGGCTTCCTGTCTAGCTTCCCTCCTTCACCTATACTTTCTGTCAATACTCTTCAGAGAATTCCCAAACACACACATTAGGTGAGCCTCCACCCACCATATATTCATTTATTCCACAACTATCTGTAGAGCTTTTGCTACTACGCTCAGTGCTGGGTATGGTTTTGTTCCCATAAAAATACAGACCCAAGACTCACTTTTATCAAAAGGCAACACAATCCTGGAAACCAACTGCTCTCCTCTGCCTCTGATTCCTGTCTAAGTCAGCACACAGAGGCTAGGGAACCAATTCGGTCCCAGAGGGTGATCACACACCAGGGAACCGTTAAATTAAAGAGCGCTAAGGCTTCTGAGAGAAAAAGACTGAAGGCTGTCAGCACTTTGCATTAACAGCTCCCATCCAGCAAGCTACTGACCCTGCTAAGGATCTCCTTTTGCATGGGAAGAGCCAGTCCCCACCACATGAGACTATGTGGTTGGAGTTCCGTCCAGGTGCCCGGGGACCAATGCGTGCTGCTCATTAGTGGTAAATGGTAGAAATGTGGAAATCCCAGCACATGGAGAAGAGAATGCAGCCCTGAGGAGCCATAACTCACTTGCACTGATTCTAAAACTGACTAAGATGAGGCTGGAGAGTTGTTTGTTCAGAACTTAATTTGATTCACCCGCCATTGGACAGACCTTTATTTGCTGTTAAACTGCTACATTTCTAGCTACTAAAGCTGACTCAGGTGTTCCTGAGTTTTCTTTCTTTCTTTCTTTTTTTTTTTTTTTTGTGACCAGGTTTATAGGCAACAAGAGTGGAATGCATTTTGTTCAAACCCTGTTTCTGTCCATGTAGAAAGCACTGGAGGAAAAGGTAAACCATGCTGATGAAGTGACCTGGGTGCCTACTGCGAATCAATGAATTCATAGCTAGGCACAACGAGAGGCGGGGTAGGCTTGGCACCTGCCAATAGTGACCTTTCTATTGCCTGTAAAGGTCTTCCATGACACCATGGAAGACATAGACTATTAGATTTACAGTTACTGGTTGCAATTCCAAGGAGCAGGAGAGTACACAGGTGCATGCATGCATGTGTGCACACATATAAATATACATGTATAACCTTATTTCCAGCCCGCATTTCACCAGTCATCAAAAAACCTAACCTCAGATTTTTTCATCTCCTGTTCTGCACTCTTGTGTCTCCTTCATTAGCTTCTCACTGGACCAAGCTTGGCCTGACCCATCCCATGATAATCCTCCATCTCCAGGGTCTTGGTGTTCTGTGTCCACAACCTTCCCCTTCTCTCAAAAGTGTCCTGGTTTGGACAATAAATTATATTATTATTATACTTATAATATGTTCTCTTGCAGACCAGTCTCTAGGATTACCTTATGAAAGTGCTTTGCCTCTCCAAAATTGAAAATTCCCAACTCTTCACTCCTCACCTGCTTTTCTTCACCTCTAACTCAACCACCACTCAAGTAAATCCCTTTGGGGTCTCTTCCTGAAAAAATTGAGACTATTAACCATGAGCTCTCTTGTCTTCTCTCCTCTCCACCTCAGAAAATTTCTCTGTTTTCACCTATACTTTCTGGCTTTGTAGGTAGCAAGACCAAGATTCAAAGGCCTGGTCCGCCATGGGATAGGTATGTGAGCTTGAGAAAGTGTCCACATCTACAAATTAAAAACCATCATTTCTGTGCACAAAACTGCCATAGTAATAATCAAGAATGAAGGGACCATGCGCTGGGTCCAGGTGGCTGCACACCCCAGAGGGCGTCAGGAAGACGTCAGTGGTGGGTTGCTGTGGTGTCCTTGCTGTCTTCCTCTACCTTCAGCACACGTGTTGGCTTTCTCTGCCTATGTTCTACACGGTACTTCCCTCCATTCTGCCTAAGGACTTCACCCATAATTATCTTCCTTCTTTCCAGGACAATTCAAGGTCCTCTCATCTCTCATTTCCAACATGTCCTCATCTTTCCTATCCTGATTGAAACTCTCTCGAGCTACCACTATCTTGGCGTGGTCTCATGTTTTGCAAAATGATTGGGAAGGATGTTCTGCTACCTTCTGACCCTATATCACATCCTACCACCTCCTTAATTAACTGTAATCTGGCTTGTATTCTGACCATTCTACTTCAGAAAAGCCATTCTCCCAAATGTCACCAATGACCTGGTACATCACTAGTGACACTCCCTTCCTAAGACATCTCTTCAATTCGTGAATCACAGGGCTTCTCTTTCTAGAAATGTCAGTGCCTTCGGGGGAAAGCCCTGATCCTTCACTTCAGCATTCAAACCTTTCTGTGACCCCAACCTATTTTTTTTATACCTAATGTGCCATAAAGATAAAAATCAAAATCATTTAAAGAGTTCCACTATAAAACAAGTGTAGCAAATTTTGTTTACCACCCCCCTTCTTATAGATTCTTATTGTATATTAAGATACTAAAGGCTTATTGAGGAGTTCTGCAGGGGGAAAAAACTTAGGTATTTACACCCATGAAATACTTATTTTAATTACTATTTGATTTTTTACAATACAAATCTGCCTTCTCAAGTTGTTCTTAAGCTACTAGCAACTAGAATTTGTGTTAGACATTTGTTTGTTTCCTTCCCAAAGCCTGTTTTAAGACATAGTATGTTTCCAGTATAAATTGATCTTCTAGCTTTTCTTTTCATTGCTGTTATAAGAATATATTTTTCTTGTCTTTCTAAAATTAATGTATTCCACATTTGTCTGAACTGAGGAGGAAAGCAATGAACTATAAAGTTTCTGTGACACAACTATTTTCTTTGGCCCTCTCAAATGCCTCATTTCTCCATATCTTATATGACTTGGAGAAGGAAGGAGAAGAGGACTTTTATTAACCACCCACTAATGCCTGGAGCTGCTCTGACTCCATTTGGTACATAACCACAGGTGCTTCATAACCCTCTGAAGAAAACATGATTATACACATTTCTATTGACGATAAACTAAGGCTCAGAGTCACCCCACCAATTAAGTGACGAGAGTCGATATTCAAATTCAGGTCTGCTGATTCAAAAAATCTTTGCTTTTTACATAAAACATCAGCCTTTACCAATAGTGACATGAGTGGAAATGACATGCAGTTGTAAGTGATGAAAAAGGAGGGAGCCCAAGAAATGAAAACTATTCATCCTGCTGGTCTGGATGATAAGACTTTGCCAGGAACAGAAACGATGGCTACCAGCCCTGAGTCCCAAACTTGGGCCTTGTAGAAAAGAGGAGAAAAATACACCGAAAAGAAGGAAAACTGAACAAAGAAAGAAACAGTAATATGTTCAAATTGCCTGCGCTGTTGCAAAGCTATTTCCCTCAGGAAAAAAATAGATAATTTTTTTGCCTTGAGTTAGTGCAAATCACCTGATGTCATGAAAATTTGACCAGACTGTACCCGGCAGGTTGTCTACAGCAAGAGAGAATTAGTGAAGAAACTATAAGCTCCCATTAGAGCCACAGACTGTGTCTTATACTTTTCTCCTACATCTGTTTCCCATTTCCTAACAGTTAAATACATGCATATTTATAGAATGCCATTTGAATGAATGAATGAATGAAAATTGGTGTATGTCAGAGAACTATTTAAATTCCCTATCACTCTTTAATTACCTAGCAGCCACAATGCCTTTAAGGAACAAGGCAGGCTATGAATTTACAAGTAAAATTATTTCCAAATTGGTATTCTGTAAAGAAGAAATATATCAACATTGCTTGTGGGTGGTTTAGTACATCCGTCATCAAAATGTCAATATTTCTACACATACAACTCTAATATTTTGATAGTGCATTATCATAACATCTAGTATTCACTCAACACTGCCATGCATTCCTGACCTCTATAGCAAATCAAACTGTATCTTGTCAATCTATGCTGAGCACGAGCTCCACTGATGGAAATCACCTCTCCCTCTATGAGACATGAGTAAGGCTCCTTGTGGATTACATGGAAAGTATAAACAATACCACGGGAAGAAAATGGCTTGGTGGCAGCATTTCACGAGACATCAGGATGATATGGACAGAAATAAAAGAAGAAAGCTTTTGTTCTTGGTGCATTCCACAGAGGATTCTTGGACCCTCTAAGAAAACCCACTTCTGCGAGGTTTTTTCTGTGAAATTACTGGCAGATAGGAGCTTTTCAGCTAGCACATGTCAAAGCTTCTGCCAGGAATGTAAACTGTACAATAATTTTTTTATGTCTTTAGACACCTAGAACAGAAACCTTAAACACCAACGTGTCAAAATAAGACAGATAACCCAATAAATTTGCTAGAGCAGGGACAGGGAAAACAAACACAGCCTTCTGTTATGCGGATGTCTGTTAACTCGCTCCGACCACTAGCCTGAAACCTTAGCCTGCCACACGTCTTTCCTGTCTGACTGTTTATTTAGACTCCTGTAAAGCCTCTCGGCACCCATTTTTAATTTTCAGCTTGCTTCTTGTCAGCTTTCTGAAAAGCATAGCAAGATCCACTGTTTAACAAAAACACACACAAATCAGGGAAGGAGGAGATGGATGGTGGGGGTGGGTGCAAGCGTCTCCCAGAGTGGGTGGGGAGACCACATTCCTGCTCCCTTATGTTTGTAAGGCAGTGTAAGGGTTGCCAATCGGGGTCATTCCCTCTGGCGTGCTTGGGTTTAACTACATGGCTGTCCTCACAGAAAAGGTTTTGCTTCACTCGATGTTATGGTCTGTCCCTCCATAAAACACTCTGTAAATGCTCTTGGCAAAGTTGGTTAAAAAAGAAATCTCTCGTGGCAGTGCATTTCATTCATTCTCATGGGTTCCTTGTCTCGTGGCTTGAAGAGGCATCAAGCAATAAATACTCTTGTCATTCCAAAGGGGAAAGATAATAAATAGACTTTTGTGTTCAAAGATCATCATCAGATTGTGTTCTTATCCTTGATCATGCCAGGTAATCCCCCAAGCAGCAACTATTTATCAAGTAATTGTTCCATGCAAAGTGCTATACCTGGATCTGTGCTCAGAGTGAACGTATTTTCTGAACCAGAAATTGGAATTCAGGCTGTCATATGAAACAACTGTGGCAGGTTCCAACTCAAGAGGCAGTCAGGGAGATGGAATGTAGGTAGCCCCAACACTAGAATTTACAAGCATTTTGACGACTTACGGGGAGCAAGGCTGAAGGCAATTTAAAAGGGGGCTTCTTGCTCTGTGAATCTAAGGCACAAGGTTATGGGAGGTGTAACATTTTTCCATCTCTTCATTGTCTCTCTACTCTCACCCCACACAGTTGGAAGCAATTTCTCAGCTTCCTAGGAGCCCATAGGATCAATTTATACTTCTTTTTCAGTATTCATTAATTTCAACAGTGAATAGTAATTTATCCTAGATTATAGTGATTTCCTACAGTTTGATGGGAATATTTCAGATTACATATGAAACCAGCACATTGTATCCCTTCATTGCACAAATGTACACATCTATGATTTAACAATAAAAATAAATAAATAAATAAAAATAAAAATAATTTAAAAAGATGGCAAAATTTGGGGGAACTTGTAGGAGGAAAGGAAAGAAGTTCTTAAAAAGAAAAAGTAAATTATTCCCATGATCCCGCTGCATGTGTGTGTATGTGTGTGTGTGAATATAAAGGAAGAGGTGAAAGTCCCAGGTCACCTCCCACATGTACGATCCCACCCCTTCCCCAGGGACAACCACTATTAGCATTAAGGGCATTCTTTTCTTTGATTTTTTTCTGTGCTTACATCTGATCTCTAAGCATATATATGTGCACATTTATGCATATATGTATATGTCACACACAAATAGCTATGGACACATTGCTTTTTCTCAAAAATGGAATCCTATATCTGTCAATATACAGTATGTTTTTATAATAGCCTTTTATTATGTAGTTCTTGTCAAGTCAGTCCATATTGTTCTATGTATTCAATTTAATGGTTGCATAGTATACAATTAAATATATATAACATCTTTTATTTAACCAATCTCTCAACTGATGTAGCTCATGGCCAATTTTTGGCATTACAAACAAGGCTGCAATTAACATCTTTGTACTACGGATATATTTTTGACTAATTTGTGTTAGAATTTTTGTAAGGTAGATTCCTAAAAATAGTGATATTGAGAATATTGAGAACTAGGACTTGCCTGAGTCATTAATTTATCAAAGGAAAGAATTTGAAGTTGCAGAGTAAGGGATTATCAGCAACAAATATGCAGAGTCTGGAAAACACATGCTGGTAGGGCCCATCCAGATAGTGTTGTGGTGGGGAAAGTCTGAATTTCTGACCGTAGGTACCCTGTTCTTTGGGAAGGTATCTCTCTGACAAGAGCACTGCCCCCAGTTCTTTTGGTGATAATTTTGATTTTAAGTGATAATTAGATAATGTAAACATTATCTAAATCCTAAAACTTAATTTGGATTCTATTCTCACTAAGCAATATTCTCAACACAACATTGTTTCTTCAAAGATCTAACTTGAGAGAGAAAAAGTTGAGTATAGGAAAATGTAGATAATGAACTCTCTGCCAGTCTGTGTATCATGTTTATATAAATCCTCCCGGAAGCATGGATCCTCTCAGCATGCTGATAAAATTAGTTTTGAATGTACAGTATTGCCACTTCATGGGGCCTTTTGAAAGACACCCTGTCATCAATATGATCAGCATCTTGCCCCCATTTTGTATCTTCAATTCCAAACTCAAATAGCCAGTAAGCTCCTAGAAGGCAAGAGCCACCCTTGATCTGAGTTTGTCTTCCCCACAGCAGGACAATGACATAGTAGGCATCTGCTGCCACGCCAGCTTCTCAATGTCCTTCCCATTTCTCACCTCCACTCCCTCTTGCAACAACTCCAGGGTCAGGCCCACAATATCAGTACACCCCACAACTGACCCCACTGCCTCCAATCTCCCTCTCTTAAAAAATTATTTACAGAATGAAGAACAGTTCCCTAGGGATTGACCCTAAGCCCTAAGATCTGAATCCATCACAACTTTGCAGCCCATTTTCTTAATACACCTCTTCATTCCCATCTCTGGCCCTCTGCTTTCAGGGGTCCTCAAACTGCAGCCTGCGGGCCACATGAGGTGTATGATTGTATTTGTTCTCGGTTTTTTTTTTTTTTTTACTTCAAAATAAGATATGAGCAGTGTGCATAGGAATTTGTCACAGTTGTATTTTTTTAAACTATAGTCCGGCCCTCCAACGGTCTGAGGGACAGTGAACTGGCCCCCTGTTTAAAAAGTTTGAGGACCCCTGCCACATGAAATACCCTTTTATTCCCACTGCCCTCTTCTTGAGAAATCTAAAATATATTTGTAAGATAACAGGTGTAAATGTTTCACCAAAGAGTAAAAGGTTTCTGCAATAAAGCAAAGGTTGATGAGGCCGGCAGATCTGAGAAGGAGTTGGGACAGTCATGGCTCATCAGTCAGGAGTACCTGCCGCCTCCCTGGTATCTATCCCCCACTCTTCTTTGGCGTTTTGGTGCCTCCCAAAGAATAAGGTTTAAGGAAAGTTATTTACATAAATGTTTATAGTTGCTAATTATTCTAGTGTAAGACAATTCAAAGATCTAGATATCTATCTTATTAACTATCTTAATGGGTAGAAAAACTGGCAATTTTTATAAAGGTGAAACTGGCATTCTATCTCAACCTTTCTAGGGTGACCAAACTGGAAAAGAAAAGCTGCCAAACTCAGAAATTAAATCTGTATTTAATTTGACATGATACTGTACCTTAGGACTGAACAAAGGACAATTATTCCTTAAAGAAAAAAAAACAACTTTATTTCTGTCTAAAACTGACCAATACGTTTCTTCTTTTTTTGAACTTGTTTAACTGACACCACCTCCAAGCAATCATTTTATAAAGTTGTTTTGGAAAATACCTGGTCAAATTCTCTATCTCAATACTCATGATGAAGGTAACCTTTTTTCTTTTCCCTTGAGAAAATTAAAAAGTAAACACATTTTTGTTATTAAAAATTATTCTAGTGCAAGACAATTCAAAGATTTAGATATCTTTCCTAGAGAGAGTCTTGTTTTACTATATTATAATAAATAATACTTGGAACATGTAATGCTTTCCAAGTCCCAGGGATAAATCTTTGTCTCTAAAAGTCATCCTGGTTGGCTGTTTACTTTGCTGCTAAAGAACAGTGAATGACATAACCGCGAACCTACCTCAAATGAAGTATGGACTTATGCTTGGAAACCTTTCCTTGGAATCAGTTCTGTCTTGAGAAAGGTTACAGAAAGATCAAAAGCAGCTCTCTCTTTTGAGCTACATGCCCACTCCTCTGGGATTTGAGATTGTCTCACTGCCATAATTGGGGTCCCCAGATTTGCTGGACAAATTTAAAAGGTAAAAATTTCACAGAGGACTGAAAATCATGTGGTAACATATGAATATTGTGTAATAATGTTTTGAGACAAGGATAAATGGGCAACATAATTATGACCTGACTGGTTTGAATGTCAAGGTCTTGATCTGAACATTTCTGCTTAATGTCTTATTTTAGAAGAAAGAAAATTGAGCCAAAGCTAGAGAAAAGAGCTATTTCTGAGTTTAGCAAATTCCCAATATATTAATAGATGTGCAGTAAATTCTTGATGGAGCTGTTGAATTAAGATTCAACTCTTAATCCGAGTTGTTCAGTGTTCCATTTTCAGAAGAGATGCTTATCACAGAAAATAAGATCACATTAAGAATTTGTTTCTAAAAGAAAAATCCACCTACAAATTTCAGAGAATGGCCTGCAGTCAGTACCAATTCTACTAGTCTTGCAATTAACCAGAGGCAAAGAGAACTTGACCTTATCTCTACTGAGTGATGACTTCCTTAGGCAAGTCACTTAGTCTTTGAGTTTTAATTTTCTTATTCATAAAATGTGGATAATTAACACTTGCCTTCCTGGTCTCAGAGGAGGATTGGGAAAATTAAATGAGTTAAAGTAGGTGAGATGGTTTACAACTGTAATCCATTAACATTATTAACAGAATATCACTTTTTTATTCTCAGCCAAACATCTTCTATGTTCTAGAGTCAAAGAGACGCTATCTAGGCAGAGCAACTACATGTCCTAAATTTTCCTGGATGACCTAAATTTCAACAGTTCTGCCCCACTATCCTTATCAGTATATTTCTCAAAGTGTGGATCCTTACTTAGATTGGAAAGTACAGCCAATTTAATTTTTATGAGATGTGAAAATACATATCATAGAATTAAACATCTACACACAAACCATATTTTCATAATAATCACTTCTGAATGACAAGAGAATGCTTGGCAATTAAAAAGTCTTTTATAACAAAATTAATCAAGTACAAAAAAGACAGAGTGCAGCATGGGATTATTTCAGGAAAGGAAAGAGACAAAGATCTATCGACCAAGTAAAACTTACCCTTGAAATCAGATAAAACTTTGTTCCTGTACCTTTGACTATGGCACAAAGTCGAGAGAGACATTTCTCCCATCAGAGACGGACGTGAATCATGACTACTTTAGAAGAAAAATGCCTTCCACAGGAAGTCCTTGGCAGCTGAGGAGCTGGATTAGAAAGGAGTTAATTTATTTAAGTGCACAAATAAATGGAATCTGTAAACACGGGTATTAGGGAATGTCATTCTTGACATTTAAAAAGAATATATTTTGACCTCAGTTGGAATATGCATGTGATGTCTCTCCCATTCCATTCCTAGCATTACTAAGTGGTGTATTATTACTTCAACACTGAACAAAAAGAAATCATATTCGTCACTGGATCAACATGTTACTTTAGAAGTCCCATCTTAACGCGAGGAATATGTTGGCAGTGGATAGAGCACACACTCCTTGAAAACCTCACAGAGCACAGCTGGTGAGTCACCCAGAAAGCTGATTCTATTTAAATGCTTATGAAATCTCTGAGGAGAAATTCAAAACATTTTTTTAAATTACAGTTGAAAGGGAAATACTTCCTACAGCAGCAAGCTGGGAAAGTAGATGGCAAAACTCCTTCTACTTGGGGGGCCCATTTTTTTCTTTCCTTTTGTGTATGTATGTATGTATTTTAACAGGAGGCAATGAGGACTTAGGTTTGTACCCAGGTTGATTCTAAAACCTTGAGCAAATTTATATAACATACCCTCAAGGAAGTGAGAAGTCCTGGTGAGAAACTCATCTGGTACAGCTCGCACTGGCAGTATCTAATTCAAGCAACCTCCAGGTAATGCTAATGACTTTCCTTTCTAATCTTCCTCCAATTTGGCTGTTGGGTTTCAATTTCCATCACTGTTCTGTCCATGGCTTGGCCATAACACTGTAACTGTGCACACCAACTAGAAGGAGATCTTTTTTTTTTAAATGTTTTTGTTTTTCTCTGAGTTTGAAATATCTAGTAAATAATCATTCCCCATGGATGACTTTTTTCAGGCAGCAATATTGAAATGACCATCATTTTCCTTTGAGACATGTCTAAGATCAAGGATTGGTCAACTTTTTCTGTGAGGAGCTAGATAGTAAGTATTTAGGCTCTGCAGGCCATAATTTAGGCTCTTTTGCAACTCTTCAACTTTGTCATTGGAGCATGAAACCAGTTAAAGGACAACCCATAAACAAGTGAGCATGCCTGTGTCCCAGTAAAACTTTATTTATAGATACACATTAGAATTTCACTTAATTTTTATGTGTCCCACAGAATTATTTTTATTTTGACTTCTTCTAACAATTCAAAATTGTAAAAACCATTCCTGCTAACAGATCATACAAAAATGATCTGGCCCATGGGCCAAAGTTTGCTGAGCCATGTCTGAGAAGCTCAGAAGGGAAGAAAGTGCCAAGGGACATTATCAGGAGTCACTACAGAAGAGGTTAGCAATGGATGCAGCCTGTCCCCAAAGGTTAAAGGCCAATTGGATGTGATAGTCATTAGTGTTGTCCACTGAATATTCTCTTCCCGGGCACATATGGCATTGTCCTTTCTCATACCCTTATAGTCAGTATAACCATGTGACTTGCTTTGGCCAAAGAGATGAAAATAGAAGTGGCATATGTCCCTTCATGAAAAATTAAAGAGTAAATATACCCTGTTTCCCCGAAAATAAGACAATGTCTTATTTTAAGGTGTGCTCCCAAAGATGCGCTAGGTCTTATATTCAGGGGACGTCTTATCTTTCCTGTAAGTAGGTCTTATTTTTGGACGATGTCTTATTTTCAGGGAAACAGGATATGATTCACCTTATTCCCTTCTCAAAATTGCAGCAACTATGAAAAACCCACAACTGACTTGCAGGTCACATAGCCTGAGTAAGTAATAAAATTCTGTTGTGTTAAGCCACAGAGATCTGAAAGTGGTTTGTTCACAGTTTAGCCATCCTGTACTAAATGCAATCAGCTTATTACATACTGTGATCAGAGGATACCTATGGTTCCTTCAAATAAAATATTAATACCTACTTCAGCAAGAGATAGCCACTTGGCCAACTGAAAATAGGTTACCAAATATATCATGTGGCTATATTGTCTTTCTTGAGTCTCTGACCCATGGAGCAAATGATAAAAAAAAAAAAAAATAGATCTTTTTAAATGCTCATATACAATGCAGATTAAAGGGTCATAAAACAGGTCTTATATTCTCCTGGTGGGAAAGTAAAGTGTTGTAACCCGAAAGCTATTTTCCTACCCTCATCAAGATCTTTTGTAACTTTTCAAACTCTTTGACTTATACTCTATTTCTAGGACTCTGGCCTAAGGAAAAAAAGATCAAGAATCCAGGCAAATATTTATGAATAATAATATTCATTCTTGTCAAAATAATGAAAAAGAAAATCAGAAGGCCAGGCAAGATGGTTCATGCCTATAATTCCAGCACTCTGGCAGGCCAAGGCATGAGGATCTCTTGAGGCACGGAGTTTGAGGTCAACCTGCGCCACACAGTGAGACCCCCATCTCTAAAAAATAATATGAAAGTTAGCTGAGCATGGTGGCATGCACCTTATATTCCCAGCCACTTGGAAGGATGACATAGGAGGATCACTTGAGCCCCAGTGTTTGAGGTTGCAGTAAGCTACAATGACACCACTGCATTGTAAGCAATAGAGTAAAACCTTATATCAAAAAAAAAAATGATAAATAGATGATAAATAAATATAAATAATCCTATCACATTCTGGCAGTTTTGTAGTCCTTCTCTTTGTCTCTCTCCTGTCTCTCTACATGTATAATATATAGTGTTTCTGTCTTTCCACACATATTAAATGTCATGTGTGTATACATCACTGAATTACACTATTTTCACAGAACACTGACATTTTCATATTTTTCCATTTTTCTACAGGGAGTGTATATTACTCATAATCAAAAAAGCAATAAAAAGTATTTTTAAGTTGTCCCAATCCAGCCAGCTATCAGCTCACCCCCAGAGCATACCATGTCTGTTCCCTCTTTCCATAAGCTATGAAATTCCCTAGTATCCTCTTTAGTAAAGAAATCCCACCTTCTAACATTTTTACTTAGAACCTCAAGCTAGGTGGTCAGCATAAAACCAGCCCCCCCCTCCAAAAAAAAAAATGACTTGTAGAGGTCTGCGTTGGAAAAAATGGGCCTTGCCTTCTTCCCAATGCTGACATATATTAATTCAAACCGTACTATTTAAATTAATTTATTACCTTAATTCTTATAAATGACTCGCTTCAGGGGATTTCATGGACTTTCCAGACCTACCTTTTCAGCCTTATACTTCCCACTGTCATGCCAGCTTCTGTAACAACAACAAATCTCAGTGGCTTCACACAATAATTCTTATTCCCTTCTCAATCTGATCAGGTATTTGGTGCATGGCCTTCTGTTTGATGATTTCAGCATCCTAGCTCCTTCCACTTGGGATAACTGTCTGCAAGGGCTTCCTCAGAGGACTTTGCTAGATCCTCTGCACTCACTTAGCCAAGCAAGGCAGGAGAGGAAGTTAGAAGAAAAGGTAAACATCACTCTACCTTCAGTCCATTTGCCAGAAGCCAGCCACAGAACCCCAGTTAACCACAAGGGAGCCTGAGGAATATAGTCTTTCTGTATGTTCCGGAAGAGGATGGGTTTGGGGCTAGTCATTGGTCTCTGTCATACCTGCTACAGGTAACTGAGAGCACCTCCTGGGTATTCTGGTTAATTTTGTCCCCTGCGAAAAGCACTTGCCAGCTTAGTTCATCTTTCCCCAGATTGGTTTTGAACGCTCCTCCAGGAAGATTTTCTAAACTTCCCTGCCAGAATGAACTCATTCCTTTCTCCATAGTTCTGTTGCATGAATCTTCTCAGAGTCTGGCTTACTCTAAAAGAAACTGTGTGTTTTTCGTTCATCAAAAGTAAAGAACTGAACCAGGTATCATTCTTCACCAGCTCCCATGTGTCCAGCGCAGTGCCTTCACGTAGGAGGCACTCAGCAAATGTTTACTACCTTCTACAGCCAGCCTTCCTTCCTTCCTTCCTTCCTTCCTTCCTTCCTTCCTTCCTTCCTTCCTTCCTTCCTTCCTTCCTCCCTTCCTTCCTTCCTTCCTTCTTTCCTTCCTTCCTTCCTTTTTTTTTTTTTTGCAGTTTTTTGGCCAGGGCTGGGTTTGAACCCTCCACCCTCAGCATATGGGGCTGGCGCCCCACTCCTTGAGCCACAGGGTGCCACCCAAAGTATATATTGTGGGTATCAGCCCATACTGATATAGAGATTTCTCACTTCTTGTTTTTTCTGCAGTTTTTGGCTGGGCCAGATATACCAGACCTGCCACCTCTGGTATATGGGGCCGGCACCCTACTCCTTTGAGCCAGTGTTACCCCTTCTACAACTTTTCAATCAACATTTGTGAGAGCTCACAGAACAAAAGGGATGGGCTTAGTGGTTCACGTAAATGCAGCTGGTTTTAGCTTTCCCTCTTAGCAGATACTATGTGAAGAACATTTATAAAGAGGTCCAGAAAAACCATCCAAGAAACACATGGACTTTAAAACCTCTTTGGGGATTGATTTAAGAAGCAAAGGATCTAGCGTAAGATTTCTTATTCCTCTGATAATCCTGTCGTATTTTGCAAATTTTAAAACTCTCTGTGGATTTTTCCTTTCCCCTGAAGAATCCGAGTTCTTCAGTAAATCAACTTTTAGCCCAGTGGGCATAAAAACAGACTGTGTAGTGAATGTGCTTTAGCTTTGATGAGTTTGTAGGCAAACGGAAAGAAAAGCAAAGAAATAAAGTAAAAGTGAGAGGTGTGAACTTTCCCCATCCATCTTAATGGAGTGCTAACCTTCCTGCCTCAAAGTGACCATTTGAATTCTAGAACTATTAAACAATGAGCTGAAATCCAAACATTCAGTCTGGGAGCAAAATCTTGAGAAAGGACAGCTGTGTCCAGTCTTGACTGTGATGAGGACTTGAGAAAGCAAGCACACCCCAAGTAAACTGGCTTTGTTCATCATCCTGCCCCTTCAGGCTCTATGTGTAATCTCCCCTCTTTGTTCTATCCTAAAAGTTCATCCTGTCTGAAAGGTCGATAGAGTAGGAAGTGTGGCCTTGCTTTTAGGATGGCACTTGAAGCAGGGCATAGTAAATCAAAGACATTATCCTTCACCAAGAGTGCCTCAAAAACTCTCAGAATTTAGAATCTCAGTGATCCTTGGTTTTCACTGTTTGCTGTGATTTTCGTGGTGACCAGTACTAGGAATTGTACAAACAGGAAGAGACCAAGACTAGCAGCAGACTTCACAAGAACCCTGGAAGAGCAAACTCTAAAACTCATTTCTAAAGCATTCTCCATAGTCTCCTCATTTATAAAACAAAAGGATTGGAACCAACACCAACTCCCTGCTGGTTCTGATGTTTGGTAATTGGGTAAAAACATAAGAGAAAAAAGAACACCTGCTTTGAAGTCAAGTGGGACATGGAATTCATTTCCAGCTTTAGGACTTGCCACCTGTTTTACCTCGGGCAAATTCTTTAATTTCCCTGACCTAGGTACCTCATCTTTAAAATATGAATAATAATATTGCTTCATAATTACATTATTTTGAAAACTAAAGAATATCATGATGAATATAACAAGTGATCAAAATAGTAATTATTATTCCATGATTAATAGGGACTCAGAAAGAGTTTTAGGGAAGCTTTTCTAACATAACACTGCTTTGGTTTCTTCCTGTCTCAGTTCTGTCTGCAAATGAACAAACAAAAATTCCTCTTGAAACCTGTGCAGAGAAGAAATATTGGAGGTAAAACACCAAAATGTGGCAAAACCACACTGTTTTGGAATAATAGGGATTAAGTAATTTTATTTATTTCTCTTGGCTGCAGTTTCCAAACTTGCTTTATAAGCATATGTTGTTTAAAATATTTCAATAAATGTTTTTGACTGAAAAAAGGAGAGACTGTTCAGCAAATACTGGGAGATCATGAGGCCAGTTATTAAGCAGCTCCTTGCAAGTTGCTATGCATAAATCATAAAATTGTATAGCTCATATTTTATGAGACAGTTCTAAATATGGGTATTCTGTTCCATTTGTTTAACTTTGGTGTATGTGGTTACACCAGTTGTTTGATTTAGTATGATGTGTATGGGTTACTCTATAAATGAGATAACAATATCAAATTAGTGAAAATACACATGATCTCACCTATCTGGGAAATGAAATCATAAAAAAGTCCTGCAGAAGTCATGTTGAGTGGTCAAAGAGTGACAAAGGAGTAGAGAAATAGAGAAATCTGGGGAAGGTTAAAATGCAAAATAGAAAAAAGTTTTTCACGAGAGAAGAAAGATGCAGAGGAGAAGGAGTGTTAGGAATTACAATGATTCTTTGGCTTAGAAAAAAGAGAGCTGTGACTCTACAGTTATCAGTCAGGTAACAAAATTACCTGTGGCCTGGCTATAACCATGTCAGCTCTTTGCCAGCACAAAGTTTTTTAATGTGAAAAATGGGAGACTCTTTAGTTCAAATGTGTTGGAATGTGTGTAATAGAATGTGTGACTAAAAGTAACTTGAAAAATTAAAGCCCGGAGGTAGGTGGTCCTGGAGGTTGATTCAGTGACTCAATTACATCTAGGATCCAGACTTCCCAGATGCGTTCCTCTCTCCCATTCTCTGAGTGCCAAGGTCATAATTGAATGAGAACATGCTAAGCACCATGTTCTCATTCAACCTCCAGGAAGACAGGAAAGAGTGGTGGTAAGAATGGGACAAGGAAGGCCAGAGTAGCAAGGAAATTCTCCCCAGTTGTCTCTCTGTCTTTATCAGGGAGGAAGATATTCCCATAAACTCCCCCAATCAACTCCTTATGTATCAATGGCCACAATTGAGTCAAGCAGTATCCTCATCAGGGAAGGCAGGAAAGCCAGGGTCTGTGTATTTGGCTGCTAATATGGTCTCCACCCACCTAAAAAAATAGGGTAGCAATTAGCTGTTGTGTAGAGAATTAACAGTGAGCATTGTAACTGTTATATTTTAAAATAAATTAAAATGCCTTCCTTCTGGTAATTTTACTGTCAAGTTCATTATTCTCACAGAAAACTTGTTATTTCACCAAATAATTCCATCATGTTAGTTATTTAACCTGCTAGCACTTAAAAGTGCCTGTCCTCCTCTTAGCACCCCCACCATACATACATATACACACACAGAAAGCAATTCCTTCCTTGGCTGAATTCACAGAACAAGATCATCTTTCAATTACAGAAGATAGCATTTGTTTTCTGTTTTTTGGATTTTCATGGACTTTTTCTTTTGTTTCAGATATAACTAAAGAAATTATAACAACAGAGCAACAGAAGCTAAGAATATGTGGTTTCTACAAATGTTTGTATTTTTCTGCAAAATTTGAAAAATAATTAATAGACACTTTTAAAATCACACAATAAAAGATGACATTGTATATCCTTGCACATGGAAAGATCAAGCAAAATAGGGGTTACACAAATACACGGGGCATAATTGAAGCAGCTTCTATTACCTCATTCAGATACCATCAACATGGTAATTTTAAAAACCAGAGGTGAATATGCATTCATCATAGTTTAATTTCAGACAAATAAAAATTGTTTCTAAATGGTATTTGAACTCAAAAGCCACCTATCATGAATGACTTAAGAATAATTAAATAGTGAAACTAAAAATGGATGACAAATTTCTATCTGCTCTATTTTGCTTTTCAATAAAATCTAAACACAACACAAATAAGGACAGGAATTTAACATTGTCATGCATTGTAGTAATTGCTTTGTAATTAGAACACTTCATCTTTCATAAGAGCTTATTATGGTACCTTTGCAGTGCATCCATCTGCACAAATTTTTCCGAATTCTCTCAGGTAATTAGTTTCATGAAATATTGCTGGATGTCATTTTCTCTCTCACTATTACTCCTGAGATTTTATAAAATATAAGCACTCTTACTACAATGTTATGTTGGGAAATATAATTAACAGAAAATATCATATGATATTCACATCAAACATTATTTGGGCAAAATGCATATAGACCCAAAGTATTCCTAGATGGCCTAATTAAATAAAACAAATTTATCTCACAAATATTGACACCATATTCCTTCTCTAGAGCAGCTGTTCAAGACCTTGGGAAAATATGATTCTATGTTTAACCTCACAGCTTCCCAGAATGACCCAGGACAATTCTTTTCAGCTGGCTTCTATTGGCAACATCTATATTACTTGCCTTTTTGGAATCCAGGAATCATCCCAGATCTTTTATTCAACCATTCTTCACCCAAGAGTTACCCAAGGCGCATATGTTGCTGAATGCTTTCCAGTAATTCAAAGGAAGGGAAACTTAATTTCCTTTTGTTCGACAGTGGCATCATATTGCTTCTTTTCCTTTTCTGTTCATACTGAACCCTACACAAGTATTTCACCTACCAAATGCTTCACCAATATCTGTGTATTAGTCTTGAATTCTTGCACTGTTCTCTTAACACTAAGTATAAGAAAGAGAGTTCTACTCAAAGGTTGCAGTATTGTAATATGTCAATTAACATTTTCCCTAGTCAATAATATAAAGATCCAAGATAAAATTAAAGGAAGGGAATGTTTCTATTCACCAGATTGAAAGTCACAATTAGTTTTCCAATTAAGAGTGGCCGTCATGAGAAATGATTTGTTTTAAAACTAAAGCTATCACTTCTAACCAAAGCAATAAGATAAGGAAAAAGAAAAACTTTTAAATTCATTATATTTTTTATAACAATTTATTAGTTGCACATCTAGTAAGTATTCACAACTTTGATAAATAAGTGGGGAAGCCACAGAAAAAATATAAAACACAATAAATGTATTAAATTATAGGAGTAATTTCTATTAAAGATAATTCTGGCCAATCGAATCAAAGCGCCACACAAATTGCAAGATCAATGAGAGGGAATAAATCAAACCACACGTGACCCACATATTTCAAACTACCCATAAGAAATTACATCAATTTTCAAATTGCTAGAGGTCCATTGTCACTATGTGTCTATTAATGCAGAAAGTGGAATGAGATGGTTTAGGAAACTCCATGAAAAACAGGATAGGGAACAGAGTTCAGAGATGAAACATAGAAAGATAAAATTCAAAATTATCTGCCAAAATATTGCACACAGATCTAGGCCTTGATGTTTCACAACTATACCTATAGAAGAAGGGACTTGAACCATGAAAGATACTGGAGGTGACAAACAGACCACAAAAACATTGTTTCTGGTCAATAATCAGGAAAATACAAAAAATGCAGTGACCCTCAGAGATGTGGCAGTGAAAAGAAATAGAGAAATAAACAGAGAGAAATACAAAACTTTTAATCCTATAGTAATTAGAAAAATAAGATACTCCAATCCTTCTTCTTACTCCCACTAGCAACAGCAGCATCCATTAGAGAAACCACACTTAATGATACTGAGAAATACAGCACTTTTAAAACTAGGAAATTTGTCCATAAAACACCTAGGAATAAAAAGTAAAGTAATCTGGAGCTATGAAAAGATCCTATAAGAAGAAAATAAGCAAAGAAAAACATGTGTTTCAATTGAAACTTCTCCCCCAATAAATCTTTTAAGTTTAAAGAAAACCACAATAAACACCCAAAGTACATTAAATATCCTTAAACCATTTAGAGAGCTGTTTTTTAATGCATAGGAATCATAAATTTTAAAACTAAAACTGGACAAAGAAAAAACTAGGAATAAATGTAATAAGAATTGCCTGGGGAGGAGAGGCAAGATGGCTAACTGGAGCCAGCTTTCAACAGAAGCTCCTATCCAGAGGGAAGGATTATGACCAGAAAGTACCCAGTAAAGCTGAATACTCGGAGCTGAGCTGAGAGAGAAGAGTTTTAAGTCCACATCATCTCTGCTGAGGCAAGCGTGACTCCAAGAAAGCAAATTTCAGGTACAAAACTCATCCCAAAGGAAAAGTATCCACCCCCTCCTCCAAGAGTGTTGTTTTTTCTTTCTTTCTTTTTGGCTCACTGTAGGTTTTCTACAGGTGAGCAGTGAACTGAGGACCTCTTGTCTCACCCCATGGGAGAGAGTTGCAGGAAGTGGGGATTACTTATTCAGAGGGACCCTGCTGTGACCTGTGACGCTGAATACTTTCTTGCCAGGCATGAAAGTTGAAGTAACATTTTTCCTGCCATTTTGAACTTCTAGTCCACCCTCCCTCCCTCGCCTGACGATCCAGAAGCCTAACCCCTGCAGAGACCAGAATGTCTGTGGTTCATTGCCTGGTCCGGGCACTGCAAGGGCTGTGGTAGAAAAGCTACCTGTAACTGTGAGCCCAGCAGTAGTGCAGACAAAGTGGGGAGGCTATTGGGCTTGGCTCTGTGAAAGTGCAAACCAGTTGCAGGAGGAAGCTTGCAAGCCATGCACCCCACCCTGCCAGAACCAAGCACACCTGCCCCACCTGGCCAGAGCTGCCCTGTCAGAACCGCGAGCTCTGAACTCTGCCCAGCCAGAGCTGCTGGTTGCACCCCAGCCTACCAGAGCCACATGCCCTACTTGCTATGCCCAGCCAGAGCCACTCATCATGTGCCCTGCCCTGCCAGAACTGTGCATCATGCACCCAGGCCTGCTGCTGGAGCTGTGCACCTGGCACTCTCAGAGCAGCTGCTACAGTTACTTGCTTGGCTATGGGAGCCAACTGGGAGCTGTGCAGGCACACCTCCCACGAAGATCCAGCAACAGTAGAGCAATCCCCCAATGTCTAATTTTGAAGAGAAACCTCCCAACTCTGAGGACTGGCAGAGGAAGCCAGACCTCACCCTATAGGGATACCAGTGCTGCAGAGCAGCTGGGGCAATGGCGTAGTAGCTGAGGGAGAAAATCATTTGCTGACTTGTTTTCCTCAAGTTCAGACTGAGCTCAGATGGAACACTCTCTAGTTGCCATTGAGTACCTGAGGCAGGCAGGCCATTACCTCCCCCAGTCGGCAGGTGATAGAGGGTAGTGGCCGGGCCAAGGGGGCATTGACTTTCCTTTGATTCTGGCAGACACAAAGCCCTGGCACATCTGCTTCTTAGAGGGAGCAGGATCTCAGCCCCCTGGTGTTACCAATGACTAGGCATGAAAGAGGGGCAAGGTGGGGAAAGAGATACCAGCCCCCTGGTCCAACTCTGCTACTGGGCAGGTCTTTCTGACTCCACAGAGTATCAGAGTGAGCCACATTGGAGTAGCCAATAGTCCTCTGCTATCTAGTTGCTGGAGTCCTTTAGAACTCTACCACTTGACTGGGTAGAGTTCTAAAGGACTGGTACTGACTGGGTCAATTGGTTGGAGCTCCTAACCTGGGCCAATCACCCAAGGACACTCTCAGGTGGTACCCTGGTTGTGTGGCAATGAGAGGGGTTGATATTCCTCTCCAAGTTGTTGTTTGTGGGGGGAAGGGTATCTTAGTTGCTAGTATTTCTCCACAGCTGAGATTTCAATCCAGAGTCACTGATCCACTAGGATCAGAAAATGACCAGCTTAATACAAGACAGAGCCATCTACCCCCACCACACCAAGTAGGTCCTCAGAGCCTCAGTCTGTAATACACGTCCTTTGCAAAGCTGTAGGGCAAAAAGCTACAGTCACCAGTCCCAGATCCTTGTCAAAGGCCTGGTTAACCACTACAGGAACCCCCAATCCAATTTCACCTCACCTGCCCATCTAGTCAAATGGTGAAAAATAATCATGGGGCGGAATCTGTGGAAATACTCTGGTAACATGAATAATCAGAGTAGATCAACTCCCCCAAGAAATGATAAAACAGACACACCAGATGATCCCATTCATAAATAAATGGCTAATATGTCAGAAATGGAGTTCAGAATTTGGATGGCAAATAAGAGCAACAGAATGGAGGTAAAGATGGACTTAGAATTTCAAGGAATAATTCAAAAGTTGTCTCTAGAATTCAATGAATTCAAAGACAAAATCATCAAAGATTTTGGCACATTGAGGCATGAACTTGCAGCCCTCAAAGATCTGAAAAATACAGTAGAATCCTCAGTAACAGAATAGGGCAGGCAGAAGAAAGGATCTCTGACATTGAGGACAAAACTTTTGAACGCTCCTGAACACTCAAAGAGGAAGAGAAGTGGAGAGCAAAAATGGATCATTCTCTCAGCTCTGGGATAATTTGAAGAAAACTAACATTCGCCTTGTAGGAATTCCTAATGGTGACCAGGTTGCTTCAAAAGGCACTGATACTCTACTGCAAGAAATAATCAATGAGAACTTCTCAAACTCTCAAATGGCGAGAGATTCTGAAATTCAGATAGCAGACAGTTTCAGAACCCCAGCACAAATCAACCCAAATAAAGCCTCTCCCAGACACATTATAATTAACTTCACCAAAGTTAATATGAAGGAGAAAATTCTGCAAGCAGTCAGATGTAAAAAAACCATAACCTACAAGGGGAAGAGTATCAGAATGAAGGCAGATCTCTCTGCTGAAAACTTTCAAGCTAGAAAAGGGTGGTCATCAACCTTCAATCTTCTAAAACAAAGTAACTTTCAACCGAGGATCCTGTATCCAGCTAAACTCAGTTTCATTTATGATGGAGAAATTACATACTTTACTGACATTCCCATGTTGAAGAAACTTGCCATAACTAAACCAGCTCTCCAGGATATTCTCAGACCTATTCTCCATAATTACCAGCACAATCCTCCACCACCAAAATATACTCATTCAGAAACTTTTGATCAAACTCCAACTTCCACAGTGATGAAAGGATTAAAAATGTCCACTGGACTTTCGAAACACTCAATACCCAAAATACTAACAGGCTTATCAATACTCTCAATTAATGTGAATGACTTAAATTGTCCTCTAAAGAAGCACAGGTTGGCTTGATGGTCATCTATAATTCAGGCAAATAGCAATCAGAAAAAAGCAGATGTTGCAATTTTATTCATAGATACAATAGACTATAAACCAACAAATGTAAGGAAAAATAAGGGCAGTCACTTTATATTTGATAAGGGCAACACTCAACATGATGAGATTTCAATTATTAACACTTATGCACCCAACCAGAATGTGCCTCAATTTATAAGAGAGACGCTAACAGACATGACCAACATGATTTCCTCCAGCACCATAATAGTTGGAGATTTTAAAACTCCTTTGGCAGTGTTGGATAGATCCTACAATAAGAAACTAACCAAAGAAATTGTAGACTTAAACTTAACCATTCAACAATTTAATTTAACAGACATCTACAGAACATTTCATCCTAACAAAAGTGAATACATATTCTTCTCATCATCCCCTGGAACATCCTCCAAAATTGATCACATCTTAGGTCACAAGTCCAAGCTCAGCAAATTTAAAAGAATAGAAATTATTTCTTGTATTTTCTCAGACCATCATGGAATAAAAGTTGAACTCAGTAACAACAGGAATCTGCATACTCATACAAAATCATGGAAACTAAATAACCTCATGCTGAATGATGAGATTAAGAAGGAAATTATCAAATTTTTGGAACAAAGTGATAATGAAGACACAAATTACCAGAACCTCTGGGATACCACAAAGGCAGTCAGTCCCAAGAGGGAAATTTATAGTGTTGCAATCCTTCCTCAAAAGAATGGAAAGAGAGGAAGTCAACAACTTAATATGACATCTCAAGCAAATGGAAAAGGAAGAAAATTCCAACCTGAAACCCAGCAGAAGAAAAGAGATAAATTAGAGCACAAATAAATGAAATTGAAAACAAAAGGATTATACAACAGATCAATAAATCAAAAAGTTGGTTTTTTGAAAAAGTCAATAAAATAGATAAACTTTTGGCCAACCTAACCAGAAATAAAAGAGTAAAATCCCTAATTTCATCAATTGGAAATGATGAAGATCAAATAACAACAGACTCCTCAGAAATTCAAAAAATCCTCAATGAATATTATAAAAAACTCTATTCTCAGAAGTATAAAAATTCAAAGGAAATAGATCAATACTTGGAAGCACACCACCTTCCTAAACTTAGCCAGAAAGAAGTGGAAATGCTGAAAAAGCCTATATCAAGTTCTGAAATAGCATCAATTATAAGAAATCTTCCCCAAAAGAAAAGCCCGGGACCAGATGGCTTCACATCAGAATTCTACCAAACCTTTAAAGAGGAACTATATTACCTAACCATTCCCAAAACATAGAAAAGGAAGAAATACTCCCCAATACATCCTATGAAGCAAATATTACCCTGATCCCCCAAACCGGAAAAGACCCAACAAGAAAAGAAAATTATAGACCAATATCTCTAATGAATATTGATGCAAAAATATTCAATAAGATCCTAGCAAACAGAATCCAGCAACACATCAAACAAATTAAACATCATGACCAGGTGGGTTTCATCCCAGGGTCCCAAGGATGGTTCAATATATGCAAATCTATTAATACAGCACATAAACAAAATTAAAAATAAAGACCATGTAATTCTCTCAATTGATGCGGAAAAAGCTTTTAATAACATCCAGCATCCTTTCTTGATCAGAATGCTTAAGAAAATAGGTATAGAAGGAACATTCCTTAAACTGATAGAGGCCATCTACAGCAAACCCACAGCCAATATCGTGCTGAATGGAGTAAGATTGAAATCATTTCCACTTAGATCAGGGAACCAGGCAAGGTTTGATGGAGGGTGAATGGTGGGACCATACCTATGGAGCATATTGCAAGGATACAAGTCAAATCTATCAAGTATTGAACACAAATATCTTAACATTGTGATTAAGTAAATGAGGTGAAAGCTATGTTAACTAGTAGGATGTAAGCACTCCAATTTGTACAAATAATCAACACACTGAATCCCACAAAGGCATAAATGGATTCATGATCTATGTATATATGACTTAATAAAAAAAACCTTAAAAAAAAGAATATATTTTTCTATCACTTAACAGTATTCTGATATTTCTTAAACAATTAAAATGATCACCTATATAACCTAAAAAAAAAAAATTGCCTGAACTCAGAAAAGAAACCAAAGAAAAAGATAAAACATCTCAGAAATGTAAATTGCAAGTTGCAAATGTGAAAATAGATTAAAATGAAAATTTAATTAGAGACTGCTATGTTATGAATGCTTATAATTATTTAAAATTGATATGCTGAAATTTAACCCTTAAGAATATGATATTAAGGGCTCAGCACCTGTAGCTCAAGCTGCTAGGGCATCAGTCACATACACCGGAGCTGGTGGCTTTGAATCCAGCCCGGGCCCACATGTTGCATGACCAGAGACATGAACGAACAGCAGTTTTGCCGTGGGTGTAAACTCATTCCTGTAATTATTAAGGCAAGAAACAGACTACACTGGCGTGTAGCAAAGATCTTTATTTAGGGGCTTGATTTTATACCTTTCTAGTCATTTACACACTTAATCTATTATCTATTAGTTTCACCATTACCTCAATTTACCTATCTGAAATCAACTAAAACGGAAATATCCTGTTACCACATCAACACAATCACTTTTGCAGTAAACGTCTTCTTCTAAACACTGACTAATCTCTGGGCAGGTGTGTAAACAAAATCATAAAGAAGAAAGTAGCCATAGGGGAACAGAGTTAATGGAAGAATATCTTCAAGCATTCACTCAGTTTACTCAGTATGAAGTAATGACTGTGTCTTTTCCTCAGGGCAGAGCACCTATAGACCTCTGACAATATGTTGTTAACATACATCAACCCTCTGGCCCATATCTCTGAGGAAGGGCAGCATGCCCTTTGATCTCAGGCTTCACAGGGTGCACAGCTTCAGAGAAATGGCTTATGGAATGTTTAACTCCAGGGAAGCCAACTCTGTGTGTGTCCCAAGGGGGCCCAGGTCCCTTAAGCCTCTGGAAGAAAAGCAAGTCATTTTAAACTCACACTGAGCTCACTTTGTGTGCTTGATGTAGAGTATATTTATTTCTAAATCTTATCATACACCGCAGAACAACAATGACAACTACAACTTAAAAAAAATAGCCAGTCATTGTGATGGCCACCTATAGTCCCAGCTACTTGGGAGACTGAGGCAAGAGAATTGCTTGAGCCCAAGAGTTTGAGGTTACTGTGAGCTGTGATGCCATAACACTCTACCCAAGGTGAAAGCTTGAGACTCTGTCTCAAAAAAAAAAAAAAAAAAAAGAGAGAGAGAGAGAGAATATGATATTAAGAGTGGCGCCTTTGGTAGGTGATTAAGTCAGGAGATTTTTACCTTCATGAATAGGATTCGTGCCCTTATAAAGGGGCTGAGCGAGCCTATTTGTCCCTTCCACCCCTACTGCTATGGGAGAACACATAAAGATGCTATCAGTGAATAATGGGGCCCTCACCAGACATTAAACCTGTCAGTGCCTTGATCTTGGACTTCACAGACTCCAGAACTATGAGAAATACATTTCTATTTTTTATAAATTACCCATTCTAGGAATTTTGTTATAGTAGCTGAACGGACTGGGACAGAGGTATTAAAGAAAGTTAGGGAGAATACTGAGAGAATGAAAATGAGAAAAGAAAGTAGCCAGAGAGAAAACAAGACAATGAAGTTCCAATACATATATTAAAGGAATCTCTGAAAAAGTAAAAAACAAAACTATGAAGCTTAAGTGAATGCTTACTATAACCAAGTAAAACTTCCCCCAAATAAAAGAATACTTGAATATATGTGTTGAAAGGTTCACTATGTATCTGGGAAAATTGACCTGGAACTTTTCCAGTCAACTCCTAGACCTATCCTAATAAAACTATATATTGTAGTGACAAAGAAAAAATGTCCTCAGGGATCTTCAAACAAAATGATCAAATTATCCATAAGGGCAAAAAAATTAGCTTACATCAGAGTTCTTGAAAGCAATATACAACACATGACCACTGTGAGACAGAATTTTTAAGAATTCAAGTAAAGTAAGTACTGGTCAAGAATTTTACACCCAGGCAAGCTTTGCTTCAAGTATCAAGATTATAGAAAAACAATTTTGAATAGGCAGTAACTTGAGAAATGATTTACATATGAGCCATTCTTGGAGAGTTTACTAATATTTCTCAACTTTTTCCCACAATGTTTCCCCTCTTAGGAGCCTTTTTAGACATGTCCATACCTTTATCCCACTACCATGAAATTTTAATACCTCACTTATACGTATCTGTTTATATGCTGTGATCCTTTAAAAAGCTACAGACCTTCATAACAGCTGAGAAGTTTTCACTCTTGGACTCAAGAATCAATATTCATCCCCATGGATATACTAAGAGAGTGAACATCTTTTAACCAACAAACAAGTGGAAAGTTTTGGAGAAGGACTGATGAAGCATATGATATATTTGATTACAGTAAAACCAGGGTGGAGGAATGGAAGGAAAAGTGATATGTTCCAGCAAAGTAGAAAGAATGTTACCAAAAAAAAAGAGACGAGAAAGGAAAGAGAAAGGGCAAAGTCAAATAGCATCATTTATCCTTGATAGGTAGATGTCACAGATAAGATTCATTTAATACTAGCTGGTCAGATAATAAAAGAGTATGTAAGAATGGAGGTGAAACACGTTTTTAAAAAGTAATAGACATAAAGATAACCTCAAATGGGATCAAAATATTTTGTAAAAAAATAATTTATAAGCAAAAAAATATATTTAAGATATAATGAAGAAGTCACACTACCTGGAGAAATAAGCATAGTAAATGCCACATAATATGCTTAGAAATTATAACATCAAATAATATGACAGAATTAAAACAGAAATGTCAATAATAACAATAAATGTAAATAGGGTTAACTGGCCTACTAAAAGGAAGCATTTTCAAATGGTTTATAAGCAAACAGTACCTCTATGTTGAATATAAGACTCACATATAAAACAAAGTAATTTAAAAAGGTCAAAAATAAGGCAGTGGAAAATTATTACTACCATAAGAAAATTGAGATTACACTCTTAATATCATACAACATTGAATTCGGACCAAAATAATTATTTTTAAAGCAGAGAACACTTTATAGTGCTAAAAGCTGTAACTGTCAATGAACATGTAATAGTTATAAATATCTATGTCCCAAATGACTCTGTGCACACCCAGGTATAGGATGATTACTCATACCTCAAGGAGAAATATAAAGGAACACATTAATTATAGAGGATGTTAACATACTGCTCTCATACTGACCTGTTGTAGGTCAAGTGGACAAAAAATGAGTAAGGCTATCCAGGACCTTAAAAGCATAATCAATAAGGTTAGATATTATGAATCTATATCAGGCTTTATGCCTTCATTATAGAGAATATACCTTGTTCTCAAGTGCATAGGCAGCATTCACAAAACTTGATCATATATTATAAAAATGCATTTCATAAAGTAGAAATATGACAAATAATATCCTCTGATTAAAAGTATTTTAAACTAAAAAATGCCATTCCATGTGAAAACTTATAAATTATTCTATTGAACAACTTGTAAGAGAAAGGGAAAGTTTAAACAGTGTTTCTGAAAAATAATGACAATAAAAGCCTACATATTAGAATATATGGGATACATTTAAAGACTAGATGAGAGGAAAAATTGTAATTTTAAATATGTGAAATAATATAAATTAAATTTTTTAAAAATAAATGTTATAACTCAAAGTCTAAAAAGAGAAAAGAAAATACACCAAGAGAAAACACAAGGTAAGGAAAATGAGACCAAAAAATGAAGGCTAAAATAGAACACTAATACATAAAATTAACATATTAAAAGTCCTAGTTTTTTTTTTTTTTTTTGAGACAGAGTCTCACTTTGTCACCCTCGGTAGAGTGCTGTGACGTCACAGCTCACAGCAACCTCCAACTCCTTGGTTTAGTGATTCTCTTGCCTCAGCTTCCCGAGCAGCTGGGACTACAGGCACCTGCCACAGCGCCTGGTTATTTTTTTTGTTATTGCAGTTTGGCCATGGCTGGGTTCGAACTGCCACCCTCCATATGTGGGTCTGGTGCCCTACCCACTGAGCCACAGGCATGGCCCTAAAGTCCTAGTTCTTTAAAAGAAAAATTAGTATGATGGACAGACTACCAGGTACTTTAATAAAGAAATACAGGAAAAATCATAAATATAGAAAATGACATGATTTGAAGGGATCAATTCTTGATACAGATGAAACTTTTAAAATCAATGGACTGTTTTATACATGTCTATACAAATAAATTTAAAATTTAGATTGAAATGTCTAAGTTCTTATAAAAGTAAGCTTTGATAAAATTGTCCTCAATAGAGATAAAAACCTTTGAAAGACACATTTCTGGAGACAACACAAAAATTATGAAGCAACTATCTCACCCAAAACACCAGGTCCAGATGCTTTCATAGAAGAATTCTAATAGATCTTTTAACAAAAAGGTAATACCAAAGCTACATAAATTATTTTAGAGCATAGAAAATTAACTAAAAATTATTCATGAAAGAAAAATAAAAATAAAGAAATTATTTATGAGGGAAGTTTAACATTGACACCTAACCTGATTTTTTAAGTAGCACATAAAAGATTACAGACCAATATCATTTATGAATGTTAATAAAAAGCCCTAAATTATGTATCAGCTAACTAATGATAATATCTAATTAAGAAAATATATTATAATTACATGAGGTTTATAAAAGGGATGCAAGGATGGTTCAAATGAGGAAATCTATTATCAATAATAAAATTCATTGTAATAATAGGTCTAGAAGACTTATTATCTATCAATGCTGACAAAAAATTTGACAAATTGATACTCATTTCTAATAAAATCTCTCTAGAAAAAAGAATAGGTCCACATTTCTTCAGCATGAATGTTTAACTTGATTTCTTTGACATAAAGACACACCTGACCTCCCCCGACACACACCCCTATGTACCTATGTATACGTCTTTCTTAATGAGGATAATAACTATATGCTACATTGCCAGAAAAAGTTAAGGGAAAAGACAAGAAAACCTACTATATTTGCTACTGTTTAGCATTTTACTGGATATATTAGTCAATACAATTAGAAAAAGTCATTAGGGACATATGAATTAAAAAAGAAGTAAAACTATGTCTGCGTACAGATGAACAACAGCATAACTTGTAAACTTAACAAAACTTAAGCAATAAAAGAATTCAACAAGATAACAAGTATAACATAAACATATAAAAATCAATAGGCCAGGTTGGGTGCAATGGTGTGCACTTGTGGTCTCAGCTATTCAGAAGACTGAGGCAGGAAGATTGCTTAAGCCCAGGGGTTCAAGGCCAGCCTGGACAACATAGCAAGATTCATCTCCAAAAGGAAAAATAACATTAGATTTCATAGACAATGAATAATCAATTAATAATTCATTGATAAATAATAATTAGTTAAAAGACATAGTTCAAGAAAAAAACTTTATTTATACTAGCAACAAAAAGAAAATACTTAGGAATAATTTTAACAAGAAATGTTCAAAACTCCTTGAACATGAGAAAAGATTTTATGAAGAAAACCCCCTTTGGCAATTGCAGCAACACCAAAAATAAACAAATGAAACATGATCAAGCTAAAAAGCTTCTGCACAGCTGAGAGTATCACAACTAAAGCCAACAGACAGCCGTTGAAATGGGAGAAGAATTTTGCATGTTATGAATCTGACAACGGGTCGATAACTAGAATCTACAGAGAACTCAACATTAATCAATAAGAAAAGAGCAAGCAGTCCCATTTATAAGTCGGCAAGAGATTTGAACAGAACTTCTCTGAAGATGACAGAAGCCAACAAACACACACAAAAAATGCTCATCATCTCTAATCATCAGAGAAATGCAAATCAAAACCACTCTGAGATAGCATCCAACCTCAGTGAGAGTAGCCCACATCACAAAGTCCCAAATTTGCAGATGCTGGCATGGATGTGGAGAGAAGGGAACACTTTTACACTGCTGGTATAATTGCAAACTAACACAACCTTTATGAAAAGAAGTATGGAGAATTCTTAAAGAACTAAAAGTTGGCCTTCCTTTTGATTCCATAATCCTATTACTAGGTATCTACCCAAAGAATAAATTTACAACAAGGATATTTGCCCCACAATTGTTATTACAGCTCAGTTCACAATTGCCAAGTCATGGAAGCAACCCAAATGCCCATCAACCTGTGAATGGATTAATAAACTATGGCATATGTATACCATGGAGTAGTATTCAGCCATAAAGGAAAATGAAGACTTTACATCTTTTGTGTTTACTTGGTTGGAGTTGAAACACATTCTTTTCAGTGGAGCATCTCAAGAACAGGGAAAAAAGTAACCAATGTACTCAATACTAATATGAAATCAATATATAAACAATCACATCCCCATATAAAAGATAAAACACAAATATAGCCTATCAAGGGAGAGGGGAGAAGAGGATGAGGGGAGAGAAGAGGAGGAAGGATGATTGGCAGGAGGAAGGATGGCAACTGGAGGGATCTCACCTAATGTGCACAATGTGAGGGTCTTCAGCACGTCCCCCAGGTGAAGAGCTCAACTACAACTTGAACTTTACCTTAGAATTGAAAACAATGTAACTTAAACATTTGTATCCTCATATTGATTTGAAATAAAAAAAGGAATGTTCAAAACTTGTATAAAGCAATTCATAAAATATTCTTAAAAAACATGAAAGTTAAATGGAAAAACATGCTTTGTTCTTTATAAGGCTAGCTCACCATCATCTGGATTTCAGTACTCCCTGAGTTAATTTATAAACTCACTTCAATCCCAGAAAAAATCCTACAAAGCTTCTTTTTCTCAAACTAGACAAGTTGATTCTGAAGTTCATTTGGAAAAATAACCATGTAAAAATAGCTAGTAAAAAAAATGGAAAGGAAGAGCTATAGGTTAGGCTATGAGCCCCATCAAATACTTAAAATATTAAAACCCCTCAATTAACTAATGATGTGGTAATGCCACATGAACAGTTAGAAAGACCAGTGAAATAGAACAGAAAGTACACAAATACTAGAGTACCTAAATGACCATATTTAGGTGTGTTAATATGTGATTAAGTGGTATCTCAAACAAATGGGTAGAATATAGACTTTTAAATAATAGTGTCAAAACATTTGTGTAGTTATTTGAAAAAAAGATGAAATGATACTTACTACTCCAACTATACACAAAAATAAACTCTACATGTATTGGGGATAATTAAAAATTAAATTATGTAAGTATGACTCAAAATCCAGGTAATAAAAAGAAAGGATTGATACATTTGACTACATAAAAGTAAAAGAAAGAGAACACCTATCCCAGAAAGAAATGACCAATTGGTAGCAAAGACTCGCAATACATGTCACAGAGATGGAACTATCACCCGGATGTGCGAAGAGCTTTTATAAATGGAAGGGAGAAAAATATCAGCAATCTAACAGAGCAATGGACAAAAGTCATGAGCAGAAAATTCACCAAAAAAGATGTCAAGGTTGACTTTACACATATGAAATTAAACTTCATTTATAATAAGAGAAATGCAATTAAATTGATATAGATAATATTTCTCACCCTTCAGATTGGCAAAAATTCAAAAGCTCAATTATATTCTGTGGGCAAAGCTGTGAAGAAATAAATGCACTCACATTGCTGGCCAGATTGCAAATGGTAGAATTTCAATAGAGAAGAATTTGGCAATACCTAACAAAATGACTGGGTGGTAATCCCACCTCTATAAATTTATCTTGAAAATAATCTTCCAACAATGTGAAAATAAATACACATATGGTTCTTCATTGCATATTTACTTAGAATTGCAAAATATTAGCAATGTCTAAAGCAATATCTAATATTTCTAAATGTCTAAAAATAGGAGGACCAAATATCCAAATATGTCCATATTTATTTGGGTTTTAGGAGGCTGATTGAATAAACTATGGTGTACCTTCAACATGCAACTGTGAAATGGAATAAGAAGTCTCTGCAAACTAACGAAATTATTTCCAGGATACCTTGTTAAGTGCAAAAATGCAATGCACAAGAGTATATATACGAATTTGAATCCAAAGGGGAAAAAAAAAAACAGTATATATTCCTTTCATGTAAGAAAGAAGCAGAAATAAGAGAACACACATATATTTGCTTATTTTTGCAAAAAAAGACACAGGAAGTATGAGCCACCAAGTAATAAAATTGGTTACTTATAAGAGGCCTGGGCAAACTGTGAAGACGATAGAGGAGAAAGGCACTTCTCTGAATTTCCTTTTACGTATGGTTTTGACTTTTGGAATGTGTTAATGTCCTTCACATTTAAAAGATAAAATCAGTAAAGATAGTTGTAGAAAAAGAAAAAGAAAACCTTGAAGCAAATGCAAACAGAAGCAAACAGACCCAGCTGTATTCAGATTGGATGGCATGACTACACTAAACAGGAAAAATAAAAGAATAAATGTTATTAACTTTTGAACACAAGACTTTGACTCCACATCCTCAGTTGAGGAGAAAATAAAAATGGCGAACAAATCTCAAATGCTTTTTCACAGATTTGTTTTTATAGCAGTATGTCTAAGAATTCCAAAACAATTTTTTATGTCTTATAGGACTGAGAAAATGAGTACATGTGCCTGTGTTGTTGGAAGCTGAAGTTCTTACTGTGGAGGAAAAGGATGTTCACATAATGACTGGGGAGAGGCAAGAAAGAATCCTGTGGATAGAGCTGGAATTGGTACCAGTTCAAATCTGTGATTTTGCAGACAGAATGGATAGATAAGTAGGTAGATGATAGATAGATGCGTGGATGGATGGATAGATAGATATACATACATACATATAATAAATGATAGGTAGAAGGAAAAGGAGGAGGAGAAGCAGGATAGATAGATGATAGATGATAAATAGATATAGATAGATGGATAGAGAGACGATAGATAGATACATACATATAGATGATAGAAGGAAAGAGCAAAGGAGGAGGAGGGGGATAGATAGATGACAGAGGATAAATAGACAGATATAGATAGATGGATAGATAGATGATAGATAGATAGCTACCCTGTTTCCCTGAAAATAAGACATCCTCTGAAAATAAGACCTACTTACAGGAAAGATAAGATGTCCCCTGAAAATAAGACCTAGCGCACCTTTGGGAGCACACCTTAAAATAAGACACTGTCTATTTTCGGGGAAATGGGGTAGATAGATGATAGACAGATAGGTAGGTAGATAGATAGATAGATAGATAGATAGATAGATAGATAGATAGATAGATAGATAGATAGATGGATGTAGGTAGAGACCTGGAAGCAACAACACACCAGTACAATGAGAACACCTGGCACGCAGATCTTTGTTTCTAAAAACCCTTTCCTAGTGAAAGGGTCACAGTTCCTTAGAGAAATGGCTAGTTCTATGGTTAGAGCTGGGAAGATACGAGATGAGATTGGAACATCTTGTGCCAATAAGAAAGTGTAAGGAATGTCTCAGACATGAGAAAACAGCAGGACTAAATTATAATCAGGAGCCTGAATCAACTTTTTGATACTTGACTGCTGGCAGCTTTGGGGCCTCACTCTTCTTCTATTCTCTAGCACTTCATTTGTGAGCAGCTGATAAGAAACCCTGGGTACTGTTTCCTTTGACAGCAAGAGATTCAAACCATGTAAGTCTCACAAGGGGCATTATATATCAGCCTACTCTCAGGTGGTACAAACCCAAGTGTATGCATATATATGACGTGTGTATCTATATATCTATCCACGTATGTATTGATCAATTTGTCTCCGCCATCTCTACCTGGACCTAGATGGTTACAGATCATAGAGAGTTGTGGCAAAATGTGTCAAAACATTAAAAATCAGTCAGTCTAATACAGGGTATAAATGGGAGTTCCCTGTATTATTCTTTTAGCTTTTCTGTATGTTTAAAATTATTTCAGAATAAAAAGTTTAAAAAAGAACAAATGGGACATGACACCAAAAGCACAGGCAACAGAAGAAAAAATAGTTAATTTCAACTTTATTAAAATTAAGAACTTTTATTTACCAAGGGACACAATCAAGATAGCTAAAAGACAACCTACAGAATGAAAGTATTCGCAATCACGTAGCTGATAACTGATTAATATCCCTAATATATAAAGACTCCTACAACTTGACAACAACAACAAACAAATGATCCAATTCAAAACGGAAAAAGACTTGAAGAGATTTTTTTTTAATATATACAAGTGGCCGGTAAGCATCTGAAAAGATGCTCAACATCATTAGTCATTAGGAAAAGGCAAATAAAAGCTACAATGAGATAACATTCTATACCCTCTAAAATGGCTAAATAGAAAAAGAAAAAATAAAATAACAAGTATTGGCAAAGATGTGAAGAAACTGAAGCCTGCGTGCACTGCTGGTGGGAATGTAAAATTTGCCAGTTCCTCAAAACATTATAGAACTACCATATGACCAAGCAATGCTACTCATAGATATATATCCCCCAAAAATTGAAATCAGGGACTCAAACAGGTATTTGACCATCAATATGTTCATAGCAGCATTACTCACAATAGCCAAAAGAGGGAAACAATATTGTGTCCATCAATGAATGAATGGGAAAACAAAAAGCAGCATACACACATAACATGTAAATGAAATTATCACTCAGCCATAAAAACATGATGTACTGATACATTTTACATAGTGCATGCACTTTGAAAGCATGATGTAAATGAAATAAGCCAAGCACAGGCCCCAGAACAGGCAATTTCATAGAGATAGGAAGTAAAAAAGAGATTACTAGGACTGAGTGGGTGGGGAAATGGAGAGTTAGTGTTTAATGGCTACAGAGTTTATTTTAGAATAACGAAAATATTCTGGGGATAGATAACGGTGATGGTTACACAACATTATGAATTATTTAACGCTACTAACTTGTACACTTACAAATGGTTAAAACGACAAATATGCTATGCATATTTTACCACAATTTAAAAGATAAAAAGAGAATATACAAATATTAGTAGCAGTGCCAACTGTTCTCAATGATTAGACACAATGAGACACTGCAGTTCTGCAGTTTGAAAGGGAGACCAAATCCTTTCTAATCAACAAAATTCCCATGTAAGACAAATAATGAAAGTAGCAAACTAAAGCAGCAAGAGATAGGTCGGAAAATGATTCCGTGACTTTAAATAGAAGGCAAGATGCACTACAAACCCCAAAGTGCTCTCTGTGGCTTGAATATAGTAATAAAAAAAAAAATCTAGCACACACGTTCCTTAAAGCAAACAAACAAACAAAAAACCTTTAAAAGCAATTTTAGGAGTGACTCTCAATTATTAAATAATGATAGCATTTACCATGTCTTACTTTTTATTGATAATGTAACTGAACTTCAAGTTCCTTTAGGTTGAAAATCACTACTCACTTACCTTTGTATTCTAAGTCTTGTTATTGGAAAAGTAACTGAAGGATGGAAGGATGGAATTAATTGAAGACTTAAAAAGCTCTTCTGGGTTAGAGAGGAACTGAATTCTGAAAGAATCAGAGGACAGATGAAGTGATCTGAGCCAGAAGGACATGGAGGATTTGGAAGGTTGGAGGGTAAAGTGAGGACCTATTTAGGTGAGGAATAGGCACTGTCCAGTCACGATCTTCTAGGAAGCCATAACAGCACTTGAGCTTGTTCCTTCTTACCTTAGAAGCATGACGCTAAAAGCTAGATTTTTTAGGCTTTTGGCTATGTTTCTAAAGTAGACCTTCACTGAAACTCAGACTTTTTAGGTGATGTCGAAGCTTAAAAATGGACTAATGAATCTTTTGTTCCATTCTGCCCCAATAAGCCATTTTTTCTGAATGTAACAGTATCTTCTGATTCAGTTATTTTTACTGAAAAAGGTCAAATAATTTATGATTTAAAAATTATAGCTGTGATTTTAGTTAGATGAAGCAGATAGCAAATCATAATCACAAAGAAAGAATCAACAGTCTGCGGGTCGGTCAGAGAATATTCAAGTGAAATTTCAAGTATAAAAGGAAAGGCCAATAAAGGTTTTGAAGAGTAATAAGAAACCTCTTTCAGGAACGTAGTCATTAAAATGACTTCCTGTAATCTCTCCCACTAGAAATAAACTTTGAAAGTGTCTGGAAACAGCAATGGCTTAGGGACACAGTGTACTGTCTTGCAGATGAGAAGTGCCAGCTATAGACACTAATGAACATGAATAAATTTTATTTCCAGGAACTCAGCCAGAGGAAGTTAGTAGACATTGATGACTGTGGGTCTTAGGTCTACTTTGCGTATAAACATTCATTTCCATGTCAATTTTTCCCTTGCCAACTTGAGAAAATAATGAGTCTTGATCTATAATATATTGAAATTAAAAAATGCTAAATGAAGGCAAGCTGCAAAATACAGAAATAATCCTATTAAAGTTTACTTTATAAAGGCAAGCTTTGAAATTCTGCAGAAATAAACAATCAACTTTTTTTTAACAGTTATCTAAAGTGAAAGGGGAAGGTAGAAAAGTGTGGATTCTGCCTAAGTTTTCATAACAGCATTATTTATTAATAAAACTATGAAGCACCATTCTTCTGAGTAATCTTTAGATGAATCAATTCATGTAATCTTTACCTAAACTTCATGAGATAAGCAACATCCTCATTTTATAAGGGAGAAAATGAAGTCCCACAGAAGCTAAGTAATCTGGCCCAGGGCATACCATTAGCATGTGGTCAAACAGCCGGGATTCAAATCCGGGTAGGATGGCTCCACTGTGCAGTGATTTCAGCACTGACAATCTTGACACTCAGAAAAGAGGCAAGATTGTAACTCATGAAAGGAGAATGCATTTCTTAATCCTCCTGCCCAGATCCACTGTCCTTCACCTGGGTACTGCTATTGTGTTTCCTGACACCATCATGGTTGACTAAGCCCTGGCCAGGGGAGGGGAGGACTAGCAGGTTGTGGGCAGAGCAGCAGCACCTGATCCAAACTCGTCCAAACAGAATTTCCTTTCAGACGTGTTCAGCTAGACCTAGGGAGGAGTGTCAGCTGCTATCAAGCAGTGGAAGTTCAGACTGAGAGGCTCAGGAGGCAGCAGGGCGTCCTTGTTTTCCACCTCATGAAGGACACACAGTAAGAGACAAGTCACCAAGCAGAGACATGAGAGCTGGCGAGGCAGAACTTCTGTGGCCATTCTCTTTTCTAAGAGTCTCCGTCTGCAGTGATTCCCAGGCCCAGCTTGCAGGCTTGCCCCACTGCCACTTGTCTTTCCATTGTTCCGTTGCTCCTGAGAAACACTCGGTTAGCCCTCCGAGGCAGTTCCCTTTTTCGCTGGTGGTATTTTGACCTAGGTTTTAACTGCTTTTGCCTCTAATAATTTGATCTGATTATTGCATGTAACAACAGCAAAAAATTCCTGTTAATCAAATGGAAAGGGAACCATCCTGATCTTTTGCTTAAAGGCCTAGACTAGAATTTCAACTTTTGATGCTAAATAGGTTTCATGTGGTCTGCTCATAGAACAAAGAAAAAATGTATGCACTTAAAAAAAATAAATCCACTGTTAAAAAAGGGTCTCTGAGTCATAAAAACGTATTTTAAATTATTAGCATGATTATTTTGACAAGAGATAAGTCTCTATAGCAAGTATGAGATTCACTCATACGTATTTTTACTCATTCTGTATAGTGTTTTACTATCATTTACTATTGTTCCTCCTAATTTATTAAACATATATGTGTGAATTTAAGTTTTATATTTTCAACAGGACTTTTTATTTAAACTTTATAAAATAATAATAATAATAAAGACCTTACCAGACCAGATTTCCTGACTTCTAGGATTTTTAAAATGGTCCCCCAAAACTAAGTTACTACCGTTTCTACCTCACCCTTTTCCCTGCTCACCATCTCTAAAAGGAAATATTCATTTCCTTTCTCTAAGTTATTTCTCCCTCAGGAACTACTTTGTCTTGTCTGTAGCAAGGGAGCCAAACCTACCCTATAGGCTCAGGGCAGGGCAGCCAAGGGAGCACAATCAACCCTTTTTCAAAGGAGCAGGAGTTTAGGCAGAGTTGCTGACCTGGTTATATGATCTGATCAAGTCTTGAGAGGAAGTGAGTGGCATGTTTGTAATCTCCAGAGAAAGATTCAAGACTGGGGCACCAAATTCTATCCTGTAATCGTTTAAGTCCTAAGTTGATCCTATAAACTACAGATGAATAGACTAAATACAGTCTTAAATAGAAATAATCAGACTAAATAGATTCTAAAATACAAAGAAAGGCTAGAAGTGATGGCTTATACCTGTAATCTAGCACTTTGGGAAGCTGAGATGGGAGGATCACCTGAGCCCAGAAGTTTGAGTTGCAATGAACTATGACACCACTGCACTCTAGCCCAGGCAACAGAGTGAGACCCTGTCTCCGATAAATAAATATATATACACACATATATATACATACACGTGTATATATTTATACATATTTATTTGTAATATGAAAGATAAGAAAACTAGCATCATATACTATTATACTATTTACACTATTGTGTAAATGCTCACAATAACCTTGAAAGTAAGAAATAAGCACCTCTCTTTTGAAGATGAGGGAAACTGAGACACTGAGCATTTGTATAAATATCCCAAGGGGAAACAATCAGCAAGTGAAGAGCCAGGATCTTACCCCTAGCTGTCTTCTTCCAGAGTCCATACATTTTCCACTATGCTACATTTTTTCACACAAGCCAGTATTCAACTTCACCCATCCTAAGTTAATTACTCTTATCATTTACAGCATCCAGTATCAACAGTACAGTCTGGACTAATAAGGTTTTTTTTATCCCTTTACTATAGGTAAATAGATTCATCCTTACAAGCACAGGTAAAAAGGTTGATCACCTGAACTGTTCAGGGTGAATCCAGCTCCATAGTACTTCTTACAAACAAAATCACACAGGCTTTCCTAAGCCAATTTCAGCAAGATAAATGCTTCTTAAAAGACACTAAGTCATTGTCAGAGTTCATGAGCTGCGACTGTCCTTTGCACCTCCTGTCCTCAGGTGCTAGACTGCTGTCTGCCCCCCCTCCAAAACAGCCTGCAGAGGGCTCAATGATTGCCAGCTGAGAGCCAAGGCAGCTGAAGGGCACGTTGTCACTACAGTTTGCCCCCCACATGTCAACATATTTGAAAAGCTAGTGACATCTGATTTCAGCTCCTTGCTGCCTTCTGTTCCTCTGACTTTGACAGATTTTTAATGAGACAAATGCGAGCTGTGGGTTTCCTTCCTCCATCTTCCCCTGGCTCCTTGTCCCTCAGGAACTCACTTTTTGCTGCCATCTTTTGTGAAGTGGCAAACTCAATATGAAAAACTGCTGATAAGGAGGAATAGACTTATGCCCAGAGAATAAACTTAGCAGAGCTTGCCCAGCTTGGCTAATGTTGACCTCTGCCTCTACCATCTCAGAACCAGTGACCAGACACTCAGGGATAAATCACGCCTGACCGAGAAACAGCTGATGCTTCCAGGACTCGTGTATGTGATAAAAGTTCTAGGAGATGTGTTGGGATAAATCACGCCTGACCAAGAAACAGCTGATGCTTCCAGGACTCGTGTATGTGATAAAAGTTCTAGGAGATGTGTTGGGTAAATCTCTTTTCCAGAAATTTGATGCATTCAGAATTCCTTAAGGAAACATGTCAGCAGGTGTAGTCTTGACCCAAATACCTAGGAAGATGCTCAGAATGGCTAACATTTATTGAGCACCACACTACTAAGACCATGTAACAGTAGTCTGTTCACAGACGTCTTCTTGAAGGGTAATAAGTCCTGAACGACCACACTTTATCCAAAAGTGGATGGATTGAGATTGAGGTGATAATATTTAAATTGACTAGAAAAAATTTATCATTACAAAATGGAATCTCATAGATTGTGTACTCTGTGGATAGACTTGAGGGTTAAGAGCAAAACTAAATTTAAATACAGAAAAGATAAAAAGTGACATTTTGGGAAGTCTGAATTGCAGAGTGTGCTGACATTACTTGAAACACACCTTGTTCATGTTTTTCTCTAAGTATTACTAAAATTTATTGAACAAACTGGATGAAAGAAAGCGCTTAATATACCCTCACCCAAAAAATCTGTTGTAAGATGACAGCAAGCAATAAATCAATACCCATTGATTGCATTGGTTTAACCAAACACAACACAATATACTTGCAGTCAGTCTCTGTGCAGAACACTTTCCTTGAGGATGTTGATGAAGATTTTGTCCATTGCCTGGCTGAAATCAATGTGTACAATATCTATAAAGAGTATGGCATAAGAAGTAAGTCAGAAACATCTCTCTTTAAATTTCAATTTACTAGCAAGATTGTGTAAATAAATTCTGTAAGATTTGTTTTATTCAGTTTTCACGTTCATAAAATGAAGGTGATAGTCATTAATAATGCTTTCCACTTGGATTCCCTACTCCATTGCTGGAGGTTCTGTTCCCCCTCTCTTGTTTCCCCCTCTTTTACCTATCAATCTTTATCTTACCAACCAATCAGTCTTTCCATCAATAAATTCTACCCTGTTGCTTAAATATAATAATAATATACTTGACTCAAAAATTTGCTAACACGATCAACTGAGGTTACATATATGGCAATTATTAATCACCATGTAGATAAATATCAATCATGCAGATGTTGGTTACTACCTCTTGATGTATGAATGAGTTTTACTTAAATCTCATTATTTTTAAAAAAATGGTTGACTTGGAAAATATCTTTGTAATAAGCTTATGTTGACTCCCAATGATCTCCATTTAATTATCCAAGAACTTATAATCCATCCATTTTTTAGATTCATCCAAAAATTTTGCCAAGGACAGTTTCAGAAATCCTTTGTCTTTCAAACAAGGACTTTTAGGGGCATTACTCCAGTTCTTCATGATTTCATGGAGAGTCTTGGCATGGTTCAATGATCACATTCACAATTTTGATAAGTTTCTGGAGACATTAATAATCAGAGCCTAAAGACTTGGGCATAATTATCACTATCCTAGTTCTTTCTCACTACCTGTTCTTTTCTACATCACATGAACCTCTCAGCCATGTTGGTTGGCTCCTATCCAATTTGAAGATAATATTCCTTAATATAGAAGAGGAGAAAAGTGAAAAGTCTAGAGCTCTGCTTTCTTTTAGTTTTCTTGTAATGGAATAATATGCTGCTGAAAGTGAGCTCTTTCCTTCCTATTTCTCTTTCTTGTGCTGAACTAACCTCAGCTCATACCAGGCTCTAGCCCTTCTGACAGATACTCCTCTTGGGAGTTGTGCTCTTTTTGGCGGCTGTCTTTTGTCATGAGCCCCTCCTGCCACCTTCAGCCTGTGTTCATATCAAACTGAAATTGTCTTCAGAAACAGCCCATGCAGAAAAATTCTTGGCATTTGAGAGAGAGTTCTGGGTAGCAAAGTGGAGTGTGTATTGTGAGGGATACTGACTAATGGGGCAGTCAGACAGCAAAACACACTGGTACTGGTTGGCAAGGGAATTGTAGCCAGAGTGCTTCCAGTGGAACTGAGTCACCCTGCTCTGGTAGGTACATAAAGAAGCTTGGTAGAGAAGAAATGAATTCACGTTAACACATAAGTGTAAAGGCAGAAAACAACTCAATGATAATAACCAAAATGTTATCAATTGGTAGTTTGAGCCACACTCTTTCAGCTTTCTACTTGTCTGAATGTTCTGAGATTTCTTTCAGAGGCAATTATTTCTTTTAAAGTGGATTTATAAAGAGTTTAATAATATAAAGAGTTTTAAAAGTTATTTAAAAGAAACATTCCTTGGGGAGAATACCATATTGGATGGAACATCAAATCTAAATCCATCTCAGTGGTTCATACCTGGACTTGGTTTTTTTTATTTTTACTTTTTTTTTTTTTTTGCTATTTTTTTATATTTGTGGTTTTTATTGTTGTTGTTGTTATTTTCATAGCTATACTTGAGGAAAGGAGTTTTATGGCCATTTGAACATTTAGCGAGCTCTCGCCATGTGATCAGGCCAAAGAGGGGGGAAAGAAGCTGAGTAAACTACCTGACCCCCTGACCTCAGGAGCATTCAGCGTAACTGGAAAGAGATTATTCATGATGTAATTAAGTGTCCCATTTTGTGTTATGAATCTTAAACATAAGAAGAAGTTCAGAGAAGGTGAGATGAGTGTGGACTGAAATAGTATATCCCCCAAACTGTCTTCTACAGAAACACAGGGATGACACTCTTAGAGAATCAGAGTGCTCCTTGGTGCAGTGAGGATCTGAGAAGGCAGCAGGAAAGGAATCTGTTTAAGTTCGAGTAACTACCTTTTCCTAAATATACTTGACAACAGCGGCTCTTTTTCAGGAAATACATTTTGCCTTTTACAAAATTGTCCTACCTAAAAGCTAATTTTAGCAGGAACCAGTTCATGCAAGACATGTAGTACTTTCTCTGGCCCTTAAAGAATGGACCACCTTTGGATAAGCAGAGGATGGAGGAGGCTTCAGAGGAATCCTCTGAGGGTGAAAGCACAGATTCATGACATATCTAGTATCCAGCTTGGTCCTGAGAACTAGACACAGGCCTAGAGAGAGAGGAAAGAGTCATGTAGCCCCAGGTACAAGTTTCAGAAGGGTGTAGAACAGTAGTTTTCAGATTGCAAGTCTAGGATCACCTGCATCAGAACTTGCTGTGGTGCTTGTTAAAAGGGACCCAGTCTCATCAAAATCAAAAGTTGTGATTGGGAGCTATATGAATATATAACAGGAAACATGATATGCAAATTGTACATCTGATAAGGGGTGAGTATACAATATATATAAGGAACTTAAGCTATTCAATAACAAGAAAAAAAAAACAATTAAAAAATGGGCAAAGGGCCTGAATAGACATTTCTCAAAAGAAGACATATAAATGGCCAACAGGTACATAAATAAAACCTCAACATCAGTAATCATTAGGGAGATGCAAATTAAAACTACAAAGAGACATCACCTCACACCCTTTAGAATGACTATTATCAAAAAGACACAAGATATAAAGTGTTAATGAGGATGTAGAGAAAAGAGAACCTTTTGTATACAGTTGATGAGAACATAAATTGGTACAGTCACATGGAAAACCATGGAAGTGCCTCAAAAAATTAAAAATAGAACTACCACACGTGATTCAGCAAGCCCATTACTGGGTATATATATCCAAAAGAAATGAAATTGGTATGTCGAATAGATACCTGCCCTTCTGTGTTTACTGCAGCACTGTTCACCACAGCCAACACAGGGAGCCAACCTGATCATCCTCAGGGATGAATGGATAAAGAAAATGTGGGATCCATACACATGAAATACTATTCAGCCTTTAAAAAGAAGAAAATCTTGTCATTTGCAACAACATAAACAACACACATCAACATGGAGGACATTATGGAAAGTGGAGTAAGTGCATCACAGACAGAAAAAGACCACATCATCTCCGTTATATGTAGAATCTAAAAAAGTTGAACAAAAAGAAACAGAGAACAGAATGGTGGTTACCAGGATTGGGGGCAGGGGAAATGTTGGGGAGATTATAGTCAAAGGATACAAAATTTTAGTGTGTGAGGAGGAATAAGATCAAGAGATCAATAAGATCAAGGTCAACATGATGATTATAGTTAAAAACAACATTTTGTATTCTTGATAATCACTGATTGTTCTCAACCAAAAAAAATGATAAGTAGGTAAGGCATTGCATACAATAATTAGTTTGATTTAGCTATGTCATAATGCATGCATATCTCAAAACATCATGTGGTACATCATAAATACATATGGTTTTATTTGTCAATAATATAAATTAGTATATTTTAAAAAATACTCAGCCCTAACTCAGTTCTACTGAAGGTGAGTCCTGAAAATTTGTATTTTAAAATAGTTCCCAAGGTGATTGTTAAGCGCTCCAAGGTTTGTGGAAACCAGAAGCCAGGTAGAGAAGGCAACAACAACAACACCCTCAATTTTACAGGAAAATAAAGTTTAACTGGAAAATCAGACACCCTCACACTCACGTGTTCATCATCTGATGTCTTCTGAGCACCTGCTGTATGCCATGCCCTATCTAGGATGTAGTCATGCCTTGCAGTTGTGACTGGAACAAAACCAGCTCCTGCCTCGAGGGAGCTCACACCCAGTGGTCACTTAAGATATACTTATGAACTGCCTATGACCAGTTCTGAAATTTTGAAAAGTTGACTTCTGCTTTATTCCTGAGACACATCACTTCCCTGTGCATGATTCAACTAGATATTTTAGTTGGCCATGGTGTCCAATGCCTGTAATCCCAGCACCTTGGGAGGCTAAGGCAGGAGGATTGCTTGAGGCCCTGAGTTTGAGACCAGCCTGGGCAACACAGTGAGACCCCCATCTTTAGAAGAAATTTTTATTAGTTATCTGGGCATGCTGATGCAAGGCTGTGGTCCTAGCTACTCAGGAGGCTGAGGAGTTCAAGGCTGCAGTGAGCTATAATTGCACCATTACACTCCATCCAGACTGGGTGACAGAGCAAGACCCCTTCTAAAAAAAAAAAAAAAAAAATCTAAGTAGATTTTTTTCCGAGTTCATGGCTCTGTGTCTATCTTGTTTGCCTACTTCACCTGTCTCTGCAGTTCCTCTGCATTCTAGCCATGCTCACTGAAGCATTCTAACTGGTGTCCTGCCTGCTGGTTGGCTGACCTCCCTGATACAGACTCTTCTGCACCTGCCTGCCCAGAGCCACTTGTGTTACCACTACCAGACTCCCAGCCACTATGTCTGGACCATCTCACTACTTCCGCAAGTGGAACTCATCCTCTGCCACCTCCCCTCCTGAACTACTGTGCACATGTATGTACATGTACTTTCACTCTGGATTCCAATGGTTTTGTAGAGTCAGCTTTGGGGTCAGTGCTGAGTCTATATCTTAGTTCTTACAATTTCCAGCCATGTGGCATTGGGAAACGGAATTGTCTCTCTGAGCTTTTGTTTTCTTACCCCGCCCCCCAAAAGGAAAATAATGCCTCTCTCATCAAATATACAGGATTAAACATGATGATGTATTTTAAACTCCTAGCACAAAGCCTGGCACATAGCAGGTATTTAATCAATGAGAGACATTTTTACTCATCTTGGGCATCTTTGCCATTGAGATTATAATTTTTTCTAAGCAAGTACACCCAGGCCTGTTTCTACAATTTGTGTTCCGATCTCTGGGCAGGAATGGGGGTAGGAGTGGAGGAAGGATGTCAACTTCTGAGTCCTGGCCCCATGGGCACTCTCCAACAGTGGCCCCATCAGGGCAACATTTTATAGGTGACATGCTGAGCGGACCGGGCAGGAGGGGAAGCAGTGTGAAGGCAAGGCCTCACAGGTCAGCAGAGGTGGTCCCACAGTCCCAACCCCCAGCCCTCCGTGCACCCAGGCTTAATCCAATGAAGTCATTTTCTGGCTTTGCCCCCCCCAACACCACTCTTTAACAGAGCAAAGCTTAGCTGACCTTATAGATGGAGTTGCCGTGAGACGCCTTGGTTTCTAAATAAGGCCTGTTTTTTAAAATCAAAGTTTTCTATCTTTTATTTAACTACCCTATAATTTGCCAATCAAAGCCAGGTAGGCACCACCCAGAACAGATAGAATTCTCTGCCTCCATTTTCTCCCCTCCCTTCACCCCATTGCTTACTTGATGAAATCCAAACATCTTAGTTTGGAGTCCAAAGTCCTACACAGCCTCATCTCATGCTCCTTCCCTTTTCTTCAATTTTCTGCAGTCATGCTTCAATTCTTGCAGTTCTAGATCGTTCCTGCCTTCATCCTCTCTCTCCCTACGTCCCTTCCCCCCAATTCTTTGCCTGGCAAACTTCTACTCATTGAAGACTGCCCAGGGCTTATTTCCTGAGGAATCATTCCCTCTCTTTCTCCCAGCCTTGGCTAGGTGTATTTCTTTGTGCTCACAACATCGGAGCATTTTGCGGCAAAGCACTTATCAGACCATTTCATAATTAATCATCTGTTTACAGCCAGCCCTCCCAAGACCCTTGCTACTCAAGGTGTTAGAAAAGTGGAAGCTCCAGGCCCACCTCAAACCCATTGAATCAAACTTTTCATTTTAACAAGATCCCGGGTGATTCCTCTGCTCATTAGCTTGTGGGAAGGTTGCCTTAATAGGCAGGCTCTGGGGACCCTCGGGAGGTGAGACTTTCGTCTCTGAAGCCCCGGCAACAGCGTGGTACCTGGCACGTCAGAGGCCATTTGGCACCATGCCTGTGCTTGACCCCACCTGACCTCTGGATTGGTTTTCCATCTCTGTCAAAAGAGGATTAGAGCCAGAAGCTGTTTTTAAGAGAGGTCTTCCAGAATTCCTGCCACAAACAATGTTTTATGGGGCCCACATGACAAGCTGCAGCCAAAAGTCAGAGAGAAGAACATTCTCCACTTCTCCTCTTGGGCTCCAGCACGGCTGGAGGATGGACTCCTGGAGGCTTGAAGCGCCCCCCTTGGGTGCCATGGTGAGGTTTCCTTAGGTGATTTTCTGAGGGGTGGGCCAGTCTCAAAACCAGGAGTCTGTTGGGGGTGGGGGTGTTATCAGCCACTGTTAACCTGAATGGCCATTTCATGCGGGGCACTCCTGGTCAGGCTCTAACAAGACTAGGTGAGCCTACATGCCAACATCTGGAGATTGTCTGTTCACTTTCAAGGCCTACTGCCACAGATAAGCTGGGGAACTGCACTCCATGGCACTGGTCAAGGACCCAGCACACTCTGTGCACCCAGGGAAGTGTTGACTGACTATAAATTTAGTCTAGAGTAAAAATGCTTTGAAGATAGAACCATGTTAAGATAGGAAGATATCGTGTAACCTTGTAACCTATGAAGAAAAATCTGTTTAACGTATATTATGATGAGTAGCAACATTGCTAATGTTTACTTTTACTGTGAGAATAAAACTAACAAACGGAAACAGAAAGACAGAACAACTCTTTGAGCAGATATCCTCACTGTTCTCTGCAATTGCTGGCTTCTCTATAAATACAAATGAAACTGCTGATCTCTCCTCGGCTTCTCTGTTGATTGGCTTGGGTGACAGGTGGATGGTCTCCTTGACCCAACAACAGGGGGGCCCAGGAACTCCAAATAACACTTGAGAGGTAACGGCAGGAGTCAAAGGCAGTGACTTTGGGCAAGAGTGGTGTGGTACAGAGAATAATGGCCCCCATCTGTGTCCCCATTTTAATCCCCCAAATCTGTGTAGGTTACTTCGTCTGTATGGCCAACAGGAGTTGGCAAATGTTAAAGATCTTGAAATGGGAAGGGTAACCTGAATTAGCCACACAGGCTTATCATAGTCACAACAGTCAGTCAAGAGAGCGGGAGAAATGACAACAGAAGCAAAGGTGGAATGATGGGAGAAGGGTCTACAAGCCCAGGAGAGAGGACAGTATCCAGAAACTGGACAAAGTAAGGAAACAGATTCTCCCATGACCCACCTAAAGGAACCAGCCTTGTTGCACCATGATTTTAGCCCAGTAAACTCATGGTAGCCTTGGCTTCCAGGATCCATAACAGACAGAGAATAAATGTGTGTTGTTCTAAGCCACCAAGTTTGTGGTAATTTGCTACAGCAGCACTGGGAAATTAATGTAAGTAGGAAATCTGGGATATTAATATTAGTGTGAATTCCTTTGTTTATACAAGCTGGGGAAAATGATATCATCTGAGTTACCCAAACTGAACTCCCACAGCCCTGGACTGCCAGAAATTGGTTTTATTTCCAGTTGATCAGCTCTTAGAAAGTTCCAGAAAGAAACATATTCCCTTAGGGTAGGGGAAGCAAGGAGGTGGTTCGATCAACTTTCAAAAGATCCAGCATTTTTCATGCAGATTTACTACTCCACACAAGCAAGCTCTCCCAAAGGCATCTTCTCAGCCTGAAACCCCAAGTAGCTCTTAAGAACCAAAGTTTCCAGAGAACAACAATGAAGTTGTCATCTCGTGCTGATAAATCGACTGCTGGGAGCTTTGGAGGCTTGGTGGGGAAAGCCAGTCATCATAACCACGGAGTGAAAGTCCCCAGGGCCATCAATGCAAAAACCCAGTAGCTTCTATTAATAAATCAATACCTTCCCAGAAGAACTTCATCTTTCCTATTGCTGTTGGTTTTATGGGGAAATCTTATAGGAAAAAAAGTATAAGAAGGGGGCAATGTCAGATCTGTCTAGACCATGAAATCCACCTGACATTATGATTCTTATGGACCATTTGAGCTATTCCTTTTGAAAGATCTCATTAAAAGTGGAGCTCTCTGCAGCTTTGAATTCCACCTGGCATGAGCCTCCCTTTGGAGAGCTAACAATGATCTAGATGCCAGAGAATCTCAAACGTTGAACAGTTTCCTGGGTGTTCACAGCCAAGGCTACTTTCTCAAGATCTCTGCAAATCGCATTACTTTAGCTATGGGAAATTCATTCTGAGGCCTCTAGAAGGGGTTTCTCCTGGGTTTCCATCCCCAGAATCAAGTGGCAGTGACTGCCCAATCCTGCCTCTGAAGAGGAACTCCACCTTACCTGCCAGGAACAGCATTCTCAGTCTAAGGGGAATCAAGGATGGGGGGTGGGGAGGGAGGTTGGATGTTCACTGAGTCTCAGGCGGCCAGAGCCAGACTGATCTAAGCTTCCAGAAGGAATGACAGCTTAATTCCCGGCCCCTCACTGAGAAGTGATGGCAGGGGTTAATTAATTTCCTCTCCAGCAGCTCCCTGGGAGAGTCTGCATTGGTTCATAGCCATGTGAACCCACAACACACCCTGCGTGAGACCTGGTGAAAGAAGCAAAATAAACTTGCATCTGGTTGCTCCACTAGTGTCTTTGTTTCTCCATTTCTGGAGATGAGCCTGGTAACTCAGAGGCTATGCCTAGAAAGGGGCGGCAGCCAGGGCTGTCTGCAGGGGACTGCAGAACACACCAAGTTGCCTGGGGCTTGCCCAAGTGCTCCCGTTAGGTCCCTTCATCTTACAGACATCCTCCAGTCTCCCTCAAGTTTTTGCCATACCATTTTAATGTAGGTGCAACTTCAGGTAATACCTGAAAATTTTTAGCACCTATTATATTTATTTAATAAATACAGAAATATCTCACCTTTGCCAGAGGAGAGGAAGAAGAGATTTACTAAGGCAAATAACATTTACTAAGCACCTAACGTATATCATACATTGTGCCCATTTATACTGTGAAGTATAGCTTCCTGGTTGCATTGCAGAGAGGAGAAAAGTAAAGCTCAGACAGGTTAAATAATTTATCCAGCATCATGTAGCTAGTAAGTTATGAGTGGAGCAAGAATTTGAACTTGGTTTGTGTGACTCTATACCCATGCTTTTTCTGTACTAGCTATGAGCTTATAACCTGGAATTTTTTTTTTAAAAAGGCTTTTTTAAAAAGAATGTAGATTCAAATCACAGCTTTGCTATTTAATAATTGTATGACTTTGGGCAAGTTACTTAAAGTCTTTAAATCTTATGTTTTTCATCATACTATCAAAAAAGACGATGGTAAAAATGTGCTTTTCTATCCCTAGTTAAAAATAGTATCTAATTTATAAGATTAATGAGTATTAGATAATGCCTTTTATTTGTTTTCTACAATGCTTGGAATGTTAAGTTCTCAAAAATTGTTAATTATATGTGATTATTTTTCCTTGTTCTTCTCAAGGAGCTTACCCCCCAAGGGCAATTTTCACACCAACATACCTTCCCTTCTTCAAAATTTTAATATTGGTAAATTGACTTTCGAAGATTATTTCTCTAACAGCTAAAAATCTCAGATTGAGTGCTCTTGAGTCACTCATAAAATTGGGTCATAAAATCAACCTGAAATTGGTCATAAAATTGGCCTAATCAAGCTGTAATCACCATGTTTCTTAGACCTCTTTTTCTTAGGACAGACTAAACCTTTGGATGTCTCATTTCTACTCATAAAAATATCTATTATTGTTTTTAACTTGAAAATATCATTGATGATCTCCTTAGTAAGTATGTAGTCTTATACTTTCTGTTTTAGTGGCCATAAAAATATCTTGGAGTTTTTATAGAATCACATACAACCCCAAGATCCTGACTCACTTTTTCCTGAGGTCTTGCATTTGTGAACAGTGCCGTCCCTTGCCAGAGTTGCTTTATAGGAACATAATCTTCACACTACAGAGGGGAGTGCCTGATACAGGAGAGAGAAGCCACCTGCACAGCCAGCCCAGGAAGCATTCTGGCAGTACCTGGCAAAACTAAGAGAGCTTATGTCCTATGGCTAGGCTACCCCATTCTCTAGTATGTATTTCAGAACAATTCTTGCAAAGATCCATCAGGGACCACCTATGAGAATGTTCAGTGTGGCCTCCCCATGACAGGAGAAAGTTCAGGCAAACTGGGTCAATTAAGCAGGAAACAAACAAGTAAATTGATTTGTGGTGATAAATAACCCTGTGAATTTCTATACAGTGGGTAGAAACAATGAATCTGATTTAATTACAGCAATGTGGATAGATCATTAAAAAAAAAAAAAAACTGAGGTGAAAAAAGAAAGAGTGGGGTTTCCAGCACAAAACAATTTGTGTCAATTAAAAGCATTTATATTTGAGGAGGCGTGTCTTATTTTAAGAGGGTACACACACACTATGGACACTGTTCAGACACATTAGAGGGGCCTGGCATGGACCAATGAAGATAAGATGCTACGCCCAGATGTATGAGCTCAGCTTTCCACGGCTCAGGTCCAACCAAACTAATCCAAGGGGGAGAGAGGTTACCAATGAATTGCAATGGGCATGTGGAGGAAAGCTTGAATGGTTCTGATTTGAAAAGATCAGTGCACATTTTAAATTGAGAAGAGATACATATTTAAGAAAGATATTCTGAGATCCTACTTAAAGGTGAATGGGGAAGGAGGACAGTAGATTATAGTCAGACACATCCTTGTGCACAAAAGGAATCATTTGCATCAGAGTCACATAGACACTGGTTAGAAATGCAGATTCCTGGACCCCAGTCCCATCCAACATATCAGAAGAAATACATGCAGAGCCCTGGAATATACATTTTTTAAACTAGCCACCCAGGTGGCACTTAACTAAATCAGGATAGAGAATATGTCATTTTTCACTTCTGCTACATATTAGAATCAGTTGGGAAGATTTTAAAATTCCTAATACCTGGGCAATTTGTCAGACCAATTAAATTGAAATCTCTGGGGTGGAGCCTGGGCATCAGAGTGTTTTGAAGTTCTGCAAGTGATTCTGGCATGAATCAAGGGGAAGCCCCACCACATTCCAAAGTGTCTTCTTTTTTTTTTAGTTTTGGCCAGGGCCAGGCTTGAACCCGCCACCCCTGGTACATGGGGTCCAGCGCCTTACTCCTTGAGCCACAGGCACCGCCCCCAAAAGTGCCTTCTTTAGAAGACTTAAGAGCCAGCAAGACTTCCCCTCACTTCATCTTCATTTAATCTCCAGCCAATGTGATTCTCTACTTAATTGGATCAAAGCCTCAGGCTCTAAATCACTTATATTAAAAATATAAATTAGCCAACCTTTTATTTTGAGAACCCCCAGGCACAGGGTGTCATGCTTTCCCATCCCTAGTCTTGGGCAATTGACATTTGATTATCATAAAAGGGCTAAAGTTGGAATTAAATAAAAGTAGCAAGATCCCTGCCCTAGTTTAGTCTGATGAAAAAAAACAATGACAGGTGGTAGAACCTGGAACATACTGTGCTGTGCATTATCAAGGTATGAATATGAAACCATATACTTGCACAAATCAAACCTCTATGAATATCAGATGCAGATATCAATTATGGTGACAAGCACGGGTTTGAAATAAAGAAAGCAACAGATTAGATTTGTAACCATGAGTAGCACTGACACACAAATTGTGCCTTGGAATTCCATTCTGAACAGACTTCTGCTGCAAAACGCTACCCGGCTAGAGTTTCCTGGGTTATCCTCCCCAGCTTCCAACTAAAATATCTATGAAAAGACAGAAAAGCAGGACAACTTGAAAACTCACACCAACAAAAACAAAGACTGTCAACTCAGTGCCAAAATCTGGAAAGACTTTCCATTAAACAGAGGAAAACAGAATGTATTTTAAAATCCACTGACATCCCCCCCCCCCAAAGAAAGTACAGCTAATCTTTAAATGTATAAGCAAATGTGTATCAAAGAAGGTTTTAAAATTATTGCTGGCTGCTAAAATTGATAAACAAGATAGTTTATTTATAGATGATAAATGTTCAGGATGTTATTAAAGAAAAATATATAACCCAATATAGAAACACACAAAAAATGAATTGAATAAATAGTTCTAAGAGTATTTGAAAGAATAATCAAAGAAAAAGTGCTGAGAAAATACAGATAAGGAAGACTTTCCCTATCAGATTTTTAAATTTCTCAAAGAACCAAAGTAATTAGAAAGATAGGCATAGCACAGGAGTAGAATCAATGGAATAGGATAGATAGTATATAAATATGAAAATGTAACACATGATTAAATGAGGCATTTCAAATTCTTAGAGAAAAAGACTGAGCTGGCTTTCCCAGAAAACAAAATTAAGTACTTCTTCCATTCTTACACTGAGTGTATGTCTGGACAAATCAAAGATTGAAATTTTAAAAATAAAAAAAAAATGTCTTGTACGCCTGTCATGAAACCCACACATCAAGAAATAAAGATGGATCAACTTGATTAATTCTAAGGTTTTAATTTCTGTATGGAACAAAGAAGAAGACAATGAGAAATCTTGCCATAACCCCATATCTATGGGCAGCAGATAAGGACCATTCTATGGAGACTTAAACCCATTTGGCTGAAGCTCCACTCCAGATGTGCTGGGATTCTTCATTCCTTCGCCAGGATTTCTGTTATACTCTCAGGGGCTCGCATTCTGATGACAACTCCTCACCTTTTTTCAAAAATTCTTGATCTAAATTCACATATAGCTCCCTCTATTTTTCATGCCAATTTGGTTACTTTTCTTTGATTTTTCTAAAATCTCATTCAAAGCATGTTGAAGAGAATTTACTGAACGTTTAAAGTGAGAAGAGATAGAACCAACAATATCAAATTTAATACTGGATGGCTTTGTCCTGAGAACTCACTTCTGTATTCCATCTCTTCCGATATATAATTAACAGTATTTTTCTGCAGGCTTCAGCTTCTTGCTATCTTGGCTCGCTGCTTTTCTCACAGTATTTCTTTTCATCTTTGTATTCTCACTTCTCTGGTTATTTCTAATGTATTACTAAATAGCACAGGCATTAGAAAAATGCACAAAACTTAAATAGAAGGCTTGGCACCTGTAGCACAGTGGTTATGGCACCAGCCACATACACCAAGGCTGGTGGATTCGAATCCAGCCTGGACCAGCTAAACAACAATGACAACTACAACCAAAACATAGCCGGCCATTGTTGTAGGTACCTGTGATCCCAGCTACTTGGGAGGCTGAGGCAAGAGAATCACTTACGCGCCGGAGTTTGGTTGCTGTGAGCTGTGATGCCACAGCACTCTACTGAGGGCAACATAGTGAGATTCTGTCTCAAAAATAAAAATAAAAAAAACTTAAATAGAAAACACCCACATCAAGAAAGACAGTATTCCCGGAATTTGGGGCCCTCTGTCATGCACACAGTCACACACACACATACACACACACTCTCCCATTGCAGCCACCAGTCCATCTTCTAGAAATAACCAATATTCTAAGATTGTTAGTAATCACATTTTAATTTCTCTTTACAATTTTACTACCTAAGCATACATCCCTAAATCATATAATTTAGTTTACAATCTTTTATTTCATGGAATAACACTGGACACATCCTTTGTGTCCAGTATTTGTCCAGTATTTGTGTCCATGTCCTTTGCTTTTCTTGCTGAACACATGTTGATAAGATTTATCTGTGCTGGAGCATGAGGCCTTCCTGTGTTTGTGCTCACAGCTGTATAGTTTTTCATATCACAATTTATCTATTCTACTATTAATGACTATTTCAGTTTCCATTTTGGGTGGAAATCATAAACAATATTTATATGAATATCATTGTATATAAACCCTGGCATAATAGTATGAATTTTTCACACACATACATATTCTTTTTTTTTTTGAGACAGAGCCTCAAGCTGTCACCTTAGGTAGAGTGTTGTGGCGGCATAGCTCATACCAACCTCAAACTCTTGGGCTCAAGTGATCCTCCTGCCTCAGCATCCAAGGAGCTGTGACTATAGAAGCTTGCTAGAATGCCAAGCTAGTTTTTCTAGTTTTAGTAGAGACAGGGTCTCCCTTTGCTCAGGCTGCTCTGAACTCCTGAGCTCAGGAATCCACCTATCTGGGCCTCCCAGAGTACTAGGATTACAGCACGTTGCCAACCCAGGAAATTTTTGTGTATTGACCATTTCGATGTCTTCTTTTGTGTTCAAATCATTTGTCTGGTTTTTTAAATTGGTTGTCTGTCTTTTTCTCTCAATTTGTAAGAGTTCTTTTTACATGCTTTATACTAATCCTTTGTCAATTAAATGTGCTGCAAAAAATCGTCTCCTGCTTTCCTGTGGTGTTAGCATGTCTTTCCTTTAAGATTTACCGGCCTTCCACTGAGTTTGGCTTTCTCATTGTTTCACGGTTTTCTTACAAACTGCATCTTCACTTTCTAATCTAAGTTCCTCAAGGTAGTCTCCCAAGCATAACTAATTTCCCATCTAAAACACTCTCGTGGAACGCATTAAAATATTTTTGAAAATTACCCCATTATGCCACATTAAAATACAAATCATATATATTTTTTTTTTTTTAGGGACAGAGTCTCATTTTGTTGCCCTTGGTAGAGTGCTAAGGCATCACAGCTCACAGCAACCTCCAGCTCTTGGGCTTAGATGATTCTCTTGCTTCAGCCTCCCGAGTAGCTGGGACTACAGGCGCCCACCACAACACCCAGCTATTTTTTGTTGCAGTTTGGCCAGGGCCGGGTTTGAACCCACCACCCTCAGTATATGGGGCCGGCACCCTACTCACTGAGCCACAGGCACCGCCTGACAAATGATAATTTTTTTAAATGTAACTTGTGTGAGAGACAAATGATTAATGTTCATAGTATTCAGGGAAAAAAAATATTATAAAAAAGTCAGAGATCATTTAAAAATGGGCAAAATATGAACAGGCAATTTAGAAAAGCAGACATACCAAAGGTCAATAAACATACGATGCTGTTTAATGCCACTGATTAAACAAATTCAAGTAAATATAATTTGACATAAACATTCCTCTCTAAGGCCAACAACAGGAAAAAATTTGACCCAACTCTGATCTGCAGCAAGCATTGGAAATGTAAATTTGTTTGGATTTGCTAGAACACTATTAGGACAATAGGTATTCCCTCCCCCACAAAAAAAAAAAAAAAAACCAATGTAATGTCCATACTCTTGGAATCTAAAGTCCATCTTTTTGAAGTTTACTGACCTGAGATACCTGCCTAGGTAAATGTATCAGGCCCTTCCTCTTCCCTGCAAGTAGCATTAACAGTAATGAAGTAAAGGGAAATGGCCGGTGGGGCCGCCCCACGCCCCAGGGTGGTGAGTGGCTCCACAGGACTACAGCGGCATTGTTTAACCTGTGGGTTTTAAAAGGTGCTATGACTTAATAATAAATAATAATAATAATAATAAAGATGTCCCACAGGCTGAATATTTTGTTCTATACATGTAATTTTTTTTTTTAGTGTGAGTTTATTGCCTTTACTTAAGAATTAGTAGATTCCACTTTAAAATCTTTAGAACTTCTCTAGAAAAACCAGATTTAGCAGCTCTGAGCCACCTATATTTCCTCATAGTAATAATCAGGTAGAGTTGAATACCAGCTTTCCCACAGTTTTCCATTTTGTTCCCTCAGGCCTGGCTCACTCTTTTCTGTTACCTGCCTCATGCCTACATCATTTTAGTGTACAGCCCCTAGACTAATGACTCATCCCAACCTGCTAAGGACACAGGCCTACAAAGGATTTGAATTGTTTCCTCTTTTTAAAATAACTTTTTTAAACCTGATTATAAAAGACATACTCACTGTAGAAAAGTCAAAAGCACAGAAATACATAAAAGAGAAACAAATAATAGTGACATCATTCCCTCCTAAAAATAACTCTTGTGGAATTTGTGTGTATCTTATTTTAGTTCATCTGTCCATGTATACTTACATCTTTTATAAAGTTGAAACATTCTTTGTATTCAGATATTTTCCACTATTTCATGAATAAAGCATTGCATCATTTTTAACAACTATATAATATTCCATGGAATGGATGTAACGTAATTTACACAGCTCTTCTGCTAATGTTGTACATTTAATTAGGTGGGGGTTTTTTTTTGTATTTTATGTAGTGGCGTTGGGTTGTTCTGTTTTGTTTTGTTTTTTTTTACTGTCATATACATGCCAGGGGGAAGATCTCTTACTGAACTTCAGTGCATTTCTGTATCATCTGTATGAGACAGTCCCAGAAATGAAATTTCTGGCTCAAAGTATGTGAGCATTTTCAAGGCCCCTGATATATTGCAGAGGATTATCAAATTGTTTTCCAAACTTAGTTGAATCAATCTAATTCCAACAAAAGAAAAAGAGACCCTTCCTAAATTTAGGTGTTTTCCCCACAGATAGATACTTTGGGGCTACTTTTACCCTGAAAGTTTCCAAAGTTCATTTAATTCTGCCCATTTGGGTCATTTTTCGTATCTATATCAACAATAGCATTACCTTTTTCAATATGGACCTTGCCAGCTCATAAAACAGAGGCAAAATTGGTTCAAAGGGACCAAGACCATTTCCAAGGTTAGGTCCATGATCGCTCATGAATGTAAAGGTAAAAACGGAAATGGGACCTGAAACACTAACCCTGACATAACTATCCCCCCTGCAAATCCTTACCCAGCAAAGACTGAAGGGCTATCTCCCCAGGAAAAGTTGCTGAAGACCCCCCTGCTCCTTGTCTGCATCAATTAGAGTAAAGACAGTTAGGAAACACTCCAGTTTTTGAAGACAGTCACCTCCAGATGCTGCAGACGCAGGTACCAAGGCTCCACACCAGATGTGATCTCCAAGGATTGCGGAGAGACAGAGTTTGGAACACACAGCTGCAGATGATGAGGTCATCAGCACAATTTGGGGAATGGATGAGTTCACTAGGGAAAGGGGAAAAAAGCATGTCACTTTTCTTTTTTCTTGTTTGAAGTCACTAAGCTTCAGGGTTCAGGAGGGAATTGTTGCTCTGACTTTATTCTTCGGAGGCGGGTGGCTGCCTGCCAGAGGCAGCTGCAGGCGGGGTTATTTGCATTGCATGCAGTCCCTGGTTTTAGAAGGAAGCTCTTCCTTTCCTTAGATCATCTGCTTCTTTAGAGTCAGGGCCACTGCCTCACACAGATTGTATTCACCCTTTAATCTTTTCCCCACCCCTCCCTCTCCCTGACTTCCTTACTCCATGCAGTTTAACAAGCTTCCCAGACAAGTCCAGCAGGCTCATCCCCGTGGCTTTGAAAGCCAGCTGGCAGACAAAGGAGGAATTATTTTATACCCTCGTGGTGGCTGGGTGGGTGCAGCAGAGAAGCAATTTGTGGAACACATGGGGTTCCCTTGAGTGAGAACAAGCTTTCTTTATCTCACAATGTCTCTCCCTCCACTCCCCCTACCTCTCGTCCCATTCCACCATCCATCTCTAGGTGCTAATACCTAGTAGCCGGAATCACAGCTGGGTCTGACCTTTTGAAGCACAGTTAAGATTGCTAAACTTTCAACTGGCTCTGGCAAACCTGGTGGGGCCCTGAGAAAGCAGTTTCCCAGAGGAGGAGCAAATTCTCTTTTGTGTATAGGCACATTCTTGAAGTTTCTCCAAGGTGATGCCGGGGCTAAAGGGATATGGATCTGGCTGTCCGATGTGGGGAAACTTGCTTTTAGTTCAATGAGGCACCTCTCCTTTTCTTTTTCTTTTTTTGGATAGTACAGGGGAAAAAAAGAAACAGAAGGTAGACTGGGCAAGGAACAGGCTGCATGGCCTTTTTTCTTCAAAGAAAAGCTTTTTTCTAGCCAGCCTAAGCTTAGTAACTGACAAGAATGTTTCAGGTGTCATTTTATTTTTTTTAAACCTCTCTAGTTAGAGATGATTTCAGCCATTACTTTAGAAATGATACCAAATGGAGAGTAAGTGGTCCATTTCAACTTCATCTTTAGAACTCAGAATGGATGGAGGCCATGTACTTCGGAATCAATAAAAAGAACAGAGAAGTGTGTTAGCCGCTATTGAGCACCCATGTCCCAAGACAGGCACCATGTGTTATTAAGCCCAACGATGTTCTTCTTACCCTCGGAGAACCCAGCAATCAATACAGCAGAAAGCTGCTTAATAATATCAGATGGACTTTTCTTCTTACTAGTAGCATTTGGGAGGATTTGACTCGCATTACTAATGTCACAATGAGGCATTTTGAGGGTGTTTTAAACTTAGAGTGAGAGAACCTCTATTAACTGGAATTCAAATACCAGGTTCTTCAGCATCTTTCTTTACCAACCATTTATACTAGACACTGGTTAACACTGTCATATGCCTTATTTTGTTTAATCTTCATAACCATCTTACATTATAGGTATAAAATATTATCTTCATTCCCCAGGTCAGCCTCTGGCTCCACACATTTCAAATCTTGCTTCTCCTTTACCTCCCACATATTTCCAGTGCCAAACATCATGGGACGCTTTCTTACACAGACATGAAGAGTCAATTTCTGGCCTTGCCTCTCTGTGCACATCACAGGTGGGTCAGTGCCCTGGGCTGTAGACATGTATCTGGCACCCATCACTATCCCAAAATGGTAACAGTAAAGTAATCACATATGGAAGAGACTTTGATTCTCATAAATCCCTCCCCCTAAAGCCAAACTAAATGTTATCTGTAACTCAACTGGATTGCTCCAACCCCATATAACAGGAGGGAAACCTAACAGAGGGGAAGCTGAAATGGAGACAGTAGTCAATTCATTGGACTTAAAATACCTTACTTTTGTAAATTTTTATAGAAATATTTACAAAAGAATACAAACATGTGAACACACTGCTAGCATCCCTCTCTCAAAAGGGAACCAGAAACGTAAGCTTTATTAGCTTCATGGTAAATTGGCCTCTGCCCAAGGATGCTGCCATTGTCCAAAGCATTTGGCATTGACTTCACAGCTTCATGCTTGTCTGAATAGTCTCATTGGTAGTTTAAGGGTTGATTGCATTTTTGGAATCAGTCGAAGTCTTTTGGACTCAACTATGTTGGTTCAGGTAATTGGTCAAGTCATGGATAATATTTAGAGGTCATAATTGTGGTGGTTTTCTATAGCTCGTTAACTATATCTAAGAACAGTTCTCTAAAACAAAGTGTTTGCCCTACAAATTTCAAAATAAAGGCCAGGATTATTCCAAGGTCATTGAACAAAGAAGTGGCAGAGTCCAGTTTGCATCTTCCCATACCTGAACTCCAGACTAACTTAGCCAGTTGCCTGCCTCCTTCAAGTGTGCAGAGAGTGGGACTTGGAGCTGAATTTCCTTGACTATGTGTTCTAGACACTAGGATATGCTCATCCTGACAACTAATAGCTATCATAAGCTCTGTTTTTGGAGAAGGTTTTGTTTTGCCCCAAATTTTATCCCATGGCTTTAATCCCACTGCATTTGTCATCTTCAGCCTCACTGAATACAGAGAAAGAAGGCTTCAGCCAGCTTGCCAGAGAGGTAAATAGGTTTAAACTTCACCACAGATGGCCTCATCTCTCGGTGCCAGGTTTTTATCAACAACTGGTGCAGCTACTGACATGGCAGGAAACCACAGCTAGGTCTGGCTCCTGTCCACCTCGGAGACAACAGAGAATAGGCGGGTGGAGGGGAGGGGTCACAGCAGAAAGAAAAGACTAGACAATTTGGGGGTGTGGGGAGAGGGAAACTGAGAGATTGAGGGAGAAAAGCTCTCCTGTCATAAACTAGAAGAAGTAGGTTTATAGAACAAGGATGGAAAAGTAAGCATATTAAATTCATCTGATTTGTTAACATATTTAACGTCTGCCTCATCCCACCAAGGACTATGTACAGGAATTTAAAAAAAAAAATCTCCTCTTTGGGTCTGGAAAGAGAAAAAAAGTAATATTAAAAAATTGTTTATTGTTTGTACCTTTAATTTTGTCTCTCTCCCTGTGTACTTAGCCACTATTTCCCCACTGTTCATGATTTATTTTCCTCGAAAACATGGTAATTAGGGTGAGTGTACATTTGCCACTCCTACACAGCCACAGATCACAGTTGACTTAGAATGGGGAAAAAAAAAGGGAGAAAGAAAGAGAGAAGGAAGGAAGGGAGGGAGGAAGGGAGGAAGGGAGGGTAGGAGGGGAGGTGGAGAAAAGGAAGGGGGGAGGAAGAAAAGTAGGGCAGGGAAAACTTGAACTACAATCTTTGGGAAGTTGACAGAATTTTTTTCTAGCCAATGAATTCCACTCCATAGTGCATGGGGTGGGCTGCACACACATATGCTGTGTTCTGCTCTAAGCGTGGGTGAACACAGAGCACTCAGATCTCCATGAATTGCTGGAATATATGAGGCAGAAGAAGTGCTCCTGGCAGCAGTCATGGTCCAAAAGATTATCAAAGAACTGCTCTCCTGACCAGGTTTTGTGCTAACCACACCAGAGAAAGAAAGGAAGGGCTGAGACTGCCTGTTTGGCCTTTCTTTGTATTCAGGGCCTTTTCTTCCCCTGACGTGGTTGTTGTTGTTAACTGAAGTTGCGCGAAACCCCTTCTGTGCAGAAACTAGAGCTTCCTCTTTGAAGTACAGTGCCTTTGTTCTTTACCTAACTTGGTGCCATTTTCGACAGGAGCATTTTTATTGAAGTCTGGTCAATGCCTGCCACCCACAATTCAGTGAGGCTGTTTGCCAGCTGGGAAAAAAGCAGTTATGGTGAGGCCAGAGGGGACAATTGTGGGTTTCAAGCAGGAAGAGATGGGAGGTGTTGCCAGCATTGAAGAATATAAAATAAGGCACCATAAAAGTTGGCTTGGATTGGTGGGTTAGAGTTCACAGTTCTCCTTTGGGATTTGAATTCCCGAAAAGTGAAAGAGTGTTCTGGGATAAGGAAGAGGAGAGGCGGAAGGCAAGGTTACTGCAGGATTACAAAAAAGAAAAAAAAGAAGAAGGGAAGGGTAGAAGTTTACAACATGTAATTATAAAAGAACAACCCCTTAAGCACTAGCTTTGAGACAAGGAATGGGTTTAGTAGGTATTAACATAACAGTAGTTTTGGGGCTTCCCCAAAATAAGTACATTTCACTTTCTTAATTTATATTTAAATTTTTAATGTAGGAAACACTCAAATGTGTTAAATACTAAGTTTCTAATGCACTGGAGTAGATTTCCATCTCATCTAGAGTTAAATTTCAAGGGTTGGCAAATATTGCTTATTAGCAAAATTGGCTCAAATATCCTTAAATCCCTCATTAATTAACACACATCCCTGAATAATAATTCCTATCCACACTAAAGTTGGAGAACCACTGACTAAAAGGAGAAACAAGAAAAGAACGCGTGGGGTAGCATGTTGTTTTTCCTTTGTTGGCACTGAAGCCCAGCTGTGGACAGGGTGAGAGTAGAAATTCTAGAGTGTTTCTGCCTAGCAATGGATGTCCTCCTCTCCCTTTCAGCATGGAGCACCTATTACCTTAACGCATACTATGGCCTTTTTGTTGTTATGGCAATTAAACCAGATAGTGTAGTTCTTCTTATGTCAGGGAGTTGCCCTGAAAGTTAGCATATAAATTTGGTCCTAATCAGCTCCACTGCATATCAAAGCATTAACTTATTGGCTCAGCCCTACCATTAGATAGAGGGAGAAGTCAGGCAAACAACTTAGGCACTCTGGATTTCCATGTACCAGTGGACTACATGGCTTCGAAATCCTCTCCTACACTAACAGTCCATGCGACTACAATTAAAACCTCATCTTCATGCTGACAGCATCACACTGGGCTTGAACTGTACAGAATACTGTAGGTCAGTGACAGGGTGACTCAAGTAAAGAAAAATAATCCATATATGGGAAAACCGACCTGCCTCCTGTCTAGAGCCAGAAGCTGCTTCTTTCAATTGAACACCTAAAATCCTGGCCTTGGCACCCAGGGAATACCAAGTAAAAATAGACAAAGACTCAAAACTAGAAGAAAAAAATACAACCCAACCAAACACTAGTCCAATGGTACCTTCGTTGTTCACATTTGTTAGGATGACCTATGATATATATACATCAGCAGACCCATAATGGGGAAGGGTACCCCTTCCAACTAACATTTTTTGAAGATGTACTCAACACGTATTCAGTGATTATGGGCAGAAACTCTTATTAACACAAACTGTGTTCAGAAACAGAGTCACATTACTAATTCATTTTCCTTGGCTGACTTGTACTCAATATACAAAACAAAGTTCAAAAAAATACATTGGAAACAGATTCAGGGTTTAAAGATAAAGAACTAAGTATTTTAAACATAGATGTAACGAGCTCCTAAAAGCCAAAAATTATTGCTTACGTCTTCTGAACAAGAAACGAAGAAGTCCAAGAGGCAATTGTTAGACTAAGTCATTGAATGTGTTAGCTAGAGAAACACATACAGTAAGTGCAAGACTATAAAAGACTATAAAAACTTTTTTTTTCTACTCTTCTTTTTTTTTTTATTGTTGGGGATTCATTGAGGGTACAATAAGCCAGGTTACACTGATTGCAATTGTTAGGTAAAGTCCCTCTTGCAATCATGTCTTGCCCCCATAAAGTGTGACACACACCAAGGCCCCACCCACCTCCCTCCTTCCCTCTTTCTGTTCCCCCCCCCATAACCATAATTGTCATTAATTGTCCTCATATCAAAATTGAGTACATAGGATTCGTGCTTCTCCATTCTTGTGATGCTTAACTAAGAATAATGTCTTCCACGTCCATCCAGGTTAATATGAAGGATGTAAAGTCTCCATTTTTTTTAATGGCCAAATAGTATTCCATGGTATAAATATACCACAGCTTGTTAATCCATTCCTGGGTTGGCGGGCATTTAGGCTGTTTCCACATTTTGGCAATTGTAAATTGAGCTGCAATAAACAGTCTAGTACAAGTGTCCTTATGATAAAAGGATTTCTTTCCTTCTGGCTAGATGCCCAGTAATGGGATTGCAGGATCGAATGGGAGGTCTAGCTTGAGTGCTTTGAGGTTTCTCCATACTTCCTTCCAGAAAGGTTGTACTAGTTTGCAGTCCCACCAGCAGTGTAAAAGTGTTCCCTTCTCTCCACATCCACGCCAGCATCTGCAGTTTTGAGATTTTGTGATGTGGGCCATTCTCACTGGGGTTAGATGATATCTCAGGGTTGTTTTGATTTGCATTTCTCTAATATATAGAGATGATGAACATTTTTTCATGTGTTTGTTAGCCATTCGTCTGTCGTCTTTAGAGAAAGTTCTATTCATGTCTCTTGCCCATTGATATAAGGGATTGTTGGCTTTTTTCATGTGGATTAATTTGAGTTCTCTCTAGATCCTAGTTATCAAGCTTTTGTCTGATTGAAAATATGCAAATATCCTTTCCCATTGTGTACGTTGTCTCTTTGCTTTGGTTATTGTGTCCTTAGCTGTACAGAAGCTTTTCAGTTTAATGAAGTCCCATTTGTTTATTTTTGTTGTTGTTGCAATTGCCATGGCAGTCTTCTTCATGAAGTCTTTCCCCAGGCCAATATCTGCCAGCGTTTTTACTATGCTTTCTTGGAGGATTTTTATTGTTTCATGCCTTAAGTTTAAGTCCTTTATCCATCTTGAATCAATTTTTGTGAGTGGGGAAAGGTGTGGGTCCAGTTTCAGTCTTTTACATGTAGACATCCAGTTCTCCCAACACCATTTATTGAATAGGGAGTCTTTCCCCCAAGGTATGTTCTTGTTTGGTTTACCAAAGATTAGGTGGTTGTAAGATGTTAGTTTCATTTCTTGGTGTTCAATTCGATTCCAAGTGTCTATGTCTCTGTTTTTGTGCCAGTACCATGCTGTCTTGAGCACTATGGCTTTGTAGTACAGACTAAAATCTGCTATGCTGATGCCCCCAGCTTTATTTTTGTTACAGAGAACTGCCTTAGCTATACGGGGTTTTTTCCGGTTCCATACAAAACGCAGAATCATTTTTTCCAAATCTTGAAAGTACGATGTTGGTATTTTGATAGGAATGGCATTGAATATGTGGATTGCTTTGGGAAGTATAGACATTTTAACAATGTTGATTCTTCCCATCCATGAGCATGATATGTTCTTCCATTTGTTAATATCCTCTGCTATTTCCTTTCTGAGGATTTCATAGTTTTCCTTATAGAGGTCCTTCACCTCCTTCGTTAGGTATATTCCTAGGTATTTCATTTTCTTTGAGACTATGGTGAAGGGAGTTGTGTCCTTAATTAGCTTCTCATCTTGACTGTTATTGGTGTACACAAAGGCTACTGACTTGTGGACATTGATTTTATATCCTGAAACATTACTGTATTTTTTGATGACTTCTAGGAGTCTTGCGGTTGAGTCTTTGGGGTTCTCTAAGTATAAGATCATGTCGTCAGCAAAGAGGGAGAGTTTGACCTCCTCTGCTCCCATTTGGATTCCCTTTATATCCTTGTCTTGCCTAATTGTATTGGCTAGAACTTCCAGCACTAGGTTGAATAGTAAAGGTGACAGAGGACAACCTTGTCTGGTTCCAGTTCTAAGAGGAAAAGCTTTCAGTTTTACTCCATTCAGTAAAATATTGGCTGTGGGTTTGTCATAGATAGCTTCAATCAGTTTTAGAAATGTGCCACCTATGCCTATACTCTTCAGTGTTCTATCAAATGTTTTTTCTGCATCTATTGAGAGGATCATGTGATCTTTATTTTTGCCTCTGTTAATATGGTGGATAACGTTTATAGACTTGCGTATGTTAAACCAGCCTTGCATCCCTGGGATGAAGCCTACTTGATCATGATGAATGACTTTTTTGATGATAAGCTGTAATCTATTGGCTAGGATTTTGTTGAGAATGTTTGCGTCTATGTTCATGAGTGAGATTGGTCTGATATTCTCCTTTTTGTTTGGGTCTTTTCCTGGTTTTGGTATCAGGGTGATGTTTGCTTCATAGAATGTGTTGGGGAAGATTCCTTCTTCCTCAATTTTTTGGAATAATTTCTGCAGTACAGGAATAAGCTCTTCCTTGAAGGTTTGATAGAATTCTGGAGTGAAGCCATCTGGACCAGGGCATTTTTTGGTTGGAAGATTTTTTATTGTTTCTTTGATCTCAGTGCTTGAAATTGGTCTGTTCAAGAGCTCTATTTCTTCCTGGCTGAGTCTAGGGAGAGGGTGTGATTCCAAATGTTGATCCATTTCTTTCACATTGTCAAATTTCTGGGCATAGAGTTTCTGGTAGTATTCAGAGATGATCTCTTGTATCCCTTTATCATTTCTGATTGAGGTTACTAGAGATTTTACTTTTCTATTCCTTGTTAGTCTGGCCAATGGTTTATCTATTTTATTTATTTTTTCAAAAAAACAATGAATTTTCCTCTCAAAACTGCTTTTGCAGTATCCCACAGGTTTTGATAGCTTGTGTCTTCATTGTTGTTATGCTTAAGGAAGTTAATGATTTCCTGTTTTATTTCTTCCTTCACCCATCTGTTATTCAACAGAAGATTGTTTAGTTTCCATGCCTTTGGGTAGGGTCAAGCATTTTTGTTAGAATTGAGTTCCACCTTTAGTGCCTTATGGTCTGAGAAGATACAAGGTAAAATTTCAATTCTTTTGATTCTGTTGATATTTGTTTTGTGTCCCAGGATATGATCAATTTTGGAGAATGTTCCATGGGGTGATGAGAAGAATGTATATTCTTTATCTTTGGGGTGGAGTGTTCTATATGCGTCTATCAAGCACAGTTGTTCTAGGGTCTCATTTAAGTCTCTTATATCCTTGTTTAATTTCTGTTTAGAGGATCTGTCCAGCTCTGTAAGAGGAGTGTTAAGGTCCCCTGTTATTATGGTATTATCAGATATCATATTGCTCAGACTGAGTAAGGTCTGTTTCAAGAATCTGGGAGCATTTAAATTGGGTGCATAGATATTTAGAATTGAAATGTCTTCTTGTTGTATTTTTCCCTTGACCAATATAAAGTGACCATCTTTGTCTTTTTTGACTTTAGTTGCTTTAAATCCACATGTATCTGAAAATAAGATTGCAACTCCTCTTTTCTTCTGAATTCCATTTGCTTGAAAAATTGTCTTCCAACCCTTGACTCGGAGCTTTAATTTGTCTTTGGAAGCCAGGTGTGTTTCTTGCAGACAGCAAATGGATGGCTTGTGTTTTTTAATCCAGTCAACCAATCTATGTCTCTTCAGTGGGGAATTCAAGCCATTAACATTTATTGAGATAATTGATAAGTGTGGTAGTATTCTATTCGTCTTATTTGGTGAGAGTCCATTGCTTAATTTTATCTTTTGCATCAGTGTGGAGGTTAGGTTCTGTCCTTTAATTTCTGAGTTCTTACTTTGCTGCTGATCCATTGTGGTGGTCAGTGTGCAGAACAAGTTGAAGTATTTCCTGTAGAGCTGGTCTTGTTGTGGTGAATTTCCTCAATGTTTGTATATCTGTAAATGATTTGATTTCTCCGTCAATTTTGAAGCTTAGCTTAGCAGGGTACAGAATTCTGGGCTGGAAATTGTTCTGTTTAAGTAGATTAAAGGTAGATGACCATTGTCTTCTTGCTTGGAAAGTTTCATTAGAGAAGTCTGCGGTCAATCTGATGGTTTTGCCCCTGTAGGTCAACTGGCGCTTACTCCTGGCAGCTTGCAGAATCTTTTCTTTTGTCTTGACTTTGGACAGGTTCATCACAATGTGTCTTGGAGAAGCTCGGTTAGAGTTGAGGCGACCTGGGGTCCGATAGCCCTCTGAAAGCAGTGTGTCAGAATCTTTGGTGATATTTGGGAAATTTTCTTTTATAATATTCTCTAGTATGGCTTCCATTCCTCTGGGGCATTCTTCTTCCCCTTCTGGAATTCCTATAACTCGTATGTTGGAACGCTTCATAAAGTCCCATAATTCTGACAGTGAACGTTCTGCTTTCTCTCTCTTCTTTTCTGCCTCTTTTACTATCTGAGTTATCTCAAAAACTTTGTCTTCTACCTCTGAAATTCTTTCTTCTGTATGGTCTAACCTGTTGCTGATACTTTCCATTGCATCTTTAAGTTCCCTGATTGACTGTTTCATTTCCTTCAGCTCTGCTATATCCTTTTTATATTCTTCATATCGTTCTTCTCTGGTTTGATTCTGTTTTTGGATTTCCTTTTGGTTATTTTCCACTTTATTAGCAGTTTCCTTCATTGTTTCCATCATTTCTTTCATTGTTTTCAACATGTGTATTCTAAATTCCCTTTCTGTCATTCCTAACATTTCTGTATAGGTGGAATCCTCTGCAGTAGCTACCTCATGGTCCCTTGGCAGGGTTTTTCTGGACTGGTTCTTCATGTTGCCTGGAGTTTTCTGCTGATTCTTCCTCATGGGTGATTTCTTTTATCTGTTGCCTAGCCCTAGTTTTCCTTTCTCTTCCTCTTGCTCTTTAAGGTCTCGTGCCTGTGGACTAAGGGTTACAGGACCAGAAGGGTGAGAAGGTTTAAGAGCAAAAGAGGGATGCAAGAAAGGAGGACTGAGTGATAAGAAAAAAAAAAAAAGAAAAATAGAGAAAGGAGAGGGGGTGGGTAAAAGGAATATTGACAAAAAGAAGAGAGGCACAGAAAGAGGGAGACAGAGCAATATAGGTGTACAGTAGGGTACTTTGATAAAACCTTAAAAAAAAAAACCACCTTCTGGGGGTGCCCAGTGGGGTGGTTCCCTTGAGGTCAGCAGCTCTTTGCTAACCTGATCAGACATAGTACCCCACCTCCACCATGTAGAGAGGAAAGACAAAAATGCTGTAAATCAAACCAAAACAAGCAAACAGAAAACTTTATGGGATAAAATTGGCTGGAAAAACCAAATAATAGCGGTAGAAACACTAACAAAAATGAAGTTCTAATTATTGAAATAGGCAGCAATGGGAAATTATACTTAAACTAGAGAAATTGAGAAAGAAAAAGGATCTGTATGGAAAAGGTTGAACTTAAAAAACAAAACAACAATCCACAACATCAAAATAAACAAAAAAAACAACCAAAGCAAAAAAAAAAAAAAAAACAAAAAAAAAAAACACAACCAAAAACAAAGCAGTATGTATATGTTATTGAATATTGTCTGGGCAACACGTGGTCTTCTGGGGTATGAGATGTTAATCACAGTTCTGATACGACTGGAGGCTGCTAGTTTCTCAAACCCCAGCAGGTAGACACCCTAAATCTCTCTTCCGCCCACTTAAAAGGCACTTTGAACGTGTTCACTTAACTGAGCAGAAGCTTTCTCAGGGAAGTGCCTGTCGCTGGAATCACTGCTGAAGTGGCTATCCACTTACCCTGTGTGCCAAAACTGGTCTCCCTCTGCCCCCGAGGGTTAGGACTGCAAGGCGGCTCAGACCCGCCCTTAGACTACTTGGTCACTGGGTTACCAGCTCCCACTCAATTCCAGCTCTGCAACCCTGAGGGCGGAGCTTGCCGGGGCAGATCGCTCACAATGTCTGCCTGTGACCCAGAGCCAAACACTATTAGCTCCGTCTGGCTCAGCGGCTCAGACTGGGGCCCTAGACAAAGGCCAAAGTTCTCCGCACTCCCGCTCAGGCTCTCCCCAAGGCAGTTCAGCTGAGTGCCAAGTCCAAAGACACCAAAACAGTTCACAGGTAAGGCCTTTCTGGTTTGCAGTCTCGCTGCTACTGAACTTACAGTTGCGGGCGGGTTTAGGCGGATTGAACACACGCGACCACTTGCCGGTTTTCCACTGTTTTAGTCCTCCTCTTGGGGTCCAGAAGTCTCCCGCTGACTCCCTGTATCCTCTCAGGGGTGATGATAGGCAGATCCCACCAGCCAGAGATGCCTGGAGTCCTATATCCCCAGACTCACGGTGCCCAGATGCAAGGAAGCTGTTACTCGGCTGCCATCTTCAAGACTATAACAACTTTTATAGTTGAATCTCTGAATGCCTGTGGATGAAAATTCAGTACAGGGATTCACAGCATTGCCATTTTCAGACAATACAATAACCTGTTCAATTAAAGATTTAGCTGGAAACATAAAAACTGGACTGCTATGTCTTCTGCAGAAGTATACCTGTGCCTTATAAACAGAATCATCTACGAACGTGGCCATTTTGCTTGCTTTGTCCACTGTCAGCACCAACTATTCATCAGAGAAGATCACTTCTCATGTGAACCCCGGACAGCAAACATAAGTGGTGCTAAAATATCCAGTGTTGACTAACTTTACTTGATCTCTTGATTTATCCTGGATCAACTGTGTTGACGGTGTGCTGATGTTGCAGAAGCGATGGGAGGTGAAACTGCTGGCACCTTGGCTTGCATCCTGGCAGAAACACCATGTGCCAGTGGTTATTCCTCACCCCCATGCACTTACAGTAAAACAAATAAAAGCGACTTGTTTCACCTAAGAATACCCCGATGACCCGTTAAAAAGCATACCTTTAATGAAAGTTGGCCCTTCAGTTCACATTTTTTAAACTGTGTGAGAAAATGAGAAGTACACACAAAACATTCTACATGTTAAAGTACAAAGGTTCCTTGGATGTCCTGGAGGAAAGCACCTGCATGACTGAGTTGCAAGCTGATCTACTCGATTTTTTCATGCAAGGCCATCGTTATGGGAAAGAGTGACTTACATAAAAGCTACGGTTATTCAGACAGCATTTAGAGACATTGTCTACAAAATGAAGGAAGTAAGACCGACGTGTTAAAGGAAACAACTGACTCTCTTTGGAGTCAGTAATAAAGAACTTTCAGGCAGAAATCTGAATTTTGGAAAATATGTCACCATGAGCTTAACAGCTTCCCAGTACTTGAAGAGCCTTCTGATGAGGTCATCAGTGCTGTTAGTGAATTCTCTGATGTTTTACTACGTGTATGATGTTGTATTATGTTGTTATATTTATATTATGTCTACATCATGATTTGATGTTTTGTAATGAAGTACATCTATAGTTCACTTGGTGAACCATATATTTTCCAAACAACTAATACTTAATACAACAAAATCAAGTCTGGTTAAAAATCCATTTATAGTGTAAGATATAATATAATCTTATAATAGTCAGGAGAATAAATTTTATGTGACAGACTACAAAAAAATTTATTGATCGGTTTATGATTCCACATTACCAGTAACATTTAAGAAACTACCACTTGTCCAGTTTTGGTATAGGGTCAAAGAAGAACAACTATAATTATCTGAAAAGCCTATGAAAATGCTTCCCCCTATTTTAACTACATAACTGACTGACACTGGGTTTTCTCCATGTAGTTCAACTAGAAGAACATATTACAACAGAGTGCAGAAGCAGGTATGAGAATTCAACACTCATTAAGCCAGACATTGAGACTTGCAAAAAATGTAAAACAATGGCACTCATTTTACCAAGTGCTTTATGAAAGAAAAATAGTGATAAACCATAGTAATTTAAATAAAAATATATTACTCATGTTGATATGTAAGTGGCTTATGATTTTCAACTAACAAATCTTTTTTAAAATTTCTGTTTTAAGTCCTAACACAACAAATATTAATAATGTATGATCATCATAAACAAAAATCTTTTAAGGGGAAGTTCTTCAATAATAGTCTGGAGAATAAAGGAGTCCTCAGATCAAAATGTTTGAGAACTGCTGGCTTATACTATTTTTATCATTTTGTTGATTCATCTCCCTCACATGATGGAATTCCCTGAGAGTAAACACTGCATCTTATTTGAATCTGTAACTATCCTAGGTGCCCAGTACTTAGTAGATACCAAGTAAACATTCATTGAAGGGATGAATGTATCCATTCTTCAACTTCAGAGTCTGAATTTATTTAGATTTAGCATCTAGTTCTGAACCTTTAAGATTCAGATTAGACAACTCACTATTCTCTGTGCTACCATAATACATATTAAAATAGAGTGCAGAAGCTTTGGGTATCTTTTTCATTGCACATGTAATACTTTGCCTATAATTATCTCTTTCTGTATGTCTTTCTTTCTAGACTGTCAGCTCATACTTTTCTGTATCCTTGATACTATACATAAAGTTGGACAATTAAAGGTGATTTAAATGCTGAATAGATCGAACTGAAAAGCTTTTTGTCCGTGATGGTAGAGTTTAGGTATAAGTCATACGGACCCATTCAACTTCATTCACTTTTATTAAACACTTTCATGTGTCTGTCATTGTGATGTGCAGTGGAGATTACAAGTATCAGTAAACTTGTCAGGGTTTGGGCAGCTATCTGCTTTCTCTGTTCTTGGTGTGCTCTTGGCTGAAGAATGACCAGACCCATCAAAGTAAGGCAAGTGGGAAACAAAGTTTAGTTGAGGAAGAGAAAGATAGGTTTACAGAACAAGAGCAAGACATCAGTTTACAAAGCAAGATACATTCACCATAGAAAACCAAGAGGCCCCCGCTGTCACAGCAGGGAAAGGCTTTGATCTGGGCCAGGGGTTATGTTTTATACTGCTGGGTTGGACCCATCTTGTGATTCAGAGGTCACCATGGAAGCCGACTCTTATTGCTCAGGTGGACCTTCCATGGCCTCTCTGAAAGCCCATGGGGGTGGGGGTGTGCAGTGTGAACGACAATGTAGATTTAAGCTAATGACATGGTAATTAGTCCTAAGGTTACTCTAGGTTAACTTCCAGACTCCATACACCTGTGCTGCTGGCCTGTGGGCTAGAGAGTCCTCTGTAGTCTTTTGCATTTGGCACACTAGGTTCTGACTGGTAGATTGTTAGAGTTGTCCCTCCTCCCCAGGTGTGAGCAATCACGGGGGACAGGATTAGGGTAGGGAAGCACCAAGATGAGGGTCTGGAGGCCTGTTTTTTATCCTTTTTTGCTAGGAGAGCCAGAATCCTAACTATGTATCAAACAACCTTATGGTCCAGGGGGTCTAGGGTGGGGAGGGGAGGGGAGTGCTATAAATGGCAGACCATTAATAATAAACAAGCTACATGCACAAGTTGCTACAGAGCCCAGGAGAAGCACATTTCTTCAGCAAATATTTAGAATATTTTCTACATGTATGTAGCAAGACACTTATTCAAGATGCTAACGGAACTGTGTGCCCTCAATGAACTTAAAGTCTTGTGAAGGAGACAGGCTTTAAACAACTGTCAAATAATAAATACACAGTTACAAATGGTGAGCAAGGTCAGGAAGGGAAAAAAAAATGGCATCATTATTAGTGAGTGAAAAGGATCAGAAAAGGTGTCTCTGAGGAATGAGTGCAAGCACTCAGGTCGGTGTAGACATTAACTATTCCTAAGCAGGTTAATTTGGCCAGGGTAGAAGGCTCAATAGGAAAGTAGGCTCTGACCAGCCCTGCCAGGCTTCACAGGTGGAGACAGCCATGGCTGGAGAAACAGGAGAGGGGCTAGCATGGCACAGAGGAGCTTGAATGAGCCCAGGGCTAAGTTCAGGTACTGTGTTTTCCTCTTCAGATAGCAGAGCCATGATTCTGGGTGGTCTGTACCCTTCTCACATAGGCTCTGGAAAGATAAATGGAGTCTGTTTCCTTGAGTAACTACTGCTAAGAGAAAAGTTTTCTTCAGATGTATTTCTCCATCAGCAATTTCCCCATAGGGCACCTAAAAACTTGATTTATCATAAATGTTTCACCCAGCAGACACATCCAGTAGTACAAATGTGGCATATTTAAATGCACTTCTCAGAGAAATTTGCTGGTGGTGATCATGAACCATAAATAAAAGAACAAATAGCCCAGCTATGGTAGTTTCCAGAAACAGTAGATAGACCCCCCTCTCAGGCTACTGCCCAGAAGCTGAACCATAACTCAGAAGAGTCATAGCCATATTATGAAAATACCCCTCCTGGAGCTGGGACCTACTCCTACTTAAAGTCTGGCCTTCAAATGGGCAGAATCCTAGCAAACCTCCATGGATTTCTGCAAACCTCCATGGATTTCTGCAGTTAGACAAGGAAATGTGGGCTGGCCAGTCAGCAATGAGAGCTCAGTTGGCTAAATTAAGGTGTCCTGTGTAGGTTCAAACCTCAGCTCAACGATTTACTAGCTCTGTGAACTTGGATAATTTATTTAACCTGACACTCAGAGTCTCCTCTGTAAAGTGAAAATGTAAGTAATATATTTCACAGACTGCTGTAAGCATTAAGTGAGATATAATGTAAGTCAATGCTCAGCAAAGTATTCAATCAACTTCACTAATTACTACCATGATTGCCCACATCACTTAGCCAAGAGCACTTCCAAGTCTCAGCCCAGCAGGCCCAAAGGTCAGCTTCACTTGCTGTCACAGAGGAGGATCTGTAACCACTTGTTTGGCATCTTAAAGACACAGTCTTTATAATGAATCACCCTGTTTTTAGTCTTACTGAAGATAACATTTATTTTGTGAAATTCTAGCCAAGCAGCCAGGCAAGGAAACCACTTGGTTTTTTATTTCCCTTCCTTATTGCGCATAACCTCCGTATCCGCAAAAATATTCTAAGAAAGCCCTCTCTATTAACATCTAAAAGACACTTTTAAAAGAGCTCTCTCTTCCCAGAACTTACCCACTGCTTCCTTTGCTCTTCTGAACAGCCACTGCAGTCTTGAGAATAATGGTGTCTAGTCCTGTCACTCAGGAACACCCGCAGACTGGAGGCTCCTGCATCCCTATTCAGACCTGGGAGTTTTCACAAGTGCTCATTTAACATTCAGCAGCACCTTGAAACCAAGTGCCAGCCGCACTCACTCTATGACTGGGGAAAGCATGAAGTGATCACAGACTGATATTTTTCCAGCCACAAGCCCTGTCAAAGCCAAACATATCCATGAAAGAAAAGTAACTCTTTTTTACCTAATCCACAGTGGAACAAGGATCAATAGAAACCACATCAAGATGGTACTTGGTAAGAAATAAGAAAGACTTTCAAATGTATACATTTGGCTTAGGCATGCCTGAAATATGAAATGACTAGAAAAACATTTTCCTCCTCAACCTTTGCATGGGGCTTTTCATAGGTATATCTCAATACCTCAAATGAAAGAGAGTATTTAGAACATCGAAACATTCTCTTTAAAACCTGCAGACAGCTTAATTGAAGGGGTCTTGTGAACAGTTCATTGTCAGGGGTTTCTAGCAAGTGTTATTTCTTCCTGAATTCCAAGAACCAAGTGCTCTGAAGTTTACATTCACACAGGATGAACAAGCCCACCACAGCATTCTGGGGGATAAAATACCTGATGTGGTTTGCTTTGAGGGACAGGTTTTACACCCGTACACACACACCCAGACCTAGCATCTGGCAGGATGTCAGAGGGGCAGGTGGCCTCCCGAAGTTAGAGCTTACATTAACGTCACATACAAAATTTAAAGCAAGTGCTGGCAACCAGAAAGGTAATTTATGACAGTAAACAAATGGCTCTTTAAAAAAAAAAAAAATCTGACAGCTGATGGAAAGCAGTGACAAAAGACAAACATTTGGCTAAACAGCATTTAAGGAAGAGAATAAAAGATGGCCAAAATCATCATGCAGAGGTTCTTGTGCACATCAAGGGTGCCAAGGGATAGGACTAATAAGTGATGAGGGGGAAGAAAAGTCTGAGGGGAGGTTATTGTCACAGCCAGACTGCTATTGTCGGGTTCTTCAGTTCTACCTTAGAACAGTCAGATGAACCCTTCAGGTCTACATTCAGTCCTGAACAGGAAGAACTTACAGTTCTGTAAGGAGAAGGCTGCCCTTGGCATTGGAAAGAAGATAAAGAGAAAAATCCTTGTTTCATTGCCATTAAACATACATCAGATTTGAAGACATCCCTTAAAAACAGCTGCTGCTGCTGCTAATGGCAATAACAAAAGATATAAAGTTTTAACATTTACTTCCACTTGGTACTGGCACTAGTCTTTTCTGTCTTTTAAAAAAATATGTGTTGGGGTGGCGCCTGTGGCTCAGTCGGTAAGGCGCCGGCCCCATATACCGAGGGGGGACAGGTTCAAACCTGGCCCCGGCCAAACTGCAACCAAAAAATAGCCGGGCATTGTGGCGGGCACCTGTAGTCCCAGCTACTCGGGAGGCTGAGGCAAGAGAATCGCTTAAGCCCAGGAGTTGGAGGTTGCTGTGAGCTGTGTGAGGCCACGGCACTCTACCGAGGGCCATAAAGTGAGACTCTGTCCTCTACAAAAAAAAAAAAAAGTGTTACTTTTATGATTATAAAAACAATACATGCTAATTGCAAAGCTAAGTGTTGAAACCAGTTAGACAAGGATGTAAATCTTCATAATTATATGAAGAAATTGTATTAAGTATAGTTGCAAAAATACGTATCACCATCAAATATTCTTAAAAGGTTAGAAATAAGATGTCCAATAATAATCATTACAATAATAATTAAATGACAGTAATCTAGTGCTAAACCACCAAATTGCACTTTTAAAAATTGGAAACTAAGAAGGTAAGGGAACATGAAAAAAATAAGAATATTAAATTCTTCACCTTAAAAGGGGACCTCAAAAGATTTGGGTTCATTTTTTACCTTAATAATTAAAGAATATTAGTCAAAGGAATTGTTTTTATAACTTAGAACTAGAATTAAAATAGAAAATGAATCTTCCAGAGCACTGTAGAAAATAAAAGCAGATTAATTATAGTTTATGTGGTGTGTGTGTGGAGGGGGAGACTGGGCAAAAAAAGGAAGCGAGAGAAAATAATTAAAATAAGGTATCAGAAGTAAAATCAAATATACTTATATCATAAATAGGTCAAACTTCCCTATTGAAATATTTAAAAAATTCAAATTTTTAAAATTGTGTGATAGTCCATTTTAGGTGAAAAACCTAAATAGAAAAGACAAAAAGTATTAGATATATCCCCCTCAGATAGGTGTCATGATATTAATGTAGTACAAAGGAAAATTCAAGGCAATAAGTATGAGGCAAAAAGGACAATTTTACATTAACAAGTGGTTCAATTCATTATAAAGATATGAGACAAAAAATTATATGTACCAAAAACTCATTGCTTTCAAGTATAAAAAGGGAAAAATATTCGAACTATCAGGTAAAGGCCAGAGAAATAAAATAGAATTGGTCAATGAACAAAACACTCTCCGTTTTAGACAGATCAGTAACATCAAAGACATATAAGGACAAAGGAGAGCTAAAAATAATAATAAGAGCTAATCTAATTAATAAGAGCTAAATAATTAATGTGAGCAATTTACTAATTATCTATAAATACATATCTTGAATATGGCAGCAAATGAATAATAGTGTTTTGGTTTCCATGACACATTAACAAAGACCAAAATAGTGTGTGTGTGTTTATAAACTTTGTGCAAATACAGGTATTTGCACAAGTATTATATAAAAATATAAATATTTTTAAAAACAGAAATTTTAGTAATCTCATTGACCATACTATAAGAAATTAATTTAAAAAATCAAAAGAAAATAAATGCCAGCCATTTAGAAGTTTTTATACTCTCCTTTAAGTAACTTTTTACTTAAAGAAAAAATATAAACTGAATTTACATGATTTAGAAAATAAATAAATATCATAACCCATAGGATGAAGCCAAATTTACCTCAAACATTTATATTTTTAAATGTCTTTGTTATGAAGCAAAAAGGGCCAAATATAATAAATTAATCATTAAATTTAAGAAGTCAGAAAATTAACAAAAATAAGAAAAATTGATAAAAGGGATTAATGAGGATAATAGATAGCTTAAAAACCAAAAAGTAAAATCATTAAATACGTACACTCAAGTATAAAATAGTACTTGAGAAATTATTATAATTTACCAACCTCCTGTCCTAAATCTAAAAAAGAGAAAACAAATATTTGGAAAAAAAGATAGAGATAACCACAGACATAACACTTTTTAAATTAGAAGATAACGCTCTGTACAATTTTATGTTAACGTAGTGGTAAAGTAGACAATGGTCTCAAAAAATAGATATTACCAAAATTGGCTCAGGAACTTAAAAATTTATGGAAGAAAAACTTGAAAAATTGTCAAAAATAGCAATAATATTTCAAGTGCCTATTGTGTTTTCTGCCTTGTACTAAGGCATTTTATTTGTTATTCTTTATGTAACAACCCTATGAGGCAGGTATTATTATCTATATTTCTCTATATCTATCCCCCCTGTATTTTCCTTGTGGAAAAACACATTACATCGCTCAGGTAAGTGGAATCATGCACTATGTGTTTCTCTGGTACTAACTTATTACACTTAGTGTTAATGTCTTCAAGTTTCATCCATCTCTTTGAGAATGGCAGAATTTTCTTCTTTTTAAAGCTGTATGGTATTTCATTGTGTGTATATACCACAATTTCTTTATCCATTCATCTGTCAATAGACATTTTTGTTGTTTCTACATGTTGGTATTATGAATAGTGCTGCAAGGAACATAGTCAAATTCATAGACTCAAAGGGTGGAATAGTGTTTACCAGAGGCTGAAGGGAGGGAAGTGGGAAATTATTATTTGATGGACATAAAGTTCCAGTCAAGCAAGATGAATAAGCTCTAAAGATTGTCTGTGTAACATTGTACCTATAGTCAACAATGATGTCTTATACATTTAAAAATATGTTCAGAGGATAGATTTCATGTTGAGTGTTCTTATCACAATAAAATAATAATAGTAATAATAATAATTAAAACCTTGCTACCCTCTGTTGCTATCAACTGTCTTCCCTACTAAATCCTAAACACCACAAGGATAGAGACTATGTCTACCATGAACATCCCTTAATCTCTAGTACATTTGCATGAAGCCTGTCACATAAAGAAGCAATTTATTGAAAGATTTATTGAAGGAACGAGAACACTGGAAGCTACCATAGAATAATACAGTATAGAAAAATTATAGTCCAGTCTCATTTTTGTATACATATGCAAAACTTTTATTCAACACATATATCTGTTCAACTCTTAAGAGTTACATTCCTAAGTGTCTCAGTCCATTATGACTGCCATAACAAAATATCATTGACAAGGAGGCTCGTAAACAACAAAAATTTGTTACTCATGGTTCCAAAGGCTGGGAAGTTCAAGATCAAGGTGCTACCAGATTTAGTGTCTGGTGAGGGCTGTATTCTGGTTCATAGATGGTGCCTTCCCTTTGTGACCTCACATGGTTTTAAAGGTTAGATACCTCTCCAGAGTCTCTTTTGTAAGTGACTTAATCCAAATCATGACAGCTTTGTCCTTATACTGAATCCTTCCCAAAGGTCCCACCTCTAAACAACATCATCTTGGAGGTTAGGCTCACAACATAGGAATTTTTGTGGGAAACACAAACATTAAGACCATAGCACTAAGAAGCCTCATATTATTTAGAACTATGTAATGAAAACAGTTCTTTCAATGGGAAGAATGCGAAGATTTACAATAGCAAAAAGATTCAACGTATATAGGGGGTATAAGAGGCTTTTTTTTATATGGATGTATTGCATTGCCTAGGCTGTTAGTGCACCAATCGCCTAAATAGTGTACATGGTACCCAATAGATAATTTTTTATCCCTCAACCCCACTCACTATCCCCCCTTCTGAATCTCCAATGTCCATTATACTACTCTGTATGACCATACATACCCATAGCTTAGCTCCCACTTATAAGCAAGAACATACAGTATTCAGTTTTCTATTCCTGAGTTATTTCGTTTTCAGTAATGGCCTCTAGATCCATCCAAATTGCTACAAAATACATTATTTTATTCTTTTCATGGCTGAGTAGTATTCCATGGTGTATGTATACCACACTTACTTTATTTCCTTATCAGTTAATGGGCATTCTGGTTGATTCCATAGCTTTGCAATTGTGGATTGTGCTGTGATAAACATACAAGGTCAAACTATTAAGTTCATGAACTCATCCAAGAAAATGTGCTATATATCATATTGCTGAATATCACTATGATCACGTTTGAAGTAATCCCCTTGGGAAGCTATGCTTCAATATCAGCACCTAGTCCACCTTTCAAAGCACTTTTTCTAGAATGAGTGCAAAAGTTTTCTTGATACGACTTCTTTTCCTTTGGGTAGATACCTAAAGTGGGATTGCTGGATTGAATGGTAAGTCTACTTTTAGTTCTTTCAGGAATCTAAATACTGTTTTTGATAAAAGTTGTATTAATCTAAAGTTCACCAATGGTATTTAATTATTCCTGTTTAACCACATATGCTGCAACAACATCTATTGTTTTTTGACTTTTAAATAATTGTCTTATTGGGGTAAGGTAATATCTCATTTGCATTGCCTGATGGTTAATGATGTTGAGCATTTTTTGTATGTGTCTTAGCCATTTCTATATCTTCTCCTAAAAAATGACTGTTCATATCATTTGCCCACTTTTTAATAGCGCTATTGGGGGGCATTTCTTGCTGATTTATTTGAATTCCTTGTAAATTCAGATACATAGTTAGCGAATATCTTCGCCCATTCTGTAGGTTGGCTATTTATCCTGTTGATTTATTTCTTTTTTTGGCCGGGGCTGGGCTTGAACCCGCCACCTCCAGCATATGGGACCGGCGCCCTACCCGCTGAGCCACAGGTGCCGCCCATGTTGATTTATTTCTTTTGCTCTGCAGAAACTTTTTAGTTTAATTAAGTATGCTGTACCATTTATTTATGTTTCTGTTACACTTGCCTCTGGAGTCTTAGACATAAATTTTTTGCATAGGCCAATGAGAAGAAGAGGTTTTTTCTAGATATTCTTCCTGAATTTTTGTGGTTTTTGATCTTATATTTAAGCCTTTAATCCATCTTGAGTTAATTTTTATATATGATGATAGGGATGTGAATTTCCTTCTTCCACATATAGCTATCAAATTTTCCCAGCACCATTTACACTGGGGTATCCTTTCCCCAGTGTATGTTTTTGTCTGCTTTGTTACAGATCAGTTGGTTGTAGATACATGGCTTTATTTCAGTTCTCTATTTTGTTCCATTGATCTGTGTGTCTACTTTTATATCAGTACCATACTATTTTGGTTTCTATAGCCTTGTAGTATAATTTGAAGTAAGATAATGTGATATCTCCATATTTGTTCTTTTGTTTAGGATTACTTTGGCTATTCAGGCTCCTTTTAGGTTCCAATGCAAATTTTAGGATTTTTTTCTAATTCTGTAAAAAAACAGCATTAGTATTTTGATAAAAATTGCACTAAATCTGTAGATTAATTGGGCAATATCATCATTTTAACAATATTTGTTCTTCCTATCCATGAGCATGAGATTTGTAGTTCTCTTTGTAGAGGTCTTTCACTTCCTATGGGGGGCAGAAGGGTTTTGTTTTTACAGCTTTTGTAAATTGAATTGAATTTTTGATTTGATTCTTATTTAGTCATTATTGGTGTACTGAAATGCTACTGATTTATATACATTGATTTTGTAACCTGAGAGTTTACTACATTCATTTATCAAATCTAGGAGTCTTTCAGAGAAATCTTTAGGGTGTTCTAGGTATAAGATCCTGTCATTAGCAGAGATAGTTTGATTTCCTCTTTTCCAGTTTTGATGCCCTTTATTTCCTTCTCATGCCTGATTGCTCTGGCTAGCACTATGTTGAACAGAAGTGGTGAAGGTGGAAGGAAATCTTTGTCTAGTTCCAGTTCTCAGGGGGATGATTAATAATTTTTAACAGAAAACAAATGTGTAGCCATACCAAACAAATATCCTTAGAAAATCTAGTACTTGAATGTACTCAAGTAAAGCCTTTTCCTGTATTTTTCAGCATTGTCTTTAGTCCAGGACTTCTTTATCAGACCTTTTTTTCTTTTCTCTTATACTATTTCCATCAGCAAGCAGATGACCTCAGCTGTCAGCCTTGTAGTGTGAGACAATTACTTTTGTCTGCCAGCACCTCCTCTGATCCTTTACTGGTAACAGACCTGCTGTTAAGATAGAAAGCCCAGGGCGGCGCCTGTGGCTCAGCAGGTAGGGCGCCGGTCCCATATGCCAGAGGTGGCGGGTTCAAACCCAGCCCCGGCCAAAAAAAAAAAAAAAAAAAAAAGATAGAAAGCCCATAATGCAGGCTGGGCCTGGAAACTACCTCAGACTACCTGGCTCCACCCATAGTGATTGGTCCAAGGAGTGAGCAGTCACTAGGGCTGGGGTGGGGGCAGTAGGCTGGGTGGGTCAGTCATTCATAAAGAAATTATGCAAGGAAGTCTTACTCTTCAAGTCTGTGATGGCCCTTATAGCCTCCTAATAAATCCTTTGTTGTTATTGTTTAAGTTAGTCTGGGCCTCTTTCTAGTACTACATATGGAAAAACCCTTAATTGACAAACCTATTTTTTTATGCTAAGTCACAAAGCCATTTAAGTGTTGTTTTTTTTATTATTCCCATCGTGATGTTAGTTCCTGCTATCAGTGGTGCCTTGGGTCGTCGGTATAATGTGAAATGTGTTTCCTAAGTAATGCACCATATTGTATCCAGTTTGCTTGAGGAAAATGTGTCCTGTAAGAGAAATGCTGGTGCTAGAAGAGCAGGGTGAGCTGTCAGATTACACTTGATTTTGGTTTCTTTCTTTGCCACCGCCTCCTCCAAATAAGAGCTAGAGGACATACTTCCTTAGAAAATGAATTTCTTTTGAAGCAAGAAATGGTCATGAGAGCCAGGAAAAAGGAATGTTTAAGATCTTTGAAATATCTAGGCCCTCATTAAGTAATGAAGTTCTACTGTCTTCATCAGAGAAGGGAGAAATATCAGATGTTTCTGTTAAACTGTCAAAAAAGAAGCATGCTGGGGATTTGGAGATTCCCAAAAGAGAATCTTAGTAGCAACCCTGGGTCTGAGCCTCCCTTATTATTTCCCCTGGGCCGTGATGACACCCAATGCCTCATTTGTGGGAGGTTAAATGGGCAGGTATTGATCTCTCACTTCTTTAGTAGTACCATGGTAGCAGAAAGCTGGATCACTTTAACAAAGATTTCTCACAAAATACTTATAAGTATTATATGTTCCATTTGTTGTAATAATGCTTCTGAGAAAGGTATACAAACATTTTGGTGTGCCTTAGTTGAGAATACTAGTTAATAGTAACAATTGGTTATTTTTATCTTTTTCCTGAGAAGAGAGGAAAACAACAAAATGTGTCTTAAGCCCATGGGAACTTCAGGCATATACAGAGAAATTTGGAGAAATTTATCTTAAAAGATTCTCCAATGATGGTTAAGACTAAAAGAAATGTGTACATACGTTTATCAAAAGTCAAGAACAGGGGGAGGAGAAAAGATGGCTGACTGAAGCCAGCTTTCCACAGAGGCTCCCATCCAGAAGGAGAGTTAAAGGACAAAAATTCAGCAGGTAACCTGGTGGATTTGAGCTGCACTAAGAGAGAAGGTTGAAGAACTCATGTCAACCCCGCTGAGGTGAGCTGCGACCACAAGGATACAAACAAAAGGTACAAAATCCATCACCAAGCGGATGGGAGTCCCCCTCCCACATGAGAATGGCTCAGAGTGCCCCACAAACAATCGGGCAGAGTTCAAAGGTCCTCCCACTACACTCCACGTGAGAGACCCTCTAAAAACTGGACCTACCTCCCCTACTAGGCTGCCACAGCATTCTCCTGCCAGGCATAAAACTGTATAAACTGTATATAGTCTCTACCTGGAATTCTGAGCTCCCAGTGCTCCTCTCCACTCACACTGAGGTCTGGAGGCCAGTCCCCCAGGAGTTCAGGGTCTTGGGTGATTTCTCGAGGGGTGTGGACAGTGCCTGGACTGCAGCTGGTCAGTGCCAGCTCCGGAACACAAAAGTGAGGAGAGGACGGTCAGCGGAGAGGAGACCGCATCGGAGCGGCAGTTTCCTGAGGCACAGTGCAACAGCCATCATTTGGCGACAATACGGCCCGGCATAAAACTGTGTAAAACTGTGTGTGTTCTCTGCCTGCAACCCTGGGCTCCCAGTGCTCCCCTCCGCTCTCGCTCCAAGGTCTGGAGGCCTGTCCCACAGGAGTCCAGACTCTTGGGCGATTGCTTGAGGGGTGTAGACAGTGCTGGGGCTGCAGCCGGTTGGTGCAGACTCTGGGGTGTGGGAGTGGAGAGAGGATGGTTGGCCAGAAGGGAGCTGAACAGGAGCAACAGTTCCCTGAGGCATAAAACAGCAGCCCCCTTTTGCTAGCAATATGGCTCACTACCGAATATTATGAAGCCACAACCCCTGTCTCCCTGGGCAACCAGAGACTCTGAGTATAGGATTTGCCTGAGCCAATACCAAATTGCAAACCGGGGAAACTCCCAGAGCAGGGCTGACCCAGAGTTCTGCTTTACTGAACCTAAGACGCACCTGGCCCTCAGGGGATCATCAGCCTATAGACAATACAAGAGCAAAGACAAGCTGATTTACAACTCAATTCAGCTTCTCTTCTGCAGGGGAACCGCAGAGTTGTTCTGTTCTGTTCTGTCAGTAACATTAATCAGGGGCGAGACTGGACCTGAGTGAAAACCCCTCAACCTTCATCAAGCGCCCGAGGTTGTCAGGCCTCACCTCCTCCTGCTAGAGAGAGGCAGAGCGCAGAGGCCTGGCAGATTTCCTTATGATTCAGGCAGGTGCAAACTCCTGGAGTACCAATTCACTACAGGCAACTGGATCAGCCAACTGCAGGGCTATCAGTGACTGGGTGTGACAGTGGTGCAAGGTGGGGAAGGAGGCAGCAACCTCCCCAGACTGATCTATTGGCTGGGTGGCTCCTCCTGACTCCACGCAGCACTGGAGCTAGCCAGACCAGAGTAGTCACCAGACCCCTGTGATCCAGTTCCCAGAGACCTCTTAAACTCTCTCACCCGAGACAGGTGCAGACTGAGACAATTGATTTGGAACTTTTGAACTGAACCAATCGCCTGAGGACAAATCAGGTGGTGCCCTGGGTGCATGGTGGTAGGAAGGTTTGATTTTTTTTCCAATTGTTTGCCAGTGGGGAGTGGGGTGACTTAATTGCTGATATTTCTCCACAGCTGAGACTTCAATCCAGAGTATCTGTTTCACTAGGGTGGAACAGAAACCAGCTGAAAACAAGACAGAACCACTTAGCCCCACCACACCAGACAGGGCCCCAGTTTCTCAGGCCACAACACTGTACACGCCCTCGACTAAGACCCAGGGGGAAAAAATCTAAGGGAGTAAAACAACCATGGGGTGGAACCAGCAGAAAAGCTCTGGTAACATGAATAACCAGAATAGATCAACCCACTCAAGGAAAGCTATGGCAGATGTAACTGAAGATCCCATTCATAAACAACTGGCTGAGATGACAGAAACCGAATTCAGAATTTGGATTGCAGACAAGATTAAGAAAGTGGAATTAGGAATTTGAGGAGAAATTCAGAAGTTGTCTCAAGAATTTAATGAATTTAAAGACAAAACCGCCAAAGACTTAGACACACTGAAGCAAGAATTTGCAGCCCTCAAAGATATGAAAAATACTAGAACCCCTCAGCAACAGAGTGGAGCAAGCAGAATAAAGGATTTCTGAAATTGAAGACAAAGCCTTTGAACACTCCCAAACTCTCAAAGAGGAAGAGAAATGGAGAGCAAAAATGGATCATTCTCTCAGAGAGCTCTGGGATAATTCGAAGAAGGCAAATTTGCGAATCATTGGAGTTCCTGAAACCGATGAAGTGGCCTCGCTTGGCACAGAGGCCCTTCTGCATGAAATTATGAAAGAGAATTTTCCAGACATGCCTAGAGATTCTGAAATTCAGATAGGGGACAGCTTCAGAACCCCAGCACGACTCAACCCCAATAAGACATCCCCCAGGCTTATCATAATTAACTTCACTAAAGTTAATATGAAGGAGAAAATCCTCAAAGCTGCCAGGAGAAAGAAAACCATTACCTTCAAACGGAAGAATATTAGAATGACTGCAGATCTCTCTGCTGAAACTTTTCAAGCCAGAAGAGGGTGGTCATCGACTTTTAATCTCCTAAAGCAAAATAACTTTCAACCCAGGATCTTGTACCCAGCTAAACTGAGTTTCATTTATGATGGAGAAATTAAATACTTTAATTACATTCATATGTTGAAGAAATTTGCCATAACAAAACCAGCTCTTCAGGATATTCTCAGACCTATCCTCCATAATGACCAGCCCAATCCTATACCACAAAAGTAAACTCACTCAGAAACTTCGGATCAAACTCCAATTTCCACACTGGCAAAAGGATGAAAAATGTCCACTGGACTTTCAAAAAACTCAATACCCAAAATTTCACCAGACTTATCAATATTCTCCATTAATGTGAACGGCTTAAACTGCCCTCTAAAGAGACATAGGTTAGCTGACTGGATACAAAAACTCAGGCCAGATATTTGTTGCATACAAGAGTCACATCTTAACTTAAAAGACAAATACAGACTCAGGGTCAAAGGATGGTCATCCATATTTCAGGCAAATGGTAATCAGAAAAAAGCAGGTGTTGCGATTTTATTTGCAGATACAATAGGCTTTAAACCAACAAAAGTAAAGAAGGACAAGAATGGTCACTTCATATTTGTTAAGGGTAAGACTCAATATGATGAGATCTCAATTATTAATATCTATACACCCAACCAGAATGCACCTCAATTTAGAGAAACTCTAACAGACATGAGCAACTTGATTTCCTCCAGCTCCATAATAGTCGGAGATTTCAACACTCCTTTGGCAGTGTTGGATCGATCCTCCAACAAGAAGCTGAGCAAAGAAATCTTAGATTTAAACCTAACCATCCAACATTTGGATTTAGCAGACATCTACAGAACATTTCATCTCAACAAAACTGAATACACATACTTGTCATCAGCCCATGGAACTTACTCCAAAATCCATCACACCTTAGGTCAGAAGTCTAACCTCAGTAAATTTAAAGGAATAGAAATTATTCCATGCATCTTTTCAGACCACCATGGAAAAAAACTTGTGCTGAGTAACAACAGGAATCTGCATACTCATACAAAAACATGGAAGTTAAATAACCTTATGCTGAATGATAGCTGGGTCAGAGATGAGATTAAGAAAGAAATCGCCAATTTTTTGGAACAAAACGACAATGAAGACACGAACTATCAGAACCTCTGGGACACTGCAAAGGCAGTTCTAAGAGGGAAATTTATAGCACTGCGAGCCTTCCTCAAGAGAACAGAAAGAGAGGAAGTTAACAACTTAATGGGACATCTCAAACAACTGGAAAAGGAAGACCATTCCAACCCAAAACCCAGTAGAAGAAAAGAAATAACCAAAATTAGAGCAGAATTAAATGAAATTGAAAACAAAAGAATAATACAACAGATCAATAAATCAAAAAGCTGGTTTTTCGAAAAGGTCAATAAAATAGATAAACCTTTGGCCAACCTAATCGGGAAAAAAAGAGTAAAATCTCTAATCTCATCAATCAGAAACGACAAAGACGAAATAACAACAGACTCCTCAGAAATCCAAAAAATCCTTGATAAATATTACAAGAAACTTTATTCTCAGAAATATGAAAAGGAAATTGACCGATAATTGGAAGCACGTCACCTTCCAAGACTTAACCAGAATCATGTGGAAATGTTGAACAGGCCCTATCAAGTTCGGAAATAGCATCAACCATACAAAACCTCCCTAAAAAGAAAAGCCCGGGACCAGATGGTTTCACGTCAGAATTCTACCAAACCTTTAAACAGGAATTAGTATCTGTATTACTCAACCTGTTCCAAAAGGTAGAAAAAGAAGGAAGACTACCCAACACGTTCTATGAAGCAAACATCACCCTGATCCCCAAACCAGGAAAAGACCCAACAAGAAAAGAAAATTATAGACCGATATCACTAATGAATATAGATTCAAAAATATTCAACAAGATCCTAACAAACAGAATCCAGCAACACATCAAAGAAATTATACATCATGACCAAGTCGGTTTTATCCCAGGGTCTAAAGGCTGGTTCAATATACGTAAATCTATAAATGTAATCCAGCACATAAACAAATTAAAAAACAAAGACCATATGATTCTCTCAATCGATGCAGAAAAAGCTTTTGATAATATCCAGCATCCCTTCATGATCAGAACACTTAAGAAAATCGGTATAGAAGGGACATTTCTTAAACTGATAGAGGCCATCTACAGCAAACCCACAGCCAATATCATATTGAATGTAGTTAAATTGGAATCATTTCCACTCAGATCAGGAACCAGACAAGGCTGCCCATTGTCTCCATTGCTTTTTAACATTGTAATGGAAGTTTTAGCCACCGCAATTAGGGAAGAAAAGGCGATCAAGGGTATCCATATAGGGTCAGAAGAGATAAAACGTTCGCTCTTCGCAGATGATATGATAGTATATCTGGAAAACACTAGGGACTCTACTACAAAACTCTTAGAAGTGATCAAGGAATACAGCAGCATCTCAGGTTACAAAATCAACATTCATAAATTGGTAGCCTTCATATATACCAACAATAGTCAAGTTGAAAAAACAGTTAAGGACTCTATCCCATTCACAGTAATGCCAAAGAAGATGAAATATTTGGGAATTTATCTAACAAAGGACGTGAAAGATCTCTATAAAGAGAACTATGAAACTCTAAGAAAAGAAATAGCTGAAAATATTAACAAATGGAAAAACATACCATGCTCATGGCTGGGAAGAATCAACATTGTTAAAATGTCCATACTACCCAAAGCAATATATAATTTCAACAATCTACAAATGGATTAATAAATTGTGGTATATGTACACCATGGAATATTATGTAGCCTTAAAGAAAGATGGAGACTTTACCTCTTTCATGTTTACATGGATGGAGCTGGAACATATTCTTCTTAGTAAAGTATCTCAAGAATGGAAGAAAAAGTACCCAATGTACTCAGCCGTACTATGAAACTAATTTAGGGTTTTCACATGAAAGCTATAACCCAGTTACAACCTAAGAATAGGGGGAAGGGGGAAAGGAAGGGGAGGGAAGAGGGATGTGGGTAGAGGGAAGGGGATTGGTGGGATTACACCAGTGGTGCATCTTACAAGAGTATATGTGAAACTTGGTAAATGTGGAATGTAAGTGTCTTGGCACAGTAACTGAGAGAATGGCAGGAAGGCTATGTTAACCAGTATGATGAAAGTGTGTCAAACGGTCTGTGAAGCTAGTGAATGATGCCCCATGATCATATCAATGTACACAGCTGTGATTTAATAAAAAAAAACAAAAGTCAAGAACAAAAAATGTTCATAATAGCACCAAATAGAAACACTTCAATGTCTATCATCAATAGAATGAATAAATTGCACTATATTCACACAATGAAATACCATATGAGAATGAAAACTCTGTATCCACATACAAAATAAATTAAATTCATAAACATATTTTCCAGTAAAAGAAGTTGGACATAGAAATTACCAACTGTCTGATTCCTTTATATAAAATTCAAAAGCAGGCAAACTGATCTGTGCTGAGTTCTAACAGGAGATGAGTAGTGACCTGAAAAGGTTATAAGGAGGGGACAGCACTCTGCTGTCCTGGTGATGTTCATCATCTTCATCAGGGCATTGGTTACACAGATGTGTTCACTTTGTATAATTCACCAAGCTGGAGGACACGTATTGTGCTCTTCTTTGCACATACAAAGTCTGACAGTTAATTTCATGAACTCATCCCAGGAAAAGTGCTACATACCTCGTTGCTGAATATCACACAGTCACCTTCAAAGTATTCCCCTTGGGAAGCTATGCACTGATGCCAATGACTAGTCCACCCTTCAAAGCACTTTTCCTAGGACAAGTTCATGAACTTAATTTTCCAATCTCATATATAGTACCATATATAATTTTCCAATCTCATATATAGTACCATATATATATATATATGTATATAAACAAACATGATCAGAGTACTAAGGAAGAACAAGCTAGTGCTGGTAGTAAGGGTCTTCTAAGCCCCTAAGCCCCAACATTTTTTATTGTATGACATTCCAGGCTATAATAATAGTTGAGTACCTATGGGGTAAACAAAGTGATTGGTCAAAGCTTGAAGCTGGTCAAGAAGCTGCAGCTGCCCCGAGAGCTGAGAGGATCAATTCTCAGAACCTGCCCTCCTTTTCATTAGGAGTAGATCATATACAATCATATACGATCTTCCCTTCTAGTCAGAGGATCAGAGCACACAGCCAGAAAGGATAAACAGCATGGTTTCAAGCATGTCAGCCCACAGAATTACTTCCTTCTTCCATATCCATTGAGCATTTCCAGCTGTGGCTTCCAAACCCAGCATGACCAGTTTGGACCTCTGTGCCAGCATTAGAGACCCCATTTGTCTTAACAGCACTGCCCAAGTCTTTCCCTACATTACTGCTTTCCAGATTGCTTTCTCCTAGAGAATATTTGTTTCAAGTTATAGTTCCCCAGACAATTGGGCTTCCCTTTCTCCAATTAGAATCACATCTGGCTATTTCCTGCTTATATTCCCGACCCCAGTTTGCTTTTGTATTGCTTTTCTATCTTCACTAGAACTTTCAACACCTCCTACTTTTGCATCCCCCGAAGCATTTTGTTAAATTGATTATATCCATATTTCCAATGACCTAAAAAATAAAACCAGTCAATCAAACATTAGAAGCTTCAGATGTAATGTATTTCCTATGTAGCTTCAGGCAAACTATTCGCTTTCTCTGGATATAATCTGTAGACTGGGTAATTTTCTTAGCTACCACAGATGAGTGACTACAAGAGGGTAAGGCAAACACAATAGTGGGCTGTGAGCTACCAAACGGTATGCAAGAGGAGATTAGTTCTAAACCAAGAAGGCACTGCAAGCCACTGTCATTTGATCCTAGATCTCCAAATTCACCTACTTGTTTACTTTTGCTGGTTGTCACATGAAAATACCTACGTATTCTGTCTCCCACACTAACCACCTGGCTATCTGAGACTTTGACCTAACTTCCGGTAGAAGAATGCTTGTTATGTCTTTGGTCTATAATTAGACTTTGTTGCTCTGATCTATATTCCCCTGGATTTCTAATGCCCCATTCAGCCATTCTGGGTCTAAGAAATAAATTTTATGTTTATAAATCTTATTCATGACCACCACGATCCACACGCACACATCTGCATGCTTGAGTTGGGAACATTAAAAACCACCCCAGTAGAGTCTATACACTGTATCAGGAATATTATTAATCCAGGCATTTCTAGACTTGTATTTTATGAATTAGTAGAAAAATAATCCTAAGAGGATATCTGTTACAAAATTGTTCTCTGGAGTTCCAATGTCCTATGAAGTTCTAGTTCTGATGTTGGATGTGGTAAAATAACTTATTCAAGTTTGCACAGGATTTGTCTGAGGAAAAAGGAGGGACTATAGTTTTTAATGCCCAGATGTATTAGTTTTCTACGCTTATGTACAAACTCATAAATCTAGTCATTCCAATCAACATGCACATTTATCATGTCATACCTTCAGCAGGTTTCTAGAAGACCATGCTCAGCTTAGCTGGGTGCCATTTCCACATCTCATCAGGCTGAAATCCTGTTGTCAGCTAGGGCTGTAGTCTCAATAGAGGCTCAGAGTCATTTGGAGCCCAAGGAGAACATTTTGTGTATAAGGGGATCCCAAGGATGAAATGCTGATGGCTCAGTTTGCTTTAACAAAATGTGAGAGGGAACTGAGAAAGGAAAAGTGCCAGTGAAAGATATTACCTCTGTCATTGTTTGTGAGAGTGGTAGAGATAGGCAAGGAAGTAAACTTAGGTGCCCTACTCAATGGAGTTGGGTGGCCCCCCAGCATTCCCATTAGTGGACAATTTCAGAGAAAGACACTTTGGCACATGTGACAGAGTTTGGGAAAGACTGTGCATATTGCTAGTAAAGTGAGCCGAGGGACGTCCATTAGATGGCAGACAGACAGGGAGTACCATGGAATCCTGCAGTGAGGAGGTCTGTTACCAACACCAGTGTTGAGGCCAATCTTGGAGACTTTAACAAAATTTCCTGGGTTGAATGGACATCAGCATTCCAGCCAACACATTGGCTGTGCCAAGCTTCTAACAGCAAGTTGTACTGATGCTAAGCTGCTCTTAATAGTGCTTTCATTGGTAGATTATTAAACTTTATCAGGAAGATCAGTGACCATCAACACAGGGTAATTACCCAGAATACTGACACTTCCTGTGCCTGTGTCTATATTGTCTCTGGGGTGGCACATTTGGTAGGCCACAGGATGAAGTACTGAGTGCACAAGACTTGCAGTTTACTAAACTGCTTGTGGGTCCGGCTGTGGCGTGACTAATAATTTTCTCTCACCTCACCTGTAAAACTGGACTTCATACAGTAACAAGTCATTAAAAGCTTATTATCTACCCAGCATTACAGCAGACCCTATTTGGGGAGTGGAGAGATGGTTAAAGAATTATGACTCAATTCCTGCTTTCTAAAGGTCCATCCTCCCTATCTCAGAGGGTAGAAAATATCTAATGAGGTAGATTATATGATTTGAAAAATAATAACATGCTATATAAATATAATTTATGATTCATTTTACTAAAGAAATAACTCAGCGTTATTTACTGAAAATTAAGTCCTTTTAGCTCCTGGTTTCTGTGGTTGAAAATATTTGTTTTTTCTCACAACCTTCTGCTTCCACATATTTCTCAGTAATTTCCCATCTCCCCCACCCCCTGCCCCTCCCCAGTGCCTGGCTCTTTAGATCCGTGACAGCGCCCTAGAACACCATGACCTGGAGAAACGGAAATCATCCTTTCCTTCTTTGTCATTCTATGTCCCAGATTCTGACTACTTTCAGCCCTCCCTTAAAAGGGCTTGGTGGGAAAGTAATACTTTTGTTTCACCGCCACCTTTGATGCACCCCCTCATGCTGTGAGCAGTTCATGTTCACTAAAATTGGACTTTCCTCTTATTCTCACGTATTCAGTCAGAGCTCCATATGGGTAAGCAGGAGATCCCAGATGACCTGACCACTTCCTGGATCATAAAGTTTCTCAGTATATAAAATAGAAATCTCTTTGATGATTCTGTATATTTGTTGGATTTGTTACACAACACATGTCTCAGGAAAGTCTCCTGTGATTTCCAGCACCTCTGTGGTAAGCCTAGAAAGACAGTCAGTTGGCTGGTTTGTTTAGTTTTTACTGGGGCACTTGGTTACAAAGTTTCCTAGTTCTTTCTCTTCTGCACTTCTGCATGTCTCATCATCTGTGACTTAGAATCCAGTCCTAATGCCCTTACTTTAAAAACATGCAAATGTTAAGATCTAGAATGGAATGCTGGTTCTCTGAAATAATATTACATTCATCTATTTGAGTTCTTCAACTCCCACATATTTAAATGGAAAATATCTAATCTGACCATTTAGCTCAAAAGGAAATGATCAATACTCAAATACTTTAAGAGAAGTTCATTCCTTTTTTCTTCATATGTATGTATTCCTTTAACAGATGTGTGATAGGTTCTTACTCTGTGTGACACTATACTAGGTGCTTAGTATGCGTAGTTTATAAGATAGACATAAGTCCTGATACTTCCCTTTTTTGGAGACAGGGTCTTGCTCTGTCTCCCTGGATAGACTGCAGTGGTGTCATCACTGCTCATGACAACTTCAAACTCCTGGGCTCAAGCAATCCTCTGCTTCAGCTTCTTGAGTAGCTGGGACTACAGGCACACCACCATGCCTACCTAATTTTTCTGTTTTTGGAGGAGATGTGGTCTTGCCCTTGTGCAAGCTGGTTTTGATTGCTGGCCTCCAGCAATCCTCCCACCTCAGGATCCCAAAGTGCTAGGATTGCAGGCATGTGCTGCCATGCCCAGCCCAGTCCTGATACTTGTAAGCATTCTCATCCTTACTTTAGCAGTTTATGCACTGGAGAGAAAAAGAGATGATAAGTATTATCAGAAGAAGAAAAGTTGGCCGAGCATGGTGGCTCATGTCTGTAATCCCAGGGCTCTGGGAGGCTGAGATGGGTGGATTGCTTGAGCTCAGAAGTTAAATACCAGCTTGAGCAAGAAAAAGACCCCCTCTCTACTAAAAATAGAAAAACTAGAGGGCGGAGCATAATGGCAGATAGGACAGACGTGTAGCCCACTTCTCCCAAGCCACCAGTTGTTCTTATATTGCTGTTGTCGTGGCTATTGCTTGTATGTTTATGTGTTTCCGTCTGTCTCTGTATCTATGGGCCCATGTGCCTGGTAACCTTTGTATCTGTTTATTTGTTCATTTGGTCTCAATGAGCTTGGTGTTACGACCTGCAACCCTGAGCTCCTAACACCCCCCTCCACTCTCACTCCGTGATCTGGAGACCTGCCCCCTCAGGAGTCCAGATTCTTGGGTGAACTCTCAAGAGGTATAGACAGGACCTGGACTGCAGCTGGCCAGTGCTGACTCTGTAGTAAAGGAGCGAGAAGACAACGGTCAGCTGAGAGGGAATTACACTGGAGTGGTGGTGCCCTGAGGTGCAGAGCAACAGCCATCTTCAGCAATAACAAGGCCCACCCCCAGATACCCCATAGCCTCTCCTCCTGTCTTCCTGGGCAACCAGATGAGGCTGAGCATCTTCTGAGATGGCAACCACCATGGAACAGACCTGGGACTGAAACGCAGGCCCCGTGAGTAAAGGGTTTTCCTGAGACGGTACCGACCTGGGTGGAACATGGGGACTGGAAAACACACCCGCAAAGCCAGGAAACTCCTAGGGTGGGGCTGATCCAGAGAACCGCTCTACTGAGCCTAAGACGCACCTGGCCCTTAGGGGATCACCAGCCTATAGACAAAGGAGGCCAAGAGGCTACAGCCAACAACTGATCGTGCTGCGAATACAAACCCGCAGGACTAAAGATAGGGCCTGAGACACAGGTTCTGGGAACTCAAATCAGCCTCTCCTCTGCACAGGAATCTGGCAAGCTCAGAAACAAACCCCCACAGGGTTGTTCCCTTCACCCGTAACATAAACTAAGGGTGGGGCTGGAACTGAGTTAACACCTCCAGCCTCCATCAAGTGCCCGAGGTTGACAGGCCACACCACTCCCTACTGGATAAAGACAGAGAATAGCGGCCTAGTCGAGCAGACACAGACTACCCTGTGACTTAGGCAGGTGCAAACCCCTGGAGTATCTGCTTACTGCAGACAACTGACTGGGTCACAGCCCTGTGGGGTTAGCAGAGACTGGGTGTGACAGAGCTGCAAGGTGGGGAAGGAGGCATCAATCTTCCCAGACTGATCTATTTACTGGTGGCTCTTCCTGACTCCACGCAGCACTGAAGCAAGCCATTTTAGAGCAGTCACCAGACCCCTGTGACCCAGTTCCCAGGGACCTCTTGAACTCTCCCACCCGAGGCAGCTGCTGACTGAGACAATTGACTTGGACCTTTTGAACTGAGTCACTCACCTGGGGACTATCCAGGTGGTGCCCTGGGTGTGTGGTTGTAGGAAGGTTTGATTTTCCTTTTCCATTTGTTGCCTGTGGTGGGTGGGGTGACTTAATTGCTGGTATTTCTCCACAGCTGAGACTTCAACCCAGAGTAACTGTTTCACTAGGGTCACATAGAAACCAGCTGAAAACAAGTCAGAACCACTTAGCCCCTCTACACCAAACAGGGCCCCAGTTTCTCAGGCCACAGCACTGTTCGGGTCCTCGACAAAACACCAGAGGAAAATCAAAGGGAGTAAAACAATCATGGGGCAGAATCAGCGGAAAAACTCTCGTAACATGAATAACCAGAATAGATCAACCCCCCCCAAGGAATGATACGGCAGATGTAATTGAAGATCCCATTCACAAACAACTGGCTGAGATGTCAGAAATCGAATTCAGAATTTGGATGGCAAACAAGATTAACAAAATGGAATTAGGAATTCGTGGAGAAATTCAAAAGCTGTCTCAAGAATTTAATGAATTTAAAGACAAAACCACGAAAGACTTAGACACACTGAAACAAGAATTTGCAGCCCTCAAAGATATGAAAAATACAGTGGAATCCCTTAGCAACAGAATGGACCAAGCAGAAGAAAGGATCTCCGACATCGAAGATAAAGCCTTTGAACGCTCCCAAACTCTCAAAGAAGAAGAGAAATGGAGAGCAAAAATGGATCACTCACTCAGAGAGCTCTGGGATAACTCGAAGAAGGCAAATATCCATCTCATGGAATTCCTGAAACAGATGAAGTGGCCTCACTGGGTGCAGAGGCCCTTCTGCATGAAATTATGAAAGAGAATTTTCCAGACATGCCTAGAGAACCTGAAATTCAGATAGCAGATAGCTTCAGAACCCCAGCACGACTCAACCCCAATAAGACATCCCCCAGGCATATCATAATTAACTTCACTAAAGTTAATATGAAGGAGAAAATTCTCAAAGCGGCCAAGTGAAAGAAATCTATTACCTTCAAAGGGAAGAACATTAGAATGACTGCAGATCTCTCTGCTGAAACTTTTCAAGCCAGAAGAGGGTGGTCATCAACGTTTAATCTCCTCAAGCAAAATAACTTTCAATCCCGGATCTTGTACCCAGCTAAATTGAGTTTCATTTATGATGGACAAATTAAATACTTTAATGACATACATATGCTAAAGAAATTTGCCATAACCAAACCAGCTCTTCAGGATATTCTCAGACCTATCCTCCATAATAACCAACCCAATCCTCTACTACAAAAGTAAACTCACTCAGAAACTTTGGATCAAATTCTAACTTCCACAATGGCAAAAGGATTAAAAATGCCCACTGGACTTTCAAAAAACTCAATGCCCCAAATTTCACCAAACTTATCAATACTCTCCATTAATGTGAATGACTTAAACTGCCCTCTAAAGAGACATAGGTTAGCTGACTGGATACAAAAACTCAGGCCAGACATTTGTTGCATACAAGAGTCACATCTTAACTTAAAAGACAAATACAGACTCAGGGTCAAAGGATGGTCATCCATATTTCAGGCAAATGGTAACCAGAAAAAAGCAGGAGTTGCAATTTTATTTGCGGACACAATAGGCTTTAAACCAACAAAAGTAAGGAAGGACAAGAACGGTCACTTCATATTTGTTAAGGGTAAGACTCAATATGATGAGATCTCAATTATTAATATCTATGCACCCAACCAGAATGCACCTCAATTTATAAGAGAAACTCTAACAGACATGAGCAACTTGATTTCCTCCAACTCTATAACAGTCAGAGATTTTAACACTCCTTTGGCAGTGATGGATCGATCCTCCAACAAAAAGATGAGTAAATAAATTCTAGATTTAAATCTAACCATCCAGCATTTAGATTTAGCAGACATCTACAGAACATTTCATCCCAACAAAACTGAATACACATACTTCTCATCAGCCCACAGAACTTACTCCAGAATCGATCACATCTTAGGTCACAAGTCTAACCTCAGCAAATTTAAAGGAATAGAAATTATTCCATGCATCTTCTCAGACCATCATGGAATAAAACTTGAGATGAGTAACAACAGGAATATGCATACACATACAAAAACATGGAAGTTAAATAACCTTATGCTGAATGATAGCTGGGTCAGAGATGAGATCAAGAAGGAAATTGCCAAATTTCTGGAACAAAATGACAATGAAGACACGAACTATCAGAACCTCTGGGACACAGCAAAGGCAGTTCTAAGAGGGAAATTTATAGCACTGCAAGCCTTCCTCAGAAGAACGGAAAAAGAGGAAGTAAGCAACTTAATGGGACATCTCAAGAGACTGGAAATGGAAGAACAATCCAACCCCAAATCCAGTAAAAGAAAAGAAATAACCAAAATCAGAGCAGAACTAAATGAAATTGAAAACAAAAGAATAATACAACAGATCAATAAATCAAAAAGCTGGTTTCTGAAAAGGTCAACAAAATAGATAAACCTTTGGCCAACCTAATCAGGAAAAAAAGAGTAAAATCTCTCATCTCATCAATCGGAAATAACAAAGACGAAATAACAACAGACTCCTCAGAAATCAAAAAAATCATTAATGAATATTACAAGAAACTTTACTCTCAGAAATACGAAAATCTGAAGGAAATCCACCATTACTTGGAAGCACGTCACCTTCCAAAACTTAATCAAAAACAAGTGGAAATGTTGAACAGGCCCATATCAAGTTCAGAAATATCATCAACCATACAAAATCTCCCCAAAAAGAAAAGCCCGGGACCAGATGGTTTCATTTCAGAATTCTACCAAACCTTTAAAGAGGAATTAGTACCTATACTACTCAACCTGTTCCAAAAGGTAGAAAAAGAAGGAAGACTACCCAACACATTCTATGAAGCAAACATCACCCTGATCCCCAAACCAGGAAAAGACCCAACAAGAAAAGAAAATTATAGACCAATATCACTAATGAATATAGATGCAAAAATATTCAACAAGATCTTAACAAACAGAATCCAGCAACATATCAAATAAATCATACATCATGACCAAGTCGGTTTTATCCCAGGGTCTCAAGGCTGGTTCAATATACGTAAATCTATAAATGTTATACAGCACATAAACAAATTAAAAAACAAAGACCATATGATTCTCTCAATCGATGCAGAAAAAGCTTTTGATAACATCCAACATCCATTCATGATTAGAACGCTTAAGAAAATTGGTATAGAAGGGACATTTCTTAAACTGATAGAGGTCATCTACAGCAAACCCACAGCCAATATCATATTGAATGGAGTTAAATTGGAATCATTTCCACTTAGATCTGGAACCAGACAAGGATGCCCATTGTCTCCATTGCCCTTTAACATTGTAATGGAAGTTTTAGCCACGGCAATTAGGGAAGAAAAGGCGATCAAGGGTATCCACATAGGGTCAGAAGAGATCAAACTTTCGCTCTTCGCAGATGATATGATTGTATATCTGGAAAATACTAGGGACTCTACTACAAAACTCTTAGAAGTGATTAAGGAATACAGCAGTGTCTCAGGTTACAAAATCAACATTCATAAATCGGTAGCCTTTATATATACCAACAATAGTCAAGTTGAAAAAACAGTTAAGGACTCTATCCCATTCACAATAGTGCCAAAGAAGATGAAATACTTGGGAGTTTATTTAACAAAGGACGTGAAAGATCTATATAAAGAGAACTATGAAACACTAAGAAAAGAGATAGCTGAGAATGCTAACAAATGGAAAAATATACCATGCTCATGGTTGGGAAGAATCAACATTGTTAAAATGTCCATACTACCCAAAGCAATATATAATTTCAACGCAATCCCCATTAAAGCTCCACTGTCATACTTTAAAGATATTGAAAAAATAATACTTTGTTTTATATGGAATCAGAAAAAACCTCGAATAGCCAAGACATTACTCAAAAATAAAAACAAAGCAGGAGGAATCACGCTACCAGACCTCAGACTATACTACAAATCGATAGTGATCAAAACAGCATGGTACTGGCACAAAAACAGAGAAGTAGATGTCTGGAACAGAATAGAAAACCAAGAGATGAATCCAGCTACTTACCATTATTTAATCTTTGAGAAGCCAATTAAAAACATTCAGTGGGGAAAAGATTCCCTATTTAACAAATGGTGCTGGGTGAACTGGCTGGCAACCTGTAGAAGACTGAAACTGGACCCACACCTCTCACCATTAACCAAGATAGACTTTCACTGGATTAAAGATTTAAACCTAAGACAAGAAACTATAAAAATACTAGAAGAGAGTGTAGGGAAAACCCTTGAAGAAATTGGGTTGGGTGAGTTTTTTATGAGAAAGACCCCCCGGGCAATTGAAGCTGCTTCAAATATACACTATTGGGACTTGATCAAACTAAAAAGCTTCTGCACAGCCAAGAACACAGTAAGTAAAGCAAGCAAACAGCCCTCAGAATGGGAGAAGATATTTGCAGGTTATGTCTCCGACAGAGGTTTAATAACCAGAATCCACAGAGAACTCAAACGCATTAGCAAGAAAAGAACAAGGAATCCCTTTGCAGGCTGGGCAAGGGACTTGAAGAGAAACTTCTCTGAAGAAGACAGGCGCATGGCCTTCAGACATATGAAAAAATGCTCATCATCTTTAATCATCAGAGAAATGCAAATCAAAACTACTTTGAGATATCATCTAACTCCAGTGAGACTAGCCTATATCACAAAATCCCAAGACCAGAGATGATGGCGCGGATGTGGAGAAAAGGGAACACTTTTGCACTGCTGGTGGGAATGCAAATTAATACATTCCTTTTGGAAAGAGATATGGAGAACACTTAGAGATCTAAAAATAGATCTGCCATTCAATCCTGTAATCCCCCTACTGGGCATATACCCAGAAGACCAAAAATCACACCATAACAAAGATATTTGTATCAGAATATTTATTGCAGCCCTATTAATAATTGCTAAGTCATGGAAAAAGCCCAAGTGCCCATCGATTCACGAATGGATCAATAAATTGTGGTATATGTACACCATGGAATATTATGCAGCCTTAAAGAAAGATGGAGACTTTACCTCTTTCATGTTTACATGGATGGAGCTGGAACATATTCTTCTTAGTAAAGTGTCTCAAGAATGGAAGTAAAAGTACCCAATGTACTCATCCTTATTATGAAACTAATGTAGGACCTTCACATGAAAGCTATAACCCAGTTATAACCTAAGAATAGGGAGAAAGGGGAAAGGGAGGGGAGGGAGGGGGAAGGAGGGGGATTAATGGGATTACACCTGCGGTGCATCTTACAAGGGTATATGTGAATCCTAGTAAATGTGGAATGTAAAGGTCTTAGCAAAATAACTAAGAAAATGCTACAAAAGCTATGTTAACTAATGTGATGAAAATGTGTCAAACGATCTATGAACCAAGTGTATGGTGCCCCACGATCATACTAATGTACACAGCTATGGTTTAATAAAAAATAAATAAATAAAAATAGAAAAACTAGCTGGAGATTATGGAAGGTGCCTGTAATCCCAGCTACTCCAGAGGCTAAGGCAAGAGGATCTCCTGAGTCCATAGTTTAAAGTTGCTGTGACCTATGATGCCACAGCTCAGAGTGGAGCAACAGAGTGAAACTGTCTCAAAAAAAAAAAAAGAAGAGGAGGAGGAGGAGGAGAAGGAGGAAGAAAAGGTTTTTTTGTTTTTGTTTTTGTGTTTTTAAGATATCATGCTACTTGTGATAATTACCAAGGAGAAAAATCCCGACAATTAGAATGGCAGGGAGTATTCGAGGTGGAGGTGCAATTTCAAAGTTTAAATGCTAATACCAGACTGTAGGAGAGACTATACAACAGTATCTGTATAACGTAGATTCAAGACCAGACAAGGACTTGAATGCACCGTAGCAACAGAAAGCTAATCCTGGCTTAGGAAAGTGAGGACCAGAGAGAATGGTGAGAAGTGGATGATTCTTGGGCTTTTTTCTAAATTAGACCCAACAGGACTGTTGATGTGTTGAAGCTGAGAAAAAGAAAGTTACCATGAGAGAACCTAATTTGGAGCAGAAGAGGATGAGACTTGTTTTGAATGATGAGGACAGAGGAGGTGTTGGATCTTTAAAGAAAGAGGAGAAATCATGAAATAGTAATAATTTAGGAAGGAATGGAATGAAGCAGACAAGAATGATTTAAAATCATAACAAATAGTAGTTTTCTAAAATTGAAAAAAATACATAAATCCTTAGATTAGAAGTGAATCCCCAAATATTGAACAGAATGTATAGAATAAATCCACATCTGAACATATTATAATAAACTTGCAGAACATCAACGAAAATGAAAGATTTTGAAACCTCTCAGCAGACTTTTCCTTAGCTGCAATCAATGTCAAAAATAACAAAACAATCTCATCAGTGTTGACAGGAAATAACTGTCAACCTATAATTTTTTGCCCAATCTTTTGACTGTATAGACAAAATAAAGGTATTTTACCATACAAAGACTTAACATATTTGTTATGACATTTATTAAATGACAGGAACTATTACATGATTTACCCCAATCAGAAGAAAAATGAACACAGAAGGAAGAAAGGAAAGAGTAAGTACAAAAAAAGAAATGAAAATAACTAGTTATTTTGAATTTTTAAAAGTACAAACAAGAGCTCTAAACAAAATAAAAGCTGGAATGAGGGCATTGTTCATTAGTAGTAAAAGCAGGCTAAGATCTTGTTATGCTTGGCAGGAAGAAAGAAATGTTAAATAGCTAAATGTTAGTTGAAAAATGTATGGTTAAATGTTTAAGAAAACATTTAAGAGTGACAACTCAAAGGGTAGGAAAACAGCCTAGCTTATAAAACAGCAGAAGGGAGAAAAGAATGTAGACACTGTATGAGTTCACTGGAAGAAAGGGAGTCAAAGAAAATAAGTCTGAATAAAGAAGGCAAACAGAAAACCTAAGATGAAAGGATAGAAATAAGCTCAAATGTATCCGAAAACTCAATCAATGTAAATGTTTAAACTTACCTAATAAAAAATAAAGCTTGGTCTTGAGAATCTTTCATATGCAACTTAAACCTAGATTGTGTTTTTGTATCCCATCTGGTAATTTCTGTTTTGGAGAATAAAAGAAGAGAGAGCATTTCCAACTCATTTTATAAAGTATCTGTATAATCTTGATTGAAGACAAGACAAAGACTTGAATATAGAAAAGAATATATTTGCACACAGATGCAAAATCCTAAGTAAAATGTTAGCAAATTATTCAGCAGTGCATTAAAAACCAAATAGGGTTTATCTCAGGAATATAAGGATGGTTCAATATAAGAAAACCTGTCTTATACCTGAAGTACAGAATAAAAGACATTAATGTATAATTACCTTCATAGCTGCAGAAAAATCATTTAATAAATATAGTATGATCAAGATTTTTTTAAATCTCTGCAAACTAGAATTATAAATGATAAGGCAAGTTCCTTAATACCATAAACCTTGGCAGGCACTATGTTAAACAAACATTTCACGGGTGGCGCCTGTGGCTCAAGGAGTAGGGCGCCGGTCCCATATGCCGGAGGTGGCGGGTTCAAACCCAGCCCTGGCCAAAAACCACAAAACAACAACAACAAAAAACATTTCACCTGCGATGGCTACAGCACTTCAATATTGTAATCAAAGTCATAACTAATAAAATAAGAGAAGAAAAAGAAATAAGTACCATAAAACTTAGAAAAGAACAAGAAAACCACTCTTTGCAGATAGGGAAAATAAAAGAGAGTCTACACAAAGTTATAATCAATAAGAAAGTTTAGGAAAATTTATAAATATCAATCAGTCGTATTTCTACTGATTGTACTACCAATATAGAAATTATGTTTTATATAGATAACATAATTTTGAAGAAAATAACATTCAAAATATCAATAAAATATAAAAGTTATCTAGATATAAATCTAAAAAAATTTATGCTATGATTTTATAGGGGAAGCTTAAAGACAGCATTGAAAAACATAGAAGATCTAAATAAATGAGCATAAATACCATCTTTGTTAATGGAAAGATGTAATGCCATTATAAATATCTTCTCAAATTAATATATAAATTCAATTTTAATAAAAATCTCAACACAAATTTTCATAGAGTTTAAAAAGTTGATCCTATAATACATATGGAAGAAAAAAAAGGAGAAATTTTTGAAGAACAAAATAAGTAGTTTGGCCCTATCAGATATCATAAATTATCACAAACCATAGCAACTATAAGAGTGTGTAGGTGCACAGAAGAACTAAGCAATGTAATTGGATAGAGAAACCTGAAAACAGACCTGTGTTTGTAGGAAAAATTGACACTTGACAGAAGTAGCTTATAACTTAGTGAGGATAAGATGGATTTTTCAATAAATAATGCCATAATAATCTGGTTATTTAGGTAGAAAATAAAACAAAATTATACACCTATTCTATATAAAAAAATTCATAGATGAACAAAGTGCTAAATGTGAAAAATAAAAGTCTAAAATGTTTAAAGAAAATAAAGTAGAATTTCATGTCTTCAAGCTAAGAAGAATTTCTTAATCACATCTCCCAAAAGAGTAAAACATAAAGGTAAAAAAAAAATAGGTAAATTTGATTTTATAAAATATTAAAAATTCTATACATTAAAAAACCCCACAAAATAAAAAGTCTATACACAAGGAGAAGGGATTTGCAGAGTTTAACGACAAGAAAAAGATTAATTTCTAGAATATGCAGAGGGTGTCAAAAATGTGGACATTTTAAGAAAGGAAAATACTGTATTAAAATTGTAATACTCAATATATTCCAATAACAATAGATGAATACAAGTCACCTTGAGCACCTCTTGTAATTGCAGAAGTTAAACATGACTTAAGTATTACAAATTTAATATAGTCTTTTCCTTTCTTAAAATTTTTTGACACCATCAGTATAAAGATCTCCTAGAAGTCAAAAACAAGAAGAATGAATCCAAACAGTCAAGCTACAAAAGGGAAACTTTATAGAGCCATAAATATGAGGAGTTGGCTCAATTGAGCAATCATCAGAGAAATTCAATTTATAACATTAATAATATATCCATTCACAACCAGAAGTCTGGCAAAAATTAAAGCCTGAAAATGCTGGCAAGAGTCTACATGGAAGTAATAAAATCAGAACTTTCATACAAGGCTGGCAGAAAAGCAAAGGTTAAACAGCTTTGGAGAACCATTTGGTAGCATCTACTCAGGTTGATGTTTGTATCCCAGCAATTCCCCTTCCAGGTAAATTCTAGAATAGTGTTTTTAAATCTTCAGGTTAACATTTAATGGAATTATTTAAGTGGGGAAGTAGAGGGCAGAGGTAGAAAGAGGAGCCGGGTAAAGGAGAAGGCAGAGGGAAGCAGAAAAAATATCAGCGTGTATCACAAGTCAGATATGTATTCGGTGCTATTGATGACACCTTGGTCAGATCCCTTGGGGGTGGCTAGTGAGCTCATCCCCAAATTCTGTATCAGCTGCTAACTGCTCACAGCTGCCTTCTTTTCCAGAGTTTGCCTGAGGCTTATAGGAGCTACTTGAGTTAGAAATGTCTGGGCCGTTACTCTCTCCACCTGACCCCACCAAGTGGCCCACAGCCAGTGACAGACAAAAAGGGGTATCAAAATCAGGGTCCCCTTTCCTTATGTGAGACAAATCTCTGGTTTTGTCCACACTTTCCTGAGGGAGCAGGCTGAAGCTAGACCTCAGTGGAAGCCACAACTTTGCTTTAGCTCCCTCTTGTCCTAATTTGGGCTTTGCTGCTAGGGTACCTAACCTAAGAAAGCAGGGTGCACGCCTTTAAGTGTGTGTGCATGTGTGTGTGTGCTGGGTTATAATGTAAAATACATCTTTAGGAGGTTGAATACTTCTGCTCTAGGGAGACACTTGAAAATGTGCACATGGAAATATGCACAGCAATGCATATTGTGGTGAAAACTCAGCAACAATCTAAATGTCTATCAATGGAAGCACGGATAAAATGTGTATGGAAATAAACAATAAATCCTATATTGTAATTACCTTCAGGAGAGAAGGGAGGGAATGAAAGTCAAAAGGGGTATGCAGAAATTTTACTTGTAACTGCAAAGTTGTCTTTATGGGGGCAAGACATGATTGCAAGAGGGACTTTACCTAACAATTGCAATCAGTGTAACTGGCTTATTGTACCCTCAATGAATCCCCAACAATAAAAAAAAAAAAAAAAAGAATTATATCAAAGAAAAAAAAAAATTTTGTGAACAAATATGGAAAAATATTAGGCTTTATTAAAGCTGGGGAGTAAATGGATACACTGGGTGCTTGTGGTAGCTTCTTTAATTATCTGTATATTTGAAATATTTTATGAAAAAAGGAAAAAGGTGGGGGCCCTAAATCATCACTCAAACCTATCTTGCTCATCTCGCAAGTACATCCCATGAACACATATATTTGAGGAAGTCATTTGCTTCCTCTTTCTTTATATTTAAAAAATTATGTTAAAAAATTCTAATGACAATTAAGGTTATGGGGGGGAAGCAGAAAGAGGGACGGAGGGAGGGGGGTGGGGCCTTGGTGTGTGTCACACTTTATGGGGGCAAGACATGATTGCAAGAGGGACTTTACCTAACAATTGCAATCAGTGTAACCTGGCTTATTGTACCCTCAATGAATCCCCAACAATTAAAAAAAAAAAAAGAAAAAAAGAAAGGAAGGAATGTATGCTCAGAGAGACCAATAAAAATCTACAGGCAAAAAAATAAATAAATAAATAAAATAAAATAAAATAAAAATAAAAAAATTCTATTTCCCATCTTTGATCTGTATTCTAAGGATACCCATCAGAGAAATTTTTTAAATGGAGCTCAGTAATAATAGATCATAAGGGTCTTTATGGTCTCAACAGCTTATCCTATTCATGGCACTTGTTCATCTTGTTCACTGTCCCAGATCCTTTACAATGTGAGAAAATACCCTGTTTCCCCGAAAATAATGTGCTCCCAAAGATGTGCTAGGTCTTATTTTCAGGGGACGTCTTATCTTTCCTGTAAGTAGGTCTTATTTTCGGAGGATGTCTTATTTTCAGGGAAACCGGGTATATATATATATATATATATACCATACATAGGAAGGAGGAAGGCAGGGAGGAAGAGAGAGGGAAGAAAAAGTGAAAGGAAAGTGAGAGCAAAGAAAAAATGAAATTTTTTTGTGCAACCTATGGAGGTGGCTATATTTCTTTCAGTTCCTAAGGATAAATCCAAACTAACCACCTTAAAGAAAGTTCTAGCAACTAGTTACATTTCCACTGCAAGTTGTTTCCTTTTCTCTGTTTGTTTTTTGAATACCTAAGAAAATTAAGGAATAGTTACTCTCCCACCTTTGCCCATTGTGACTTTACATGCCATAGTTCCATAAGTAGAAGCTTCCCGTTGTTCTGTCAAAGGCTCCCAATACCGTGTATTTTCTTCCAGCTCATTTTGGAGTAAGGTGAAGCATATGGGGAATTTGCAGGAGATCAAGTCCATCAGCCAGGCATCAATCTGTAATGATTTGTGGCCATGTACATATAAAGAGACCATAGTTGTCTGCTAACTGCATACATATGGCATCTGGGAATGTAAACTCATAGCCTTTGCCTTCAAAACCACATGCTACCCAGGGAGGTAAAATCGTGGTTCACAACATGTGGGTTGTGACCTTGAGTAGTCTGCCAACATTTGGCAGGTGGGCAGCTAGAGATGAATTGTGTGCCTACTGCAATCTCCTTTCTTTGGGGCTCCCTTGGGTAAACGTGTGCACATATTCTCTAGGCTATAATACCTACCTGCCATGGAGTGGAAGCCATATCTGATGAAGACCTTACACAGTACACATCATATTCCTGTCTCATCATCTAGTGGGCACATTCTCCCATCTGTCCTTATTTTGAATACATTAGAGATATGTGTTTATAGATTGTATTGGCCTCTGTAACTTTCATAACTTCTATCTACCATGTGTGTCATACAACCCCTGTAGGGAAACCTGACCACTTATAAATAGGTACTTACTTCCAGATAGTGAGGTCGGCTCTGACTAACATCAGGGAAATAATTTAGGACTAGAGTATCTGTTTTGATTTGAGCTAACAGGGAGAAACTTAATGGTAAGGACCTACTTGAATAGCTATCTTCCTTGCCCTTATATCAAAGCAAAATCCCCAAATCGTTTCTAATAGATTAATGGTATTGTTCATTCTATACATCCAAGCATCAGTGGTAATTTTATCTCAGTATTATTAATAAGCCCCTTTAAGATGGTTTACACTTTACTTGGCTATGAATGGACTTGTAATGTTGCCATTTTTCAAATGGTCAGATTTTCCTATGTGCCATGACACACAGAGACCATTGTTTTAAAATATGATATGTTGACTCTGCTGCTGGATTCAATCAAATCTTTTAACTACTCTTTGCCCATGAAAATCTTTGGTTTGTTTATGATTTCTTTGGTATGTGATGTATGTAACTTCACTTTTCTTCAAGGCCATGATTCTGCACTAACCTGGTAAGTGGTTCAGGTAAATGGTCCATACTTATCTACATCATCTTTCTGGTGTTTTAATACCCACTGAGTCCCAAGATATTCAATGACAGCTCAACCACTTGAGTTGAAAGTCTCATGGAGAACTAAAAGTATCATCTTATGCAAACTTACACATTTCTAAAGAAAAGCCTAACTGGAATGAATGGAAGGTGACTGGTGCTATGAAACAACTGTGTGTCTGTCATGTACCATAACGAAAATAATGTCTCTCCACCATTCCATGTCATCAGCATGGCCTTTGGGCATTTTGGAACAGTCTCGGCATCCAACTACAGTATATGTTCAACAACCCCCAAGCTCAGGCTTCAACATTTGCTGTCTTAATGTTGCTGCCCAAGGTTTACCCACCATCTATTGGGGTAAATGCCCCAACAAGGTGTCACACACATCCCCCAACAACTAACAATAATATTCAAGAACTGTTAGAAATATATACATATTTCCCAAAGGAAATGTAGTCATAGAAATTTCAATCCATCCACAATGAAAACAATTTGTTCCAGTTTAGCTTCTTGGAGGCCAAGTCTGGATCCTCTTCCTTTCTGAGTAGAAACTTCACTTTCTCTCTTCACAAAATTGAAAGGCCTACTAAAGTCAGTCTTCCATAAAAACAGAATACATTTCCCCCCAAATCCCTACTTCTTTTTACACAAAGAAACACCAGAATCTTTGAAACTTCCAAAATTCCTTACTTGCATGCTCTCAGTTTACTAATTTTCAAATATTTTTGAAAAGCTTTTCTTGTCACAGGACTTGAGAACAAATGGAACTTAGAATTGCTTTGACCTAATACCTCCCTAACTAGAAGAGATTCTAGATAGTGTTTTTTTCAAGAATCAAATCTCACAGCTGAAGGGCAAAGTCCTTGGACTTCCTTTTCTTCTCCTTTTCAAGATATAAGCTCTGCTCCAGGTCTCACTCTGTGGTACAGGGCACTGACTTTGGGGAGGGTGGGGAGGAATCACAGACTGTCAGCACTTTCTACAGTAAAACCCAGTTGCACCTGTTATATACTCAGAGAAGGAAAATCAATGACGGAACATGAATTTCCAAGGAAGGAAGTTGGCATCCAAGATTTTTTATAAAAGAGAGGGATCGGAGGGGAACAAATCTGAGGATGGAGAATGGAGAGGTGAAGGGGATTCGACATGGAAAGGAACAGACTAGTCTGCTGGAAGGTGCACGTGTTGCTTTAAGAACTTCCTGGGGGGGGGGGGTGGCGCCTGTGGCTCAGTCGGTAAGGCGCCGGCCCATATACCGAGGGTGGTGGGTTCAAACCTGGCCCCGGCCAAACTGCAACCAAAAAATAGTCGGGCGTTATGGCGGGCGCCTGTAGTCCCAGCTGCTTGGGAGGCTGAGGCAAGAGAATCGCTTAAGCCCAGGAGTTGGAGGTTGCTGTGAGCTGTGTGAGGCCACGGCACTCTACCGAGGGCCATAAAGTAAGACTCTGTCTCTACCAAAAAAAAAAAAAAAAAAAGAACTTCCTCGGAAGTTCATTGCTGTTGCTCTGAGAGGGGGAAATTCTCTGTTGCCCCTGATCCAGGACAAGATTGAGTCCCAGAAGCAAAGATTGTAATGACTTCAAAGTGGATACAGCCTCCTCTGGCACCCAACCCCAAACTTGTTGTATCTCCCTACTCCACGTGTGACTCAAAACATGTGAAAAGGGGCAAGCGAGAAAAGCAGCAGGGGACAGCGCCCCAGTGGAAGAAGGAGAGGCAGTGATGACCTAAGAATGTTCACTCCAGGGAAGGGACACAGACAGAGGGAAATGGAAAGTGAAGCCTTATGGCTGCAGCATATGGATTCACCCAGAAGTCCCAGAGACCACTGGCCGGGGCCAATCTCCTCTGGCAACAAGGGCCTTGTAGACAGAGAAGCCTGGGGACAAAGGGACTCAGCAATGTTGCAGAACCCAGGAGCAGGTGGTCAGGTGTATGTTCTAACCCAGCTTCATGATTACTTTTCTGCTGTCTCGGAATCCCAGAGTGCCAATTCCTGGGGGAAAACATGCTATCCATCTTCTGTCTGCATTTGCTTCCTCTGCTCACCACAGCTCATCACATCCCTGCAGGCCAACAGGGAGCCCAGCACCTCCTGAGAAGCAGTGTAGCTGAGTAGTGAAGATGCAGGTTCTGAAGTCTGGTGGCCAAGGTTTAAATCCAGGCCCTACCCCTGAATAAGTGTGCGACCTTGATCAAGTGCTTTGACCTGTTAGTTCTTTGTTTTTTCTTCTCTATATCAAGAAAGCATAGTACTAACACCTGCTCGGAGGTGTGTGTGGGGGGGGGGGGGGGCAGACTAACACACACAGAACTTAGAATGGTGCCCCATCCTTCATAAACACTCGGTAGACAGTATGTGCAGATTTTACTTGTTAAAATTAGAGATTCTTGAGGAAAAAGAGCCTCATAAAAGATGATTTCATTCACACAATAGACTGACAATATGCCACAGGTAGGCTACAAAAATGACAACCCTACCCAGTCCTTGCTGACATACCCTTTGAGCTGCTCACAGTCTTGGGTCCCCTTGTCATAGGCTCTCATCTACTCTTATTTTTGCATCTTGGTTTTTCTGTTTCTTTCTTTTTTATTTTATTTATTTATTTACAGAGTCTTACTTTGTCACCCTCAGAAGAGTACCGTGGTGTCATAGCTCACAGCAACCTCAAACTCTTGGGCTCAAGCAATTCTCTTGTCTCAGCCTCCCAAGTAACTGGAAATACAGGCGCCCGCCACACTGCCCAGTTATTTTTTAGAGACAGGGTCTTGCTCTGGCTCAGGTTGGTCTCGAACTCCTGAGCTCAAGCAATCCACCCACCTTGGCCTCCTAGAGTGCTAGGATTACAGGCATGAGCCACAGCACCTGGACTGTTTCTTTCTTTTTAAATTAATCTTTGTCTGGAACTTGACTGTAAGCCTTCCGAAGGCAGAGACTAGGATCTATAGACTAGTATAGGATCTATATACTGCTATGTCCCCATTGTCCAACCTAGTACCTCATATTAGATGTTCAATGAAAGAATAAATAATCCCAGAGAAACAACTGAATATGGTTATAGAGAACCATATATGGTTGTCTTATGCTTACCAGAACTCAGCCCAGTGAAGGTGACAGGTGATGAGTGTTAAATAAAATAACTCTCGCCTTCTGTGAAGGTGTGCTTTCCTAGGGGAACATGCTTCTCTGTGCTAAAGACTCATTTCTCCAAAAGAGAATACGAAATCCCTGGTACTTCATCCTGAAGTTGCTGTCTCATCCGAGATAGGAACACATGTCACCCTGCCTGCCAAGCAGGTGGCCTGCCCTTAATTCTCAATATACACATATGTATATGTGAATATATCACATATACAATCTGAAGAGGGGATGGGGGAACTTATCTAAAATAAATGCATCTTTCCTTATTCATAAATTGCTGTTTATTGATCTCCAAAAATCTCTCCGGCGGGTGTTGGTTTGAAAGGAAAAGTGTCATCATAAAAGTCTGTACTCCATTCGTTTTGGCTAGAGGCTATGAATCAAAAATTTTCAAAGATAAATTTTCCTCTGTGCTGTTCTCCGTCAAAGAGATGTCCATTTATCTTGTCTGTATTCACTGTCACGTCTGAGAGATATACTGAGCAGGTTGGATCTAAGCCAATCAAGTCCAAGGTTTAGGACTAGCAAATGCTGAATTTACAATCGTGTACTCAGAACCCCCTGAATAATTGAACTGAAAAAGACACCAGCATCCTGAATAATTAAATGCCTTCTGTTGCACAAAATCAGCCTTCCCTGGCCCTGAAAAGTAGATTGTTCACCTGCAATGGGCGGAACTGTTTGCATAGTGGACCGCAGCAGTCAGCTTGTCCAGGCACTGGTGCCAGAGGTAGGGGTGATTATGCTATCTGAAAGGTATGTGCCAGTGATTTCTTAATTATTCTGCCATCTTGTTAGGTCCTGCAGGTAATCAGGGATGGGGCACAGCTAAATGTGACCTCCATCAATGAAGGATACGGGAATGGGGACAGATAAGACAGTGAACGAGCAGGAGCCAGGTGTGCCTCACACTGTCAGGCCAAGCTGGAGACTGAATCTCAAACACCAGAGACTCAAAAGAGCAGCCAACATGGGGCTCAGGGCATGAGGGAACCCCCACATTGCACCTTTGGTTGTCTTCTGCTTCTATGAAATTGTAAAATTTGCAAAGTAATCTTTCAGAAAGCATCCCCTCCCTCCCTCCCTTCTTTCCCTCCTTATTGGGCACTCGCCATCTATGCTTTATTGGGCATATAATCGTACGTGTATAGTAAGCATCGTCTTCAATTATAATGGTCACCACTTAGTGGGTGCCTTATAGAGTCAGACACTGCTGTATGAAGGTAGTAAATTTTCTGTCAAAGAAAGACAAGTGCAGAAAGTTCAAGTAGCTTACCCATGATTACACAGCCAGAGATGGCAGAGCTGGTGCCAGGCCTTTCTGACAGCAGAGTTTATGCTCTCTGCATCCTAATAAAACCCTCTCTTGAAGCCGTTTTCTGAGGACTGCTAGCAGATGCAAGGAAGAAAGGAGTGAGGAAAGGGAATGAGGGAGGGAGGAAGGAATGTAGAAGGATGTGTAGGCAGAGTCTGGAGGTCAGAGAAGCCCTGGGCACACTGCCGTGCCATCTGGAAGCTGAGAATAATCTGCATTTCTCTTTTCCTACTTCACCATGTGGGAAGCAATCTCTTTATCTTTCTTTAATGTTTCTAAATAAGACTTGATCTTAGCAGTCTATAATAATTTAGACCTTTGCTCTGTCAAGTGTCTTAGTCTGTCTTGGTAGGGGGCTGCTCCTTGCCCTCTTGCCCTCTAGACAGAAAATAGTCTTATAATTCCCATGGTGCACAGTCACTCTGACTTTGCAAACCTAGAGGCCTGGCTTGTAGGTGGCTTATAGAGGCTGATGATTCTGGAAGGCCATACCCTTGGGTTCATTGACTGAAATGCTCCAGAAGGCTGGGAGGAGAGATGACAACCACAATCTATGACACAGGAACTCCTACTTTGGAGCGATCTCAGCTTCACAGAAGACCCAAGGCCATAAGGCTGCAGACTATATAAAATGTGGGTGGTCCCGCTGAATTACACAGAAGGAGAAGCCGAGGGTCTGTCTCTGCCTATTCAGATTTAGCTACATTTATGAGGCCTGACACCTGCCAAGTACTTTGATACTTTCACATGTTATTTCATTTCCCTCTCACACACTCCAAGACACTGGCATATTTTTCACATGTTATGAATAAAAAATAATGTGCCTCAGAGAGGTACAGTGTCTGATGCATGGTCCGGCATCCTTGACACAGTAAAGCCAAAAGCTTTGAGCCTTTGACCCTTACATCCCACAGTTTTTACATTTCATAGGCTGAGAAATCAATTAACCTGTCTGCACTAACATTTAAATTTCCCTTGGGCCGGGCCTCTCAGTAGCTGGTTCTAACACCCACCACCACAACCCAGATCCACTTGGAGGTGAAGAAAGCAAAGGGGTTCATGCATTACGAACTGAGTTGGCCATGGAAATCACAAATGAAAATTAAAGTAATTAGAAAACAAAGTGACCTATGCTATAAATGGGGCCTGGAGAGCAGGCGTACCCCAAGCAAGGGTATAAATGGAGGTTTCCACTCAGCCCCGTTCTCCTTCTCTGCCCTCCTTCTAGCTCTGTGATGGAACTTGCTTACATGCTTCTGGACACCCCAGGGTACATACCTGAGTTCACGCACACTTATTATCAACTGAATGTTCATGCTCCCCCAAAATTCATTTGTTGAAGCATCAACGCCCAATGTGATTGTATTTGGAGATGCAGACTTTGGGAGGTAATAAGGCTAAATGGTGTCATAAGAGTGGGGCCTCCATGCAATAGAACTGGTGGCCTCATATAAAGAGGAAGGGAGAGACCCCCCTCCCTTCCCTCTCTCTCCTTTTGAGCCACTCAGAGAAAAGGCCATATGAGGACATAGCCAGAAAACAGCCACCTACAGCCAGGAAGACAGCCTTCACTGGAGCCCAGTTTGGCCAGAACCTTCCAGCCTCTGTAACTGTGAGAAAATGAATTTCTGTTGCTTAAGCCACCATTCTAGGGTATTGTTTCACGGCAGCCTGAGCCGACTAACATGACATTCTACCGAAATAGCCACTGTGAGGAAGTCAGCAGGTCCTGGAGGTGGGCTGCAGCTGGAGTTGCCAGAAAATATACAGGATTCTCAGTTAAATTTAGATTTCAGATAAATCATGAAAAAGTTTTTCAATATTAGGTGTGTCCTAAACATTGCATCAGATGTACTTATACTAAAAATATTTGCTGTTTATCTAAATTTCAAATTTAACTGTGCTTCTGTATTTTTGTTTGCAAAATCTGGCAGCCCCAACTGGGGGCCTTTCATCAGGGAATTCCTGGGGCCTGGATATTCAGAGGATCGCCTGTAATGCCAGGGGGCCAGGCCAGGCAGGCCATGGGCCCTGGGTAGACACAGCCTCTTGGTCCCCTAGACTTTTTGCCTCATGGGGAAGAGCCCTCCAAAGCTTGGGACGCAGGCTGAGGAAGCTGCTTGCCCAAGTGTAAGAACAGTACTGGTAGCAGGTGTGTTGGAAGGGGGCAGATGGAAATAACTAAGCTTGAACTTAGAAGTAAAGAGATCTGGGCTTCATCATGTGTCTTGAAAAAGTCCCTTGATCTCTCCAAGCCTCAACTACTTGAACTGCATGTTAAATGTAGGATTACATGGAATACTATTTGTGGGAAACATATCCTTAGGCTCAGCAAATAGCAGGTCTCAAAACTAGCAGCTTTTATTATCACCTTCAAAGAAGGAAAGTTCAATGCTATGACAATGCTTTGAGTTTCCCTACCTTCTGCTTTTTGTTGTTGTTGAGGTGATTCAAGTCTGTTGAACTGGGAGATAGTGCTGGGGGGTTCAACTTCCCACACTCAGTTTAGAAAAAGATCACCATGTTTAGTGGTAGCCTCCAGTGAAGCTTAGGGAGACAGACGGGCTAAGCATTCTGAGAGAGTTGAGGTCCTTGTCACTTCTGGCCAAGAAATGACTATCTCCTGGTCTCTGCTGCTGTTATTGGTACAGTCTCCGGGGCCTTGTGGGTAGGGAGGCACTGTACCTTTAAAGGAGGATGGGAGGGGGTGGTACAGAGTGAGGGAAAGCAGAACAGCCTCCCTATCTGGCCAGGAGGTGCTGTGAAGTATGTTGACATTTGCTTCATTCCCATATTAGCTTTCCCATATTGGAAAGAGCCTACCCAGAGGAGAATGCCACCCCAGCAGTGGTGACTCAGGGCTGCAAGGATGCACTCAAAGGGAACCTGAGGAGGCTGGTCCCAAGGCCAATTGCCCTGGGAAGGTTCTCAACCTCCTAATGCCGCAACCCTTTAATACAGTTCCTCATGTTGTGGTAACACCAAACCATAAAATTATTTTTCTTGTTACTTCATAATGGTAATTTTGCTACTGTTATGAATCGGAATGTAGATATCTGATATGCAGGATATATTTTCATTGTTACAAAGGGGTCGCAACCCGCAGGTTGAGAACTGCTGCCCTAGAGGAAAGACACAAATGAACTTGGAACCTCACGGAAGCACGGGACTACTCTTCTGCTTCACTCTCATTCCCAGCCACCACCCTGTGGGATTTGACTCAGGTGTGTCAGAGCCAGGACTGACGAGTAGGAGTGAGGCCACGCTGGCTCGGCCCAAATGGAATGGCTTCCTTCTTAACTCAGGCATTTTAATGGGAGCAGAATTTTTTTGAACTCCACATTGGCTTTTTGGGTTCCTTTCTTTCATAGATTAGCAAGGCTTACAATGGCTAGGGACTGAGCCAGCATGACAGTAATGGAGGGCTTGGACCAATTCTAGGAGGTTCTGCACATAGGGGTGAGCAAATGGAAGGGAAATCTCAGAAAGAGGGGCTGTAAGATGGGTTACCTGCAGTACAGGCAGAAATCTGTCCGTTGACCATAAAATTCTACCAGCCCCTTCTGCCCCTGTGAAGCTCTCTAGGGACCAAGCTCAGTCTCTTTCCCCGAAAGGCTACAGCATTGATGGCCTCTCTGCCATGCGTGAGTCAATCCAGGCATGGATTAAGGAGCCTTCAAAAAAAGTGAGGTTTTCTCCTCTTTTCTTCTTCTCTTCCCTTTGGTTCTACCTTCTTTGTGGAAAAATGGATTTCTTATTCAGGTTTAAATTACAATAATAAAGAATATGAAATAATAAAATGTAGGAGCCTCAGCCAAGAAAAACCATGTGTCATCAGAATCTCCCACCACCTGCAGAGACACCCAATCACTTTGCTCACCTGGTGTTAAACAAGTTTTCTTACACTTCCCATATTAAGACCAGTGAGGAAAGACTCCCATAGACAAGTATGAAAATTCTTAGTCTGAATGAGTTCTGAAGTCAAAAAATTAAGCACCTACCTCATGAAACAAAATAAATGTAATACAGATTAACCAATTCAATTCAGTAAAGGTTTGTTGAGGGCCCTCTAGGGAGGCAGTAGCGTGAATAAGTGCCTGGGCTTTGAACTCATTACCTGCAGCTGCACCCAAAGCCCACCACCCACTAGTTGTGTGGCCTTCAGAAGTGATTTAAATCCCTCTGAGCCTCACGTCCTCATGATACAGACTATATGAGTCCTACCTCTTCGGTTTGTTGTGAGGATTCATTGAAATAATATACATCAGGCACCCATCATAGCGCCTGTCACAAAACAATTGTTCAGTAAATGGGTCAGGGGATACATGATGATTACATGATATCTGTTCTCAAGATTACTACCCAGAGAGAGATTAAAAACAAACAAATTGCCATCTGTCCTAGGAGAGGGGTGTGTCACAACTAAGAGAGGAATGGGAGGAGGTCGGCAGGGTGGGCAAGCCTTGAAAGGTTATTAACTTGGAGTTAGCCAGGCTGGAGGAAGGAGGAGCAGAGATGTGAGACAGCATTATGGCTCCCCAAAAAACACGGTCACTGCATCAGTCACCACATTGTGCATTTCCACCAATGCTGGTCCTCTCTAAATCAGATCTAGTTGTCACTCCCCCTAAAATTTATCCCTTCATTCTCCTCTGGAGTCTTCTGTAAATTCCAATGACCTATCAGCTTCACTCATTAAAAGTACCTCCTGGCCTGAGCATTTTCACCTCCCACATTCTACAGGCTAGAGCATCCAGCAGGTTCTAGCCCCATACCCTGCTTGCTAATGGCCAAGCCATGGAGGTTCAACATGCTTTATCCTGCTTCACACAATCTTCAACATTAGTGTTTAGCTTGATTAAAACACTTCTCTGCCCCAGTCTCCCTGTCCCTAACATAGAAGCATGCATTCTGGCCATTTAGATACAAGACTGGTCAACCACAAAAGCCTGCGGAGTCCTGAGAAGTAGGGCTGCAGAATCACTACTTACTAAAGAGAAAGACACCCAGCTCAAGACAGTGGAGGGTTGACGGGCTGACGTTGAATGCTTCCTATTCATCAACTGGAAGAGGGAGATCCAGAGCTTGGGCTCCAGTAACATGCTTCATATGTTCAGAATTATCATCCAAATCAACTACCAACTGAAGCTGGTCCAGTGGGAGAAGCCAGCTGTTCCCACAGCAGGGCTCCAACATCCAGGGCTGGGAGTGCAGGGAGCGGAAGGGGCAGTGAGGCCAAGCGTGGAAGTTCCAGCTTAGAGTGAGAATGTTGGGTTTTCTCTCCTCTTGCCAGATCTGACTCCAGAATGCAACACCTGACCAGAGAAAGCACCCCCTCCTAAAGGGCTGCAGTGAAAACATCCTGATGCTAATAAAAACAGAGACCTCCACTGAAGAAGAAGGAAACGTTGCTCCGTGAGTGGCTTTGCCATTTGCTGAAACCTTACTTCTTTGCTGCCTTCATTTGGTTAATTAGTCTCTCACTGTTAATCTGCTGCTATCAACCAGGCAATATATGTGAACAACATCTCTAAGTCCACCCTGCTCTTCAGTCCTTGAAAGATTCGTGGTGGTGGTGCGGGGGTGGGCATGGGGGAAGAGTTGTGTGGGAGGGTGCCTTATAACAGATCTATAAGCCACTTACAAAATGAAAAGTTTCATTTCCCGTGCATAAGGTGCCAAGACCTTTCTTCAATAACCCAGCAGTGTTTTATTTCTCAGCTGGTGGAATTTCAAATTAGTATAAACTTCGGTGGTTTCTTACAGACCTCCTTGGTTACAGCTGAAAGGACACACCCCACCCCCATATTGTGGGGATTTTACTACTCCTTTCAGCGCTAAGCTTGCATTTACGTTCTTTTTATTTTCTCTTTGCACAATTTTTTTAAAATTATAAATTAGCACCTTCATTCCCTTCATGGTTGACATCTGCTATATTTCAAGTGAGAATGCATTAAAATCCTCGTTTCATGAGAATATCCTAATCAGAAAAGGCATGTAAGCTGAATACTGATACACTGGCTCCTTCAGTCTGTTTTGTGATTATATTTGTGAAATATTTGATACATGCAATGAGATACTACTTATAAAATTTTATAGCATACTAAACAACATACATTAGTGTTTGTGGATACATACACACATGAATAGCAAAACTATTAAAACATGCTTAGAAATTATAAACATAACCATCAGTAACTGAGCAGACCTTCAATTTGACATAATTTTGCTCCCCACGTGATAAACACTCTTACACACCCATACACACACATTCTCTCTCACATTTTGTTATAAACATAGGATGCCAACAACAAAAAAATGTATATACATTTTAAGAAAGGAAAAACCTGTATTAAAATTGTAGTACTCAAAATATACCCATAACAAAAGATGAATACAAGTCACCTTGAGCGCCTTTTGTAATTGCAGATGTCAAACGTGACTTGAGTATTACAAATTTAATACGATTTTTTTCTTTCTTAAAATGTGTATACATTCTTTTTGACGCCCCTCTGTATCTAAACAAGGCATTCTAGAGTTTTATTACTAGCCTAAGGAATGTCTTAGAAAACTTTTAATTTTTTCCTTTAAAAGAAAAGGAAAACAGAGCAAATGACAGCTTGTCCATAGGGGGATGGCTAATGACCTCACTTTGGGAGGTCTTGGACTATTCTCCAGTAGCTCCCCTCCTGGGTCTGTTTCTGAGGCAGGCTCAACCTTGGCTCTAGGCCAGTGTGACAGTCAAGGGCTGAGAAGTCTCTCCTTTCAGAGATTTTTTTCTCAACAGAGATTTTTTCTTTGTTTTATTGGTGGGCAGGAGGAGGGACAGCAAGGGGAAGAGAGTGGGAGGAGGGACAGGTAGGGATTTCTAAACTCAAACGGTATCCTGCTGCTGTCGCAGTCAAGCTTACAGTGGCAGGGCAGCCCCTGCAGGGTGGCTTAGGCTCATCCAGGGAGTCTGGGCCACCTGGGACTGATTGCTTTGAGACGCTCCAAGGCTCCAAGGAGAACCCCCTGATAGCGGCAGCCCAGCCAAGGTAGTTTTGAAGAACAATGATCTCAGGGAAAAAGGGAAAGAAAAAGAACAATAAACTATTAAGTTAAAATATGTACCTTTAAACAGATATGGGCCAGACACCAAAATGAGTATGTAAGCTTCCCAGGGAAGTGGGAACAAGTGACAAATTAGATGATCATTTCAGCATTGGAAACAGCAGAAAGGAGGGAGCTTTATCAGAAAGAGTGCCCTTCACCCAGGAGTGAGAGATAAAAGAGACCAGATGGCCCTCACTCCCAGGCCAGGCAGGGGACCCACTCAGAGCCTGCACCCTGCCCCCTGGTGAAATGCACCGCAGCCCTCAGACCCTGCCAGCTTTGCACTTGCCTTTATGCCACTCGGAGAGGGAGCACCAGGGCTGCACATCTTAGAAATTCTACTTAGGTTCCAAGTGGGTGAAAAATCGTTCTGTCTTCAAAGCTAAATGGAAGTTTGCTAGAAGAATGTGCCTTCCCCCTTAGGTTCAAATGAGAAATTAATATCCCCACCATCTCTTTGTGCATTCATATTTTCCTTTTTCAAGTAAAAAGGTGAAATTATGATGAGGAGGCAGCCTATAAAAACAGAAGGTATTACACTCTATTGGTATTGCTTCTTGACAGAAGCAAGTTTTTCTACAATTGCCTTAAAACAGAAATGTGACTTGTTTCTAAATTCACCCAACGGTGGAACAAATTTACCTTACTTATTTTTTAAAAAATCTGTGTTTTTGTTACAGTATTGTCATCATTATTTACTCCCACTTCAAAACGTTTGTGTTAATGTTTATACCTCAAATATCTGAAATGATTTAGCACTAAATGCCTAGTTTACAAGGGACTTCCACATCCTAAGTTACCTGTATTCCCACAGAGATTTTTTTGGGGGGTGTGGGCCATGAGAATATTTTAATTTTATAATAAAAAAAAAAAACAGAAAAAAATAATTTACACTGCAATTATACACTAGGCACCAGTCACACAAAAATGGACAAAGATCTCATGGTTCATGGTTCCTTCCCTAGAGGAGCTGACATGTAATCAGGGAAGTAAGGCAGGTGGAAAGTGAAGGTAAACAAACAACTGTAATTAATACCAAGTGACAGGTGCTATAATCCAATTAGGAACCAATGTCTCTGGGGTACCCATGGAGTAGCGATTATTTCTGTGGGATTATGACTGTATCAGGGAAGGTACACCTAAATGAGATTGGTGACATAAAAATGGGAAAGGAAGGGAATCCCAGAGAGGGTTAACAAAGGCCAAGAGCGAACATTTGTCAGATTTTCCCGAACTACTAGGAGTCTGGCATGGGTGGAGTATGGAGACAGGGACTGGCTGAAGATGGATGGGGAATATGGGTTTGGAGCCAGAAAGAGTTCATCAAAGGCTTGGCTGCTGTGCTAAGGAAGGAGGATCCCCAAGCATGGGGAATGATCATCAAAGCATACATAGATCACCCTAGTATGCAGAAGTTGTGTTGGGAGGAAAAGGGAATCAAGACTTCAGGCTATGCCAGTATCAGGATGAAGAAAAAATGGGGAAAGATTAATTCAGATGGGATCTGGGGGGGATATGGAGAAGATGAACTTGACAACCAAGTGCCTAACATGGTCAACAGGACACCCAGCTAAGAAAAGAAATAATAATAAATGCCAGTCACTGTGTTGTTATGTGCCAGAGTGATGCTGAGCCTTCTTGTTTAATCCTCACAGCAACCCTGTGAGTTAGGTACTCTTGCTATAACTCACTGTACACTTGAGGAAAATGAGACAAAAAGAAGTCCAGTGAATGCTCAAAGATCCCAGATTAGTGTAAGTGTAGAGCAGAGGTTCTCAATCTGTGGGTCATGACCCACAGGAACTGTATTAAAGGCTCGTGGCATTATGAAGGTTGAGAACCACTGGTGTAGAGGGAACCAGGACTCAAGCACAGGCTGTCCCATCTCCCTGGACACTGGCTGCCTACATTGCTCCTGATGGTGTGTAACTGGAAGATGCAAGACCAAGGGTTTATAAACTGAGGTTGCGCAGGACATCTAATCAGGCAGCAACCTAGAAAGGCAGAGATGCCTAACAAATAGCTGGGAAAACAGATCTGGGACTCAGAGAAAGTCATTCATTCAACAAATACTGTTTCTTGAGCACTTGTTACGTCTCTGACACTGTGTCAGAACTGAAGTTATGACATCCTCGAACGATTTTCAGAGCACCTGCAAGGTGAAGTTTATGTATATCATATTTTTGTAAAGCAAACAATTCCTAATGAGTAGTTGAACACATACTCTTTAAAATTACTTGGAGATAGTTCCTTCCATAAAACAAATAATTCATCCCTTAAGCACCTGTTTTTGCAATTTTGGAATTAGCCATATTGGATTTCCTTAAAGCAAAGGACCCTATGATCATGTAAACATTCAGTCAGGAAGAAAGAGTTCATTTTAATTTTATGAACCACTCAGACCATGTGTTGGGCTTGGGAAATAATAAAATAAATATATCTCGGTTGTGTTGGTAGACTTTAACAAGCAGACTAGCGCAATGAAGGCTTAGCCATGGATAAACAGAATGCAGAGCTCCCTCAGGAAAAGAGATGAAAAATTCAATCATGAAGTTCAAGAACACTGGTAGGAGGGAGAAGCACCTGGCTTTTAGCCTGCCCTGCTCTGTCGGACAATGAATCCTTCAGGAGTCTCTCGGCCTCGATGGTACTGTCCGCCTGCATGGATGTCAGGTCTGCATCCCAGACTTTGTGGACTGGCAGGAGCACCCGGGAGGGTTCTCTGCATTCACCCTGTCCCAAGAGGCGCTGCACTGCCAGCGCAGCTGCCCAGGGAAATCAGCTCCTTGTCAGGCATGCAAGGATCCCTATCATTTTCTGTGCAAAGTGACCCTTACACATTGTGCTGCATTATTATAAAGTAAGATTCCCTTCACAGGAAAACAACACTTGAGATGATTTATAACTTGAACTTAAATAGCACCTTCTGCTAAGTGCCTCAACTGACTTGGAGATAATATCTCATTCAACCTTCATAGATGTCTATATTGAACATATTTATCAGCAGACGCATAAATATCAAGGCATTTCCAAGAACGTGGATCCTAACTGAGGGCATTTATAGACAGCTCCACCCACTGAAGAACCCACAGGTAATTTCTCTTGAAGCAAATTCCATGGTGGTATCATTCTCCTTTCTGCACCTGCAGACCTTCATCAGGAACCCTAAACACATAAAGTCCAATCCTGCCTCTCCTGCTGCGTTTGTGTCCCCCACAGCCCCCAGAAAATTCCATATGTTGAAATCCTTTCCCTCAGGTGATAGCATGAGGAAGTGGAGCCTTTGGGAGGTGATTAGGTCATGAGGCTGGATCCCTCATGAATAGGAATATGCCCTTATCAGAGAGGCCTGAGAGAGATTCCTTACCCCTTCCACCATGTGGTTAAAGGTGGTTAAAATGATAAGTCACCTATCTCTGAGCAGGCCCTCACGGGATGCCAAATCTGCGGTGCCTTGACCTTGGATTTCCCAGCTTCCAAACTAGGAGAAATAAATTTCTGTTGTTTGTACACCACACAGTCTATAGTATTTTGTTATATTACCCGGAACAGACTAAGATACCATCATGCGTCTCACCAGCAACTCTTTCCCATAGGTAGACCCTTTTTAGGCAACTGCCACAGAGAACCAAGGGCCCACATAGTACAATGATTAAGATCAAACTCATTTAACTGTGAAAACTTAAGGAAGTTTTCTAAACTCTGAGAATCTTGTTTTCTTCATCCATAAAATGAGAACAATAATAGTACCTCCCAATATACTTAGGAGAATTGAGTATTACATACAAGGTACTTGGAGAGTACATGGTAAGTTTTCAAAAAATATTTCTTGATTAGATGGACCTGCCTGTCAACATATGTGTAAAGCAAAGAGTGTGAAAGCGGGATTGCATTAATGTACACAGCTATGATTTAATAAATAAAAAAAAAAAAATCTAGGTTCTAGTCCCAGTGCTCACATCAACTAGCTGTGTGTCCTCAATAAACCCAGCCTCTCTGAGATGAAGTTTCTGATTCCTAAGTTGGAATGGATTATTCTAAGGAGCTGTTTGTGGGGAGATGGTGATGTGAAAAACTGTTGTTGGATGTCCCCCCAGATCCACAGCATGGGTCTTATAAGTTGTGAATGTTTCTGCCTGAGTTGGAGTTCTTTAATAAGTGTTAAAGAAAAATCCCAAAAGAAAGAGCATGTCTTAGTCAGTTTGGACAGCTATTACAGGTATACCATAGTCTGGGTGGCCGACACAACAGAAACTTATTTCACACAGTTCTGGAGGCTAGAAAGTCCAAAATCAAAACACCAGCAGGTCTGGTGCATGGTGAGGACCCTCTTCCTGGCGTGCAGATGGCCATCTTCCTACTGTGTCCTCACATGGCCAAGAGCAGGGAAAAAGGAGGCAACCTCTCCTGTGTCTCTTCTGACAAGGGCACTTACCCCATTTGTGAAGGTTCCACCCTTAAGACCTAATTACCTCCCAAAGGCCCCACCTCTAAATACCATCACATTGGAAATTTAGCCTTCATTGTATAAATGTGGGGAGACACAAACATTTAGTCCAGAACAGAGCGTTTTTCTGGTTCTGGCTCATAAATACAATCCTTTCCTGTCTGTAAACCCTGACTATATACAGCTACCTTGGGGGCATTTGCTTCTCTACGGCACCCACATGGCAGAGCTCCTCTAAACAGTAATTTCCTCCAGATAGTTCTTCAGTGTTCTTCCAGTTTTGGGGTCTCCATTTCTCCTCCTGGAAGCTGAACTACCACCTGCACAGGGCAGTAAACACAGAGGACAGAGCACAGGCTCAGGCCTAGCTGTCTTGTGTTCAAGGTGAAGACAACAAAGTAAACTGGGCTCTGGAGTCAGCCTGCCTGCGTATGGCTCACATAGGCTGTGTGACCTTGGGTAAGTTGATTAACCTCTCTGACTTTCAGTTTTCTCATGGGATAAAAACGTGGATGATAAAATACCTACCCAACCTGGTTGCTTCAAAGATAAAATGAGATAGTTCATGTTGACCTTTAGGACAGTGCCCAGCACAGAGTGCATGCTTAATATATGTAGACTGTGATTCTCATCATCCCAACTCTACCATTTTAAAGCTGCAAATTATGGACAAGTTGCTTAAATCCTTGAGTCTTGGTTTCCTCATATGTAATCTGGGGGACAATAATACTTACAGGTTTATCATAAGGATTAAATGATGTCTACTATTATTATAATTATCGCCATGATGACTAGTAGTATATCTAACAGGAAGTGAAGAAGGAGTGGTCACAGCAGCTGAGGTGACTCCTAACCCTGACCTTTAAGAAACAAGAAACTCGACTTAGATTCCTCTATAGATTCTCTACATGGATGCTCCTCATGGTTCCATATTCAAAGAAAGGAAAATGTGTCCACTTTCCTGAGCAACTCAGAAGCTATAACAAAGAACGTTTGCATTTATAAGTTGTCGTGGGTAGGGGCTCATTTTCAAATTTTGCTAAATAATAAACATGGTTCAAGAAGAACTTTAAAACAAGAGACCAACAACAGCAACACCTGTTATGGTTATGCCAGCCTTTCTATACACAGCATCATGCTTGATTCCCATAGCTGCCCTGTGATCAGTAGGCGGGGAAAGGATCACCAAACCTATCTTGCATGTGAGGGAACTAGGAACCAGAGGAATCAGTCATCCCATTCATGCTAGGTCCTGGTAGAATCAGAACCAGAACTGGCATTGCCTGGCCCACTATTTCTCCATAATCATTCTGGAAGTCCTATAGGTCTGCTCCCAAAATGTTTCATGGGACCTTTTGACCACAGATAACAATGAGCACCTAGCTAGTGCCCATGGAAGACCCCGGAATCTTTTTTTTTTTTTTTTTTAATGAGACAGAGTTTCTCACTCTGTTGGCCCAGCCTAGAGTGCTGTAGTCACCTTAGCTCACAGCAACCTCAAACTGCTCTGACTTCTGGGTTTAAGCCTGCCTCAAACTCCTGCCTCAGCCTCCTGAGTAGCTGAGACTACAGGCACCTGCCACAACGCCTGGCTAATTTTTCTATTTTTAGAAGATATGAGGTTTTGCTCTTGCTCAGGCTGGTCTTGAACTCCTGAGCTCAAGGGATCCTCCTGCCTCAGGCTCCCAGAGTACTAGGTTTATAGGAGTGAGCCACCGCGCCTGGCCTCAGGAATCTTGTTTAACACAGCTCTTCAGAAGCTATTACCACTTGTCCAAATTTGGCAAATGGAGTGAACCTCTGTGCTACCAGGCACTGACCTTCAGAAGGAAAACTCAAATCCCTGCAGCAGGGGCCAGCCTGGTCATGGATAAACAGTGGGAGTGACGGTATGTGCACACCGCATGACAGTGTGTTAAACACATCCAAATCCATGTTCTGGATTAAGGAGGAGCCAATTTTCCTCCGGCTGATGTCTTATTATGCTCAAGTGCAAGCTCAACATTGCCATAGCTTTGTATTTAAAAGATTAAAATAAAATGAAAGATAAATCTCAAATCTGAGTGTGTATCTAAAATCTCCCATTTTAAAAATATTATGCAGCCTAACCCCCCAAAAAGTTTATATGGGTCACACATATGATGGCTTTGCAACCTTGATCATAAACCAAGCCTTGTGATCTTTGCCTTTCTCTGAATTCTGAGCAAGGGTGTAAGCTTCACGGCCTGATTCCTGGAAGCACAGATCTCACCTCGATTAATTAGATCACCAAGATGCATTTGGATGAGCTGCTCAAAATACGCACGGCGCCAGCTGGCTCCAGTGTTTGCCTCCAGACAGAGGGGTCAGGGTTAGTCTCTGCTAGACTCAGTCTGAATGGAAGAAGACAGTGGAAAAGGAAATACTCCTCTTCCTCCGCATGGCAAGGAAAGTCAGTGAGAAGCACAGCCAATCTCTGGGAAAATCTTGAAGCCTGTGTTTGTCTCTGAGAACTTCCTCCGTCTCTCCCTCCTCCCAAACCTCTCACACTCTGTGGTATTTCCTCCCAACAAGGATCCCCACATTTGTCCCCAACCTTATCCCTTTTTCAGCATCCCTTCCAGAAGAAGGATGAGTTCAACAAATTTCACTGTGAGCTTTCTTCTCTCTCCAAACATCTCAAACAAGTAAAATCAGGTTAAAGCCAACACCAAGGAATGTTAGCCATAGCTTTTTCCAAGTGGAGAGGCTGTATACAATTTGCATTTTCTTCATTCAACTTTTTCATATTTACCAGTCTACTATCATTAACAATGATCACTTTTATAATAGGGAGGGTGGAAGCTATTTTTCACAAACAGCAAATATTAATGAGGAAAAAGTAAGTATGTAATGAACTGGTCAAACTACAAGATGTATCAATTGAGATACCTTTGGCTGAAGCAATTTTTAAAGAACCTCCTCAAACTGACTTGACCAACAGCCAAGAAAATGTATTTTTTTTTTTTTTAAACAAGAGGTTGGGAAGTAGAAGGCTGCAGGGATAGGTTAGTCAGCAGCTCGGCAGTTCTCAAGGGTCTTGGGCTCTTTCTAAGTGTTTCCTCTACTCCCCACAATGTGTCAGTTGTACTAAGGCAACTTCCCTCATGGACTCAAGATGCTGCTGCAGTTCCAGAAATCACAGTCGAGAACCACAATGTCTAGAGCTAAAACAGGATAATCCTGCCTCTGTCTCCTTACTGAGAACAAAGACATCTTTCCCAAACTTTGCCACATGCTTCTCAGGCCAGGAGTTGGGTCACCTGCCCATTCCTAGACCACTTAGTAGCAAAGAGAATGAGATTTCCATAAGTAACTTCAGCAAATTGTTTGTATTGGAGCAGGTATTGGGGAGCCAGTCACAAGCACCACACAACTGCCTGTTCATATGACAAATAAGACTGCTATGAACAATGACAGTGTTGTTATAAAGATCATTTGGAAGGCTTAAAGTCCCCATATATTCAATCAAAAGAATGTGGCTGGATCAGTGTAACCTAATTCTTTGTACCCTCAATGAAGCCCAAACAATAAAAAAAATAAAAAGAGTATGTCTGGGAAGGTATATGAATTGTAATTTTAATAGTACCTTACGTTCATATAACAATAATTTATTTTGCAGTTTCCCATGAGCTCCTCCATTGTTATTTCCTATCTCCAGGTATAGCACTGTAACTATTAACCCATTTTATAGAAGAGGAAGTATTTGAGCTATTTGTCTGGTGAGCAAGAGATAGAATTAGGACAAGACATTAGGCCTTTTAATACGCAGTCCACTGGTCTTTCAAATACACCATGTACTGCTGCTATTAAAATGCTTAACGAGGGCAGAACGCCTGTTTCCAAAGTACAAGCACCCATCAGCTCACCTGACTCCCAGAACCACTGTATGAGACATCAGAGGAGGTGGATTATCTTTATTGTACAGATAGACACAAAGCAGTGCAAGCAGGCAAACTCAGGTTCAGGAGAGTTACACCGGTTTTACTTGTGCTTTTTACATCCAATTGGTAGTTATTTGTTTCTTGTATACCCTTAGCTACTTCTCTCCACCTGATCCTAAATCAGCAAGCACGTATCAAAAAATATGGGACCTTCATTCCAAATGTTCACACTCTAGAGCCCCTTCTGGTTCCAGGCTCCATCAACATCTGCCGTGCAGAGGCGGCAGCTGGTCCTTCCCTGCAAACTCCCAACTTCTCCCTTTTCATTGTTGCCTCTCTGACCTTCCAATGGGATCATCAGTTAATCTCATCAACTGATTTGCTAAAAGAATGTCTCCAGGCTCTTCCCTTCTATCAGAGAATACCAAAGGCATGGTAGAGACAGAGAACCTGTTTTTGTTATTTGTCCCAAGGCAATTATGCTTATGGTGGGAATTTTAGGGCAGGCCAGAGGGAGGTCTTGACCAACTATAGGTGGGTAGGAACCTCTTCTAATTATCCCAAAGTAGTGAACCAATGTGATGCAGTAGAAAGAGTCCTTGGCCTGAAAGAAGACACATCTACTACATGATCTTAGTAACTAACCTTCCATTTAAAAAAATAAAAATATTCACTCCACCCAGCTCACTTTGTTTAACTTTTGTTAGAGTTTTAACAAGAATTTATCAATTCATTTATGAATATATTTTGAACTCAAGGAATGTGTAGTTATTTTATTAAATAGTTGCATCCAAGTGAGTGGTTGCCTCGTACTTTGGCATCACTTTGGTGATAATTGCTTGTACTGTCCCACTTCCAAGTATAACAGGTAGACAAAAGGAGAAAGCTCAAGTCTCATTGCTATTTAGCCAAAGCCAAAGATTTAGGGCAGAGTTCTCAATCTTGTTTCCATATTAGAATATCTAGAGAGTTTTATAGACTATGATATCCAGACTCTACTTGAACCAATTAATTCAGAATCTGATCTCTGGGGAGGTGGGGCCAAGGCATGAGTACCCTTTAATAGCTCCCCCAGGTGATTCTCTGTGCAGCCAGGGTTGAGAACTGCTGCACTAAGGTGGCCCTGTTGCAGAGAGATTAATTGGATTCTTTTTCTTTCAATCATGCAAGCATACTTGGGGGGCAGAGTGACATGGGCAGTTCACAAGGGGCAAGAGCATCCTTGCTTCTCTTTCTTGGCACTGGGTCAGGTGATGATTATGTCACGACCCATTCTGGGCACTGCAATTACTTCCCAGAACTACTGAAGCTTTCATACCAAGGGCTTTAAAAATGAAACTCAGGGTTGGAAGAGGGGAACTACTGAGCAGAATGGTACAGGAGAGAGGGAATATGAGGTTGAAAGAGAGATAAAAGCAGAGACAGAGACAAAGACGGGCAGGGGGTGGGGAGTTGAGAAGCGGCAGCAGAAAATAAAACTGCTGATAGTGGCTTTCGGAATTCAGACCTGCTTTCAAGCCATATGGCAGAGATATTAGCTTGCCTGTAATTACTACAACATTCTCAACTGCAGAATGACTTTCATTAAAACCCATGGATTGAGGCACTTGGAATTTGTGAATAATTCTTGCTTTGAGCTCTGACTGTAGTATGCTTCTGTTTAGAGTTGATATTTCTTAGGGAGGGGGAGATTCTACTTGTTCATCAAGCCATGATTTTTGGAAATATAGCCATCAAAATCAATTTAATGAGCATTTGTTTAGCACCCAGTGTGTGCCAGGCTCTGTGCTAGGATCTGGTGGTAGGAGTGGAAGAGGGCTAACCCCATCCCTTGTCTACATCCAGTCAATAAATTTGTTCAGCAGCTACACATGCACGGCGCTGTGTGGGTGCTGCAGGGGTGGGATCCCCAGCACACTGGTGAGAATACAGGCAATTACACATAGTAAGGTTCACTTGGGCATAACCAGTTGGACTGTTTAGTTAGCCTGTTTCAGTGGTGAATGGAAGAGAATAGTAACCGAATTCATATTTGAACCCGAGGGCAGCTACACTAAGTCAATAGGAGCCACCACTTGGTGAGCCATGACGAAAGGCGGGTGACAACTTCTAGTTTTATGATATAATCAGGTCCTAAGAAGGCTCCTAGATGGGGGAATGTTACCCTACCTTTCTAGAATGAAATGTGACCAAAAGAACTCCTGAAAGTTCAGGGCTTAGCACATCTAATATCTATACATCATCCTCAACCATTCACCACGTGGCCCAGAGATGACAAATAGTTTCATTTAATGTATCATCTCTGATCCATTGGTAATGACAGCCTGGGTACTGCTACTACAGTTTCTGAGCTCAGTGAGGCAAAAGTTTGACTAAATCTGCCATGGGGTGGCAATAAAGAGTGTATTTTCTATTCCTGACTTAGCCCAGTGTCCTTTTTTCCAGTTATCTATTGCTGCACAATAAATTCCCTCCAAGTTTGGGGCTGAAGCCACCAGTTCTTTATTTTCCTTGGGAATCTACAGTTTGGGCAGAGGCCAGAGAAGGCAGCTCACGTCTGATCCACATGGCATCAGCCGGCGCAGCTCACCTGAGGCTTTACTCACGTCTCAGGAGTAGCTATCTGCCAGGGGCTCAGTTCCCTCCCCTGTGATCTTGTCCAAGAATCCCTTGGGCTTCCTCACAGCATGATGACGGAGTCCTAGGAGACAGCAAGTGGAAGTTGCTAGTTTCTTAAAAGGTGGTCTTAGAAACTGGCCCAACATCACTTTTGTCATGTTCTATTGGCCAAAATAGTCATAGAACCCACTCAGGTTAAAAGTGGCAGAAAAAGTATAAAACAATTTGTGGTCATATTTAATCTGCCACAGCATTGTTCTATCTTATGAATCACGTCGAGCCCAATTTTTAATTGTTTGCTACGTTAATTCATTTTGTGCCGCTATAACGGAGTATCACAGATTGTTTAATTTACAGTGAACTGAAATGTATTGGCTCATTGTTCTTGAGGCTGGAAAACCAAGATTGAGGGGCTGGCATCTGACGAGCCCCTCATTCTTGTTGCATCGTCCCATGGTAGAAGGGCAGGAGAGCAGGAGAGAGAGCAAGAAGAGTGTGAACTTCCTTTTATGCCAAACCCGCTCCCATGAGAAGGGAATTAGTTATTTCCCTCCAGTCTCATAGCCTAATCATTTCTCATTAAGCCCCACTTCCCAACACTGTTACAGGGAAGATTAAGTTTCCAGCACAAGTTTTTCGGGGGACATCTTCAAACTATAGCATTTGCTAAGGGGTTCATAATGAAAGGAGTAAGGGGAAGCTCTAGTCTAATGGGTTGGGCGCAAATAGTAGAGAATGAGAGACTTTCAACTCTGCCCTGAGGTGTCCTTCCTGTTAGCCTCCGCTCTCTTGAACTTACTCAGGAATGCCAAAGGCAGACATTCCTGCCAAGCCTTTGCCAATCATTTCAGGAAGTAGAGGGTCTGGGCCTGTACTTCATAATTTTTTTGTTTTTTTCCTTCTCAAGTATCAACTGGGGCATGCACCTTCTACAGTTAGCTTTCTTCCCAACCCCTACCTCTCGAGTCACTGTCACAAGGGTTTTCCTCTTCAGCTCTCCCATTCTTAAATTAAGCACTGCCATCAAGCACTGTAAAATGCTGTGGGTTTCCAAATGCAACCTGGAATCGTGCATTTCTTGGGTACAGGGGAGAGATCTGATTCAAATTTTCTAGAGCAATGCATTCAGTGAGGGCTTTCTGATGATTCTAGGATTCAACTACCTTATCCAGGTAGTAGAAGCAACCTCTGGAGTTAATGAATTCCAAACAAGCTTGTGGCTCTTTTTATTTTTATTTGTTCCTGCCATGCCCATTGAGCATGAAATGGCCTCTAAGGGAAGAAATAAAGGAAACTGAAAAGAAAAAAAGTGATAATAAAACCCCAACACACATACACACACATGCACGTGCACACACACATGTACAAACTTCCCTAAGCTGAAGGCCCACACATGGCCAGTATTATTGTTCCCTTTGCACAATAAAAAAGATTCTTCTATCTGTGCTTAGTTACCAAAAGCTTAATCATTTTAAAAATCAAATACTTCAGCACTTTCAGCTCATATAATTTAGAGGCACTATCAACCTGTTTTTAAATTGGTTATGGGTTCTGTGAGGTATACTATATAATATTTCAGCTTATACCTAATGCCTAAGAATTCTCCAAAGTCCCTTGATCAGCAATATACACAGCTGGACTGATTTTATCTTGATTGCCATGAGTAATAAATACATTTTAGGATTAAAAATTATTTTTTAAAGCTCAAAAAAAAATTGTTTCTAAAGCTCAAAGATTTAGAAACAAATAGACTCCAAAAATAGGATAAACATTCAGCCTCTAGAAACTTCCAGATCCTGAGTCAAAATCTACCTCTTTATTATTATCAGTCAAATCGAATAGCCTGGCATACTTTTACTTTGGTTGAGTAAACTCTACGCCAGTGGTTCAAACTCTTCTGTTCTTGCCAGAGACTTCAGCACTGCAAAAAGGAAAAGCAATGGTGTTAGAATTAAGCTCCTGCCTTAAACTAGTGGTGTGGTCTTTGGTCCTCTGGGAAGCAAAACAGCATGTTTATAAGTACAGAAAGAGCAGTTTTAAACCAGGCAATGGAGTTTGAATCTCAGCTCTGCTGCTTACTGACTTTTTTAAACTTGGCCAGTTTACTTAACATCATTGAGTTTCTTTTCCTTACCTGTAAAGTGAGATCAAAAGTCTCCAGTGCATCAATTTGTTATGACAGTTAAATAAAATAATATATGGAAATGACCTGGCATGCAGCAAACCCTTATTGAATGATGTTTCCCATCCCCTGGGCCTCTTGTTTTTTTCTTAAGTGAGTGGGCCCACTGGACTGACATCACCCCTGAGAAATAGTCAGTGTTCTCCATCACCCTGGCTCTGGCATGGACCCTCAGCTCATGGAGTCTGTATATGAACAGTTAAGAAAAGGGGGGCCATCCACAAAGATCCTCAAGGAAGGGCAAGCAGAGTGCTGAGATGACTATGGTGTCCTTACCTTAAAATCTCTTTGCATTATAATTTCCTTCTACCCAAACTCATCCCCCACTCCACCCCATACACAAACGGCAGGGAGAAAAATGACCTCCAAAGATGTCCATGCCCTAACCTCCAGAACCTGTGATACATTATGTTACATGGAATAAGGGACTTTGCATATATGATTAAGTTATTAAGTGTGATGGTTGATTGGGGATGTCAACTTGATGGATTAAGGAATACCCAGATAGCTTGTAAAGTATTAATTATTTTCAATGCTTCAGTATTTGCTGGGTCCTTTGAATCTTTCTCTTCTCCTGACAGGGAAGCCCCAGTGGTTTGGCATTTTATTAGAGTGGTTGGGCTGCCCCAGGTGTGTCTGTGAGGGGGTTACTGGAGGAGATTGGGACTGAGCTGGAATATCTGCCCTCAATGTGGTCAGATACCATCTAGTCAGACAGGAGCTCAGATGGAGCAGACAGAGGAAGGGCAAATTTTTGTGCTCTCTTCCAGGGCAAGGACAGTCTTCTCCTTCCCTTGGATGTGAGAACTCCAGATTCTCTGGTTTTTTGGCTCTGGGACTCACCCACCAGGCTCACAGGCTGTGGAGCTCTGACTGAAAAACTACACCATCAGCTTCCTGGGTTCTCAGCCCTTTAGATTTGGACTGAGCCATGCCATCAGCTCTCCTGGTTCTCCTCCTGGCAGACGGCCTATCCTGGGTCTTCTCAGCCTCTATGAATTTGTAAACCAATTTCCCTAGTAAAACCCCTCTCCTCTGTCTGTCTGTCTGTTTATCTATGTGTCATCCATCCATCCTGTTTGTTCTGTCTCTCCGGAGAGCCCTAACTAAAACATTAAGTTAAAGACCTTGAGATGGGGATATCATGCTGGATCATTCAGATAATCACAATGGTTCTTTTTTTTTTTTTATTGTTGGGGATTCATTGAGGGTACAATAAGCCAGGTTACACTGATTGCAATTGTTAGGTAAAGTCCCTCTTGCAATCATGTCTTGCCCGCATAAAATGTGACACACACCAAGGCCCCACTCCTCTCCCTCCATCCCTCACAATGGTTCTTACAATTAGAAGAGGGAAACAGAGAATCAGAGGGAAACATGGCTGGGGTGAATGGTGACAGAGGTGTAAAGCTGCTGGCTTTGAAGATGGAAGACAGTGCCATGAACCAAGGAGTGTGGAGGGTTTCTAGAAACTGGAAAAAGCAAGAAAATCCTGGTTTTGGCATTTCCTACCAGAGTAACTGGGTAAATTGTGTCCTTCCAGCAGGCTACACTTCCTTGTCTATAGGATGAGAATAATCAGACCTACAGGGGCAGTTTGTGAGGGTGGAAGGCGACTTACAGGAGATGTCCAGCATGGTGCCCAATGAAGGAGAGTGGTCGTTGTTAGCCCAAAAGCAATTTTGGGGGGGGGGGTTAAGGATTCCTAACAGCTTTGCTGGCCACTGTCACCCTGCTATCTACTAGAAAAGGGCCTTCACCTTAGCACAGTCCAGAAATAAGCATCTGAAACCGGAAAGGCAGTTATTTTCTATTTACACAACCTCCTCATGGCCATTATCACACTTCATCTTTGGGCATCAGGCTGTGTGACGTGGAAACTATCAAGCTGGTTTTGTTTAGATTCTGCCACTTGGATGCCACAGCCTCTCTCCTCAGTCGGCTCCCTCTGCCAGAGTGCTCTCACCAACCTCCTCCTGCTCCCCAGCCCCTGACACACACCCCTCGGTGTCTGCTCTGAAGTGATCACGTTCCTCCACTGTCATGCGTCTCTCTACTATGCCGGGCTGGTTTTATGGCCTTTGTATCTTTCCCAGTGCTTGGCAGAGCAGCACTTAGTACATGTCGGTAAATGTTCTCTGTGGGAATACATGAATCAGAGTTGAATAAATGGGTGGATAAATGCAATAGATAAATTTATGAATTGCCCGCAATCAACTGGAGTCTGCACCTAGGTTCCCCACAGCTCAGTACCTAAGCCTAAGCCATTCTCCAACTTATGAGCAATTTCAAAATTCACCTGCACTGTTTCCTCTCTTCAATGCCAATTTGTTCTGAATTTTACCCAGAAAGGTATTCAGAAATGAGATTAATAAAAACAAAGGTAGAGGAGACTGCAGGAGTAAGCGTCTTCATAGTTCAGCTCACATGCCTCCTAGAGAAAAAGGAGGCAATTTCAGGGGCACCTTCACCCAGAGTTTCATGTGAACAGCAGCCCTGAACCGCCATGCCCTACAGTTTTATATGAATGATGCCCTCCAGAACAGTACATAGCCAGGCACCAGTACCACGCATCCGTTTAGGAAGATCTTTGCAATATTCCTTCCGCCTCTGGGCAAAGCCAATCCCGAACATTTCTATTGTTGTAGGGAGAAAACCTGCTTCCCTGTCCCTGTGTGTCCTCACGGATGTTGCTGTCAAGGCTCTAACACAATGAGGGCTCTGAGTGAACCTGCATCTGGCTGGGAGATACAGATCTCCCCCTCTCTCGCCTGGGGCTCTTGGTAGCCTCCCTTCTTGCTCTGCACCTCTGAGCTCCCCTGACATCCTGGAATAACTAGCTCTTGACAAGAGAGGCCCAAGGCCACTTCCTCCTGCCAATCTGATTTCTGTCATAGTCAGCCCTGAGGGCCCCCATCCCAAGCAAACTGTCAGGGCTCAGTAAGTAAAGCAGGAGACCAGGAGACACGTAGGTGTCACAACGGCAGTTAAGAGCCTGACCTCTATTCTATTCAGATTTCAGCTTTGATACAACCGGCTGAGCCTTCGGTTCCACACTTCTAAAATAAGCATAATAGTACCTATGTCCAAGTTTATTGAGAGAATTAAATGAGTTCCTACTTGTAAAGCACTTTGAAAAAAGTAAGTCCTTTTCCCCAGATACCTCAGTTCACCTCATTCACAGCCGACAGGACCAGCAAAATGTCAAAGGCTAGGACAGACAACCGGGTTCAGTGCAAGGGTAGTTGAAGTTGTCCTTCCTCAAAGATTTCCCTTAAGGACACACCAAGAACTTCTAAAAGAAATTTGTTCTCTGTGGAATAGTGGAGTGGAAACAGCTCTAGCTGAATATTGAGCGTGAATGTCATCCAGCCCTGTTTGGGGGTCGGGGGGCTTGTTTGTTTGGTTTTGTTTTTCTAGCCCTGTTTTCTTCACCTACTGATTTACCAACTATGGAAATTTGGGCAAGAAGAAATCTCAGTTTTGGTTCCTCTTTGGAAGATGAGAACAATCAATCATACCTACATCACGGCATCCTTAAAATATTTCAATGGATAATATGAAAGACGGCCTGCGGTAAAACGTAGGTGCTCAGTATTTCTTTCTTTTCTATGATCCTAAATGTTGCATTTTTTAAGAAAGCTGAAGCTGGCTGGGCACAGTGGCTCACACCTGTAATCCTAGCATTCCGGGAGGCTGAGGTAGGTAGATTGCCTGAGTTTAGGAGTTTGAGAGCAGTCTGAGCAAAAGCAAGACCCCCATCGCTACCAAAAATAGAAAAAAAACTAGTCAGGCATTGTGGCAGGCACCTAAAGCCCCAGCTACTTGGGAGGTTGAGGCAGGAGGATCACCTGAGCCCAGGAGTTTGAGGTTGCTGTGAACTATGATGACACCACGGCACTCTACCCAGGGTGACAGAGTAAAACTCAGTCTCAAAAATAAAGAAAGGAAGCTAAAACCTAAAGAAGTCAAGCAAGTCACATAATCTCTGTAAACTAACAAGCCTGCAAAACGGGGAGGTATAAACGGCCTCCAAGGATCTATCAGTTCCAAAAACTGTAAGCCTCTGAGTTCAAGACTGCATAGGAATCCCCATTACTGTTAGACCATCTCCTGCCCCTCCACAAGGAGCACAGAGGCCTACCTAAGTGGCAGCCGAAGCTCAACCCTGGCTCCATCAGCTTGAGGTGTTCACCACCTGAGAGATACACACAGGCCAGCTGGAGAAGCAGCTCCTGCCGAATGGCCCTGCTTATGCAGCAGGCTGCGGGGGAGATCCACGCAAATGGCTGCCTGCCTGCCTGTACCTGGCAGGCTTCCTCAGCTCGTGAGGACTCGAGGGGAAAGGGCGTCAGGGCTTCTGTCAGAGCAGCCGGCAGTGGCTGCACAAGTGAGGTGCACGAGAATTGCCGTTCACTGCATGGATCTCTAACAGGCAGGAATCATTGTCCTGGATTTCTGAGGGTTGTAGAAGGGAGCCGAAGAAAAGGTCACCCAGTCTCTGAGTTTTCTCCAGAGCCAAGCCCCACCCCACCCTCTAGGTAACTGCTTTCCTCTCTGTTCGGGAAAGCAGTCAGATGTCTGATTTTCTAGGTTCCATGAAGAGCCAGGTCCTTTTGTCTTGCACATCCGCTAAGCACCTAACGCATACAAAATTCAGGGGACACATACCATTATAAAGGATTAGAAACAACAGTATCCCAAAACTTGCTGAAACATCAGAGCCACATTTCTCTATTTCTGAATAGCAGAGTCTTATTCAATCGGTCCCACATAAGCAAAGTTGAAGATCTCTGCATCCTTGGAGATTCATAGTACAGCAAATCCAAAGCACTGAGCAGCCCGGTAATTAAAAGAAAGTCGATTTGGTTTTGTTTTCATAACAAAACAAAAATTAACATAGAACATTGAAACAAATTTCTGTGAAGATTCAAGACATAGAATTCTCCAGTTTGGAGAATGCCAACCTATACTGTTTTTACCTGGAAATTAAATTGAATGGCTTCTCTAACCACAAAGACACTTACACTATGTTGCAAATCTAGTTTTCACCATCACCACGAACTCCCTGCCCCACCCAATCCCCATCTCAAAGTTGTCTAGGTTTCTTGGTGAATTTGGAATAAAAATATGGCAACTGCAAGTTCATATCCACTGAGAACTCACCTTCTGGTCAGTAAGCCCAACATGATTGCCTTTCATCAGAACCCACCATCTCTCTGCCCCCCATGCCCCGACTCCCCACAGCTGCATTTTCCTGTGGGGTTCCTTAGTGGTAGGGGAAAGACTACATTCTGAAAAACCAAGGATCACAGCCCTTCATCAGGGGAGACCCTGAGGTGAGGCTATGGGTGTCCTATCCTCCTGTGGGCACCTGTGACACCTTTTGAACACAGGATCCCTGAGCTAGCACTGTCTGCCACACAGTAGGTGATCAGTATGTGAATAAATTGCACTGGGCTCATTTCCTGACATGCTCCATTTATTGGAGAATATGTGCCTCTTAACTAGGAAGTCATCCAGGGGAAATGCACTTTCTTTTAATGTAGTATATTTGCCTGTATCTACAAGGCTCTTGCTTCATGGTCTTAAAGAGTAAGTGAAAGAGTCAGTCAAGTAAGAAGTGAATGACCTTGAGCTTGCCTGCTGATCCTTCCTTCTGTGGGCAAGGAAATGGGAGTAGGTCACCCAGCCCCCCATAAATCTCCTCTAACTCCCCAGCCCACTGGTGTGTTTGGCCTCTGCTCTTTGTCCTCCCCTGGTGATGGCTCCCTCTCTTCCTCCCCCTCAGCCTGGTTCTCTGATACTCTGCTCCTTTGCCATGGGGATGAAAAGAGCAACGACTGGCCTGAGGAGCAAGCCAACTACTTCAGCCACCTGGGCTGGGGGAGATTAACACTGGTGTGGGGAGCAGGGCTTGGGGATTAGCTCCCTCTCCCTCTTAGGTGCACCTGTTTACCTGGCATCGCCAGAGGCCACACTGGAACCCTAAACACCAAGGAGGAACCCAGAGGGGTGTCACCTGCCAGCCAGCAGCCTGGGGCCTTCTCTCTCCATGTCAGACCTCCTGCCCCACTGCTAGGGTCTGAATGTTTGGCCCCTAAGAAACTCATGCTGAAACCTAATCCTCCTGTGGCAGTACTGAGAGGGGGCCTGTGCGAGGTGATCTACTCATCCACGGGTTAATTGATTCATGTATTTATGGATTAATGGGTTATCACAGGAGTGGGACTGGTGGAAGGAAGAGGAGGGGGAGGAGGAGAGGAAGGACAAAGAGGAGGAGAAGGAGAGGAGAGACCTGACCTGGCCCACTCAGCCCCTCAGCAAGCGATGCCCTGAACCGCCTCAGGACTCTGCAGAGTGTCCCCACCAGCTAGAAGTCCCTCACCACATGTGGTCCTGCTACCCGGTACTTCTCGGCCTCCATAATGGTAGGAAATAAATTTCTTTTCTTTATAAACTACCCAATTTCAAGTATTCTGTTATAAGCAACAGAAAACAGGCTATGATGCCCACCTCTTCAGGCTGGTCTCTCGTGTAAAAGATTCAGGCAGCCCCCCAGTGCCCACTTGAAGATACTCAATGAGGATATTTTCCCATTTTTCCTTTCCTCCTTGTAGGCAGTTTAGGCATGGGGAGGAACTATAAAAGAGGGCTCTAAAGAGAGAACCATTCTGGAACATGCAGCTCCTGCCACTAGGATGTCATCGTCAGCAACCAGCTGACAAGAATAGAACCCACCATGGGTCCATAGCCAAGGATTTGTGTCATTTTGCTGAGAATTGTTTTAGGTAAAATTTGGTAGCTAAGGTTTAATATTGCTCTTTTGATAATTTGCCAGTGACCCCTGTGGACGACTGGGAAGAGGGGAGTCATTTGTGTTTTGCCTGAGGCATGAATTTCACACCCCTTCTATCTAGGCTGGCACATGGATGGCAGTCTTAGCCCTGGAGGAGCCTAGACATCAAAGTCTTCACAGTTTTGCAGCTGTCCCCTAATACAAATACATGTGAAACTTTCAACCACTTAAGAAGGTACCAGTTTTTAATCTTCTTGTACAGATAAGGGAACGAGATGCATATGTGATTTGGGGAACTAGGATATGACTGTCACGGGAATATCCCTGCTACACCATGGCCCTGGATCCAAATAATCTCAGTTCCCCAGCCCTCAGTTCATCTCTTCTTCCACCTGTGACTCTCCCAAACTTCCTCTCATGTCTCTCTTCTCAACAAGTAAACATTCCAGAGGGAGGCGGGGTACAGTGGGAAGGGGGCAGCGGGGGGAGCAGAGTTCTGGATGTCTCTTTTCATCCCCACGGCTCTGTTTCATCTGCTTCCTGTGCCTCCCTGATGTTAGCTGTCCTTTAACATCCAGACAAGCTCAACCAAACCCCCACCTGCAACCAGAGAGAAGTACAAGATCCCTGCAAGATTTCTTTGAATGCTTAAAGGCTTACCTCCTTCTAGTCACCTCTCTCTCATACTTTGTGTTTACTAAATTTGTCCGAGTCCCATAGATTCTTTGTTGCTACTATTTTTTATCTTCTTTTTGGTACTGACCCAAACTGAGGATTTGACCCCTTTCCTCTTGACACCTGTTTTAGTCTGTTTTGTGTTGCTAGAACAGAATATCTGAGGCTGAGTAATTTACAGGGAAGGGGTTGATTTAGCTCATGGCTCTGCAGGCTGGGAAGTTCAGGGGCACGGCCCTGGCTTCTGGCCCAGGCTTTTGTGCTGCATCATAACATGGTGGAGAAGTTCAAAGGGAAAGTGGACATGTGTGAAGTGAGAAAACTCTAGGAGCATCCTGGCTTTTTAATAACCTGCTCTCCTGGGACCACTCCCATGAAAACTAACCCAGCCCACCAGAGGGATAACTCAGTGCCTTGAGAGATTCACCCCCATGATTCAAACACTCCCACTAGGCTCCACTTCCCAACATCACATTAGGGAACAAATTTCAGTATGAATTTTGGTGGGGACAAACAAACCATGTCCAAAACACAGCACTAGGCTTCCCAATCTCACACATAAAGATGGCCTGTCTATATTTTTACTGGAGAATGAGGGATAATGGTAAGGAGTCTCCACACAGCACATCACAGGATATAATTTAAGAGAATTAGTCATAATTATTCATGACAAATCTTGTGACTCAGCCTCTCTATTCTTCTCCCTCCCCTTCTGTCTGCTACCCTCCCCCACCTCCACCATCAAATTCAAGTTTATCTCTTACACAAAGCCTTGAGCAATCTGTTGGTTGCCTTCTCTCTCCAGGAGACTTATAAAGATATTTCCCTAAAATAAGGTCCTCAGAGAACTTTGTTCTCTGCTGAAAAAGCAATGATCTTTCCCAGCCCATCTACACATCTACTCATTCACTCATCCATTCAACAAATATTCATTGAATGCCTACTATGTGGTAGACTTTGAGGATACAAGAGTGAAAAACAGGACAACCATCCCTGACCTCACAGAGTTCATGTTCTAGCAGGACTTTGCATAAACTTCATCTGGAAAAAAAAATGTTTCAACACAATAAAAGTCTAAAAGCTGATGCTTTGGAACATTTTTAAGAAAGTATTTGGAGTGCCACTGTTCCTGCTGATTCCCCTTAAATAAACAAGGGGTAGAGGGAAGAAATTTGTCTCTGTTTTTTGGAATCCAGTTTCCTTTGTCATTTTCCTCCCTTTTAAAGGGACCATTTTCCTCCTCTGTTCCTGAGGCTGTGCTATCCTCCTCCTGTTTACCCTCCCTGAAACACAGAAACAAAGCACCCCCTTCACACCATCCCGTTCTTTCTTCAAGGTTATTATCTCCGAGGGGTCCTCTCTGTAGAGCCCTCTCCTCACTCACCCACCTCCCCACCCTCTCCTCTCCCACCTAAATTAATTCTCTTGCCCTATTTCAAAGATGTTATCTGTGCTGGCTGGATGTGCTGCTTTGTAGATCATTAAACCGTCCCCCATATAATTTACAGATCCCTCCAACGATGCATGTCTGACTGTAGATGTCACCAACAGATGTCTGGGGAGTTACATCCTACCCAGAATATGCTCTCCTGCAGTTTCAAGAGTTAGACTGTGTGTTTTTATTCTTCCTCTCCTCCTGGTGACTGGGTCTCACCAGAATATATGCTGCTGTTTCTTTCATTTATGGAATTTCCTTTTTTATTTCTCCTGCCCACACCCAACAGATCATCTTTGAAGAATCTCTTTACATCTGAGATTATCAACTTGCAGAAGGCCTATGACAGCATTCTAAATGCAATAGACAAATGACATCACATGTGTTCCTACAAATGATTTTATTCCCAGCTCATCTTAGGAAAGAAAAGCTCGCACAAGAGACTGGCGCAGATGTTGTGTATAAAAGAAAAGCATCTACAAAGGGTGCACTCTATCCAAATATTTTGTGCTATTTTACTGATTTACTTAGACTAGTGTTTTGTTTTAAAAATAAAAGATTTGAAGGGGCTTATAAAATGCACATAATATGTAAAGAGGAACAAAAAAGAATAAAGAAATTCAACTGAAAGGAAAAAGAAATTTAAAATATCCTTTTCTAAGGATAGTACAAAATTCCCTTGCTATGAGATCCTATATAATTCTTGAAGACACTTAGATTTGCCCAACAGGAGCAGCACTAGGATACTCACTGTGTAGGTGAAGGTTGAGAGGTGTCCATGTTCATGTCACTCCATGCTGGTTGCAGGCCGGGATCTGATTGGCCAAGCCTGATCACATGCCCACACCAGAGAGGCCAATGGGTAGGAAGAAGAGGATGTACCCCCAGTGATGGCAATGGTGAGAGGCAGACTTCTGTCCAACCAATACCACACACAATTCAGAATGTGGACAGCCAGATAAATAACAGTTGTCCCTGCTGGGATGCAGGACACACCGCCTCGAAATATAGCTCCTTGGAAATCAAGAAAACAGCAGAAGCAGAAGAGTCACTCTCTGACCTTCTGCTGCCTGTCTGTGTGAGAGCTGGCCATAAAAGAATTTTCAGAACTACCTCCCCTGAAAGAATGTCATAAGACCTTCATGTGACAGATGTCCCACCTTATGACCCAAGAAAAGGAAAAAGATACAGAAGCACAAAGAAGAACATGAACAAACAGGACTGGCTAAGTTCTCCCAGTTATCTACTATTAGATCATAACTGCTTGTGTCCAATCATATTCTACACAACTGTTTAAATTTTTTTTATTGTTAATTCATAGCTGTGTACATTAGTGCAATCAAGGAGTACAATGTGATGGTTTCATATACAATCTGAAATATTCTCATCAAACTGTTCAACGTAGCCTTCATGGCATTTTCTTAGTTATTGTATGTAGACATTTGTATTCTGCCTTTAGTAAGTTTCGCCTGTACCCATTCTAAGATGCACTGTAGGTGTGGCTCCACCCATGACCCTCCCTCCACCCTGACTTCCCCCCTCTCTTCCCCTTCCTTGGCCCTTTCCCCATAGTCTTGTGCTATAGTTGGGTTATAGCCTTCATGTGAAAGCTATAATTTAGCTTCATAGTAGGGCTGAGTACATTGGATACTTTTTCTTCCATTCCTGAGATACTTTGCTAAGAAGAATATGTTCCAGCTCCATCCATGTAAACATGAAAGAGATAAGTAGTTTTCCCCATTTCTGAAGATGCCCATGTTTTGTAAAATTTATATGAAATTTGTTAGACTTTTCTCTTGTTAATCTGTTTTTTGTTATAGGGGCATCAGCCATGAACCTTTCGATGGGTGAGGAAAAGGTATGACTTCTTCTCCTCTACCTTCCCAACACATACTGGTTCACATCTCTACTACACAGCAGATGTGTGCTAGACACTGTTCCGAGCAGGGAGGATATAAGAGTGGATGAGCCAAAGTTCTGTCTGTCCTGAAGCTTATATTCTTGTTGGGGAAAGCAGGGGTAGGAAATGAACAAATAAATAAAGATACCATCTGTGACTTCAAGAATGATGGCTATAAATAAGCAGGAGGGGGTGGTTTGGGAGTGCTGGGGGTACTCTTCTACATGGAGTGGTGTGGGGAAGATCATGGGGCTTTCTGGGTAAAGGTGAGGGGACATGATCACAAAATTGTTTGAGGTCACACAAAGAACTTCAACTTTAACTCCAGATAAGATAAGGAGCCCTTGGAAAGTTTTGATCAGAAAAGTGGTTTGAGCCAACTAGTGCTCTAGTTGAGTCATTCTGACTGCTCAGGAGAGAATCAAGTTTTGGGGTACAAGGGAGAGAAAGGGGAGCCTATTGTCAAACCCAGGTCTCTCTTCTGACTGCCTCACTACAGCCGTGGAGTCAGACAGAGAGTATGCAGGCAAAAGGGACCCTGGGAAAAGGTCTAGTCTAATGGCCCAGAGACATGGAGGACGCATCATCTGTTACTGGCAGGGTTGGGCATGAATAAGGCCTCCTGACTTGGTCCTGGGCTATATTCACTAAGTCACAAAAGAGATAGAGAAGGCTCTGTCCTCCTTTGTCTCCTGAGGATGGAGGACTGTGGCTCCCACAGGAACAGTTCCTCCCCACACCAGGGGAGGAACAGTCCACAGTGCAGAAGCTTAAATGGCAGGACTAGACACTTAGTCACTGTGCCTACCCCAGCCACCATCCACACAAGAGGCAGTCCTTAGCAGCTGTCTTTTGTCTCAGCCCCCATCTCAGCCAGACCCTAGATCTATGATCCCCAACCCCGGGGCTACAGACCAGTACTGGTCAGTGGCCTGTTAGGAACCAGGACACACAGCATCACCACCTCAGCTCCGTATCCTGTCCCATTCCTCTATTCTCCCCCATCTCAATCCCTGGAAAAATTATCTTTCATGAAACTGATCCCTGGTGCCCAAAAGGCTGGGGACTGCTGCTCTAAACAATAGTATCAGGAGTGGACTCCTGATTCAAAGCAATGAATCTGAGGGCTGGCCAGGGAGCTATGGTGGTACAGCCTGTCAGGGACAGATGAGCACAGCCATTGGAACTCCCTTCTGGAATCGGAACTAAGAAATACCAACAGAAAGAGGTTGTCAGCAGCGGGATCTGAAGCTAAAAGTAAACATAGACAAAGTTGGGAAGGGACTATAGCAAACAAGTGGTGAGGGAGCAGACCTGTAGAGAAAAGCAAAGAGGCCTTGAGTATCATGGTACCCGTGAGAAACACAGGCAGTGGCTAGGTCACACTAATGACAGAGCACTCATAGGAGAATTACAAACTCCCTCTCAAATTTCAAGAGCCACCTTGCCCTGCGGCCTGGTGGAAATGTGTGTATATACAGGGGCGTCTGCTCCTAAATGTTCAGCCCTTAGAAGTAACCACCTCTGCTCGGCTATTCTGGACTCCTCCTTGGGAGGCCACATCTAAGATGGTCCCACACATTCTTCTTCCTATACACCACCTCACTTCCCAGCTCCAATTAGGGATCCTGAAAGCCTTTTCCTAATGCCTCTATATCCAGGGAAAGTTAATAGACAATCTTGTTTTACTCCAGGATATGTCTATTGATAATATGGCTATAATAATACATATCTTTAAAGTCCTCTGTATGCTGCTTATTTCAAATGAAGGCTGTATTTAAAAGAGCTGATGCTAATGATTTTGTAGATCCGTCAGCAACTCTCTGATCTGTTTCTAAACAAGATGTCTGGACGACCCTCTTGTAGACTAATCATTCACTTGGCTCATAGAATTAAATGCCAAAATGTCCTATATTCTTATTCTCTTGTGTAAAGCACGTTAGGAAGAAGAAGATCACATTTTAATGAGTAGAAATCTTTCCTTGGATTATTGAACTCATCTTTTTTTCTCCACCATTAAAACAAGTGTTCCTTCCAATGACCTGTGCAGCTAAGCAGGTCTCCCAATCTCAAGCACTCACTCTCTTTGACATCAGTGATATTGATCTTCTAAGCTGGGTATTTATAAAATTTGTCAGTAAAATCATTGGAGGTCAGGACTCTGAGATTCAGCTTACTGAATGGTCCCATCCTGAAAATCCTCACACAAGTGCATCTGCCAAACTAATGGAGGGAGCTAAGCAGGTCTGGCGGGAAAAGTGGCTATTACAACAGCAGAGGCAGTGTCTTAGTATGGGTTCCCAAGAAGCAGAGTCTGATATGGGGATTCTTGAAAAAGTAGTTCATTGGGGGAGTATGTTCAGGAAAAAGGAGCAAGAAAGCAGGATAGGGTGGAGAAGAAAGTTAAACAAGGATGTGGCTAGGTGGCTTCAGGGTTATCCCACAGAGTGTTCCAGGGTACAAATTACCGAGGAGGTCCTATCTTCAGGCAACGGGCTCACATTTATACCCCTTGTTAGTTATTGGTCTCTGGTAGGAAGTGTGAGGTTGGGGTGGGGTAGGGTGAGTATATAAACTCCAGCTTTCATCTGATCAAAGGCGATTCTCTGAAGAAGAAGCTGCTGGGTTAACAGCCAATATAGCACTAGACCACTGGGGTGCCAGCCTGGGTACTTACAGCATCCTCTACAACAGTGGTTCTATCAACCTTCCTAATGCCGCAGTGTATTTTCATTGTTAAAAAGGGGTCACAGCCCACAGGTTGAGAACCGCTGCAAGCCGTGAGAGAGATGGACAGCAAATTTCCAGGGCATTCTCTCTCTTTACTGGACTCTGGAACATCCACGCTTTGAGGCATTTCAGAAGTTGGCCTGAATGATTGTGTTAGAATCAGCGGTGGCCAATGTTACCAAAGAGAAGAAATCCCTAGTGCTGCAGCTGCATCATATTTTTGATTTATGGTTTTGATTTTGTCTTTGTTTTTAACAAACTTGGGCCCCTGTAGTAGGTTGAATGGTGGTCTCCCAAAAGACCTATCTACATCCTATACCCCAGAAATTGTGAACATAAACTTATTTGGAAAAGGATCTTTGCAAACATAATCAAGTAAAGGATATCAGGATGAGCTCATCCTGAATTAACTGGTTGGGCCCTACATCCAATGACAGGTGTCCTTATAAGAGTCAGAAGAGAAGACACACATACGAAGTAGAAGGCCAAGGGAAGATGAAGACAGAGATTAGAGTTATGCAGCTGAAAGCCAAGGTCTGCCTGGAACCACCAGAATATGCAAGAAACAAGAAATGGAACCTTCCCTATTCCATTTGGAGAAGTTATCCATACTGACACATTGACTTTGGACTTCTGATCTCTAGAACTCTGAGAGAATAAATTTCTGTTGTTTAAGCCACTAAGTTCATGGTAATTTGTTACGGTATCCACAGGCAAATAAAGCAATCCACTTTTCTCTGTCTGGTCCTGACCAAGTCAACAAGTGAACTATTCAGTCTCAATTTTGTTACATGTAATAATAATCCTGTTGTTGTATTATTGTGTGAATTAATTAAGATATGAGAGAAAAGAACATAGGAAAATCAGGAGTTGACACATCACCATTGCCCAATAAATATCACCTTCCTTTCTCTCTTTTCCTGTCTATATTGGCTATAACCAAAGCTTTTGAAGTAGGTTCTTACTCTGCCTTCCCTTGGTGCTAATTCCCAGCACAGTAACTTCAGTTCCTTTTCTCTCTCAGATGAACAGTGAGGTTTTGCTACCAAAGATTACAAGAAGGCCAGGCATGAAGTTTTTGATGAAACATAACTACTGCAATGTCCCTTGTCTTATTCATCCTTCTTGTCCTGGGGAAGCCATAAAGTTTTTATACTTTTTATTGTAGTATCAAATATATACACATCGTTAAAACAGAGCTTGATGAATTTTCACAAAGTGAACACAACCGTGTAACCCACAGGACAGAATATTACCAGTGCCCCAGAAATTTCCCTTGTACTCCTTCCTAATCATTGCTCCCCCACAAGAAAAAATCACAATGCTGACTTCTAATCGCACAGATTAATTTTGCCTGTCTTTGAACTTTCTATAAATGGATATTCATATAGAGTGCATATTCTTTTATGTGTGTCTTCTTTTGTGCCACACGGTGTTGGAGACATTTACCCATAACACTGGCTGTCGTGGCAGATTGCGTGTTACTATTGGTGTATGGTAGTCCATTTGAGGGATATCCCGCAGTAGAGCTATCCATTCTATTAATGATGGACATTTGGGTCATTGTCAAATAGTGCTATTACAAATAGTGCTGCTATAAAAATTCTAGTTTAAGGCTTTTGGCAAATATACATATAGAATTAATCTGGGGAAAATTGACATCTCTACAGTATTAAATCTTCCAAAACATGAACATGGTACATTTATTTAAGTGTTTTATAAATTTCTCTCAATAATGTTTTGTAGTTTTCTTTATTGAAGTCTGGCACATTTTTCATTAGATTTATTCCTAGGTGTCTTATATTTTTGATGCTATTATAAATGGTATTGGGACTCCCTGGGATTTTTAGAAGATGGAAAATTTTAATAGTCTGAACTTTATTGCCTCTCTAGACGAGAATCCTAAGATTTTCTTTTATTAAAATTGTAGGAGGAGAGAGATTATTTAAATATTCCAAACTGTTAAAACTGACAAAAGGGAAAATAAATAAGACCAGCAGCTGCAATTAGCTGATTAAGGTGCCAACTACAAATTCCAGTTTTCACTTCCAACAGTATCTAATATGCCCTAAGAAACTTTTACCCAGAAAGGGATCCAAAAGAAACAACTTGAAATTCCATGGTTCATTTAAAAGAAATGAATTCCTTTTCACTGATCTCTGGCCAGAAAGTTGAGTGCTTTTACTAATTTCAAAAATTTGAAAAGAAAGGGAGACAAAATCCAACATTCATATGTTATTATGTGTCCAGTGCATTTATGTAATTCTCTCATTTAATTATCATGAAACCCCATATGCTGTTAGCATTTACTTGATTTTACAGTTGTGGAATCTGAAACACAGAGGGCTTAAGGCCTCAAATCATACCCTATCAGTGATAGAAATACAAATTCAGGTCTAACAGATGCCAAAGGTAATTTCAGCACGTTTGAAAGGTAACATTACTTGGCATCTTTCCAAGTATTAAAGACACTTTCATTATAGAAATATTGAAAAATATTGAAAATGATGAAGAAATGAGTTTGCTAGACATATTTTTCAGTTATCATTTCATAACTTTCTTAAGACTTTACATATTCTTATACAATATTATTCTAACCTCTGATAGTATGTCATCAGTGAAATCTACCATACTATTTAAACCAGACATCTTTCATGCTGGACACTTGGGCTCTTTGTATTTTTTACATAATTAATGATTCTGCAGTGAACCATGCATCTGTGTCATTAAGACTTTGCACATACCTCTGATTATTCCTTCATGATAAATACCTTCAAGAATTCTCCTAGATTAAAAGGATAGAAATATATTAAGGCTCTTAATGCACATGATGAAATCCTACCTCCTTTTCCCTCCTTATCCCCAGAAAAGTTTCTTCCCACCTTCCTGAACAAGAGGGTGTAGCTAGTCACTATGTCTTTGCCTGTGCCATTTTCCACCATTTAGAAAACTATTTGCCAATTGAATAGGTCTAAAAAATAATATTAGTTTCATTTACACTTCTTTGAATACCAGAGGTTTTGAGCATCTAGTTTTTGGCCATGTGCATTTTTCCATTTGGATGTCAGCATTTCTCAAATAATGATCTCTGGACCACCTGCACCAGAATGCCCATGTGCATACTAAATAGGCAGGCTCCTGAGTCCCAACCCACACTACTCAGTCATACTCCTGCATGGGGGCAGGAGGGAGGCATCTGATTTTGTTAGTGCTCTGCCAGCATTTTCTATGGACTCTAGCTAGTCACTAGCTTCCTCCAGCTGCTTCTGCCAACTCCAGACCTAGAAGCAACAAACATCTATATAGCCAAGAACTTGATCTTTTTACAAGTCAAAATCAGCATTGATCCTTACAGGAAGCTCTTGGTTGTCTATATAACTGAAAATGTGCTTTCTGATACATTATTTTAATAACAGCAGAGAGACCTGTGGAAATGCGATGATGCAAACCTGGCCATGTGGATAAGCTTAAAACATATTTTTCGTGGCATAGTTGAGCCAATGCCTGAAGATTCAACAATGCTGTCCAGGAGTATACTAACTACATGACAAAAGAAGAGATTTTTTTTAAATGTAAGATAAAATTTTTCTTTTGAAGGGTTTGAAAAATTCTACCAGAGCTGTGAAACTAATGACCCAAGCAGAGGAGCAGCAACATCATGTCCCATTCAGCCGTGGACTTCGAGGAGCCAGATGGAAAGTACAGTGGGTGGGGTCCTCAGCCTCTCCTATCTTACTTCCTTCCACCAAGTGGGCCCTAGCAAATGAAAACAAAAAGACTGTTTTCCTGAGGACAGCATGTACATGTTTACAGGCTTTTGGTTTCTGTTTTTAATGCCTTACTGGGAGTTTTAGGGACATAAAAACTACACGGGTGTTGTTTGAAAATCAGCTTTTCTCTTACAATTTTGCGATTCAAACAAGCAAAACTTCATTTCATTAGCAGTTTTAAAATGTTACAGTGAAAGGAATACCTAAGGTTATTACTATCATCAGGCCAAAATGACCCAAACAATAGGCCAAAGTTAACAAGGTGGGCAGGAGATAGCAAACTATGTTCCCGTGTGGGGAGTCTCTTCTGAGGGAAATAAGTAGGAACATCCCAGGAGTATGGACTGAATCCTGTCCCCTCAAATTCATATGTTGAAGCCCTAATCTCCAATGTGACTATGTCTAGAAATAAGACCTTGTATTAATCAGAGTCCTCCAGAGAAAGAATCAATAGGATGTATGTAGAACATTTATTATAAGGCATTGGCTCATGTGATTATGGAGGTTTGGAAGGCACTCATCTGTGGGGTGACCCAGGAAGCTGAAGATCAAGGAAAGTTGATGGTTTAACTCCAGCTTCAGTCTAAAGAACTGAAAACCGGGAAGAACTGATGTTTCAGTTTGACTTTGAAAGCAGGGAAAAAGTTGATGTGCCAATTCAAAGACTATCAGGTTGGAAAAATACTCTTCTGCTTATGGGATAGTAAGACTTTTATTCTATTTCAGGCCTCTGAGTGATTGAATGAGGGCCATCCACATTAGGGAGGGTAAGCTGTTTTACTCAGTCTACCAATTTAAGTATTTAATGTCATCCAAAAATCCCCTCAAGGTGGGAGGAGACAAGATGGCTGATTGAAGCCAGCTTTCCACAGAGGCTGCCATCCAGAAGGAGAGTTAAAGGACAGAAATTTAGCAAGTAACCTGGAGGAATAGAGCTACACCAAGAGAGAAGGTTGAAGAATGCACATCAACCCTGCTGAGGTGAGCTGCGACCCCAAGGATACAAATAAAAGGTACAAAATCCATCACCAAGCGACGGGAGTCCCCTCACCCATGAGAACAGCTTGGAGTACCCCATAAACAAACGAGCAGAGTTCAAAAGTCCTCCCATTATACTCCCATTATATCCTCTAAAATCTGGACCTACTTCCCCTACTAGGGTACCATGGCACTCTCCTGCCAGGCATAAAACTGTATAAAACTATGTATATTCTCTACCTGCAATTCTGAGCTCCCAGCACTCCCCTCCACTCTCACTTTGAGGTCTGGAGGCCTGTCCCCCAAGAGTCCAGATTCTTGGGTGATTTATCAAGGGGTGTGGACAGGGCCTGGACTGCAGCTTGTCAGTGCTGATTCTGTGGCATGGAAGTGAGGAGAGGATGGTCGGCTGAGAGGGAACCATGCAGGAGCAGTAGTGCCCCAAGGCGCAGAGCAACAGGTGTTTTTGGCAACAATAGGGCTCACCCCTGGATATTCTGGAATCACACACCCTGTCTCTCTGGGCAACCAGAGGACGCTGGGCATCTTCTCAGGTGGCAACCACTGGTGAACAGATCTGGGATGGAAACGCAGGCTCTGTGAGTAAAGGGTTTGCCTGAGGCAGTACAGGCCTGGGTAGAGCACAGGGACTAGAAAATGCATGCGCACTGCTGGCTGACTTCCAGGGTGGGGCTGACCCTGAGGACCATTTTACTGAGCCTAAAACGCACCCAGCCCCCAGGGGATCATTAGCCTAGACAAAGGAGGGAAGGAAGAAGCTAGAACTGACAGGTAACCGTGCTGAGAATACAAACTACAGCTGAGACCAGACAGGCACAGACAGGGCCTGAACCACAGGTACTGTGAACTCAAAACAGCTTCTCTTCTGCCAGGGAATTTAGCAGGGACAGAAACGAATTCCTGCAAAGTTGTTCTGCTCTGTCAGTAACATCAATTGGGGGAGGGGCTGCAACTGAGTGAATAGCCCCAGCCTCCTAAGGTTGTCAGGCCTCACCTCTCCGTGCTGGACAGAGGCAGAGAGCAGTGGCCTGGCTGAGGAGACATACATTTCCTTGTGATTCAGGCAGGTGCCAACTCCTAGAGTCTCTGCTCATTGGAAGCAACTGGGTCACAGCCCTGCGGGGTTATCAGTGACTGGGTGTGACAGAGGTGCAAGGTGGGGAAGGAGGCATCAACCTTCCCAGACTAATCAATTTGCTGGGTGGGTCCTCGTGAGCTCATGGAGCACCGGAGCAAGTCGTATTTGAGTTGTCAGCAGACGCCTACGATCTAGTTGCCAGAGACCTTTTAAACTCTTCCACCTGAGACAGGTGCTGATTGAAACAATTGATTTGGACTTTTTGAACTGAGCCAATCACCTGAGGACTATCCAAGTGGTGCCCTGGGTATGTGGTTGTAGGAAGGTTTGGTTTTTCTTTTCCAATTGTTGCCTGTGTGGGGCAGAGTGACTTAATTGCTGGTATTTCTCCAGAGCTGAGACTTCAACCCAGAGTAACTGTTTCACTAGGGTCAGACAGAGACCAGCTGAAAACTAGACAGAGCCATGTAGCCCCAACACACCAAAGAGGTCCCCAGTTTCTCAGGCCATGGCACTGTATGGGTCCTGAGCAAAGCTCCAGGGGAAAAGTCAAACAGTGTAAAATAATCATGGGGCAGAATCAGCAGAAAAACTCTGGTAACATGAATAACCAGAGTAGATCAATCCCCTCAAGGAAAGATATGGCAAATGTAACTGAAGATCCCATTCATAAACAGATAGCCAAGGTGTCGGAAATCAAATTCAGAATTTGAATTACAAACAAGATTAATAGAATGGAGAGCAAGCAGAAGAAAGGATTTCTGACATTGACGACAAAGCTTTTGAATGCTCCCAAACTCTCAAAGAGGAAAAGAAATGGAGGGCAAAAATGGATCATTCTCTCAGAGAGCTCTGAGATAATTCAAAGAAGGCTAATATCTGCCTCATTGGAATCCCTGAAAGCGAGGAAGTGGCTTCGCAAGGCACAGAGGACCTTCTCTATGAAATTATGAAAGGGAATTTTCCAGACATGCCAAAAGATTCTGAAATTCAGATAGCAGACAGTTTCAGAGCCCCAGCACAACTCAACCCAAATAAGACATCCCCCAGGCACATCATAATTAACTTCACTAAAGTTAATATGAAGGAGAAAATTCTGAAAGTAGCCAGATGTAAGAAATCCATTACCTACAAAGGGAAGAATATTAGAATGACTGAAGATCTCTTTGCTGAAAGTTTTCACGCCAGAAGAGGGTGGTCATCGACTTTTAATCTCCTAAAACAAAATAACTTTCAACCCCAGATCCTGTATCAGCTAAACTGAGTTTCATTTATGATGGAGAAATTAAATACTTTAATGACATTCACATGTTGAAAAAATTTGCCATAACCAAACCAGCTCTTCAGGATATTCTCAGACCTAACCTCCATAATGACCAGCCCAATTCTCTACCACAAAAGTAAACTCACTCAGAAACTTTTGATCAAACTCCAACTTCCACAGTGGCAAAAGGATTAAAAAGGTCCACTGGACTTTCGAAAAACACAATACCCAAAATTTTACCAGACTTATCTATATTCTCTATTCATGTGAACAGCTTAAGCTGTCCTCTAAAGAGGCAAAGGTTGGCTGACTGGATACAAAAACTCAGGCACAGGTTGGCTGACTGGATACAAAAACTGCATACAAGAATCACATCTTACCTTAAAAGATAAATACAGACTCAGGGTGAAAAGATGGTCGTCCATATTTCAGGCAAATGGTAATCAGAAAAAAGCAGGTGTTGCAATTCTATTTGCAGATAAAATAGGCTTTAAACCAACAAAAGTAAGGAACGATAAGAATAGTCACTTCATATTTGTTAAGGGGAATATTCAATATGATGAGATTTCAATTATTAACATTTATGCACCCAACCAGAATACACCTCAATTTATAAGAGAAACTCTAACAGATAGAAGCAACTTGATTTCCTCCAGCTCCATAATAGTCAGAGATTGCAACACTCCTTTGGCAGTGTTGGATAGATTCTCCAGTAAGAAGCTGAGCAAAGAAATCTTAGATTTAAACATAACCATCCAAAATTTGGATTTAGCAGACATCTACGGAACATTTCATCCCAACATAACTGAGTACACGTTCTTCTCATCAGCCCATGGAACATACTCCAAAATCGATCACATCTTAGGACACAAGTCTAACCTCAGTAAATTTAAACGAATAGAAATTATTCCTTGCGAGAGGCAGAGCAAGATGGCAGCCGAGTAACAGCTTCCTTGCATCTGGGCACCGTGAGTCTGGGGATATAGGACTCCAGGCCTCTCTGGCTGGTGGGATCTGCCTATCATCACCCCGGAGAGGATACAGGGAGTCAGCGAGAGACTTCTGGACCCCAAGAGGAGGACTAAAACAGTGGAAAACCGGCAAGTGGTCACGTGTGTTCAATCCGTCTAAACCTACACGCAACTTCCACAGGCACGAGAACTTAAAGAGCAAGAGGAAGTGAAAGGAAAATTAGGGCAAGGAAACAGATAAAATAAAGCACCCATAAGGAAGAATCAGCAGAAAACTCCAGGCAACATGAAGAACCAGTCCAGAACAACCCCGCCAAGGGACCATGAGGTAGCTACTGCAGAGGATTCCACCTATACAGAAATGTTAGGATGACAGAAAGGGAATTTAGAATACACATGTTGAAAACAATGAAATAAATGATGGAAACAATGAAGGAAACTGCTAATAAAGTGGAAAATAACCAAAAGGAAATCCAAAAACAGAATCAAATCAGAGATGAAAGATATGAAGAATATAAAAAGGATATAGCAGAGCTGAAGGAAATGAAACAGTCAATCAGGGAACTTAAAGATGCAATGGAAAGTATCAGCAACAGGTTAGACCATGCAGAAGAAAGAATTTCAGAGGTAGAAGACAAAGTTTTTGAGATAACTCAGATAATAAAAGAGGCAGAAAAGAAGACAGAGAAAACAGAACGTTCACTGTCAGAATTATGGGACTTTATGAAGCGTTCCAACATACGAGTTATAGGAATTCCAGAAGGGGAAGAAAAATGCCCCAGAGGAACGGAAGCCATACTAGAGAATATTATAAAAGAAAATTTCCCAAATATCACCAAAGATTCTGACACACTGCTTTCAGAGGGCTATCGGAGCCCAGGTCGCCTCAACTCTAACCAAGCTTCTCCAAGACACATTGTGATGAACCTGTCCAAAGTCAAGACAAAAGAAAAGATTCTGCAAGCTGCCAGGAGTAAGCGCCAGTTGACCTACAGGGGCAAATCCATCAGAGTGACTGCAGACTTCTCTAATGAAACTTTCCAAGCAAGAAGACAATGGTCATCTACCTTTAATCTACTTAAACAGAACAATTTCCAGCCCAGAATTCTGTACCCTGCTAAGCTAAGCTTCAAAATTGATGGAGAAATCAAATCATTTACGGATATACAAACATTGAGGAAATTCGCCACAACAAGACCAGCTCTACAGGAAATACTTCCACCTGTTCTGCACACTGACCACCACAATGGATCAGCAGCAAAGTAAGAACTCAGAAATTAAAGGACAGAACCAAACCTCCACACTGATGCAAAAGATAAAATTAAGCAATGGACTCTCACAAAATAAGACGAATAGAATACTACCACACTTATCAATTATCTCAATAAATTTTAATGGCTTGAATTCCCCACTGAAGAGACATAGATTGGTTGACTGGATTAAAAAACACAAGCCATCCATTTGCTGTCTGCAAGAAACAAACCTGGCTTCAAAAGACAAATTAAAGCTCTGAGTCAAGGGTTGGAAGACAATTTTTCAAGCAAATGGAATTCAGAAGAAAAGAGGAGTTGCAATCTTATTTTCAGATACATGTGGATTTAAAGCAACTAAAGTCAAACAAGACAAAGATGGTCACTTTATATTGGTCAAGAGAAAAATACAACAAGAAGACATTTCAATTCTAAATATCTATGCACCCAATTTAAATGCTCCCAGATTCTTGAAACAGACCTTTCTCAGTCTGAGCAATATGATATCTGATAATACCATAATAACAGGGGACTTTAACACTCCTCTTACAGAGCTGGACAGATCCTCTAAACAGAAATTAAACAAGGATATAAGAGACTTAAATGAGACCTAGAACAACTGTGCTTGATAGACGCATATAGAACACTCCATCCCAAAGATAAAGAATATACATTCTTCTCATCACCCCATGGAACATTCTCCAAAATTGATCATATCCTGGGACACAAAACAAATATCAACAGAATCAAAAGAATTGAAATTTTACCTTGTATCTTCTCAGACCATAAGGCACTAAAGGTGGAACTCAACTCTAACAAAAATGCTCGACCCAACCCAAAGGCATGGAAACTAAACAATCTTCTGTTGAATAACAGATGGGTGAAGGAAGAAATAAAACAGGAAATCATTAACTTCCTTGAGCATAACAACAATGAAGACACAAGCTACCAAAACCTGTGGGATACTGCAAAAGCAGTTTTGAGAGGAAAAGTCATCGTTTTAGATGCCTACATTCGAAAAACAGAAAGAGAACACATCAACAATCTCACAAGAGATCTTATGGAATTGGAAAAAGAAGAACAATTGAAGCCTAAACTCAGTAGGAGAAAAGAAATATCCAAAATCAAATCAGAGATCAATGAAATTGAAAACAAAAGAATCATTCAGAAAATTAATGAAACAAGGAGTTGGTTTTTTGAAAAAATAAATAAAATAGATAAACCATTGGCCAGACTAACGAGGAATAGAAAAGTAAAATCTCTAGTAACCTCAATCAGAAATGATAAAGGGGAAATAACAACTGATCCCACAGAGATACAAGAGATCATCTCTGAATACTACCAGAAACTCTATGCCCAGAAATTTGACAATGTGAAAGAAATGGATCATTATTTGGAATCACACCCTCTCCCTAGACTCAGCCAGGAAGAAATAGAGCTCCTGAACAGACCAATTTCAAGCACTAAGATCAAAGAAACAATAAAAAAGCTTCCAACCAAAAAATGCCCTGGTCCAGATGGTTTCACTCCAGAATTCTATCAAACCTTCAAGGAAGAGCTTATTCCTGTACTGCAGAATTTATTTCAAAAAATTGAGGAAGAAGGAATCTTCCCCAACACATTCTGTGAAGCAAACATCAGCCTGATACCAAAACCAAGAAAAGACCCAAACAAAAAGGAGAATTTCAGACCAATCTCACTCATGAACATAGATGCAAACATTCTCAACAAAATCCTAGCCAATAGATTACAGCTTATCATCAAAAAAGTCATTCATCATGATCAAGTAGGCTTCATCCCAGGGATGCAAGGCTGGTTTAACATATGCAAGTCCATAAACGTTATCCACCATATTAACAGAGGCAAAAATAAAGATCACATGATCCTCTCAAAAATGCAGAAAAAGCATTTGATAAAATCCAGCATCCTTTTCTAATTAGAACACTGAAGAGTATAGGCATAGGTGGCACATTTCTAAAACTGATTGAAGCTATCTATACAAACCCACAGCCAATATTTTACTGAATGGAGTAAAACTGAAAGCTTTTCCTCTTAGAACTGGAACCAGACAAGGTTGTCCTCTGTCACCTTTACTATTCAACGTAGTGCTGGAAGTTCTAGCCAATACAATTAGGCAAGACAAGGAAATAAAGGGAATCCAAATGGGAGCAGAGGAGGTCAAACTCTCCCTCTTTGCTGACGACATGATCTTATACTTAGAGAACCCCAAAGACTCAACCTCAAGACCCCTAGAAGTCATCAAAAAATACAGTAATGTTTCAGGATATAAAATCAATGTCCACAAGTCAGTAGCCTTTGTGTACACCAATAACAGTCAAGATGAGAAGCTAATTAAGGACACAACTCCCTTCAGCATAGTCTCAAAGAAAACGAAATACCTAGGAATGTACCTAATGAAGGAGGTGAAGGACCTCTATAAGGAAAACTATGAAATCCTCAGAAAGGAAATAGCAGAGGATATTAACAAATGGAAGAACATACCATGCTCATGGATGGGAAGAATCAACATTGTTAAAATGTCTATACTTCCCAAAGCAATCCACATATTCAATGCCATTCCTATCAAAATACCAACATCGTACTTTCAAGATTTGGAAAAAATTATTCTGCGTTTTGTATGGAACTGGAAAAAACCCCGTATAGCTAAGGCAGTTCTCTGTAATAAAAATAAAGCTGGGGGCATCAGCATACCAGATTTTAGTCTGTACTACAAAGCCATAGTGGTCAAGACAGCATGGTACTGGCACAAAAACAGAGACATAGACACTTGGAATCAAATTGAAAACCAAGAAATGAAACTAACATTTTACAACCACCTAATCTTTGATAAACCAAAGAAGAACATACCTTGGGGGAAAGACTCCCTATTCAATAAATGGTGTTGGGAGAACTGGATGTCTACATGTAAAAGACTGAAACTGGACCCACACCTTTCCCCACAAAAATTGATTCAAGATGGATAAAGGACTTAAACTTAAGGCATGAAACAATAAAAATCCTCAAAGAAAGCATAGGAAAAATACTGGAAGATATTGGCCTGGGGAAAGACTTCATGAAGAAGACTGCCATTGCAATTACAACAACAACAAAAATAAACAAATGGGACTTCATTAAACTGAAAAGCTTCTGTACAGCTAAGAAGACAATAACCAAAGCAAAGAGACAACCTACACAATGGGAAAGGATATTTGCATATTTTCAATCAGACAAAAGCTTGATAACTAGGATCTATAGAGAACTCAAATTAATCCACATGAAAAAAGCCAACAATCCCTTATATCAGTGGGCAAGAGACATGAATAGAACTTTCTCTAAAGACAACAGACGAATGGCTAACAAACACATGAAAAAATGTTCATCATCTCTATATATTAGAGAAATGCAAATCGAAACAACCCTGAGGTATCATCTAACCCCAGTGAGAATGGCCCACATCACAACATCTCAAAACTGCAGATGCTGGCATGGATGTGGAGAGAAGGGAACACTTTTACACTGCTGGTGGGACTGCAAACTAGTACAACCTTTCTGGAAGGAAGTATGGAAAAACCTCAAAGCACTCAAGCTAGACCTCCCATTTGATCCTGCAATCCCATTACTGGGCATCTACCCAGAAGGAAAGAAATCCTTTTATCATAAGGACACTTGTACTAGACTGTTTATTGCAGCTCAATTTACCATTGCCAAAATGTGGAAACAGCCTAAATGCCCACCAACCCAGGAATGGATTAACAAGCTGTGGTATATGTATACCATGGAATACTATTCAGCCATTAAAAAAAATGGAGACTTTACATCCTTCGTATTAACCTGGATGGACGTGGAAGACATTATTCTTAGTAAAGCATCACAAGAATAGAGAAGCATGAATCCTATGTACTCAATTTTGATATGAGGACAATTAATGACAATTATGGTTATGGGGGGGGAAACAGAAAGAGGGAAGGAGGGAGGTGGGTGGGGCCTTGGTGTGTGTCACACTTTCTGGGGGCAAGACATGATTGCAAGAGGGACTTTACCTAACAATTGCAATCAGTGTAACCTGGCTTATTGTACCCTCAATGAATCCGCAACAATAAAAAAAGAAAAAAGAAAGGCAAAAAAAAAAAAAAAAAGAAATTATTCCTTGCGTCTTCTTGGACCACCATGGAATAAAAGTTGAACTCAGTAACAACAGGAATCAGCATACTCATACAAAAACATGAAAGTTAAATAACCTTATGCTGAATGATAGCTGGGTCATAGATGAGATTAAGAAGGAAATTGCCAAATTTGGGGACAAAATGATAATGAATACATGAATTATCAGAACCTCTGGAATACCGCAAAGGCAGTTCTAAGAGGGAAATTTATAGCACTGCAAGCCTTCCTCAAGACAACGGAAAGAGAGGAAGTTAACAATTTAATGGGACATCTCAAGCAACTGGAAAAGGAAGAACATTCCAACCCCAAACCCAGTAGAAAAGAAGTAACCTAAATTAGAGCATAATTAAATGAAATTGAAAACAAAAGAATTATACAACAGATCAATAAATCAAAGTGTTGGTTTTTTCAATTGGTCAATAAAATAGATAAACCTTTGGCTAACCTAACCAGGAAAAAAAAGAGTAAAATCTCTAATTTCATCAATCAGAAATGACAAAGATGAAATAACAACAGACACCTCAGAAATTCAAAAATTTCTTAATGAATATTATAAGAAACTTTATTCTCAGAAATATGAAAATCTGAAGGAAATTGACCAATACTTGGAAGCATGTCACCTCCAAGACTTAGCCAGAATTAAGTGGAAATGTTGAACAGGCCAATATCAAGTTCGGAAATAGCATCAACCATACAAAATCTCCCTAAAAAGAAAAGCATGGGACCAGATGGCTTCACGTCAGAATTCTACCAAATCTTTAAAGAGGAACTAGTACCTATATTACGCAACCTGTTCCAAAAGGTAGAAAAAGAAGGAAGACTACCCAACACGTTCTATAAAGCAAACATCACCCTGATCCCCAAACCAGGAAAAGACCCAACAAGAAAAGAAAATTATAGACTAATATCACTAATGAATATAGATTCAAAAATATTCCACAAGATTCTAACAAACAGAATCCAGCAACACATCAAAGAAATTATACATCATGACCAAGGCGGTTTTACCCCAGGGTCTCAAGGCTGGTTCAATATACATAAATCTATAAATATAATTCAGCACAGAGACAAATTAAAAAACAAAGACCATATGGTTCTCTCAATTGATGCAGAAAAAGCTTTTGATAATATCCAGGATCCCTTCATGATCAGAACACTTACAAAATATTGGTATAGAAGAGACATTTCTTAAACTGATAGAGGCTATCTACAGCAAACCCACAGCCAATATCATATTGAATGGAGTTAAATTGAAATCATTTCCACTCATATCAGGAACCAGACAAGGTTACCCATTGTCTCCACTGTTCTTTAACATTGTAATGGAAGTTTTAGCCATCGCAATTAGAAAAGATGATCAAGGGTATCCATATAGGGTCAGAAGAGATAAAACGTTCACTCTTCGCAGATGATATAATTGTATATCTGGAAAACCAGGGATTCTACTACTCTTGGAAGTGATTAAGGAATATAGTAGCGTCTCAGGTTATAAAATCAACATTCATAAATCGGTAGCCTCTATATATACCAACAATATTCAAGCTGAAAAAACAGTTAAGGACTCTATTCCATTCATAGTAGTGCCAAAGAAGATAAAATATTTGGGAGTTTATCTAACAAAGGAAGTGAAAGATCTCTATAAGGAGAACTATGAAACCCTAAGAAAAGAAATAGCTGAAAATGTTAACAAATGGAAAAACATACCATGCTCATGGCTGGGAAGAATCAACATTGTTAAAATGTCCATATTACCCAAAGCAATATACAATTTTAATGCAATCCCTATTAAGGCTTCACTGTCATACTTTAAAGATCTTGAAAATATAATATTTCATTTTATATGGAATCAGAAAAAACCTTGAATAGCCAAGACATTTACTCAGAAATAAAAACAAAGCAGGAGGAATCACGCTACCGGACCTCAGACTATACTATAAATTGATATTGCTCAAAACAGCATGGTACTGCCACAAAAACAGAGGTAGATGTCTGGAACAGAATAGAGAACCAAGAGATGAATCCAGCTACTTACCGTTATTGATCTTTGACAAGCCAATTTAAAACATTCAGTGGGGAAATGATTCCCTATTTAACAAATGGTGCTGGGTGAACTGGCTGGCAACCTGCAGAAGACTGAAGCTGGACCCGTACCTTTCACCATTAACTAAGATAGACTCTCACTGGATTAAAGATTTCAACTTAAGACATGAGACTATTAAAATACTAGAAGAGAGTGCAGGGAAAACCCTTGAAGAAATCGGTCTGGGTGAGTATTTTATGAGGAGGATCCCCCGGGCAATTGAAGCAGCTTCAAAAATACTCTACTGGGACCAGATCAAACTAAAAACTTCTGCACAGCCAAGAACACAGTAAGTAAAGCAAGCAGACAGCCCTCAGAATGGGAGAAGATATTTGCAGGTTATGTCTCCGACAAAGGTTTAATAACCAGAATCCACAGAGAACTCAAACGTATAAGCAAAAAAAGAACAAGGGATCCCATCGCAGGCTGGGCAAGGGACTTGAAGAGAAACTTCTCTGAAGAAGACAGGTGCACAGCCTACAGACATATGAAAAAGTGCTCATCATCTTTAATCATCAGAGAAATGCAAATCAAAACTACTTTGAGATATCCTCTAACTCCAGTAAGGTTAGCCCATATCACAAAATCCCAACCAGAGATGTTGCCATGGATGTGGAGAAAAGGGAACACTTCTACACTGCTGGTGGGAACGCAAATTAATACATTCCTTTTGGAAAGATGTTTGGAGAACACTTAGAGATCTAAAAATAGACCTGCCATTCAATCCTACAATTCCTCTACTAGGTATATGCCCAGAAGACCAAAAATCACATTATAACAAAGATATTTGTACCAGAATGTTTATCTCAGCCAAATTCATAATTGCTAAGTCATGGAAAAAGCCCAAGTGCCCATCAATCCACGAATGGATTAATAAATTGTGGTATATGTACACCATGGAATATTATGCAGCCTTAAAGAAAGATGGAGACTTTACCACTTTACATCTTTACATGGATGGAGCTGGAACATATTCTTCTCAGCAAAGTATCTCAAGAATGGAAGAAAAAGTATCCAATGTACTCAGCCCTACTATGAAACTAATTTATGGCTTTCACATGAAAGCTATAACCCAGTTATAACCTAAGAATGGGGGAAGGGGGAGAGGAAGGGGAGGGAGGGAGAGGATTGGCAGAGGGAGGGTGATTGGTGGGATTACACCTACGGTGCATCTTACAAGGGTATATGTGAAACTTTGTAAATGTAGAATATGAATGTCCTAATACAATAACTAAGAAAATGCCAGGAAGGCTGTGTTAACCAGTGTGATGTACATATGTCAAATGGTCTATAAAACCAGTGTATGGTGCCTCATGATTGCATTAATGTACACAGCTATGATTTAATAATAATAAAAAAAATCCCCTCATGGATGTACCCAGAATAATGTTTGACCAAATATTTGGGCACCCTGTTAACATGAAATTAACCATCACAGGACTTTTTAAAAAAGTAATTAAGGTTAAAACATTAATGTCATAAAAGTGGGGCCTTAATCCAATTATGACTGGTGTCCTTATAAGGAGAGTAGGACACAAAGAGCAACACCAGGGAAGCATATGCACAAGAGAAAGGCCACCTGAGGACACATTGACAAGGGAGTCATCGCAAGCCAATGAAAAAGGCCTCAGGAAAAACCAACCCTCAAAGGGTCAACCTGACCCCTTGATCTTGGGCTTCCAGCCTTCAGGACTATGAGAAATCAAGTTTTATTGTTTATGCCACCAGTCTGTGGTACTTTGTTATCATGAACCGAGTAGACTAATAAATCCCTTTCTCAGGACAGAAGAGAAGGCACGGCCGTCCTGAACTAAGCACCTTATGCCTGCACTGTGCTATGTACTTTCCAAGCAACTACCCTCATTTATGCTCATGACACTATCCAGAGGTGACTGCGTAGGTCTTTGTATAAGTTAGGAAGAGGTTTGTTTGCATATAACAGAAAACCTAATCTGCCACAGCTTGACCAAACAAAGGACTATTTTGCTCATATACAATAAATGCAGTGAAAAACATTCCAGGGCTATGGGGCAGCTCAGCATGACAGTGTGGCTGTTGTCAGACCTTGGCTCTGTTGAGCTTCTTTTTAGCCACCCAGAGTGACTTTTGCTCTTATGCTCCTTGCCTTGTGCTGACAAGAAGATGACTCCACCTCCACCATTTCTTCAGGAAGAAGATGAAGGAAGATGGGCAAAAGGCACAGGAGAACTCAGTCTCTGTGTTTTAAAGAAGTTTTACAAAAAAGTGAAACCCCTGTTACAGTTCATCAGATTGTTCTAGCCCATGCTGCAGGCAAGTTGTAATTTGACATTTTAGTTGAACAGAATTGGGGCAGAGGGAGAGAATGACCACGGGTGGGCAACTAGCAATGTTTTGCTGTTTTTGGCCTTGTACAAATGAGTAGGGATATCATATCATATCAGCTACTATTAACTCATGACACTTGGGGAGGGGTGATGCTATTGATAACACAATAGCAGGACAAAAGGTATAAAAGAGGGCTCTCCTGAACAAGGTAGTTGAGTGCCCTACAAAGGTGGTTCAGAAAGGATAAGCAACCCAGGTCACACAGTGACCTTCCCCAGGTCACACAGTGAGGAGTTAAACCCAGCTCACTCTAACTCCTTAATAATTGCACCAGGATATTATGATTATATAAATGTGGATAGGGGACTATCTGCTTTGGAAACACTGAAGTGCTTACTAATAATACTGTTTCCTGAACCCCACGTTGGGGCTTTGGATTTTCCTGGTCTGGAGCAGAGGCTGATTCCTAAATAAACCTGCCAGGGTGAGTCTGTTGCAGGTGATCTGCATGTAAGGAAACATTGCTTTCAGACAACTGAACATATATAAATAATCAAACATTCTCCTCCTTGATTCAGCTGGGAAAAGAACGCCATTAATTCCATTTGTGTAACTCAGCATTTTCAAAAGACAACGGGACACTCAGTGCAGGTCCTGATTCTCCTCCTGAGGATGACCCATTACCTGGAGAAGCTGGAACCGGCCAACATTCAGCTCATTGGGGACAGCAAAGGTGAGCAGACACATAGGAGGCCATGGGAGGAGCTGGCAGCCCAACTCCCAGAGGCTCAGCCTCTCCTCCCTCCCGTCCAGGGTGAGCCAGGGTGAGTTGGAGGCAATGAGCCCTATTCTAATAACCACAGATTAGGAGAGGATGGCAGCTGCAGGAGAAAAGCCCAAATAAGTGAAGCAAGTATAGACTTTTCAACAAATAGTTTTTTAACGCCTGCTCTGTGGCAGTCACTTAGTGCTGAGCAGACATGGGTAAGCACATACACAAGGTACCTGCCCTCGTGGAGCTCTCAGCTGGGTGATGAGGGAAATCCTTCATCAAGGAACCACACCGGTGAGCGTACAATTAACACGCGGCCTCCACTCCTCCTAAGGGAACCTCCTGAGTTCCAAGCCCTTAAGAAGAGCCAAAGCCACCTCCCTACGTCATTTTTTGTTGTTGTTGTTTGTTATTTTCTATTTGAATCTTTTTTATTTCAAAATATTAAGGGGCAGTTAATCTATCAACCCATCTTAGTCCTTATATCACTCCCTAAGTCAAACTCCCAGATAATGACTGATACTCAAATTCTGTAAAATGAACATATGAAGAAAAGAATGCTCTACGCCCATGTCTCAGCAAATTTTCTCAATTTTTACACACCATTGATTGTAAGATATATAAGCAATTTGATAACTTTTTTTTTTTTTTGGTAAGGGATGGAGAGGGAAGAGGTGGAAAAGAAATAACACATGGAAATTTCCAGACCATAACATGCATTTAAATTTGATAATTTTGAAAATGAGGAGGGATGTGAGTTTTAGAAACAAGGACATTGCATACTTAGTCCCTTGCAGCCATCATCTGCTCATCATATGTAAGTATTGTCCGTGTTCACCTGTTAGAATCTTTAGGCCAGGGAAAGTCAGGTTGGTGTAATGAAAGGCTTCATGGGGTAATTTGTGTTTTCTAAGCCTCTTGTTCTGTATGTGCTTCTTTTATGTTTTGTTTTGTTTTTTGTTTTTAAGACAGAGTCTTACTCTGTTGCTCCAGGCTAGAGTGCCATGTTGCCATAGCTCACAGCAAACTCAAACTCCTGCCTCAGACTCCCAAGTGGCTGGGACTACAGCCATGTGCCCAACTAATTTTTCTAGTTTTAGTAAAGACACAGTCTCACTCTTGCTCTGGCTGGTCTTAAACTCCTGAGTCCAAGCAATTCTCCCTTAGCCTCCTAGAGTGCTGGAATTTTAGATGTGAGCCCCCCACCACACCCAGCTCTGTGCTTTTTATAATGTGACTTCAACATTCCTCCCACCACAAACTAGGGTCTTTTCTCTCCTCTAGAATCAGGAGACTGATGGGGCAGGGGGGCGTTACTGCACCAAACTATAGAGAACAGTGAAAGGGATGCCATGAAAAGTCCAAGGCCGGGTTACATCTCTGCCTAGCTCTAGCTCTCTTAGGATGGTCATCCTTGGTACAACTCCCCCCCATGTTGAGAGGAAAAACAGGCCACGTGAAGAGGTCAGGCATGGGTTTTCCAGCTGACAGCACCAGGAAAGGTCTCCACTGACAGCCAGCGTCAACCACCAGATAAGTGAGTAGGCCCATGGATAATTTCAGCCACCAGGCTTCAAGTCATCCCAGCTGACACTAAGTGGCACAGACAACCTCTCCCTGCAGAGCTCTGCCTGGTTTGTAGATTTGTGAGCAAAACATATATTGTCATTACTTCAAGCCACTAGGTTTTGGGGGCAATTTTCTTATACAGCCATAGTAACTGAAACAGTGTGTGTGAAACGGTGTGTGAAGCTAGTGAATGATGCCCCATGATCATATCAATGTACACAGCTATGATTTAATAAAAAGAAAAAAAAAGAAACAGTGTGCAAATGCTTGCTGTGTCATTCTTAACAATAACCACAGAAAAATAATAACAAGTAAGTTTTATATCCTGCTTAGGAGGTTTCAACGAAATGTTGCTTCAGGTACTCTTTCATTTCACCAGGGAAGAATTGTCATCACATCCATTTCACAGATGGGAAATTGAGGCACAGAAAGAGGAAGTGATTTGTCCATAGTCACACCCTCTTCTCCACAGGGGCAAGACAAAGGGCAGCACTATTGTCATGAGGGACTAGAGGAGTACAGGTGTCTTTACTAATTGACAGATTATAATTGTACATATTCCCGGGGTACGTCGTGATGTTCCGATACATATACTGTGTGGTGATTAGATCAGAGTAATTAGCATAGCCATCATCTCAGCCATTCATCATTGCTTCATGTTGGGAATGTTTAATGCCCTCCTTCTAGCTACTAGAAACTATATTACAGACAGGGCGCTCCCCCAGCTAGCTGCCTGCCCTTTGCAGGTAAGTCATTCCCCGCTCTGTGTCTCAGTTCTCTCATTTGTGAGATGCAGATTACAATAGTACATTTCACAGAGATTTTAGTGAATGCCTTACACACATACAAGCATTGTTCAGGCCTTAATAAATGCTAGTTCTTCTGTGCTATAGCTGCAGCAGCAGAGTGCCCGTGACAGCGCTGGTGTCCATGAGCATCTCCTAGACAATGAACAAACGCATTGAACACCTGGCTGTTGAGCACCTCCCCCCCAAGGCCCTTCTCCCCTCTATCATCCTGCCACTCTCAGGGCTTGCATCTAGCAGGGCTGATTTTCCTTGGAAAATACTGAATGGAAACTGTGTGCTGGCTTGGTCCAGAATGGAAAAAATTGGGATTCTTTCCTATGCTTCTATAAATTTCTTATTCACAGAAGCGCTCAGAAATTTAAACACACAGCCACACGCACACTCTGGTGGCATCGCACAGTGCTCATAAATCAGGGCTGGGATGTTCACTATTTAAGGACTATTGCCCCAGCCTCAGCATAGCACCTGTCCTCTGAGCAGGGGATCAAGGCTCACAGACCCCTTGCCGCTGTACCCAACACCAGCACGAACCTGCCACGTCCCAGCTAGGCAGGGCACAACAGCACTGGCTGCTCTCTGCTGAAACGAGGGACAGAGATCAATTTCTTTCTAGCCATGCTGAGTGCAGCAAGCAGAGTAAGGCTAAACTCTGTCAAACAAACAATGTAGAGAACCCGAATTAATACCAAGATGGACCCAATTCCCTGACAGGCGTGTTAAATGTGATTAAAGCTGCGTAGCATTCCCCGCATACCCATCTGCTGCGTTGAGGAGCTCACAGCTGTTCTGATTTCCGACGTTCGGTTTCTTGTCAGTTGTTTCAAATGCATCCCATCTCGCACATAATCTGGGTCCTCCCCCCCTCGCCCTCCATGGGCCAGCAGCCTTGGCAAGCTTCTCTAAGTAGTCACTGATATCCACATGCCTTTGGCCGCTGGTCTGCAGTGGCATGTGTGAGCTCTGGCTGGTGCAAAAATGTGTTATCACAGAGAAAGCTTAGCGCTTTAGTGGCTGGAATGAATCTCTTGGATCCTAAGCTGTCCTGACGCCACCACCTGCGGCTTCTGCAGGTTTTTACTGTGGGGTGAGGGGAAAAAACAGGACAAATCATTTGTGATGCTACAGAGTGTTACCCTCCAGCCACCATAGAAATTGCTACCAGGGAAATACAGTTCAAAAGCTCTGAAAGGCCAGCGCAGGCACACTTGGGGGTTCTGGAGAAAGGTAGGGGCAGGGGATGGAGTTCACAGAGGCCCTTGCAACTGTGAGGCCAGAGGGCAGAGATAAGGCAGAGAACAGCTGACCTCAGGAGAACGGGGTAGCCCGACATAGGCCAATGCAGCATCTTCATGACAAGTGTTTTAAAGCTGGGGATTTGGCCCTGTACCAAGGTACACCACTGGCAGGCAGAACACAGGCTGGATTTCGGCCCCTCTCGCGCCCTTGAGCAAGGGTCCTTGTGCACTGAACAACATGTACAACCATACACATAACACTGAACTGAGGAAGCACTCAAGGTAGCACAGGGAGGTAGCAAAGTCAGGAGACAAAGTAATTGCAAAATGCAACCAAGAGGAGGCAAGGCTAGCCCAGGGTGTGGGGGAGCTAGCAGAGAAGTGTATAAATGGGGTGTACTGTGGATTTAAAGATGAGAACGTGATTTTGTGATTGGGATGATTGAGAAAGGCGTGAAGAGAGATGGAATTTGAGATGAAGAGGACAAAGGGTCATGAAGACATTTTAAACATACTTGGAGAAGTATAAACAAAGAAATGCAGAGAGCAGACTGGGGGAATGTGACAGGACAGTCTGCGGTCCAGTTTTTCTGGAGCTTAAAGTACACATGAGAGATTGAGGCTGCAGGAATTTGGGGACATGCTATGGAGGATATTAAATACAAATATGTGGCATTTGTAGCTGATTTGATGCCCAACAAGCCACTGGCCATTTTTGGCATGATTCGTGATCAAAGTGACATGAGCAGAGCGTGCTGAGGAAAATCACCTGGTGGAGAATGACTAGAGAGGAACCAGGGAGGACCAAATAGGAGACAGGGGCTGTGCTGCATGTGGGGGAAATTGAGGGACAACCGTACTGATTCAAAAGATAACATGGAGACCGGAAAGGGTGTCAGATGGAAAATTGGGTCACCTGCTTGAATTCCGCCACACGGAAGTCCTGCCAGCCTGTGCTGGGTGTTGTATTTCTACACATGCAACTACAACACAGCAGAGGGTGCTGACCCCGTGCTGGAGCTGGCCAGCCGAGACAACCTGTTCACGGAGAGGAAGCTGACCACAGCGCACCTGTCTCTCACCTAGAAACTGAGGCCTCAGACTGTCAGAGAATGTTATTACAGAATCAATTACTGTCATGGAAATCTTCAGTCCATTAATAGTCACCCAGTTTTAAATGTAAAATTGTATGCATTTAGAGAGAAATGTAGGAAAGGGAAGGAGAGAGGGACGAGGAGGCGAGGTTAGTTGCCAATTCATTTGAGAACTAAGAAAAAAGAACTTAAAATCTTAATAAATACAGGGTCTGAGACACACGACACCTTGTGTCATCTATTGCTGTCCCACAGCTTCCTGTGTTAGTTCACTAGGGCTGCATAACAAGCACCACAAACTAGGTGGCTTCAAACAACAGAAATGTATTGTCTCCCAGTGCTGAGGCTGGAGTCCCCAAATCAAGAAGTCAGCAGGGCCACGGTCTCTCTGAGACCTGTAAGGAACACTTCCTTGCCTCTTCCTAGCTGCTGGCAATCTTTGCCTCTGCCTCCATCATCACATGGCCTTCTCCCTGTGTGTCTCTCTCGACTCTTCCTATGCAGACACCAGTCGTACTAACTCCGCTTCAGTAGGACTTTTCTTAACTAATCACATCTGCAATAATCCTACTTCCAAATAAGGCCACATTCTGAGTTATCAGGGATGACTTCGGCAGATTTGTTTGAAGGGACACAATTCAATCTGCAACACCCCCACATTTCCCTGTTCCTCCTCCCAGGAAGGTGGCTATGGCTCCCAAAGAGGGCCTCGCTTGAGAGATTCCTCCCCTGACCTCTCTTGTCTATTTACATTCTGGTGGCCACTCTAGAGTTTCTCAGGACTTGGTGGACTTGGTGTCCAGCAGTATGGACTTGATGTCAATGTAGGGAGCCCTATGACTTCTAGAGATTGGCCTTTCAGGTCAGATCTTGACTACAGGGTTGGTCAACTGAGAATCAGAGGCCAGCCAGCTGAAACAGCCCAGGGACTTATTGTGGACCCTTGCCTACCTGGTGGTATTCATAAGGAAGCACTGTGACCACCTTCACTCTGGTGGAAGGGGTTGGCAGAGTCTCCATAGCCCATTGGCTCAAGTATAGACATACTATTCGTGAAGTGGGGCTTCCACATAAAAATATAAATATTATCCTTTGCTTATCTCCCATGGTCTACCACACACCAAGAATTTCTATAGGTTGTCAAGAATACCTCGCCCTCCCCAATACCACATATTTGTTGTAGTATTCACTTTTCTGCAATCTCTTAGAGATATTCCAAGACATTTATTATGACCTCCAATTCCACCCCTACTCTTCTCTTCATTTGGGACCAGTCCATTTAACATCATACAGTAAGTCTACTCAGCCCTCCAGCTCTACACAGAAAGATGGGGGACTATGGTGGACACCTTGTGCTGGGAGGACTTGGCCCTGAGGCTCTCACCGTGCTTCTCTTGCCAGCCATCTGCACCCCAACGATGCGTCCCACTACTTGTTCATTTTGATCTTCATGCCTCCACTGTGCCATCTTTCTCTCAGGACACCTTCTCATTTTGTTTCCTTGATGTTGAAGCCCCCTCTCCCTCCTGAGATGGCACATCAGTAGCCTGCTACCCCTGGTACAGACACGCCCCACAGCACACACTCTGTGCCCAGGCTGGACCTATCTCCCCCTAGACCTCTTTCCTAGGCTCAGAGAGGCCGTGAGAATGCGCCAGTCACAGTTCTGCCACATATCCCCACCTGACTGCTCACCACTGTGACAAGATTAATAAACTAGAATCCCTCCCAGCCCATGAAGGAATTACTTCTAAGGGACCAATTGCTGCTGTACATCAGCCCACAAAGTGAAGCATTTTAACTTCCCTCTCCAGCTGACCAGCCTGGGAAGAGCTGCTCCTGCATTCTAAAGAAAGCCTGGCACTCTTATCTTTGAGATGATTCAAACTCTTTCCTCAAAGCCTCGGTTCTTCAGGTCTACTGAGCCAGTGCTTTCTTAAGATGTGCATTGAAAACAACAACTCTGTATCAAGAGAAAACCCTGAGGATAGTCCCTTGAGTTCTATTAAAGACATTGGGAATCATTTAATAATTTTCTTACAGAAAAAAACATGTATTAATTGAAAAAGAAATTGGTCAGTATACAAGAGCTGGTCAATAAACATTTGCTGGACAGATATTAGGTTTCTAGCACAAAGGAAACAAGAAAATAAGGTACCATCCCAAACCCAGGAATGCACACTGGTGACAGCAACGCAGTACACACAGTCACAGGACACTGGGATCTGATGTCAGAGTCACGTTCCTTCAAACCTGAAGTCTTCTTCCCTCAAACCTCAGATCACATTTGCACTATTCTGCTCAGATACCTACAAAATCCCAGTTGTCATTACTAAATTTTAGATTAGGTATAAAATAATAATAGATAAGTAAATAAAAAGACCAAACATCTGTGCTTCAGTATATAGACACTCACCCATATACAAATATATCCTATGAATTGGTGCTGATAATAATCCAAAAACTCAGAATCCCAAATGTTGAAATCTCTGAAGATGAAAATTCCTAATATCTGTAATCCCTAACATCTAAAATCCACAAAATCACAATTCCAAAAGTTTAAAATCACGAATGTTGAAATTCTGAAAGTTTCCAAGTCTTAAGCAAGGGATTAGTACATTTTCCATGTCTTTATTGTATTTGGGGGTGTATAATGCTCACTTTTTTTGCCCAAATATTTAGGGAAAAATAAGGATATGCATTATACTTGCATAGCATGGCTTGGGAGCAGGGAAGTCCAGCAGGCCCTGAAGGGCTGCTGCACACTCCTTCCTGGGCCTGCCTGATGCACGGTTCTAGTCAGGGAGGATCCAGCAGGCCACAGTGGTGGCAGGGCTGGCAAGATGGGCCATAGCTATGTGGGGCAAGGGCCAAGGCCCGAGGCCTGGCTGCACAGAGGGGCCGGGGAGCCCTGTGCAGGCCCCAGGGACCTGCCTGGCTGCCCAGGGGTGAGCAGCCTCAGAAGCTCCTGCCCCACCAGCCACGCATTTGGCCATCTCAGCCATGGCCCCTGACATGGCAGAAGGGAAAGAAAACCTGCACAGAGCAGCTAGCTGGGGGAGGGAGGTGTGATCTGTATGTCTCTCAGGAGAGCCCTGACTAAAACGTATTTGGCACGGGGGAAGCTGGACTTCATTACTTCTTACTGTATTTCTCACAACACAAGGCAAGAGATCTTTGAAACTGTTCCCTCACAAAAAGGCCACTATAAAGTAGGAGGCTACTTAATGGTGAAATATAAAATTTTCAAGCTAATTATTATTGGTACTGCAAAAGCAGAAAATCACTGAACTACAACAGCTAAGCAACAGCCGAACTTTCACATGGACGATGTCCACTTAAAAATTTGTGGTCCAAATACAAGTGTATCAAGTGTTTTATAGATCACAGAAGTGAAAATTCCAATGAAAGATATAAGACATCTTCCATCAAATGATGCGACTGCGTACAACTTCTGCCCCTTCTCACAAAGCACCAAGTCGCTATTGTGCATATTTCATCCCTGCATCATTTCCAATACTGGAGGCATAAGTTGTGTGAAAGTTTTCAGAGACTTCTCATTTTTTTTATACACTTTTTGCAAATCCGACACCACCAAAGTGTATCGTCACTACATTGACTTTGTGTGTCAAGTTGTGCGTGTATATATAAAGGTTGAAACTTCCTCAGTAAATGAAAAGCTACCATTTTTGTACATCCACATGTGTGACAGGTAGAACTTCTTGAGATCTCAGCTCTTCGGGTAACTACACACAGTGGTGACCCTCCGCAGGCTTTGATTGACCTTGTCAAAAGACTTAGGTTGTTTGTCATAGTATTTCAGACAACTGCAGTTATAAGCCTGCCTGCACGAAATTACCAACCATAGCAATATGCTTTTATATATTCTACTTTCTGATGTATTTCTTTATTTGTACCATCCCTCTGTTCATAACTATGTGATGTTGGTGTGCCTGAGTATACTCTGCTTTCAAAAATAGGTATTTTATTATCGCCTATTTTATTGCGTAATGTGGCCTATGAAGTGTTCTGTCAATGTTTTACATTCCTCAAACAAACCCACTTTTAAAAAGGTAAATAAATGTCTTTTTTAAATATTGTTTTTATTTTTTCCAGGATTTGGGGATCTGAGTCTATAGGGATTGTGATTTTCAGGATTTTAGACTCAGGATTTTGACATTCGGGATCATGGCTTTTAGGAATATGTCTTTCAGGATTACAGCCTAAGCAAGGATTCAAACCCAAGTCTGTCCCATTCCAAAGACTGTTCTCATAACCAACATGCCAGTCAGATTTTCCAAGTGCTGTTGTAGTCTCCAAAAACCTGGGGAAGGGTCACAGAATGAGCCTCAAAGTCCAAGCTGGGCTCGAAGAGAATTCGTCAGCGTCACCACAGTTGTACACGTTAATCCTGATCAAGGAGAGAAGCCGGCCAGGGAAACCAAAGACACTGAATCAAAGGGCCAGGCTGAGGTTGTCAACAGGAAACCAGGCTGCAGTTTGAAGGCCAAGGGGATTGAAGCCATGCGGAAATTGAAGTGGGAGGAAGGAAAATATAAACAGGCACTGGGGAGGGTTTGGCACGTGCATGGTGAATGAGGCCAGGGTATCGTTCTGATTAGTCACTGCCCACCTAGGGGATGATGGCAGGCCCTGTGCACCAGCCAGGAGTCCTGTGTGGGGTCCAGCACTGCTGGCTCTGGCCTGTGACAGCTCTCAGCTGCAAAACAGGTAACTGCCTGGGCTCCTCCTTGGGGAGGCTGAGCACAGTCCAAAAAATGCACAGCAGACTGTGATGGCCCTGCCAGCCAAGCCTTTTTAGGTTACAGACAGGCTGTGTTTATACTCCCAGGGATGGAACATCCTTTGCTCACAACCCCCCTCCAGCTCCCCCATTTTGGCAAATGCCTAGATTCTTAGCAATCTGTGCAGACATGTTGTGAATCACTCTCAGCTCAAGTACACAATATTCCCCGACTTTAACCTTCATCTGCTTGCCTTGCACATCTCCCACTCCCAGCAGTGGTGGAGGCCAACTCCATAAGGAAGCAGTGGCCCCCAGTGTGCTGAGACGTTTAGCAGTGGCGAGCAAGACAACCACAAAACTAGGTGACTAATACCCTGGGGACTCCACTTGTGCCAGGCACAATCTGGAGACCTTACATTCCCACAGTTCCATCAGCAAGCGGTTATTATGTCCATCATATGGATAAGGAAACTGAGGGTCAGAAAGATTAATCTGCACACGCATGAAAGCGAGAGACCTAAGAAGTAAAACTGGATATGCTTTTGCTCATATCCAATGTTCCATCTCAAATCTTTGTACTTCTGCTTATTTTCATTATCAGCCATGATAGCAACAGCAACAGCTTGTGGGCTAGACACCACCAAGTGCTTCGTAGACACTGAGTCATTTCAGCCTTCCAGAGAGTGTGAGGAAGATACAATTACTATCGTCATTTTAGAGAGGAGGTTCTCAGGCATGAAATGAGCAGCCATGAGAGAGGCAGAGAGGTGAGTGAGGTCCTGCGTCCTTCATTCCCTTCACCCTGTCTTTACTAGAGGCCGCTCAGCTAGCTGGGGAAGACCCAGGCTCCAGGTTTTTAATAGCTCATCCACGAAGCCTGGGTGAGGTGGGAGGGTCTGAGAGACAGTTTGGAGATGGGGGTGTGTATGTATCAGTCTCGTCAAGGTGCTCCTCAAGAAAGGTAGAGAAAGAAAAGATGGGGTCTTGAAGGAAAGAAGCAAGAATAGCTAGATGGAAAAGCTTGGAGGTTTCTGAAGAATCACAAGAGATGGGGCACAGGCAGGCAGGACAAGTTCATCAAACAGACAATGAAAATCAGCTCTTCCATGACGGCAGCCCTAGGTCCCAGTCACGAAGGGCTTCACAGACACAAACGTATGCTTCGTTTAGAGATTTAAAGGTTCCATTCACAAGACAACATAACGTATGGAAAGGAGCCTGGGGACATGAATAGGATGGAGTTCCTGAGCAGGTGGGAATACACTAAGGGTGGCCCTAAAAGCAGCCGGCCATGCCAGCCAGTGGAGTGGTGGGCTCAGGGATGTACTAAGTGAATCCAGGAAGAAGTGAAACCTGCATCAGTCATTCCTGCTCCAGACGTGATGCCCATTGGAACCTGATCACTCCCTAGAGGGACTCCAGTATCTCATCGCAAATGTTATCTCTTCAATTTGCCACTTCGGCTACCTTTAACCTAGAGAAGGAGGCTCCTTGTGAACCTGCTGAACTGCTGGCTTCTGAATTCCTAGATTCACCCCCAGGGGACTGAAGGACCTTTCTCCACTCCTCACCAGCATTAGGACCAAATTCAGCTCCAGTTCCCCTTCACTGAGCTCTTCCAAGGCACAGTACTAGGTGCAATTCTAATTTTGTTTTTTGGTTTTTTATTGTTGGGGATTCATTGAGGGCACAAAGAACCAGATTACATTGATTGCATTTGTTACATAAAGACCCTCTCATAATTGTATCCTACCCCCAAATGGTGTACCACTCCCTGTGACCCCCCCACGCCCTCCCTCCTTCCCTTTCTCTGCTCTCCCCATCCCCCACTGTGTACTAGGTCATTAATTGTCCTCATATCAGAACTGAGTACATAGGATTCTTGCTTCTCCATTCTTGTGATGCTTTACTAAGAATAATGTTTTCCACTTCCATCCAGGTTAATACAAAAAATGTAGCCTCCATCTTTTTTAGGGGCTGAATAGTATTCCATAGTATACACATACCACAGCTTGGAAAGTTGCTCAGGGAGAGCTTGCTTAGTGCCACAGAAGTCAGTAAGTGGCAGAGCCAGGATCCCAGTATAGCCTTTCACTCTAAGTGCATTGCTGTCTTCCCTACCTCACACTGCCTTCTAGAAAAGTTAGCTAATTCTGGGCCCCTACATAGTAAACATAGTGTTTAATAACTAATTATTTGAGTTCAAAAAATGCCTATTAATTGGATGAGGTTCTGCTTTTTAAGCTTATCTTTGTTTCTAGTACTGAGAAAGAGTATTCTAAAATAGGGGATGGACAGACAGATGGACGAACAGATAGGCAAACAGACTTTACACTGAGTTTTGATCTTAGCTCCCTCAGCAAACGTTGCAACCTTAAAAATAATAACCTGTCTGTAAAATGGCCTCATCACAGTCCTTCTCACAGGACCACGGTGAGAAACTCTCTCTGACACTGCCTGCTATACTGCTAGACTCTTACTATTCTCTTTTCTGTTAAAACTACCCTTTATAACTGTGTCCAAATCCTACAGCAAGGACCCAACTCAAATATTGTTTGAAACATTCAGAATGTCTGTTTTTGACATCAAGTTGGCCCATAGGTTTGATGGCCTGGTACCCATGGAGTCCCACCCAAGAACATTTTCTTCAAAACAGGTTCCTGTTACAGAAACAGCTCTGGTTTTAAATGTACTCCCTTTCCTCATAAAAATGCCCCAGTCAGCTAAAGCCATTCTGTTTAAAATATTTAATTAATACCTTCACAGAGGCCTGGAACTTATTAAAGACTCTTGGGGACCATGTCTTAGGGGCAACGCTTTGTTCTAAGCAGCTCTATGTGTTACAGATAAAATAAAGCACTGGAATGTGCTTTCTATTAAAAGCAGGGAAGTTAGTCCGCCCGCTGTTGCAAACTGCAAACTCCTTTGTCATCATAGTGACACATCAAGGCATAATCCAAGTACAACATACAAATACAAACACTGTCCATCCACCCGCTTAAGTCCCAGGAAAACCACAAGAAAGTTCTGGTCTTTATACTAGGGGATTAAAACCTGGATAAGCACTTTCTTTACCTCTTCTTCCAACTGAAGAGGCCAGGAAGGCCAGTTGCTCGCCCACAAACAAGAGCAAAGATGCGAAGGGGCTCACATAGCTCTACCTGCAGCATCTTCCCAGCTTTTCAGCCTGAGTCAGGGAAGGCGCCTGGGCAAAAAAAGTCCCACTTTCCAAGCGAGAAAGCCTGCTCTTAGTCCCCCTTTGTCTGCTGAAGACTGGCAAATGTTTCACACCTCAATTTTGTTTGGGGAGTACATTTGTTTTCTGATTATAAAAAATGTGTAGGTTCAATTTTGAAAAATTTGGAAAATCAGGAAAATAAAGGATTACCAATAACCCTACCACCTACAGGTGCCTTTGGTGCACTTCCTTTTTCTTATGTGTGTGGTTTCACAAAACTGCCATGACTATACATTGACCTTTTCATCTCTGCTTCCTTTCTCTTACTATAGTACCCTGAGCATTTCCCCAGGCCATTTGTTTTTTTAATTAACAATTTTATTTTTTTTTAAGTAGTTTTAGGTCTACAGCAAAATCGAGAGGTAGGTACAGAGATGCCCCATCTATTCCCCGGGTCCTCACATGCTCAGCCATTATCAACATTTCCCACCAGAGGGGTACATTTGTTACAATTGATGAACCTACATTGACACCTGAAGTCTATAGTTTACATAAGGGTCCACTCTGGGTGCAATACTTTCTACAGATTTGGACAAATGTAAACTAGCAGGTACCTACCATTACCGTATCATTCAGGGTATTTTCAGTGCCCTAAAACTCCTCTGCGCTCTGCCTATGTCTCCCTACCACTACCACCACCAAACCCAGGCAACCACTGATCTTTTTATTGTCTCCATAGTTTTGCATTTTCCTAAATATCATAAAGTGGGAATCAGGCAGTCTGTAGTCTTTTCAGATTGACTTCTTTCACTTATTAATAGGCATTTAAGGTACTTCTTAAGGTTCACAATCTTCCTGGCTCCATAGATTCCTTTTTGGCATTAAATGCTATCCCATTGTCTGGATACCACAGTTTATTCATTCAGTCACCTACAGAAAAGATCTTGATTGTTTACAAGCTTTAGCATTTATGAATAAAACTGCGATTGACCCCATCTGTGTGCAGGTTTTTGTGTGGACAGAGTTTTCTAATCCTTTGGATAAGTACCAAGGTGCTCAATGGCTAGATTGTATGGTAAAAATATTGTTAAGTTACCAGAGACTGGGAAAGATAGTGGGGAGCAAGAAATCAATTGGGGGTGGTTAATAGGTGCAAAAATATAGGTAAACAGCATTTGATAGCACAACAAAGTGACTCTAGTCAACAATAAGTTATGGTATATCTTAAAAATAACTAAAATAGTGGAATGTTCCTAACACAAAGAAATGATAAATGTTTGAGGTGATGGATACCCCAATTACCCTGATTTCATTAATGCACATTATACACCTATCTAAAAATATCATAAGTACTCTATAAATACATACTATTATGTATGTTTAATTAACAATACAATTTTTTCAAGAATATTTTTTGTTTTATAGGAAACTGTCTTCCGGAGTGGCTGTACGTTTTGCATTCCCCCCAGCAATGAATGAGAGTTCCTGTTGCTCCACATCCTTGCCAGCATTTGGTGTTGTCAGTGCTCTGGATTCTGGACATTCTTATAGGTGTATAGTGGTATCTCATTGCTGTTTTAACCTGTGTTTCCCTGATGACACATGATAAAGAGCCTCTTTTCCTATGCTTATTTCCCATCTGTATGTCTTATCTGCTGAAGTATCTGTTAAGACCTTTGGCTCATTTTTTAATCAAATCATTTTCATATTTTTGAGTTCCAGGAGATCTTTGTATATTTTGGATAACAGTTTTTTATATGAGTGTCTTTCCCAAATATTTTCTCCCGGTCTGTGGCCTGTCTTCTCATTCTCTTGACTTTGTCTTTCAGAGAGCAGAAGTTTTTAATTTTAATGAAGTCTGGGTTGTCAACTATTTCTTTCATGGATTGTTCCTTTGGTGGTGTTATCATTTACTTTTCATTGCCAAGGAGGATACCTTTATATTCTGGGCAACATTAACATAACCAATTATTTCCGATACGGTAAACATTGAGGTTGAATGTTTCACTACTGTAAACAATGCAGTGATGTATCAAGATGCCATCGCTACACTTTTTGAATCATTTCCTTTGGATAGATTCCTAAAGGAGAATGACTGAATCAGAGGCTCTGAATAGTTTTAAAGCACTTGAGATATTGTGTCAAGTGCCAACAAACTGGACCACTTTACTCCCTTAACTGCACATGAAAATGCCGATGTCATTACCCTTTTTTATTTTTACTGAAGTGTATAGCTATACCTACATAATTTTATAAAGAAACCATCATGAGGCTGCCACTTTTCATGCATCATGGGAGCACAGTAACCATCCTTCTTCTTACCCTTCATTTACATAAAAAAGGAATCCTGAGGGGAAACAGGGCCTCAGAGGCCCCTAAAAGAAGGGTACACCCCTCCTCCAACCTGAGTAAATTAGGAGGGAACACTGAAGGTCTTTTGCAAAATCCTACATGGCTAAGAGCATGAATTTAAACTTTGGCCCCTGTACTGCAGCCAAGATCCTGTAAGAGTTTATTTATTTTTCTCTACTTTTCCCTTTGATAATCAACAAATTTAATACATTCATTTAAAATCCCTCAAGTCTGTTCCCTTTCCCAGGACAGAATGAAGCAATCTAGTTCCCACGTTCCGACAGCATGGTATTAGGGGCCACAAAAGACGATAGCTCTCAACCCATAAAGCCAGGGCCAGTTCAAATAACTGAAGGTTTTGTAAAAACAATCGAGCAAAAGACATTCGCACAAGAGCCTTGAAGATCTTCCAACATTTTTCCGCCCCGTTATTCCCTCCTATAAGAATTTAAGTCTTCCCTCTACCTGACCATGGCCATATTTTGAAATTGAGTTAGTTTTGCTACCAAAAGAATCCATTTTCTCCTTATTTGGAGATGCAGGCAATGCTTTTCTCCAGTCAAGAGAGCCCAGGGGTGTAACTTCACAGTGTTTCTAGTCTTGGCATCCTACCTGGAGCTAATAGGGAGACAAGGAAGTGGGTGCATAGCTCCAGGGGTGCTGACATCTTATGCTTTGAGGGGTTGGATGGGGCAACTCTGGGAAGTGCCTTCAGCTTTATAGTCCCTAACTGCCAGTGCCACGTAGGTGTATCCAAGTCCACTGAGAATTCAGCTACATTTCACAACATGGCTGTAAAACAGTTGCAAGTATGAATTTGTTAGTCTCGACTCGCTTTTATGCTGAATGACTCTGAAATACCTGATTAAAGCGGCTAGCTTCGGTTTCCACTCTGAAGGCCTGGCTTGAATTTATTGCTGCCTCATGTGAGATTGCCTCAAGCTGGGTCTCCCCACGTAAGTGGCAGGCAAATTAACTATTTCCCTGCTGGATGCCAGCTCCATCCCTTACTTCCTACCTCCCTCCAACCCCCAATTCCCACCCCCCAGCCCCAGGAGCAGATTCTGCATGGAACTTTCTGCAAAGGTCTCATAAAGCACAGAGGCAAACCTGGCTGTCTGGCCTGAGTGCTCTTCTTTGAAGGAAGATATTGAGAAAGAGCCCGCTGTAATAAAGACGTTTTAAAATTATTTTCAAACTTTGAAGACACAAAAATTCAGAGAAGAATTGGAGGAAAAAAGACTCTCAACAGCCAAATACTTCTCACTGGTATTTTAAATAAAACACATATGTAAGTTTGGAAAGCTTCAATCATTCAGAAAGGTACAAAGTTAAAAATGTGAAAATAATGCAAAGCATACTTTACCTATCAGAATAAATATAAAGCTCAATATAAAGCTCACTATACGTTTATCTTTCTAGCTAAATTATTCCTGATTTAATTATGTGTATTTTGAAGTTTGCTAGGTTTTCAGAAACACAATCCTTATATAAACTGAGATAGGCCCCCTGTACTATTTTCATTTTTCTCTTTTACACAGAAAGTTGCAGAGAAAAAGTAATTTATCCAAAGACTCAGTGATAATAAGCAGCAGAGTAAGGATGTGGGCCCAGTCACTGGGCCACATACAGCAGCTTACTGGGTCATGACAGTGACAGACCTGCATCCCTGCTCCCAGTCCCAGCATTCATCATCCCATAATAAGGCTTAAGATCATGCCATTCCCCTATTCAGTCACCTGAAGTGACTCACCACTTTATACCACTGGGTAGCAGGTGGGATATGGAAAACAGCATCCAATACACAGTTATTGAGAGACATACATTTTAAAGAAAGTGAATTCTACCAGACAAGGTGATACCATTTTAACACGAATAGTTACAACAAAGTCCATGTATATGACCACGTATCTCTCTTAAGGGCGATATGATAATAGCAATTAACACTCAAGGAGATTTTGGTTAAAAGGTGGAGGCGCCTGTGGCTCAGTGAGCCGGGCGCCGGCCCCATATACCGAGGGTGGAGGGTTCAAACCCAGCCTCGGCCAAACTGCAACAACAACAACAAAAAAAAAATAGCTGGGTGTTGTGGCGGGCGCCTGTAGTCCCAGCTACTCGGGAGGCTGAGGCAGGAGAATCGCCTAAGCCCAGGAGTTGGAGGTTGCTGTGAGCTGTGTGACGCCACAGCACTCTACTGAGGGCAATAAAGTGAAACTCTGTCTCTACAAAAAAAAAAAAAAAGGTGGCAAAAATAACTGTCACTTTTTGCCTTAACCCATTTTAAATGGGAGTGACTGCAGACTGAACTATTGGAATGAATACAAATAAAATGGTTATCAAGTATTCAGTCTCTCTCACGTAGCAGGGACTGTGCTAAGTATTTTACATTCCTCAGTGTATGTGAGCACATAACTCTTTGAAGCAGAGACTATTATCCCGAGACAGAGGGTGCCAAAAAATGTACACACATTTTAAGAAAGGAAAAAAGTGTATTAAAATTGTAATACTCAATATATACCAAAAACAGTTGTTATCCTATACCTCTTACAATTGCAGAAGTCAAATGAGACTTGGGCATTACAATATTGATGCAATTTTTTCCTTCCTTAAATTGCGTGTGCGTGTTGTAGCCACCCTCCGGAGGCATGTGAGGACACTGAGGCGGAGAGAGGTGAAGCAAACCGTCCGTGGTAAGGGGTGGAACTCGTTTTCTAGGGCTGCCCCAACAAAGTACCCCACACTGGTGGCTTATACAACAGAACCTTGCCTTCTGGCAGTCCTGGGTGCTGGAAGGCTGAGACGGAGTTGCTGTCTGGGTTGGTTTCCCCTGAGGCCTCCCACCTGGGCATGGAGATGTCCATCTTCTCCCTGTGCCTCCTCCCGGCCTTTCCTCTGCATGCCTGTGTCCAACTCACCTTTTGTTATATGGACACCAGTCCACTGAATTAGACCCTACCCCAATGACTTCATTTTAAATGAATTACCTCTTTTAAAACCCTATCCTCAGATATAGTCACATTCTGAGGATTTGGCAGTTAGGTCTTCAATTCATGAATAAAGCAGCAGAGTTGGGGTGACCCATACCAGGGGCTGAGCCGGACTCTGATACAAATCTGTAATGTTGAAAGTTGGCATTGTTTCTGCTACCCCATCCTGCCTTGGAATCCATAACGATTCTTTAACTCCTTTTGGCCTATTGCAGTGTGATTTAGGAAATAACCACAAAATTAATAACATCTATTTATAATCACTATAGCTCCTTTAACCACAGCAAACAAAATAACTCAAGGCCCGAAGTACAGCAATTGATTTGTCTTTACCACAGGCAAATATGAATGAACGCAAAGATGATGAATCTTCATATAGCCACGTTATTTTTTTTCTCTGAAAGGATCCATAGGTAGAGAAAGACCCAGAGGCTTCTGTTAACCTGGGGCTGGGATTTAGCTGCACATTCTTACCTGGGATTACCACTCATCTCCACGAACTGTCTGGGGACCCTCTGGCAGGATTACCAGCCCAGAGCCAGCCATGGGGAGCAATCACTGATTGGGCAGGGCAGGGCCAGATGGCCGAGTGGCGGGTGTTCCTTTGTTTCCTGACATGAATAATATCGTGGACACACCCCTTTCTATTCCGTGATATGTTATTTTCTGAGATTGACTTATTGTCACGTTACCTTCAAAATTTCTACCATATCTGTTCAACTTGTAATTTTACTTACTATTTTTTAAATCATCTTACTTGTTTTATTTAAATTTATCTTTAAAGGGGAAGTTTATATAATTATCTTAAAAGGAAAGCCGGTATTATTTGCTACAGTTAGAAGGTAAGCACAAAAGACGTACAAGAAAGCGAAATGCTGTTACACGTATTTAAATTCCAGCTAGGTGTAGCTGCTTGCTGTCTCCTTTTCTCTCTCTCTGCTTAAAAATAACCAGGAAATATAAAGGAAGTGTTTAAGACATACTGGTGCTGAACAGAGACTTTCATCTAATAATTTAATTGGACGGTTGAAACAAACTTGAACCCGGAAAAACTTTTTCACCCTATGATCAATGTTCTCTAATGCTTGGACTTAGTCTTACCAAAACCAAATCCATTCACATTTAGAGAATTCTGCTTTTTACTTTTCAAAGAATTCTCACAACAACCCTTTAATATAAGTAGAGTAGACATTTTATACTTGTTTTCTAGTTAGAGAAAATTTCAGCAAATTATGGGCATTCTTAGAAACTCCTAAACCCCAAGCAAGTCTCCTATTCAGAGTTTAGAATTGGACAACCGCACTTGGGGTCCAGGAATGGAATCCAAATCAAGGAATGAGGGGAGGGCAGGAAACACTTATTGCTAAAGAGATGACTTTCTATAGTTGGCTCAGCCGCTTTGCTGGTCTTGAGCCAAGTGCTACACAACTGGAAACCAAATCTAGGTTCAGAGACACATGCTAGACCGAGTTTCCGGTACTCAGTCTCTGACCAGGTTGCAGAGGGTGCTGGGATAACATCCGCTTCTCCCAGGGAAGGAGAGACTGCTGCTCTCTTTGCTCAGCTGCAGTAATTGATGTGACCACAGATTTGCCAGGTCTCTCTCATCCTGCTTTTGTTCTACAAATAGCTGACCCAGTTCTCAAGTCAGAGGACCATCTCCATGCTGGCTCTTTACCTGTGGCCACCAGCAGAACCGGGAGCTTGGACATGCAGAATCTAAGTACCCCTGCCTCTGCCCCTTCCCCTCAGAGATCAGATCAACTGAATCAGAGTCTCCAGATTAACCAAGTCTACAGGTGATTCAAATGCACATTAAAAATCAATAAACACTACTTTAAAAGACTATGGTCAAGAAGAGGTCAAGCCCTGGATCCTTCAGCTGTGTCATTCTCACGCGCAGAGCCTCAAGCTGCTCCTCTGACTGTTGCAGCCCCCTGGAGCACCAGTTCTGATCCAGGGTCTCCTACTTGCCAGCCATGGGATCTTAGCAGGTCACTCAGCCCCTGGGGGCCGGGGTTGGCACATCTGTAAAACTAAGAGTGCGGACTCTGCCTCCCAGAGTCGTGAGGAGCTGTCTGTGAGAACCCCCGCAGAGCATGCCACACGGTCCTGGCCCCCAGGGAGTGCTCAGCGACCGCCCTGAGGTCATTCAGCAACATGCACTGAGCGCCTGCAGTGTCCTGGCTCAGACAGGGGTGAAAAGACAGAATTCAGAAGTCCAGTAGTGACAAGGACCCTGAAGAAAATAAAGCATGTGAGAGGGTAACAGAAATGGGAGCCGGTGCTGTCAGCAGGGGGAACAGGCACAGTGTGTCTGAGGGAATGGCCTTTGAGCCAAGAACCAAATCAGGGCGAGGAGCCAGATCCCTCTGGACAGAGGGGCCACCAGGCCGAGGTACAAACACGCTGATCTGGAACATGCTTGGTACAGAAGAGAAAGAAAGTCCGGACTGGCCGGAGCGTAGTGTTATGATATGAGGCTGCAGACTGAGGTGGCTCCATTTCTAGCCCTTTCGTCTTCCCCTTCTGCTCCACAGTCAGCTATATCCACCAGTAGCTCTAGTCAGAAAGCCATTCACATTCTCCCACAAGACAGATGACAGACAGGCTTGGAGACCAAGACTGTACCTTGTCCCAGTGTCCAGCTTCACAAAAGATTACCAGCCCAAGTTCCTACTAGGGGAGGAGGTACACCAGACCCCATCAAGGGAAGTGAGACTCACCATTCAGGGAGTCCCTGGGTTCTGGCTAGAGGGAGTTCATGTCTCCCAGCGGGGATGAATTTTCTGCTGATTTTGTAAATCAGCCAATGGTGCCAGATCAATGGGACGCATGCCCAAAGCAGCCAGCACAATCTGATTTGGAGTTTTCCCCAAAAAGTTAGGTGGCATTAGCTAGGAGCCAGACCTGGTGGCACCAAGGTTGTTCCCAAGTGTGTCATCTAGAATTCAAGGGAGTTTTGGGCAAAGGGAAAACAGGTGACTTGTTTCAGAGGCTGTTTATACTTCACCTGGAGCATCACACCAGGGTAGGGGTCCAAAAGCACAGGCTGCAAATGACTGATGTCTGCTCCTCACTTGAGCCTAACAACCTGGGAGGGAGGGTAAGTCTCATCATCCCTCTTTTGCAAATGATACTTCTAATGCTTAAAGAGAGTATAGCCTGGTGTGGTAAAACCAAGACCTGAAAGCAGAGTGCCTAGCCTCCCCATGAGCATCCTCTCCAATGGGCCCGGCATTGTCATTAGCAGCACACTGGTTTCTCCCCAGACCTCTCTTCGGGCACATCTTCCTGCTGTCCTAGCCCTGTCCGTCCCCTCCCGCTCCTGCCATTGCTAGCTTGGCTTGTCCACTCCTTGCTATCTTCATGTTGTCCAAAAGCATAATCCAAGTTAATCTTTCTCATTGAACGTCATCTAATCAGCACCTCAATCCCCCTCTGCTGGGTAAGCTAACGGTCTCAGTTTCTGGGAGTTAGGACATGGACATCTATTATTCTGGCACCCCATGAGTCGCTCCCTGAACAGCAATTTCTGGGCAACAACTTTGCACTGTGTGAGATTTACTGCTGCACTTGTTAAGTCACCACCATCGTCACCGCCTTCACAGGCTCCAAATATTCAGCCAGGGGTTTCTAGTTTGGCATTATTTACTCCTTAAGAATCTTTATTTAATTCTGTAAATCCTATTGCTCAATTCCTTAAAAAAAAAAAAAAACCCTCTTGCCCTGGAAAGACCGTCATTGTCCCTGTCCTCCACCACAATGGTAAGACTTAGAGAAAGTTAAATTCCACTTTGGGTGTAGCCCAAACCCTAACAGTTTAGTTCTAGGGAAAAGCGTACTGAGAACATCTCTGCTAGAGAAAGGGAGCCATTTCCCAGTCTTCATTAGAACATGCCCTCCTCTGACAGTCATCCCAGACACAGTTTACGGCTGCACAGCCTGTGTGCACTGGTTCAGCATCTCACCTCCTCCCGCGTGGGGTGAGAGGCTGTACAATGCATTCCACTAGTTGCTTTACTAATTACATCACACATACCAGAGTTACCGAGGCTGGCTGACTCTAATTACACTAAATGCATCTACACAAGAATTCCAATGCGCCCAGAGAGATGTTTTAAAGATTTCAAGCCTTGGGAAAAAAGGCTGTAACGAAGTCTGGCCACATCATTCTGTTGGTCTGGGGTAATGTAAACACAGGCAGGGCTCTGTGTACTTGATTCTTCCTGCTGTAAACTCTTAGAGGGGCCATATGGAAGGGAGTATGCCTTACGCATTGGATGGCTCTCTTTAGAGAATTCTGTGCTGAGAGCACAAATATCTCTCAGCTCTTTGGATGCCAAGGAAAAATTTAAGACTCTCACCTGCCCCTTTCATTTCAGAAACCTTAACTGAGCATCAGCCTTTATCAAGGGCCCTGGGAGATGCTCTGGGGAAAGCAAAGGCGAGTGAGCCAACACAGGATCAGCCAGTACATGGGGGATCACAAGCAGCCTAATTACTTGGTGCCACTTTAAAAAAAAAGATCTTGTTTGATGTCTGTTTGTTTGATGTCTATTTAATGGGGGTGTGGAGTAAAGGATTTAATTATTATAGGCAAAAGTAAATTCACTCACTTTAACTCCATGGGCTAAAATAAATTATTATTATTTTTATTTATTTATTTATTTATTTTGCTCTTTTCTAGTGTCCTCAGTTTCAAATTGTGGTTGTTTTTTGGTTTTGGTTTTGTTTTTTTTTTTAAATTAGACCACTTCATGGGCAGAGAAATGTATTATAAAATTTAAAGTTTAGGTAATAAAATAATGTAACCAATAAACAGCACCAAACCAGCACTGTGGGGTTTCAAAATTGTGACTGACTGACTGCTACCTTCAGACCACTGTCCCCTGCGTGGTGTCAGGGGAAGGCGGCCACTGGTTCATGGTGAAACTTGCATGTGTTTGTGACAAAAACCCTCAGCAATGTTCAGCAGACCCTGGAAAGAGATGCTTTGTGTTTCCATCCCGGGGTGCTGTCTGGAAAGAGAGAAGCTTGTTCCCATTTTGCCATTTATATAAGGAATCATATCATGTGCCTGAGATAGTTGGCAGTATACATGACTTTTTTTAATTTCACTTTTTCAACAAATTTATGTGCCTACCCTGTACCAACACTGTTCAGCTACTGAGCCTATTCCAAACAACAAGCCAGATAATGTCCCTGTTCATATGGATTTACATTTTACTGGAGTGTAGGGGAAAATATTAAACAACTAACCAAATAAATCTACAGATTAATTTCAGATAATGATAGGTTTAATCAAGGAAATGCGATAGGAAGATGCAACAAAGAATATGAATGCTGGGTATTCAAGCGCTCAACACGTATGCTGAATGGTGGCTGTAGAATGGGGAGCTGATTTAGGTTTTTATTTGTAATGGAGCCCAGATTCAATTATTAGGAAGGAACTACTCATGCAAAGACTTGTGGGGAAAGCTATCCAGGCAAGAGCAACAGCAAAGGGACAGGCCCACATGAGCTTGTGGCATCAAGGAGGAGACAGAGCCAGTGGGGGGTGCAGAGTGAGTCAAGGGGATTAAAGGGCAAGGAAGAGTGCAGATTTTACAGGCTATGATAAGAAGATTGCATTTATTCTACATGTGATGGGAAACAGTTAAAGGGTTTAATAAAGTGAGTGACATGATCTGATTGCCCTCTTAAGAGATCATAGCAGTTACTGAGTGAGAATAGATTATTATGAGAAAATGTAGAAATTGGATGAATACTTAAAAACATATTGCAGGAATCTAAGCAAAAAAATAAGGTTGGCTTGGATTATGATTACAACTGTGCAGTAGAGGGGTGAGACACAGTGGGAGTCTGGCGAGGTCTTGGCGGCAGGGCCTCCAGGCCTTACTGCAGCTTGTGTAAGGTGTGGAACGAGGCGGTCAAGGGCTCCAGTCCCTTGGGCTGACATGGGGATGATGGGGTAGAGGGGATGGGCAACATATTTGAAGGCACAGGGAGTTGAGGGTTCTGTTTTAGACATGATGCATGTGGTGGTATGGCCTGCATTTGTAGATCAACTTGGAAGTTGGATATACTTGCCCAGAGAACAGGGCAGGGCAGGAGATACAAATTTGGATCACTTGTATTTAAAAGCTATAGGGTCAAGAAGAGGGTGTAGACCAAGATTGGGTACATGATGTGTTAGTGTCCCTTAGGTCAGTGTGCCCAGAAGCTGCTGGGTGGACCACTCCTTCTCCAGCTCTGATCGCAGTGCCTGCTGTAAAGGAGCTCACAGGAAGGAAAAGCAGACTGCCACACAGCAGCGCACTGTGTCTCATATACACCGAACATATCCATTGTTCATTGTATATGAGATTGGGCATTGTAGAAAAACAGAGAGGATGACTGATAGCCTGGACTCTGAGGAAGACTTCATACTGAAGATGGCATCTAAAAGGGTCATGAAGGATGAGCAGAGTTTTCCCAAGTAGAGGAAAGGGATTAACATGGGCAAAGGGCATACTGGTGAAGTTCCATGAAACACAAAGCATGTGCCATATGCCCAAAGCTGGGGCCGTACTTAATGGAAAGACACAAAAAATATCCCCATTAAATTCAACATCAAGGTAAGGACTTCCAGATTCCTTCAGCCTTTGAAAACTGGTCTGGAGATGCATGCAACATGATTAGAAAAGGCAAGGGATGAACCAGTGCAAAACTCACCAGCAGGCTAAGTTACCAGTACTTGTGGGTGTCATGAGTAGATATATACTACGGGAAAACAATAAGAGAGCTAATCGGAAAAAATACTCAAATGAATAAGAACACTCCCAAAGACAGCTATGTACAAAATTAGTGCTAAAACATATCAACAGCCTGAAATATAAAACCACAGTCATAAAAAGAGTAAAAGAAAGATCCCATGTAGAACAGCAGCCTAATGATAAAATAACTAGAAATCTAAAAATTATAATTTTAATGAAAACACTGACAGAACTTTTTTCATTAAAAAACGGTTTTTAAAAATCATCTACAGCAAATACATCGTAACAAGAATATTTTTCCAATTTCACTTTTAGACAGAAAAGTAAGAAAGGCAGGCTGGTTTTACCAGCTGGTATGACATAAAGCTAGAGTAATTAAAACATCATGGGGCTGATCTAAAATATAAAATCCAAGAGTAGACCACATGAGATGTACAATATGAGGAAGGGGGCATTTCATATCAGTGGTGGAAAAACACATATTTCAACAAATGGTATTGAGACAACTAGGTAGCCACTAGCAAAAAATGAAGCTGGATTGCTAAATTTGCCCATGAGACCGAAGTAAATTCCAGATGGGGGGAAAGTCACTAGAAAAAACATGAAAGAATTATTTTATAATCTTAGAAAGGAAAAAATTGAAGTATGAAAACAAAAATCCCAGAAACCACAAAGAATACAATGGGTAAGCTCCCTTGCATAAAAATAAAAAATTGTGTGCAACGCGCACAGCAAACTCAAAATGCAGACAATGGTAACACACCGAGGCAACCATTTGTAACACGTGTAACAAAGGACTAATTTTCTAAATATACATAACCACGGTAAATCAACTAGAAAAAGACAAAATACAATAGGAAAATAGGCAAAGGACCTGAACACACAGTCTCTTTCTCCTTATCTCTCTCACACACTCCAAAACAATACACAACACTTAGATATTTAAGAGAAAGCAAACCACATTCCTCACATGTCAAATTAACAAATATCAAATCCTGTAATGAAGCTGTGGAGAGCAGAGACAACCACTCACTTGAATTGCTGCTGGGATTGTAAACAGGTGCAACCGCAGCGCAGGCCAAGTTGAACACTTAAATAAAAATGCACAGCACATATACCATTTAGCCCTGCTACTCCACTTAGTATATCTATAGGAGGAGTTTTCCTATAGATATACTAATACATGTGTCCGAAGATACAGTGACAAAGATATTCTTACATCATTATTTATAGGAGCAAAGGAGTGCAGATAGCCGAAGTGATCACCAATAAGGGAGTGGTTTAACTGATAATGGCGCTTCCTCACACTGTTTCAACAGAAGCCATTCCCCTGAGATTTGCTCTCTCTGCACTAGTCACCACCAAGATACAGTGTTAGAATTTTTATAAAAACATGAAGAGGTATCTACCATTTCTGTAAAAACAACAAAAAAAGGACACATTTCTGCTTTCATGGCATATAAGAAACCAGCAACATTGGCTAGCTCCAGCAGGGGAGACACAGAAGTGGGAAGGAGACTTACTTTTCTCACATACCGGAACTATGGGCATGCATTACCCATTAAAAAACCAATTAAGTCACAGAAAGGTGAAGACAGTAGTCATTTCACCTTGTGGCTTGAGATTAGAATGGGTTGGGGGGGGCAGTGCCTGTGGCTCAAAGGGGTAGGGCACCAGCCCCATATGCTGGAGGTGGCGGGTTCAAACACAGTCCCGGCCAAAAACTGCAAAAAAACAAAAAGTTTCTGCTTTAAGGGGGCGGCGCCTGTGGCTCAGTGAGCAGGGCGCCGGCCCCATATACCGAGGGTGACGGGTTCAAACCTGGCCCCGGCCAAACTGCAACAAAAAAATAGCCGGGCGTTGTGGCGGGCGCCTGTAGTCCCAGCTGCTCGGGAGGCTGAGGCAAGAGAATCGCTTAAGCCCAGGAGTTAGAGGTTGCTGTGAGCTGTGTGATGCCACGGCACTCTACCGAGGGCCATAAAGTGAGACTCTGTCTCTACAAAAAAAAAAAAAAAAAAAAAAAGAATGGGTTGGGGAGAAGGCAGAGATGAAACTGAGTAACAAAATCAATCTTGCAGAGTTATGAACGTTAGAAAGAATGATCTTAACACTTAGCAACTGGCCTGTAATAGGTGTCCAATAAATGTTAGCTGTTATTACCCACAGATTACATAACAGAATCACACATCATTTAGTGAAGTGGGAGGTTTGGTTTTGCAGATTTAATGAGGGCAGAGTGATTTCTCCCGTTACTCTTTCTGTGTTGTACATCCAGATGGTGGGGTCTGATAAGGCCAGCTGTGAGTCCCAGGGCCCTGACTGGGAGGTGAGAGCTGGGGGGTTGGCCTGTAGCTATACCCAGGCTTGGCCCAGAGGGCATCCAACCCAGAACACACCTTGGGCAATGGACCTTGTAATAATCACCTTCAGCACTTAAAAATTTCCTTTCCAAAGGGGTGGGCTTCAGGCAAGCAACCAGATACTGTGACCCCCAACCCCCAACCATGAACGCAATCCACCTGACCCAAGCTGAGCCAATCATATTTTCTTCTTTGGGAATTTGGAACTTGTCCAATAGAGAATTGAATCAGTCTTTGTGTGGCCGGAAGTATAATATATAAAAGTAGAAGCTGTGACTTAGAAAAGCAACAGAAAAATCCAGTCTTTTATTTTTAAAAAAAGTGTGGGGAGGAGGGGGAAGGCTGAGTTGCAGAAGGCTTCCAGTTCTGATTCTAATCCTCCCAGAGGCACAATTATATTAGTGCTTTTGTATTTTGTGCGATGTTTCTGGATTTGTAAAATTCATGCCTTTCCCCCCCCTCTTTTCTTGAAACCAGGTTGACTTAGTTTTTGAGTTGTTTGTTTTGTACCTAAAACAGCCAGGGCAGTATAGGCATTGAAAATACGTTAATTCTGTCTCCTATAGATAGCAACAGAGGCACATGGGTGAGGCCAAGGTCATTTCCAGTTGGAGATTAGCTTCAACATCTCTCCTACAAAATAAGCCATGTGCATGTCTGTCTGGTGGGCGGCTGCTGGAGTAGCTGTGGAGAAAAGAGGAGGGGAGCTGGATACTGAGGCCTCCCTGAAGATTAGTTTCTGCCCTCCTCTGTTTCATGTTGCTATAACAGAATACCAGAGACTGGGTGATTTATAAAGGAAAAAGGTTTATTGAGCTCCCAATTCTGTAGACTGGTAAGTCCAAAAACATGGTGCCAGCCACTGCTCAGCTCTGGGAGGGCCACGTGCTGCTTCCCCTCATGGCAGAAAAGCACAAAGGCCAGTATGTGCAGAGGGACACACGGCAGACACTGGGCTCACTGGTAACAACCCAACCTGTTCTCTTGGGAGTTAATCCATTCCTGAGAGAGCTGGAACTCATTCCCAAGTGACAGCATTCATCTATTCATGAGGGCAGTTCCCCCAAGACCATAACATATCCCACCTCCCAATACTGCCATAATGGGAATCAAACTTCAACATGCGTTTTGGCAGGTGAAACTACATCCAAACCATAGCAGTTTTCTAGGGCTGTGATAATAAAGCACCACAAATCAGGTGGCTATAAAAACCCCAGAAATTTATTGCCTCGCAGTTCTGGAATCTAGAAGTCTGAAAGTGAGTCATCCAGGTCATGCTCTTTTTTTTTTAGAGAGAGAGAATCTCATTCTCTTGCCCTCTGGGTAGAGTGCTGTGGCAGCATCATAGCTCACAGCACAGCAACCTCAAACTCTGGGGCTCAAGCAATCCTCTTTCCTCAGCCTCCCAAGTAGCTGGAACTACAGGTGCCCACCATAACACCCAGTAGGTTTTCTATTTTTTACTAAAGACAGGGTCTCACTCTTGCTTACACTGATCTCAAACTCTCCACCTCAAGTGATCCACCTGCCTCTGCCTCCAAGAGTGCTAGGATTACAGGTGTGAGCCATTACCCCTGGCCCATGCTCTCTCTAAAAGCGATAAGGGAGAATTCTTTTCACCTCTTCCTAGCTTGTGGTGGTTGTGGTCAGTCCTCAGGCTTCTGGGGCTCGCAGCTGCATCACTCCAATCTCCGCCTCTGTTACCAAATGGTGAGCTTCCCATGTGTCTCTGCCTTCCCATGGACAGCCTCCTATGTGTGACATGTTGAAACTTCCCTTTTCTTATATAGACACCAGTCATTGGACTAGGACCTACCTCAATCACCTTAAGTTGATTACATCTGGAAAGATCTAATTTCCAAAAAAGGTAACATTCAAAGGCACCAGGGGCATAGAGGACGCAACTCATAACAGCTGTCAAAGGGAGGGGAACTATTGCCGCTCACTGTGTCAATTACAGTTCATCCAGGAAAACAGAAATCAACCTAAGAGTTTACAACAGGGAGTTCAGCACAGGGAACTGGTAACCCAGGTGATAGAAGAGGCTGAGAAGCCAAGCCAAATGGGTGATGGTGAGCAACCCAGAGATTGGCAAGAGCAGAAAGCTGGGCCTGCACTGGAGAGACTAGGTGAGTGGCAGCACTGGGGGTGACGGAGGGCCTGGGTCTCTCACTACACATGTGTAAAAGGAGGAAGCTGGAGCCGGGGGAGCAGAGCTCTCCAACCTCCTGCCAGGGCTGCCATTGGCAGGGATCTTGTTTGCTGACCACAGCCTTCAGGGATGGCCCTGACATGGAAAGAGCAAGGAAAGGGAAGGAATGAAGTTGAGGTCAAGCAGACCCAGGACCAGCTTACTCACTGTGCACCAGACTGCTAATTTAAGCTTGAGCAACGCATCACGTGGGGATTATTGTTCTAAATTTACAGAGGGAGATTTGCCAAAACTCAGAGAATTTAAGTAGCTCACACCGGATGGCCAGCTCCAGGCTCTGTGCTGTCTGGGTCTGCACGTGGAGTTGCTCAGTTGTGTAGCTCCTTCCCCTGAGCCTTTGCAGGTTCCGTACTCATTCCGCTTCTCCTCTATCTGTACTGTCCCCAGATACAAACAAACCGATTGAAGGGAAGCCCTTCTGTAAGGGACCCAGTGGACAAGGACAGACTCAACAACTGTTGATTGGATCATTGTCCAACCACCAATGGATCACCATAGATATTTCCTTTCTCTCCTCCTGCCCTTTGGGCTTTTTCTCTGGTCTCAAATTGTGCCTGCTCACTCTCTAGCACGCTCGCTCGCTCTCTGCCAGGCTTGTAAACATCCTAACCCTACTTCCCCTGGCTAACTTCTTCTTTATCCCTGAGATCTCACCTTAACCATCACTTTCAAGGATGCCTCCTCTGGCCCTACAGACCATCACATTCCCTTTGACTGCAGACAATTCCTCTTTCATAATCCTCCTGCAGTTTATAATATGGGGCATGGTTGGGGTGAACTATTTATGGGTGTTCTATTTTTCCATTTTTTCATTTCTACCAGGTTCCAGGTTTTGTACTTCTTTGCTATGGGGACTTTCCCAGAGTGGACATAGAGGCTGAAAGAAGATGCTGGCAAGGAAGCGAGAGAGCCTTAGCTTCAAGGACAGAATGAGAGAAAAGAAAGACTCTGTTCGAGAAGAGGAAGGCAGGTGACTGTTGACAAATGCTTCAGCTTAGCGGCTGCCATGCGGAAGCATAGCCGTATAGCCAAGTTAGAGGAATAGTTTTTACCTGAGCACATTTTCCAAAAATTCAGCCTTTTAAACAATTTTAAGCCATATGTTGACATAGCTGCTCTTCAGAATATATGACCAATGGTAGAGGAAAGTGTATGAAATTCACTGGAATCTGGACAACGGTGCCCTCTCCCCTGCCATGCAAGAGTAAACCGCTCAGCCCTGCTGACCCTCCGCTCCTGTTGCTGGGTGGCACCTGCTGTGTTTCCACAGAAGTGCACCTAAGGAGCTGTGAATAGGCATCAGAGGGATGGCCCAGAGGGGCACCTGGAGAAGGCAGTGCCTTGCCATGGACTCCCCAGCTCAGTCAAAGACTCACTTGTCCACAGGTGGCATTGAAGTAGAGGAATACCTCTCAGCTGCTAAGCTTCTCCACCTCCCTGCCCATCTAAAGCCTAAGGCAAAGTAGGGATGGCAGCAGCCACTATGATGGACCAGAAACCAGAGGCCCTTCTGTATTTGCAGGAACCTCATGAAGGCTCTGGGCTTCTGGTGCAAACCTAGAAGTTGGAATTTCCTGTTGCCTTGGCAGGATGAGAGCTGAGAGTCAGACTGATTGAAAGAAAACAAACAAAAGTGTATATTTTTGCTCATGAATTGTGGGCTGAGATTCATGCTCACGCGATTTGTTTAATGTCTGACTTCTCCAAGTCCCTGACAGCCAAGGCTGTCTGTCTGAACTTAGGGCCCAATGCATAGTTAAGTGTTCAGTCAATATTTGCAGAGTCAAGTGAACGGGCAGTTTTGGAAGTTGAATCTTGGATGAGCATTTCTCTATTTCCTGCAGCCGTGCCCTGCACCCATCAGCTCCAGGAGCCTTTGGTCGTGGCTGTCCTCTAAACCTTGCTAACACAGGAGCAGACACTACAAAACTGTGCCAGTAGTTTCTGCCCAGGCAGGCATTCCCTCTGTGGTGAGAAATACCTCTGAAGTTGCCTAGCATCTTGGGGCTCCTTGCCCATCCTTTGAATTCTCAAGTGCCCCAAGCTATTGTGAGTGCATTCTATGTTTATATTCCAAGCAGCTTGAATCTGTGCCTTGCAAAAATGCAAGTTGGAAAGTTAATTCATTCCTTTATGTCAAGGTAATTGCAATTTCACCCTAATCCTCTCTTGTCAAAGACAGTTCTACAATGCAGGGAGTTATCTTTTACAAGAGACACTTGAAGGTAATTTAATAACAACACTTGCTATGAGTCACATTTTCCCTGTAGTCATCTACTCTTCAGCTTGGGAGAACAGGGCTTCAAGTAGAGAAGACAGAAGGCATTTGGCTAGGCTCACAACCCACTTACACACTCTCATCCAAATGTACACCTTCAAGAAAAAAAGAAAACCCTAATGAGCACTTGTGGTAACTAAGGTGCTAAATGGGATCTTTCAAAGCAAGGCTATTTTTGTTTGTTTGCTTGAGGGAAAGCTATTGATAAATTCATTCAAGAAGTTTCAAACTTCTTAAAACACTTATGAATTTAATGACTGTGGATAAAGAGGAAATTTATTATGGAGATCAGTTACTAATTCAACAATTTAATGAGTCCCTACTATGAGACAACTATGGTGAGAGGTGTGGCGACAGCAACACACAGGCTTATCTGCCAGCTGCCCCCACCAAGCTAGTGGTCTAGTGGGACTGGGGATGTTAAGTAATAAGACCAAATGTGTCTATTAAACAGAAAATCATAAACTTATGTGATCTGCTCCTTTCTACTCCATCTGTATAATAAAAGGAATATGGAAGATTTTTTAATGTAATCAAATCCCATCTCATGGCACAGCAGGAAAAAGTTAGTGCACACTCCATGGATTCTAATTCTCACCTCACATGGAGCACTCCAAGAGGCAAAGGACATTAGCTGAACAGTGGCCAGGCTTTAGGTGACTTGGTTGTCAAAGGCCAGCAGGCAGCTCCATCTTAAAGACTGTTGGGAGCCACAGTTGCCCACCCGCCATGCCTCTGTCAGCCTCAGCCCAAGAGGGAATCAAGCTGGGGGAGAAAGGTCTCAGTAGAAATTGTCTTTGAAAGGCTTCCATAATGTAACCTTGAAAAAATACATAAACAAAACACATTTTTACATCAAGACTAAGCTCTTAGGGCAAGAGGACGACTCTGCCAAGTGCCACTTACTCCCACATCTAGCTGGAATTTTCTGGGCATGCCAGCACTGGTGTTACTTGCTGTAGGCAGATTCTCTACCCATACTTATAAAACCCATGCTGGCTACTCCTAATGGAGTTCTTAGCATACCTCTTTCAACTAGATTTCTAAAACAAGGAACAATGTAACTGGCAGGCAACAACAGGTTAACAAAATTGTCTTAAGAGATACTGGTTCATTTTCAGTTCAGACTTTCGCCAGCCAAGATGGTCTATACAGAAGATAGCCCACATCTTGGAGCCATGCTAAAGATGTCAGACACTGGGATAGGTTTACATCTTCTTTGGAAAAGAACTGCTACTATCATTCATGTGTGATGTCATGTGTTGAATACAGTCATTTAAGATATAAAATTACGGGGAGGCGGAGCAAGATGGCAGCCAAGTAACAGCTTCCTTGCATCTGGGCACCGTGAGTCTGGGGAGATAGGACTCCAGGTATCTCTGGCTGGTGGGATCTGCCTATCATCGCCCCTGTGAGGATACAGGGAGTCAGCGAGAGACTTCTGGACCCCAAGAGGAGGACTAAAACAGTGGAAAAATGGCAAGTGGTCGCATGTGTTTAATCCGTCTAAACCCACCTGCAACTGTAAGTTCAGTAGCAGCGAGACTGCAAACCAGAAAGGCCTTACCTATGAACTGTTTTGGTGTCTTTGGACTTGGCACTCAGTTGAACTGCCTTGGGGAGAGCCTGAGCAGGAGTGCGGAGAACTTTGGCCATTGTCTAGGGCCCCAGTCTGAGCCACTGAGCCAGACGGAGCTAATAGTGTTTGGCTGTGGGTCACAGGGAGCCATTGTGAGCGATCTGTCCCGGCAAGCTCCGCCCTCAGGGTCGCAGAGCTAGAATCGGGTGGGAGCTGGTAACCCCAGAACTTGCAAGGTCTGAGCCACCTTGCAGCCCTAACCCTCAGGGGCAGAGTGAGACCGGTTTTGGCACACTGGGTAAGTGGATAGCAACTTCAGCAGTGATTCCAGCGACAAGTACTTTCCTGGGAAAGCTTCTACTCAGCAAGTTTACAAGTTCAAAGTGCCTTTTAAGTGGGCTGAAGAGAGATTTAGGGTGTCTACCTGCTGGGGTTTGAGAAATCAGCAGCCTCCAGTCGTATCAGAACTGTGATTAACATCTTATACCCCAGAAGACCACGTGTTGCCCAGACAATATTCAATAACATATACATAGTGCTTGGTTTTTGGTTGTGTGTTTTTTTTGTTTGTTTGGTTGGTTGTTTTTTTTGTTTATTTTGATGTTGTTGATGCTGTTTTGTTTTTACTTTCAACCTTTTCCATACAGATCCTTTTTCTTTCTCAATTTTTCTAGTTTAATTATAATTTCCCATTGCTGCCTTTTTCAATAACTAGAACTTCATTTTTGCTAGTGTTTCTACCGCTATTATTTGGTTTTTCACCCAATTTGATCCTGTAAAGTTTTCTGTTTGCTTGTTTAGGTTTGATTTATAGCATTTTTGTCTTTCCTCTCTACTTGGTGGAGGTGGGGTACTGTGTCTGATCAGGTTAGCAAAGAGCTGCTGACCTCAAGGGAACCACCCAACTGGGCACCCCCAGAAGGTGGGGTTTATTTAAGGTTGTGTCAAAGTACCCTACTGTACACCTATATTGCTCTGTCTCCCTCTTTCTGTGCCTCTCTTCTTTTTGTCAATATTCCTTTTACCCACCCCCTCTCCTTTCTCTATTTTTCTTTTTTTTTCTTATCACTCGGTCCTCCTTTCTTTCATCGCTTTTTTGCTCTTCAGCCTTCTCACCCTTCTGGTCCTGTAACCCTTAGTCCACAGGCACAAGAACTTAAAGAGCAAGAGGAAATGAAAGGAAAATTAGGGGAAGGAAACAGATAAAGGAAATCACTCATGAGGAAGAATCAGCAGAAAACTCCAGGCAACATGAAGAACCAGTCCAGAACAACCCCGCCAAACGACCATGAGGTAGCTACTGCAGAGGATTCCACCTATAAAGAAATGTTAGGAATGACAGAAGGGAATTTACAATACACATGTTGAAAATAATGAAAGAAATGATGGAAACAATGAAGGAAACTGCTAATAAAGTGGAAAATAACCAAAAGGAAATCCAAAAACAGAATCAAATAAGAGATGAACGATATGAAGAATATAAAAAGGATATAGCAGAGCTGAAGGAACTGAAACAGTCAATTAGGGAACTTAAAGATGCAATGGAAAGTATCAGCAACAGGTTAGACCATGCAGAAGAAAGAATTTCAGAGGTAGAAGACAAAGTTCTTGAGATAACTCAGATAGTAAAAGAGGCAGAAAAGAAGAGAGAGAAAGCAGAACGTTCACTGTCAGAATTATGGGACTTTATGAAGCATTCCAACATACGAGTTATAGGAATTCCAGAAGGGGAAGAAGAATGCCCCAGAGAAAAGGAAGCCATACTAGAGAATATTATAAAAGAAAATTTCCCAAATATCACCAAAGATTCTGACACACTGCTTTCAGAGGGATATCGGACCCCAGGTCATCTCAACTCTAACCAAGCTTCTCCAAGACACATTGTGATGAACGTGTCCAAAGTCAAGACAAAAGAAAAGATTCTGCAAGCTGCCAGGAGTAAGCGCCAGTTGACCTACAGGGGCAAATCCATCAGAGTGACTGCAGACTTCTCTAATGAAACTTTCCAAGCAAGAAGACAATGGTCATCTACCTTTAATCTACTTAAACAGAACAATTTCCAGCCCAGAATTCTGTACCCTGCTAAGCTAAGCTTAAAAATTGACGGAGAAATCAAATCATTTACGGATATACAAACATTGAGGAAATTCGCCACAACAAGACCAGCTCTACAGGAAATACTTCAACTTGTTCTGCACACTGGCCACCACAATGGATCAGAAGCAAAGTAAGAACTCAGAAATTAAAGGACAGAACCTAACCTCCACACAGATGCAAAAGATAAAACTAAGCAATGGACTCTCACCAAATAAGATGAATAGAATACTACCACACTTATCAATTATCTCAATAAATGTTAATGGCTTGAATTCCCCACAGAAGAGACATAGATTGGCTGACTGGATTAAAAAACACAAGCCATCCATTTGCTGTCTGCAAGAAACACACCTGGCTTCAAAAGACAAATTAAAGCTCTGAGTCAAGGGTTGGAAGACAATTTTTCAGGCAAATGGAATTCAGAAGAAAAGAGGAGTTGCAATCTTATTTTCAGATACATGTGGATTTAAAGCAACTAAAGTCAAAAAAGACAAAGATGGTCACTTTATATTGGTCAAGTGAAAAATACAACAAGAAAACGTTTCAATTCTAAATATCTATGCACCCAATTTAAATGCTCCCAGATTCTTGAAACAGACCTTACTCAGTCTGAGCAATATGATATCTGATAATACCATCATAACAGGGGACTTTAACACTCCTCTTACAGAGCTGGACATATCCTCTAAACAGAAATTAAACAAAGATATAACAGATTTAAATGAGATCCTAGAACAACTGTGCTTGATAGACACATATAGAACACTCCACCCCAAAGATAAAGAATATACATTCTTCTCATCACCCCATGGAACATTCTCCAAAACTGATCATATCCTGGGACACAAAACAAATATCAACAGAATCAAAAGAATTGAAATTTTACCTTGTATCTTCTCAGACCATAAGGCACTAAAGGTGGAACTCAACTCTAACAAAAATGCTCGACCCCACCCAGCATGGAAACTAAACAATCTTCTGTTGAATAACAGATGGGTGCAGGAAGAAATAAAACAGGAAATCATTAACTTCCTTGAGCATAACAACCATGAAGACACAAGCTACCAAAACCTGTGGGATACTGCAAAAGCAGTTTTGAGAGGAAAATTCATCGCTTTAGATGCCTACATTCGAAAAACAGAAAGAGAGCACATCAACAATCTCACAAGAGATCTTATGGAATTGGAAAAAGAAGAACAATCTAAGCCTAAACTCAGTAGGAGAAAAGAAATATCCAAAATCAAATCAGACATCAATGAAATTGAAAACAAAAGAATCATTCAGAAAATTAATGAAACAAGGAGTTGGTTTTTTGAAAAAATAAATAAAATAGATAAACCATTGGCCAGAATAACGAGGAATAGAAAAGTAAAATCTCTAGTAACCTCAATCAGAAATGATAAAGGGGAAATAACAACTGATCCCACAGAGATACAAGAGATCATCTCTGAATACTACCAGAAACTCTATGCCCAGAAATTTGACAATGTGAAAGAAATGGATCAATATTTGGAATCACACCCTCTCCCTAGACTCAGCCAGGAAGAAATAGAGCTCCTGAACAGACCAATTTCAAGCACTGAGATCGAAGAAACAATAAAAAATCTTCCAACCAAAAAATGCCCTGGTCCAGATGGCTTCACTCCAGAATTCTATCAAACCTTCAAGGAAGAGCTTATTCCTGTACTGCAGAAATTATTCCAAAAAATTGAGGAAGAAGGAATCTTCCCCAACACATTCTATGAAGCAAACATCACCCTCATACCAAAACCAGGAAAAGACCCAAACAAAAAGGAGAATTTCAGACCAATCTCACTCATGAACATAGATGCAAACATTCTCAACAAAATCCTAGCCAATAGATTACAGCTTATCATCAAAAAAGTCATTCATCATGATCAAGTAGGCTTCATCCCAGGGATGCAAGGCTGGTTTAACATACGCAAGTCTATAAATGTTATCCACCATATTAACAGAGGCAAAAATAAAGATCACATGATCCTCTCAATAGATGCAGAAAAAGCATTTGATAAAATCCAGCATCCTTTTCTAATTAGAACACTGAAGAGTATAGGCATAGGTGGCACATTTCTAAAACTGATTGAAGCTATCTATGACAAACCCACAGCCAATATTTTACTGAATGGAGTAAAACTGAAAGCTTTTCCTCTTAGAACTGGAACCAGACAAGGTTGTCCTCTGTCACCTTTACTATTCAACCTAGTGCTGGAAGTTCTAGCCAATACAATTAGGCAAGACAAGGAAATAAAGGGAATCCAAATGGGAGCAGAGGAGGTCAAACTCTCCCTCTTTGCTGACGACATGATCTTATACTTAGAGAACCCCAAAGACTCAACCACAAGACTCCTAGAAGTCATCCAGAAATACAGTAATGTTTCAGGATATAAAATCAATGTCCACAAGTCAGTAGCCTTTGTATACACCAATAACAGTCAAGATGAGAAGCTAATTAAGGACACAACTCCCTTCAGCATAGTTTCAAAGAAAATGAAATACCTAGGAATATACCTAACGAAGGAGGCGAAGGACCTCTCTAAAGAAAACTATGAAATCCTCAGAAAGGAAATAGCAGAGGATATTAACAAATGGAAGAACATACCATGCTCATGGATGGGAAGAATCAACATTGTTAAAATGTCTATACTTCCCAAAGCAATCTACCTATTCAATGCCATTCCTATCAAAACACCAACATCGTACTTTCGAAATTTGGAAAAAATGATTCTGCGTTTTGTATGGAACCAGAAAAAACCCCGTATAGCTAAGGCAGTTCTTAGTAACAAAAATAACGCTGGGGGCATCAGTATACCAGATTTTAGTCTGTACTACAAAGCCATAGTGCTCAAGACGGCATGGTAACTGGCACAAAAACAGTGACATAGACACTTGGAATCGAATTGAAAACCAAGAAATGAAACTAACATCTTACAACCACCTAATCTTCGATAAACCAAACAAGAACATACCTTGGGGGAAAGACTCACTATTCAATAAATGGTGTTGGGAGAACTGGATGTCTATATGTAAAAGACTGAAACTGGACTCATACCTTTCCCCACTCACAAAAATTGATTCAAGATGGATAAAGGACTTAAATTTAAGGCATTAAACAATAAAAATCCTCAAAGAAAGCATAGGAAAAACACTGGAAGATATTGGCCTGGGGAAAGACTTCATGAAGAAGACTGCCATGGCAATTGCAACAACAACAAAAAGAAACAAATGGGACTTCATTAAACTGAAAAGCTTCTGTACAGCTAAGGACACAATAACCAAAGCAAAGAGACAACCTACACAATGGGAAAGGATATTTGCATATTTTCAATCAGACAAAAGCTTGATTACTAGGATCTATAGAGAACTCAAATTAATTCACATGA